>NW_025814889.1:101602427-102861594 GCF_022079265.1 Lynx rufus
TCTTGACAGCTAGCTTCATATCCCCAGGAGTTTTGTATTTGTAGTAGATGAGTTGAATCTCTGTTTTGACTTCCTTTTTTGTGTGTATCATTTTAGGAATATGTGTTCCGAATTGATACATCCACTAGCCTTGGTCTGAGCTCGGACTGCATTGCTAGCTACTGTATAGGAGATTTAATTAGATCCCATAGCCTAGAAGTGCCTGAACTGCTGCCTTGTGGATATCTTGTTGGAGATAATAATGTCATTACTGTGAACCTGAAAGGTAAAAAGAAAAATGAAAAGAAAAACACAACTGTATCTTTTAGCCAACATTTCTTTCTCCTTTCTTTCTTTCTTTCTTTCTTTCTTTGTTTCTTTCTTTCTTTCTTCCTCTTTGGTTGCAATTTCACTTCAAGGTTTCATTACTTGAAAGCTCTCTTAACCACATCAATGGGTTTAATATGAAACGAGACATACTTATTCTTAAAACACTAAAATCTTACTAAAACACTAAAACCCTACTAAAAACACCAAAATTGAAGTAAATGAAATTCTTTGAGTTCTGGGATGTGAAATTTTGAAGATTCTCTAAGACTGAAGAAGAGGAATGTGATGAGGGAATTTCAAATTTCTAGGTTTTCTCCAGTACCATCTTTCATTTAGGGAGGGTTCAAAGAATTCGTTGCATATCCCAAAGTAATATATTCATCACTGTATCTTTGATTTTAAAATCTGTGTGTGTACCCAATAAATACCCACTGGGGATAGAGAATAGATGTTAAGAATCGGGGATGAGAAATTCTGTTTGCTTTGGATGATGTGATTAATTATAGGCAAATGGAATATCTAAAGTATACTTGTCTCCATAATTCCTTGCTCATATATGTTAAAGAGCCAGAGCACATCTACATAAACTGGATTAATAGAGGAATTTGCCAATATTTGATTTTGTGATTAAGGTGCTTGGGTTAGTAAAAGGAGATACTGTTGCTCTGCTTCTTAATTCCTTGCCAAATATCACAATTTCTATTCTTCAAAAGCTTAAGTGGTTGTACAGCTAGGATTTGTAATGAGAGATAGGAGAAAACAAAGAGAAGGGGAAAATAGAAAGAAAAGGGAAGAATGTACACATATGCTTTAATATTTACACTTATTCTTAACAAAACTGTCACCTTCAAAGGCAAGGAAAATATTATGATAGAAATGATAGTAATTCTTCCATTTCTGTCTGGAAACCTACTTGGGAAACATGAAGTAGACAATAGAGCTAAGCCTGAACCAAAGGAAACAGCTAACTTTCTTTGGGATGTTCACTCTGCCTTATTACTCATGTGTTCGTTTGTTTGTTTATTGGGGGGGGGGGGGGGCTAAAACGGCAGCACATGGTTGTGAGATAGAAATATCAAGGAAAGAATTTTACAAGGCCTGCATCCCTGAAACTAATAACTCTGTTGTCAGCACTGTATTTTAAATCCCAGCTTATGTAGAACAATAAGGCATGCTATTCCCTTTGTTTCTTCCTTCAGGGGTAGAAGAAAACAGTTTGGACAGTTTTGTTTTTGATACACTGATTCCTAAACCAATTACCCAAAGGTACTTTAACTTGTTGATGGAGCATCACAGAATTATACTCTCGGGACCTAGTGGTACTGGAAAGACCTATTTAGCAAACAAACTTGCTGAATATGTAATAACCAAATCTGGAAGGAAAAAAACAGAGGATGCAATTGCCATTTTTAATGTGGACCACAAGTCAAGTAAGGTAAGTCACAAACTCCTAAGAGAACTGTCATTGCTTACTTATGGATTTAAGTGTCTTAAGCAATTAAGCTATAAGATTGTGTGAGACCCATTACCCAATTTGAACATGGAGACATATCTATCTGACTAAAACTGAAATCTGATGGATGACGTAACCCTGTTTCATGAATCTGAGCAAGACTGATATTCAGTAGCATTCACTTATCAGGCAACTTCACAAGCATTGGGAATATACAGAAGAAAATGACGGTCTCTATTGTCCGATTTCTCTTAGCCATCCATTTAAGAGGTGTTGGAGTAGAAAGAGATCCATGCAGAGTTCTATAGAAGCAAGAGGGAAGAATAACTCTTCTGTAAGAATTAGAGCTTTATAAAAAGTTAACTTGACCTGGATCTTAACAAATAGGTGGGAATAAACTGGGGTATTATAACAAAGGGGATATGCGTATGATTAGAATAGTCTAAGCAGAAATTCTGGGAACAGCAATTTGCTTACATTATATTTCTATTAGAATTTCTGCTTAGGAACCTTAGGAAATTGAACGATATTTCATGTTGCCATCAACTAAGTTCTAATGTACCATAATAATCAGCTTGAACACTCTCAGCTATTAAATAGGCATGAGGAAGCTATAAAACCTAGCCAGTAATTTCATATATTATGAATAGAATAAGGAATCCTAAACAGAAAATTGTTAATGTTTAACATATTCCTGACATTATAATATTTTTGCCTGTAATAATTAATTACTTCCTCAATCAATTTAACCTAAGCATCTCT
Organism: Lynx rufus; assembly: GCF_022079265.1. Lineage (NCBI taxonomy): Eukaryota > Metazoa > Chordata > Mammalia > Carnivora > Felidae > Lynx > Lynx rufus. Next base: position 101,604,952 of record NW_025814889.1, read on the forward strand.
TAGGAAACTGTATCTGTTATAAGCAATAACTTGATGGAATCCACATGATATTGGGTCATGTTATTTTTCCAAAGATAACCTGGTTAGATGATCCAAACTGACCCAGTCTCTCAGAAGCTTCAGCCCTACAAATTTTCAGAAATAAACACACGAAAGCAACCCAAACCCACTGGATTCTTGAAATAAACCAGACGTATAGCTTAGTAAACAAAACATTCTTAATGGTATGAATAGCTATATACTAACAAACTGGACAACCTAAGAGAAATGGAAAAGCTTTTAGAAACATACAACTTGCTACAACTGAACCAGGAAGAAATGGCAAATCTGAATAGACCAATTACTAGTAAAGGGATTGAATCAATCATCAAAAATCTCCCAAAGAAGAAAAGCTCAGGACCAGATGACTTCACATGTGAATTTTATCAATCATTTAAAGAACACCAATACAAACTCTGCTGAAAATCTGAAGATGAGGGAACATTCCAGAACTCATTCTATGAGGCCAGCATTATCCTGACACCACTAGAAAAGAAAACTACAGGCAATATCCCTGATGAATATAAACGTAAAAATTCTCAATAAAAATACTGGCAAATCAGGGGCGCCTGGGTGGCTCATTCAGCTGAGCGTCCAGCTCTTGGTTTCAGCTCAGGTCATGATCTCACAATTTATGAGTTCGAGCCTCCTGTCGGCTTGGAATTATCTTTCTCTCCCTCTCTCTCTGCCTCTCCCCTTTTTTCTCTCTCTCACAAAATAAATAAATAAACTTAAAAAAATACTAGCAAATCAAATTCAGTAGCACCTTAAAAGGATTATTCACCATGATCCAATGGGGTTTACACCTAGGATACAAAGATAGTTCAGCATATAGAAATTAATTAATGTGATGTGTCACATTCATAGAATGAAAGAGAACAGGTCATATGATCATCTCAATAGATGCAAAGAAAGCATATGACAAAGTCCAACATCCATTCATGATAAAAACTTATAACAAATTAGGCATCAAAGAAAAACATCTTAACACAATAAAGGCCATACAGACAAGCCAGTGGTTAACCTCATACTCAGTGGTAAAATTTGAAAGCTTTTCCTTTAAGATCAAGACCAAGACAAAGATGCCCACCCTCATCACTTCTATTTCACATAGTACGAGATATCCTAGCTAGAACAATTAGGCAAAAAAAGAAGGGGAAGAATAAAAGGTGTCAGAATTGGAAAGGAAGAAGTAAAATCATCTCTATGTGCAGGTGACATTTTATATATAGAAAATCCTAAAGACACACAAAAAAAAACTGTTAGATCTAATCAATGAATTTAGTGGTTGCAAGATATAAAATTAACACACAGAAATCAGTTATGTTTCTATATGCTAACAATGGATTTTCGGAAAAAGAAATAAAGAAGTTGATCTCATTTATATTAGCATCAAAAACAATAAAATACTTAGAAATAACTTTAAGGAGATAAAATATCTCTGCTCTGAGAACTACAATGCATTGATGAAAGAAATTGAAGAAGACACAAATAAATGGATAGGTATCTCATGTTCATGGATTAGAAGAATCAGTATTATTAAGGTATTAATAGTAGCATAAGCCATTATAGATTCAATGTAATCTCTATCAAGATTCGAATGCATTTTTTATAGAAGTCAAAAAAAAAAAAACCCACTCATAAAAGGTATATGGAACCACAGAAGACTCTGAATAGCCAAAGAAATCCTGAGAAAGAAAAACAAAGCAGGAGCCATCACACTTCCTAATTTCATCTCTACTCTATAGTCATTAAAACAGTATGGAACTGGCACAGCAACAGACATGTAGAATTGACAGACACAATGAAACAGAATCAAAAGCCTGAAAATAAATCCAAGCATATACCATTATCTAATGCTGGATAAGGGAACCAAGAATGCTCAATGGAGAAAAGACAGTTTCTGCAGTAAATGCTGCTGGGATAACTAGATATTCACATGCAAAAGAATGAAACTGGGCACATATTTACATTACTCACAAAATTAACTTGCAGTGCATTAAAGATATAAAAGTAAGACCTGAAACCATGAAACTCCTGGAAGAAAACAGAAATAAAGCTCCTTAACATGGATCTTGATAATGATTTTTTGGTTAAGACACCTAAAGTACAAGCAACGAAATAAAAAAATAAACAAGTGGCATTATATCAAGCTCAAAACGTCTATACAGCAAAAGAAAGTGAAAAGGCAACCTACAGAATGGGAGAAAATGTTTACAAACCATCTATATCTGATAAGGGCTTAATATCCAAAATATGGAAAAAACTCATACAACTCAATAGCAACAAAACATTTGACCCAATTAAAAAGAGGACAAGGGACCTGAATGGATATTCTCCATAAAAGATATACAAAAGGCCAACAGGTACATGAAAAGATGCCCAATATCACTAACTGCTAGGGAAATGAAAATTAAAACCACAAAAAGGTATCACCTCATGCCTGTTAGAATGGACATCATCAGAAAGACAAGACGTGATAAATACTAGTGTGGAAGTAGAGAAAAGGGAACCCTTGTACACTCCTGGTGGGATTGTTAATTGGTATAGTCACTATGGAAAATAGTACAGAGGATCCTCAAAAAGTTAAAAATACTGCCATCTGAGCCAGCAGCTCCACTTCTGGGAATATATGCAAAGGAAATGAAAACACCAACTCAGAAACTTATCTGCACCTTCCCATGTCCATAGCAGCATTATTTACAATAGCCAAGACATGAAAACAACTCAAGTGTCCATGGAAGGATAGATGGATTTAAAAAATGGTATATTTGATGGAATTCTAATAATATAATGGAATATTATTCATCCATAAAAAAATGAAGAAATCCTACCATTTGCTACAACATAGATGGACCCTGAAGTCACTATGCTAAGTGAACTAAGTCAGAGAAAGACAAATATGTATGATCTCACTTATATGTGGAATCTCAAAACAAAACAAAAAAATTACCTGAGGTAGAGTATGGAGAGATGGAAATTGTAGGAAAATGGTTAAAAGGTACAAACTTCCACTTACAGGGTAAATAAATACTAGTGTTGTTATATACAACATGATGACCATGGCTAACCCTGCTGTATGATATATAGGAGAGTTGTTAAGGGAGTAAATTCTAAGAATTCTCATCACAAGAAAAATTTTGTTCTTTTTTTCTTTTCTTTTTATCAGATCTATCTGAGAAGGTGGATGTTAGCTGAACCTGTTGTAATCATTTTACAATATGTATAAACCAAAACATCATGCTATTCATCTTAAACTTATACAGTGATGTATGTTAATTCTTTCTCAACAAAAATGTTCTTAACGAAGTAGTTTTTTAAGTCCCTGTCACTGACCACCTGTGGAATATACAGCAGATTGTTGAATTTCCTTTGCCATGGTTTTCCCAACTGTAATATGGTCATGGCAAAAGCTAAGTGTCTGTGTGTCTGTGTGTGTGAGAGAGAAAGGGAGAGAAAGAGGGGAGCAAGGAGAGAGTGGAGGGGAGGGAGAGAGAGGGGGTAAGGGAGAAAAGGATTGAGAGAGCAGGGGAGGGACAAAAGGAAGAAGAGAGAGAGAAATAACACTACAGGTAGCAAACACAATCAGTATAAGGGTTGCCTGCAGTTATTAATTATATAATTAATGTAAATAGCTTTCAATAAATATTTCTTTCACAAGTACAGACCCATACAGACACCAGCCCCCAAACACACGCATAGACCTTTGTTGAAAATTATCTTGTATGTACTTTTCACAGAGAACAGTGATGTACATAAAACATGCTGGGATCTCTTAAAGTTAAATAAATGTTATAGCACATGAATTCTGAATATTTCCTTGGAACTCAGCACCATTCGAATTGTGGTTGAACCACCCATTTTCATTTCAACTAAGGAGAGACATGTAATCTGCGCCAGAATATTTGGCCCTTCTCTCAGCAGAAGTAGGAAGAGCTCAGTTGTTTGTTTGCTCCAGTCTACGTTTTTAATGCTTCCTGTGAATCTTGGGTCTCCTCAGAACTTTACTTAAAAAGCATTTACCACCAGTATTTTTCTTTTCAGCCAGAATGATGAAAGGATTATGTCCCTTAGCCATCTTCAGTGTGTTCTTTGGATTTCCCCCAACGTTGTTGTGATAGAACTCTTGAGAGTTTCTTTATGAAAGGCAAACAAACAAACAAATAGTTGTAAAAGGAGAAGAACAGAGTTATTACAACTTCTTTTGATAAAATTGCGGATCACTTAAAATCAAGTTTTTAATCAACTGGAGTGATTTGGGCTTCATTAGGATGTAGTTTAACATGGCATAATATAGTCAGTTAATTTATACTAATAAAATGTATGCTTCTAAAATTACTTACACTTAATTTGCACTTATAAAATTTGCCTCACACCCAAACCCACTATTATATATAGGTTCTTTTTATTTCAGGTAAAAAAAAAGGCTTAGTGTTTGGGGATGTTCTTAATAATATTATATAAATCTTTAAAAAAAAATTTGACCAAATATTACCAACACTCTTGTTTTCTTCTTGTTCTGAATAAAATCACTTGTGTCATTAATGGGTCAGTTTAATGTTTCTCATTACAATATAATGAAAAATCATTGCCGAGAGCATTGGAACAGAATGAATGATGCTAGGAAACAATAATAGGAAAAACCCGTGGACAAATCAGGTGGCATTTGGCACCAAGAAAGCACAAAATACAACTAACAAATGTTTATTGTTTCTTTCTGTTTGTAAGATATGAATGAGCTGTGGGCAGCGCTGGATACAATTCTTGCTAGAGAATTTAGCCAATTCTTGCCAAGTTACCAGAGAATCCACAGTGGTTTTTGTTTGCTTTGCTTTGCTTTTTTGTGAGGTGGGGGTGGTGGGAAGGCTATAAAGGACTAGGGATGACTAGCTGAGACTGAGGGACAGCTGCTAGCAGTGTGGAGTTACTAAAGTAACGTGTGAATGAGGCATGAAATAATAGACCCCATCTCTGAAAAATGAAGCCGTGTAATGGCTGACGTGCATTATGCTTTGCTGCAGATAACACGGAAGAGACAAAGCCAAAAGGCACTTGCGGATTTAAAAAAATCGAACAATTAAACCATCAAATGGAAAAAATCTTTTCATGTGTTCGGTACCTCTGCATCTTACATTCTGTCCTCTTCCCATTGTCCCACCCCTCCCTCAAACTGCCAGCTGGAATATTTTGATCGAGAGCGGTACACATAAACAATTACACTTTGTGACATTTGATATAGCGGGCCCAAAAGGCTAGAGATGGATTTAGTAAATAATATGTGGCCAGCTGAGAACACTTGGAATGTTAGGTAGGAAAAGATCAGAAAACTGGACTTGGCAGATTCATTTTTGATGTGTCTAGAGTCAAAACCAGAGAAAGCAATGATCAACAGTTTTTATATAACTGCAGGTTTCCATGTGTATTTTCAAAGTATGAGATTCATCTCATTATCAGTGTCCATCTGGTAGATATACCTGTTTTCCTTTGCTTAATTAGATCTTGGACATGAAACTTTTAATGCTAATGCATCAATACTTCAATCTAACATTTAAACCCAGTTAAGCTACAGTGGGGATCATAAAGTGATTTCAAAGGGGTCTGAGAAAAACTCTTTTAAGTTATATGACAAAATTATTTGTGTATGCGTATTTCCACTCGCAACTGGTCTACAGCTTTCATTAGGTACCCAAAGAGGTCTACTACCTTTCTCAAGATGAGAGAATTATAATAGAATCCAATGGCCCTTCTTTTCCAAAATCACTCAGTGATGTCTTAATTACCAAGTTCATTGCCCTTGGCATCTTTTCTCTCTCTCTGGTTTTTGCTGATGTATAGCAAATTGCTATAGGTAATCTTCCCTTTCTAGAAATCCCTCTAATTTTCATGATTTATAATTCTCTCCGGGTTTTCTTCTTTCCCTCTAGTAAGCTCTTTAAAAGTCTCATTCACTGACTGTTTTCCTTCACCTACCAGTAAATGAAAATATACCCCAACATTCTATTCTCTCCCACTTCTGTTTTCCCCTGGATGACTCTCCTGGTTTCAACTTGTGTTGACTCCAATTGGACACTGTTAGCCATGCCGACTCTTCCAAATAGTAGGCCTTTCTCTTAGCTTACACATATGTTTCTATCAGCATACAAGGTGCACATATTTAGAAAACCCAGTTTCAGCTCTGAAAAATATTAAATCCATCTTTTTCCATCCATCTCCAGTACCACCACCCTCCCACCCAAATTAACACTATCACTTGGATGACTGCAATTGTCTTCTAATTGCTTGATTCAGAAGTTCTATTAAATTTTCCTTTTCTCTGGGTGCCTGGGTGGCGCAGTCGGTTAAGCGTCCGACTTCAGCCAGGTCACGATCTCGCGGTTCGTGAGTTCGAGCCCCGCGTCAGGCTCTGGGCTGATGGCTCGGAGCCTGGAGCCTGTTTCCGATTCTGTGTCTCCCTCTCTCTCTGCCCCTCCCCCGTTCATGCTCTGTCTCTCTCTGTCCCAAAAATAAATAAACGTTGAAAAAAAAATTAAAAAAAAATTTTCCTTTTCTCTTTATGCATTTATCCCTTCACCTCATGGAAAACAGAATATTTTTCCACTGTTGAAGTCTGACTGCATTAAAATCCTGCAATGTTTTTCCACTGCTTTCCATACTAGATCAAAAATCTTCCCACACTTCTACTATCCCTACTGAATCCCATAGTGTCTCTTGGCTTCAACAATTTTGTTATTCTCTTTGACTGGTTTCTCTTCCTCCTTTATACTATACTTAACCATACTTTGAAATCATGATCCTGGCTACATTGCTCAGAACCCCAGACAAACATTCAATGTTTCTTTGTTGCCGACGGGAAAAGTCCGGTAACCTTTCAAATCATTCAGGGTTGCAAACTCTTCTTTCCAATTTACTTACCATTATTCATATACGCAAAACATATTCTACTAGTTCTTTCCTGCTTGGATAGTACGTGTGTGTGCGCGCGCGTGCTTCAGCCTTTGATTATTCTTCTCCCTCTAATTGGAAAGCTCTTCTTCCATTTTTAAGTATCAAAACATTACCTAATATTAAAAATAAAAGGTTAATATCAAATAATACTACTACCAGGAAGTCTTTCCTAGCAGTACAAGTAAGGTTTACATGCTCTGAACAAAATCTTATGTGTATGCTTTTTTGATATATTTTTACTGTGAATTTGTTTTGTTTTGTTTTGTTTTTATACACACACATGTGTAACCCTCTATTCTAGGCAATAGGCTCTTGAATGTTTTTCCCATTTCTAATTAATCATCATCTCCTTCATATTTGTGTTTCCTTTGATAAATAAACTGCCCTTTCCCTACTGAAAAGAACATGTCAATGGTTCTCATTTGTTTATATAGTAAGATCCAAATTTTTCTGCACGGACTCAAAGTTTTTCTATTTTCTTTTTTATTGCAACCATCAGTACCATGTACCATTTCTCTTGCAACAACAGAACACTTATTTCCCCAAGCACATCATATGCTCATACCGTCCAGCTTTCACTCCTTATTATTTGGACTTCAATAATTTGTCCCCATGTACCCTGTTGTTTCCTGAACAACAAGCCTGGATCAGGTGCCTCTCTTAAATGTCCCTGTAGTGTTTTGTGCATTTCATTAACCACACTGTGTTTTTGACTTACTTGTTGACCTGCCTTTCTGCTTATCAACTCTGAATTCCTGGAATGCAGAGATTATCTTGGAATCCTTAGTGCCAGAGTACCTGGAACATAATAGGTGCTTGCTAAAGCTATTTTGAAAGGATAGATTAGCTACATACTTTTCATTTGGAAGCCCATTCATTGTTCAAAATTCATCTCGAATTCTACCTTGCTCTGGAGTCCACCAGGATCCCCCAGTTGGAATTAATCCTTTTTCCTTCTACAGGCCACATCCCTCTTTTAACCTTTCTCATGGGATGTTTTACATTTCATTTTGTGAATTTATTAGTTGTGGCTGTTCCTACCACTCTCCCAAGTTCCAGCATACCTCTTCTGGAAGGTTTTCCTTGATACCCACTACCTAGGCAAAATCTCCTCCCCTGACCTCTCACAGCTCCTAATACACTAGTACCTTGTTTTCAAATGATTTATCATATTTAAATTTTAGTACCTAACGTGACATTCTTAAAGCCTACGAGGGAAGACTTTTTTAACCTCTATGCTCAAAAAAGCACTTGATTCAGTTCATAATTCATGTTAAACTAACTTGAGCAGTGATTCATTATTTTTGTATACCCCAGGGGTTTGTCTAGGACTAAGAACGTAATAGAGAGGCAGTCAATATTTTATAAATCAATGAATGACTTAATATAGTTAGATTGTTGATATAAATTCCATTTTTGTCTTTTAAGGTAAATGAAATTCTCCGGGCCATTCATTAGTTTGAACATTTTTTTTCTGTATCTCTGATTTAGGCAATATTTATTCAATGTGATTGGCTCAATATAAGATTAATAGTGGATTAGTTTTCCTAACAAATTTTATATTTAAACTTAAATGAATATATTACTAAATGCCTCAGAATCCTGGCCATTGCTTTTATCCTTTTCTCCTTTCTTTCCAAGTTTATTTTTATTTATTTTCAGAGAAATGGAGAGCAAGTGGGGGAGGGACAGAGAGAGAGGGAGACAGAATCCCAAGCAGGTTCCACACCGTCAGCACAAAGCCCAATCCGGGCCTTCAACTTACAAACCATAAGATCAAGACCTGACCCAAAATCAAGAGTTGGACACTTAACTGACTCAGCCCCCCCGGGTGCCCTTATCCTTTTCTGCTTTTAGTTCTGAAAATGGTATTACAGACAGAGAGAGGTGGCATCTAAGGTGAGGAGTTCAGGTATTTACTGGCAGGCAAAAATTGGAATCATGGAATTGTTTTTTAACCCTGAGCAAGATTTACAAATTGAAAATGTCATTGTAAATATGCAAATATTATGGAAATGCTCTTACTGATTAGGATAATTCTAAGAAAACTAATTATGTTCCTGGTCTACCCATCTGTGAGAGCAGTCAAACAGTAAACCGGTTATCATATTTAGATTAAAAGCTATCAGAAAGGAATAATACCTGTTAAAAAACTCAAGAAGTTCAAGAAATGCTGATGTCAAGTGACCCAGTGAAATATAAAAATTTTTGTCTTTGTTTAAAATCACGGAAGTTTCATGCAGATTATAGATAAGGAAATAACCACACTTTTGGCTACGTCCTGGGGCGGTGCTTTCATGCATCCTATCAAAATAAATTGGAATTAAAATAGTTGAAGTATTAGCACAAACTTAGCTGTGCCATTTTGGATTTATTCTAGCTTTAAAATTACAAGGTTTGTTTAAATCCACTTTTATCATTTTAATACCAAAAGCAAGAATGGTATTTGTCTTGATGTTTGTGGTTTATTGTAAGAGCTCATATCCAGAATTCTCTCTCTCTCTCCTTCACTCTTATTTGTTTGTTTGTTTGTTTGTTTGTTTTGCTCTTTCTGAAGGGGAGACAACAACTGGAAAACATGCTTTTGTGTTTACAGTTTTATATTTGCTGCAGGCGTTGTGTATTGGCTTTTCTCTTTGCTCGTTTCTTTATAAAATATATCCTTTCAGCATCATATGTTTTTTTGTTTTGTAGAATAAAGTTTTATGTCACTGGAATGACCTATGGGTTTTTAAAAGATACTGGATGGAAGACAAAGTGTGCTCTTCCTAAACGATGGATGAATTGCTTACCACTGATATAAATTTATCATTGATATTTGTTTTCTTTTTTTTTTTTTTCAAGGAGTTGCAACAGTATCTAGCTAACCTGGCTGAACAGTGCAGTGCTGATAATAATGGTGTAGAACTCCCTGTTGTAATAATTCTTGATAATCTTCATCATGTGGGCTCTTTGAGTGATATCTTCAATGGTTTTCTCAACTGTAAATACAACAAATGGTATGCTTATGAAAGGTTTAAATGATGAAATGATAATAAAATTTGCTTTCTTATGCCTTTAAACCTTTTAAAACCCATGGTTTTCAGTGGATGCTATTAATGTGAGAAGCTTCATTAATATTATAACGCATTTTTAAAAACTCCCTGTGCATTTTTTCAAACGTCTGTTTATTCCTTCAACACTTAGTCCCAGGCAACTTTTATGGAAACATGTTTTACTTGATGGTGTTAGCTTCTACAGATATGCTGAAGGTCTGAAGACCAGTATCCATGACAGAATGGATCGAGGAAATGAAGAACTAAAATGAAGCTTTAGGGCTCTGGTTTCATTTTTACTCCATATCAAAGTTTCAATTCATCCTTCCCATAAAGATAAATTTAATGCATTCAGATATATCTCTTTCCATTAATGAGTCTAATTTTTAACTATTTACTCTGAAAGTAAAAGGTTGAAGTCGGATATAAAAAAATCTGAAAACCCACTAAAGAGTCACTATAGTATGGCCTCTAAAGAAAGGGTATACATGAGCAAGCTAAATATTAGTTTTAATGGTGCAAATATCCCAATTAATCTCTGCTAGAGATTTTTTAAATGCTAAAAATAGATCAGCATAAGCACTGAAACAAGAATGCAAATTTTCTCATGTTATTAAGAAACTTTAAAATATCTATGAAATAATAAAAAAAAGGAAAAATTAATGCATTTGATTATAATTGTAAGAGCCATAAGATATCATAGTGAAATGAGGCTACTGTGATTATTCTATCTAACCTTTTTATCTTATAGATGAGTAAACTCAGACTCAGAAAGGTAAAAGAATTCTCCTAGGATGCCAGACCTGAAATTAGACTCCCAAATCCAAATTTCCGCTCAATGATCTTTGTTATTTTTCAACCTAACATGACAGTATTACCCTTTTAAAGCCTAATGTTAAAATGGAATAATCCATATTTACCTAAATTTTTTCTTAAGGCAATTTTAATGTACTAATCTCTTTTACCTTCAGTACATCCACACATTTTATTTTATTTTCCAGTCCATATATTATTGGAACAATGAATCAGGGAGTTTCTTCATCACCAAACCTAGAGTTGCATCACAATTTCAGGTAAAGATAAACCGAATGTTTTACTTTTATTATTATTATTTATTTTATTTTTTTGTAGCATCTCTTTCTCTTTGCTTTCGGTTAGTGTTCTTCCATTTGTACATTGACAACTCCTGCCCATGGTGACCTGTGGTGTGAAAATAATTCTCACTTCTTCTGACATTCTTTCTCGAGCAGACGTTTTGTAATCCTCAACCATAATCAGAAGTGTTTCTTTAAAAACAAGAGAGAGAGAGAGAGAGAGAAAAGAAAAGGAAAGAAATGTTTGTCCTGCTCGCATTGTCACCAGCTAAAGTAGAGCATTTTTCTTCTAAGTGTGAGGAATGTGAAGAGAGTTCCTATTTCAGGATTTGTGATTCTCCTACAGAAGACGACTCAGCGTGTATACTCCCACTCACTTCTGACACACAAGAGCTTCCCTTTAGCTCAAAAAGAAAAGTTAGTTGCTTTATATGCCTCTAATGCTAATGGATCTGTAACCCCTTTGAGCATTAAAGTGAGCCACCAATTAAAATAGGAACATTCTTAATTTTAATTGGAAAGAGAATGCTGTGGGCTTAAAACTTAATTTATTTAAAGATTTATGATTTTTTTTTTCCTTTTTGTAGGTGGGTGCTATGCGCAAACCACACAGAACCAGTGAAAGGATTTTTAGGCAGATATCTTCGAAGAAAACTGATAGAGATAGAAATTGAAAGGAATATACGCAATAACGATTTAGTCAAAATTATAGATTGGATTCCTAAGACATGGCATCATCTCAACAGTTTTTTGGAAACACACAGTTCTTCTGATGTTACCATTGGTGAGTTCCAAAATTGCAATATGCCATTTTCCAGGAACTAAGAGTACGGTGCTGAAGATGGCCAGATTGGATGGTAGAAAATAACAAGTGAAGCTAATTTTTTCAGGCTTCCAAAGATTTAAGTTTTCTCTTTCCCTTCTGAAAGTTTGCCTTCTTCTAAGCTTTATATCTCTGATTACATTCATTTTGGCTGACAATTATGGTTTCCTAAGATTTGACTGAAATCAAATAAGTTTAACATAGACAAATATTTAAAAATCAGATAATCATTTGAAATAAATTGTTATCTGTTTCAAGTCCTTTCTTATGCTAAAAACAAATTTTATTTTATTTTTTTATTTAAAATTTTTTTTAACATTTATTCATTTTTGAAAGGCAGAGAGAGAGAGAGAGAGAGACAGCATGAATGGGGGAGGGGCAGAAAGAGAGGAAGACACAGAAACAGAAGCAGGCTCCAGGCTCTGAGCTATCAACACAGAGCCTGACGCGGGACTTGAACTCATGGACTGCGAGATCATGACCTGAGCCGAAGACAGCCACTTAACCGACTGAGCCACCCAGCCACCCCTAAAAACAAATTTTAATCAGTGATTCACATCAAATATAGTTGTGAGAGAAGATTTTAGTTAGAAACACTTTAGGTGTTTTATGGATAATTGAAGTTGTTTTATATTTTTCATTGAGATAAAACTGAATTACTTCCTGTTAGTTGACATAAAGATGTTTATTTTTCTATTCCTCCTTAAATTGCATGTATAAAAGTCTCTTTCCCATACTGATGGATCATAAAGATGCAGTTAATAAGATACAATGTAAATGAGAAGAAGAATTTAACATTTGAGATCAGAAGACCAAAGCTGAGTCCCGTTTCTGCAAATAATGACATATTTTATATTTGGCAGTTTATTTCAGCTCAGTTTCATTATCTGTAAAATGGGGCATGGGGTTTGGATTATGACATGTAAGGTTTCTCCAACTCTAATATATTATATTTTAGATTAAGATTTTAGGGTCAAAGGAAGGGGAATTCAGAAGAGTGAGTCATCAGTAAAATGTACTTTGATAATAATCAAGCTGGGCAAGATTATAATTTCTTAAGAATCCTGCAAGGCATATTATTACTTCCCAAAAAATGATGTCTGAATATTTATGTGTTCAGGTTGTTAAATGTAATGCTTCTCAAAAATGGTTTGTTTTCTTCTTCTTAGGTCCCCGACTTTTCCTTCCTTGCCCTATGGATGTAGAAGCTTCTAGAGTTTGGTTCATGGATCTCTGGAACTATTCTTTGGTTCCTTACATTCTGGAAGCAGTGAGAGAAGGTCTTCAGGTATAGCACTCAACTTTCTTTACTGTTTAAAAACAAACAAATAATACCATCCTTTTGAAAGCCAAAAACACTTTTTTCTCTCAGTATATATACAGAAAACTGAAGGCATGAACTACATAAAAATACTGGGAAAATTCTAAAGATCAGCTAATATATCGCACTTTATTTATCTATGTGTTCTCTTCTGAGAGTAAATATGTAGAAGAAAGAGAAAACACTTATTCCAACAACCACCCATTTAAATCCAAATTTATTGCCATGGATAATAGCAGTTAGTTGATAGCCAGTTAATTGGACAGTGCTACATCTTATAAGACAGGCATGTTTACATGGGTCTTGAACACTTATTCTTTTATCATGTAATTTGCAACAAATAGTTTTTGCTTACAGGTTCCCTGTTTTTAGCATGTTTCATTTTTTGAAGCCCTTTAACGTCACTTGTAAGATCCTTTACTATCTTGAGGGAGTGCTCTAAATTCTAAGGCAGTTGACTTTTTAAAACCTATGGTAGGGGAGGGCCTGGATGGCTCAGTCGGTAAAGCGTCTGACTTCGGCTCAGTCTTGACCTCACAGTTTATGGGTTCAAGCCCTGTGTCCGGCTCTGTGCTGACATCTCAGCACCTGGAGCCTGCTTCAGGAGATTCCGTGTCTCCCTCTCTCTGCCCCTCCCCGACTCATGCTCACTCACTCTCTCAAAAAGTAAACAAACACTAAAAAAATTAAAAGTAAAATAAATGAAAACTATGGTAGGATCGAAAAGAATGAAATCTTGCCATTTGCAGTGTCCTTCCCCTTTCTTTCCCAGCATGCTCTCCTCACCTAGTATAACAGTCTGGCAGCATTTGGAACCATCATGATGGTTCTGGTGAACATGATAAATATTATGCGGATGAGGATGTTCAGAGATAATAACCCTAGAGAATGCTATCAACTGGTTTGCAGATTTAAATAATCCATTTTCGTATTTTAAGAGTATGAGCCAATCTAGCCCCAGTAAATGGTTTCAACAAAATAAAAGACTATACCAAAGGTTTCTGTTTTTTAAGTATAATATATCACTTTTCTGGATTCCTCTAAAACTACTAGGCTAAGATGTGAGTCTCTCAATTTCAATCATTTATGCAAAAAAAAATTATATGAAAATGTATAATATTCTAGAAGTCATAATTATGAAAACTAATATCTAAATGAATTATATGCTTTCTTCAGATAGTTTCAGTATTAATAAGCTATCATCCAAGTCTTTATATATAAAATTCTCTTTATTTTGTACTTGCTAATACATATAAAGAAAAAGAAGCTTTTACAAACTCAAAAACATTAATACCTAAGAATACTGAGCTTCCTTAGATATCATTTTTGAAAAGGGCATAAGTTCTAGGGTGCCTGGGTGGTTCAATCAGTTAAGCATCTGACTCTTGGTTTCTGCTCAGGTCATGATGTCAGGGTTTATGGATCCGAGCCCCATGTTAGGCTCCGTGCAGACAATGCAGAGCCTGCTTGGGATTCTCTGTCTCCGTCTCTCTCTGCCCCTCCCCCACTCATGGTGTCTCTCTCTCTCTCTCTCTCTCTCTCTCAAAATAAATAAACTTAAAAAAAAGTACCTAAGTTCTTTTTTTAATATTTTAATCAGTATTATTTATAAAACACTATTCTGAAAATTATAATTTTATACAGCTTCCATTTAGGCAAACGTATGACCATTAGAGTAATGTGTTTCCCAGACTAAAACTGGGAGATATTTCAAAATTACTATTTTTTTAAGTTCACTTATTTTGAGAGAGAGATAAGCGTGCATGCGCACAAGTAGGGGAGGGGCAGGGAGAGAGAATCGTAAGCAGGCTCAGCACTGTCAGTTAAGAGCCCAATGTGGGTTTAAACTCATCAATCTACGTTCAGTCATGACCTGAGCCAAAATCAAGAGTCGGTCACTTAACCAACTGAGCCACCCAGGCACCCCTCAAAATTATTTTTGAAGAGGGGTAGAAATGTCTTGTTTCTTGCTGTGGGTGTAGATGTTTAGTAATAGGTTAGTGTGAATACTAAATCAACCATGATGCGGGGAGTGTAGAGGGGGAAATCTAACACAATGGAGAGAAAAGAAATCCAGAAATCCATTGGCAGATGATATTCCTGGGGTGGTCCACATATATGTTTTCTGTAAGAGCAGGAAGAAAAGGAATCACATGTGTTATAAACCATTTCCTTGGATTCAAAACCTTGAATTAGAACAAGAGGTGAAAAAACAAAGCCTGACTGCAAAGATGAAAATCTGAGTTGAGAGGAGTGGAAAAATTTCTTTTTAAATGAATGCTTTGATGAGGAACCATATGGGGATACTCTCTGCCAGATGTTCTAGTTGGGAAAAAAAAAAAAAAAACCTCTGGTGATAACAATGGATTCTGATTTTTATTCTGGTGATTCTACCTTTCTTGAAATGTGAACAATCTACTTATAGTATTCTAAATACTTAACTATATCTGCTTTCCATTACTTTTATATAGTATCTATTTTACTCTGAAATATAGAATTGGACCTATTTAGCATTTTATTTTATTTATTTATTTATTTTAATATAAAAACATTTCTTTTTTTTTTTTACATTTTTTTTTTTTTTTGAGAGACAGAGACAGAGCACAAGTTGGGGAGGGGCAGAGAGAGAAGGAGACACAGAATCCAAAGCAGGCTCCAGGCTCTGAGCTGTCAGCACAGAGCCTGACGTGGGGCTCGAACTCACAAACCATGAGATCATGACCTGAGCCGAAGTCGGACACTTAACCGACTGAGCCACCCAGGCACCCCAATATTTAGCATTTTATTAGCCACCTCCAATTTTGCTCTCCTTGGTGATTCATTAAAAGGTTGGCATCAGTTGATTCTAGACTTTCATATTCTTTTTGTAACATATATTTTCCAAGAAATATAAATTTTAGTTCAATTAGCTTAACTTGTATAGCATGCTTTGTCTTACAGATCTATAAAGCAGGTTTTTAACTAGAGAAAACTTTTGCTCCAAAACAAGAGAACTATAAAAAAAAAAAAAAAAAAAATCTAGGATTTCTACTCCTGCCATCATCTCCCAGGAAATACACAGATATCAGGACCTGGCCTCGTCTCTCTCTCTCTCTCTCTCTCTCTGTCTCTCTGTCTCTCTGTCAAGTCAAGGCTGACACAACCCTGCATAGTTCCTCCAGGAGAAACCCAAAAGATAATTCGAAGGCAATCCATGTGTCTTTTATGGTGTCAATGTCCACCATTTTGCTCTTGTCTAACTGAACCACAATAAGCCATAGAGAACAGCTCACAGTATGCTATCTGGGACCAAATATGCACCTGGTAACCAGGATTGCCCTCAGTCGAGCAGGTCAAGGAGAAAGGGAAGTACATCAAAGAACAAGTTTGCCCATGTTACTGCTGTCTCCTCTTCATTTTAGCTTGTCTTTCTGTCCCCCTGCGGCCTTGTGATTGTTTACAAAGTCCCCTCTACCTCTTTCTCTTCGGTGTGCCCTTCTTAATAGTTTCATTTTTTCTTCCAGCTTAAAAAACTTTTAGCATATCTTGTACTCGTCTTCTCCCCTCGAATCCACTGCCAGTACTTTAACAAGGCTTTATTATCTCTTTCATACTGACTCTCCTTCCACTTGAGTCCTTCCATTTCCCATTTTTCTCTTCTTTTACCACTGACCTTATAAATATATATCTAAAAAGAGTTTTTACGGGGAACAGTGAAATTATTGGGGGAAATTAATCCAAAGAAAATGGCTATCAGAGAAAGGATCCTTATTTTCAAAGAAAGTTTGAGTAGAATGAGGTTGACAGAGAAAAAGTCTCTTATTTGATTTATCATCTTCCCAAAGTGCACTTTAGTAGAGAACTCTGTTTACTGTCTGGCATGCCTTGTTTCAGTTCTCCCTCACTGGAACATTCCTTTCTCAGCTGTGAGTTTTCTTTTGGTTAATAAAATTACTAATGAAGATAAATGTGCGCCGTGATATTTATATGCGTTTTACATAAACCTCCCTCACCCTGTCTCCCAAATGGTGACCACCTAGCCCAAATGGTCAGCTTCATTTTGTTTCTCCTTCAAGTTTCAAGAGAGATATGTACACAGATGTGTATTTATAATCTGAAAAGTTGTATACAGACACAGTCCGCTTGAAAGGCCCCTAAGAACTCAGGGTGCAAAGGAATCAGTAAGTTAGTGTCACCTGTTTTACTGAATAGAAATATATTTTATATTTATTAAATATGTAACCATTTTTTAGATGTATGGGAAACGGGCACCTTGGGAAGACCCCTCAAAGTGGGTGCTTGACACATACCCATGGAGCTCAGCGTCTCTGCCTCAGGATGGTCCAGCATTACTTCAGTTGCGACCAGAAGATGTTGGGTACGAAGGCTGCATAGCCACTAAGGAAGCCACAACCTCAAAGCACATTCCACAAAGTGACACGGAAGGGGATCCTCTGGTAAGAAACTGATGTGTGATCCTTCTAATATAAGTTTAATTACAGTGTGTGGTCATCACTATTTAGCCATTTGTACCAAGGATATAGTTATCTTAGGTAGGATTTGGTACTGTCCTGATATAGGTATTTAGTTTTAACTCTTACCTTTGGCCTGCTTTCATTGGGTGAAATTCTTAAAGGCCAACCTTGAATGCTTAAAAATCAAGAAACACTAAAACTAGGCCGTATTCTATGACCCTAATTTTTATCTCATTAGGTGTAAAACTGTGTAAATAAATTAATAAATCTTCGACATTACAGACTCAATTCACTAGGTATTTAAGAGAAAACTGAATTTTGTGTTTAAATTTTAAAAAAGAAAATAATGTAACATACACTTGGAGAACTAAAGAATATTTTACATATATCAACTAGTTTGACTAAATTTAGAATTAGTCTTTTGTTGCCTGTGGTAAAGAATAAACTGACTTGGAAATCAAAGGGGACTTATTCTCCCTGATTCTCCCTGTCCTGCTTAATTTGCAATTGTGTGTAGCTTAATAAAGATGAGTAAAACTCCAAAGTATGAGTACTCTGAAAATATTAAGTAAAGGGTATTATTAGGAAAATATTTTATCTTTATGTATTTATTTTTTTATGTTTGTAGATGCATTTGTATAGATTGGTATCAAATGTAGTGTGTTTATTAGCTTACCATTCTAAAGAAATCACTGGACTTGCACATTCCATACAGAAAGAAAAGATACTGAAAAAAAAAAAGCCATTTTGCTACTTAAAACAAATGAATAAAAAAGAAAATGATTAAAAATCATAACTTATGATTATACCCAAGAACATAAAATGACTTGATATTTTATGGAATATTCCTATACCCTCAACCCCAATACATATACAACGTTATCATCCCAGATGACCATTTTTAACATTTTGGGGGTTACATGTGAACAGCCTCAGAGATTTTTAAGATCTTTTCCCCAGCAAAGTGCACTCACACACAGGAAAATTTGCGTACTATTTCAAAGGCTTCCATAGAGTCATGGAAGTATACGTATAGACCTGCTTAGAGTCCGGGGGACTCCTATATAGGACTTCCTATATTGGACTTTTGCTCTAGACCATCAAATCCTTAAGGGCCTAGACTTGTATTTTTATTACAGGTAGCTGGCCCTTTAGCTTGTACATAGCTTGAAATCAACAGTGGTGGAGGGATTGGTTTGGATGCAACATAATTGTGAGCATACACTAATTAATTGCTTATAGAATGGTTAACATTTAACAGTAAATATAAGCTTTAGAGTACAAGTATGGGCTATCACATATGAATTTTTTTTTTTATTACTTCTAGTCTTACCTTTGTAGTGTTGATAGACTGTGTCTGCAGTAGGGAGAGGTTTTATAGCGTTTGTTTTGAGAATTATACTGTAGAGTAAGTTATGCCCTCAGCTTTCCCAATTCCCACACTCCTCATCAGCTAAACCCATCCAGCAATCTTCCCTGGCTCTGAATGCTCTTGTCTTCTAGTGTGGAAAATCTCCCATAGTGAGGGAAAATTAGTGTTAAAAAAATCTGATTCTTAAACAGCTGCTCAACTAAATATCTCAAGAAACAGGGATTATGAAATGTTAAATAGCAGAAGACTTATCTAAAAGTAAATCTTTGGATCAGGCATATTCTGATAAAAAAATAAATATTCTCTTGATCTGCTTTTATTGTAGTTCTATAATTACTAGCATCAAGTAAAATATATTTGCGGTCCAATCTAAATAAAAAGTATTTGGAAAAAATCCACTATTTAATGTCAGAAATATATATTTGGATATGAACAAGGATTCAGGTTTTTGGTGCATCTCCCAGTATTTGATTCATTATCAATAAACTCATTCATAGTCCCATAAGTATTAATAACTATGTACCCAGAGCTAAGACCTGGTGGTCAGGACATAAATAAAATATCATTTCTGATCCCGAGAAGCTCACAGTCCATTAGTGGAGAGAGATGTCTACTTATATAAATTATAGTTAAAGAATAGTAGTCACATGCTAGGTGAAGTTGTGAGTCCATTGAGGAAGTGATTAGAAGAAAGCTTCACAGAGAAGGAGATACTTGAGCTGCATCTGGAAGGATGAATAGAAGTTCATCCTTGGCTGGAGAACATCCAAGATTAAGGTTGGCTGGAGAACATCCAAGATCAAGGAAGCAGCAGGGGAACTGTGAAACAGTATAATAAAAATGATGAGTTTAGGAAGCTATATGCAGATTGGTGAGATTAGAACAAAAGGGGCAAGAACAATTGAAGCTACAAAAGTCTGCAATTGCTACGTTATGCCCAAGGCTTTTTTATCTCTGAAGGAATCACACAGATAATGAGGCATTACCAAAGGTGTTTGGGCAGGGCACTTAACTTACCTTAGCTAGATTTGCAAGTTATAAAGATCACTTTGGTAACAGAACAGAGGACAGATTAAAAGAGAGAGGCTGGAGGCTGGGAGCCCAGCAGATTTGTAAATAGCAGGGGTGATAAGGACCTGACCAAGGACAAGGCAGAGGAGAGGAGGGAAATTCTTGTGCAGAAAATAATGATTTATCCCCATGACTATTGATTCAGATGTAACCTTGCCCCCTCTTGTAATCTCCTTTGACCTGAAC
Source organism: Lynx rufus (assembly GCF_022079265.1). Classification (NCBI taxonomy): domain Eukaryota; kingdom Metazoa; phylum Chordata; class Mammalia; order Carnivora; family Felidae; genus Lynx; species Lynx rufus. The sequence goes on from NW_025814889.1 coordinate 101,625,292, forward strand.
TGTGAGAAAGCAAAGTAAATCCCTTGTGTACATTTATTATGGATCTGAGACTTGGAACTTATTCTAACAAAATGTATTTACTATATGGCACAATTTTCATAGATTAAGACTTTAATAACACTTCTGTTATATCATAAAACGTTTATAGCATTCAGCATCCAAGCGATTTGAAACATTTATGAGTGAGATAGAATAATAACCCTTTAAACAGACTTCATTTACAATTTCTACTCTTAGTAAATCAGGAGGACGCTCAACACAAAATTGCGTTTCACAAATTCTCTTTACTCAAATGTTTGAACATACAGCTGGCGACTAATGTGGGAGGAATTGACACCAGAAAGGAGAGAGACAGTATGAATGTGAATGGAGGTTAGGGTGTGTGGGTGACAGAGAGAGAGGGAGAGAGGGAGACAGAGAAAGGAAGCGTTGATGGAGATTTGGCTTTTTGCCTTATTGGGTTTGAGAGATTGTCACTACTTTCAAATCTGTATGTAGCTGATTGAATAAATTCAGAGAGTTAGACTAACAATTATGTTGAAAAATATTGTCCTGAAGAATATGAAAATGACTTTAAAATGTGCTATAAACTGTGAACTTCTTGGTGAGAAAGGCATACTTGCTGTAATTGGTGATTATCAGTTTATCATTTATTTCAAAAGCATTTATTGAACACACATTTTTACACTGAGCCCGCAAGCATGCATAGCCTAACGTATCACTAAGGGATCCTTTTTTAAGATTTTTTTTTTCTTTTGGATCAGATTCTCTATTTCTCTAGGTTGGAAAAAAAAAAAAAAGAACAACTTTGATGACTTTATAAAATAATACATTAGTCTGCATTAAACAACAGAAAGATGATTACAATTTATAGAATCCCTCGACAAGAAAACAAGTCCACTCCTTTCATGAAGACAGGTGCCAGTTTTTCTGCGCTTTCTCAAGTGGTTGCACAATCCATCCACAATTTGCTTTTAAACAATTCTTCTTTTGTCTCCAAAGTGGGTCTGCAGATCTTACCACAAGCCAAGCAAGGTGGCTGCCTTTTATTTTGTAAGACATGGAAACGCTAGCTGTCTTTCTCCCCAGGTGCTTTCACGCATATGCCCCTTTTACTGGAACACATATTACCATTGTCCTATCAGCTGGGAGACCTGAGACAGCTGCTGCTGTTCCAGAAGGCGGCTCTTGTTTTCAGTGGCGTAGCAATCATATTTTAGCCAGAAATTGCAACAACGTCAGAAACTTGACAGGGATTCTTTCCTTCTCCCTCTTCCAACACTCATGGTCGGCTTCATTCACTCACCTCCTTGGAGGTCAGCTCCTGAACAGCAGATGGTGTGCTTGAGTGCGGCAGCTGGCTTCATTCCCTTCCGTCCCCTCCTTCTCTCAGGGGAGCGCGAGTGGGCGCCAGTGTGCGCGTCTGCGTGTGTATGAACATTCACGACTTTCCGTTGCCATTCAATGCTTTCTGCTTCTCCCCGCCAAAAAGCTAGGCAGCTTGGCGAACTCTCCAGCAAAAAGCCCAGATGTCCAGCTGTGATAGGGTTTCCTTCCCAGTCGCCCTGCTGGAGCAGTATTCATTCACGACCCCAAATAAAAGAGCTGTCTCGAGGCCCTGTTTTGTCCTTATGGTTTGGTGGCGTAGCCGTGTTTGGGAGAAACCGTGTAGGAGCTGGAGGCAACTAATAAAAATCTCAGATTGTTTTCCCGTTTCACTTGGACGGGATGAGACGGTGCCTCCGTGTGGCTCAGGGCCGTGTGTTTTGTGGGGCTGGCTCGCTCACTGCATCACTGCCTACATCGATGTCTCTTTTTCTTTCTTCAGATGAATATGCTAATGAAACTCCAAGAAGCAGCCAATTACTCGGGCACACAAAGCTGTGACAGCGATAGCACCAGCCACCAAGAAGACATTTTAGACTCATCTCTCGAATCTACTCTCTAGAGGGTGAAAAAAGTTAGGGGAAGAGACTCATGCTTTTTCGAAATGTGTAAAAAGTAAAGTATTTTCACTAAACCACTGCCAGTATGAAAGCACCCTGTCAGGGGCCCTGACCCAGAGTTGTGGTCTCCAAGGAGGCAGCTGAACCGAGTCTGAACCGCCAAGATGCTAAATTGAGATGGGAGCTTAACTTTATTTTGTTTCTAGGCATTTTTATATCCGTGGAGTGACGTACGGCTCCACTGCTCAACTGGAAAGGACCCTAATGACAGGGCAACCGAATAGATTGCACACGGGATAGCCAAACTGGACTTTATTTTTCTCCTCTTTAAAAGTTTACAGTGCAGACCTTTTTTTGTCCCCTCCTTTCCGTTTCCTCTGACGGGCCGTCCTCCCCAGGCAGGGCCCCTTCTCCGTCCAGCCTCCTTTGTGCCACATGGTGCTGGTCCCAGGGCTCCAGTAGTGTTCGTGTGGTGCGCTCACCCCATTGCAAAATGCAGCCGCGAGGCCAGCCCTCCATCAGCACAAAGGGAATTGTGCTACCGCCAGGAAAACACTACTGCGGCGAGCTGGATACGTGCCAATGTGATTCCTAACTGCCACGTTCACACGATGTGCTCCGCCCACTTTTCCGTGTATGAGTCACAGGTTTTATAAGGTTGTTTTTACCACAGTGGTCTTTGTAAACCACCTGCCCACTCCCTTAACAAGAGTTTTATACCAATTACTAGTCGACACTGACAAAAGGCTTTTTAGGGCTTCGTTCGTTTGAGCCTTTTCAGTGAAAGAAGGAACATTTCCTATGGTGCTGTCTCACTGCCTTAAAACAGATTTCTACAACAGTTTAACAGCTGGTTTAAATCCTAAACCACTGGTAATTTCCACTGCCTTTTCATTTACAACCAAGCAATGCCAGTTAATACAATAGCCTCATCTCTATAAATCTTTTTTTTTTTTTTTTTTGAAGAATTGGTTAGGAGAAAAAAAAAAAATCAGTATTTTTACCTGGGGTGTTTAGATTGCCCTTTCTCCAAAATGTTCAAGTAACCCGGAAACCCTCTCTGACCGTCACTTAAAAGCGAAGACATGTGGCTGAACTCCATCCAGTTATAGGCAAGAGAGTTTTAGAAGGAGGGAGATTTGGAGATGCAACATGAGCACAACTGTCTGGCTTTCCTCCCCGATTCCTTTTCTTCTTATTACTGTTACTCTTAGTTTTGAGCATGTCGTTTCGATTGCTATTGTCGTACATGAGAAATTCAGCATTAAAGAACACTGAAGCAGTGTAGTCACTGTGGAAGAGGAAGCGTTTATACTGTAAAAGAAGGTTAGATTTGCACAGTCTACTGGGTAGGTATTGTAAATAATCATTTTAAAAACTCGCACAAATCCAAACAGACACACACGAAAATGTATCTTATCCCGTTGGTGTTAAGCGGTGTTTCGCTTGCTGAGATTTCCTGTACATTGCGAACAAATACAGAATGCAAACCCTCGAAGCTGTTATTATCCGGCGTGTTTGTCCTGTACTTACAGTTGTTATGACTATGCAGGAGCTATCAGTGCTAGAGTGAGCATGCTTCAAAACTGTTCATGAAGCCAATACGTATTTGGAAAAGAAAAATGTCCAAAAGTGCATCTGTTGTGGCAGGCTTTAAAGAGAGTGCATGAAAACTGATGGGAATCATTGGAGAAGTTACCACCATCCACAGGACGGGTCTTTAAGTTTTTAGAACCGAAGGGCTAGGCCATGGTGTAGACTTGTTCTATGCACGTGAAAATATGTTGCTTTCAGGAGGTGCAATTGGTGCTACTCTCTGTGACCACCCGTGGGTCAGTTGCTCTAGAACAATAACAACACAAGACATCTGTGCAGTTTTCAGAGTGTCTCTAAGTCTCTAGGTCCTACCCGGTGCTATTGCCCTAAGGGAAATCTGAACCGAATTTATGCACATAGAATTGTCACCCTGACTTTGAAGCCTCAAACATGGATCAAAGCTGTTTTGAAACATCACTATATGTAGCTGGATGAGTGACTAGTTGCCCTTGTATAATACGTGATCTAAAACAATTGCTAATCTTTCCCTGCCATTTCGAGAAACACAGTCCAAACATGATCATAAACAGAAATCCCTGCAATACATCCCAGTAGGTTCACCTAGTTTACAACTTAAACTAGTTTGTGAAACATTTGTCTGTAAACATTTTATATTTTGTACATTTTTGATGTAACATATCATGTAAATAGGCAGAAACAGTGAAATAAATCATCTGAAAAGTTTTGTAGTCTTTGTAAAGCCCCGACAATAAGTACTTGGTGTCAATGGACTTAACTGGATGATGTATTTTCTATTGGTTTATTGTTCCTCTAGCTTGTAAACCAGCTTGCATATATTTTTTTGCAAACGTGCACCCTGTATCTGTCTAAATTATTACTTTGCCATTAAAGTGGAATTATTTATTGACAACGAGGTGTGGTGTCTGTGTATGGAGAAAAACTGAATAACCATGTGCCAAAAGTGTCAAGCTTTCAAACATTGCTTGTACTAATACGCCATCAACAGGGATGTGTGTAAATTTTCATTTTTTATATCTTACAGAAAGAACCACATAGGTTTTAATAAATAAACTAAGGGTACTAGAGATAAATAAACTGAGGGTACTAGAAATATTTTTTAATGAAATTTATTCAGTGAGTATTTTTAGAAAACTGTGACTAGTGTAAATGTTTGATTATAAAATAAGAATTGATATAAAATAGAATATTGATATTACCTAAATCAACTTAAGTGTTTCTTTGTGTATATTTCATTAAATCCTCGAGTTTCTAAAATACTTATTTTGAGAGAGAGAGAGAGCATGTGGAAGGGGCAGAGAGAGAGGGTGGCTCTCTCTACACTTGGGTGGCTTGGTTGGTTAAGCGTCCAATTCTTAGGCAAACCATAAGAAACTCTTTTTTTTTTCTTTTTAAGTTTACTTTTGAGGAGGAGGGTGGCAGAGGGAGAAAGAGAGACAGAGAGACAGAGAATCCAAAACAGGCTCTGCGCTGTCAACAGAGAGCTGGCTGTGGAGCTCCAACTCACGAACTGTGAGATCATGACCTGAGCCGAAATCAAGAGTCAGCCACTTAACCAACTGAGCCGCGCAGATGCCCCAACTATTAGAGACTCCTAAATTCAGGGAACAAACTGAGCGTTGCTAGAGAGGTGTTGGGTGGGGGGTTGGGCTAAATGGGTGATGGGCATTAAAGAGGGCACTTTTTGGAATGCGCACTGGGTGTTGTATGTAAGTGAGGAATCACTAAATTCTATAGCTGAAATCATTACTACACTGTATGTTCACCAATTTTGATTTAGATAAAAAAATAAATACTCTCAAAAAGAACAAAAAGAAAAGAAAAGCATCCAACTCTTGATTTTGGCTCAGGGTCATGATCTTACGGTTTTGTGGGTTCAAGCCCTGCATCGGGCTTTGCAAACTGACCGCATGGAGCCTACTTGGGATTCTCCCTCTCCTCTCTCTCTGCCCCTCCCCTGCTCACGCTCTCTCTGTCTCTCAATAAATAAACTTTAAGAAACTCAAAACCCTACTTATATTGGGGCACCTGGGTGGCTCAGTCAGTTGAGCGTCCCACTTTGGCTCAGGTCATGATCTCGCAGTTCATGAGCTCGAGCTCCACATCAGGCTCTGTGCTGATAGCTCAGAGCCTAGAGCCTGCTTCAGATTCTGTGTGTGTGTGTCTCTGCCCTTTTCCTCCCCACCCCCCTGTCTCTGTCTCTCAAAAATAAACATTAAAAATGTTTACAAAAACCTACTTATATCATCCAAATATACATTATATTTACTGGAGTTGGAACCTAAGGTATTTTGAAAAAAAATTCTAATATAAAGGGAGTTTTTATAATCTCAATTAAAAAATTAGGCACCCCCCCCAAAATTATTCTGCTTTAACATATTTTAGAACTAAAAGTTTAAAAGAGGATTTAATGAGGGGCACCAGAGGGGCTCAGTTGGTTAAGTGTCTAGCCCTTGATTTCGGCTCAGGTCATGATCTCACAGTTCGTGAGATCTCACAATTCTCTCTCTCCCTCTCTCCCTCTCTCTGCCCCTTCGCATCTCACTCTCACTCACTCACTCTCTCTCTCTAAAAATAAACTTAAAAAGAAAAGCATTATCTTTTAATTTAATTTCCTCATGTAGAAAAGAGAGAGAGTAAGGATACCAACCTGTAGGGCTGTTGGAGGACTGAGTTAAGATCTGTAAAGCACTTAGAACAATGTCTACATTCATGGAAACTTGGAATAAATGTTAGCTGCTGCAATGACACGGCCATGGTAAGAATTATATCAGTAGTGTAACATATTCTCAGGATTCAATTTGTAAACTGGTAATATTAGAGTCTTGCTAAAAATATGTCTTCCATCCAGTTTTCTCACCTATAAAGTGGGATAATTATAGTATCTATTCATAAGATTGTTTTCAGACACGGATAGAATGAATGATCACATGAATTATATTTGAATTCGGAGAAATTCAAATGTCTTCATTTCAGCCTTTTGGATTTTCACATTGAAAAGGCCCTATGTTTTTATAAGAAATAAGCCACCTTAAAAATGTCTAGTTCTATGTCTTTGATCAGTGAAGATGTTTAAAAAAGAAGTTTCCGTTGTGTTTTGTTTTATTGGGTTGTAGGGTGGCACCAACAAGTAAACTATTTCATTACAGAGTGCAGTATTATTTTTAGTTTAGTGGAAATGATCTGGATAACGATGCAGAGGATTTCTTCGTGAAGTATCCGTTATCTCTTAGGTAGGAGTTCATCAATAAGAAAGCATATTCATAGAAATTAAACATAAGACATTCTGAACTATTATCTTAGTAGAGGAAAATGAACGTTGTCAAGCTCTTTTCCACAAAATTGTAAAAAATAATAATAAACTTTTCCTTTGTCACTGGAACTTTTAACAATTCACCTTAATATTTTAGAATAGCATGATATTAAGTTGATGAACAACGGAGTGAATGATTTTTTACATTGATTATATGTTAAAATACTGTTAATATATTGGGTTGTATTAAGTATAGTAATATAAGTAATTCACCTGATTCTCTTTACCTTTTTAACGTGGCTGCTAGAAAATTTACCATTAAACACATGTTGCCCGTGTTTGTGACACACATATTTCTATTCCTGTCGGATAGCACCAGTATTGAAAGACTGATCTTTATAAAATGTAAACGTGATCACACACCCCCTCTCTTTTATATTTCATGTTAACGAATAAGATTCCAATATCAAAGGACAGTTCCTTTCTCAACTTGGATTTTGCTTCTCCCTGAGCTGCCTTTTTCACACATCCAGTGCCCCTATTTTGGTTCTGTTCTCTGTTATTGTAACCTAATTGCAGACCTGGAAGTAATCACTGAGACAATAACCACAGCTTTCCAGACAATTTACCTATGAGCATGTGTCAGAGTTTTATTATTATCTTGCTACATGGGAAAAACCTCTAGTGGGCCAATTTAAAAGTTTCTCTCCTTCACCCTTGATTGTCGGGTGGAGGCAGGAGTGACTGGTTTCCCAAGACCAATATTTATCCCATAAATAATTAAACAATTATGGAAATTGCGAAACAAATTACCAGAGTTCTGAGCTATTCAAATAAGGAGATTGCTAATTATATCAAGCGATAACATTTTGTCCCAGACTAGGTTTGAAACAATATTTCTTTTACAGTAATTTACTTCCTTTTACCCCAAGGCCTTTACACAGTCTCCAATCCCATTACCTTAGATAAGCCTTTCTGGTCCTCCAGACTAAGTCAAGACTGATTTATTTGCTTTCCTAGAAATTATATATAATCATCTTACATAATATATATATTTTACAGGCTTATGCCACTTATCATGCAATCTCAGGGCTTAGGATATAGCAATATAGTGTATTCTGAATGCATACATATTGAAAAAACTATTTATGTACATGGAGATAGCAACGGAACTTTAGCTTTTGTAAAACAAAAACACTGAACCCAAGAAGAGCCACTATTACAGGTGAGGAGCTTCCTGGGAAGCCATATAAATTAAAATCTATGACCAAGAAGGGCGCCTGGGTGGCTCAGTCAGTTGGGTGTCCGACTCAGCTCGGGTCATGATCTCACACTCCGTGAGTTCGAGCCCCGCGTCAGGCTCCGTGCTGACAGCTCTGAGCCTGGAGCCTGCTTCGGATTCTGTGTCTCCCTCTCTCTCCACCCCTCCCCTGCTCATGCTCTCTCTCTGTCTCAAAAATAAATAAAAACATTTAAAACAATTTTTAAAAAAAGCTGTGACCAAGGAAGGAAGTGGATAACCTGAGGGTGTGTGTAACCCCGTACAGACAAAATACTGCCTCCCACTTAGGATTTGTTTTCCCTTTAGATGTAATGTACTACCATACTTTCTACCAAGTTTTCTTTTTCTTTCAGCTTTTCAAGTTCTTTGAAGATGACTTAGTTATATATAGTACAATTTAAGCGTGTGGGTTTTGGGGAAATGGATAAAACTTTTGGAAGTGTAGTGCTAGAGCCTAGAAGACAAGTGGAGGCTGAAAAGATCAAAATAGGAATTCTTCACATAGAAATGAGAAGTGGAGTTGTGAATTTCATTCTGGGATGTTTTCCCACAGGAAAGATGTTGACCAAGTCAAGAAGACTGGGAATAAAACTTGAGAGGTGTGGTGGACATCTTTATAGTTCACTTGGCCTTTATTTTCCAATTTGCATAATATATCTATGCCCATTTAATGTGACATTTATAAAGAAGGGGTATAATGTAATGGAAAGACCATTAATTTGAAGTCAGAAATCTGTATCCTTGTGATGTTTTGTGATTTGTGCAGGAACAATCAACTAACCCATCATCTGTGTTCATCTAGGTTTTATCCCCTAAAGATGGTGATAATTAAATACACGTAATGTAACAGAAGTCATTCTAGACATCATTGTGATACAAATGATGTGTATTTATCAGGTCCCAAAAACCATATTCCCAGGGAATAGTAGAAAATCTAGAAGTCTAGTCATAGTCCATCCATGAACACTTGAGTCCTTGTATTTTCAATAGCTGTATTCAGTGTGTCAATTTGAGGCAGCTGGGTATAAGATGTCCAAGGTATAGAAGCTGGACCAAATTCCCAAATGGTGGAATGATCATTTGCCTAACATGAGCACCTCTCCGAAGGTGAGTTGCCTAGTTCCCAAATGGCTGTCCTGGTAAACTGCTTTCATTCCCTTGTCTAGCCCTTCTGTGAGTTACCACTGGTCGTACGGACTGGCAATCTCTGTAGTTGGTTTCTGGTGGGCTAGAAACTCTGAGAGTGATGGGGAAATGCAACCAGGAGCCTGGTATTGGTTGAACTGTGAAGGTCAAAAGCAAGCACAATGAACAGCCAGAGTCAGGCTCAAAGTGATTGGAGATAAATCCTCCAGTCTGGCCACTGGAAGCTAGAGGAGGGTGTTTTCCATACCAGTGATTTCTCAGAGGAGGGAAATACACATGGACTATGTTTGCTGGGAGGCCTCATATTCTGGACTCTTGCAGCACCTATGATAGAAATATGAGAGCCACACACACAATTTAAAATTTTTCAGTAGCCATATAATATTAGAAAAGTGAAATTGATTAGAACAATGTACTTTATTATCCTAACATATCAAAAATATTATCATTTCATCATATAATCAAGCTGAATGTTACTTTATTTTATTATTTTAATTTAAATGTTTATTTTTGACAGAGAGAAAACCACAATGAGAGTGGGGTGGGGGGTGTGCAGAGAGTGAGGGAGACACAGAATCTGAAGCAGGCTCCAGCCTGAGATGTCAGCACAGAGCCCAAGGCGGCCTCGAACTCAGGAATGGTGAGATCATGTCCTGAGCGGAAGTCGGATGCTCAACTGATTGAGCCACCCAGTTGAGCCATTCAGCCTCAAGCTGAAATGTTTTAAAGAAGATGTTTAATATATTTTGCATTTTCTTTTATTTTTTAACTAAGTCTTCAAAATCCAGCATGTATTTTATACTTATAACGCATGTCAATTTGGACACAATCTTTATCAGAAGAACCAGATTTGTACTTAGAATTCAAAAATGTACAGTTAAAAAGTAGATTCACATAGGCAACTTATTCCAAACAGAGTTAACATAAATTGAGCATGAGTTTTAAGGTTAGATTTTTGATAATTACCATTAAGTTAAAAATTAAGTTCTGGGGTGCCTGGGTGGCTCAGTTAAGTGTCTGACTTAGGCTCAGGTCATGATCGCACAGCTTGTGGGTTCAAGTCCCACATTGGGGTCTACGCTGACAGCTCAGAGCCTGGAGCCTGCTTCGGATTCTGTGTCTCCCTCTCTCTCTCTGCCCCTCCCCCATTTGCTCGCTCTCTCTCTCTCTCTCAAAAATAAATAAAAACAGTTAAAAATTAAAAAAAAATTAAGTTCCAAATTGCTATATATGTATTTCTTATTCTGCAATCCCACGATAAAGGATGCCTACTCATCCTACATTTGGATAAAGAAGGAACTTTCCTCAAATTGTTTTGTTTTGTGTTTTTTTTTTTTTTTTTGGCCTGTCAGGAAATGATTCTCTTCTTGAGATTAAAAACAAACAAAAAAAGAAAGTGTAACCATTCAAAGACATTTTTAATAGTAGAATGGCCCCCAAAGCGAGATCCGAACTTCACTGCAAAACTATCAATAATATTGACATACATGAATGCAGAGAATGTTTTAAGAGATTAGAGACAGAATAAGAGAAATATCTACAAATACATGAAACATGGGTTTGTGTACTAAATATGAACGAGAAGAAGCAGATTAAAGCAGTGCTTTCCCTGATCTGCATAAAATATCCCTCAGGGCGATTCACTTTCCTTGCCCACATTCACTGTTCACCAAACAACATTCTAATTGCTAATCTGGTTTCCTAGAAACCCTGAAACCTGTATAAGTATTTCTCAAATATTACGTGTTTTTTTTCCCCTTATATATTGAAGTTCAGTGATTATTTCTTTCCTTGACTACATTTTTTTAAAGTTCTGCTCCTAGAAATTTAGTTCATCTGCAGAAGCCACAGAGCAGACTATAAAGAACATTCCGCAAGTAGTCCTCTTGCTAATGTAGCACAGTAATTAGCCTTTTCTTTTTTTAAATAGTGTGCTCTTCAGCTGTTTGCTTTTTTTTCAGCATCAACCAAGAGTTTTATTAACGAGCTTGGAAAAAAAAAAAAAAAACATGTCCGTCATACTGGTGGCACATTCAGAAATTTGAAATTATTTTTTTTAATTTTTTAAACGTTTATTTATTTTTGAGACAGAGGGAGACAGAGCATAAATGGGGGAGGGTCAGAGAGAGGGAGACACAGAATCCAAAACAGGCTCCAGCCTCCGAGCTGTCAGCACAGAGCCCGACGCAGGGCTCGAACTCACAGACTGCAAGATCATGACCTGAGCCGAAGTCAGTCGCTCAACCGACTGAGCCACCCAGGCTCAGAAATTTGAAATTATTAATAGTCCAAGCACACATTGGGGTTGAAGTAAAATGAATTGACAATCCTACCAAATAAAATTATAACTGGTACTAATGTTGTATTAACTGTCAGCCTGAAAATAAAATGCCATTGGCATAAGACACGAGTGAAGAGGAAAGTTTCTGGGTGACCAGCTGGCATGAGAATGATTCCTGGGTTGCTCCTGCAGGACACCATGGATTTGCAGTCTGCTCTGGAAATTTCCTCCTCACAGAATGAATTGCAAAAGATATGCAGGACCTTCAGAGAACTAGAAAATAGACCATGTGCAAACAGATGAAAACATTTTTCCAGCCAAGCAAATATTGATACTGCTAGAACCCGACCTGCAGTTACTGTGTGACCATTAATTTCAAAGAAAGGTCAAGTTGCAGATTTTAACATCAGTAAGGCAAAAGTGGGACAGGAGTTTGAACATTGTAAGTTTGAACATTCTATAGAAAAATGCCATAGGCAATTTTACATTACCTTTCATTGAGAAATCAACCCAGGGGTTAATTTGAAGGGGGGGAAAAAGATTTTGTGGCCAAAGAAATTGTAACTTCTGTAACGTTATGATGTGTTAATAATAATATCATAGAGATATACCTACAAAGTAGTGTATCCAATTTTTAGAAAGTATTAAAAAATTATGTTAAATAACTTTATATAACTCTTCCAATAAACCTAAAGAACAAGTGGAATCCTAGAGTAAACTCTACTGTGCAATCAAAGGAGAACAAGTTAATTAAATGCATGCCTTGTTTAATATGCATAGGACGCTAACAGGAAAATGCCAAAAGAAACAACAATGATAGTGTGACAGTTATATTTTATGTAAGTTTTAGCACTTCCAAACAGATACCAAGAATCCTCTGTGTTCTCTAAAGTTATGATATTTGTTTTATTTAATGAACATCCATTATCTTATGACTCCGCTGCATAAACAAATGGCTAATTTTGAAGGCACTGTAAGTGCCAATGAAAGGAAATGTTTCTCATTGCCCCACATTTTGCCCTTAGGCCATAGGGAAGAGACATTTCACCTGGGAAGAGCAGAAGGACACTGCATCTTCCCCTCCCCCCCCCAAGGGTGAGGGGCTTGTGCAAATAAAGTCCTAATATTCTGGAAAAGAAGAGTGAGGTGTGGCGGGCTGGGGGGTGGGGGGGTGGGGTGGGGGGGCGCTAAGCCAGAGCCCAAAGAAGTTGCATTTGTAAAAATCTCACATGAAGATTATGACTCGGGTTACCCTTAAAACTTCTCCAAGGCCCTAACCTGCTCTTAAAAGCCCTACCCTTCACTTGAACTTGCCCAGAGCAAGAGTAATTTATGTGAATAAGACAGGCAACTGTTCACATTTATCTACCAGAGGGCAGACCAGTCGCTTAAATCCGCTTGTGTGCAAATCCAGTTTACCAGCTTTCAAGCAGTAAGCATCCTTGGGCAGAGTCTCTGAAAGCAGTGGGAAACACATACTGGGGAGATGCTGAATCTCCCCCAGCTTTTTCACCCACAGCTGAGTGAGTCCAACTGACTTTTGTCTTCAAGTTGGTTGTGTCAGGGGGAGCATAGTTGGGAAATCTTGGTAGCATCTTTAATAGAACTCACATAGGCCCACTTTTAACTATAACAGAAAAATTTGAAAAGAAAAGGAAGTAGTAAGATACTTGAAGCTAGATAGCTATCATGTCTTTTCAGTCGTATCTGTCCCTTCGCGTCCTTGAACAGTGCCTTGAACACACTAGGTGTTAACTACACTGAATAAATGAGAGTCTTCTAAGGGCTGCAAGAGAAGGTACTTACTGATTAATCATATTTACATTTAAGAAACAGTTTAGCCAAAGAATGTTGTTACTGGGTCATGAAACGAAAACAAATTTATTCCCAGAGCCACTTGGAATAATCTTTCAAAATTTGTTTGCCAAAAGAGAAACTACCTCCTATGGAGTTTTTAAACTTTCCCATATTCAGTACTTGGTATTCAAGCTAGAAAACTTTAGGGATGCAAATAGTCACCATTTATTTATTATTTTTTTATTAAAAATTGTTTCGTGTTTATTTATTTTAGAGAGAGAGCACATGCGAGTGGGGGAAGGGCATGACTTTCCTTTGTGCTGACAGCGGAGAGTCTGATGTGGGGCTCGAACTCATGAACCATGAGACCATGACCTGAGCTGAAATCGGATGCTTAACTGACTGAACCACGCAGGTGTCCCTGGTCGCCATGTATTTAAAGATACATCCTTGTATCCTCGATCAAGAATAAATAAAACTGATTTGTTTAGGGGGACATTAAAGGGTTTTAAGGACACAAGTATCCCCAGTTCATTCTTAGGGAAAAAAAAAACGTTAAGGAAATTTCCCATCCTTTTGATTTACCTCAATGACCTAACATTTACCTCAATGACTGAATATACAGAAAATATCCACAAAGCCAATAAATTGTCTCTATTAATGCACTCATGCATTTCTTCTAATGCTTTCACCCATTAGCCAAAATGTGGACAATTTTATTTGCATTTCAAGTCGAAAGATTATTTCTTTTGAATGCCTTTAAGTAATGAGCATGAGAAGCACCGTGCATAGTTTGTTACATTAGAAGATGGAGGAAAGCTAGACCCCCTTCCATCTGAACCGGCTCAGCTCACCTTAGTTACACCAGAGCTTGCAAACTAATGCCTGTTTGATTGATGCGTACTAACTGATCTACTAACAATTTTTAAAATAATTTTAATTGCTTTCTATATTACTTTCCTGTTGCTGGGTAATAACCACATAGATAGCAACCTAAAACATCACCCATTTTTTAGCTCCCAGTCTGTAAGTCATAAGTCAACCGGGCTCCATTGGGTTCTCTGCTCAGGGTCTCACAAGACCAAAATGAAAGTGTTGGCTAGAAGGAGCTCTTGCTTGAAAACTCCAGGGAAGAATTCATTTCCAAGCTTATTCAGGTCTCTGGCAGGATTCAGTTCCTTGTGGTTAAAGGACCAAAGTCCCCATTGTCTTCCTGGCTGACAACCTGGGACTAATCTCAGCATCTACGGGCTTCTCAGTCCTTGGGTTCAGCCTTCTATAGTTTAAAGGCTACCAAAAGCCTGTGGTATCTTTCTATTGCTTTCTTCCTTAGATAGTATGTGATGATATTAGGCCTACCTAGATAATCAGCCTTCTGCCACAAGATGTAAAAGTCATGGGAGTAATTCTTAGAACTATGCCTACCACACTTACCAAACTTCAACATCAGGGTATAGATATCCACATATCTGATTCCCCTTAAAATCGTAATTTCTAGCAACATTGGGCCACATTCCACTGTTACGACTGGCTACACTTGATAAGTGACGATGTCTTTCAGAGGAGCATTCTCCAATGGATTGTACCAGCCCCTATTAGTGCACGTCCACCTGGTTCACCCTGTACATATTTTAGTTTTCAACAATTGCATTACGCAATAAGTAACACTGCAGCGCAACATTTCTGACAGAGTGCATAGTCATACCTCTTCAAGCCTAAATTTATCCAGGAAACTAATCATCTCAATGCTATCTGCACTTTAAAGATAATGAGACCATCTCAAGCTATACACTAATGTTCCGTTTGCCTCTCAAGACTGATTCTTGTAATAACATCCCAATAACTTAGTAATTCTGAGCATGTTCTGTCTTTGGGGCTGATAAGTGAATAATATTGCACAAATGAAGTGCTACCACTGAGTTAGCCCATGCAAAGGACACAAATGCACTCTCAGTGGACAAATGTATTCCCGTGTAATCATGCCAGCAGCAGAAAATGGAATCTGTCATAAAAAATAAATTATCCAAGAGTCAGACCATGTTCACACAGCTTGGCACTAAATTTCATTTTCCTTGTTCTTCAGCTGAGAGTCTAAATAAACACGAAACAGTCTGAAAGATCGCATTGTTAGTCAAAGTTGGATTCTACAGCCTCTGAATTCAGATGTATGAAACCATGGCAGTTGGGAGGCCTGCTGCTTCTCATGTGCTGGTTTCTCTGTGATCACGCCCTCAGTCAGATTTTCCGGTTTCAGAAGGCGTACAGGTGCAGAGAGAGGTGGTGCAAAGCGAGTTGGGGGTGAGTGTGGAGGGAGGTTGGGGTCAATGAGCGTTAAAGTAATGGGATTAGCTACAGTTGTTGTGAGCTAGATTGTGGAGGTTCGACATGTCAAGGTAAGAAATTTGGAAATCATTCTATAGTGAACAGGGATCTCATTTAGAGTACCAAGACAGTACAGCAGTTAGAAGCATAACCTTTGGGGGGCACCTGGGTGGCTCAATAGGTTAGGTGTCCAACTCTTTTTTTTTTTTTTTTTTTTTTTAGTATTTATTTTTGAGAGAGAGAGACACACACAGAGTGTGAGCAGCAGAGGGGCACAGAGGGAGAGAGACAGGATCTGAAGCAGGCTCCAGGCTCTGAGCTGTCAGCACAGAGCCCGATGTGGGGCTTGAACCCATGAATCATGAGACCATGACCTGAGCTGAAGTCTGATGCCTAACCAACTGAGCTACCCTGGTGCCCCTAGCATCCAACTCTTGATCTCAGCTCTGTCTTGATCTCAGGATCGTGAGCTCAAGCCCTGTGTTGGATTCTGCACTGGATGTGGAGCCTACTTAAAAATAAGCAAGTAAATAATAAACAAATAAATAAATAAATGCTAGATTTAAAAAAAGAAATAGCAGCAGCAGCAGCAGCAGCATAGCCTTTGAAGCCAGATTGTGTGGATTCAAATGACTCGGGACAAACTATTTTTATACTGTGTCTTAATATTTATATGAAATATTAATGAAAGTATTAATACTATACAATTATATTAACAGTATTAATATTAATATTTCATATAGACATTCAGCTAAGCTACTTTCAAATTCTTGACTATGTGAGCAAATAAACGCTTGTTGTTTTAAGGTACTAAATTTCATGGGTAATTTGTGATGCAAAAAGTTGCTTTAGTAATATTTTGGAAAGCCAACATTTGACAGGTATTCAAAAAAAAAAAAGGTACAGCTGTGCTGGCTATTACAGCAGCTGCCAGCCACATATGGCTATTTAAATTTAAATTAGATAAAATTAAATAAAATTTAATATTCAATTTGCCAGTCACATTAGCTACATTTTAAGTAACTCTATAGCCACATGTGGTCAGTGGCTATTGTATCAGATAGTGCAGATATAGGAAATTTTCATGAGCTCAGAGGGTTCTACTAGGTAGTGTTACTCTGGAGCAATGAGGCTCATATTGGAACCTGCAAAGACTTAGGAAAACATGAATATATTTTTTTATTTTTATTTGGATTTAAATATATGAGATGTTTGGCATGATGATTATTTTTTTAGAAATAAACACCTTCTGAATCATTTAGACAACCATCTTAAAACCAAATGCTGTAAATGAATTTCTGTGCTTCATTAAGACCTTGAATTTGAATGTTTATAATGGAGTTCCAAGCAGGCAGTGCTGCTCTAAATGTTGAGGGCTATTGATAAAAGAACTAAGTCAAAGCCATTTTATAACAATGGGTGCATAACATGTTGGTAACGTTAACCCCATCATGTCAACCATGCTGAAATAAAGGTTAGTCATGGGAAAACTGGTTCATCGTCATAACACTTTGAGCATTCAGTGATTTACTTTGAGCAAAACAACATTCTCTTCATATGATATTTATTACCTTAATTTGACTATTATTGATTATATAGTTTTTTTTATATTTGTAACTGGATAGTGGTTATGAATACATAGTTTTATTCTTATCCATTATTTTGTCTTATTGTAGAAAAAAATTATTATGATCATACCAGAATTCCATGATATTTTTCTCATTTAAAAGTGATGCCTCCATAATTCAGATCTGAGGGGAAAAATCCTAGAGCTATTTTATCTATCTCGGTTTGCAATTCCCTATTTCTGCGTATCTCAGTTTCAATTTTTCTTCAACTTTTTATTCAAATTCTAGTTAGTTAAATAGGATCATAGTGATTTCAGGAGTAGACTTTAGTGGTTTATCACTTACATATGACACTCCATGCTCATCACAAGTGCCCTCCTTAATCCCCATCACCCATCTAGCCCATCCGCCCCACCTCTCCTCCATCAACCCTCGGTTTGTTCTCTATCATTAAGAGTCTCTTATGATTTGTTTCCTTCTCTTTTTTCCCCCTTCCCCTATGTTCATCTGATTTGTTTCTTAAATTCCACGTGTAAGTGAAATCATATGGTATTTGTGTGGAACCACAAAAGACCCTAAATAGCCAAAGCAATTTTAAAAAAAGAATAGCAAAGCTGGAGGCATCACAATTCCAGACTTCAAGCTGTTTTACAAACCTGTAATCATTAAGACAGTATGGTACAGACACAAAAACAGACACATAGATCAATGGAACAGAATAGAAAACCCAGAAATGGACCCACAACTATATGGTCAACTCATCTTCCACAAAGCAGGAATGAATATCCAATGGAAAAACGATAGCCTCTTCAACAAATGGTGTTGGGAAAACTTGATGGCAACATGCAGAAGAATGAAACTTCCTTACACGATGCACAAAAATACAATCAAAATGAATGAAAGACTTCAGTGTAAATTCTTAAGCAAAAGATTTTGATTAGCCTAGCTGGAATCATGTATCTTCCCTTGTCCAGCGAGCTATGATCAAGACAGCAGGTTCACAGTAATAAAACATTTCTATCCAGCCAACTCATATTAATGGGTGTTCTTCACAAAGAAGATAAGTTGGGGAGATAGCCCCACATTGCCATCAACAGGGTTATTAACCATTAGGTATGAGGATACTGCCTAAAAAAAGAAATCTCGTTTTCCTTCCAGTAAGCAGACTTACATTTTAAGCTGGGACTTCAAGGAAAAGACTGCCTAAACCTGAATGTCTCCGCACAGCAGATTCCCCCACCCCCCACCCCCACAGTAGCAAGCCCACAAGGGAGGAATTTTTAAATGGGGAACCTCTCCTTGTACTTCACAGCATATCCAGTAGGTGGCCCTGCCTATGCTTTCCCTAATGCATGTAAATACGAGTGTTTCTTTGATGATGCATTTCAAGAGCTCTGTGAGACACCTAAAAACTTATGCAGAACAGGCTTCTAAAGAGAGAAAGGCTTTTGATGAATGCACTAGAATTATATTAAGTAATCGGCACACCTTTTGTTATGATGATTGTGTCTTGGTTTTTATTGAACTGAATGAAAAATAGTTCTGAATTTCTCCCTCAGGTATGCACATGCCATTCTTTCCAGTAGCTCACAGAGCTGGGTCAATCCTTGCTGGGTAAAACAGACTGGACTTGGGACATGCTGTCTTCTCCAGTGTTCTCTTTTTCCTACCTGTGCAATGATGGCCTCCCTTTGTTATTGATGGGAGCAACCAAACTTGCTTTAGTAACTGCTGTTCTGAATTTCTCTGCTCCTGCTTACTCTGTCCTCTTCTCCCTCAAATCCATTTACAAAAGTCTCTGTCACCTCCTTCCACTCTGCCTTGTCAGCTTCCCACATTACACTATGTTTCATTCCTGTGTAGTTTATTTCCCTTCAATTACACTTAAAACCCAAACCTGTGTTTCACTTAGCTTCTGAGAAGTCTCTCCAGGTTTTTCCTCTTGAATGTTGCAATTAACTTTTTTTAGTAGGTGCTACTGACTTTCCACTGTCGTCCATTTCCATGGTAATTCTATCTTTGTGATAGGCTAACTCAAAGAAGAAACAGGACCTGGCTTCATAAGTTTGAGTAGGGGAAGTTCCCATTTTCTCACTAAATTATTTCCTGATGCTACAGAATAGATTGCATCCCCTTGAAATGTATTATATTTCCCATAGGGGCAGTTTCATGACTGGGGATGTCACATGTGACAATGGACACTTAGTTACATATAAGACATTTGCATCAGAACCACTGTCATGTTCCTACCTATTCTATAACTTAGAGCAAATATACCTGATTCTTTGGGAACTCCAGTAAAAAATGCAATCTTACTGTGCTTTCTAGAGCAGCTCTCTCCTTTCATTTTTTTTTTTTAATAAAACTATTTTGTCTGTGTGTCCAAACATTCATCACTAGGACACTCAATAGTCAGGTTAAAGTACTTAGCATAATGCCTTCTACCTATATAATAATTTAAAGTAATAAAATTAGGTGGCAATTCTCTAAATGGGCACAATTGTATCATACTTATTTCTAGTACAAAGGTGTCTCCCATTCCTTAAAACATTGTCAAAAACGAAACTCCACACACTGAGTAAAACAAAAGCAAAAGATGAGTTTGTTGCAAGGGTTTCAATCTAAAGACTCAAGGCTATGGGAACAATGAGTTCTTAGTTGCTTACAGCTGGAGTCTTCACAGGGCAAATGCGGAAGTTGTTAGGCTTTTCTAGCTGATTGGTTACCCTAGTTGTCTTCTTCCTCATTTGGACGAGGCTGGTTGCGTCTGGGAAATAAGGACGTCCAGTGCTGGTACAGACTTGGCGTTCAGGGACTGGCAGGTGTCCTCTGCTGATTTCTAAAAAGAGCTGTAAATTCCTGCAACTTAGGTAAGGCTAAATTTTATTTTCTTTAATGCCTGCATTGGCTGCCTCCATTTTATTCCCAGTATAAATGACTCTGTGTTAGTTTGTTTCTACAACATTAAAAATTAAAACTCTACTCATGTGTAGAGTTGGATCACTGGGTAATGAAGGACCTATTGAAATTTTATATTGTTAAAAAACTAAAATTCAACAGAGTAAACCCTAAGGATTTTGTTGGCTTCATTCAATGATTCACGAACTGGGTAGCATCCAATCTAGCAGATAGGAAGGAGTTCTAAGGAACTGTACAAAAGAAAGACTTCTATAGGCAAAAGGTAAGTGTGAACAAGGAAGTTATGGTAGACAAAGAAGCGAGTTGGTCACTGCAAGGTCATTTTCCATTAGGGGATTGTAGGGGTATATGAGGCAGATTACCTAACTAGTGCTGATCAGGTGATTCAGGTATGACTGGTTTAAGATTTTATTTCTGGGAGAGCTGAAACTGATTAAGTTAAGCCTTGGTATGGTGATATGGGGCATAAAGGGCTCCATTTTTTGGCCTGTTGTCTTGTTTTTAACAATATGCTTACTAAAATAAATATAAATTAAGAATGGCAAATAATATTTTTCTTGACATTTTAGAATACAGAAGTTTTATTTTAAAGAGCCATATCTTTTGATTGTTGGTTTCTTTTTTAAAAAAACTATCCAAAGAAGTTTATACAGATAATTTGCCCATAGTCAATATTCAAAATCCTTTCATTGATCTTTTAGTGATATTCACATCTGTGGTCATGCTTTTCAAAATAATCTCTGAAAGATTGGAATTATTAGTAAGGTATGTTAATAGTTAATGGGAGTTTCTAGAATGCCTTTTGGCAATGAATATACTTTTACATTTTGCAGTTGAACTGACAATTTCTCGAAGTTACAAATTCAAAAACCACATTTTTTTTGGCCTTTAAGCTATTTTTCACAAATTGTATGTCATTTATAGATCTAAAAATTGTATTTGAGAAAGAGCAGTCACCTTTACTCTTTTGCTTATTCTTTAATTAAAATTGATTAGCTCAAGTCTATGATTTAAACTCTCTTGAACAATCAATTCCTTGAGCAACTTAGTTAATTAAATTCCCTTAAGTATTTTAAACAGAATTTATAAGTCTAATATCTTCAATTTGTTGTAAGCACTGACCTGAAAAACAGCATTTGAAGATGTCAGAAATGATCTACCTGCTCCGTGCCTGAGTTTGAAACTTATTTGTTTATATTTCGGTTGATTAATTTAACAAACACTTTATATAATGCTTAGTCTCTCTCAGGCTGTCCTGCCAAGATGATCTTATTGTCAGCAGATCTCTTACTCTGAAGGTTACCATATAAACAATTCACTCCTCTTCCCCTGGAAGGCAGGGGACAGGACAGTGTAATTATCTACTGGAGCTTCTGCAGATGAGAAGGGGAAACCAAGGGAAAGACATTCCCTAACTCACCTGGTCAGCAGACACAATTGCCCAAACCTCCAGTTTTGTATGCTTGTTCCTTTTTGGGCTTAACCATTAAAACTATTATTTTTTTTAATTTTTTTTAATGTTTATTTATTTTGGGGACAGAGAGAGACAGAGCATGAACGGGGGAGGGGCAGAGAGAGAGGGAGACACAGAATCGGAAGCAGGCTCCAGGCTCTGAGCCATCAGCCCAGAGCCTGACGCGGGGCTCGAACTCCCGGACCGCGAGATCGTGACCTGGCTGAAGTCGGACGCTTAACCGACTGAGCCACCCAGGCGCCCCTAAAACTATTCTTAAACAGGTCTGTGACTTTCTCCATCAGTGGAGAACATCAGCCTGTGATGTCAAAGACAATTGAACCTGATGGAGTTCTAGAGACAAGGGAGACATTATTCAAGGCTATTACAATAGGAGTCAAGGTTATTCCAATAGGAGAGAGGGAATGAACTAAATTTCACTGAAACAAAAGGGGGGAGAGTTTTTAAGCACTGGAGTGAGCTAGGGGGAAAGTAGTGGAGAATCCTAGATGTCAATGTGATTAGGCCATCTGAATTTGCTAATTGGTGCTTATAAAGTTAGGCCCCAGTCCTCTCACAGAGAGTGGGAGACTGAGACCTTTCTTTCTTTCTGTCTTTCCTTCCTTTCTTATTTTCTTTCTTTCTTTCTTTCTTTCTTTCTTTCTTTCTTTCTTGACCATCTTTCTTGATGATTACATTTCAAAAAGGTGGTTCGCAGGTCTGAGAATGGCATTTCTGGGTTGTAGAAAATTTATATCTCAAACAGTCAAAGAAAGAATGAAGTAAATGCTCTAAGAAAAGTGATGTCAGGAGCCTATAGTTAGGAAGAAAACTGTCTAAAATTTAGTTAAGGTGGATGTATTGGTTTTGCATTCAGAAGATTCAGAAATGGATGAAAATGGGCGCTAAATCAAATCTGAGTCAATCTGTATCCAGGCAGAAAGAATGAGGAACAGGCAGCTTGTTCTCTTGTCCAGGCTAATATTTGGGAGTGCCTAAGAGCTCTTTGTACAATAGATCACCTCAGAGCTATTCTATTCTTTAATGTGCTTAAAGTTATAACTATATCCTTCTGTTTCTTCCTCCCATTTCTCAAATGCTACTTCATCCTTTTTTAGGAGGTACTGAGAGAAGTGAATAAGAACAGAAATGTATATTGATAGTCATGATACTGATATATTTAGCGAGTATTATAAAGGGTGCCAATTTGTTTCTTGACTGTAGTGTAATTGTAAATGAACTACGTTCTATGTTCTGAGAAAAGGGGGAACAATTCATATTAAGGATAATTCATGCCTAGAGAGTTTAATTTTTTTGAAAAAAAATTTATTCAGTCTTCTTCATGATATACCAGCTTTTGTACCAACTTGAAATTTAATTTTTCAGTTCTTTTATGGCAGCTAAACCTACCAAGGGCAAAGTCACTGGTTTTGATTTAATGAAAGCAGTGGGTATCTCACAGAAGGTGAGACAAGGTGGATTCTATTCATAAGGGAGGAAATTAAATTTTCAAATTTTGATTGATTCTGGAATCCACACTTTTTTTGTGATAAGTTGATAAGATACTTTAACTGAAGAAACACTGAATTTAATAAAGTGCAAGTGTAAGTATGCTAATTGAAAAAAGTTAGAAAGTGTTAGAAAATCAATTCATTTTGTAAGTGCACTGATAAAGAAGGCTCTGCAAGGGGATTTATGTAAATGTAATGAATTAAAGCATTTATCTTGCAAACTTGATAAACAGCAGTAGGCACTTTAGAGGGGGGAAATAATTAGTTCCTCAGCTCTCATGTGTACCCAAATCATTGTTACAATTATATTTGTTTATTACTTCAAAATGACTTTTTCTTTCAATGCAACACAGACTTAGAAACCTATAATCACATCATTTTTCCCTAATAATTTTTGTTTATATTTAATGTAGGGGATGGATTCCCATCTTTAATAATGTTGTTGGCCCTTTTGTGTCTCTCTCCTTAAGAAGACACAATAATGCTGAGAGTTATCTAATTGTAGGCAAGATCATTTTATAAACAACCGTTCCTCTTTAGCCCTCTACTACATTGTCTAAATTGGAATTGATGATTTTATTTTTTAGAGTGAAAATAAGGTCTGTTGCTTCCCTTAAAATTTCCAATGTCTCTCCATTATCGTGCATAAAGTTCCCATAAGGCATTTTATATTCAGCTCCTGCAAACTAATCCAAATTCATCCCACACTAATTGCCTCCACCTTGAACTTTGCATTTCAGTCAAATAAACTCTTAGGTCCCTTCTAGAAGTTATTGATCCTATTGGTGCACTGCTTCTCCATAGAATTCTGACTACTATAGCTCCAAAGATTTTGGCCATGTGAAGCTGAAATGATGTCACCGTTTCTGCCATGGTAACTAGGGCAGGAGGTGGCTGGTAGGAAGAATTAGGAGGTCAGGTTTGACATACTAACTTTGAGATATGGGTTTGACATCCTAGTAGAGATGCCTGGTGAGACGTTCCATACACAATATGTTGTTCTGTGGAGTAATCATGATGTGGAAATGTGGGGGTTTGGAGTGAATGGTCAAGAGAGAATTCTTGAGGGATACCTGGGTGGTTCAGCTGGTTAAGCATCAGATTCTTGATTTCAGTTCATTTCGTGATCCCACGGTCGTGAGTTCAAGCTCTGCATTGGGCTCCCCACTGAGTGTAGAGCCTGCTTAAGATTCTCTCTCTCCCTCTGCATCTGTCCATCCCCCTTTCTCTCTTTGACAAACACATAATTGATTATATACTTTCAAGTTGGGATGGAGTTAGGAATAGTGTAAGTCTCTAAAGAATTTTGAAAGCAAGGTTTCCAGGACCTTGAGGGGGCTAGATATTTTTAGGAAAAGGTCATTTATCACTGTCTAATAAAAGCTTAGTCATGAGACTCTTCAGATGTTTATCAGGGGGCCATATGCTTGGAGGATGATTGTTATCACATATCTTGGGGGGTAGTGAAAAAGGAATTTTCCAAAGGAATTTTTATGTTAAAGTAGACTTACAGGATCTTGGAGGTAGGGCTAATATTAAGCTAAGACTGCCTTTTGCCATTAGCAAAGTATTAAAATCAATGTAGTTGAGTTCCCAGAGGAAGGTCACTCTACCTGTCTCAAGGACATGTCAGTGGCCTGTAAGTTATTGTTAGTAAATTTATGTTTTTTTTTATTTCTTTTGCCTTTGTTCTCCACGTCAATCACATCTGGATATTATGAAATCAGACCCTCTTCAACGAATAGGACTCCATGTAACTAATTCAAAACATTAAAGGAAACTAAAATAACAAAAAGATAATCTGTTTTACTTACTTGGTCATCTTAAACTTTTAAGTAATGTTCAGTTACATATTTCTTCTTGACCTTCTAAAAGAAACAGGTGATTTCCCCCATATCTTCAAATGTATATTTGAATGCTTTTCAAACAACTGCTCCCTTTCAAATAGCCTTTTAAAGTTTGTTTATTTGTGAGTTCAAGGCCCTCCTTCTTCTGTGAATCACAAAGGAAGCCCTAGTGTGTTTCAGTGTGGGAGGCAGATGGGTAACAGGAGATACTGTGCATGAGAGAAAACCTATAAAATTTTTGTGAAGTAAATGCCAGCTTCTAGATGACATGACATCTGAGATTTAAATCCAAATTGGCAAGTTGTCACAGTGTAGATGGTATGGGAAGCCACGCTACTGGATGAGATCATGTTGGGAATGAGTAAGGGAGAAAAGAGAGGAGTCCAAGGACAGAGCCCTGGGGCACGCTCACATTTAGAGTTCAGGAGAGGCAAATATACTTAATAAGAGAGTATAGAAAGATAGGAAGAATTCCAGGTAGATACCAAGAGACAAAGGTATTTTATAAAGAAAAGATCATCAGTGGTATTGAATACTACTGACATTTCCTCTTGCACATCTCAGTAGTAATTCATATTCATCCTCAGCTCTGCTAAGTTGGGCATGAAGGGTGCAAGAATATGCTACCTCAAAATAAGCCTCCTGTCATTTGGATTGTTTTGAGTTAAAGGCAATTGAGAAGAGAGGCAGAAAAAGCTTTTTACCTTCCCCTAACTGTCTAAGAATAGAGTATACGTTTTCCCCTTTGTAAAGATAATTTCTGGTTGTAAAGAAAATCTGCTTATCAGGAAGGGAGCTACTCATGGAGGCAACTTTTATTACCTGAAAGACTTACCTGCATACTATTTTTTTTTTTTTGCAACTCTTACTTACCATACTTTCCTCCCTTCCCTTTCCCATAACTTGTCTTCCTTGCCCAAAACCCCCAATCTCCTCTTCCTTTGTTCAGCCTAGGTGGAATATAAACATCAGTCATCTGGCTGCCTCCTTGAGCCACATGTTTCCTTGTGAAGTTTTGCGCATATTTACTTAAGATCATATTTTCACTTATTAATCTGTCTTTTCGGAGTTTGATTCATGGGCCCCACCCATTGAACATAGGAGGATCAAGGGAAAAGATTTTCCTCCCCCACGGGCGCTTTTTCCCTATTGCCATATTTCTGTGAAGGGAACCATAAGCAATGCAGTTACTCAAGACAATAACCTAGGAATTATTCTTGATTCCTACTCCTTTCTATCTTCAACTCCTATTCATTACTGAGCCTTGTTGACTTTATCTTTTAGATTCCTCATGAATCCACCATTTCTATTTCCATTTAGACTACTGTAATAACCTCTGCTCTACTGGTAGCCCCTCAGATTGGTTCTCCACACGATTCTTTGGAAATACAAATCTAATCTCCAGTGACCCCCTCAATAACCTTCAATAGTCTGCGGTGCATTTAAGATTAAGACAAAACTTTTTAACATGAACTACCTATACCTCTAGCTTTATCTCATCACACTTCATTCCTTGTTCACTCAGCTCCTATCCCACTGGCCTTGTTTGAGTTTTTCCCACTCACCCTTTTCTTTTTCTTTTTTTTAAATTTCAAGTTTTTATTTAGATTCTAGTTAGTCAACATATATGGTAAAATTGGTTTCAGGTGGAGAATTTAGTGATTCATCAGTTACATGTAACACCCAGCACTCGTCACAAGTGCCCTCTTTAGTACCCATCACCCATTTAGCCTATCCCGCTGCCCACCTCCCTTCATCAACTCTGTTTGTTCTCTATAGTTAAGAATCTCTTCCTGTTTCCTTCCCAATCTCTTTTTTATTTTCCCTTCCCCCTATGTTTATCAGTTTTGTTTCATAAATTCCACATATGAGTAAAACATATGGTATTTGTCCCACTTACCTTTTTCTTACTAGGTTTTTGCACATGCTGATCCCTGTGTTCAGAACACTTCTCACATCTCCTTGTTAATTCATTTTCATTATTCATCTCAGCATACATCTAACTACTTCAGTTAGCCTTTCTTGAGATCCCTAACCAGTTTAAAATTCCCCACTTTGTATTTTCTTAGCACCATAGCCATTACATACTTCAGCAGCATTGTAGGCTTCTTGATAATGGTTTACATAGCCTCAATAAAGACAGGGTTGCAACCACCTTTTTGCTCTCCATTTTTCTGGTTGGTACATAGTAGGCACTCAAATATTCATTGAATGAATAAAGATTGAATGCTTTCATCCAGGATATAATTGTTTCTTTATTCTTCTTTTCTGCCACCAGACCTTTAGGTCCTGGAAAGGAAATCATTGTGTTCACTGAACTTAATCACGTAAGCTCAGCAGTCTACCAGTAAAGATAGGCTAGGTTTTGCTGCAGTAATAAATATTCCCAAATGATAGAAGCTTAACACAACAAAAGTTTGTTTCTCTCTTGTTTAGTAAATAGCCCTAATGACTATAGCATATGGGTTCTAGTGTATATATGGGCTAGACACAAAGAAATCAGTTGACCAATAATTCACAGAAAAATCAGAGGAGAATTAATTCTTTATTTAGGTAACAATCTAAGGATGACTTTCATCACTTTGATACTACAAAAGGTAATCACTTAAGGACATGTCCAATAGGTAACACAGCCATGTGGGAAAGCGCACAGGAGTGCAAAACCAGCACTTGGAAAATTATAGCTTTCAAGGAACTGCTAGAACCCAAGGAAAGAACTTCAGGAGTTACTCTAGACTTCCAGACAGCTCTAAATTGCATGTTGACAGCAATGTGAGTTATGCTGGCTAAAAATAAATAACAGTCCTTGGTCTTCTTGTTCTCTGCTCTTCATGGGTTATTAGACAAAACAGGAAATTAAACATAGGAACCAACCCAGTGTTTTCACTTGACTGGATTCATCACACCAAAATGATTTTACCAAATAAGATTTGTTTTATTGTTGCTGTTGTTGTTGTTTTGAAATATTTGTGGGTAATAAAAAATTCTCAGTGTAGGCGGAATATTCCTAAGTGCTAAGAGACAAGAGGAAAGATACAGCATAGTCCTCACTTTTAAAATACCACAAAAGTGGGGCACCTGGGTGGCTCAGTTGGTTAAGCCGCTGACTTCTGCTCAGGTCATGATCTTGCACTCTCTGAGTTCAAGCCCCACATCGGGCTCTATGCTGACAGCTCAGAGCCTGGAGCCTGCTTCAGATTCTGTGTCTCCTCCTCTCTCTGCCCCTCTGCCTCTCGTGCTGTCTCTCTGTCTCTCTCAAAAATAAATAAATATTAAAAAAAATTTTAAATAAAATAAGATACCATGAAAGTACCGGAGAAAATGATTATTTGAAGGTAACTTGTAGACAAAGTAGAGTGCTATGATTAGCACAAGAAAGGTAAAAAAAAAAAATTAGTGCCAGGGGAAGAAAACAATTAAATTATAGCCAGAGTTTAAATTAATGGTTGCCAGGTCTACACCATCATTTCTTTTGTTGTTATTGGTTTAAGCTAAAAACATACTTTTTAATTACAGTCACATATTTATTCAGATTGTGTTTAAATCAAAGAAGATTCATACAAATATTAAAACCCTTATATGATACCATATTTGCTTGTTTTTCTGTTTTCCTACAAAAGTATGAAATTCTGATGGGCGTATTCTCCTTTCTCTCTCTGTATATAATTTTCAAATAAATAAATGAACATTTGAGTGGAAAAAATGAGAAGGAAGGTCAGAATAGTAGATAAATTTCAATTTCTTCACAATTTGCCTAGTTCTGAACTAGTCCTAACTATCATTACATATGTTTGCATTCTGATACAGACCCACATCAGAATCAGCAAGTTTTTCTTGCGAACTGAGAGAGTCAGAAGGTATTTTAACTCTTATTTTTTAAAATTAATGCTGTTGGATCCTGGTGGAGATAGAGAGGATTGGGAGCCACAATAGATAGTGAGAGA
Organism: Lynx rufus; assembly: GCF_022079265.1. Classification (NCBI taxonomy): domain Eukaryota; kingdom Metazoa; phylum Chordata; class Mammalia; order Carnivora; family Felidae; genus Lynx; species Lynx rufus. The sequence goes on from NW_025814889.1 coordinate 101,654,136, forward strand.
GGCAGAGATAAGAGTGAAGAGAGAAATAAGCCAGAAAATTAGTGTTGAAGATTCACAATGAGGAAATAGATATTTCCAGTGAGTAAGCACCTCCCGTTTGATATCACTGTTAGGTTTATATAACTAAGTACAGAAGAGGCTTCCAGGTGTAGTCACACAGGAAGTTGAGTCATGGCACGTTAAAACTGAAAGCAGTAAAAATTATTATCAAAAGCCAACTTCGTCTCCTATTACCATTTCTTCTGTCCAAATCCTTGTACTTGGAATGAAGAACTTCTCTAAATTTTAAAGCTTGTTTTAACTTTTAAGACAACAGGATGTGAGCATTTTACATTACATGAAAGAGAAAGAGCTCAAATAGAACACGCTTTAATTTTTTTTCTTTGAATACATTTTCCACTTGTATAAAGAAAAACTAAACCTTAAGATTAGATTTGAAAAGTTGTTCTTATAAACTAGCCAGTGTCAGTTATGTTTCTTTGATTACAAGCAAGCAGAACTTGATTTTGGTTATCCTGAGCAACAACAAATGTATTGGGTAGCTACCGGGCAACAGGGCATTCACTCAAAAGAGAAGCCAAACAAACAGGAGTCTTAAAAAATAGATCAGAGGATAGTTCCAATACTTTGGGTTGCAAGAAGAAACAATAAGATTATTTTGGACATTGCTGTTGAGATAAATCAGAGCTCAACAATTTTTAAAAATAATGTTTGAGGTAATTTCAGACTTACAATTTTAGAAAATTGGCAAAAATAGGACAGAATTTCCATACATCTCTTCCTTATAGCTCTGTACCATACTGCAACTATTAAAACCAGGAAGTGAACACTGCTGTAGTCTTAACTGAACGAGATACCTTATTTGAATTTGACTGGTTTTTCCACTGATGTTGTGTGTCTATTCCAGAATTCCATTCAGAATCCCATTTTATTTTAAAATGGAAAAAAAAATAACATTTTATTTCTCCTTAGTCTCCTCCAGTTTATAAGTTCCTTTGTCTTTTCCTATCTTTTATAAGTCTCTCCTTGTCCTTCATGATCTTGACACTTTTGAAAGTTATCAATTAGTGATTTGTCGAATGTTCTTGAATTCATGGATGTCTGAAATCTTCTCATAATTGAAGTTATATTTTTGAAGTATACCACAGAAATGATATGTGTCCTCCTCGATACATCATATCATGGAGTTCGTGATGTTGATATGTTTGATTACTAGGGATGCTGACCTTGATTGCTCGCCTAAGGTGGTTTCCGTTGGATTCCTCCACTGTAAAATTACTGTCATTTCCTTTGTAATTATCTTCAGGAGTCACTCTGAGACAAATCCACTTTCTCTTCAAAATTTTGACCAATAATTTTAACATCTATCAGTTGATCTTATCTGCAAAATGTTATTACTTTGGTGTCTGTCAATGGTGATTTCATATTTCTCTCTATGTTACTCATTGAAATTTTGTGTTCAAGAGCTATCTTTTTTCCTAATGTGTTTATTTAATTGTATTTATTTGTATAAATATGGACTTGTGGATTTTTTATTATTCCACAAATATTTGTTTTATTGAAGTATATTTGACATACAGTATTGTAATAGTTTTAGGTGTTGATAATAGTGATTCAATATTTTACACATTATTAAAGGATCCCCATGATAAGTCTGGTCACCATCTGTTACCATGCAAGATTATTACAATACTATCGACTATATATTTCCTATGCTATACATTATATCCCCATAACTTATTTATAACTATATCCCCATAACTTATTTATATTATAACTATAAGTTTGTACTTCTTAATCCTCTTCACCTATTTTGCCCACCTCCCTAAACTCTTATTCTGGGAACCATCAGTTTGTTTCTAATATCTGTGAATCTGTTTCTGTTTTGTTTTGTTTTGTAGATTCCATATATAAATGAAATCAAATAGTGTTTGTCCTTCTTTGTTTGCTGTGTTTCACTTAGAATAATATCATCTAGATTCATCCATGTTGTCAAAAATGTGAAGATTTCCTATTTTTTATGGCTGAGTAATGTTTCAATTTTTATATATACCACATTTGTTTTATCCACTCATCCATCAATAGACACTTAAGTTGCTTCTATATCTTGGCTATTGTAAATAATGCTGCAATGAACATAGGGGTGCATAAGTCTCTTCAAGTTGAGGTTTCATTTTCTTTAGATAAATATTCTTAAGTGGAATTGTTGGATCATATGGTAGTTCTCCTTTTAACATTTTGGGGATATTGATTTTTTTATGGGTTATAATCTAATGTGTGTGTGTGGCCTCAAATAGTTGGGCTTAGGCCATCAGAAACTTACTTGGATTGGTGCCTATGTTTTTGACAAGTCTCTATCTTTTTTTTTAAACACTTTCATACTATCTCTTAACATGTATTTTTCAGGTTCGTCTTATATTTTCACTGCCCCGGTCCTGAAACCAACTATTTCTCCAAGGATCCTTGGTTCCTTTTATTGAAGGGAGTGTTTAGAAACCAGATCTGGGTGGGGCACCTGGGTGACTCAGTCAGTTAAAGAGTCAAACTCTTGATTTCTACTCAGGTCATGATGTCACAGTTGCTGAGATTGAGACCCATGTTGGGTTTTGCACTGACAGCACACAGCCTACTTGGGATTTTCTTCATCTCGCTCTTTCTTTCCCTCCCGTGATCACATGCATTCTCTCTCTCTCTCAAAATAAATAAACCAAAAAATAAAGAAACCAGGGGCGCCTGGGTGGCTCAGTCAGTTAAGCTTCCGACTTCAGCTCAGGCCACGATCTCGCGGTCGGTGAGTTCGAGCCCCACGTCGGGCTCTGGGCTGATGGCTCAGAGCCTGGAGCCTGCTTCCGATTCTGTGTCTCCCTCTCTCTCTGCCCCTCCCCCGTTCATGCTCTGTTTCTCTCTGTCTCAAAAATTAATAAACGTTAAAAAAAAATTAAAGAAACCAGATCTGGGCATTATGTGTGCTCATTGTTACTGATATATCATTGCTTTCCACCTATTTTCAGACAGAGCTAAGGAACACATGTATGAATACTAATTCAGGCACACTCAAATATTTATGTATCTATCACTTGGACATATATTAAAGACCATGAGTTTTCACTGAGATATTGAATTTTTAATCCAACAAAAGCTTCATTTTTGGCTTTCATCCTTTGCTTTTTATCTTTGTACTCCAACAGTGACAAACCTGGCTCTTACTACCTACCATATGTTTACTTATTTGTTTAAATCTAGTATACTTAAGAATTGTTTCTGAATTTCTCACTCATATCTCTGTAAGAAACATTTTTATCACTGGATCACAGCACTTATACACAGTTTTTTTGGCCTTGAAGTATCCCAAGTTATATACGTAAGTTCTTTTTTTCCTACCTCTCTCCTACTGCAAATAAATGTGGTTGCTCTTCATATGACTCCTATAATAGAGTTCATTTGTTGGTGTTTATATTCTATTTTGGGTTCCTCCCCAACCTCACTGGTTTTCATTTGTCTCTTTTTTGAGTATGTGAAACATTACTATGGATCTATACATCAGAGCTATACCAAAAAATACCCTCAGAGAAATGTGATTTAGTCCTGTTCCTGCTACCCTGTTGCTTTCCCGCCCCCGTTGTTGCCATCCCTTTCCCTCACTCTTTATATGTAATCAGTTCTTAGTTTCTGGTTTGACCTTCCAGTACTGATTTTGCACAAATGAGCTTATAAATGTGTATTTTCTTAGATCCCCTGTTATCTTATGCTTTGTGTTTTTCACTTAACAGCATATCCTTGAAATCATTCCATATCAGTTTGTAGATGTCTTCCTAATGCTTATATTACAGCTATACAGGACTTGGATCATGTGGATGTGCTAGAGTGTACTCAACCACTTTCCTATGTATGGATGGATGTTTATGTTGTTTCAGTATTCTGTTCCTACAAACAATGAATGACCTGATGCATATGTGTTTATTCTTGGTGGTGTCTTTTTACAGCAGATTTCTAAAAGTGTGATTGCTAGGTTGAAAGACGTATGCGTATGCAGTTGTGTTGCGTATTGCTAAATTTCTCTCCAGAAGGGCTGTTACGTATTTGCATTCCTACCTGGCAATTTCCCGTGACAGTCTCACTGACAGAATTTTCTATTGTATTTTTTTTGCAGTGTGATATATGAAAAATGATATTTTAGCATTGTCTTAATTTGCGATTCTTTCATTATGTGTGAGTTTGAACTTTTTTTCCTTGTGTTTGAGGAGAATTGTGTGTGTGTGTGTGTGTGTGTGTGTGTGTGTGTGTTGACAATTGTTTGTTCATATCTTTGTGACATTTTTATTGGGTTGTAATTTTTCTCTCAATTTTAAGAGTTATTTATATGCTAGGGACATTAGCTGTTTGATATACATTGTGAATAATTTCTCTCAGTTTTCTTTATGCTTCATTTATGGTGGTTTTTTTCATGCAAATTAGAAAAAAAAGAAAAGAAAACAACTACAGTCAAGTTTACCTATCTTATTGCCTCTGGATTTTGAGACACAGTCAGAAAGCCTTTGCTTATAATGAGGTTAAAGAGGAATTCATCTTTGTTTTCTCTTATTATTTTTTTGGTTTCATTGTTCAATTATATTCCTGATTGATTTGTTGTTTATTCTTGTTTATGGTGTGAGATATGGATCTAATTTTATTTTTTTCCAAATGACCCCTTACTTGACCCAGCACTATTTATTTCAGAATGTCCAGCTTCACAGCGCTATCTTTGTCAGATTTTAAGTTTCCATTTGTTTGTGTCCAGTTATGGACTTTCTATTCTAATCTACTGATCTATTTGTCTAGAAATGTACAGTAACACACTCTTAATTATAGAGACTCTATAAGAGTATGTTTTAATATCTACTAGGCTAGCCCTCATAAATTTTCTTTAGCCACATTTTCCAGATTATTCCTGCATGTTTGTTTTTCCATATGAATTTTAATAGCATATTATCTAACTGCAAAAATAGCTTATTTCCATTTTTATTTGGATTGCATTAATTTTATGAATCAACTGACATCTTTATTTTGAGGCATTCTATTCAAGAACAGGACATGTCTTTCCATTTTTCATATCTACTTTATGACTTTTGGGAGTATTTTATAGTTTTCCTCATAGAAATTTTATACATTTGGTATTAGATCTATTCCTAAGTAGTCTATTTTATTTGATGCTCTTTTAAATGTAATTTTCCCTCTACCTTTATGCTTAACTTTATTACGTGTGTATATGAAGGACATTGATTTTTCATGTTAATATTTTGTTTCTTCACTAAATTATCTAATTGTTTGAGTTAGTTTTATCTGATTCTCTAGGGATTTTCAAGTGCACTATTTAGCTGCAAGTAAAGATAGTATTCTTATTTTTATCCTTTTGTTGACTTCTCTTGTGTAATTATTTTGGCTAATAATTCTAGTACAATATCAACTAACAGAAGAGATAGTAGAAATGCATGTAGTATTTTCCCATTTAAATAAGATAATAGCTTAAGTACGGTACACACACACACACACACACACACTTTAAAAAAAAATGTATGTGCAAATTCTTACTTGGGTTTTTTTTTTCTTTTTTTTAAATAATGGGTGTTGAATTTTGTCAAAGGTATTTGTAGCATTTATGAATATAATCGTAATTTTCCCCTAGAAATAATATAATATCTGAAATTAATAGATTTTTTTAATATTAAGCCAACTTTGCATTCCTAGAATGAATCCTACTTGGTGAGAGTGTATTATTTTCTTAGCCCTAACCTCCAATATTTAGGATGTGATTCTAATATTTGGGCCTTTAAGGAAAAGATTAAATTAAAATGAGCTCACAAGGAGGATTGGCCTATCTCTTCTGTCACTAGACCCTCTTCCTTATCTCTCCGACCTCATATGCTACTCTGCTTACTCACTTCACTCCATCTATACTGGCTTCCCACCTATTCATTGAATACATGGGAACATGCATTTCTCAGCACTTTTGTAATTGCCATTCTGTGTTCATGGAGACATCTCCCCCCATACACACAGGAGCATGGCTTGCTTTTTTACTCTGTGGTAGGCTCAGTAATGGCCCCCAAAGATACCTGGTTTCTAATCCTTGGGACCTGCAAATGTTCTCTTACAAGGCAATGGAGTTTTTCAGATGTGATTAAATTTAGGATCTGGAGATGGAAGGATTATCCTGAATTATCCAAATGGGTCCTAAGTATAATCATGAGTGTGCTTATAAGACGATGCAGAGGGAAATGAGATGCAGAAAAAGCAATGTGATCACGAAAGCCACATACTGTATTTCTGGCTTGAGAGATGGAGGAAGGAGCTCTGAGCCAAGGAACGTAATCTAGAAAGTGGAAAAGGTCAGAAAACAAATTCTTCCTTAGGGGCCCCAGAGGAAGCGTGGCCCTACTGACACCATGATTTCCTCCCAGTGAAACTGATTTCAGACTTCTGACCATCAGAAATATGAGAGTAAATGTATATTGTTTTAAGCCACTCGATGTGTGATAATTTGTTACAACAGCGATAGGAAACTCATACCCCAGTATTTGCTTAAATGTCACCTTGTCACTGAGCTCCTCTCTGGCAGCCTAATTGAAAACTGCAACCTCCATACCCCCTCTCTATTCATTTTCCTGGATTTTAATTTTCTCTGTAGCCCTTGTCATCCTATTAAATAATTTACCTGTTGTTTTGGTTGTTTCTGTCTTTCCCCAATGAAGGTATGTTATATGAGGGAAGACTTCGGTCTGCTTGGTTCACTGCTTTGCGTGCAGCACCCAAATAGTATCTAGGAAATAGAATTTTCATTCAGGAAATTACATTGAACAGATGTATATCTCTTAGCACTGGGTGTGTGCAAAAGAAAAGGAACACAAATCAAGAATTTATCAAAGATATAGTAGACTCTGAACTTGAGAGTGTGGCAGTCCTGAATAGCCTAAAATGAAAGAGGGAATTTGCCTACAGGAGGATTGGATGGATGGATGGATGCATGGGTGGATAGATGGTTAGATGGATAGATAAATCCTATTAATTGTATTTCTCTGAAGAACCCAAGCGTGTGTGTGTGTGAGGGCGGGGGTGTAAAATAGATCTGGGAGATCTGTTATAAGGACTTGTATCATGTGACTGAGGTTGAGAAGTCCCAAGATCTGTATTTAGCAAGCTGGAGACCCAGAAGACTGATCATGTAAGTTACATCTGAGTCAAAGTCCTGAGAACAAAGAGAACCAATGTCTCATCTCTACCATCAGGCCAAAGTAGTACCTTTTTACACAGCTTTTTTGTTCTATTTAAGTCTTCAACTGATTGGATGAAAGCCATCCACCTTAGGGAAGGCAATCTCTTTTACTCTATCTACTGACTCAAATGTTAATCTTATTAAAAAGCACACAGAGATACTCAGAAGAATGTTTGCCCAAGTGTCCAGGCGTCCATTTTTTTTGTCCTTTGTTTTTTTGAAAATTCAAAACTATGCATTGTATGCAGCGTTGAATATTGTGACCACAATCTTCCCAGTATTAAGAAAATCTAAAGACCCGGGGCGCCTGGGTGGCGCAGTCGGTTAAGCGTCCGACTTCAGCCAGGTCACGATCTCGCGGTCCGTGAGTTTGAGCCCCGCGTCAGGCTCTGGGCTGATGGCTCAGAGCCTGGAGCCTGTTTCCGATTCTGTGTCTCCCTCTCTCTCTGCCCCTCCCCCGTTCATGCTCTGTCTCTCTCTGTCCCAAAAATAAATAAACGTTGAAAAAAAAAAAATTTAAAAATTAAAAAAAAAAAAAAAAAGAAAATCTAAAGACCCTAACGCAGCTTTATGTGGAGTACAAGCTATGATTGGTTTAAAAGTGGGTGTTTCAGAAAACCTTGTATTTAACTGAAATATATTTAAAAACAGATGCAAAATATACTCAGTATTTTTGTTTGGGTTGATGAAAATGTGCTTACATTAAAATGGATAAAATTACATGTTAGTGAAAATCTTTTTAAAAAAGTTGACACATAAAATTAACCATCACAAGTCCATCTCTTTTCAAACTGGTACCCATACACATCTCCTTAAACCATACTTAATCTTCAAATAGAGACAATGACAAGGTAATAAATCTGACTAACATGATACAACTATTCTATGTCCTACATCTGCTTTACCCAGTCTACTGATTCAGATGCTAATCTCATTCAAGAACTCTCACAGACACACCAGAATTATGTTTGACCTAATGTCTGGGCATCCAGTGGCCTTGGCAAGTTGACACATAATATTAATCATCACAGGGTATAATAAACTCTCTGAATGTAGTGGACTAAAATGGGGGTGGGGGACTGGATGTGCTCAAAACTAAAGGTCTCCACTTTTCCTTCTTTAACCGTTTTGTCGGGACTCCTTACAGAAAGATTAGCTCCAGGTGGGGAGGATTAGGATACATTCTTTGGGGGCAAAAGCAAAAGAGGCAAAATAAATCCTTGTAGCTCCATTTATTTTTTATGAGAATGTGATGGGAGAAGTACATAATTTCCGTAACGGAAGAGCCCAGCATGCAAGTTCTCTTTTGAAGTAGCAGAGAGAGGAACAACTGCATTCCTTTCAGGACTGGTGCAGAACTCCTTCTAGGGAGAGAAGAGTCATGTTTGGCTATAAATATGAGGATGAGGCCCTTTAGGCATGAGCAGCTGTTTTGCAATAAAACAGAGGGCCAGCTAAATTGTTCTGCAACAGAAATTATCTAAAACATTGGGTGGGAGCTACGGCCGAGTGAGTTTGGTTTGAGGAAAAAGGGGGCAATATGGTGCAAAGCTAAAATCCTAGTAAAAAAAAAAAATGATCACTGCAAATTCCCTGGATAAGCTCAATGACTTTTAGGGCTAGAGATGTCTAATAGTCAATGTTTTTCCTGTGCAGTTAAGTAAACCTACCTCTCCCACTATTGTCTCTAAATTCTTAAGTAAAAACTGAAATATTTGTCATCTTGGGCTGGAGGAATTGGGGAGAATAAACGTATCAGTCTGTGACTAGAAGAGGTTGTGGGGTATAGAACAAAGTATTATATACATGGTAGACATAATTTGGAATGGAGATTGACAAGCAAGCTGAAATAATATGGAGAAATGTATCTTGCCCTCCACATCTCTACCCAAATAATCATAAGAGATTTGAGGAATTCAAGCCAATGTCCTACAAATAATTAAAGATCTAACCACCACAACCAGCTGGACAAATTAAGCATTTCTAGATGTTTAGACTACAAGAAACATTCCTATTGCAGTTCTGTATTTGGCTTTCTAAAAACATGGTTGGCCTATATAGGAAGCCACACCTGGGGTGAAAGTCAAAAGGATTATGAAATCTTGCATGGGATATTTTGGTCCACATTCCTTTCTTTCCTCTTAAAAACTAAGCTCTGGCACATTTGTTCTGGGTTGTTTTCTCTTCCTTTCTGTGGCTCTGTGTACATGCTGTTGCTTTTGTATTTGTGCTCAGTGCTGTGTTCTCTGAAACTTGTATCAGTCAGAGCCTTCCTTTCAAAACAGAACTGACGTGGAGAAGATCTGGAAGTCCACATCGGGTCTCACTTGGAGACGTGCTTGGAAATCAAACAATCAATGCAAACCATGTTATTAATCAAAATAGGCTCAAAGGATATTTGCCTGGCAGCACTGGAGAGCAGTAATAAAATTATATAAATGCCTGTGGGTAGTTACAGATGAAAAAAATGTTTCTTTACTTGTACAACGAGAGATAAATGGTAAAGCACATTAGGGTTTGAAGGGCCCTTTTGGAGAAGAGCTGTCAGAGTGGCCATTTACATACCTCAGCTGGTTGTCAGAGTCTTCTGTGCATCCTAATAGCTCCTCTGCTGTGACTGCCAGGGACTGTCATTCACATCTCATAAAATAAGCTAAGAGTTGGCATCTCTTCATTGTTTCAAACTGGAGGCTAAACATTCTTCAAGGCAGTGACACCTGGAAATGAGAACTAAGTTATGCCTAGGATTTGGAACACAGCTGAGTCTTAGTTTTTTTGAGTCTTTCATTGGTTCATTCATTTAGCCAACAGATTCTTCCTGAATTCATCATAGGTACACACTTCTGCAGGATACAAACGTGACTTAGATGCATATTCTTATATAAAGGAACTTCCAATTCAAAATGAGAGAAACAGTATGTACACATATAGTCAAAAGTGCCACAGGTCAGAAGTTAAATGTTATGAAACTATCACTAGGTGTATTATTTTAATGACTGTCCTTATTTTGTCTTTAGGGACTGCCATGGATAAGGCACTATAGATAAGAGGTCTATGCTTCCTGCCCCCAATTTTTCACCTTTTACTGATTCCTCAACCCACTGTGGTCTGACAATCACCCTCACCAACCCATAAGAAATGTTCTTTACAAACATCACCAATGACCTCCTATTGCTAAAACCTTCAGTAGATCTTCACTCTTCAAGCAACTTGATGTTCATATCTTCACTTCTTCGTTTATTTTCTGCTCAGTCAGTAGTTACAAGATGGACAAACCTTTCCATCAATAAACTGGTTTCACCCTCAGCTTCCAAATTGGGCCTGTCCTAGTTTTTCCCCCTGGCTTACTGACTTCTTTTTTCTAGCTCTCTCCACTGGTTCTTCTCCCTAGGTCTGAGATGACAATGAAAGTGTCTCCCCAGTTTTTATCTTGGCATCCTTTCCTCCTCTCTACTCTTTCCTGCTCTCCTTTCCTTGGAAAACCTCACACATGAACACAGCTTCTTCTATCCGCTTTATGCTGTGGACTTCCAGATTTCTATCTTTAGTAGTAACATTTTTGTGTATTCTCTATTTCTAAAGTTCCCAGTGAGTACATCCTCGTAGATAATTCTCAGGCATCCCAAACTCTTAATTTTAAAATTAAACTCATTAAGTTCTTTCTATCTGTACTCCCCATCTGCCCCAATCTGCCCCAATCCTATCTCCCTTATCTCCAAATGATTCTACCATAGTGACAGCAATGGTTAAGCCAGAAAGCTAGGGGTCATACTTCCTTCATTCTGCTTGACTTTTGTCAAATCATTAATATCATCTGAACCCACCACATCTTCATTTACAGAGTTAATCATGGCCCTCGTTATATTTTACTTAAACTTTTGAAATAGCTCCTAGTGAATCTTTTTATTTCTTAGCTTCTCCTCCAACCTGCCCTTCACACTGGTAGCAGAATTATCTGTGAGAAATTTCAAATAGTTGAAGTGGCTGCCAAGTGGTTACCTATGTCCCTATGTCCTGGTGTTTCTTTCCAGAACAATATAGATCAATAAGGAGGGAAGAATAAAACTATACCAAAACAACACCTTCAGCATAACTTACAGAGAATAATAAACTTATTTATAATAAGTAAATTCTAAGAAAGCCAAAACAGTAAATCCAAGTTGAGATTTCTAACACTTCAGTACCTCCTACCCCAAGGCCTTGCGGTAAGCAAAGGAGGCCATGAACCATTATGGAGGGAGAAGATGGGAACTAGAGTTAGCCTAGAATTGATCCAAAGCTACTGCGGGGAATATCAGTTCCCCCTAGGAGGTCTGAAAATACTAAACTTTTGCCCAGTAGATCCGAGTGTAGACCGCAGGAAGGAGTTTGAACATTTGTGAGATTTTGGGGGGCAGTCTTTGAAAGGTATAGCTTCTGGGGAGAAAAAGGCAAAAGGGAAGGTAGAAGTGCCACTTGGCGATTAAGTGGTGTCTTAGTTTGTTCAGGCTGCTATGACAAAATCCCATACACTGGGTGGCTTATACACAACAGACATTTCATGTTTATAGTTCCGGAGACTGGAAATCTGAGCTCAGAGTGACAGGATGGTTGGGTTAGGGCCCTCTTCCAGGTCACAGACTTCTTGTTTTATCCTTTCATGGTGGAAGAGGTAACATCTGTCTCTCGGGGGTCTCTTTTATAAGGGCAAGAATCCCATTCGTGAGAGCTTTACCCTCATGATCTAATCACCTCCCCAAAGCCCCACCTCCTAATTCCATCACTTTGGGGTTTAAGATTTTAACATTGGTATTTTGTGGGGGACACAAATATTCAGTCTAAAGCAACATGTGTAAAAATTTCCCCTCCAAAATAGCTATCTTTTTCATCAGATTTTCAGAAACATCCATCAGCCGAAACAGCTTAAGAACCTTTGCTTTTGATAGAGGTAGGGAAGGTCTGTCAAGATATGTCAGTGCCTTGGGAAAAGAACTATTAGAAAAACACCATATGTGCTTTGGAAGGAAGTGAATCAGTGGGAGCATTTATTTCAGATGGTCAGGCAAAGAATAAATATATCCACAATAATTAGACTAAAGGTTTATCAGTGAGGACTGATACTGTGTAGATTACCAGATTAAGTCTAGATTATTCTGCCTGGAGAATGATGAACAATGAGGAAATAATTTCAAGATACAAGAAAAATACTAAGAGATGATTTATTTCTGAGCTAGACTAAATGATGGAAGGCTGACAGTAGGCATCCTATATTATTATACAGAAAGTACATAATAGCATCAGCTATTGGACTATAGCCACAAGGACAGACTGGGCTATTTGTGGTATCCTACCAGGGAATGAAATTTACCCAAAAGATGAATCAAACATAGCATATTTGTTTTTGAGTTTTTGTTTATTTGTTTGGCTCCATGTGGAAAGTGCTCATTAATCTACCTAATAGCAGGGTTACTATTATTTCACAACAATATTTTGTAGATACCAGAGGCTTGGCTATAGAATTTCTATATCTAGTTTCATTATTATCATCATTATTATCAGGGCTAACATTTATTTGCTCCGTGTTTCTTACTGTAATATGAAGTTAAATGCACTATCATATTTAATCCGTAACAAAAGTCCTCACGTGATATATGCTATTATATCAGTTTCGGGGAAAGGAAAACTGAGTCTGAGAATAAGTAGTTCAGTTCCCACAGGGAGTACACACCTAGGTCTGTGTTATGCTGAGACCCATTCTGCTATGTTTCTGGCAGTTTATTTCCATTTTACTTCTGAGGGAGCATTGGACAAGAGAATTAGCATTAAGAGAACTTGGCATCATCTCTTGCCTGGAAACAGTGATTCAGAATGATGTATACTCTAAAAAAGAATGAAAAACGTTGATGAGGATTTGCATCAAACCTCAAAAACATTGCAAAGTAGCCCAACAGAGCAGTCCCAGGGGAAATTGCAAAGGGAGGGGGAAAGAATATGGAGACTTCGAGAAAAGGAGAGAAAGGAGGATGGAGAAAATAGAAAAAGGAGAGTCAGTGAGCAGGGACTGAAAACGTCTAAGAAGAACAGGAACATGCTGCTTCCCCTTCGTCTCCACCCACAGAAGCACTTGTGCTGAACTGTGTGAAAATCTGTGAAGGATTGAGGAAAAACCCACATTTTATTATCATCTCTTCTAAGTTATTTATTGAGAATTATTATAGAAATGAAGAAAACCATTTCCTTTCCTATATAGTTTTCTGCAGTTTCCTAGCTTTTGGACCTTTTACTTCATAAATTTTTGTTGATTTATGAACTCTCCAAAGCATAATTGTTTAAGCATAATTTTTAACTACTGGCTTAAACTGTTTTTCCTACATATTTTGTGTGTAACTTTTAAAAATCATTTCCTTTAACATTTAATCAGTACAAATAGAATAAAGGAATTTACATATTCCAGAATTATAGATAATTCCCTTGTCAATGAGTTTTAAATAATAGAATTTTCTATCCCTGGCAATTGGCTAACAATAATAATGGCAGCTTCTGAGTGCTGACAATGTATCAAGCACTATGCTCAGAGTTTAACATGTATTAACTCATTTAATGAGCAAATCAGCACTACAATCCTGTGGGGAACATTGTGGTAGAGAAGGCTGGTTGCCTACAAATCTATTTTTCCTTTTCTCCTTTGCATCCAAACGTTATCTAAGTGACACAGCCCTTGCTAAAGGACTCAATTTCCAAGCCCACCTTGCACCTTCACGCACCCATGTGAATGAGTACTGACCTGTAGGGTGTGCACAGATCTGCTGTGTGAAACTTTAGGCCATTGGGAGATCCTTCTTTGTGAACCCACCCTCTACCCCCACTTCCTCTTTTTTAACTCTGAAATGCAGCGATGATTGCTAATGGTTCAGTCGCTAGTATGGGCCATGGTAGCTTGAGGATAGAAGCCAGTGCTGAGCATAAGTGAACAGACAGATCAAAGAATCCTGAGTTCTGGATAACTTTCTGGAGCCATTGTACCAGTTGTAAACTGCTTATATCTGTACTTCTTTTACGAGAGAGATTTAACCATCGATGTTTAAGCCATTGTTGTTTGGGAGAGTCTTTTACGTGCTATCCCACAGGATTCTTAATTGCTATGCAGGTATTGTTATCTCAGTTTTATGGAAGAAGAATCTTATAGCCTAACCATGTTATGAGGCTTTTATAGTATTTGGGTTCAAACTAGAGTCTGTTTGACTCTAGAACCCAACAATTTGCTACTAGATTAATATTGATAGTATTAATTTTATTAATAAAATTAATTTTAATGTCAATACCCACATCATGTACAATTCAACAGCATTCTTTTCAAACCAGTAATAGTACTTTATGCAGGGGTAGAGATCATAGCTAATCAAGTCAAGGTCGTGAATACCTTTCCCAAGGAAGTTGGACTTATTTCAGTAGCCACAATCTGTTGGTGCCTTTGGCTATTCCTCAGCCCATGCCACAAGCTGCCTAGTAATCACAGAGGAAGCTGGATTAGGGTGTGCACAACTGCTCACCACCAGTGAGAAACAACATAGAGTACTGCCCATGAGGCACTGTATATGTGTGTGTTCACCAAAAGATATGTATTCTAGACATGTCAATCAGTTCACCTGCTGCAATCTACTTTTCTTTCTTACATATCCTCGACTGTAACCACGCCATTTACTTCAAGACCCTCTCTGTCCTACTCCTGCTCCAGAGGCTAATTGGACTATGGCAGCACATAATATTAGCCAAGCCCTCCATAGATCAGGCTAAGTCAATTAGATTGTCCGTTCTAACAAGAGAGACCATAGCCTTCCTTGTAACGCCTAATGGTTGTGTAATTTCCAGATTTGGAGTCATCTATATTTCGTGTCTATGTAAAACTTATAAATAGCCGAAAGAAACTTCTTAGGCAGAAGAATGAAACACATATAAAAGAAGGGGTTTAGACAACACACAGTTGTGCTAGTTGAAAGTTCATAGCACCACTTGCATGATTACCTTCCATTTATTCTCAAGATTCCAACCTCTGCTTCATTTCTCAGAAGCCTTTGCTATACGCTCAAAATCAACTGAGCTCTGCATCTAATATTTCTACTCTGTACAATTTTACTACTTTTAAAGTATTTTCAATAATTGGCTAATGTCTCATTTTTCTGCTGCTTAGACAGTCCCTGGAACATAGAGGTTACTCAATATATATGTGTTAGAGACACTATGACCTGAGAGAATGAGGTAGTTCTCTTAATCCATGACGTTCTTGTCATGGTCCCAGTTAGATATAATTGTACTTTGGTTTCTATTTCTGAGTGTCCAATAAATTACAATGTTTATGATTATCATAATAACCCTACTTTCTCTTTCTGTTTTGGCTTAATATATATCTGTTTCTTGAAAACAAAGGAAATATAATTAGAGAAAATGTGTATAAAATAAATAGGCGGTTAGGTAAACAAAGAAGGGAAAGACCAAAAATTTAGAAAGTGGAAATTGCATCATGTGAAATAGTAGAGATATTTGGTTCATTCATTAATACATGTTTAAAATGAGTGTAATTATGATTCCTATGATAACATCGTATCAAACTTCCATTTAACGAGCAGTTAAAGAATATCCTTTGACTCCACACTATTTTTAATAAATGGTGACATTCAAATTGAAGAATGGTGTAGATTTTCTTCATTGATCTTTTTTTTTTCTTATCCCAATGAGGGAGAGGTATAAGAATTAGCAGTGCCAGAGATAAGTGAAGAAAACTTATAGGAATTGATGTTTATTAGAAAGTTCACATGGGTGACTGGCATGCCCATGAGAACCTCCTGACTGAGGAAAATAATGGTTTAAAAGCCTCTGTTCAACCTAGCAACTTAAATGTGAATTTCCGTTATATTTTGCAAATTCATTTAGATATAAATGATAAATAATAAAAAATCATAGATCAGGGTGGCAGACAGGGAATAAACAGGTTTGTGTCTAGCACTTTGGAAGAAGAGGTTGACTAGAACAATTTAAGCTAAGAGATGCCACACCATTGCTTTTCTTGAAATCATGCTTCATAGGTAACAGATGGCACAAAATCAATAGCTGATTAGAGAATAACACTTGGCATTCTATCTTGTGGGTGGGAGGAAAAGGGTGTTTAAATTTTAAGGAAAAAACAGCTCATAAGCAAGATTGGCATACAAAGACTGAGAAGAATGCTAAAGGAAAGAATCACTTTCTTTCCATTTAATGTCCAGAAAAGAAGTGAGCAGAAATCTGTTTGTCACAGCTTAAGTCAAAATGATAATTTCCTATGGGCTTATTTCCTAGAGCTTATTGTTTAATTTCAAATTATTGGTACTACTGGGGCCACATTCCCTCTTGGGTAAACTTACATGACCATTTCTTTATGTGATTTTATATATGGGAAAAAAAATCAAGGACTGAGGAGACAAATGGTGCTCAAGCCCCATCAAGGGACCTTATTGTCATTTCACTAGCCATCTTGTTATGCTAAATTATACGTCTTCAGGGGAAAAGTTCCATGAACTCTTGTCTGTCTTCCTCTTCTCCTCTCAGGTTATTCATGCTGAGTTTATGTAGACCCGCTCTCTCAGGTGTGTTGTGTCCCTTCCTCTTCTACCTTTCATCATTGCCAGATAGCAAATATAGAAGAGAATGTTCAGAAATAGTGATAGATGGCCTGTGGACTTGCTTGTGTGTGTGTGGAGAGACAGAGACAGAGACAGAGAGACAGAGATTGAGTTATGGACAAGGTTTGAAGTTAGTTGATACTAAGACTAAAATTCAGCAAAACCCAGGAGTTTATATAAGAACCTTGAGTTTTTGAAGGTGTATATGGCAAATTAGCACAGACTTTATAAAGGAAATATTCATTACCTCTGGAAAAATGCAAAATCAGATTTCCAGTCTAAGAAATGTGGCAGGCAGCCAGACATTTGTCTGTAAAAGTACAAATGAGATGTTCATCTTGAACCAAGATCGGGGAGAACAAATGGACAAGAAATACATGGGTGTGTGTTTGTCATTACTGCCATTCCGCTTTCTTCAGAAAAGCTTTTATGACAAAACTTCTAATGCTGTTAATCTTACAGGCAGAGGACCAGAATGAGGGATCCCCTCTGAAGATCTTTAGCTTTTGTTGGAGGGACCAAAAACAATGTTTATCATTTTGAAGTTGAAACTGTCCTGCTTATAGGTCTTCTATTAATGGCCTCAGGTATGAGATCTGAGCCCATCTGTAGTTAAGAAAGGTAATAGAAACTCCCTAAAAGTACCTGGAGCTACATCTTAGTGTGGGATAGGTTCTAAAGTTAAATTTAAAGTGAAATTCTCATATATCCAAATTTAGGCAAAAGTAGTTTTGGATTTTTATGTCACTCAATTTAGGTTATGTTGTCCTGCAGTAATAAGTGGCCCCCAAATCTCAACCATTTAAACACAAAGATTTATTTCTTTTTCATGTCAGATATTGGTTAGATTTACTTGCAGGTTGATTCTATGGGTCTCCTTCATTCTGGGATTTAGATTTCAGGAACAGCTCACTTCTGGTACATGTTATTTTCATGGTAGAAGATGAAAGAGCCAAGGGGAAACCATTTGATGACTCTTTAAATTCAGTTATAAAAAATTTCACCCCTGCTTGTGTGCCACTGGCCACAGTAAGTCACATGGCCAAGGATGAAGATGATGACAGTGGGAACTATATCGCTTCCACTGGGAAAGATGTGGCAAGTCATATGCACTGAGTGGGGGTGTGTGATGCTATTATTGGGAGTTGCAGAGAACAACAGGGAACAGAATGGAAATCTGTAGCACAAATGGGATCAACACAATCGAAGCACAATGTCCCTTTGGAAGGTGTCACTTTGGCGATATATGATGTCTTAGTATCGAGTGATGTAAGATGCCTTAGTTCCTCCATATGTGTACCTGATGAAGCAGTTGTATTTGGGGAAGTGGAGCATGAGCCTTAACACAAGAACCACACCCACTTCTCTGGGAGAAGTGCTGGTTTTGGGGAGGCAATTGGGAACCAAGACTGACTAATTTATGGGAGATTCACCTTTCTCACTTTATATTGATTCCAGGACTAATCTCCATTGATTGGAACAGCAGCAGAAAACTTCCACACTATTGAATTTGTTTTCCTTTTCCTGTCTCCTCATTCTTGGTCCACGTTACTGCTTCTCTGTCTTACCATTTCTGAAGCCAGAAATGTGGGACTCATCTTTGCTACTTCCTTCTTCCTTATTCTTCATTTCCATCTATTTTCCTCTGTAAATAAGCATTTTTATCCCTCTCCACTCCCACTAAATTGGTGCACAGTGCCGTCATCTTCCTGGACTAAGCAAAAGTCTACTTCATGGTCTCTCTGCTTCCACTCTTAACAATCAATTCTCCACACAGCATAGAGAGAGGTTTTCTTAGAGAGGTAAATGCTGTGATAACATCTCCTTGCTTAAAACCCTCAGTGATCCCCTATCACTCTTAGAGTATGGTCTGAGCTCCTTAATGCCACCAACAAAGCCCTCCTGATCTGGCCCCTCCCAGCCTCATGTCAGACTTTTCTTTGCCATTGCTTTCTCTAGCTTGGTCACAGTGGCTTTTAGTCCATTTTTCAAGGTCTTCCTACTGCCTCTTTCTTCACAGTTTTCACACCCAGTGTTCCCTATGTCTTGATCAAGATTTTCCTTACCCTTTCCACCTGCTGCCCCCACTTAGCTGATTTATATTAATTGAGAAAAACATAGGTTAAAAGTCAGTTCCTTAGAAAAAACTTCCTTCCTT
Source organism: Lynx rufus (assembly GCF_022079265.1). Classification (NCBI taxonomy): domain Eukaryota; kingdom Metazoa; phylum Chordata; class Mammalia; order Carnivora; family Felidae; genus Lynx; species Lynx rufus. The sequence continues at coordinate 101,673,178 of NW_025814889.1, forward strand.
GCCAGCTACGATGCCCTTGGATAATTCTTATGATTTTCTTCTCTAGCACTTATGAAGAAATATGCATTTAAATGATTTTTGAAACCTACTGGATATACGAGTGTGGTTATTTTTTGCCATGATTTAAAATAAAATAAAAGGAGTCCCTCAAAATCTACCTTCAAACCTTTCCCCTCTTGGATATAAAGCTCTTGTATGGACTCCCCAAAGAATTTGCCCTGAATATTGCAAGTTCCTCAAAACAAATATTTACTGGATGCCCAGATATAAACTTGTATCATTATATTTATTTCAAAATAAATCTTTTAACAGAGCAGTTTAAAAACAATTAAGACATGGTAGTCAGCACAAATAATTTCTAAACAGGCATTTTCTGTTCTCCTGATAGTGCTTACGTGCTTGGGAACAGGGGAAAAATTAAAACAGATTTAATGTAGTAGCATTACAGCATCTCCTTGGCTTGTCACTGGGTTATAAAAAGGAATCTTCTGGGTACATTCTGAATTGTCTAAGGAATCAAGTGGAAAGAGACTCTTGACTGAGAGTCTCTAGGTATATGGCTCCATTGTGCTCCTTTTATAATTAGTAGTCATTTTTTTTATAGGCTCCTTGTAAAGTATGAATTTATATCAATCAATAGTAATATAATTTAGGGGAATTTTGGATATGCCTACATTTTGTTTCCCAAAGCAAGAGCCCATTCCTCAGGTTTAATTGCTAACAAAAACACTTCTAATAACACGCACTGGAAATACGGTGTGAACTGGCATGAATTAACGCTCATACCCTCTTTCTCCACATCCCCCTCATTTCTGTTTGTTTTTAATGAGCAGAACTATCAAGAGATATTGTTCTTCACTGTTCCCGTGAATATGGGAAGCGGGTTCAAAAGAAGTTCTTTCCCAACACAGAAGTAGCAATATTTCTTTTTTAAAAATTTTTTTTAATATTTATTTATTTTTGAGAGAGAGGGAGAGACAGAGTGTGAGCAGGGGAGGGGCTGAGAGAGAGAGAGAGAAAGAGAGAGAGACCCAGAATCAGAAGCAGGCTCTGAGCTGTCAGCACAGAGCCCCACGCGGGGCTCGAACTCACAAACCATGAGATCGTGACCTGAGCCGAAGTTGGACGCTCAGCGGACTGAGCCACCCAGGCGCCCCACAATTAGCAATATTTCTGAACAAACTTTTTGACTTCTGAGAAATCACTGTGTACCAAGATATGACCATAAAAGCAAGGTAAAGCATACCAGAAAATTACATCTTTAAGACCTGAAACTGCAAGCTCTGAAGTAGAGTTCACTGCAGGAAAGCTGACGAATTAGTCATTTTCGGACATGCCCAGCAGACACTTGGTGAAGAAGTTTCATAGCCAAACTATATTGCCATTGTATTTGAAAATTATTATCCCCAATATTTACTTCTTATGGTAAAAGACTCACAGCGTATGCTTTCTTCCCCCTTAAATAGAATATTCCGCTGATTTTCTTTCTAAGTACACAAGTCAAATGTTCTTGTAACAGAAAGTGACTAAAGCCTGTGAAATCTTTAATTGGTGCTTAAATTCAAGCAGCTGTCTTTCTGCAGATAGGCTGGGCCTGGGAGAACCTGACTAATGTAATGTTCAGGCTTTGTTCAAAGCAGCCTCCCCCACTCTATCTCTGGAGCTGAGATTTGCATGTTTTCCCCAAGTTAGCTTCCTCTTTTAGAAACCAAAGTGTGTGTGAGAAGCTTCTAATATAAAATGCCCATCTTGTTTCCTAAGCTGAAGTCAGTCTTGGCTGAAATATTATTGCTTGAGTTTGTACCTGTAAGCTGATGGTGGACAGGGTTTAGCCCTTAAGCCCAACAGATTTTAGAAATTTGGACGCTTACTGCCGTGTCACCCTCACTTTCACTGTAGAACAGTCATAAGAAAGTGCTTCCTAGCGCTTCCTTTTTTTTTTTCATTTTGACAGGCTTTCAAATTATTATGTAAACCATGCTTTTGTTGTCTTTGAGCTCTAAACCACATTGATTTAGGAAAGGGTTTCATGTAATCATAGGAATGAAAGGGGTTTATTCCATCATGCTGGCCTGAACTGAGATCTCAGATTACTCTGCTGGACTAATAAAGTGTCGCCTGCTTTAAAGATGCTCAGGGAGCCAATTTTAACCCCTTAAACCACAGACAGGATCAGCAGTATCAGCTCCACCCGATAGCTTTTTAAAATGCAAATTACCTGACCTCTAGAATCTCCAGTGCTGGCTGCATTTGTGTTTTAACCAGTATTGTGAGTGATTCTCTTGTCTGCTTAAATTTGGGATGGATGGAGCTGCACAACAGATCAGCTATACATGGTGGATAGGTCAGAGTGTAGACTGTAGAGTTTAGATCATCTGAGTTCAAATCCTTTTTGGGGGTCTGAAGTTTTCCTATATGCACTAACATTGTATACATTGCCAAAATGTTCTGCTCTGATGGATCTTTTCTTTTCATTGAATCTTGGTAACCAAAAGGGCCAATTTTCTCCTTTGGAAAGTATTTCTTAATAAGCTGCTGCAATCAAAAGCCAAGCAAAATGAAAAGTAGCAATGAAATATAATGCATTCTAAAGTAACAGTTATTAATAAATTCTTTGCTGAATACATGTATCTACTCTTTTAGAAAAAGAAAATCGTTTGAAAACAGGACCTATTATTTGTTAATGGCATATAACTATCAACATGATTCACAACTAGTTGGGACAAAGCAGTTAAACCACTGCAATTGATAATCACAAATTTTAGAGAGTGATTATATCTATATAATATAAAATCTGTGATCACACACACACACACATATATATGTATATGTATATATATATATACATATATATATATATATTCATGCTGCAAGAGTATTTGTAAACTTATGGCAAGCAATGTGGTTTTGGAGAAGAAAAAATTTGACATAATTTTGGTTAACTTGGTATACTGGTATTTGCATATGAACATTTTTTTTATTTCTTTAAGTTTCAAGTGGAAAAATAAAAATAAACATATCATCTATATCTTTGCCCAAGCCACAAAGAAGAAAAACAAAAAACAAAAAACCCAAACACAACAACATGTTAGTAGATCAAAGAACTGAGTTGTGCAATATTCCCCCATAAAAGGTGTGTGTGAGGGGGGGCGGGATCCCTTAAATGAAATAAATGAAGTAAGCTTTAAATAAAGTTAGCCTGCTATGACTTGTTCCATTTTGTCACAAGTCACAGCACTTAAACAATTAGTTTGGAAATTTTTGAATCAGAACCACATAAATTCTGACTGTAGGTCAGGTAATACTCAGAATATAGATACCATGTAAGCAGTGAGGGCATTTCTCTTCTCACTGATTTTGCTCTAGCACCTAGGACAGCGTCTGGCACAGAATGGAATTACAACAAATATTTCTTGAAAAGTGAATGAAAAATCTATCCCTGTTTTCTTTTTAAAAATAGAAAATCGGCATTTGCCACATTTCAGATTTCCTGCATCATTCCCAATCTCTGTAATTCTAGTTTTTAATATTTATAATATTTCAAGGGCATGCACACAAAAGCATACAGTATGAACATCAGTGGGCTTACCGTCAAGATGATGAAATAAAACATTACAGATGTTTTTGAAATTGAACTAACCGCTGGGTTGAATGTTGTTTAAATCTAGTTCATCTTTTAAAAATAGTTTTACCAAATAATATGAACACATAAACATATATAAGTTATTTGGTTTGATTTGAATGTTTTATAATTTTCTATAATTTGTATCAAATTATACAGGCCTCAGGCAACTTCCTTTTATTTTCTCTCTTTCAACATTGTATTTGTGAGATTTATCTGTGTTTATAAGATGGCTCTACTTTATTAATTTTTACAACTATGTGCTATCCCATTGTATGGGTACTCCAAATATGCTTCTCCTCTGATAGATTGGACTTCAGTTTTCTGCTGTTATAAACAATGCTGAAAAAACATTCTTGTCTCTGTATTCCAATGATAAGTGTGTGAAGGTTTCACAGGCATTTTTAAATTTATATTATTGCTAAATTACTCTCCAAATAAATCGCACCAATCCATACCTCTATGAGCACTACGTAAATGTCTCTACTCTCTTAAAAACTTGTATAATCTTCAGGTGGCTTAAAATTTACTAAACCCTTTTTAAATTTTTATTTCGCATTTTCAGAAAAACTGAGTAACCCTTAATTTACTTATTGAACGTTGTGGATTTCCCATCTTTATTGTCTGTCCATATTATATGCTCAGTTCTCTATTTTATCTTCATTTTCTCATTAATTTGAAAGTTTTAAAAACATCTTTTGGTAATAATGCATTATCAGATGAATCATTGCATATGCTTTCCCCTGTACTGTTGTCATTTCCATTTCTTACAGTGTCTTGGATGTGCAGAGACTTATCATTGTTAATGTAATCCAATTTATTAGTCTTTTACTTTATTCCTTCTGCTTTTTGCTTCCTGTTTACTCAAAAGCTTGAAAAATGTTTTGTCTTTTATCAGAAACATTGCAGGGGCGCCTGGGTGTCTCAGTTGGTTAAGTGTCCAACTCTTGATCTCAGCTCAGGTCTTCATCTTAGGGACATGAGTTAAGCTCCATGTTGGGCTCCATGCTGGGCATGAAGCCCACTTTAAAAGACAAAAAGCAAGCAAACAAACAAAAAACTGAGGCACCTGGATGGCTCAGTCAGTTAAGCATCTGACTTTGGCTTAGATCATGATCTCATGGTTTGGGAGTTCGAGCCCTGCATTGAGCTGTCTGCTGTCAGCACAGAGCCCACTTTGGATCCTCTGTCCCCCAATCTCTTCGTCTCCGTCCCTTACTTATACTCTCCTTCTCAAAAATAAACAAACATTTTTAAAAATTAAAAAAAACAAAAAGAAACATTTTAGCGTTTTACTTTATACAATTAAATATTTATTCTGTTTTAAAGCTATATTCCTATACAGTATGTAGGAATATAATTACTATTTTTTCCTTACGGATGAATTATTGTGTCAAGATCATAACACATCCTTGGCTCACTACTTACTAATGACACTTCTACCATTTATAATTTGTGAAAATATGAATACATGTTTCTAGACTATTCTGTTGGTTTTCATTTAGCCATATCCCTACAACAATGGCACATTGGCTTAATGTCTCTAATTAGGTCTTGATAAGTAGTAGGGCAAGACCCCCAACTCTTGTTTATTTTCCTTCTCAGATTTGTCTTGACTATTCTTGGCTTTTTACTCTCTGACATTAATTTAGAATTAGCTTATTAGGTTTTGTGGAAAGCCTTGTAATTTTGATTATAATTTCATTAAATTTATAGACTGATATTGGAAAAATTATTTGCTTTATGATACTGAGAATCCTTCTCCATTTGCAATATCTCTCCACTTACTTGGTATTCTTAAATGTCAGTCAATAAAATATTTTCAGTTTTCTCAAATAAGTCTTAAACATCTTTGCTGAGTACTCTTATATACTTTATGTTGACTTTTTACTAATGTACATATCTTTTTAAGTAATTGAAAAGTTTTGTGTTTCTTTGTGGCATATAAAAATTATTTTTATATGCAAATTTTATATTCAGATTATTAGCAGGAATGGTTTTGTTCTTCCATTTTTTATTTTTTGTTAATTCTCCTAGACTTTCTTTTTTCATTCTAGATTTTCTATGCAATCATGTAATCTAAATGCAATTTTATATGCAATCATATAATCTTTAAATAAGTTTCCTCCCAATCCTTAATACCATCATCATTAGCACATTTATCATGCTTCTCCTTCTTCTCATTTTAGTATGATGGGTAAAATCTCTAATATAATTTTGAGATGAAATGGCTGTGATAGATTGACACAAAATGATCCCCAATGAACAAATTCTTCTCTGTACTCACACCTTTGTGTAATCTCCCACACTGAATCTGGCCTAGTATTTAGCTTAATTTAGATTTTTTTTTTAATGTTTATACTTTTTGACAGAGACAGAAAGAGAGAGAGAGAGAGAGAGAGGGAGAGAGAGAGAGAGAGAGAGAGAGAAAGAGAGAGAGAGAGAGAGACAGAGCGTGCATGAGTGTGGGAGGGGCAGACAGAGGGGGAGACACAAAATCCACAGCAGGTTCCAGGCTCTGAGCTGTCAGCACAGAGCCCGAGGTGGCCCGAACTCACAAGCTGTGAGATCATTACCTGAGCCAAAGTCAGACTGAGCCACCTAGGCATCCCAGCTTAATTTAAGCTATAGAATATCGTAGATACAGTGGCATCTGAGTTCAAAAGCCTACACTTGAAAGCTTGCAGTTTCTGCTTTTGTCCCCTGAGATTTCTGAGATGCGATGTAAAGGAGCCTGAGCAATTCCACTGAAGAGGTCACATGGAGAGAAGGACACTAGGGAGTGAAAGCCTATCCAGGGAGAAAGTGCCTACAAGTAGCGAGAGAGGACCCTGCTATCCCAGGGTAGGAACTGGGCATGTGAGCGAGAACATTTTGAGTTCCTCCTGCCAAACTAAAGCCATATTAGCGAGCCCAGCTGGGACTTAGGTGGAGGAGACAAATCATCCCACCTGAGCTCTGCCCAGTCAATTCACAGAACCCTGAAGATGAGTAAATCATTGTTTTCATAAAGCACAAAGTTGCGGGGCCATTTGTTCACAGCAACGGGTAACTGTTACGGTGGTAATGGTGAGATTCTTCTCTTCTGGTGACTTTAAAGAAAATCTTTCTCCTGTTTTACTTCTAAGCATAATGTTTTCTGTAGTTTTCTGGCAGGTACCCTCCAACAGGTTAAATAAGTTTCCATTTCATCATAGTTTTCAAAAAGTTAATTTTTTCCAAATCTCTTTCTCATTTCTGTTGCAATTATGTTTTTTCCTTTCATCTATTAGCATAATTAGTTACATTTTCATATATTAAATAATCTTTGCATGTGTATGGTAAATCAAATTTTATGATATTTTTATGTACCTTGCTTCATTTTCTTTGACAATATTTTATTTAGGATTATATTATCTATGCTCATAAATAAAATTCTTGCATTGTTTTTTCCTCAGTTGTTTGTATTCTAGACTTGTATTAAGGTTTTATTGTCCCCGTACAGTGATTGTTAATATGGGCATCCTTTGTTATCAATGTCTAATATGTACCTGGATATATGTTAACCTGAACATTCTTGCATATTCTATTTCAATTTTTAAATGGTACACAAAATGCATTCTCAGGCCACCCAGAGCCCTTAGTCAAGTTACTCCACATACCACTAAAACCTTGATATAAGGCTTTTTGTATAATAGAAAGCATCTAAAACCATTTATTCCATTATTTTTACTGTTAAACAATGATGCAATATCAGATGGAAATGACATTTGTAATGTATACATTCTAATAATGCATACATACATTGTATGTTCTATAATATAAATAATCAACAAAATAGTAGGTTATAGATAACTAATTCCAACCAGATCCAGGTTGATACTATGCTAAGTTGCTCAGTATAAGCAAACCATAGTACCCAGGGAATATATGGGAATATGTAGCAGTTGTGCAGAGTCATTTAATGTAATAGGAGATCAAAATACTATCCTCGGGAGACAATCCAGTATAAAATGAAGCCACATTGCCTTCTATGGCCTTGCGTAGTGTATAAATTCAGTACTTTTTCTGGTATACAAATATGGATTTTTTTATAGGGAGTTTCAATTCAGGTAGTAAATTTGGGCAAAAATTTGCAATTTATCGTTTTGAATATTCATATCAGGAAAAATTGTGTAGTGAGGTATACTTGTAAAGCTCTGGCTTGTTTAATAACTTTAAACACGCAGCATTTTCACATTTGAATATTTTGAATTTATTCTAATTTCTATTATTTTTTAAATTTATGAGCTGCTTAAAAAGCTCTTCATACTTTTCAAATGTGTGTGTGTTTTTTAATGTGTTTCCTAAGTTATTTAAAAATAATGTATACCTAAATGAAGTTCTTCATCAATAAGAATTTAATCTATATGATACTTATTTTTGGTATTTGTTTGAAAATCATTTTATTGTTTGGTGCATTATAAGTTTTTTTTGTACATGTATCATGTGAGTTTACAAAAACTGTGGAGTCTTTAATTCTTGGCATGGATAGTTCTCTATATGTGTCATCAGACCAAATTTGTTAATAGATATGTTCAAATCTTTTATATTCTTATTGACTGTTTATCTGTTGAATATTCCAATTCCCGGAGGAGGTATTTAGATATTTCTGTCTATGATAGCAGAATTTCTAATTTTTCTAGATAATTATCTCAACTGTATTCTGAGATTTCTTCTTAGGTATATGCTGATTTTAAATTGTCATATTTACCAGTTAAGTATTATTTTTATTACTACATAGAGACCATTTTTTATCTCCTAATTGTGCTTTCTATCTTAAAGCATATTGTGCTTGTCATCAATGTGGTCATGCCAGCTCTCTTCAGGCTAACATGTTCACGGTATTTTAACATCTTTTTAAAATTTTGTATCTTACTCTTTTTACCAACCATTCATTTTTATTGGTCACAATTAGGTTCTAAATAATCTCCCTTGAATAAGTCCTCCTCTCTTCAGGAGTTTTAATTTTCAGCAAAGCTAATATAGAACCTGTAAGACCCTCTTTTTTTACTCAAATGATTCTTTCAACATACTACTAAATCTTACTCCTGAGAGAGTTTCTTATTCCCCATTTGGTGGTCCTAATCTTAATTTTGCCCCTAACTCCAGGACTAACCCTGTGATCTAACCTCTAACCCCATAGCAAAACCTCACTGGGGCAATCATTGCCAATATATATACATATGCATACACATATATACATATATATATACGTAAATATATATATAGGAGGACATATATGGATATGTATATATACACATATATACATATATATGTACATATATATATGTCTCCTAGATGTATGTATGTATGTATATGTATATATATGTGTGCATGTACATACACACACACATAGGTGTTCTTCAGTAATCATTACTTCTTAAGACACTGGGTTTTTTAGGTGAACATGAAACAATTCCATTCTTTGTAGGTCTGTATGTCCTTTTAACACTGTATTCCCCTCTTACAAAACTCTGTAAAGTCTACACATCCATTTTAATTGTTTTTTTCTTAAAATTTAACATTCACATTACTTGGGACCTGCACAATAATATACATTTGCATCTGGGTTATAAGTGTAATTAATGATTTTTGGTCCAATTGGTTTCTCATATGACTCACTAGCACCTCCCACACTGTTTTCCTTCCTTGAATATCATAGCCACTGTTTTCCATAGTAAATTGATTTACATATTTATCTAGATGTTTTTCTCCTCCCTCATCACATTTAGTTTCAGTTCCTCTTGATTAGTTTATCTAGCCTCTGGGCAAACACATTCTCCAAGGAAAAAACAGAGCTTGATAAAGCTTGGAAAATAAGATGAAAATAAGGAAGGCATTCTAGGTAAAATGGATGGTGCAGAGGTAGAAACATAAATATGTGACTAGAGGACATTATGTGAATAATTGCAGTATTTATGAAAGAACACTAGGAGCTTAGGTAGAAATGGTAGGTATAGGCCACCAAAATAGCCTTGAATTTCAACTTAGAAAGTTTAGATTTATCCTGTAGATTTAAAAGTTTTATCTGAAGTTAAGCAGTGTTGCTCAATGACATCTAAATAAATTGCTGTGCAAATGGCATGTAAAAGACATAAGGGATAAAAACCAGAGACACAGGTTTGCATAAAAATCCGGACTGCTATTCTAGAGAAAATGAATAATAAGTGAGGAAATGAGAGGTACCAGAGTGGCTTAGTGGGTTAAGCGTTCGGCTCAGGTCATGATCTTATGGTTTGTGAATTCATGCACCCGCCCCCCCAAAACCCCACACCAGGCTCTGCACTGACAGCGCAGAGGCTGCTTTGGATTCTCTATCTTCCTCTCTCTTTCTGCCCCACCCCCCCACTGGGCTCTCTCTTTCTCAAAAATAAATAATACACATTTTTTAAAAAGTGAAAAATCAAAAGGATAATGAGGAAAATGGACAAGACTAAAGTGAAACAGATAAGAAGGAAGAGACTTTGGTAAGATTTTTAAGCTTTTCAACTTTGGGGGAAAATAGTATCACAGAGACACATAGGAGGTTTCATAGGAAAAGTAATCAGAGGTTAAAGGATGAACTTATATGTGTTACACATGGTGAATTAGAGGCATATTCAAGTAGACTTGGATGAGAAATCTATTAAACAAAGATGCTTTGTACCAGATAGAGTTTGAGAGACAAACTCAGGGTTTTCTGTATTAGGAAGCACAGATGTGTGATAGTCTAAGAAGGATGCCAAATCACATTTTCAGTTGCAAGTGATGGAAACCTAACACAAATTAGTTTAAGCAATAAAGAAGATTTACTGGAAGGGGACTGGAATGGTTCACAATATGAAGGAACAACTTAAGGACTTGAGCACTTCTGGAGGTTTAAGGAATAAAAACCGGGGCTTGGCCACAATCAAAACTTTTCCCTTCTCCCTCTCTACCAACCCGGGTCTCTCTTTGACTATCTCTCTTTGATGGTTTCTTTCTATAATAGACAAGTGTTTTCCTTGTTGTAAAAATTAGGGATTATGGGATAGTTTTGGAAGCATATTATTAGAGACTTTTTCTAAAGAGGAACTTCTAGCCTTGGGTCCATAAAATCTGGCAAAGGGCTGATTGATTTGGTTTGGGTCATGAACCTATTTCTGGGCTACTTACTGTGGTCAGGAGCAAAGGACACTATGACCAACATTAATCTTTGTGAACAGGAAGGTGGAATGTATCATTATGGAAAGTGATGGGGGTGGGACGACATGATGTCTACTGGAAAAAAACAACTACAGATGGCTCAACTTGCACTATTTTATGATACGATAATGATTAAAACATATATTTACCTCTTTATCACTGTGCAGGATGTTAATACCAATGCATGCTACACTAGGTAACTGGCAGCAACATCAATAATAATTAAAAGAAAACAAAATGAAAAGCTGATGGACTGACACAGAAGTAAAAAAGAATGTAAATGAAATGGCTACGTACTGTGTCTTAGAGCACATCTATATGCCGCTTAACCGAGTAAGGATATCATCAAAGGCATTGTCTTTTCTTTGAAATAATTAGGATCAAACATAGGGAGACATCAAAGAAGAGGTTTCAGGATGAGCAAAAGAAAGTCTGCCTTAGGAAGAAAATTGCTTGTTATATAGCATTAGAGTAGGATGAAGTCAAAAGCATGAAAACAATAATCCATCAACCTATGATAGCTTGGCTCTGAACAAGTCAGAAAGCCAATGATCTAAGTTAGACTCATCTGTAACGAAAGCCATGAAGCAATTGATGTCTATGAAAAGCAGAAATCATGGAGAAGATTAAAGGCAGTTAGAATAGAAAAAAAAAAAAAAAGAAACACATTGGAGAGAGAAACAGAAATGGAACTGTTGAGTCACCATTATGTCAGGGCATGAGATATTTGAGTTAATTGAGGTGCTGCTGAAGTTGTTTTTATACATTGAACAGCATCTCCGTTCTCCATAAGGTCTGACTATGTGGCAGCTGGGATTGCTTCCTTTAGTTCTTACTTTTTCCTATGTGTCCTTAGAATAGACCTTAGTAAGTGGTATCATTACATTTTACTTGTCATTGTTTTTCAAACAATCTAGGGTTTGGGGAGCCTAAGAAACAAAAGTAAATTCTCCACCTGAGTTCCGAACAACTGAGGTATATGGATGAAAGAGTAAAGCAGCATTATTGATAAGACTGATATTGTGGATGGTGGCTTAGAGCTGAAGGAAGGTGGAATATCTAATACAGAACCAGAGAATTAGATAGACTTAGCCACAGGCAACCCTGGCTTTAGGGCTAGGCATTCATGCTTAGGGTATGAACATAGAGAAGCAAAGCAAGTATGTGTATCCTGCAAACACTGTGGTTCCAAAGAGAAAGAGAAGGTGAAGTGAGTGAACTGCAAAATAAACAATAATTTTAAGTCATCATTTACACCTTGGGAGAAGTGAGTCATGGAACAGAGAAAGGCTAGAAATGTTACCCTATTAGAGTCTCCTCCATGAGAATGGGAACACCAGAAGAATGAAAGTGTATCCTCCCCACCCTCTCCCAAATAAAACACATTTATTTACTCTGTTTTAGTCTTGTAATTTTTTATAAGTCCTAACTCTGTCTTGTATTTTTGACATGAGCAATTGTCAGAATATATCGTATTATTTTGTAGATATAAAGACTGAAAGACTAAGTCTAACAAAGTATTAATTTCTTTTTCATTTTTTCAAAATAGACATAATTCACTAGGTAATGAGGAGAAAAGTAGATCGTTGCTTGGAAAGAAAACAAAAAGATGGTGGTGGTACTAGCAGAATAGAAGAACTGCTTTTGCTATGTGGGCTTTGGAAAGTTTAAGAAAAGAGCATCAAAACGTAATGGTCTTGGGAAGGTCTATTATGAAGGAGAGGGCAAGCCCATGGGCAAGCAGGCCAGAGTGTCTTCCTGAGTTCCACTGTGCTCATGCATGGAGTTTTCAGAGGATGAACTGAGCCTAGATAGATCATAGGTAGTAAAGTACAGATGGGTAAGTCGGAGAGATATCCCCAGTTCTGAATTTTCCTCCTTTGGAAAATTCACTTAAATATGATAAATTTGGGGCCAACTTTTCCTTACCAAAAGCTGCCCAAAGATCCCTTTCCTCTAAGGCCAAGACTCAACCAAGGGATGGGTGCTAACAGACTTTTGAGTGGGTAACAATTTGTACACAAACTTCAGGTGGTGTGGAAATTTATGAGAGAACCATTGAGAGGTAATGTTTCAGTAGAGTCTGGTATTCACGCAATGCCAAGTGGCTAACAACTGTAAGTTGCTTCTTTGATTGTGATATTTCTAGATTCACTGAAGCTTGGTGCTTCTTCCACCTAACCAATACTGTTTTTTAATAATTTTTGAAAATGTGATTAGATGGTGAGATCACATCTGAAGGAAGCCTAGCTTCAATGGAATAACCTCAGTGATGTAGTGTTTCCATCTCAGATGTTTTTGGCAATTGTTAATAGGCAAGTCTTGGCACAGGTGGTTAATACTGACCATAATGGCTTAAGTTTCAATTCCCTTCCAGTGAATTCAAATCAAATGTCAAATTCATGGAGAAGAAATTGAAAAAATTCCAAAGGGTGGAAAAGATGAATTAAGATCTAGGGGCACCTGAGTAGCTCAGTCAGTTAAGCATCGAACTCTGGCTCAGATCATGATCTTGTAGTTCATGAGTCCAAGCCCTGTGTCGGGCTCTGTGCTGACAGCTCAGAGCCTGAAGCCTGCTTAAGATTCTGTGTGTGTCTCTCTCTCTGCCCCTTCCTCTCTCTCTCAAAAATAAATAAATATTAAAAAGGTTTTAAATCTAAATTAACGTTCTGCAGGATTTGAGGGTGTTGAGTTGTATGAAACAAAGATTGTGTTTTTTAAAATTTTTTTCAGTGACAATAAAATTGTTAAGTAATTGTTGTATCCTAACAGAATAATTGGGTACAGTTTGCTTCCCAGAAATTATCTGGTACTTATTGAAGATGAAGTTGTGACCACTCTAGAAAAGAAATACTGCTAGAAAACATTAAATTTTTAAGAGAGAAGAAAATGTTTGTCACTTTTTAAAACAAGACAAAGTGATTTTTACTTGTATTTTCCTTTGCTGATCAATTTAGGACTCTAGTTCTTTGGTGTGACTCATGGTCTTTGTTTTAGAAATGAACTGTTTAGATATTGTTGGGATCTTGGGAATTTTCTTGGAGGAGCTATTCCTAGCAACTACATCGAGATAAAAAATCATTATATACTTTCTTCAATAACTTTCATTTTGATGACGTTAAATATTTCTTAAAAGATTTCTTTGCCTCCAATAGGACCCAATAACGTTTTCCAGAAGGGGCTCTCTCAAGAATTTCAAGAGGGTCTGGGGAAGTATCTGTTATGCATCGGTTCTAGTTTATATGAAAGAATATTAGATATTAGTCTCCTATGTAAAAACTAATCATGGAATATTTACGTTTATCTTGCTATCTTGAGAATTTAAAATTCCTAGTTTCTAAAATACCAGTCTTCAGGTATACAAAGTTGAACTGATGTAAATGAGGATACCTGGCTGATTAAAAATGCATAACACTGGCCTCTTGATGTATGTAAAGCATTCTCCCTGATGAAACTTCTCGTTAATGTCAGTTGAGAAGGTATTTAGTGCTCAGACCTCTATTCTTTAAAGTTGAGAGGGTCTTTATTTGGGCGAAAAAAAAATCAAAGCATATCTTTGCCGCATTGTTGTGCTATCTTGGCTGCCAGGTGAGGTAATTTTGCTAAGAGGATGCTGATTCAGAGTCTTGCTTTCTTTCCTCACTCTTCCAAGAGTAGTGATTTTTCATAAGCCCAAATAGAAGACTGAGATAGGTGGGTAGGTTATCAACCTCTACTTGTTGTACTTTCATTCGTTCATCAAGCAGTTGTGAATGTTTTGTTTTGTTTTGTTTTAAGATAGAGCAAGATCAAAATACCACAGCCTTATTACTAATAAGTTGAAATAGAAAATGTGCTTCAGATATGTATCTACAATCAGACTTCCTCATATTTTTCCTTCAAAATAAAATCCATACACTCAGAAATGCAGACATCTCAGAGGCAGATGCCTCATTGACAGAGGCAGAGCCTGCTTTCAGAAAGCAGAGAAACTGTGCATCTTGAGGTGAAGCTGCTAGAAAGAAATCTTGGGGCAGGGATTGACAGGCTCGGTTTCTTCCCCCTAATTAACCAATTAGATGTGTCACTATCCTCCTTGGGAAGGAGCGGGCTCCATGTGCTTCCATGTTTTTTCTCTACTAGTTGTGCACATTTTCCTTCATTTGTCTGAAAAGTATGAGATAGAGACTTGACTTCACCTCCTCATCTCTGCCCTTTTCCAAGTATGTGTTCCAAGTCGACAATTCATTAGGTGTTGTGAGAGATGAAGGTAGGAAACTCAGATTCTCTGCCCCTAAAGCAATCTGGTATAGAAGGGAACTTGATGCCCAAAGTGCAAAGTGTGAAAGAGACATGTGTTATTACTTCTGGCATAAGAGGGACATCAAGGTAGGGAGAGCTTTTAAGCTGGACTTTGAAAGATAAGTAGGATTTAGTCAGGAAGACATAACCAGAAAGGCATTAAGAAATAGGAACAAACACAAAGTAATAAAAAATCAGACAACAGTTGAATTAAAAAAAAAAAAGATGGATGAGGGGTGCCTGGATGGCTCAGTTGGTTAAGCATCCTACTTCAGCTCAGGTCATGATATCATGGTGTGTGAATTCAAACCCCGCATCAGGCTCTTTTCTGTCAGCACAGAACCCACTTTGGATCCACTCTTCCCCCATCTCTCTGTCCCTCCCTCACTCTTTCTATCTCTCAAAAATAAATAAACATTAAAAAATAGTTGAGAAGATGGATGCAAAGCACTTTGAAGGAAAAATAAGTTATGCAACAGAAATGGGGAGAATAAGATTACATATATCTATATATATCTATATATAGATATATATATATATCTGCACACACAATAAGAGTGAGTTTTAGAATGTTGGTATGCTGGATTTCATACTGCTGGATTCAACTATTTAAGAACTACTCACAAAATTTCATGGCAATTCTAAATGGCGTTATTTCTACCTCATAGGTTTGTTCTGAATTTCACAAGTGTGTATGCATGTAACACTACTTAAAATAAACATTGATTGTGTGGCCTATGAACTTAGGGTTCAGATCATTTAGCTAAAGAGCAAACCCACAAATCACTTCCAGAATAATGGTTGATGTGAAAATAGTTTAAAATAGTCTACTATCCTCAAACCAGAAAGTTAAGATTTTGTGCCCTCAAAAGGCTCTAAGAATACTGAGTCCCTCTCTGCAAAATTTTAAATTGTGGCAGACGAGAATGAGGAAAATAGAACACCATATTGAACTTTCTTCAGTTCTCAAACACAGACTTTTGTTTCAATCTCAAACTTTAGCTTTCTGCCTGGAGTGCTTTTACTTTAACTGTTTCATGACCACCTCCTACTCCTCATTCATGTCAAAACTCAAACAATACTTGCTTAGAAAATCCCTCCTTGAATACTCTGAAGTTGTTTCCCTCCTATCTTAGACACCGTGTTACAGCATCATGTTTTATTGTCAATCAGAACACTTGGGAAATTACCATCTTTCATCGTCAACTAATATTTTTTTTTCTGTCTTCTTCCTCTATGCAGAAATTCTTTGGGGTTAGGTAATGTTTCGTTTCCCTGTGTACTACTTTATTCCTGACACACAGAAGAATTCCTATGAATCAACATATTATCAATAAATATTTGTTGGATGAATGAATAAATGATTGAATGTATGAATGGGCCATCTACTTGCAGAACTGACAGGTGTAAATCCTACACCTTGACTAATTTGGGAGCAGTAAGTTAATCTTTGATACATCCTTATGGATAAGATGAATCCTTAGAGTAATTATCTACATGGTTCATTTTGTTTTCAAAGAAAGATGTTGAAGTAAAGAAAAAAGTTAAAGAAAAAGCATTTCTATTGTTCTCACTCTTTGGTAATTTTCCCGTTTTTGTCTGTCAGAGCCTTGCTTTGCTTTGGCAGAGGTAGTTCCTAGTGTATATAAAGAACTGATGGTTGATGGCTATATCAAGAAGCACCTGGATATAGAAAAAGCCAACCAATGAGTTGCTTTCCCAATGATGCCATGCAACCAATGAGGCGAGTGATTGCTCTAAGCGGCCACATTTCCTTGATTCATCAGGGCATAATTGCTGTCCTGTGCCCTTGCTGTAGAGTATCATCCCCTGAGAAAGATACCAGAGAGTGGATAAAACTCAAGGAAAAGAGTAACAACAAATAAACAAAAAAGTTGAGCTGAACCTTCTAAAAATTTGTACTGTTGTCTTATCTCTTGAAACAGTTGTGAAAAACATGAGACCTTTTAATGGAACTTTTAGGCCCGTGTTATGTATCTCTGCGTACCCGAACTCCTATGACAGTAAGGCCCATTCCAAGTGGAAAAACAGACAGACAGTCAAAAACAGATGGACCTGAAAAAAACTGAGCAACCCAGCATTTTTTACTATTTTGTTAGTCATTTCGAATTTTATAGTAAGCATTCATTATTTTTAAGTTCATTTATTTTTGAGAGAGACAGAGACAGAATGAGTGGGGTCGGGGCAGAGAGAGAAGAGAGAGAAAATCCCACACAGGCTCTACACCGCCAGCATAGAGACCGATGCGGGGCTGGAACTCACAACTGTGAGATCATGACCTGAGCCAAAACTAAGAACCAGTGGACTTACTGACTGAGCCACCCAGGCGCCCCTATAATAAGCATTTGTTTAAAAGAGCCCAGACACCCACATTAATCCTCAATAGATGAATCCCCAATCATATCGTTTTCTGATGCTTTTCCCACTATACTAAGAAGTTGAAGACAATTGTGATTCAGAAGCTACAAGTAAAAAATATTTGAAACTAAACTTTCATCAGGAAAGACCTTTATATATGCCGAGTGCAAAAATGTTTCTGTTTTAACAAAGCATATTTTTAGGAAACAAATAGTAGTCATTTTAAAACATTTTCTGATGCCTTAAGTTTTTAGAATTTTCTTTTTGGCCACTATAATTGAAGATTATTAACTCAAGGTTATTGGGTAATTATTGTTCTAAATTCTCAAAAATAATGTTTGTGCTCTATCCAAGTGTTACACTATCCTAATATGACATGGCGTGAATTCACATGCCTCAGAAAAAAATATTATATATGTAATTATATGTATAATCTGTTACTTAGATATTGGCAAGGAAGAATAAGTGTTGGAAGAAAAGAAATAAATTTTAATGTAAGATGCCTGAAGAGTTTCAAATTTAATTTCTATGTCAAAGGACACTAAAATATTTATTCTTGGAATATAATAAACAAGAATTCTACATGGAAGCTTAAATGTTTCAAAAGCCATAAAGGATAATACAAAATACAAAATAAAAAAGTGTTTTTGGCCAATGCAATTTTAGGAACCAGTGATGGAATTACAAGTGTTTATAATTGGCATAATGTGTTATTTCACCATTTACTATTTTTCTGTAATAAAAAGGGAGATGACAAAGCATGGTTTCCAAAGAATGAATTTATTGCATTCATAGAAGCACTCAATTACAAAATGTTTGCTAAATCCAAGTACATGGAGAGCTAAAGTCAGCTTTTAGTTGTTCATACTCAGTATCCATAATAATCTTTGAGATCAATTGCAATTGTGATTCCTAAGCAAGAAGGGTTTGCTGGGAAACGCAGTTTAGATGAGAAGTCTAGAAATCAATATGCTAGCATTAAATCAGGTCTCGTCTCTTTCCTGAGATTTTGTTTTCTTTTTTCCTAAACTTGTGGTTTTCCCCTTCGCTTTTGATCTCACTGCATTCGCACTTTGTGTTTTTTTTTTTTTTTTTTTTTTTTAGAAAACAATATTATTGTTCGAAGAAACACTGGTATGCACATGGAGCCCTCCTGATTCAGTTATGCAAGCTTTAGAATGTCAGCCTGCTCTCAGCTCTAAAATTGTATTTGCCTCGCTGCGTTATTTCTTTTTTGCAAGGGCCCTCGTGCCTTGGGATCTGGCCCCAAGATGGAAGTTTTGAGAGAGCTAATCATGAATCGTAATGGTCGGAGGAGTTCAGAATAAATGGATGAGAACCTATAACAGCACCTTCGTGTTACCATAGAAAAGAAGTGGTCTTTGGGTGTTTGGTTTGATGTCTGATTCCTCCATTGACTGGTGACGAAACAGTCAGTAGAGCTAGTGTAGAAAAAGAAAACGGAAGTTTTGCCCATAAAATCTTGACTGCTTCAGGGAAGAAAGTGCATTTCCTTTAGTATTCATGGGAAGGAACCCTGGCTTGCTCTAAGACTGGTTGTTATTTTACAGTTCATTAATCACTGAGGGTAAAGGGCTCTGGAGGAGCGGAGGGAAGCTGGGGTCAGCCAGCCAGCAGACAGCCCACGGTAATGACAGTGTTGTGGAGGTCTCCGGCTGAGGGCAGCCAGCCCAGGCACAGGGACTGTTATGATTAGTCACCGTAACCGGTTTGGCTCCGTGTGCCCTCTGCTTTCAAAGAAAGCAACGCTTAAACTTTCAAGTCCCCTGATGTAAGCATCCAATGCAAATAGATGTCTCAAAGTTACAACAGCTGAGAGGGATTGAAGAGATAACGAGTGTATCAAAAGGTACAATAATGTTCCTTTTCCTTAAAACAATTGCCAGTTGATCTGCAAAAACGTTGCAGATTTGACAGAATAATTATCACTTGTTCAATATTAAACATACATACAATTATTGTACCACAGGTATATTCTTTTAGTTTCCCAATTTTTTTCTTCTTTCTCTTATTCCTCCCTGAACTCAATCTGCAGTAAACATTATATAAACTTGATTTGCAGAGCTCTTATGGTCAGAAATCCTGGCCAAAATATTGGGACTGTAACTCGATCAATATAATAGTTGAGTACATTTACAAAAACAATAAAAAAAAATCTAACACTTTCTTTGTAAAAGCCTTAAAAGAAACACATTTCTTCTTTCAGGTAAAAATTCTTTATAAATACCAGGAAAGTGCCCAGAATTGAATGCCTTTCAAATAATATCAGACATTTTCTGATATATGACGGTTTTATTTAAAGGCTTTGGTGATAGTTTTCATGTTATAAATTTTGCCATCAATAATTTCTATTGTTTTGTGTCCTTATATAAAGAGCATTATATTAATAGAAAACTCAGTATTACACATATTTGAGATTTTAGTTGAGAATGCATCATCTTTCATTTAGCACCGAATAGGAAGCTTGCTTTTGCATTTCACGATTAGGAGTTTTGCTAAAGAAAATGGATTATTCAAAGTGAATTGTTAAGACAATGTGTTCTTTTAAATTTTTTTTTAAACATTAAATTTAAGGGAGCAGAGGGAAAGAGAGAATTCGATGTAGGCTCCACGCTCAGCATGGAGTCCAATGTGAGGCTCGATCTCACAATCCTGGGATCATGACCTGCTTCAAAATCAAGAGTCAGACACTCACCTGACTGAGCCACCCAGATGTTCCACCAAGAAGATGTTTTAAAAGAACTAAAATATACTGAATATTGTGTTTGGAAACATAAAATGTAGAAGTATGCATTTACTTATGAATAATTGAATTCCTAACTATAAACCCTTTATAATGTATTTTAAATACCTATAATGGACACTGTTAACCTTTTGCAGTCATTCATTATGTTTGAAGGAGATAATTTTTTGATACATGGTAACATAGCATCCCTCTTTGGATTAATTTTTTTCCTCATTGAGCATTCAATAAGTCTATGGAGAGACACATTTAAAACTTATTTTGATATTTATCTTCCCTGAGGGAAATTGTTTAACTATGACAGTGATAGGATATATTATCTGGTCTTTGCTTCATTTTTTTAGACATTCTTTTATTCCTACCATTTTAGAATAATGCTCCATTAGTCAGCTTGGCATAGATTGATAACAAAGAGCCTCCAAATCTCAAAGGCTTACAACAATAAATAATTTTTAAAATCACATGACATGTTGCCTTCACTTTGGCTGTGACTCTATTTCACATCTTCAATCCAGGACAAAGTTGGAACAACAGACCTTAACATCTTAGTACATGAAGCTCATTTGACAGAAAAAAAAAAAAAAGGAAATGAGAAATGGCAGAGCCTCATGAAGGATCTTAATATTTTGCTCAAAAATGCCATGTGTCAGTTTCACTTACATTGGCCAAAACAAATAAGATGGCCTGATGTGGGGTAGAGAGCATCTTTTTTTTTTTTTTAATTGAAGTGCAGTTGACATATATTATTAGTTACAGGCGTACAACATAGTGATTTGACAATTATGTACAGCGCAAAATGCTCACCATGATAAGTATAGTTACCATCTGTCACCATACAAGGTTATTACAATATTATTGACTATATTCCTTTTGCTGTCATTTTCATCTCTGTGACTTACTTATTTTATTGGTCTTTGCTTTCTTTTTAATTTTTTTTTACATTTTTATTTATTTTTGAGAGACAGAGAGACAGAGCACAAGTAGGGGAGGGGAAGAGAGAGAATGAGACACAGAATCCGAAGCAGGCTCCAGGTTCTGAGCTGTCAGCACAGAGCCTGACGCGGGGCTCAAACTCATGAATCATGAGATCATGGCCTGAGCTGAAGTCGGACACTTAACCGACTGAGCCACTCAGGCGCCCCTTGGTCTTTGCTTTCTAGTTCTCCTATAATACTATATGGATCCTAGAGGACTCCCTCTTAGGCAGCCTCAAGCCTTCAATCAGATCTTCTACCTGCCAGAACTCTGATCAACCACAAAGGCACATGTATCTGATAGAAGGGAATTTGCGAACTTTAAAGTTTGAAACTTCATAGATACAATGAGGGGCTTAATAAACCAAGAGACATGGAGATTTACTTAGGAGATGAAAATTACATAGACCAAAAAGTGGCACCTAGACCAACCTGCAGCAAAGCTGGTCAGTAGAATCAAGCTGCTTCCAGATGTAAATCAACTCATTTGGTAGAATTCTTATTCTTGGTTGGAAGAGTTTTGTTTGTTTGTTTGTTTTTGTCTGAGCTACCCTTTGCTTCTCCTGTCTCCCTGACAACTATTCAAATTGTTTGCTGATGTCTGGGTTAATTCTTATATAACAGACCATAACAAACATTAGTGTCTTCCAAGTTTTGCCTAGAGTAATAGAAAAATCCAGCAGATAAATTATGGGTAAGGGAGACATTACATTTGTAAAAGGTTTCACCACAAGAATTCTTTAAATATTGTACTTCTCTAATGCAATTGAAATAATTCAATTAACTTTAAAAAAGACTTTCAGAAAGATATCCATATTTAGTTTTAGTTAATGCTTGTCATGTAGCTATTAGCACAGTGGTAATGTTTTGAAATTACACGAAAACTGAGGAAGCTTTCCAAGTCCTCTCAATGTTTATAATTTGTCAGGTTTAGAAATTTTGTGGAATTAGTCAAAAATATTTGTGGAGTATTTATCATATAAAAGGAATTGGCAGATTGAAAACATATATATGCATATACATATACACTAACATTAACATTTGGTTTCTTGTAAAATATACATATATTTACTTTCATTTCATTTTTGAAAATAATTATGAAAAATCATTGAAAATCCACAGGACTGGAGATTTGTACATGTGAAAACTTTTTCAAGAATAGTACAGTAGAGGTTTTAGGTATCTTAAAGAAGAATAAATTAATGTTGATTTTTGGCAAAAAATTTAGAGTAGATGATTAAATGTTTTTCCTACCAGCTAAGATTTTGTTTGGTTGCAAGTAACAGAAATTGGACTACCGCTACTTAACCTAACAACATTTTATTTTATTTATTTTTTGCAAAAAGACGTCTCAGTCTAGACATTTATGCTAACTCAATGATGCTGAGTGATCTGGGTCCTTCTGTTTCTCATCCCTCATTTGTAGCTTTCTTCCTCATATTCCTCAGATTGCTGTTCTACTTCCAGGCATCACGACTGCAGAAGGTGTTTGCCCACCATGTGGATTCCTTTTCATCCAGAAAACAAAAGCAGAAATTATCTTCTGCTTGCATCTCAAGAGCCAAGACAATATGACATAGCTATCTTCCAGATACACGTTACTGCTTCTCACCTAGTGCTCACAAATTGACCATCATTACATCTCTGCTTTGCTTTGACCAAACTTTAGTCTGGCTTCTGTCTTCTCCACAGGGCCCTGAACATCAGTTCGACCCCTAAACAAGCACTAAAATGCTGAACACACTCCCCCTATCAGCTTAGGCGGCAAAGTAGCTGACCACAGCAAGACAGGTACTCTGTCAAACTGCACAAAATAGGCAATCTCCCTCCTTTTGCCAACTTCTTCCTTACTGCTTACCCCTCCCTCTATAAGAAAAGCTTTTCTCTTTTTGATTTTGAAATGCTTCTAGATTTCTGAGATCAGGGAGCTTTTTCTAATGGAATAGTCTTTCTTCTAAATAAAGTCTCTTCTTATCTAAGCCTGGGTTTGTTTTTATGACACTTGGCTTTCTGGTTTGGGTGAGTAGAGAGAAAGAAAGGTAGTGATATTGGGTATTAGATTGACCATGTAAAGTATCTACTGAAGTTTGTAAGTACTTAGCAGTGTTAAAGCAGAAGCTGGCCTGTTTGCCAGCATTGTTATATAAGGAAATCATTCATACATTGAAAAGAGGCTTGACCCAGATGATCTGAGTGTTCCTCTCCAACTCTAGCAGAGTACAATTCTAAGCATGATTCACATAAACCCCAAAATCAGCTTTCAGGCAGAGATCATATCTAATTCTAATCAATTGAGAAAATATTTAGGAACAATACAATTTAAATTGGATTTTAATCATGTGTATAATTTTAATAGTTGAGACAACAGCGGTGCATATTTAGTCAGGAATATATTCAGGATTTATAGTTCATTGCTATGAAGCTGTCTGGATCCTGTATTTAACCACCAATGATTTTCCAAGCGCCTAGCTTTTATAAGGATAATAACTACATTCAAGGTTCCCATACAGGCCAATATTTGACCCCCAAAAATACTTTTTTTGGTTTAAAATATTGCACTTGTTCCCATTTTAGTTTAGTCTAGTCTTGGAGAGAAGATAAAACAAGTATGCAGTTTTCTCTCCTTCAAGGAAGCAATGTGATAAAACTATATCTTGAGCTCATTGAAAGTAATTTAAGTCATCTAAAAGTGTCAAATATCTAATAAAATTTGGAACTAGGATAAGAAAAAAAATCCTTCACTAATTCTCTGGAAAAATAATCCTGTTTTATGTATGCTGAAAGGTGTTAATGCAACTTTCAGGCAGAAGATATATATGGTTCTGTGTCTTAGCAGAAATGAATGCAATATTTGTGAAAAAAATAGAGATTGTTAAAAAATACATTGGGAAAACTTGAAAAATATTATTTTTCTCAACACTTACCTCACTTCATAAGCACTTTTCAGTCACATTAGCTTATTTGATTGCTTTCTGATTGGTTAAAAAATATCACAATTTTATCATATACTTGAGAGTCTATATTGACATGTCATTTTAATAAAAGGGACAGAAAATCGCTTTGGTAGTTTTTACTTAAGATTTTAACCCTATTGTAATATTTTTCTACTTGCTTTTATTTATTTTTTTTTTCAACGTTTATTTATTTTTGGGACAGAGAGAGACAGAGCATGAACGGGGGAGGGGCAGAGAGAGAGGGAGACACAGAATCGGAAACAGGCTCCAGGCTCTGAGCCATCAGCCCAGAGCCCGACGCGGGGCTCGAACTCACGGACCGCGAGATCGTGACCTGGCTGAAGTCGGACGCTTAACCGACTGCGCCACCCAGGTGCCCCTCTACTTGCTTTTAAATAGACTTTCATATTTTCTGGCTTCCAAAAGCAAATATTTTTGGGCATATACTCTACGAAACATTTCTGCTTGGTTCTAGGAATGAAATACTTGTGTCCAACTTGTATTTATGAAAATTGTTAGTAGAAAATTTATGTTGTTGAGTCATGTAGTAGAATATATTTTTCTCTTCAGAAGCATGAAGCTCCTTTTATTGATTTGTTTATGTTTTGAAAAGATAAAAAAAATACAGCAAGGTACAATAAGTAATATAACATAAACCAGTATGCCCACTACACAAAATTGGCCAATATGGACATGTTCTGCTTTCTGTATAAATATGAATCTGATTTCTACCCACTTATTCATCTTTTGTATACTTTAATATATTTTTTTCTTTGAGTATCTCACACAATTTTTGTTAAACTTACCCCTAATAGGTACTAAAGGTAAATAGAAATTTCTTTGCTACTGTGAATGTTCATGTCTAGTATAGCACTTACTAATTTGTCATTGCTTATTTATAAGAATTCTAATGATTTTGGTATGTTGATATTATATCCAGCAAACTTACTAAACTCAGATTGTCTAAGATTGTCTAAGATTGTCTTAGATGTTCTATATAAATGACTCTTCTGTAACTCCTTTTTAAATTTGTATGCTTCATATTTATTTTTCTTGAATTAAATATTGGCCAGGACATCCCATGCAAAGTTCAATAACTGAATGATGATAAAACACTTGTTTTATTTCTGACATTAGTAGGAATGACTCTTACATTTTACTTGTAGGGATAATATTCCTAAAGATTTTTCATAGTACTTTATTAGGTAAAGATGTGCCCTTCTACTCCTAAATTGCTTTTTAAATAAATGGGTGCTGAATTTTCTAAACGATTTTTTTTCTGCACCTATTTTTCTCCATCATATGATCTATCAGTTTAACAGAGCCATATTTTATATTGAACTGCTATTTTTTTTTTTAATGTACCAACCTTGCATTCCTGGAATAAACATTCATGGTATTTTTGAGTTCTTTTAAATTCCACACTGAGTTGACTTTGGTTTCTATATTTTCTTTTGATTTCTTCATGTATTTTGAAAGGTTAGATTTAACTATTATACTCTTGCCTAATTCCCATGTATTCTATTTTAGATTCATAAAATGGGTAAGGTATTTTTCCATAATTTTTTGTTTCTAAAATAATTTGGTAGTATAAGGATTACTAATAACTTTAATATCTGGCAAAACTTATAGGTACAATGTTCTGGATCTACTGCCTATTTTAGAGAAAGGTTTTTAGTTTATTATTTTTTTTTCCAACCAGTTCAGTTTATTCATGGCTGCTGGTCTAGTCCACTTTTTGACTTATTAAATCAATTTTAGTAACTTATTTTTATACAAAATTGCCTATTTCAGCTATCTGTTCCAATATGTTCACATAAAGTTATTTGTAATATTATCTTGTGATAGAACAATAATCTCTAATGGACTATTACCATTTTGTTTCTTGAAATTGCTAATACTGTTTATTTGTACCCTCTTTTTTTATTACTATTATATATATATATACATATATATATATTTTTTTCTGTAATCAATGTTGTTACTGGAACCCATGCCTAAGCCTGTCATGCGTGTAATTTTGTAGCCATAGTAATTATTTCAGGAATGGGCACTTGCCCTAATATGTGACCGTGGCAAAGGGGAGAGGTTTTCGGGACCCCTTCGAAAATATGGGCTTTCCCTTAAGCGATAGATACAAAAAGAGGTGACTTGTTTCTTCTGAGCATTTTTGGGCAGATTTGTGGTTCCAAACTGCTCTAATCCTATTCATATCATCCCAATCAGAAAAGGCACTGAAACAGGATGAAATAGTCAAGCAAATATCAGGGAGATTTAGATTCAGCTACTAAATTAAATCAACAATCCTATCTCTGAGCTTTCAGATAAGTGAGGCAAAAAAATTTCTTACTGTTTATGGCACTTGGAAAAAGTTTTGCTTATTTATTTTTTTTTTAATTTTTTTTTCAACGTTTATTTATTTTTGGGACAGAGAGAGACAGAGCATGGACGGGGGAGGGGCAGAGAGAGAGGGAGACACAGAATGGGAAACAGGCTCCAGGCTCTGAGCCATCAGCCCAGAGCCCGACACGGGGCTCGAACTCACGGACCGCGAGATCGTGACCTAGCTGAAGTCGGACGCTTAACCGACTGCGCCACCCAGGCACCCCAGTTTTGCTTATTTAAATCCTAACTCTTGGACCTCTATTATTTCTTTTCTGTTATGTCCTTTAGCTTTCCTCTATTTTTTTTTCCCTTAGCAATCTTTGTTACAGTTTCCACATAGTTGCCTCTATACCATAATGTACATTCAGAAGTTGGTCAGTAAATGTTTTCCATGGAAAGAAGAAAGCCACCATTTTTCTTCCTCCCTAACTCCATATTTGTAAGTTCTCCATCAAAATTCTCCGTCAATGTCCCTCAAGGCCGCTGGCTGTTCTCCTTGCCCAGTGACACCACTATGGGTGGCCAAAAACATCTCTAGTTTGGGTGATCACAGGCCCCGAGAACTAGACTCCTTGACTGGCCACCCTCCTTCATGTTACAAACAGCACAACTAGACAGATTGTCCTAAACTGCAAATCGCTGCTACTTTTCTGCTTATAATCCTTTAAAGGCTGAATTGTCAGGAAATTTGTTGCAAATAAGAGCAACCAGCTGTGGCTAAGACTATCTTACAGGCACATTCTTCTCTGATTGACTGAGTTCAACCCCTCATAGGACCCTAACTTTCCAGGGTTTGGAGGAGGGAATATCTCTATGCCTTCCTTTTGGGAATTCTACCAAAAGGAAGAATGTTCATATGAGGCAATGTCAAATTGACAAATGAAAATCAACAGTGGTCCTCAAATTCTCCAGTCCAAACTGCACAACATGACTTATAAAAGAAATAAATTGAGCTGCCCATGTTTTTGTTTATTTGGAAATGTTCTTCTGGCTCTCATTCACCTTCCAGTTCTCAGCTTAGAATTTGCTTCCTTTCACTGGAAGCTTTCCTAAAACCCTCATGTCCAGGTTGGGAGTTCTTGTATATTCTCATAGAACAAGTTGTACCTACACCATCTTTATTATTTTAGACATAATTCTACATCTCCTTCAGTGGACTTCACACTCTCCTTTATTTCTTCCTTGCACATAAAATGATGCATAGCACAACTACACACTCATTAAACATGTATTGAATAAATAAATAATGTATATGCGAGCATTCAGCGGAATTCCTAGAAAATAGTATTCAGTGATGCTCTTTCTTCCTTGTTTTGTTTTTCTCCTTCCTAAGGTTGAAGTTGAGATCTGTTGCCAACATGAACACAAACCCTGATGTACTAAAGGTGAACCTGGGACAGGAACGTTGACAGCCTTTAAAACTGACCACAATAATAATTTAATCCCAGTAATGCCTGTTAGGATTTTATTTTCCATCTAACCAGAAACCCTGGGTGTGAGGTCCAGGGTATACCTAGGATGCTTAATATCTTGCACGGTGTGGTAGCCTGTATTGTTTGCGATTAGAGTTGCGTCTTCGTGTGCTGGTGGAGACACATGCCAACTGTGTAGATTTCCTTGATTTTACCGTCTTGACCCCAACATGCCTTGCATGATGGATTTACAAATGATGGTCATTTTCTATCTTACTTGGTGATAATTGAAGTTTTTCCCTTCTACATAAAATAATTTGGATATTTTTTTTTTTAGTCAGAAACTATTATTTTCAAAATAGACCTCTGTAACTTTGAGAGGCAGGCTATATGGTGAAAATTACCTCATCTATTTATTCAGTCGATCTTACGTTAATTAGCATGCTGGGGGACCTACTAAGTTTTAGGCACTGGAATAGGCACAAATGGTACTGAGGTAAGTAAGGGTCAATCCCTTTCTTGAGGGAGACAGACACATAAACCATTCATCCTAAAACAAGCAAACAAAACAATGAGTAAAGTGGAAGTACTGAGGAGAGGTATCCCTGGGTAAAGGCAACAGTAGAAATTCTGTGTTCTTGATAGTCAAAGAGCGATAAGGCATAACAGAGTTTAATTGAAACACTAAGTCTTTCCTTGTTAAGTTCGCTAGTGCAAAAGAGGTCAGCTGTGGAGAATTAGTTAAAACAAATGTCAGCTGTATTCTACCCACGAAAATCAGACAATAATTGTGAAAGCTTTTGCTCAGAGGTATCTAGAAAACAGAACATTTAAAATCATAGTAACTGTGGACATAATTTCTAAAATAATTATTACAGATATTACTTATGAGCCATTAGGCATTAAGTAGAGGAGTTAGGGAGAGTTTCCTAAGAATGACTCAAGATCCATGTGTTCCTTACTAAAAAAATAAAAAAAGGCATAAAAACATAAAAGAGTGGCTTGTGTTAATAGATACACAGTACTAACAAGAGAATGACTTATAGGCCAGGAAGCATTTATTTCCTTTTTAATTTTTTTTTAATTGAAGTGTAATGGGCCCCTTTAATACGTGTTCATGTGTCTGCCGGTCCACACATCCCACCCTTGCACACAGCATTCAGTCAAGGTCTCTGGCAACACGCATATCCAAAAGCCCACTGCAAACTTCCAACCACCTCTTTGGTGGATGGCGCCTTCAAGGAGGTGAAGCTTTCCAACTACAGAGGGATTGGTCCTCTTTCTGTCTGTTTGCATCGTGGAGATTATCACTTTCAGAGAGCTTGCTGAGGACTTCTCCAAGCTGGGCTGGGAGGTGCTGGGGGTCTCTGTCTACTGAATTCACCCACCTGTCTTGGATAAACATTTCAGAGAAGGAAGGAGGTTTGGGCCTCCTGAACATGCCTCTGCCGGCAGATATAACCATAAGCTTACCCCAAGATTATGGCATACAGAAGGAAGATGAGGGCATTGCCTACCAGGCCTCTTTATTATCCCCAGCAAGGGTGCCCTTGGCCAGATCACTGTCAATGATTTGCCTGTGGGGTTCCATGGACAAAGTTCTGGGACTGACCCGGGCCTTTCAGTACTCAGGTGACCATAGGGAAATCTGTCCCACTGGATAGAAGCCAGGCAGCACCACAATCAATCACGACGTGGTCAACAGCTAGTAATACTTCTCCAAACACAGCTAGGCTGACAGGTGGAGAGCTTGGGCTCTAGGCCCCCACCTCTGCCCCCACGTGGATACCGCTGCTGACCCAGGAAAGGCTAGATCTGCCCCTTCAAACCCTGACCCAGGAAGGCTGGGCCAAGACCTTCTCTTTCTTCTAGCTGGGAGCTGGTGAGTGGTGACCCCCACCCTCAAGCCCACTTAGCTAGGCACAGGCCTAGAGGTGACCAATGAAAAATTAGGACAGACATAATTGCTATCCAGCCAGCTAGAAGTGCAATGAACATGTAGTGTTAGTTTAGTTTTAGGTGTACAATATAGTGATTCAGCAATTCTATACATATCTTAGTGCCCATCAAGCTAAGAGTACTTTTTTTTTTAAGTTTATTTATTTATTTTTAAAAAGCGATTGAGAATACAAGTAGGGAAGGAACAGAGAGAGACAGGGAGAGAGAGAGAGAATCCCAAACAGGCTCTGCACTGTCAGCACAGAGCCCAATGCAGAGCTCAAATTCACAAACCATGAGATAATGACCTGAGCTGAAATCAAGTTGGTTGCTTAACCCACTGAGCCACCCAGGTGCCCACGGTAAGTGTACTCTTAAACTCCTTTATCTATTTCACCCCTCCCCCTACTCATTTTCTCTCTGGCAACCACCAGTTCTCATTATTTAAGAATCTATTTTCTTTTGTCTCTGTCTTTCTCTCTCTCTCTCTCTCTCTCTCGTTCGTTTTGTTTCTTAAATTACACATGAGTAAAATCGTATAGTATTTGTCTTTCTCTCACTGACTTATTTCACTTAGGATTAATAGTGATATATATGTATGTACATATGTACATGTGTATATACACATATACATACACACACACACACACACCTCACATCTTTATCCATTTATCTATGGATGGACACTTGGGCTGCTTCCATATCTTGGCTATTATAAACAATACTGCAATAAACATAGGGGTACATGTATCTTTTCAAATTAGTGTTTTCATTTTATTTGTGTAAATACCCAGCAGTGAGATTACTGGATTACATGGTAATTATATTCTTAATTTTTTGAGGGGCCTCCATCCTGTTTTCCATAGTAACTGTACCAATTTCCATTCCCACCAACAGTGAATGAGGGTTCCTTTATTTCCATATCTTTGCCAGCCCTTGTTACTTATTGTCTTTTTGATTCTAGTCATTGTGACAGGTGAAAGGTGATACCTCATTGTGGTTTTGATTTACATTTCCTTGGTGATGAATGACCTTGATCATCTTTTCAAGTGTCTGTTGGCTATACGTCTTCTTTGGAAAAATGTCTATTCAGGTCCTCTGCCCATTATTTATTTATTTAATCATTTTATTTTATTTTTTATTTTTTTCAATATATGAAGTTTGTTGTCAAATTGGTTTCCATACAACACTCAGTGCTCATCCCAAAAGGTGCCCTCCTCAATACCCATCACCCACCCTACCCTCCCTCCCACCCCCCATCAACCCTCAGTTTGTTCTCAGTTTTTAACAGTCTCTTATGCTTTGCCTCTCTCCCACTCTAACCTCTTTTTTTTTTCCTTCCCCTCCCCCATGGGTTTCTGTTAAGTTTCTCAGGATCCACATAAGAGTGAAACCATATGGTATCTGTCTTTCTCTGTATGGCTTATTTCACTTAGCATCACACTCTCCAGTTCCATCCATATTGTTACAAAGGGCCATATTTCATTCTTTCTCATTGCCACGTAGTACTCCATTGTGTATATAAACCACAATTTTTTTATCCATTCATCAGTTGATGGACATTTAGGCTTTTTCCATAATTTGGCTATTGTTGAGAGTGCTACTATAAACATTGGGGTACAAGTGCCATGAAAAGATGCTCAATGTCACTCCTCATCAGGGAAATACAAATCAAAACCACACTCAGCTATCACCTCACACCAGTCAGAGTGGCCAAAATGAACAAATCAGGAGACTATAGATGCTGGAGAGGATGTGGAGAAACGGGAATCCTCTTGCACTGTTGGTGGGAATGCAAATTGGTGCAGCTGCTCTGGAAAACAGTGTGGAGGTTCCTCAAAAAATTAAAAATAGACCTACCCTATGACCCAGCAATAGCACTGCTAGGAATTTACCCAAGGGATACAGGAGTTCTGCCCATTTTTTAATTGAATTAATATTATTTTTGGTGTTGTATAATTTTTTTATATTTTTTTAATATTAACCCCTTATCAGATATTTCATTTGCAAATACTTTCTTCCATTCAGTAGGCTGCCTTTTTGTTTTGTTGATGGTTTCCTTACATAGAAAACAATTTTTAAATTATGCTAAAATTGTAGAATCTTTCAGTATATAGAGTTTAAACATTAAATACTCTATGTTGTCAATATTTTATAACATTTCCATGAATGCCATAGTAAACTGTATTATTTATCTATAATTCCTCCTTTCTTCTCCTCCCTAGCATGATTCATTGTGAGCCTAGTATACTTCCTTGTGCCATTGTCTTTGACTTGGCCATGTGACTTCATTTGGTAATGAAATGAAGGTGCATTGAGAATATACCAACCCTGAGTTGAAGCCACAAGAAACATTAAATACTTTTGCTCGCTTTTCTTGGAGTCTTCCATCTGAAATAAAAAGCACTTGACCTGAGTACATATTTAGTAGACTAGAATGAGAAAAATGTGGTCCTGAATCTAATCTTAAGTGTGAAATAGAGCTCTCCCAGCCAACCTACAGACCTGTAAGCATGAATTAAATGCTTGTTGCTCTAAACCATGGAGATTTGGGGATAGTTATACAGCGTATGTCAGCAGAAACATGACAAATACATATAGCTATTTCACTGCCTCTCAAATATATCTTTGTATGAGGATGATGAAAAGTATTAAGCCGGTCCTAGATACTGTTTTAGACACATAACATAATTATCTTATTAATAGTATAGCTTAGTGATTAAAATATCAGTTCATTTTTCAGCTTCATCACTTAACTACCTGTGTGTCCTTGGGAAAGTTAACAATATTTTAGTGTCTAGTTTTCTTGTTGATAAATAGAAAAATAATAACAGATTTTATCTCACTAGTTCTTTTATGGATTATATGAGATTTAAGGAAAAAAAGAAAAATTGCTGGATACATAATAAGTATTCACCAAATGTGAGCTAGTATTATCTTAATACTCTGTCATAGACCAATGAGGCAAGTTTTATTAAACAGATTATAAAGATTAAAAATTGAAGATTTCTAATAACTATTCTTGCATGGTTTTGAACTCAGGTTTATTTTATTATAAAGTCCACACTTACTGCACAGACTTGTGAGTTAGAAATCTTTTTATCCTACAGATTCTACATTTAATAAAATATCTTAAGGCTTTCTTTTTTGTGTCAAGTTGCTTTTGGACAAATGTATCTAATTATGTCAAATTAATCTAAAATATGTGGAAAAATCTAAAAAATGAGGAATAATTCCTATGAGAAAATGTAAAAGGAAGAATATTTAATCTGAGGAGAAAAGGAGAAGAGGAAATTTGGGATCTCTTTCTGATTATATAAAGCATTTTAAGAAGTTGTGTTAGTTTTTTAAACATAAAAAGGTAAAGAGTATCATAAACCCCAGTATACCCATAACCTGATTTTAATAATTATTAATATTTTCAAAGTATTTTTAAATATAAATGCTAATCACAAGATGTGAAAAGACAAGTTAATTCTACTTTGCTAGGGATAAAAAAAAAAAAAGTGAGTTGTCTATTGCCATATAGCAAATTGACCCAAAGCTTAGTGGCTTAAAAGAACACAATTATTGGGGCGCCTGGGTGGCGCAGTCGGTTAAGTGTCCGACTTCAGCCAGGTCACGATCTCGCGGTCCGTGAGTTCGAGCCCCGCGTTGGGCTCTGGGCTGATGGCTCAGAGCCTGGAGCCTGTTTCCGATTCTGTGTCTCCCTCTCTCTCTGCCCCTCCCCTGTTCATGCTCTGTCTCTCTCTGTCCCAAAAATAAATAAACGTTGAAAAAAAAATTAAAAAAAAAAAAGAACACAATTATTATCTTAAAATTTCTGTTTCTAGAAGCTGAGCACAACTTCACTGGGTGCCACTCCTAAAGGTCTCTCTTGATGTTTTAATTAGGCTGTCAGTTGTGGTCTTATCTGAAGGCTCAAGTGGGAGAAGATTTACTTCCAAACTCAGTAATATAGTTGTTGGTAAGATTCAGTTCCTCACAGGATTTAGTTGTTTGATGGCTTGTTGGCAGAAGAATTTCCTCATTGTTGTTGACAGGATTTAGTTCCTTAACATTTGTTGAGCAGAGACCTTCTTCATCTCCTCTCCATAGGGCAGCTCACAATGTGGCAAATGGCTCCCCTGGGAACAAATGAGTAAGAGAGCAAGAGAGAACAAGCAACAAAGTAGAGACCATAGTCTTTTCTACAACTTTATCTCATAAATGACATTCTTATTAATTTCAGTATATTCTACTTGTTAGAAGGAAGTCAGTAAGCCTAGCCCATACTCAAGTGACGCAAGGGTGTGAATACCAGGAAGTTGGCTGTTGGCAGCCATCTTGGAGGCTGCCTTCCCCAGGTTAGGTATAACTTTAAAGCAGAAGATGCCTAAAACACCAAGTCTATAAATATAGAAAGTGGAAATTAATAAAAATTCTTCTCTGACTTATACAAATGTGTGTTTAACAGGTGGCAACAGGATTCTGGCCCTGGTTGGGGGATCCACATTCACAAAGCTCTTTATGAGGATATCATTTTTTATCTTAAATCAACTAGGCCAGTGTTTTTCTATTAGGTATCCTTGAAATCCTTGGATGTTGAGAAATGCTTTCTTGATTTTCTGCTTTTAGAAACATGAAGCTAATATGGTTTATAAAATCTATCCTTCTAGGCCATTTAAACAGTCAAATCTTAAAAAAAAATGTTAAATAAATCCTTGAATGAATAAATGAAACTCATTTGCCTATCAGTCATGCTGATATGATAGGTGTCATTTAGGATTCTTAGCTCTGACATTAGTTATCTGAAAAAGGAGGTTCTTCTTGAATGAAAACAAAATATGTTGCCTTGTACTTTCTTACAAATTTTCCATGGACTGCAATATCTAGGAATTGACTTTGTATTAATGTTTTTTTTCCTCTAAAATAAACACTAATATTCTATTTGCATTCCTATAAGTTCTCCTTAAAATTGTATTGATATTTTGGTTACATTTAACTGACTTAAAGATTTTCTAAGAACAGTGAAAGGAAAAATTTTACATCCAGGCTTCAGTTATGTTTTCCCAGTGATTGATGACATTGTGAAGTTAGATTTTTACTTTCCTGTGCAAAATCAATTTTTCAACTAGAGTAACCTGCAACTGTAATGACTTTGGAAAAATCTTTCTGGTTTCATGCTGAGATTCCATTAGCTGCATTTAGAGATAGCTATATACACAGATGCACAGTACCGATGGAATGCTGTTTTTCTGTAGTTGCCCCAAACCATTCAGTGGCATAAAGTTTGAACAAGTGTCCTAAAATGACAGCCTTTGTAGAGCTTTAAGTCTGGAACAAATGTTGTGGTGTCAATTAATGCAGTTGTCTTCAAATCCATAAGTTTATTATTCCAGAGTAAATGGTTTACTTGGGTAACTTCCAGAAATAATAAGCTTCCAGTACCCAGTGAATTCTCCCACTAAAAATGTCCCTAAAATATCTATGGTTGAGAGGAAGCCAATTCTTCATTGTTTTTTTTGGAAAATCAACAATGCCAATGCAAAATACATGTATCACATTTCATAAATTAGAAGGAAGTTAGTGTTAAATTTTATTTGAAATTTACCAAATTTTAGCAGTAATAATTTTATTCATATTGCCACATACTCTGGTGTGAATTAGTTCATTTAACAACTGCAGCTGAGTCAATCAAAGATTTTACTAGTAGCATTGATAGTAACATTTATAATAGTCATGAAAGAAAATTGAGAAGTAAAATCTCAAATCTCTGTAGTTACAATACAGTATTTTATATAAATGTTTTTCATCTCTTCAAGACTCTCTCTTTGGTTGCATCCTCTTTCAGTAGCATGTGTTTAAAAGAAAATAAGTTTTTTGATCAATTAATCCCCTTGTTTACACCTTGTTTACATAATGACAATATTTCTACTAATTTTTTCCACAAAAGTTCTTAAAATCACCAATATTCTCCATCCCATATATTCACAGACTTAGAATGTTTAAAAATTTGGGGGCACTTGGGTAGCTCAGTTGGTTAAATGTCACACTCTTATTTTCAGCCCAGGTCATGATCTCACAGTTACTCAGATCGAACCCCATGTTGATTTTAGGATTCTCTGTCCCTCTCTCTGCCCATCTCCTACTTATGTTTTCTCTCTCAAAATAAATAAACATTAAAAAAAATTGTTCTGAAGATGACAAAAGGGAATTCAACTTAGTATCTCTGGGGGTGGGGAATGGCAGTGAATAAGTCTTGCACAAAGCATGCAACATGAAAGAAAATTTGTGAAGAAATGTTAAAATATCCAGAGGTGAGAGCAGAGAGAGAATAGTGTATGACCTTGCATTATCCATCCAACTGTATAGCAGGGCCGCACAAAATGCCATTGAAGTTTCCCACTGGATACAACTCCATCATATTACCTATTAGGGTGGTGACAGGCTTTCTACTTAGGTTGCCCTTGTGAGAAACCCCTTAGAGTATTAAATTCAGACTTGGACAGCACGATACTAGAGAAATAGAAAGACTGAAGGGGGTTTTAAGAAAACAACACATTGTAGGAAATATCATAGGATCACAGGGCTGAGAGAGACCCAGAAAGGTCATCTAATCTCTCAGCCTGCCTCTGGGCATGATTGCATTTAAACGATTGAATCTCCTTCGAGAAAGGAAATGGTACAAGATTTCTACTGTTTTTAATATTTCAGATGCGTATTTGGGACATTTAACCTAAACTCATCAGACTAACTTTTTTTTGTTAAATTAAAAAAAATTGCAGTGAAGTGCACATATTTTATGTTTAAAGCTCCACGAGTGTTTATAAATGCATACACTAGTGGAATTACAAACCAGGTCAAAACATGTACATTCTCAGCCTTCCAGAAGCCTCCTTGAATCTAGTACAAGTCAATAGCTCCCCCATATAAACACACTGAAAGTAACTACCATTTTATTTCTATTACTACTAATTAGTTTTCCTATTTTTGAACTTCATGTAAATATAATTATTTTTGTTAGTCTTTGTTTCTGGGTTGTTTGGTTCAACATAATGTAATTCTGTCTTGAACGAAAGAATTTGCTTTGTTGTTACTGTTCTAGGACATTCTGTTAAATGAATATAGCACAATTTACTTATCCATCCTATCGTTGATGAGTATTTATTTTTCCATTTTGTCTACTATGATTAAAGTTGCTTTGATCATTCCTGTATATGTCATTTGGTACAACTATCTATGTGTTTCTATTGGGTAAATACATAGGAGTGGGATTGCTAGATCACAGGTTATGCGTATGATTAATTTCAGCAGTATCACCAAACTCTTTCTCAATTTATATTTTCACTATCAGTGCATAAGAATTTCTGTTCTTTCAGTCTTACCACTACTTGGCATTGTAAGTTATTTTTAAATTGTAACCATCTTGGTAGTATGCATTGATATCTCATGGACGTTCTAACTTGCACTTTCTTGATGACTAATGAAGTTGAGTATCCTTTTATATCCTTACTGTATATTTTGATAGTCTCTTTTTAAATACCTACTCATGACTTCTGCTATTTCTAATTGTGCATTTAAAAATCATATATATATATATATATGTACGTGTGTATGTGTATGTGCATGTATCATTTTAGATCTGAGTCTATCTTTGATATAGGACATCCAGATTTGCCCTGGGGGTTACTCCATGAAAGTCAATTTAAAAAAGAAAGAAAAGGGGGGAGTGGGAGAGAAGGGAAAATGGGTGATGGGCATTGAGGAGGGCACTTGTTGGAATGAGCACTGGGTGTTGTATGTAAGCCAATTTGACAATAAATTATATTAAAAAAAATAGACCTGACAACCAAAGTCAAAAAGAAATAAAAAAGAGAAAAAGGAAAGAAAAAGAGAATGTAGGATTGCATGAGAACACATTTCTAAGGAAGGCCTGAAATTGATGTATATCACTTCTATACACATTTCATTGGTCACATTTTAATTTAGCTACAAGAGTACCATTAGTTCCAGAAAAACATAACCTTATTGGTTAACCTTGATATAGAGACTGTAAGTTGTTTGAATACCTAGTCAGTCTCTGGCTGGTAGTGAAAAATATTCTGCAGAAAAATTTTTAGCAAGCAAGGTATATTAGTGCCATGATTAAATCAACCCAACTTGCTAACTGGAATCCAAAACCATGTCTGTGTTTACCATTCATTGCTGCTTTTAATCATATGTAATATATACTTTTTAATGAATGCATTTCATCTAACATTTTGTTATATTGAACAAATGTTATATAAATTCTTGTTATATTGATTTCTCAGTCTTTTATAGAATCCCAGAGTTGAAAAAGACCACAGAGGTCATCTGGTACAATCCTTATCCATGCATGAATCCCCTCCAGCTGGTTAAACTAATTTTTAATTCCAAAGCTATTCTCCAAGCTTCTAGTCATTTCATCAGCAAACTTAATTAACAGGGACTCTATTCAATCTATTGACTCATGAGGCCAGCTTAACAAAATTAATAAATATATAATTTGGCTGACTGCACAGAGAGGTGAAAGATGTGGGAGTAATGTGCATTACTTCAATGCCTATAATTCCTTTCATAACATTACGAAGCAATATTAGATAATCTTCAATTCACTTTGCCATTAAAAAAAATGTGTCGTTACAACAGCATGCTGCTGGGAGATGAAAAATAAAATATTGTCTTGTAAGTTAAAATGTGCTAGATGGTGAATTAACATTTCAGATGAACCATAGTAAGCAAAAAACAATTCAGTAACTTTATGACTTTTCTCTTGAAAAAATGTACCATTTTTAGAAAAGTTATTATGCTTATCGATGATCATTGGCCAAGCTGCCAATCTTAGGTCGTACTGTTTATATAAATTATAATATGAAAAGTATGCCCTGGGGTCGTATAGTTCACTGACAATTATTCTTCACCAGTTTATTCATATTCAAATCTCAACAAAGAGTAAAATAAAAATTTGGATATGTATTATGCAACATTTGAAATTTAAATATAGTAACAAAGATCCCATTGAAAATATCTGAACTCCAGTTATACAGTGGGTTGGATAACTTTATTTTTTTTTAAGTTTATTTATTTTGAAAGAGAAAGAGTATCTCAATCAGGCTCTGCACTATCAGTGCAGAGCCTGAAGTGGGGCTTAAACTCATGAACATGAGATCATGACCTGAGCTGAAATCAACATTTGGGCACTTAATCAACTGAGCCACCCGGGCACCCCACTTTATTTCATATTAATGAATATATCTTATATGAGCATCATGACAGTTTTCAGAAGTCATACCATATCCAGTGAAGATCACTGACTGATCAATTGCATGTGAAAACTTGTTTCCTTGCAGAGGCACAATAGGACCCATGCTATGATTGATAATATCTGTTACAATTTACCAATAGTGTAAATTGGGATTATGAAAAAGTAATTTCACCAATTTTTAAACTTTGTATTGTTAAAGTATATTTTTGATGGCTTCCAAGTGGCTTTTTCAGACACAAAAGATTATTCAGTGGTCAATTTTGGTTTTAAAAGCTATATTTTATTTATAAAAAAGCTAGGGGAAAAAAGAAGCTAGATCTTCCTTAAGGATTTAATCTTAGTTTATAAATATTGTTATTTTGTTTGTAAGTCTAGTAATTGTGAACAATCACTTGTAAGAAGACATTTGATTAGTATGTTATCACTTTTATAAACTTGGAAAGTTAAATGCTTTTAAACATTTTAAGTTATAAGGCACCTGGGTGGCTCAGTCAGTTGAGTGTCTAACTTCAGCTCAGGTCATGATCTTGCAGTTCATGAATTCTAGCCCTACATCTGGCTCGCTGATGTTAGCCTGTCAGCACAGAGCCCACTTCAGATCCTCTGTCCCCCTCTCTCTGCCCCTCCCCTGGTTGTGCTCTCCCCAAAATAAATAAATATAAAAAGAAAATACTTTAAGTTATAATTATAAACTTTAAAATATCAACTAAGAGATTGAGAGATAAATCTTGAGACATAAGTCTTAAGAGATAAATTCATTCAAAATAATTTAGGAGTGTCTCCACAGGACAAGTTTTTTAGAGTTGCCTTTTTAGTTGATATTATTTATCAACCAGAGTTCTAATCCAGGGATATATCATCCAGGTGCTCAAAAGTAAGGGGATTTTTGTTGTTGTTTGGCATTCTTTTGACTGCTTCAGTGAAACCCCTTCTGAGAGCCGTTTGCTACTGAGAACGTTAGTCAGGTAGCACAAAATGGAGGACTTCAGTCTTAATATTGTCAATTTACAAGTCAGATTAGAGTCTCTAATCTTCAGTGAGGTAAGACTATGCCACCAGTTGGATATAACTAATGTGTTTCCTCAGTCATTCAATTCTGAATTGTGTATACTTTTCTTTCTTATCTGTTGGAACCATAATTTCTACAGATAATAAGCATATTAACTAACATTAGATGTTCTTCACAGATATATTTGTACCTTACATTCACAACTGTTAAAGTCATCCTACTGAGATAAAGTCAATTATGGGGATTAAAAGGTAAAAACATCCACTTATAACACAAATAAGTCATGAGGATGTAATATGCAGCATGGAGAATATAAATAATAATATTGTAACAACGTTGTATGGTGACAGATGATAGCTACATTTATTGTGGTTATCATTTCATAATGTATATAAATAATGAAGTATGTTACTATGTTGCCTCACCGAAACTAATGTGATATTGTATGTTAACTACAATTCAGTAAAAAAAGTTTAAACTAAAACCCAATACGTACTAATTTTACATACAATTATCTGATGTATTCATTTCATATTATATGCACAAAGGTTGGGGTGGGGGGAGGTAGGGAGTCGGGATACAGAAATGAAGTCACTCTTGATCACCAAACACCTCCCAGTTACTATTTTTAGATTTGGCTGGTATTTCATCTCTCTTATTGTTCCAGCTATATCTTGCAATGGACTTTCTTAAAGTAGTAGGAGTTTTCTACCAAGCAGCAATAACAGCCAGAATACATCCAGAAAAGACACCTCCTTGTCTATTCAGGGAAGGCATCATACCAAAGCACAGTTTGAATAAAGAAGACTGAAGAAGTCTATTCTATGCAGCCAATTCTCTGGTGACCTGGCTTAAACCAAGGATGGATTTTAGAGCACTTGGACTCATGCTTCCCAAACTAGAGTACCTTCCAGATGACACTCGTGGAAGCATGACAATGAGTTTCTACAAGATACTGTTGTTTTCTGTAGGATAACCACAGTGCATTTCACTTCAATGCAAATTTTCCATGAGTATTTAGAGAAAAATGGTTTTGAAAGCATATAGCCTTTAAAAGTATTTTAATACATGCTCATATGCAGTCAGTAGAATCCTACTTTATTGTGTCAGCCAATCTCAAAGATGTTTTTTAGCAGTGAGTGGTTTTGTGATACTAGGGAATTCTATGGTATAGCTGTTACCAGTGTGAACAGGGTGCACTAGTGTAGATTAAACGAAGTCTACTAATGTATGGCAGGGATGATCTGGGAAGATTTCTTGCTGAAGTGAGAAAGGTAGAAGGGTGATCTTGAAAATCTCTTTTGTAAATGTTATCACCTTATGAAATCTTAAGTTCATAAGGTTCAAACCTTTAGATCACCTTAAGTTTTGGTTTTAACTACCTAAAAATAAAACAAGTTGACTCTCAAAAATCCATTCTTCTTCCTGATTGTAGATCAGATCTTTTGGTCACATGTTGTATTTCTTGTTCTGCTTTCTCATCAATAAGAGTATCAAATAGTCTGCGACTTGTGATTCGGTTGCATTCATAATTTTTCATTCACAACACTTCATTTAAAACCTGTTAACTTAAAACAATAATTCAGAGATTTAGAAAATTGAAGAAACTTACAAGTATGAGAATGAATCTGCTAAAATGTGTAACAACACCGTAAGTTTAAGGAACATTAAAGTTTTAAGACAACAGCAAAGAAGATGCTATCATCATTCCAATTATAACAGGTGACATGATGATAAGTGGCAATAAACAATTAATAAAAAGTAGGATGTGTTTACATGTTTACTTAAAATATGGATACCAAAGGGGTGCTTTGGTGGCTCAGTCAGTTAAATGTTCAACTCTTGGTATTGGCTTAGGTCATGATCTCTGGTCATGGGATCGAGTCCTGCATTGGGGTCTGTGCTGAGCATGGAGCCTGCTTAGGATTCTCAATCTCTCTCTCCCTCTCCCTCTCCCTCTCCCTCTCCCTCTCCCTCTCCCTCTCCCCCGTCCCTCTCCCTCTCCCTCTCCCTCTGCCCCTCTCCCCTGCTCATGCTCGAACTCTCTCCCAAAATAAATAAATACTTAAAATATCAATACAAAGATGAAAATAAATCAGCCTCCTGAGAAAAAAAATTATATAAATTTATGTCTTTTTGTAGTATATAAATGATAATCTGGACAATTTCAATAAAAACCATCAGAAGATTTTACAGATAAAGAGAGAAACATACTGTTTATAGAACACAATAAAATAACTTAATAAAAATAGCAAATAAAAAATTGCTTAAAACTTCTTGCCATTTTGTCCACTAAATTTTATTGTTTAATATATTGATTTTAAGAAGTTACATGATATATATCACAACTTAAAGAATTTTTAACAATTATAATCATAAAGTGTCAATGATTTCAAAATGCTTCTTAATTTCAAATATACCAATATATTAATATAAACTATATATAGTTTCTTACGGGAGGAAAAATCATTTTTAGAATTCAACATGAGATCTCAAAATATTGAAAAGGAAAGAAAACATTGCCTATTATAAAAATATGATACTTAATGTGGGTTTTTCTTAATTCAGTCTTATTTCTGGAGTTGATAGATATGCTTGCAAGCATCTTTAATGAAACAGATAAGAAATTTTTTAAAAATTACTTTATGAAAAGATAAAATCTTTGTGTTTTAAAATAAACACACAAATGTATATTATGTAATAGAGTACAAAAAGATTGTAAGCATGATACACCTAGAGTTCTTTTGAAAAGACTTTGAGAATTACTGATTGTAAATAATGAGTAAATTTTTCATCATTTTAGAAATTATTTAAAATAATGATCTTTTAACATGTTTTGAGTGGTGGCTAGTTAAACATTATTATATTCCCTGATGAGTGAAAATTTGTCTGAATGAGTGAGAGGAATGGCTTTATAAGCATGCATGTATCCTCTTAGTTTCTGATTTTCATTAATTCAACAAGTATTTAGTACCTCTATGCCAAATAGTATAGTGAAGACTAAAA
The DNA here is from genome assembly GCF_022079265.1 of Lynx rufus. Lineage (NCBI taxonomy): Eukaryota > Metazoa > Chordata > Mammalia > Carnivora > Felidae > Lynx > Lynx rufus. Next base: position 101,716,355 of record NW_025814889.1, read on the forward strand.
TCGTAGTTCTCCCTATACTACCTGGTGCTGAAGGTACATTGATGCAGGGTTCTTATTGCAAGGTATATAACATATGACAATGAGAGAATCAAGGGCATAAAATGTATCATTTAAAAAATTATGGGATAAAGGGTATAATGCAAAAAGAATAAGGTGGTGAGGATATGATAGAAAATACTCTGGTTCTCTCCAGAAGGTGAAATACCCTTGGCTTGCAGTGCTGTTGGTATCTTGAAGACACAGAGATATAAGAAAACATGACCTATTTAGTCTTATACTTTAGTCTAGCTAAAGATGGAGAGCTAGAAAGTAGCATTGGCACAAAAACAGACATTCAGATCAATGGAACAGAATAGAGAACCCAGAAATGGATCCACAAACGTATGGACAACTAATCTTTGACAAAGCAGGAAAGAATATCCAATGGAATAAAGACAGTCTCTTCAGCAAGTGGTGCCAGGAAAACTGGACAGCCACATGCAAAAAAATGAACCTGGACCACTTTCTTACACTATACACAAAAATAAGCTCAAAATGTATGAAAGACCTAAATGTAAGACAGGAAGCCATCAAAATCCTCAAGGAGAAAGAAGGCAAGGACTTCTTTGACCTTGGCCACAGCAACTTCTTACTCAACATGTCTCTGGAGGCAAGGGAAACAAAAGCAAAAATGAACTATTGAGACCTCATCAAAATAAAAACTTCTGCACAGCAAAGGAAACAATCAGCAAAACTAAAAGGCAACCGATGGAATAGGAGAAGATATTTGCAAACAACATATCAGATAAAGGGTTAATACCAAAATCTATAAAGAACTTATCAAACTCAACACCGAAAAAACAAATAATCCAGTGAAGAAATGGACAAAAGACTTGAAGAGACACTTCTGCAAAGAAGACATCCAGATGGCCAACTGACACATGAAAAAACGCTCAACATGACTCATCATCAGGGACATATAAATCAAAACCACAATGAGGTACCACCTCACACCTGTCAGAATGGCTAACATTAACAACTCAGGCAACAAAAGACGTTGGTGAGGATGCGGGAAAAGAGGATCTCTTTTGCACTGCTGATGGGAATGCAAACTGGTGCAGCCACTCTGGAAAACAGTATGGAAGTTCCTCAAAAAACTAAAAATAGAACTACCATATGACCCAGCAATTGTACTACTAGGTATTTATCCAAGGGATACAGGTATGCTGTTTTGAAGGGGCACATATACCCCAATGTTTATAGCAGCACTATCAACAATAGCCAAATTAGGGAAAGAGCCTGGATGGATGAATGGATAGAGAAGATGTGGTATATATGTGTATACACACACACACACACACACACACACACACACACACACACACACACACAATGGAGTATTACTCAGCAATCAAAAAGAATGAAATCTTGCCATTTGCAACTACATGGATGGAACTAGAGGGTGTTATGCTAAGCAAAATTAGAGAAAGACGGATATCATATGACTTCACTCATATGAGGACTTTAAGAGACAAAACAGATGAACATAAGGGAAGGGAAACAAAAATAATATAAAAACAGAGAGGGGGACAAAACATAAGAGACTCTTAAATATGGAGAACAAACAGAGGGTTACTGGAGGGCTGTGGGCTAAATGGGTAAGGGGCATTAAGGAATCTACTCCTGAAATCGTTGTACTATATGGTAACTTGGATGTAAAAAGAAGAAGGAGAAGGAGGAGAAAGAGAAGAATGGCCCCCAAAGATGGTCACATCCTAATCCCTGGAATCTTCAAATATGTAACCTTACATGGACTAAGGAATGCAGGAAGCCTTTAGAAACTGGACAAGGCAAGGGAACTTTTCTAGCGATTCTCCCGTAGAGCATCCAGAAGGAACACAGCCCTGCTAACACTTTGATTTTAGTCCGTTTAGTCTATTTTAGTCCATGTATTATGTAAGATAATACATTTCTGTTGTTCTAAAAAAATAATAAAAAGAAGAAATAAAAAAAATAAGACAGAAAATTGGATTGTTAAACAAAAAGAAGAAGAAAAAAAGAGAGTAGTGTTACAGGGATAATCACAAGCCAGGTTAAGTTTTACAACCATGTCAGTGAATTGTGGCTTTACAATGTAGCCTTAACAGGGCTAAAAGAAGTGTAGTAAAAGATAACAATGAATATGATCAGATATTGAAGGTGCTTTCAAGATCTGTTAATGCTAAAATTGGCCCATGCACCAACAGGTCTTTGTTTAAAGAATAGATGAAGTGTTCTTTTGTGAAGTAGATTACCCCCCTTCTTTTTTATCATTCCATTTAACAGATGAGGAAACAGACTTCAAGAAATTGAGTAATTTATCCATATTCACATAATTATGAAAAGATGAATCTGGTATTTAGTGGGTTAGAAATCCAGAACCTGAGTCCAGAGCCTCTGCTCTGATATTCCCACTCAACTGCACACCCTAACCAGAATCATTGGTATCATCTGAAATTTCTTTGGAAATACAAAATTTTAGGCTTACCCCAGCCCTGCATTTTTACATCTTCAGGGAAATTACACGCACACAAATGTTTGAGACCCACTGCACACTGCTTCTGCATCCAAGATGCGTTTGGGTGGAGGTAATTCTGGGTTCATAGAATACCTTATGTTCCTATGGCTTTTGTTAAGATTTTTTAGTCAAGGTCAGAGGTTACATCCAAGCAATATCAATAAATCTGGATGAATATAAGAAAATTCATCCTGAATATTTTGTTTCCACCCTAAAATGATTGTCGTGCTTCTGCTTTATCCTCTTAAGTAGAGACACCAAAATTGCAAGTTCTGTAGACTTCACAGATCCAAATGAAATACTACAGCGTTGCTGTGTAGATGTAGAGATGTAGATGTAGAGATAGTGCTGGATGTAGAGAGATCTGTGAGGTGGTACATGGACACAGTGTTTCATAGCAGCGACTGAGAACATGACTCCATGTCTAGTTGTCTCTCAATCCTCTGATCAACTAAGATCAAGCATTTTTGAGACTTCGTCCTATCACTTTTCTACTACTCTCTCTTTTACAAAGGGAGAAATAGCTTTTGACAGACAAATATAACAAAGTAGGTTTTTAACCATTGTTTTGTTTTTATTGCACTTTTACTTATAATTATTTTCTGTGTATAGTTTGAAAGTGTGGTAGATTTGAAACTGCCTTTAATATACATTTTAAGTAAACAATTATCAATTTTAAAGAAAGTGAGACAATAACAGTAGAGTTGATACACGGAGAGGGCAAAAACGATGATGAATGTGTGTTAATACTGAAGTGTAAGACCACTGATGTCTAGGATCATCAGCGTTCAAAAAAACATACTAAACACACAAACGTAAGACAGAATTTAGTCTCCAAGAGTTTTAAGCAAGTTTAAGAATTCTTTTCAATGTCTTTTATTTCTTCCCTTTGTTTACAGTAGGGTATAAGCTGAATGCCCTTCTAACAGGGTCTGGGTCGTCATATGACTCTCTGCTCTTCCTTCCACCAAGATGACACCTGGCTGGAAGCGGAACACAGTGCACTTGGTTGAGATCAGGACACATATTTCCTTTTGACAGGAGCACAGATTTTCCCCTCTCTGAGAGGATCCCTAAAGACAGCAGCTAGTGACTGCTCAGCCTCACCTCTACCACATCCCTGACCTTGTCCCTTTTGGAAGAGGGCTAAGAAATTCAGGAATGAGACAAAGCTAGAGGATATACTATAGAAAAGATCCTTACAATAGAAAAAGTGCTAAAGAAAAATTGGTGAGATATATTATCATTGTTGTAAGAAGAAAATTATCTTCCCCATATTTTAGTACCAAATAGAATAAGGGAGAGAATTTGGACTCTGATTTATAATTTTTTTCTTAATCTAAAGCTTATTTAAATAACAACTAACTCCTATTTATAGCCACAGAGATCTATAAATCACTATATTTTTTAATGCTGAGGAAAAGAAAAGATTACTTCTAAGTGCTTCAAATCCCAGCAGTGTTTTTAATGAACGAAGCTTGATTTTAATCAATACTTAAGCTATGAGGGTTTTATTTTTTTATTTTTTTATGGTGTTGCTTTTAGATTTGTGTGCTTGCAAAGAGATAATAGCAAATGTCATGCCTGGAAAAAGGAAGTGACTTTGTTGCTGCAAATCAATAAGAAGCATTGTCCGGCTAAGTAGGACAGATAAAAATGAAAACAAATGCCATTTCCCAATCTTATAAGAAATCGCCATTGTGATGCGTCCTGTGCAGGTGGGCACTGGAACGTGTAGACTCTGAGCCTGGAGCTTTAGGATGTTTGCAGAAATCTTTTTCAGGTTAACATGAATCTAGTGGAATGCATTCCAGAGCTAAACCTGTCTTTAATTGTTAATCTCTTTTATTTGTAGACCATTTTATTGTGTACCAAGTGCTTTTACCTCACATTACATTGTTTAAATCTTACAACGATCCCCACAATCTGGTAAAGTGGGGTTTATTATACTCATCCCACAGATGGAAAATTGGAGATGCAAAGATATTAAGTCATTAGTCCAAGGTCATAGATACTGGTATACTGCCATACAAATGGCAGACCCCAACGAGTACATAATTCATGTGCAATGTGAGGAGAGAGAATGTGTCCTTAAATTTCCTAGCCAAAATTTTCTCAAAGGTTATGTTGAAGAGTAGGGACTAATAACAATTGCACTTAGTTTCACATATAAAACTAATTAGATGTAAATTAATGTTTTTAAGTCAACCTAATCATTATTAATTTATTCAACTAATATTTATTGTATGCTGACTACTTGCTAGACGCAGTTCTGACATTGAGAATAGGGCAGAAACCAAGACAACACCAGTCCCTAAGCTTGAGAAATTTAGTCTAACCAACTACGATTAAGCATTTTCCTTGAAAATTTGTAGCTAGTTTTCTATTGAAAACTAAGCATAATCGCTTGGCATAATACATTCATATTTAAAATGAATAGATTTACTCTCTACTTTTAAGCAACTCTACTTTTAAGAATTTGTCATAAATAATCAGACATACACACATAAAGATGCATACACTAGATGTGCTCACAATTTTATAGTAACAAAAATTTGAAATACGTGCATCAGTATAGGATTGTTAAATGTGATACAATCGCACAGTAAATATTATTTCATTATTATAAATTATTCTCTTGATTGATGGTTATGGATATTAAAAATTGCCCATAAGTGATAATTATTTGTAACAAATAAGTTAGAGTATGTAACTTTTGTTTTATAAAATTTATGTAATGTTCTTAGTATGTGTAAACATAATGGATTTTCTGAAAAAATAACCAAATGTTAGCTATTATCTCTGAATGGCTGGATTTCTTGTTTTTGCTTTCCTTTTAAGCTTTTGGTATTATTTCATTTTTTGGTAATAAGTATATTGTATTTTATGATTAACAATAATACCATTTTACTTAAATGTAATTCATTAAATATCAATTATTTAAAGAGCATGCAGTCTTGCAATGAAAAATAATTTTAGGGGAATTTTGGAACATATCTTTATGATCTAAATATGCAGTATTTCTTGCTTATAATGCCTTGTTCAATTTTTCAGATGATTTTGTTACTTGAATTTGGAGTCCATTAGATTATAGCATATATTTTATGTTAGAAGTTTATATTCTTATTCTTTTATTTGAACTTGGTTATTCCATGGACTGCATTATACTCTCTTCTTATGGTTAGTTTCTGACTATCAACATTTTCTACATGGAATAAAAAGGACAACTTCTCTTTTCAACTACCATCAGAACCATGCTAAAACCTCTGTGAGGATTTTTGATTCAGTGTTTATATTTCTTTTCAAGTAGTATTTTCCCACAATTTCAGGTACAATTTATTCCACTTTCTGAGGCCTGGCCTTAATGTATACAAAAAAAAAAAAATCAGTTGTTTTGCCTGAGATGAATGCAGAAAAGAAAATAATCTGTTTATTTAATGACTTGACTAATATAACACAAAAATCCTGAAGCTTTTATTCCTCCTTTGGGAATCTGAGTTTGGAAACGTTGTTTTAACCTTCTACTCAGTAGAAACTTCTGTAAAATCTCATGTACAGTCTTTAGATTGCCAAAGGTGAAGGCTTGGTGCTGTTCTTGACATGAATGAACAGATGATCTTTATTGACATGGTACAACATATCACCAAAGATTGTCTACTATATCAATGCCAGGGGCTGGAAAAGGGGGACATAAATGGAGAAGTCATAATTTTGAGCTCTCAACCTCAGGACTCTGGTGTGTAAAGCTCTTTAATCTCTGTGTTGAGAAAAACACAGAGGGGGAAATAAATGTGTGGTTTGAATTCCCAACTTCTAAAATAGGGAGTGATGCCCATTTCATATTTTGACTTGGTCCAAAGGATCTCTGTTTTGAGGCCAACTTTTCCACATATTATATGTGCTTTAAATGGGAACTAGCAATTATGACTTGTCTTGGTCAGAGCCATTTAACCTCATATATACATGTAATTACCTTTTTAGAATGACATTGCCAACATTTTGTACACAGGGATGGTGACATTGACTTGTTCATGGTGGCTGCTGGAGCCTGATGAGGAAGGCTTTGAGGGCCAGCAGGAGCTCATTGGCAGAGTACTAAAATCCATCAGTGATGTCTGCCATCTGCAAAAACACCCCGCATTTGCCCTCTGTTGAAGTTGCCAACTGGCAGTCTACATTCTGGAAAGTTACACGAACCAGGCTTCCTTGACTGGTTTAGAAGAGAAATCCTTAAGAATTAAAGTATTAGTGAAAATTATTATTTTAGGGGGAAAAAAGAGGCAATTTTCTGTGGGGATTAAGAGAACAAGACTCAAAAAAAGAGAGGAAGGAAGGAAGGAAGGAAGGAAGGAAGGAAAGAAAAGAAAGAGAGAAAGAGAGAAAGGAAAAAAGAGGACTCCAATCTAGGTCTATCTAATCTGTGTGACTTGAACAAGCCATTAGAATTCTCTGGGTTGCTGTTTCTTCATTGGCAAATTGGGATGGTAATTGTCTTTCCTCAGAAGATTGTTGTGAGGATATTTTCAACCTTTCACTCTGAGCCATGTACTTTGTGCTACACATTATATTTGTCTTTAGTGAATAAACTGAGTTCTAATGGATAAAATAGATCTGATGGATTAAAAGTTTAGTGGTTGAACTAGATTTTAGTAGAGTAGCAAGAGTGGTAAATGGTCTTTTACATTGATAAGCCCAAGTTTGTCAGCCTTGGACAATTTTGGCCAAAGTTACATTAATATCATCTCCGTAGCAGTGAGCACAACTGGTGCATAGATTTTGATTATGAGGGCTCTTGGGAGACATGACTGATTCTAGGACAACTCAATAAATACATATGAGCTGGAGCATCTTGTAATTCCAGTAAGTAAGGCAGTATTACCACACACACACAATGTGATGGGAGTATGTCAAAGTGACACAGGAGCCAACTGTTCTATGATTTTGGTGACTTTTTTTTTGTTCTATGTCTGCCTATGTCTGAGATCTATAATTACTTTTAAATTATTCATCATTATGGCTTATATTTTTCATAGCTTTGACTCTTTGAGAGCTTTTGCAAATTTCATCAGAATCTCTCTGCAGGCCTCATCCTTAAAGAATAATCTGGTTGATCTGCAACTTGACCATCTGGTTCAAGGAATGCTTTGGGGGCAGGGCTTTTTGCTGCATAGATCAGTGGCCATCCTATAGTTTGGTAGTCAATGACATAGCCAACATGACTGTAGGCAACAGGACAGTGAGGGATATTCATACCAAATAATTCTGAAGAAATTTCAGATTGATTCCTGTCCCCTTAGAAGATACTTGCAGATATCCTGTGGGTCAGAAAATGAAGGAACTTTTTCGGGCAGTTACCTTTAGTTAAGTGGAATAAATAAGCCCACCAACCCAATCAAGGAGGGACACAGGGACCCAGAGCACAGTGAAACAAGGCTTTAATCAATGTTCTTGCAAGAGCGAGTGTCCGATGGACAGGCACACTCAGGGCAGTTACAACAGACAATTTATCTCCTAGTGTGCATGTCCATCCCCGGATTCCTCATTGGTTGAGTACTACAGAGGTTACAGCCCTATCTGGAGGTCACCTATGCCCATGTAAGGCAAAAAGTAGTCTGACTGGAACAAATGTACATTCCCTGAGGTGACACAGAGACTTTCATTCCCTCCTTCATTTGTTCTTTGGTGCATGCTCATTGCAAATCCCGCAAAAGTAAGCCCAAAAAATGAAGAGGGAAAGAACCAGGAAGTGAAGTGTCTAAGGGTTTGGGACTCCATTGTTGGGGGGAGTGGAAAGTGTCGTACATATTTCCAATAGGTTGTAAACCTACTGTTTACTAAACAGCACAGCTTTTATTTGGTATTTCTGAAAATAAATCATCATTCTTATTTCTCATATTAAGGATGGGGGCATTGTAGGGGTGCCTGGGTGGCTTGGTCGGTTGGGTGTCTGGGTGGGTCATCTCAGGTCCTAATCTTGCAGTTAGTGAGTTCGAGCCCTGTGTCTGTCTCTGTGCTGACAGCTGGGAGCCTGGAGCCTGCTTCAGATTCTGTGTCTCCCTCTCTCTCTCTGCCCCTCCCGTGCTCAAGCTCTGTCTCTGTCTCTGTCTCTCTCAAAAACAAACAAACATTAAAAAATTTTCTAAAAAAAAAAAAAGGATGGGAGCATTGTAGGCTATACTCCTGAATGCCACCTGCCTATGCCACTACCTTCAGCAGAAAGCAGCAATGGACCTGAACATTTTCTTCAGAATGGCCTGTGGGCACTGCAAGTGATGTGGTTTTGGAGTGGTGGGGGTCTGGAGCTGATGGTCAAGAAAGAATTCTGGAAATGTCTTTGGTGCAACAAGGTGATTTTATTAAAGCCTGGGGAAAGGACCCATGGGCAGAAGAAGCTGCACTGGGGTTGCAGTGGGTGACTGATTATATACCTTCAGATTGGGAGGGGGTTAGGCATAGTGTAAGTCTCTAAGGAGTTTTGGAAGCAAGGTTTCCAGGACCTTTAGGGGGCTAGCTATTGTTAGGAAAACAATTTGTTTATTGTTTTTGTTTAGTAAAAACTCAGGCATGAGACACTTAAGATGTATGTTGGTGGGCCATAAGCTTGGGATATGATTGCCAGTCTATATCTTGGCAGGGGGTGGGCGGGCGCAGATAGAAATAAGGGAAGTTTCTGAAGGAATTTTTATATGTTAAAGTAGATTTACAGGATCCTGGAGGGTCAGGATAACGTTAACCTAAGATTCGCTTTTGCCCATAGCAAAGTGTCATCATCATCAAGGCAGCTGAGCTCCTAGAGGAAGGTCAGTCTGCCTCTTTCAAGGACTTGTCAATGGGCTGTAGACAGGGAATTTAATTTTTCATTTGCCTTTGTTTCCCATATCAGCAAGTGCACTGGTTATTTTTTATCTCTCTCCTACCTTTGCCATTCCTCCCAAGACTAGAAATAAGTTAATAATACAGTAATAAAGTGTTTGTAAAGTTTGTTAAGAATTAGGGCCCAACTATGCATACAAGGCAGTTTTGTGATAGGTGCACAAGGAAGCTTGGAAACCACATATTCCTTAGAAAACCCTAGTGACGGAAGAACCAGTAGGCTCTGAGCATAGGACTTTTATTCCTGGAGTGAGATATGCCATTAGAGGCGCATGGTTTTCTCCTCTTTTTTACCTAGATGTTTTTTAGAGGTCCTATTGTGCAGTCACATTCCTTTCATTCAGATTCTTTTCGATCATTAGCAGTTCATCAGTGGTCTTCCTTAACTCCATAATAGTCCCCCAGCCAAGAGGTTAAGGCTTCTAAATACAGCACTGTGGTTTATTCTGATTATTTAATTTCCATCATTAATAAGTTGCCATTTTTATGATTGCAAATTTTTCTTTTATTTCATGCCTTTCAGTTTGAGTTTGATTCCCTCTGTTTACTATGTGTAACTAAATAATGTGTAACTAACATTTTTTGGTGTGCACTGGGGGAATTTTTATGATGTTTTAACTAAAAACATAAATATAATAAAAACATTTGACTCCATTACTACGTATTATAATTATTGGGATTTCATTAAACTGTGTTGTACAAATATGACTTCTAAAGAATTCTCCGTAATAGAGATTGGTTTCCTTCAGAATTTGTATCAAAGAACATCAAAATCGAGTCTAATATTAGAAAGGAACTCACAAAAGAAGGCCAGAAATTGTAATTTTCTACCAACTCCATCTAAGGTATACTCTGTTAAATAAAGCATAAAATTTACTGGCAAACATAATGCTATAAGATTCTATATATACTCAGGGTATTTTTGACTAGTTTTTCTTCTTATTTTTTATAGTTAAAATTCAAATGCTAAAAGCGCATTTGCATTTTTTTTTATTTAAAAGGTATACTGGTTAAATTTTACACACTGTGATGATATAGTTTATTTTTCACCTTGATGTGACCATGGAGACTTGAATATCTTCTTTTTATTTCTTCTCTGAGATAAATTCTATTTCATCAAAGCTCAAAGGTAATAAAGACCCCAAGCACTGCAGTACTTATTATTTCTTTAAGTGTAGAATTGGCAACAATTCCAATTCCAGTTTGAAATATACACACACACACACACACATATATATATATAGTCCAGCAAGTTGTATCACATATGAATTTACTCATGTGGATTGTTTATTGAAAACAGGTAATAATTGCTGTTACTGTTATTATTAAAGATGAGTACTTGGAACAACATTAATGATCTTATATTACATAGGGCTTTTCCAAAGTCTTAATGGATGTGTTTTGCTTTTCTTAATAAATAGAATATTTAAATGCATAAAATTTAAATAGATGAGCTGCTTGAATACTATTCTTTCTAAAACAGAATTCTTTCTCAAGTTGTCTCTATTAGTCCCTCATTATCTCTGACAGCTAATATTTACTTTGTATCCTCAAGCACTTGGCCAAGAGATAGAAACCATATTAGGCTCAACCCAACTAAAGGTCTAGTTCTAAAATAGGGAACTGTCGTCAGTTTTATCAATTCCCACTTGGCTATCTGAGTCATGTCCTACTTGTGTTTCCAATGCAACCAACATCATTCAGATCCTTGCACCCTTCTTCCCTAATGTTTCAGTAGCTCTTTGAACTATTAGTTCAATAGCCTTGAACTATTCAAGGCATCCTACTCATGGCTTCCAAATTAACATATTCAAGCACATTTTCCAATCATGTAACTTTCTTACACATGAAAAGTACTACTGAATAGTAGTAGTTTAATTAATGTAGTCATTTAATTAAGTCATTTAATTTAACTCAATGATTATTTAATAAAGAGATACGGTAAGTACTTACTAAATTAAGGAATTGTGTTCGGTCTTGCTAATATAAAGATGAATAAAAGAACATTCTTGGCTTTGAGATGTTTACAGATTCCTGGGGAAAAATATGTAGTATTTACTATGTATAATTTATAGAAATTAAATCCATAATGTATGGCTATGTTGATATGCCTGTATGTATATTTAAATACACATATAGACATTATGAAGTGACACAGAGTTAGGATATGTAGAGTGGGTATAAACCTGAGTCCACAGATGATTCTTACATTTAAATAAAAGAAATGATTTTTAAAAAATTAAAAAATAAAAATTAAAAATAAACCTGAGTCCAAAATAACATTGTACCTCATCTAAACATTCGATTTCCAGTTTGAGCTTTCATGCTACTCACATGACAGAACTGTAATAACAGGTTGAACCCTGTCCCCTTCACTAGGGTTGTGGATAATTCTGGAAGCTTATGTACTATCTCTGCTGTAGACTCAGTGTGTCTCCCCAAAATTTCTATGTACAAACTTCATTCCCACTGTGATAGTATTCACAGGTGGGGCCTTTGGAATGTGATTAGGTCATGAGGGCATTGCTCCTATGAATAGGATTAGTGCTCCTGTAAAGAGATCCCAGGGGAGACAGCTGGAAATCATGATTGGCAAACAGGCGCCAAGGCCCATAAGGACAGTAGGAGCAGAAGGAGTCTGATGGGAACGACCATTTCAATCTCCTCATCAGTGACATAGGTCTGGAAAGCTCTGGCTCTAGGAATATGATCTGGTAAACTAGGGCAGGGCCTATCCAACAGGCCAGGAGGGCCCGACTGAAGGCAGGTGTGTGGGTGAAAACTACGGAGGTGCCTGCCTGATGACTCAGCATTCACGCTCCTTAAGATCAGTCCTGGGTCTGGGGTAGGTAGAAGTAGGTCATGTCGCAAGCAGGGGCTTCTGGGGGCCACACCTGGTGTGGTCTGCCTGCCAGTTTCTATTTTAAAAAAAGGAAAGAAAATATAGACACCCCAGACAGCTTCCTTGCTCTTTTTGTGTGAGGACATGGTGAACAATTGGCCATCTATGAACTTGGAAGCGGGCTCTCCCCAGATGCTAAATGTGACTGCATCTTGATCTTGGACTTCGCAGCCTCCAGAAACATGAGAAACGGTCACCTAGTCTATGGTATTTTTGTTACAGCAGTCTGAAGGGACTAAATAATTCCTGTAGAGGGGGTGCATATGGTCTTATGTGTTGTCTGAGTATGCAGATATTCACTTAATTGACCCGTCTGGTCCACACAAGTCTCTTAAAACATGCTTTATTCTTGTTTACCTGGCCACATCAGGTCTGATCTGACAGTCTTCTAATTTTTTCTTGTTACTCCTAATTCTGTGTCTATTCTCTTCAGCCTACCTTTCTCAAAGAATTTGTTTGTGCTTAAAATTCTCTCCTTCCCCCTAAAGTGACTACAAAGCTTTTACAAATCGCCACTAAGTGACTTCTCTTTTGCTTTGCTTTCCACTCCCTGAGTAGGAACTGAACAGCCCAATCACATGAGTAGAAAGGCCGTGGGGAGGCAATGTGTGAGGGCAGAGCAGGAGCCGAGAAGCAGAGGGTGAAAGAGGAAATTAGCAAGGGGGAAATTATTTACAATTTCAAAAATATTGTTCTACCCTGCATGGTAGACATTAGAGATGTAACCGCATACTGGTCCCTGTGTACTACAGCAGGAGTTGTAACCCTATCATGTCACCTACAACACTTTTCAGAGCCATGGGCAGAAGTGGCATGTGCCATAATGCAGAGGCCCTCAGATATTTCCAATAATGCCAAATATTAACAGTATTTATGCATTTCTATCTAATTACATTAAACTCAGTACTGTTAGCTGAGGTCTCATATTCTAGACACCTGTTAAAGAAACTTTTTCAGAAATCTGTAATCTGATACAGAACCGAAGCCTTTTATTTTTAAACCAATAGCCACCCTGGTGTATTATAAAATATTGGTCAGTTAACCATGAGCGGAACTCTACGATCTTGAGGCTCACTATTGCTTTCTAATCTGCTAACACAGATGCTGATGGTAAGGATGATAATTCTTTTAACTTCTTTATTGAGTATTTTGTTCCAGCCATAAATAAAATAATTTTTTATGAATTACCTTATTTGACTCTAATAATGATACTGGTATACTTTTATTATATTGATTTTATATATGAAAAATTAAGGCCTCAAGGGGTAAAATAACTTATGCAAAATTACAGTTAATTATCTGAACTCTACTTTTAGACCCCAGCAATTATGTCAAGTTTTGGGGAGGCCGTGGAGGGACAAATGGACATAGTTTATATATATCTCAATCGTGGAGTGTTGCATATTGAGAACAGGTAATGCATCTTAATCTTTCAGCATGTTGACTGGACCTACAAACAATTCAAGCAACGTTATTAAATTTTTCTTGAAATGATTTGGGAGTAACTATACGTGGAATAATAGTTGTGCAAAGATTTTATTTCAGGTATAAATAATGTAGCATAGGTGGCGTTGAGGCATTACATCTCACAAATTACTAGTGACCAGTGATGTGATTAATCATGGTGTTGCTGCCATGGACAAGAATATTGCTTGACTCTCTTTTTACCTTCTAATAACCTCAGTTACCTTTTCTCTTCATACACGCTTTGTGATCCTTTTTGCCTCCCTTCTTTTTATAACGTAATCTTTCTCTCTCTCCCTCTATCTCTGTGTCTCCCCATCCTTTTTGCTTCAGATTGTCCAGCAATTTTCCTTTGTTTCTCTTTCTCTGTATCGCCGGTCTCCTAGCCTGTTAGAATTGGTGGTAGCATTGCATTTGGGAGCATGCCCAGGATTTTTTTGATTTTTCACATAGAGCCTTAAGGATTGACTTTTCCCACCAAGATGTTAATTGGACAATATAAATTTTAACAGATGAAAATAGGTGGGAACACTCTTCTGGCCCTAAAATTCTGAAAATTCAGGAGGAAATACTTCAATTTATGTGTAGGAAAATTGTTTTTCATTGTGGAATCATTTTTCTAAAAATTACATTCACATCGAGATATGTTTCATAATAATAACTTGCTATTATGATGATAATGATGATGATGGAGATTATGTTACTTCTTGAGAACAGCTATGTTCCTCTTCCTTGTGTTTCTAACATCCAGCAGAGTGATTGGCACATGGTAGGTGCTTCAACAAGTATTGAAGAAAAGAATACATGATAATTAACTATAACTGCAATAATTATGTAAGTATTAAAATATAATAATAATTACAGTGTGTGAATCTGTACTCTTTTTTTGGGCAATATACCTGTTGACAATGCTCAAACTCGGGTCTTATCTAGTCTGGGAGACTTGTGGATAGAAATTCGTACATACATGTACCTCATAAATGCATCCCAAACCTAATTTAATCAGTAACTTAAATACTTGCCTCCTTCTGGAAGCCCAACGTTGATGGCACTATGCATAAATCCATAGGACTCTCCAAAGAAGCCCAACACAGCTGCTTCATTGTCTGAGAATGTCCCAGGATTAAAGCTTTGGGGACTTTCTTTTCTGTTTGCAGCCATGTTTTAGCTGGCCTACTTGAAATATTGTTAAGAGGCTTAGGAAATCCATAATTATTATCTGAGAATTCTATGTTTATATTTTTGGTTATAGCAAAGAGACATTAAAATTTGGCTTATAAAGGACTCTGAATGCCAGATTATTAATATTTTACAAAACCGAAGATCAAATCCAGAAGCAAAGGAGTTTATTACCCTTACTAAAATAAAATTACTAATGTGCAAATATGAGAAAGGTCATTGTGTTTGATACTTGCATTATGCATAAAGAAATAACGCTTCTTTTGAAGTGCTTATTATAATGATTTGCCATGGGACTGAGTTATGAAATCACTGTGTATAATTAAAATACAGTCTTTGTGTCCTATAGTAACACACTAGAGGTTGAATACGACCTAGGACACACCCTTGGCTATTGTGAACATACTTTATGTTTAGAGAAGAAAAAGGAATTACCTATCTATGCACCAGATGAGTAATCTCGTAATAAAACATAATTGCCATGAGACAGTTGACATCTCAATATGATCTGATTTCTTCCTATCTGGTACAAGATTATTCCATGGGCTTTACCATGGGAGTGTTACATTAGAAGGTTATAGAAAAAAAAAACAAAACATAGAGTGGTATTGTGATCTGATCTACAAACTTAGAGTCCGAGCACAAGAATTCACATTCTGATTTTCTTTCTTCTCCTTCTGATGAAACTGGGCAGATATCAACCTTCCTGAGGCAACAATTCCTCATCTTTAAATGGTGGAAACAGTATCTGCTCACCTAACACACACACACACACACACACACACACACACACACACACACACAAATACTTCTGGACTGAAATAAAAGAAATAAATTGTAAAGTGACATAAAATGCTGGTTAAACGTCACAAGTACTAATTTTCATTATTACAAAGGACTAATAAGAGGGAGACATTCTCTGTGACCGCACTAAGGTAAACATGGCTCCTAACATACTTGCTGACTTCTCTATGACTCTTGCAGAATCTGTTACAGTTCTGAACGATAGTTGTCCAAACGTGATTTTTTTTTTAAGTTTATTTATTTATTTTGGGAGAGAGAGACAGACACAGAGAAATCGCACGAGCAGAGGAGGGGCAGAGAGACAGAGGGAGAGAGAGAATCCTAAGCAGGTTCGCACTGTCACCACAGAGCCCTATGTGGGGTTTGATCTCAGGAAACGTGAGATCATGAGCTGAGTTGAAATCAAGAGTCTGTTGCTTACCCACATGAGTCCCCCAGGCGCTCCTGTGAAAATGTGGCTTTGGTTTTAGTTCTTAATCTGATGTTTTCAATTTTTTGTGTGTGCCACTCTTTGGGAACCAGGCAGATTTCCCAAGCATTTTACCATTTACCTTTTAGCATCTATGCAAGAGACTTATGTGTGCTATTTTTGAAAGGTTTCTGAGGTAATACTTGGACTAATTTTATCCTTTCTATTGATTATTTTCGTTGGTTCAGTTAAGAAGTTGCCACATTACTTAGTGAGTCCAAAACTGAGTATCCTGTTTGTGTATCTGTAATAGGTAATGGATAATAATTATCAGCTCAAGGCCAGCAGTATTCACTTGAGAGTAAAAATTATATTGATTTTCTGACTTGATTAAAAATACCTTCTTCAGAAAACGTTAGGACAATTTCTTCTACTTCTTCTTTCTCTTTGTAACTGTCATATCTCAGTTCCACAAATTCAGAGTAAAAATGAGCTTAGAGTCATATTGAGGACAATTATCTCGATATTATATGTTTAGTTATTTAAATCATTTCTGTACTTGAGAAGATGTGGAATCATTTCTGTACTTGTGTACTTGAGAAATCATTTCTGTACTTTCTTAATTAATGAAATTATTTTCTATATGTTTTAATGAAATAAACCTTTATATCCTGTGCAGGCACTACTAGAGTATTTAATAAAATATCTGGAGAATATGGATTTAGCAGTCCTGGATTACCAGTTGCGTAACCTGGGGGAGTTAGCTAACCTCTCTGACCTTCAGTTTTCTCTTGCGTAAAGTAAGAGAAGTAATAATACCTTATCTAGTCACACAGATTTGTGGCAGAGAACAAATGATGCTTATACATTGTATGTGGATGTACTATAAAGTATTACATATTTTACATACTTTTTTTTTAAATATGAAATTTATTGTCAACTTGGTTTCCATTCAACACCCAGTGCTCATCCCAACAGGTGCCCTCCTCAATGCCCATCAGCCACCTTCCCCTCCCTCCCATCCCCCATCAACCCTCAGTTTGTTCTCAGTTTTTAAGAGTCTCTTATGTTTTGGCTCCTTCCCTCTCTAACCTTGTTTTTTTTTTTTTTTTCCTTCCCCTCCCCCATGGGTTTCTGTTAAGTTTCTCAGGATCCACATAAGAGTGAAAACATATCGTATCTGTCTTTCTCTGTATGACTTATAACAGTGGGTATCTTTATCACACTACAAACACTTAAATACATTTCAATATGAAATACATTTCAATATTTTGAAATGCCTTTGTTGAAAGGAAGGCTACCAATTTCTGGCTATCATTTTTGTTTCTATACCTCTGTATAAGTAAGCATCATTTAGTATTTGATCTCCTGTCTTCACTTCTTATAGTCTTACTGGTTGAGATTTTCTGCAATTCACTAATCCATCTGGCCCTGACTGTCTCCAGAATCGTATGTCTCATTGTGGATAACTGTTAACAACATTCATCCAATCACTCATGCCCGAAATAGTTCCTCCTCTTTAACTTACCAAGGTTTGTTAAAGTCACCACTCAAAGAAAAAAAAAGTTATCTCTCAAAGATTTCCCTAATCTTTTTATAGACACTGTATGTGTTCAAGTCTCTTCTACTTGGACTGTTAAAATAGCTTCCTCACCTCAGGCCAAATGCATCCTCCACCATTCTGCTGGAGTGATCTTTCTAAAACACTTTGACTTTGCTTTCTCACGCTTTGTAATTTCTTGATGGGTTCATGTACTGTATAGGACAAAGTATGGATTCCATATTATGGCAAACATTTTTAATACTGTTTTCCCATCTGCACTTCACTCTAGGAATACAGACCTGGTGGGATTTCCAGAACAGGGTATGAATTCCCCAGTTTTGTATCTGCGTATGCGTCCTTTCCTTGAAATAGTCCCCCTCCTTTTCATCCCTCATTGCCTGGGAAATTGTGTGCCTCAAACATAACTTCTTCTCTGGAGTTTTATCTGTGCCAAGAGGCTCTTGGAGGCCTATGCTTCTTTGTGATTTTATGGACTCTTTTACATTTCAGGACGAAAGCCCTTAAGTCAATTGTAATATAATTATTTTTCTCACATTTGCCTTCCTCTCTAGGCTGAGCTTATTTTTCTCTGATCTTTTTCTCTACTAAAAAATAAAAATGCTCATTACATGTTTACTGGGAGAATGAAAAATGGCAATGCAGTTTAGCTTTTCATTTCTTATCACTTCCAAAACACTAAGATAAGGAGAAGGCAAGGAAAATCTCGGGAAGAAGGGAATCAGGGTAGGCTGCCTCTTAGCCTGTTTGTTTCCTGCTTCAAAAGAGATTCTTTTTGGCTCAGGCTGTTTGTGACAAGTTAGGGCCTGTTCTTTGTTCCTCTCTCTCTTTTTTAAAAAGCATATTTGTAGACATTATTGTCTAATGAATAATATATCCAAATAAATATCTGTGAGGGTTCAGATTAGCAAATGGCTTGTCGTAGAAGCATTAAAAACTAGTGATTCTGACAAGCGACACATCATTTTTGAACAATAGACTCTATTTCTCTAAAGATTTTGCAGTGAAGTTCACACTTAACACAAGCATTAGATAAAAACATTTTAAAGGAAATCATATGTAAAATTTTTTATGCTAGATCATTTGCCTGACATTATATCTATTTTTTAAGACTAAAAACAAACATCTGAGTAATAAATTAATAAGATTTAAAAGCAGCACATTGTTATCAGAGAGCCCTGAAGTACAGGGTATGATCATATTCCAGAAGCCCACGATTCATGATGACAGGGAGCTAGTATATCATATCGTCATGGCAACAGGATGTCTTCTTAGGTTTAAATTTGTTTGTGTTGCAGATCCATAACTTTAAAAGCTTATCCAAAGCTTTTAAAGAACAACTTGTATCACTTCCATGGTTCATGCTGTATGCTAAAAATTCATGGCTATTTTGCAAATGGTAATTTGAGTGTTCTTTACTTTTGTTCTTTTTGTCTACAAAATGCACAGTTATCAGACTAAAATGGTTATGCTTGACTGTTTTGTTTTTTTTGTCACTCACGTTGCTTCAATATAGAAATGTAGGGGTAATGATTTTCCTCCCCATATTTGCTGTACAGAGACTCTGGATTTATGTTTTTAGATGTAAGTACATATATTTCTTCACTGAGGCAACAATGATGAAAAGCAAACAGCTATTTTAACGTGCTGAATATTCTGAACTTAATAAGCCTCATGTGTTGTTCAAAAAAGCCAAACCCATGCAACACTCTCAATTCTTTCTGACTGGCAAAAGCACTTCTTTTGCCCAGAGATTCTCTGTAAACAATGAAGATAAACAATGATCAATGGTCCTGTTCACTGCCTAGCAAAATGTCCTTGACACCCCTCCCATCACAGCACAATGTGGACAGCTGGGTCCTCATTTAAAAGCTGGGAACAGAATCCGGGAAGTGGGAACCACAAAGGGTGAGAAGGAAAGAGGAAGGGAGGATGGAGGGAGGAGAGAGAGAGAGAGAGAGAGAGAGAGAGAGAGAGAGACACCAAAGTGAGAGATCTGCTTATGGTTGCCTTTGCAATTGTTAACCCGTTAAGAGTTAGGGATGGAAATTTCCCACATCAATATGCATTGCATTATTCCCTCCATTGAAGCAGATTGTTTTTGTAAGTTACCTTTGTCTTTAAAGAAGCATACAGATGAGGGTGATGGAGGGAATGCGAAATAGAGAAGGTGCTCTGTGATGGAATTAATACTGAATTAAAAGGAAAGGCATCTGCAGAATAAAATAACTAAGCTGGAAACTAAACTCTGCAAGTGCTGTTTTCTTTTTTCCATTGCCAGTTGTTTGTCTCAGTGTATACATACATGGGTGATGAAAAAGACAAGGTGCAAGACATCCAGTAGGTTTTTGAAATGGATCTCAGGTGTTTTTTTTGTCATGTTACTATTTTTGTTGCATGATTTTTTTTCTGCTTCTTCCTGGGTATGACATAGATGACAATAGTTAAAATCTTCGAGTTCTTATGTCCATTTATCTACTATTAGTTGGCCAAATGGAATGACTTTCATGAAGTCCATTCTAGTATTTGTAATTTGATTTTAAAAACTCAATTAGTGGGTCTGATTGTCATTAGTATTCATAACTCCTTCTGAAGATCTTAGCCATATGCTTTAGGAAAGAAAATGGGAAGTATTCTATCAGATAAGAATTGAGAAGCAACCCTTTGTTTCGTCACCAATAATTAGTCCTTCACCTCTAATGTTAGGAAATTGACTAAGCTTCTAACATCCCTGGTGAGGATGCCTATTGCAGAAACATAGACAATAATATTTAAATATCACATCAAGCCAGATGTTCAAGGGCAGGATTTACTCTGGTCCTAGGTGCAGATTAGACATTTCTTTTTTAGTTTGTTCATGCCTGGGATTTATGACTATTATACACATTCAGTAGATCCCTGGTGGCCTGAGAGAGTGAGGATTTATTCTCAACTTGCAGCTTGTCCTAAGAAAATTGCTTTTGGTGATGGAAAGGGTGTGTTGTTTTTTTTTTTTCCTTTTCTTCACATATTTCTTTTGGTAGTATCATAATATTAAGAAGCCATCCTTAGAGCATTTCTCAAAGAGCTGGGATTTTATATGGGCTGGAGAAAAGGTCCAATCTTTGTAAAGTATAGCTGGATCCCACTCTGTTTCTTCTCTCTCCCCCAACCACACTTGCACTAAGGGAAGACCAAGTTCAAACTCATCTGAGGGAGAGAAAATTAGTCCCAGATAAAGAGACCATTTCACTTCCATCAGAGACTGAATTTATGAGAAGTATTCAATCAAGATGTAGTTGGTTGAATGGTGCTTCCTGCCCTTTGCCTAAAAGATACACACTTGTCACACCCTTGGAAACAATTAACGTTACCTTACTTAGAAAAAGGATTTTTGCACATGTGATTAAGTTAATGATCTTGAGGTGAGATTGTCCTAGATTATCCTAGTGAGCCCTAAATCCGATGATAAGTGTCTATAGAAGAGAAAGAGGGAGATTTGAAAGAGCCAAACGGGGCGGGGGGGAAGTGATGTGACACATAGGCAGAGATTGGAGTGATACAGCCACAAGTCTAGAAATGCCAAGTGCCACCAGAAACTGAAAGAGGCTAGGAACAGAAGAGTCTTTCTTAGAGTCTCTGGAGGGAGCACAGCCCTGCTGATTCCTTGATTTCAGGCTTATAGCCTCCATAAAGGTGAGAGAATAAATTTCTGTCTTGTTTGATGACACCAAGTTTGTGGCAATTTGTTACAGCAGCCACAGGAAACTAATCCGTAGAGGACCGTGGGATGAAATATGTGATGTACATGCAATATTTGAGTATGTGGTAGGTGTGGCTTCGCCAGCATCCCTCCACTCACCCATACCCTTTGTCAGCCTGTGCAGAGACCTGAGAGAGCACGAGCTAGTTGGAAACTGAGGAAGCCATCTCACTGGCTTTGAATTATTTCTGTTTCCTTCTATAAACACTCTCTTTTGGCTCTTAGGCATCATCCCATTCCAAATCCACCCACTTCAGCATCAGTGGCTTTATTTCTCATGTATATCCTTCCTTCTGCCTTCCCCTCTTTGCTCTCGTTATCAATCCCAGATTTAGGTTGATAAAATGTATTTTCTTCCAGGTAAAATGTTGTGTCTCTTAAAACCTCTGAAGGTTGTTTTTGTTTGTTTGTTTGTTTGTTGTTGTTTTTAATCAAGGCTCTTGCAACTGCTGGCCCTTGCTGGAGAAAATTCTAGTTTAAGAACTGATCATAGCATAGAGGAATGCCAATCAAATGGAATATACAGAAAAAGGATGGCTGACAAATGTAAGCTCTCCTGTTTTTAGTGATGTGTGTATTTTTTGTCCTCTTGTGATTATCAATATCCTTTATGTAATATATGTAAGCTAGTACCTGCCGTCCTCCTAAAAATCATAGCAGACTGATTTAGACAGTAACTGCTGAGTTTGTTTCTTTCCAGCATTTTTAAGTCGAAAAATGTTGAGAGATTCTGGTCATAAATAATAGAAGTTTTTTGGCTTGTCTTAATAGCAACAAATAAATTTTCCGGAGCATTTTAGAAAATAATTGACTTAGACGAGATAGAGTGCTTATGCACATTTGCTTTCACAGCCAGGGGACAAAGATAGCACTGTAACTGCAGTGGTTTAAAAGGCTGGACAAAGCTGTTAGCTCTTCTGGCTTCATCCTTTACCACAATCTGATATATAAAAATGTAGTGACAAAGATTAGACTTTTATATGTGGTAGCTGATGAAACTGACTTTTTCTAACTATATATTTTTGATGGTGTGTATAGAGCATGGAGACTGATGGCTAAAGATGGAGAAAAGAATTGAGAAAAGAGTAGAGATGGTTAAAATGTCAGCAGATAATGAGAATATGTCACTATTATGCCTCCCGTGGGAGTACCAAGTAAAAATCCCATTTATCAATGATGCAATTCTTACGCAATTGTTCTGTTACATAATAGTTGGGAATTGTATTAATAACCGAAAGCAATTCTAAGTCTAAGCAGGAATCTGTGTAATAAGTAAGCTCATGATCTTTGGAATCAGATAGGATTAAAATGCTGGCTCTGAAACCGATGTTGAGATTTGTGTGTCATCTGACTTATTTGTGCCTCCTTTTACACATTTTCATTGGGTACAATACATCAAAGAGTGGTGGAAATTAAAGGAGGCAACAGCAAATAGAGCAATGGTTGTCATGTCATAAGTGCTCAAAAAATGTGTATTATTGCTATTTCTCTCTATCAAACCCTGGAAATTCTCAACTATCTTACATAAATGCATAAAAGATGAAATGGAATATGTAAATTAATGCGTTAAGCATTTTCTGCCCTGCTCAAGGTCTTAACACTAATTTAAGGAAGCATTAAACTCTGGAAAGGGGACTGACTAAAACACAAAGAAAGAAAGTAGTTGTCTATGGAGTGACTATGAATTTAAACACTAATAAATAAAAATAGGAAATGAATGAAAGTCAACTTAGAAAGCTAACAGCATGAAAGAATCCTTTTTCAACAGAGATCTTAACTTACAACAGTTATACTCTACTCCAAGATAAAACATAAAAGTATAGTGAATTATGGCACTTCCCCATGATATCTGTTTTTAATCTTTATTTTTTATGAAATACTAGGATAATCAGAGATAGGAGGAGGAAGAGAGCAAACAGAAAAAGCAATCAGCAGAATTTCATGGCTCAATGATGGGACATGTTAGAGATGTACTCCTAATAAAAATACTAGGAGGCAAATTCCATTCTCTTTATAAATGAAGGAATTGTGGCATTGAGAGGTTAAATTGCCTGCCTCCTATCCTCAGATTATAAATGGTTTCAAAAAAAGTGCTGTCCACTTTATGAGAGCGTAGGGTTGAGTTGATAATAATGAATAGGAAATCTGGGGGACAGTTTCACCTGGAAGAACTGGCCTTTCTCTTTCTTTTATGCCCTGAATTTAGTCATCTTACTGTTCTTATTTATAAGCATTGTAGGTGGTATTATGGAGAAGAAAACACTCAATATATGCTTCTATAGGAAGGAAAAGAAGATGAGGAGGAACCCTCTTCTCTCCCTTGGATTAAAATTCCTATGTAACTAACTCAGTGGATGGGACATTACCTCATCAAGGCTCATCTCAGATGTCTGTTCAGATATTCTGTTATTTTGTATAATTCAGGAATTTAGGCAAGTAGGCCAACAGGTCTCATTTTCACATGAAGCAAGAGATTTCGGGCTTTCAAAATCTATGCTGTTAGCAAAAATTACCATTTTTGGGAGGCAGTAAAATAGTTTGCCATTAAAGAGTGCAGAAAATAATTTGAAACCTTGTTCTTGGTGGATACCCTAAAGCAGTGGGCTTCTGAAACTGTGTTCCCCCTGCCAAGGCAGCATCAACATCACTTGGTACTAGTTAGAATTGCAGATTTTCGGACCCATCTCCAGAATCAGAAACTCTGGAGGTGGGGCCCAGCAATCTGTGCTTTAACAAACCTTCCAGGCGATTCTGATTCAAGCTAAAATTTGAGAAGCACTGACCTAGAATTGCAAATGAGGATTTCAAGGGAGGGAAGGAGATGAAGAGAGATCCACAAATCCTGCCGCAGAGGTTCTTCTTAAGGAAGAATGTGAAAGGGTGATGGAAAGACAAAGAGAAAGGTCATCTCTCATAAAAGTCTTTTGGAAATGACTTAGACATACGTTCAGGGCTCCAAAGGTAGACTTTTGCCTTCGCAACACCTTGTAGTGGAGGAACTCAGAGGACTAGGATGGAAAGACATAATGCAAAATACAAAGAGAATTTCAAAAGAGGCTTGCACCCACATTCTTCTTCCTAATGCAAACAAGAACAGAAATCTTGGAATCTTGGAAGCATTGCAAAGCCGGTGGAATGAGCATAAATTGCTCCTATCTCCAGACCCTTTCAAGGGGCCTCTGAGTTAGCGCTGCAGATGTCTGTGCTGTGATGTGGCTGGACTGTGTTCCTGACAACTGCCCTCTTACCTGAGGATGAAATCTGTTCCTCTGCTATTCTGCCAGATGTGGCTGTGCAACTCGGTCTCCTTTGTCATTGTTTTGTGAGTTGTTGTTCAGAGCCACCTTATTTCCATTGTTCAACACCCATCAGGGCACTTTGAAATAAATGCTGACTACCTGTGCCCTCTGAGATTTCATGTTGGCTTTGAAGGTCACGGATGTCACTACAGATGTGATAGAATAGAATCATGGAAACAGCCGGAGTCTTTGAAGTCTTCTAATCTGAACTCCTCACATTTCAGATGAGAAAATGAAAGTATGGAGAAATTAAATGACTATTCAAGGCCACACAATAACAGAGGGAAAGCAACTCCATATTTTCTGGTCTTAATTTACTCAACAACTACTGATTAAGCATCTTTTACGTGGTAGGCAGTACGGGAGAACAATGACGAATGAGGACTCTTGTCATCTAGTGGACAAGCTAGAGAAGAAAAGCAATTATGTGGAATATAATAATTTTAATAATAAAGTAAGCCTGTGATGCTATATGACGGTGTAAGTGGGACACCTAAGTCATCCTTGAAGAATGTTAATGACTGCTGTGGACCAGTGACAGTTCCATGCCTTCCCTTCCTTTCCTTTTGGATTGGGAGTATCTTTTGCCCTCATCCTATGCTTGCCTCACCATTGTAAGTTGAGTGTTGGTGGGGGACAGATAAGCAGAGAGCCTTGTTGGTTCACAGGTCGGCAGATTGAGAGGAACTGTGCTCCAGGAGCTGCATTCGAGGCTGGTTTAACCATTACATGGTACAGCTTCCTGAGGTTTGTAGAATAAATGCCCAGTCATCAATAAAATACAGCAGAAGTGACATACAAGGACTTATAATGTTAGTTCATTGGAAACTTACTGTTTTGATCTCGACTTCTGGCACCTCACTGTGCTTGAGATGCTCCCTCTTGGAACCCAGTGTCCATGCTGTGAGAACCGAAGCCCCATGGAGTGGCCACAGTAGACAGCGCTGATTGAGCTCCCTGCCCACAGCCGACATCAGCTGCAGCCATGTGTGTAAGTCAGGCTGGACGTCTAGCCTAGTGAAGTCTCCAGGTAACTGCTGCCCTGGATCAACATCTGCCTGCAGCCGCATAGGAAACCTTGAACAAAAACTTACCAGCTGTGCCTGCTCAACCTATAATACGGAGAGTGGTACCAGTAACTCATTTTGAGCTCCCAAGTTTGCTATATGACGGCAAACTGTTTTGTTTCTTAAATTCCACCTATGAGTGAAATCATGTTATTTGTCTTCCTCTGACTGACTTATTTCACTTAGCTTAATACATACCAGCTCCATCCGCGTCATTGCAAATGGCAAGATTTCATTTTTTTAATGGCGGAGTAATATTCCATTATGTATGTATGTGTGTATGCACACACATACATACCACGTCTTCTTTATCCTTACATCAGTCGGTGGACATTTGGGCTCTATCCATAGTTTGGCTATTATTGATAATGCTGCTGTAAATATTGGGGTGCATGTCCCCTTTGAATCTGTATTTTTGTATCCTTTGGATAAATACCTAATAGTGCAGTTGCTGGATAGGAGGGTATTTTTATAAATGGAAGCCTCTAACAGTGTGGTAAAATTCAGAGGAAATGGAAGGTCCTACGATAGTGGTTGGGAAGTGTTCAAACCATCCACAAAGAGAAGGCCAAGATAGGAAATCTGCCTGGTGCCTTTTTTAAAAATAGCAACTTTCTTGAGATATAAATGATGTATACTAAAATGCACCTTTTTAAGGTTAATAATCCAATATCCTTCCACAAAAGTGTGTATCCATCACCACTGTCTAATTTTAAAACTTTTCTTTAGCCCTTTCAGAGACACCCTGTACCCTGTAGCCATCACTCCCCATCATCCTCTAGCCCCTTAGTCTCTTTTTTTCACCTGTTCTAGAAAAGGGAATATTACTTTCTCTTTTTCTTCTTCAGACGATTAACAGGTATTTAAGAGCTATCAGAATGTAAGTGCCATGAATACAGAGATTGAATCTGATTTAATTACAGTTGTGTCCACCATAGCAATCACATAGTAATGACACTCAAAGCATATTTGTTGCATGCATAGATGTGTCCTGTAAGTGATCTTTCTTACTGTGACTAAGAAAGTAGGTTTTTGTAATTCCTCAGAATGAAAGCCTTTGTTGAAACCCTCATTGGAAAAGAGTTTCTCTCCCATAGTGTGTAGGTGGGACCAAATTATACCCTTACTTCCCCATCTCCTCTGCAACATGCATCAACAGTTACCCCAGAAATGTAAATTTCTTGTTTCTTTACCAATGAAGCTATGTGAGGGTGTTGGGGTTAGGAGCTGCAAAGGACACATTTTCCTCTACTATGAATAGCATCGATGTTGTTATGAACTGAATTGCATGTGTTATGTACCCCCCCCCTTCCCCCTGCCTGCCTTACATGTACTCCATTTTGTTGAAGCCCTAACCCTCAATGTGACTGTTTTTGGAGATAGGGCCTTTAAAGAGAGAATTAAAGTTAAATGACATCATAAGGATGGGACTCTGGTCCAACATGACTTGTGTCCTTATAAGAAGAAATCTACAGAGACAAAGCCAAGTGAGAACCATGTCTGTGAGCCATAATGGCTTCCCCATGTAGCCGGAAATATTCAGGATGCAGCCTCATCCTTTAGCCTGCAGATAGAGTTTGAACTAGCCCTCGTGTTTCTCACAGGGAAGATCATAGATTTTCCTCTCTGCTGCTCCATTATTGCATATGAGTTAAAAGGAAAATATTGCATGCTGATTATTTAAAACATGCTTTTCATTAAAAAGTAAATACTGTGCATCCGAGGATAAGTTTAAAACTTCATATAATCCACACAACCTGAAGAACAGGTTTGTTTTGAATAAAGGCATTAAAATTCCTTTGGTAAAATGTGAATTAAGAAACTGAAAAATAGCCACAAGACAATGTGAATAAAGTATGTCATCCTTACAATAGAAGCTTTATAGAATTTTGAAATAATAATTTCCTCTTATGGTAAAACTTAGTAAACACACGATGTACCCAAGCTTATATAATAAGTGTGGAGACAGTGAGAATGTGAAAAACACAGTAAACAGAGAGGCAAAGTGGAAGGCAGAAACACATTACTGAGGCAGAGATTCAGATGGAATTACGATGAGTAAATGCTGGGCTTGTATCTTTTTAGCTGTCAGTGTTTCAACATTTAGTGCATTATTTTAGCAATATAGCATACATATCTCAAAAGTGACATGAGCCACTATTTACTTACAGATCTATAATTCTGGGAACTAGAAGGATGAACAATAATTGCCTTTGTGTACCAAAGCTGTCAACTTTTGGAGGTGCAAAGCATGCTAAAATGTCTTTTCCTAAGTTCCTCATAGTAAAGTTTTGCCAAAGTTGGAAATAATTGCTATGAAATCCTAACTCTGGTAAGACATTCTGGGAAAGAATATGAGGTTCGACAGAAATGGAGTGGGGCCGTTGCAATTCCTATCTTGCAGGGAGATAGCATAAATTCTATTCCCAGATAAGGATATAGGGACTGAAGCTTCCAATGACTTGATGAGGGTGACCCCATAATAAGAAGTAGAGAATTCAACCCAAGGCATATCTAATCTCAAAGTCAAGATATTTTCCCATGATACTTGCCATATGGCCAGAATGTTCTGAGACTTCTGAGGGCTTACTAAATTGTCAAAGGGCTCCTGAATAAAAACATGTAGTAGGTATTGAGATTCTCCCTTAATCCACTAATTTGGGAACAGATTAAATAGTCACACTAAAACATAGAAGAAATGCACCATAAAAGCTTATTGTCCTCATCATTAGGGAAATATAAATCAAAACCACCTGTCAGAATGGCTAAAATTAACAACTCAGGCAACAACAGATGTTGGCGAGGATGCAGAGAAAGAGGATCTCTTTTGCACTGTTGGTGGGAATGTAAGCTGGTGCAGTCACTCTGGAAACAGTATGGAAGTTCCTAAAAAAATTAAAAATAGAACTACCCTACAACCCAGCAACTGCACTATTAGCATTTATCCACAGGATACAGGTGTGCTGTTTTGAAGGGACACACGCACCCTAATGTTTATAGCAGCACTATCAACAATAGCCAAAGTATGGAAAGAGCCCAAATGTCCATTGATGGATGAATGGTTAAGAAGATGTGGTATATATATACAATGGAGTATTACTCGGCAATCAAAAAGAATGAAATCTTGCCATTTGCAACTGCATGGATGGAACGAGAAAGCTATTATGCTAAGCAAAATTAGTCGAAGAAAAATATCATATGACTTCACTTACATATGAGGAATTTAAGACACAACACTGATGAACATAAGAGAAGGGAAGCAAAAATAATATAAAAACAAGGAGGGGGACAAAATATAAGAGACTTTAAATATAGAGAACACACTGAAGGTTGCTGCAGGGGTTGTGGGAGGAGGGATGGGCTAAATGGGTAAGGGGCATTAAGGAATCTATCCCTGAAATCATTGTTGCACCATATGCTAACTAACTTGGATGTAAATTAAAAAATAAACAAATTAAAAAAATTCTTGTTCTCTCCAGGATGATGACTGTAAACCACTTGCAAAACAACCAAATATCAAGCATGTATCTGAAGAATCTTGTATACAGAAAATACTCCGCACTAAATAGGGCAGTTCTAATCTATTTAAATAGACACAACTGATCAGAGACTCAATAAATCCACATCCATTTTCTTCTCAAGAGACTTAATTTGAGGAAGGAAGAGCACCATGAGTTTTTTTTTTTTTTTTTTTTTTTGAAGTGAGGGCCCAAACAGTTTCAAAACATTGGTTTTGTGTATTTCTTGATGTTCCTTGGCAGCATGGGCCTCATATTCCCAGCGGGCTGGTTAAGGAGAAATACTGAAATGTTTTTCATGAGGAGTAAAACCAGGAGTTTCAGAAAGTATAGCTTAAC
Source organism: Lynx rufus (assembly GCF_022079265.1). Taxonomy (NCBI): domain Eukaryota; kingdom Metazoa; phylum Chordata; class Mammalia; order Carnivora; family Felidae; genus Lynx; species Lynx rufus. The sequence goes on from NW_025814889.1 coordinate 101,746,048, forward strand.
ATAAATACCAAAATAGATTATCAAACATCGTGCTATCACCAAAGTTAGTGTTATGTCGTAGCACCGTTAGTGAAGACAGAGTTGTGTTGACTAATGTGAATAAAGACATGATTATTGATTTTATTTTTTTTTATTCTGCTTAATTCTTATCATCTGGACTCTCCCAGTACATTAAAAAGACAGATATGGTAGCTATTCCCTTGTTCCTTTCTCGGGCTTATGATTAGATGAGAGAACTAAAATCCATTTGATTAAAGCAAGTTTCATTACATGGAGCTGATTCACTAGTTGATATCCAATAAGATCACAGCATAGATAAATATCAGTGGCTCTGAATCAACCTGAGTCACATTTCAGGTGACAATTCACAGAAATATTCTCTATCTTATTTGATAGTTTTGTGATAACCTGGTGAAATGAATCAAAACTGGCTACTACATTTGTAGGATATAATAATGACGTAGTCACAAAATATAACAGAACTCAAAAGAAGAAGAAACATCAGTGAGTAGGTACTAGTAGTAAAGATAATAATTTACAGTAGGAAAGAAATAGCTTAGAGAAAGAGTAGAGCATTTTTTAGATCCCGACATAAATATAGCTATTACTGTGGTTCTCTGGTGAACAACTAATCCTTTTTACCAATCTACTAAAATATGCCTGAATTGTCACATGTAGCACTTGGAAAATAATCCTTCCATTTTAATTTCCATTAGTCAAAATCTTTATGTTGCAGAGGAAGCGAATTTTTACCTTGATCCTCTTAGGGTTTTTCGTCTGGGCCTGAGAATTAAACTGGCAAATGACAGATTAACAGAAGAAAAGCACACACATTTATATTAAGTTTTATGGGACATGGGGTGATCATAAAGAATGAAGACAAAGAAATGGCAAAACCTACTTGCTTTTAATATTAGGTCAAACAAAGATAATTGTGAGGAAGCTAAAGGCAGATAAGAATTATTTTAACCAGGCATATAAAATTCTCTATCTCAACTTCTTGTTCCTAATAAGAATGCCCCTTTGCTTCTGGTATAGGCAGGACATCTTTCATATTGGAATTTCACCTGCTTTTAAGAAAAAGATGGGAGGCCAGAGTGATTCTCTTGTATCTGGTGTTTTTCAAGTGCCTTTAACTCACAGTAGTCAGTATGAAAAGCAGCATATTTTGGGGTGACACGTTCTGAACTCCTTCACTGTATAGTTTATGTGCATATTTGATCATTACATTTTAAAGACATGTTGAGAAGCTAAACAGGATTTGTACAAGAGTGACAGTGACATAATGATTAAAGGGCTGAAAAGTCAGTCTTACATGGAAAGGTTAGAAGAATTGGCATTTAGCCTGGAGAGGCGTTATATGATTACTATCTTCAAATAGATGCAGTTTGTGTGTGTGTGTAACATTGTGGTAGACTAAAAAATTGGTTACCCTGTGGAGAGAATTTATTACCTATTCAGTACATAGTTTTTGAAAGCTACCAAATGCCAGGCTCTGGATTAGGTAAATAAGTCATTTTCTTTCCTTTAAGAATTTCACAGTATAGGATGCTATACTGATATAGACGAGAATAGTTGTATTCCTTAGGGTAAAGGCTAAATTGCCTTATCAATGAGATCCTCAAATATTGTTATTCAAATATGCTGGGATTCAAATGTTTTAAAACTTCATAATCTAGCCAGTCACAGCTAGGTGCGGCAAACTAACTCAACCTAGGAGGTGGTAGGGAACATGTCCTTCGATTCTATCCCTCCTCCCTCAAAGGTAGTGTATGGTTGAAGCTAGGTCACTACCCACTCGTGGAAGTTGATAAAAACAACAAATGGATGGCATCAATTTCATTCAAAGTAAGTGAGGAGGCAGTTGCCAGTAAGCTCACATTCCATTGTTGTGACTTTGGTCATACGACCATACCTTGCAAGGGTATATTGTTTCGAGCTGGGTAACCACATGCTCAGCTACAATCCTATTATTATGGAAGAAGGAGAAAAGGATGTTAGGAAACAACTAGCAGTTTTCCATAGATAAGAAATATTATCATAAATATTAGCATATCAGTATTTCCATTCTTAAAAATCATGTGGAGAGCAGCTAACAATGCTCCTGGATAATTAAGATATACTTTACCTGAAGTCCCAATCTGCCTATACCAGAAGCAGAGTTGATCTTGTCTATACTAGGCGTAAAGGTGTTTGGGTTATTTTTGACCACTTCTGACAATTTGTTTCTAAACTCTTCTTGGCCTCTGAAGATTTCTGTCTATAGAATTGTAGAGAATACCTAAAATTTCTTAAATTCTATAAGTGAAAAGTATGACCAGAGTGAATTCAGTCCTGGATCTCTCTCTTCATCTGCCTGCTATGAGGCTTCTGGTCCTAGAGACACTTCTTTTCCCAGCCAATGAAGGGGACTATAACCAAGTTGTTCTGCTTTTGTAGACAAAGCATTTGGGTCACCATATTCTCTCTCAACATCTAATAAAATTCAAGCACGGAATTTTATTGAAATCTCTCTACAATGGATACTCTTCATCTACATTTTTTTTTGGCATTTAGTTTAAATGGGTATTTTCTTCAAAATCCTATCTGATCCTGACATCATAGGCAGTACATTGGCAAGGTCTCATATGATTTAATAACACTGTCAGACTCAGAATTAATTTAGTTCAATTCTTACAGCTCAAATTCCACAAGCACTGTAACAAACAATTTTATAATGCATGGCAAGCCTATTAAAATAATCAATCCAAAAAACCAGACTCTCAAAAATCCTTCTAATGAAATTGTTTGTAATTTATTTACAAGAAGATATTATTTCAAATAGAATAAATCATATCCTACATCATCTTGTAAGTACTGTATTTTTTTTTGCGGAGTGACATATATGTCCTACCAGTGGCTCAATCTTATAACAATAATTGGAGACAGGAATTCTTTGAAAAAAAATTTTTTAAATGTTATTAGATTAGATAAATGGACAAATACTTATTATTAGGTCGAATTTTTAACTCGTATTTGTTCATGTCTAAAACACAGTGATTAAAGATATATATTCACTTAATAGACTCTTTTGCATGAAATGTCCAGTTAATTTAGTTAAATAATCACTCTTCTTAAAAAAGTCCAGTAAACTCAAACAAAATTAGTTTGACTACTTTTTGAACTGACTGAATAATCAAGTAGTCATTTGGAGCAAGATGTTCCTATCAATTGTGTGTATAATTAAAAGTCAGTATATCTTATAGTCTCAGTTCCACTAACTCCTAACTAATAAAGTTATGATTTACATGAGCTTCAGGAATTGAAACTTAAATTATATATTACAAAATATAGTCAATATCTGGTCAATTAAATTTCTGTGGCTAAAATATGGCCTCCTGAAATTTTACATATTCCAAAGTTACAGCCTTAGCACTTGCAAAACTATTTTAAATAATCACAGAAGAAAAGAAAACTTAATGTACTAGGTACAGCTAGACCTATGCACAGAGAAAAATTCCTCCTGCCCTTTTATGCTCAATTGAAGTGATTCTTTTCAAATTTGTTTGGCTATTGTTTAATGCAACTATAACAAATTTCTAAGTAACTGACTCAAACCTGTTACTAGAGTATCTACAATATCTGATTGCTGATCAACTTTTTTCCCATCTTTTTGATTTCCTGACAGTTGCCTAAAATAATGCCAGTATGATTGGGATAAGATTCAGCATTTTAATGTTGAACTTCATTGCTATGAGTATTATAAGTAACTACGTTCTTATGTTTATGATAGTGTTGATAATGGAAGTATGGAAAAGCTACCACATCTGGACTGCAACAGGACATTTAAGAGGATTTATCATGAAAACCTCATGTTTAAACTTTGAGTATCAGCAAAAAGAAGTAACTTACTAAATGAGAAAACAAATTACAACAATTGCTAATCAGAAAGGAAGTATCCATTGGTAGGCTTGAGGGTATGTGATCCAGTATTGTTACTCACAGATAGGGGATTTATATAGGCATATTCATAAAATTGTGATACAAGATATAGATTTATAAATGCAATGTATTTTTATATCAAGATGTCAAATGCCATGGCAGTTTTTTGGGCTGAATCAAATAAATCAAGTCCAGGACTTCAACTTTTTTTGTAACATCACCCCTTTCCCCATTGAAAGAAGGACAGTGAGATTGAGATATGGCTCTGAACCAAAAAATGACAAAAAAGACTTTGAAATCTAAGTGAAATTATCCAAATTGGTATAATATCTCAAATCAGCCTGGGCAAGATGACTATTTTCATTAGTCAGTTTATGACCAGAATTTTGATTTCCTATGTATCTTTTTTTAAAAAAATTTAATGTTTATTTATTTGAGAGAGAGAGAGAGAGAGAGAAGAAGTGTGAGCCGGGGAGGGGCAGAGAGAGGGACACACACAGACACTCAGATTCTGAAACAGGCTCCAGGCTCTGAGCCATCAGCACAGAGCCCGAAGGGGACTCGAACTCAGGAGCCCTAAGGTCATGACCTGAGCTGACCTTGATTTCCTACGTGCATGCCTATAGTAAATCACACAGTGAAGAGACAAAAAGAAGGATTGAAGGCACTAGGGATGTTCATGCTACAGAAGAGAAGATTTAGGAGAGGCAAAAAAAAGTTTTCTTCATTGTCACAGGATTAGAGACTAAGCTTACTCTACATGGCTCCAAGGGTATAAACAGGAAACCAAGGGTTAGACAGATTTAACTTTGATTTACAGGTGAATTTTGTAAAAGAGTTGTCCTGTGCCAAGATAGAGTCACTGAAGAATAATGGATTCCTAATTTGGGCGTATTCAAGAATAGGCTAGACCATTATTGGGTAAATATATAATTTTAGAAGTTCAACTATTAAATAAATAAGATAAAATGATAGATGATATCCTTTCCGAGACTCTAACATCCATCCTACATATTTTATAAGATTTTTCTGGAGATTAACTGAGGTAATAAACATAGAAGTACTTATGAAAAACTTATGTTTTGAGGGAAGAAGTTTAAGTCTTTAATTTTAATAGTTCAAGTTCCAAGTTATACAGAAGCAATTTAATATAAACTTAATTTTTTCGAAAAAGTAGTGAAATTAAAATTTAATAATTATCAATCTTATGACGTAATTGAAAATGTTGATAGAGCCTTCTACAATTAAAAAAACTTGTAAATTCTTTTTATAAGATATAATAAGATGAAAATAAGACAAAATGGAAAGCTATTTTACTAGATACAAGCAGTTAACATCTATATTATATAAAGAGCTCACATAAATATACATTTTAAAATTCTGAATGAGAAACATGGAAATAATAGAACAATTTTCGCAGAAGAGTAAACAAATATTAAATATAACTGCATGGAAATAATTATAGTAACATGTTGATTCAACCTTGAGAATAATTCTACACCTATTAAATTAATAATATTATAAAGATGATTTTATCCAAGTACAGATGAATTTATTGGGAAGGTTATACATATAAACTCTTCACAAGGAATTTGCAAATTCTTACAATGTCTTTGTGAGACAATATTATAACATGATCCTTCATTTGGTATTGGAAGATAGTTCTTCACAGGACTCTCTCATTTCTGTACATCTTGTGAACAGAAGCACAGATGGCTTTTTTTGTGGATAATCTTTTTAAGATTGTTTTATAGCAAATAGCCTTGGAAGATAGGGATAGTGCCTTTTTACTATTGAGTATAATAGAAATAATATCGCCCCCTGAGGCAAAAGGCAGCTGCTCTTATCAGCCATTATAAGAAATTTGGATTATTAAGAAAACTGAGGGTTCTTCTCCTGTAACACAGCCCATTACATATGTAGGTGTTACCTGCCTTTTTTTATGTCACCCTGAGGGAACTGGGGCTTGAGGAACTGACACATGAAAATTTATGATATTCTGGGATTTCTGTTTCGGTGAGTAATAAAGTATCATAGGTCTCTGATCCAGGAGTCTTCGTGTGTTCTGCCAGCATCCATGAAACTATGGCAGTCTAACCTGTTTGTTTGGAAATCTCATTTCTTGGCTTTTGGCAAAGAGAAAATGCAGTGTGATTTAGGAGGAGCCTAAACTTTAGAATCAGACCATCCATATTCAAGTTTGATCTCTGCCACTAGATAAATCATAAAACCTATCCAAATCCCAATTTCCTCATTTCCAAAATAGAGGATAAAAATGCTTAATTTTTAATGTTTATGAAAACATTAAGTGAGAAAATGAAAGCCACGTGCTGATACTTTTCCTGCCACATATAAGAAATATAATTAGGGGCGCCTGGGTGGCTGAGTTGATTAAGCCTCTGACTTCTGCTCAGGTCATGATCTCACAGTTCCTGAGTTCAAGCCCCGCAATGCGCTCTGTGCTGACAGCTCAACGCTTGGAGCCTGCATTAGATCCTGTGTCTCCCTTTCTGCCCACTCCTGGTTGCGCTCTGTCTCTGTCTCTCAAAAATGAATAAATGTTAAAAAATAAAAACAAATATAATTAATGCTTATCTCTTGTCTTTCCCTCCCTCTGCCATCCATCATAATTGTTATCCAACATTTCAATACCGTGACAAATAAATGCCCTATCAATAGAAAATAATTGGTTGCTGTCTGTGTAATTGTAATTCAGCTTAAGGATATCAATCAGCAGAAGATGAACTTGTACTCTATTAATAAATGGCATTTATTGTATATTAGTCTCTTTTTTACCGACAAGATCTGGAGGTCTGCTGCTTGGCAAGTAAGACCATATTTTGGTCATGTAATATGTAATATGTTAAATATGTAATGTTAAAAGCTTTCTTACCAGTAATGAATCAAGTTCTGAAATGTTCCTATACTGTGTTAAGACCAACTGCAAAAGTGTCTGGAGAGACACATGTAACTTGACAATCCTATCAGGCAACATCTTAGTAAATCTATCCTAACCAGGCTAAGTAAGGATAGGAAAGAAGGTTGCATTTGCTTATTTGTGGGTTTTGTTTGTTTTTTGTTTTGTTTTGTTTTGATTTGTTTTTGCCTGAGGTATTTCCTATCTCCTCAGGTCTCTGACATTACTCTCAAATTATGAGGCAAATTTTTCAGCAAAATTATCTGAAGTACTTATTCTTTCTCATCACGTCTGCAAGACCTGGGTATCTTTCAAATGACTCTTCCATCTGTTTCTTCTTCTAATGCCAGGACCTCCATCCTCTTCCTTAGAGTTATATTTCCTTTTGAACACTAATTACTGCCTGGGACGTGGCTCAAGTTTGCCTCCCTCCCTCTGACTTGGTGACTGTGCCACGCCAGATTCTCTCTAGAGCAGGGAGGTCATGTGAGTTCTGTTGCCCTGTTTCCTCGGCAACCTTTAATTTGGTTCCATCTGGGTCTAGCTGACTCCCAGAATTCCATGTTGTCACAGCCCAATTTACATCATTTCCCCTCTAGGCTGGGGCATGTTATATTGGGGGAGAGCAGTGAAAACAGGAAGAAAAAAAAAAATCCAACCATAGGATAGTGGCTGAATCAATTATGCTATATGTACCTTTTGATAGATCATTGTTGTTTTTCTTTCTCAGTCTTTTGCTATATTACAGAAAAATGTTAAAAGGACATGCCATATTGTACACATGCACGTAAATTGGCAGAATAAATTTTTAGTAGTTGGGATGGATGGATTGAACAGTATCTGCATTTTTGTTTTCAGTCATTGTCAAGTTGCCTCCACAGGGGTTGCACCATTTTACTCCCACTAGCAATATATTAGAGGAATTATTTTCTCACAAACTGGCTAAGAGAGTTTGCTATAAATTTTAGATTTTTGCTCTATCTATATAGGTTAAAATTATATCTTGGTATAGTTTTTAGTTTGCTGTTTTGTTTTTAATTATGAGAGAGGTTGATGATGCTTTCCTATGTTTAAGAGACTTTTAGCCTATAAATGTTAAGTTCATATTTTTTGCTCATTTTTCTAATGAGTGTTGTTTTTTTTAACTTCTTAATCCACCAGGAACTTCTTATCTATTCTTTCTGTGAGATATATAATTTGAAGTTTTGTTTGTGATTTGCTTTTGCTTATAGTGTTTTTCATACAAAAGAGCTTTTAATGACTTCTGGAATTGAGGTCATACTTTGGAAGGTTTTCTCTACTCCAAGACTATGAAGAAATGTGCCCATATTTTTTTTCTAGTATTTACATGGCCTTGTTTTCTCTTCTAGACTTAGGTTACCATCTGTTCTGTTGCTCTGTAACAATGTGATAATTTACTTCTGACTCAATTTGGGTTCTCAATAAGGAGTCAGTTCATAGTGTAGAATACAGACATAATAAAATGAATTTGAGTTAATAAAGTTATGGTTTTAAATTCATTTAATATTGGAAAAATAAGAAAGACTCCAACATATTATAAAAGTGAAACAAATGATTTCTGTTGACCATTTCTGGACAACTTGTGGAAAAAGTAAGGGTATCTTTGGAGTATATATATATATGACTACATTTCCTGTCTTTCAAAGTAGGTTGTTTTTGATTTTGTTTTTGTTTTTTCTGGGAAAGACATGGTAGGCTATTTTCAGACAAGAAAGGCCCAGAGTGCTTAATTATCTCCAGGTGTATTCCCAGTGAGGCCTAGAGGAGCATGGTCAAAAGCACAGCACACTAGGTATATCTCCCCATCAGTTGCTATTTACCTCTTAGCTTCAGTTTCCTCATAGGCAAACTATGGAAAAATGATGCCTTCTTCATAGCACTGAAAGGATTAAATGAGATGAAACAAGTACAGTGCCTGGCATATACATATCGTATATTATTCAATAAATAGCTCTTATTCGATATTGAAGCCATTTTATTTTAGATGACTCCATATTTTTAAAAGATGGAAATATTAATAACATACACATTTAGTTCACCCAAAGTAAAGGCAGCGTTGAGGATATATGACAAGATAAATCTTCAAATGTATTGTCTCATATCACTGATTGAAAATGGCAACTTTAGTCTATTAGATGAGGCCTTGGAGATACTCATCTTCAAAGTTTCTGGAGAATAACCTTGCAAGAACTCACTGGCTGGTGACAGTAATTCAGTTAGTTCTACATCTTTCTAGTGGAATCTAGAGTAACATATACAAAACCAGGTGATAAATTTTGAAAAGGTCCCTGGTATGGCAGTGCCGTGCATTTTAAGTGTACATCAAGCCTTCTGGAGACAGTTTGAGATGGACGTTCAGTGTGTCGGTGTCACATTTTTAGACATGTTCACAAGGTCTCATTTTTTTTTTTTTTGTCTCTTCATTCTTGCATTTCAGCAGCTGGAAATGGCTGTGCTGCTTCAGAACCCTGTGATATCTTTTTACTATACATTTAGATTTTTAAATGCCATTGTCACTTGCTGAATGCATTTGTAAGAAATGTGCAAATCAGCAAGTCTTTTTGAAGTGTATTTTGGCTAAATTATCTTTACTTAATGAATAGTTCCAAAACAAAAGGCACGGGTGATAATCATTATCCTTCTTTTGTTCTTGCTACCTTGGCAAAACTACAGGAGCCAATAGGAAACAGACAATTGTTCTAATTTATGAATAGTAATGAATTTTTGTTACTGTGGCTTCTAGAATTTGGCTTTGTTCACGCTACTGTTGGAGAGCTAGAGCTGTTGAAATATAAGTGGTATAGTAACAAAATGAAAATGCATTCACAAATACGCATAAATAACACCTTGCTCAGCCAGTAGCCAATTATTTTCTGTTGATAGAGCACTTATTTCAGTGGTGGTATTGAAATGTTGAATAGCAATAAAATTAACATTATTAAATGTCCCTATGTAATTATAAAAGTGTGAACTGTTACCATAAGAAATACAGAATGCAGCATTCAGCTTTAACATTCCTGAGTTGAGTGGATTTTTAAAAAATCATGAACTGCTATGATCCTTCATTTCCTCCTGTGTTTAACATGGATAGTAGTACCTACCTCATTAGATGATTATGGGAATAAAATGAGAATTTGCATCTAAAGCTAGAAATACAGTGTCTAGTTTATAGGAAGCACACAATTCTAGTTATTCAAATAAAGACAGAAAAAAAAAGAATGCATGCTTGTGTTATAGGCACAGATACCTGATTTGTATCTCCATATGTGTGTCTTCATAAGAATTTATTTTAGACATGACACTTACTGACATACTTTTATAGTTGTAGATTAAGTGGTTGATTTAATAAAAAAATCATCAAAAAAAAAACCATATATATTTACAACCAGATTTTTGTTCTGAAGGTCTGTTTATAAATCTATTTGTACAGTGGCTCAAGATTTACAAAAGATAGTTTAAGCTTATAGTTCTTTGTTTAAAAATTTTTTTTTAATGTTTGTTTATTTTTGAGAGAGAGACAGAGACAGAGACAGAGCACGAGCTAGGGAGGGGTAGAGAGAGACAGAGACACAGAATCCAAAGCAGGGTCCAGGCTCTGAGCTGTCAGCACAGAATCGAACGTGGGGCTTGAATCCACAAACTGTGAGATCATGACCTGAGCTGAAATCAAGAGTCAGGCGCTTAACTGACTGAGCCACCCAGGCACCCCAAACTTGATGTTCTTTAAGTTTATCTTAGAGTTGTGCTATCCAGTAAGATAGCCACTTGCCACTTAAAGTTATTTAAATTTAGACATAAATTAATTAAAATTTAATAATATTTTAAAATATTTATTTGCAAAATAATATTCGATATTTATAACTCTATTAAAATTAGCAATTTCTTTAGTCATCCTAGCCATAATTTACAACCCTTAATAGTCACACGTGGTAAGTGGTTATTGTAGTAGACCACGAAGATACAGAATATTTCCATCATTGCAAAGTTCTATTGGCCGGTGTTCCCTTGCAGAATTTACAGATCTACTTCTATATAGATGGAGAAAGAGACTCTGGCCTTCTGTGGCTTGAAACATTTTTATAACCAGACCCTTCTGCAGTCTTAAATTTAAGGTTTTGAATGAATTCCCAACCTTCTCCTGCCTTAACATTATACTAATTGGCATCTGGCATTAATGCTATTACCTTAATTCAGTGATCCGCAATCTTGGGAGTACATTAGAACCACGTGGAGGGATTTAAAAAAATCTAGATAGCCAGGCCACATACTACATCACAGGCTAATTAAATTAGAATCTCTGATGAGGGGCAAGCAGAAATCAATATTTTTAATGCCCTCACAATGAATTCAACATCTGGTGAAGTCTGTCAACTATGGATCTAGCCACACAGATCTGGTTTTCCCATTTCCCATCGCTTGGTAATTATGTGTTGTAAAGGCCGGTAGCTCTTTCCATACATTGCATGATTTACTCTTTTTTTTTTAAAGGTAATACTTCCTACTATTACTTCTTTCAGTACATGCAACATTATTTTCTCACAGATTGCTGAGTTCTATCTTTTCTATTTTCATTCCAAATCAGAAGTCTTCTTTTCCAAGAACTTTTCACATTCTCACTGCTTTTGTATTTCTCAAAGTTGGTAAGCATAAGTTCATAAAATATGTAAAACCAATTCTAAACAGGAAAAAGCTCTCCAAAATAGGTGGAAGAAAATGAAATAACCTTATACTATCCTTCCTCCAAATGCTTATAAAGAGTTATGATACTTTTGCCGTTGAATGCAGCTTTTTAACATGCACAAAACTTCTTTATTTAAAAGTTCATGAGTATAGGAGCTTCTGTATTGACATTCTTCCAACCAAAATAATTTTCTAGGAACAAGTTTTAAAGTACCTCATTATTTTGGGAAGACTCATGGTGCAAGAAAGAGTTTATATTGAGAACTTTAGGCAAATGCTAGCATATTCTTAAAATAACAGGTGAGGAAAATCTGTGGATGGTGATAATTGAGAAATACACTTGTTAAATAATATTTTAAGCCCATGTGCCACTAAAAATTGTATTTTTTTCATTTACCAAAATAAACTCATATGTCAGAAACTGCTAGATGTTGCCCACTATCTATTCATTTCTTGCATAATAATAACACTTATAGTTGAGCATATTAAGATTTTTTTTTAATGAGGAATGGGAAAAAATGAAAACTTTATATATTTAAAGGACCAAATATCATATATATATATTAGAGACAGAGAGAGAGAGAGAGAGAGAGAGGATGAATGCTGAATTATTATGGGGGTGAATGAATATAATAGTTTAAATATTGGTTCAGCTCAGTAGCAGAGAACAAAGATAATAGTGGCTTGATCAAAAAGGAATTTTTTCTCTTTCATGTGAAAGCCTAGGAACTCAGTCCTGGCTAGCATGGTAATTCCACAAATATCAAATATCCAGGCTCCTTCTATTCCGTTGCCCTTTCATCTTACAGCTTCCATCTTATGGTACAATATGGATTTTGCTAGTCAGAGAAAAGGAGAATAAAAATGGAAAACAGAGGGCGTATTCGCTTCCTTTCTGGTCATGATTTGGAACTCGTACATGACAACCCCATTCACATTTTATTGGCCAAAACTTAGTCTTGAGGCCACATGTAGCTGTAAGGAAGTGAGGGAATGTTATCTTACATTAAGCAGATTTGTGCCCAACCAAAACTCCTACTATTATGTAAGAAGGAAAGAGTGGATTTGAGAGCACATTAGTCTCCACAATAACACATTCAAACATCCAGACACATAGTCCTCCCTCTATCTTATGCTTGCTCCCTGCACCCCTCCTCAAATGTGACAACCATTTATTGAACTCAGCTCAAAATCCAGGATTTCTTGAGAATGTATAGTCTTTCTCTTCAGATTTCACACCACAATTTCAAATACAGATTTCACCCATGGTGGTTTGGAGTCTGGCTTTTTGTTAGGAAGAACCCACACAGAGTTAATTAGAAGGAAGAAAGCATCAAGTGTTCCTGTTTAGACATCTTCTGAAAATATTATTGTCCTGTTTGAGCTGCTATTTTATATTTCTCTAAAAAATGAAAGTTATAAAGACTGACAGTGAAATACCACTAAGGGTTCCATTGTCAAATTATATTCACAAAATCCAGAGATCTGACCCTGTATCAAACTTTTCTATAACTCAAAGGAAATTGAGGTGAAATACGGTGAAGTTTGCGACTAATAGCAGTTTTCTATGCCTTTTCTTAAAACGTTAGTATCCACCCTGCCCCAGATTTAGTATAATTCTAAGTGATGCATGTAGGGCATTGCTGACACCAAGAGAGATGTGATGGTCATAAAATTCTTAATTTTATACTTTGTTAATTATGTAGCTGGCATGGCATTTTATAGCTGGCCATGCCTCATAAATTCATAAATTCCAGGTTTGTTTACCATTAACAATCTGAATGATCAAGATAGATTGTGTTAAAAGCATCTAGAGATAAGAACTCTCCATTACCTTTCTACCTGGAACTACTAGTAAGATGTTTAATTAAAATGCTTATTTAGAGATTTAATCAGGTCATTTTTCCCAAATAAAGATGGCTTTACATAAGGGGAAAAAGTAATAGATCAAAGTGTGTACAAATGTAGAATGGCTCCAAAATTGGTTCAGAAACTTTGTCATAATATCAGGGACTCAAGTTCTTTACCCCTTTCTGCTCTGCCATTTCAGTGTGTTGGCTTCTATCCATAAGTTTGTTTCCTCATGATCACTAGAAGGCTGCCATATTCTCTTTTTATGAAGAACAAAAATGTTTCTCAGGAACCTATCAACAAACTTAACCATGGATTTCATTAATGAAGATTGAGTCATATGCCCATGGTCTACTTTAGAGATGTGGAGTGACTATGTGGCTTTTTTCACCTCTATAATGTGGAAAGTAGGATCTACCAGCAAAGAACAGGGCAGAGAAGGGAATGTCTATTTAAGCAACTGAAAAGTGTCCTCCTCCGCACCTTATAAATGTCATTTCTAATGTGAAATATAAAGAGCAAGACTGTTGTCATTTTTTTTAACTCTGCACGTCTTCCTAGCCCAGAGCTTATCTCTTATACTGAACTTTGATGAAATTTCATTTAAAATTGCCATTGACTGGAAAAATTGAAGGCTACCCATGAGAACTCACTCGTGGAATTAACTCAGAAGATCCTTAAATCAAATTAATCTCTAAGCAGAGATAGAAAGCAAGTCTCAAAGATGGTTAAGAAGGATTTTTGAATTAGTGCTACTATATTGTCCTTATTAGTAATTCACCACCACTATGAACAGGTCTATAATTTAAAAATCATGCTGACGTATGTAAGCCTACACATATTATGTGAAAAATACAAACCCTAGGTGGTGTTATTGTCATTATGCTTTAGGATAATGCCTTATGCTTTAGGATAATGATATGTACCTTTTAAGTAGGCCATATGAAACATTATTCTCTTACCATTTAAAAAATATTTTAACTTTCTGTTTTCTTCTTCATTAGTGTTTGTAACACCCCTTAACTTGATTAATGCTCAGTATACTCAGTAACATTTGCTCATATTAAAAGAAAAACTGTATTACCCTCTTTGCTCTATAATTGGAGCTCCCACCTCCATGAGGAAATTTTGGATGAGTATAATGGGGAGATATAGCTGAAAACCAGTATCTGGTATAATAGTAATTCCTCAGCACACTGTTATTTTGACAAAATTCTCAAATTGATAAAATTGTTAACTGAATTAATTCTACCTGGTTGTTTTCAAATAAATGATTGCTTAGTCTTGGGAAGTATTTTCATTTCATTATTGAATGCTGCCCCAAGATTGAGGGTTTCTCACAGATTGGTAGAAGAAGAGAGAGTTCTAGTTCATAGGCTGTGAGTAATTTATTGGAAGTAAGGAAGTACCACTACCTTAATGCAGCTATAATGGTGGAAATTCAGAAGCAAGAAATAGTACAGTGGAGGGAAGGATGAGTTCTGAGCATATGGAGTCTTTGGGAAAGCTGGAGAGAAGACAGTTGTTAAGATTCGGTGAGAAAGAAGACGATATCAATACTGGATTTGGGGAAAGTAGAGTAAGGGAAGATTCAGGAAAGGAACATATTGGTGGGACAGATATTGAGATGGTTAAAGTCTATGTGATGTAGAACTGGAAGATAGAAGCATTAAATGATGGACAAGATCTGTCTTATCTTCCCAGCTTTGTTTCATATGTTTATTATTTTGTCCTTTAAACACCTATAGCACTTTGCACATGTAAAGTGCGCATGATTCTCTTTTGCTGCTTTAAACCACCACACCTACACTTGGAGCTCACTGCATAAAAAGGAAAACCGATGTCTCATCTTTAGCTGCCTTAGATCTGAACTCACTTTGCAAGTTTACAAATCGGATCATGTCATATTTTTGCATAAATGACTGCATTGGCTTTCCATTTGTCCTATGAGAAAAACCGAAATTCAGAAAGGGACCTATAAGATTCTGCATGACCTAATTCTGCCTATCTCCCCAACCTTATCACTCCCTGTTTCTATAAGCTTCTCTCTTCCCCTTTCTTTGCCCCTGGTTCACTGGCTTGTTATCTGTTTCTTCAAGGCCTATTTCAGGGTCTTTGTGCATGGTCTTTCTTCTCTTCCTTTGTGCCTCTTCTCCTCCTCTTTCAGACTTCAGCTCAACATTCACCTCCTCCTTTCACAGCACTTAACAGAATTGGTAAACACATATTTGTGTAACATTATTATCTATCTCCATTGGAACCAGGCTTGAATATATTTCCAGGAATTGTAAAAGTTTGGACACGTCTAGCATGCAGTAAGAGATTTAGTAAAAACATATTTGCAAAGGGCAGAGAGTATCCTTAGAGAAAACTCATTTTAAGCAATACATTCCCAATGGAGGAGGGATAAAGCAACTCTTCTCCAAAGAGGCACATCTGAATTACATGGAGGTGGGTATCCTTAGCTGTCGTGTAGACTGATACACCCTTCTCCAGAGATGTGGCCCAGTGAAAGCACACATTAAAGTAGTTTAGCTATTGTTTGTCCATGATGGAAAGATGGTATATATTTCAGGGGTGGGAAGTAGAAAAGATCCAATACCTCCTCTCCATTCTGCAATCTCAGTTTCTTATTATACTGAAGAAAATAAAAAGCAATCAGCAAATAATTTCCATCATATCTGCCATTACATATCTACTATTACCATGGATTAAATGCACTTGCCCTTATAGAAGACTAACTCTCTTGCTTTCTCACTTGATTTTTATCCCCCCCCTTTACCTAAGAATATTTCTCCATTAATTTCCCTTTCTCTGTCCAGTATTTTCATTTTTTCCCCATTTTACTGGGTCAGTCCCATAGAAATAAAACACGCTGTGATAGCAATCATGTTAAAAACAAAGCAACTTCCTTGACACAGTATTTATCTGTAACTATCCCTCTACGCTGCCATTCTCCAAAATCCTATTCAACAAAACTCTATGAAAAGGTCTATAGTCTGTCAAATTTTTCTCCTCACATTTTTCCTTGAATTTTCTTTAATTAGTATCTCACCCATGCTATCCCTCCAAAACACATAAATGTTACTAAAGACCTCCAAATTGCTAAATCCAGTCAACTTCATCTTGTGAAAAATCTTGAAGAGAATTTGACACTTGATTATCCCTTCCTTCTCAAAACAGGTTTTTCATACAGCTTTCAAAACACTATAGTTCTCTTTTCTTGCTGACCTTTCCTCTGAGTCTTTTTTATTGGTTTCTTCACATTACCCTGACCCCACAATGCTGCAATGCCACAGAGCTCAGTTGAACTTGTATAGCTATGCCCACTCTCTAGAAAGACCTTATACAGCCTCATGGCCTTCAAAAAGTCTGAAATCCATCAAATATTTCCAAATATATATACTTAGGGACATATTCATGTAAACTACTTGCCTTTCAACACCTGGACATCCAATAGATACCGCAGACTTAATAAGTAAAAATTCATGCTACTAATGTTCTTCTCTCTTCCCCCAACCTGCTTCTACCGTGCAGTTCAGCAGCTGCGGAGGCCCCTTTAAGATGTAGGTCAGGTCAGGTCACTCCTTTGCTCAAGGCTTTTCAACTGCTTTCTTATCTTACCTCGAGTAAAATCCAGATTACTTATAGTGGCTTATAGACACCTGAATCAATCATCTCCTGCCTTTTACTTTTCTGGCCTCGTGTCCTACCACTATGTACTGTGTTTCCCCCAATTTCATATTTGTCTGTGTGGCATCCACTAATCACAGGGACAAATTAATGGCCAAGCCTGCTTATAACCCTCTGTAATCCAGTTTTCACAGGCACCTGAAAACTGTATTGCAAACCCTCCAGCCATTCCTGAGCCCATATTTCCTGAGCCTCCTATACCTAACTTCCACAGCAAGCCAATATTTCTCCTGCCCCAAACCAAATGAGGGCCAGACATCAGAAAACTACAGACAGCCCCAATGTTCCAAAATCTGCTAGAAGTATTGAAACTAGCCAATCCTAAGCTGTTTACCCTTCCCTGTCTGACCTTTCACACAGAAATCCCAGTGACAGCTGTGTTCCGTGCTTTCCCCTCACTCAATCCTCCACCTCCTGATCAACACTAGTCTTCCCAGTGTGGCTCTGTGTGGTGTAGCATGTCGTTTTCCCTGGAACTGTCAGCAATGAATTCTTTCACTGATACTTTCCAATCTGTGTCATCACTAGGTCACCTTAATAAATTAAGACCCAGGCACAAATCACATGGTTACCTCACTTACTCCCCTCTGGCCTCATTGGCCAATCTTTTTACTCTTCCTCAAATAAACCAAGCACTCTCCCTTCTCAGGTCCTTTGTCCTGCTCTTTCATTTGCCTGGAATTCTCCTCTCACATTTATTCACATGGTTCAGTACTTCTTTTCTTTCAGGATTTGTTCAAATGTCATCTTATCAGCAAGGCCTTCACTGAGTCCCCCTTAAAGATAGCCCTTCCCCTTCACCCCACCCCAACCCTAAGTTGACACTATCCTCCTTAGTATTCTTTGTTTTCCCATAAAATGTCATCTGAAGTATCTCCTATTTGCTTTTCTAGAAACATAGCCAGAACATAAGCTCCATGAGGAAAAGAGATTTGTTCACAATATATCTCCAGGGTCTAGAACAGTATTTGGAAGAAAATAGGTTTTCAGGAAATATTTATTGGTTGGGTGAATGAATGAATGAATGAATGAGTGAATGGAGTATGGCCACTTCCAGGCCAGTTTAAGACGTTATGAACAATAAGTGATCGGAAACTAAATATTAACACTTGTCCCTGTATGCCTGCTGTAATGATCCCATCTTGTCCCTATTCCTCATCAACCATAGGTAACACATGCTTCAATCCAATATGGGAGGAGATTGAATACATTTAAAAGTGAAAGAGAAAAGCTAATTACAGAGAAAAGGATTCCCATGATAAAGTAATAACTAAAGCAACAAAATACAGCAAAAAAGGGAGACAAATAGTCCCCTGGGGCTACCCTTGGCTGGCTGATCGAGTGGCGGTAGCATTCAGTAAGACCCCAAGGGGCCCAGGTGACATGAAGACACTAGAAATTAACTGGCATTCTATTTGTTCCAGTATCTTGCAACAGGATGTTGAATTGAGTTATGTTCAGAAATGTGACATAAAATGGAAACAAAAATCTGACACAAGTCCTGATGCTACATAGTATGTTGAGGGCTTTCCTTTCACAGATGGTGCCGGCTTCTCTGTCACATAGAGAAACATAAACTACTCAGATGTTTTCTTTCTAATATTCATATACACTGGGTAGTATACCATGTTATACTTCCTCTTCTTTCTAGGTGGCAACAAATTGATCATCATGTGATTTCTTTGTTTTTTCATTCAGATATAAAATTTAATTTCTGGATTAATTCTCCCTCCTTTTGTCATGCAAATCTTTCCCAAGATTGAGAACTCGTTCTGGCCCCCAAAATATACATTTTTACATATTATTTCCAGCCATATATTTTATATATAAACATTGAGTGATTCTACACATCAATATGCAGATAGGCTTTTTAATGGTTGTGGTCTTTGGTGGTTTCTCAGCTGGGTTACTAAAACCTAAAACCAAGGCAAGTGATTACTGCTATCTCTTTAGTTAATCTGGCGTTTACAGAGTACAATTTTTCATACTTGACCTTTAAAAAAATTCATTAAATGAAAATTTATTAAATGTTGTGTAGGCCTTGTTAGATACCATTTTTAAAAAATGTTTATTTTATTTTGAGAGAGAGATAGAGAGAGAGAGCACGCATGTGTACAAGCAGGGGAGGGGCAGAGAGAGGAAGAGAGAATCCCAAGCAGGATCTGACTGTCAGCATGTGGAGCCTGAAGCAGGGCTTGGTCTCATAGACCCTGAGATCATGACCTGAGCCAAAATCAAGAGTTGGGTGCTTCAGTGACTGAGCCACCCAGGCACCCCTTTAGGTAACCTTTTACGGCAGAAAGAATAAAACCATGTACATCTATACTGTTATCCAGCTGATATGGTTGTTAGTGTTATAAAACTACATCATTTAGAAACTCAAATACAAGTATGAACACAAATGACTGATTGTCAAGTAGAAACATCAAATTAATGTGACAGGTGGTTTCAGCCAAGCTATTTCTCCCTTCAACTGTCTTGTTTGTTTTTCATTCCCTACTTTCACTTCCTAATTTTGAGATTGGTTGGCTCTCTTCTCAACCATCTCTACCATTTTTCTTTTTTAATACTCTTTTTTTTTTTAATTTTTTTTTCAACGTTTATTTATTTTTGGGACAGAGAGAGACAGAGCATGAACGGGGGAGGGGCAGAGAGAGAGGGAGACACAGACTTTTTTAATACTCTTTAATATAGCTAATAGGAGAATACTTCTACATCAGTGTACTAAACATGTATGTTCCTGCTAAAAATCCTCTGAAGGTGCCCCATTGTCAGTAAAATAAAGCCCGTTCCCTGGTATGGAACCCAGGCCCTCCCAGTTTCACTCCCCGGAGCTTTTATCTCTTGCTTTTATCCTTCCTCTGCATTGCTCTTTCCTCAAATCATGATGTGTGTCGAACTTTCTACATGATCTGAACTTTTTTAGAAAACCTCTGTGTTTTGCTCAAGCTGTTTTCTCTGACTAAAAGGTGTGGATGCTGTTCTTCTTTTAAAATGGCCACCTCTTTTAAAGGGGTGCCTGGGTGGCTCAGTCGGTTGAGGTCCGACTTTGGCTCAGGTCATGATCTCATGGTCCATGAGTCCAAACCCCCTGTCAGGCTCTGTGCTGACAGCTCGGAGCCCGGAGCCTGCTTCAGATTCTGTGTCTCCCTCTCTCTCTGACCCTCCCCCGTTCATGCTCTGTCTGTCTCTGTCTCAAAAATAAATAAACGTTAAAAAAAAAATAAAAAATAAATAAATAAAACGGCCACCTCTTTCATGCAGTCTTCCTCCCTACCACTAGTTAGAATTAGCTGTCTGTAATTTTTACCTGTAGTGTTTTCATAGCACTTACAACATTCATCATTTCATTTTAATTGCTTATTTCAATTGCTTATCACATTTCACATTAAACTACATGTTTGAAGCCAGACTATTTTCCATCCGTAGCCAGTTTTGATCCTTGAATATAAAAGACCCTTAAATATTTATCAAATCAGAAAGGATATAGTTATATTTAATATAATGAAGTTAAATAATCTTTCCTGTCTTCATGAGCATCCATATGTTTGATTTATTTTTTACTCTTTTCCTGTCTTTGAAGCAGCCTGGCTAGGAACTAGCACATACATCTCGCTGACAGGCCTTCTGTCAACATTTTCTCAGAGAGATCTCATTTTGAATTTTTAATGTCTCGGTCTAGTGTAGTATTGAGTAATACTACATTTTTAAATGCAGAGATCATAAGAATCAGTGATTAATAATAATTAATTACTTGGTAAATTGCCAGGTAAATTGATAAATGTAAACACACTCCCCACAGATGATTGCCTCATTTTTTTTTATGTCTCTCATTGTGGCCTCAGTTTCCTCTTCCGAAATATGACATAGGTGATCCCTTCCAACCTGTGCGTCCTGCTCGAGTAGTATTGTCTGTCCAGACCTGGTTCAATTTTGCCACTTTTATTTTCATATTCCAAAGTTGATGATTAAAAACGGAGTAAACAATCATGATAGAAACATTGTTTTCATTAAAACAATGATCATAGTATTAACTATCCAGCCCCTTTTGCTGGAGGACAACAGATGGACTCTCGGGTGGGCACACAGTTCCACACCCGTCCTGAATGAGCGAGCCAGCTTGCCAGAATCTGTCTTGAGAACTGATTGAAATTATGGATGGGAAACGGTTTAGTAAGGCCTAACGCACTCGCCACATCTAGGGGATCATTATTATTACTGTTGTCATCAGCTTTGTAGTGTGATTATATGGCCGTGCCTTTTTGTTTTAAACAAATTTACTAGCACTTATACATCTGAATGAGTTTTCGCCTCTTCAAATAATATTTAGGAAGGTATTCACTTACTGCAACGATGCTGTTATTCCTCAAACATGATGTAGAATCCATTCAAAAATAGAGAGTCATTGATAGTGGTCCCATGGTGACTTTAAACAAAACTAGTTGTCTGTATGGCATAATTGTACACATTAAAGCTACATAATGCTAAATACATAATTCTGGACAATTAGAAATTTAATGAAGAACGAAGTAGAGATCGGGAACTTAACTTCACAATAAAAGAGACTATTTGACTTTTTTTTTTTTTTTTGGTCGTCTGACATGATGCAGTAAGAACTAACTATACAATACAACCTATGAAATATTCTCACCGTGAGTTTGAACCTGAGTCTGATCAGCGTCTAGCTCTAAATACCAAATTAGAGGAGAAACACAAGAGAAAGAAATATTAAATGGTAAGGAGGAGATACAGTTAGCAAAATCCACAATTCAGATGATTCTATAGGACAAATAATCCATTTTCTTTGACTAATCAAAAGGAGTAGGGAAAAAGAAAGAGGACCTAGGAATTGTGAGAGATTGAAAGAAATTTAAGTGACAGATCAAACAAGTGCTAAATTTAGTTGAACTTGTGTGGACACTAAATTTAAACAAATCAACTATTAAAAGACATTTATGAGACAATTGAGGACAGTTGAACACTGATGGGATATTTGATAGTGTCAACAAATCAATTTTGTTTTGAATTTACATGTAATAATATAAATGGTTTATTGTTATATTATGAAAAGGTGTACATTTTTCAGCAGTACATACAGAAATATTTACTAATGAATGTTACATTGTTTAGAATATGCCTTTGTATGCTCTAACAGTGTAGAATGAAAAAGGGAAGTAAAAGAGGAGAGAAGAATACAGAATATGATAATTGAAGAAGATGAACTATGGGTCAATTGTTACTAATTATACTGTTCCCTCGAATTTTGTATAGATTTGAAAATTTTCATAGTAAAAAGTTTAAAATAAACACACAAAGTAGGCATATAAAGAGAAGAGGAGTGAGAATATTTCTGGACTTCACAATATCCCGGATAGCCTCCTGCCCTTGCGTTGCATGAGATATCCTCAAATGTGTCTCTTGAAATTAAATTTGCACCGACGTTCTATTTGCCTCGGTGAATCCCTAATGAATACATTGAGCCAGCCAAAAAGAATGCTCATGAGCTTCCTTAGTAATCATATTAGAGAACTAAAAATGTTTCAGTCCAGGAGCACCTGGGTGGCTCAATAGGTTAGGCGGCCGACTTCAGCTCAGGTCATGATCTTGTGGTTTGTGAGTTCTAGTCCCACATCAGCCTGTCTGCTGTCAGAACAGAGCCCGCTTTGGATCCTCTGTCCCCCTCCCCCTCTCCCTCTGCCCCTTCCCTGCTCATGCTCTCTCTCTCTCAAAAATGAACAAACAGTTAAAAAATGTTTCACTCTATTTTAAAAATACTCTATAAAAAGTAATGCTTTATATAAATATCACTGTTTCCATTAAAGTGTCAATCATAGTCTTAGATACATATTGGGCATATTTATAATCTAAAATGGAATTAAATAAAATTGAGACTATTAGAGCATCACTAAGAGAAAAAGAAAAAGCTAGAAATACTCAAATCAGTGATTCTCAACCAAGGATGACTTTGCCCACCAGGAGACATTTTGCAATGTCTGTAGACATTTTTGATCATCACAACTTTGGGGAATGAGTGGGAAGAACCAGGGCAGGGGCGGGGTGGGGGGCGCTACTGGTATCTAATGGATAAAGGACAAGGATGCTCCTAAACATCCTGCAATGTACAGGACAGCCTCCTTCCCTGCCCCCACATACAACCAAGAATTACCCAGTTCAAACTCACTAGTTAAGTGATATTACTTTAAATGCGAAGCAGCCAGACACTCCTCGAATTTCTTCATTTATTTTAATACCTCTTAATGTGTCGATCACTACATACATTGTGTACATCATACATGAAAATATAGAAAACAAATCTATTTTTTGTTTTAATTAAGTTTGGAAAACAGATAAACTGTAACCCTGAAGAAGATAGTCAATAATGACTATTTTTCTAGCAAATCAAAAACTGCTTTTTGCTACCTTTAAAATTATATCTTTTCACACATTTGGAGTCACTAATCTTTGCTCACTTGATGAGTTATAAGTAGTAATTTTTTATCTGTCCAAGTTATAGGTAATTACTATATTGATTTTCAGCTGACCTAGGACATGATTTATCAAAAGTGTGAAAATGTGTATTTTAGATGTTTCTAGTTGGAGCTTTATTTCATTTTGCAGCCTCTAGACAAATACTATACTAATCATTTAAAGACTATCAAAGTTGCTTCAGTTATCTCTTATAATAACAGTATAATTTGCATTTATAATTAGCACAGAAAATGTACTGTTAAAAAAGCAGCTTCTTGTCTTTGTGGCGTCTTAAAAATTTAATTTAGAAGATAAATTTCTTATTTAAAAAACCAATATGTTTTTCAGATATTAAAAGGAAAAGAAGAACTAATATTCTTTCCCTTACTACCTATTATTGTATAAATAATATATGTCACCTTTTAGCGGGGATGGGAATACTGTTACTTAAGATACTTAAAAAATACTTTATAAAAATATGCCATGAATTTAAAGACCTACCCACAGGATATTTTACTCTTATAACCACTCTTATGATTTTCTTGTAATTCTTTTCCCAGACTGATTCTTGTAGACACGTGGTTATATGTGAGCATTCTCTTATATTTTAGATACGTCTTTTGTAAATGATATTGCTACATTTTACTTTCTTACCCTATCTTTCTCTTTCAACTGCTGAATTTAGTTTATTTTAAAATAAATGGTATATTAATACCTGCAACCAATCTTCCATCTCATTGTGTAGATTCTTCTTGTGTGTTTTCCCTTTATTTAGGTATTTCCTCGTTATTTATTGCTTTCTTTTTTTTTTTAATTAAGATTTTTGTTTTTATTTTTTTTCATGTTTATTTACAATTTTTTGAGAGAGAGACAGAGAAAGACTGTGCACCCTTACTAACAAGAGAGGGGCAGAGAGAGAGGTAGACAGGATCTGAAGCGGGCTCTGTGCTGACAGCAGAGAGCCCAATGCGGGATTCGAACTGACAAACCATGAGATCATGGCCTGAGCTGCAAGCAGATGCTTAGCCGACTGAGCCACCCAGGCACCCCAAGGTTTTAGTTTTAAATTCTATTTTGCCCCCTAATTAATTTTGGGAAAACACTTCCTATTTCTGTTATTTATTCATCCTGATTTTCACATGCATGCTTAAAATCTGCTGTTAATACCTCCATGATATTCTCGGACCTTAGAAAATTTTACAGTCACCCCAGTCTTACATGTCATTAATTACAAAACTATAATCCTAACTTCCATTTTTTACCACAGTCTAAGTGACTTAAATAACAGAAATTTGTTGTCTCAAAGTTTTGGATTCTAGATATCCAGAATCAAGGTTTGGTCGGATTGGTTCTTCCTGAGGGCTGGGAGAGGAGGATCTGTTTCAGCCACTCTGCTTGGCTTGTAGAGGTCATCCTTTCCCTATGTTTCTTTGTATCACCTTCCCTCTATGCATGTCATTGTGTCCAAATTTCCCCCTTTTATAAAGACTCCAGTCAGATTAGGGCCCACCCCATGACCTCGTTATGACCTTGATTATGTCTGTAAAGACCTTATGTCAAAGTAGTGTCAAGTTCTGAGTGACTAGAGGTTAATGATGACTTTAATATGTGAATGCTAGTGGACACAGTTCAACCCATAACACTACCCGAATTTGACATTGTTGTGATGATAACGATCAGCTTTTGTTGTTAATGTTTCTTTAAATTTATTCATGGTCATTTTCTTTGCTCTAAAATGAAATGTTAGATTCTAAGGTGTTACTGGATCTGTTTCCTTGCTTTCCCCCAAACAAGTGGTTTTAATGAGGTTTTATTTGTAATAAAGTACTCACCTTTATCTGAAAATGTCTGTAATTTTGCCCTAGCTCTTGAATGATTGTTTATTTGTGGACTTGATTCTGTGTTGACAGTTAATTTATTTTGGAAGTTTGAAGGTTTTGTTTTGTCTTTGGCTTCCTTTGTTGCTATGGGAAGTCTTTTTTATTCCTATGTGCATATTACATCTTTTCTCCATAATTACTTGGAAATCCCCCCATTTTTATCATGTTTTTTAAAAAATGAAATGTTTATTATATATATCTCTATATATTATATATATTATCTATATTATCTGTATATATTATCTATATAATATATATATTATCTATGTATATTATATTTATTATATATATATAGAGAGAGAGAGAGAGAGAGAAAGTGAGAAGAAGGGAGGGAGAGAGAGAGAGACACCATGGGGGAAGGGCAGAGAGGGGGGGTGGAGATAGAGGATCTGAAGCAGGCTCTGCACTGTCAGTACCCAGCCAGATGCTGGGACCGAACTTATGAACTGTGATCATGACCTGAGCCAAAGTCAAACACTTAAGCAGCTGACCCACCCACGTGCCCCTGAAATCCTCTCCTTTTTAAAGTGAATTTTGAGTGTAACAAGTTTAGGTTTCGATTCATTTTTATGCATTCAGCCTGGGATTGGTTGAGCTCCCTGTACCTTAAGAATCATATCTCTTTAAATTCTAAAAGGGTTCACACATTATTTCTTTGAGATTTTGTTTTTCCTTGTTTCTTTGTATTCTGCTCTTTAAACTGGAAGACATGTCTCATCCTCTCTCATGTTTTTTCTTCTTTGTTTTATATCTGTCTCTATTTTTCTGTGATTTTTGAAAATATTTCTTAGTTTTTTTTGTGAATGTATTTCTGTATTTGTAAGTATGTGCTGAATTGTATCCAAGGTACGGATTTGTTTGCTAAGGTTTTTTAAGAAAATTCAGTTTTACATAAATGTTCATCTTTGCAGGGCTCAAGACAAGTGTGCAAATAGAAACCTATATATTATGTCTCTACATATTTAAAACACTATAGGCCATTAAATAAAATAAGTTCTATCTTCCAGTCTTAACAGATAAACCTTCATAATGATGTGAAAGGCCAAGTTTTGAATTTAGAATGCTTGGACTCTTCATTTTCTGTGCTACAAAGAAAGCCATCTTCTGGCCCTAGGGCCCCCGGCCTGTGTCCTGCTCTCCTTCTCTGTCCATAATTGCATCCATCCCATAATATGGGGGAATCCCCTCAGGCATGTGTTGACATGGCATCCATGCACCCAGGCTCCATCCCTGACCCTATTCCCAGCTTTCCCTTAGACACCCCTCCAGCCTAGTGACATGAATACCAGTTGCTGAATCTGCTCTTAGGATGATCAACACAAAGTGTGGGACAGGTTAAAGCCACATAGACATGGAATTTGGGTCCCTGTGTACCCGGAGGATGATCTAGAAGAAAAGGATGAGAGACTCCAACTGGGCAGGTCTCCTTGAATCCATATTCCCTACACTTTGAAGATGGGTGTGGCAGAAAAAGAACCATTTCAGGCTCTTCAAAGTGCTGTACTCGGGCATAGGCCTCTCATGCATAGACCTAGAACCATTATTCCTGGAAAATAGAAGCATCCTTATCAAGACCTTAAACAATCAGGAGCTTTTTCTGAGCCCACCACTTTACTAAAAGTAATCTGCTTGTGGATAATAAATACAACACATATAGCCAATATATATTTAATAATTTCTATTTGCAGGGCCCCAAGCTTGTGTTTTTTATATATTTTCTCATTAACATCTCTTGATTTAACCACTTCCTATCTATTTTTACCATCACTGATTCATTCAAGCCTTTACTATTTTTTCCTGTACTGCGGGAATAGTTCTCTGAGGGGTCTCCCTGTTGTATCTATTCACAATTTATTTTCTGGCTCTTTGTTGACTTTAAGATGATAGTCCAACACCTAGTGTGATTTGCAGAGGCATTTGTGATATCATCCTTTACCATCTTTCCTACCTTAAATCCTTTCAGCCCATCCTTACATCTTCCAGCTATATCAACACATTTGTAGTTCCTCAGATATCCTTTTCTATTTCCTGACCCCCATCTCTTTCCTTTCTCTGCCTTTTTCACATTTCTCTATGTGTTACTTGTTCTATGAAGACTTTCCTTGATAAGCTGATGGAATTCTTTGTGTCCCCACTGTATGCCGAGAGATTGGGGAGTGTTTAAAATGGATTATATCTGGGGTGCCTGGGTGGCTCAGTCGGTTAAGCAACTGACTTCCGCTCAGGTCATGAACTCATGGTTTGTGAGTTCGAGCCCCACATCAGGCTCTGTGCAGACAGCTCAGAGCCTAGAGCCTGCTTTGGATTCTTTGTTTCTCTCACTCTCTCTCTCTCTCTCTCTCTCTCTCTCTCTCTGTGTCGCTTAAAAATAAATAAACATAAAAAAAAATGGATTACATCTATTGCCTCACATGTTTTCCCCCTGCTGGACTATGGGCAACTTGTTTTGATGGACTGTGGCCTCAGATGTTAGTACTTTGTGATGTACATACCAAATAATAGTATTTTCTGAACAAGTAAATAAATAGCAATACAATTCGATCTTGCTGGCTGATTAATCCTAAGATAGATCATTATAGCCTGTTTTGTTTTTTGTTTCTTGTTTTTTTGTTTTTGCTTTTGTTTTTTTTTGTTTTTTCTTCTTTCTGTTTGAGTCTACCTTGCAGGATAGTGTAGGGAAATGCAAGGTGCAGGAAAAAGCAACTGGTTATGAGGAGGACTGAGTTCCTTAGGGTTTCTTACATCATACAGACCTGGCAGGAGCTTTGTAGCTGAGTCAATTCCTCCAGGTACCCTTTGTGGAATAACTTTAAAATCCAGGTTCTTTCTCAAGAGAATGTGGTTTGTTTGTTTGTTTGTTCCAAATTATCTGTCTTTAATATTAGGAAAGAAATCAGACATATTATAGCAGAAGAGAGAAATGCTACCTCTTATCAGTCTGGTTCAGAGAAGGCCTTAGGCAAATCTTCCCAGGAACAAAACAGTTTTCATTGTTTTCCATTATTGTTCCTTATTACTGTTATTATTATTGGTATATAATGTATAATGATGTGAGTGACTTTTGCTATGTGCTATGGCATATGCCGTTTCATTGTAAACGTTAGAAGTCTTAGTTTTTATGGATTAAAGCCTATCTGAGGGGAAACGGTGTATGAATGATAGCTGTAGCCAAAGAAGCTATAGAAATAAATGTAAAACTCTATTGAAATTTTAAAAAATGATTCATTTACCTATTGTTTCCTCTATTATGTATTTTATTAGTAAACTCAATACTCAACCAAATATTATATCATTACATTCTTGTCAAGACTCATAGGACCATTCCGATGACTTCTCCACACAGCTTTATAATGGCCAATTCTAGACTCTTCTGGAAGGATTTTTGATGGCTTGGAAGATAGCTGCTAATCACCAGAAATCTTCTGTTTTCTGCTAGTTGCCAGCCCAGGAATGTCAGGTGATAAAACTTGGTTTAGTGTCAGAATCTGATACTTAAAGATGCCTGTTACTTGGCTTGGGCAAAATCTCAGTCTTTACAAGTTAATAAACATGTTTACCCAATTCAGCCCTTCTGTATTTTATAAATCTGGTTGTAATTGTATCCAAATCAACTTTAAGTTTAGAAAATGCCTATGAGTCAGAAATATGAGATGTGAATGTTTAAAGGTGACTTTCCTGTAACACGGTGTGTTAAACATTCTCCCCCTTCATACTCCACCCCCTTCTGCTCCTTCCTTTCTCACTCCAGGAGACTGTGTGTTCTGTCTGTTACAAGCACTTTCATATTCTTATGTTTACGAGCTCACTCGAGAAGGCTTCATCAAGGCATTATTATGTATGGTGCTATTCTAGACACTGGCATAAATGAGATGAACTAGGTACAGGCAACATTCTTAACTCATTCATGGTCTTAAAAAAAAGGCAGTTATGAACCCAAACAATTATAGTGTGCGCATTAAGCACAAACTGCAGGGAAGCATGAGATTTTAAGGGCACTTACAGGAAGGAAGTAGCAGTGGGGTTACTGAAAGCAGGAAACGAATTACAATTAAAGCAGATGCTGTGAACAAAAGTTTGAGCTAGAGCTCTATGATGTTTAGGTTGATTGCTCATTGCTCAAGTTTCAAGTACAAGGTAAAGAGGGATGGGATTTGAAGGTAACATTTGTGTGCATAGATGGAACTAATGTGGGTCACTATGCAGGTTGTGTTAGCCAAATAACCCAGGTAGGTCAGCTTAACTCCTCTCTTCAGTGGCCAAAGGGGAGTTGGGTTAGGGGTAAAGGAGAGAGTGAACATAAACGAGTAGTGATTCTGAAATATAATCACTTAAATGCCATCTGTTACAAATTACTGCTTGTCTTCTTATATGTGTTAGAAGAAAAATGTGCACTTTATGAAATGGCATCTTCTAATGGTCAATGGTAAATTAGTTTCTAGATATAATACCTTATTATGCCAAAATACTGGAAATAGTACAGAGGTGAGAGTCGATTACAGAGTATGGCTGAACTGAAGAAGAATGAAAAGCAATAAATATGTTAAGATACAGTCTTCATGACTATGAAGGGGGGCTGCTTCATTACAGTGGGAGCCGCTGGAGGAGAAGCCAAGATTCTTTGTTAGCTTGTTATGATAGGCAAAATAACACCTTATTACTCTGAAATGGATTTGCTATTTTAGATCTGCTTTGGAAATACTTATGAGATATTGAATTTGTTATTTCTTTGACTAAAAATCTTAATGGCATATGCTATTTTATTTTTATTTTTTGACATATGCTACTTTAAAAGCAATTTCATTTAAATAACCATAACAATAATAATTTTTAAAAAAACAAAGCATCAACGTTCAGCACTACCACCTTCTCTAAAGAGTAAATATATTACTTCAAACTGCATTTTTAAAACAAAATTTTGTCTAAAATCCCTTCATTCATTCATTTGCCTAAAGTTCATGTTTGAACTTGCAAAAGCTTGTTCACTGTTGAAATTTTCATCTACTCAGAATCAGTGTTTATTTTCCTCCAGATTTCATATAAATCCAAAATTGAAATAAAAAAAATCAAAAGGAAAATAATTACTTTTTAAAATTATACATTTATATATATTTTTTTGTATTGTGAAGCCATATGGAGTACACCCTCAGATCTGTTCTAAGAAAAAAAAAAAAAAAAAAAAAACAGCTGCTTTTTCCTGTCCTAGTCATGTGCTGGGGATAAATGCATTCTGAAAAGGACTAGGATAAATGCATTCTGAAAAGGATGAGATTGTGAACTCAGAGGGACCCTAAGAATTTGAGGTATGGTAATAGGGGTATTATTATTTATTTTGAATAGCCAATGTAGGAGACTGTAGTTAGCCTGCAGAGTGTGAAACCCATAGAAACTCATTCACAGCCATGTGTTTACATGTCCAGGTACTTGCACTTCTAAGCTTTTTATATTCAAGTGTGAAAGACTTAGTTTCCAGTTAGAGGCTGATGGGAGAGATTCATTTTCCCTTTCTTCTCTTTTGGGCTTGTTGTTTTATCTTGTATCTGGGAGTAGGCTTGTGTTTTGTTCCTGAAATCATCCTACACCTGTGATTACATGTAAGCTTCCTTTAATAATCAAGAATGCAAAGTCTGAAGCTTAACTTTGCCTTCTAGACCCAGATTTCCAACTGGTGGTTTTGATGCATTAATGAATCGAGAAATGAACTTTGTGGGTTTGACTAGCACTTTTCTAGAATGGACTCTAATAGAAAATACCAGAGGGTAATACAAATGTTAAAGCAGGCAGTTAGTTACGTTCTGGAAGGATGTCTGGAGGCCAGTGAAGAGGAAATCCTGGCCAGCTATAAGGAAGTCAGAGAGGCCTGTCCTGGCAGCACTTTGAAACAAAACCACAAGAAACTGGATCAGACCAGACAGACCCAAGATGGCTGACAAAGTAGGCCAGAGTTCACATTATTCCTTCATTACACTACATTAACATGCTAAAATTATGTCCCTAAGGTGCCCTGACAGGAAACCCCTGACCAAATAAGGAAGAAACACCTGTACCCCTGCTTCAGAGAAATCCCCGCCTCAAGTAATGACTGTTCCATCTGCTTATTAACAACTGTCAATAAAAGATAAGCTCCGGGGGGGGGGGGGGGGCAGCTCTTTCTTGAGCTCACCAGGTCTCACATCTTGAGAGAATACTTTCTCTTTAATCAACATTCCTTCTTGTACTGCTTGTCCCTGTGTTATGTCTGCCCTTGAATTCATTCTCATGATAAGACCAAGAGCCTTTAGCCATATTTTTTAGATGGGCTGGTTTGAGGCCTCAGACTCAAGGTGCTCCCCTGGCAACACAAATAGGGTGGGTTTCATGTTATTCAATTTCTGTTTCAGTTATACATACAAACGAATGGAAAAGATTTCTAGATTCTCCCTAGATACCTATTCTTCTCTACTTAAATAATAAATAACTACATTTCAACTACATTTCCCAGCTACCCTGTAGCTGTATGGGCTTAAAGTTTTGAAGGGTACCATAATATGCCACCGCAAAATTGACTCTTTGGCATATGGATGCATTTTGGGCTGAGAGCCATTGAACATCAGCATAGACAGGAAAAGCTCTAAAAATGGGGCACACATTTTCTCCCTGTAAGGGTATTTACATTCGTAAAAGTTGTCTCCCTCTCCCATACCAGGAAGTGGAGGACTGTTAACAATTTATCAATGGAAAAGGTGCCCACTTAAATGTGTATGCCAAATCTTAATAAATCATTTGTTTACCATGCTTATCTGGTCACCTTCCCATAACTTAAATCCCCTGCTGCCCCAAACATCTTTTCCTTTGTTTAGGCTAAGGTGGTGCATAAGCCTGAGTTCTAACCAGCCCCTTGGGTTGCACATTGATGGGTGCTTCCATGTGCATTAATGTGTATGTTGGAAAACCCAAGGTGGATAGAGGAAAAAGATTATTTTCCTCTCCTACAACCTAATTGTGGCTAACAGGATATAAATGGAAGTGAGGTGTGCCACTTTTAGGTTGTGTCTTTGAGGGAAGGAAAAGCAACCTCCTCCTTTCTCTCCACTTTAGCTACAGTGCACACATATTGATGCCAGCTGGAGAAGCCAAACCACTAGATAGAAATCTCACACTGAGAATGGCCAGACAAGAAGATCGAATGAGCCTGGATCCCTGATTATTATGGAGCCTTTACATCAGCCCGTGACTCTAGCTAACTTCTAATTAAGAGATAAACAATTCTCTTGTTGAAGCTTTTATTATTTTGGATTCTAACCATGATTGAATTGATGTATCAATTAGTACAGATCATGGTATCTGGGAGTGGAGCTGTAGAAACAACACCTAAAAATATTATACTGGCTCAGTGATTAGGAGGGATGGAGGGAAGATGCAAATGTTGGGCTAGAAAGCTGTTGACAATACCTATATTGTAATAAAACATTTGCCAAATTACTTGGAGAGATCCTGGATGTAAGACTATGTGCCAACCAAACATTAATACTTTTATTACTTATAGGCTGTGTAGGTGCTCCAGGGCAGGTTGCCCCAACATGGGTCACTTTGGCATGGATATTATTTTGAGCTAAAAGTAATAAAAACCCATTAGATGCAGGGAGAGCTCTTTTCCTGGTCCTCAACTGCCTAAATTTACATTGGCAAGGACAGCCTGTACCAGGCAATCAACAGAGACTTTCCTTCACCTAAGAAACATATCTGCTAAAAGGGCAACCTTTGTTTTTCATAATATCTCCTTTTACCTTCCTGCTAATGGACCTTCTCCCTTATGTATCCTCAAACCCTTTCCCTTCTTTAGCTCATATCAGCTTCCTGTTGCCTCATTGTCTTTGGAATTTCATGTTTGTGCAGATTGCCTGCAGGTACTCTTATTAAATTTTACTTTCTCCCGTTAATCTGTATCATGTCAATTTAATTCTAAGTCCAGCTAGAAGGACCTTGTAGGGCAGAGGAAGGTCTTTCTCCCCAATAACTGTTTATATTTTTTAAATTAAAAAATTTTTTTTTTCATCACTTGACAGGTCCTACCAGAGAGGTGAACTCAAGTTATAATTGGCCACTTGCAAAGAGAAAAAGAAGAGAATGAAGCTCTGGGAAGGTAGGCTTTCTGTTTCTTTGGCCTGCAATCTAAATTGAGAGTCTTATAATGCAGGGCCTTATAAATCAGTTCTGACAGGAAACAATGCCATTTGTGCCCAAACTGAGGCAGTGATAAAATGAGTCTCTAAATCAAGAAACAGTCTTTGCAGGAGATAAGACTGGACAAACCGTTAAGACTATCAGACAGTGGGAGCCAGCCCAGTGGGAAACATTAGATTAAAGATGTTGCCTTCCTACTGAAGCCAATTGTTTTATTTGGCCTGAAGGTAGTCACTATTAAATTGAGCAAGAGAGTGATTGACAGGGCACAGAAGCAAGTAAACAAAAGACCAGAATTGTCAGGCTAAAAAGCAGTGTACGGATGAGAACTTTGTCTTTATTTACTTGCAACCGGAACTGCTAGAAATAAAGAATCTGTTGACCTTCTAAAGTTTTTCATTTCATTGTGTTACCAAAGAAATTCTTGACCTTCTAAAGTTTTTCATTGCGTTGTGTTACCAAAGGAATTGGGGACCAAGCTTGCGAAATTCTATTAGCGTTCACCCCTTAAAACAAACTTTATCTCTCTAAACCTGTCCAACCGGCAGGAAGCAGCCTTCTGACATTTTGAAGTTCCTAAGTTGGGAATACTCTGTGATGTGTACCTCTCATGTGGCCATGAAAATAATGGAGAAGCCAAGTCAAACATTGGCAAGATAATGACCAAGAGGGTATGCCCCAGAAAATGGAACCAAAGACTGCCAGATAGTTTAACGCAGGAAATTACTGCCATGATAGTGAGTTCAGTTACTGTGGTGTTCTCCTTACTCTTCCCTTTTCAGAATTGAGTTCAGTGTGTTGATCTTGTTCCTATTTACTATTGTGTATTAGTCTGGCAAGTGGGGCAGAAACTCAATTTTGATTAATAGATTGTCAGTTCATGCAAAGCCACTCCCAGTTTTGATGGGAGTGCACATCACCCAGAGATGCCAGACTTAGAACAGGATGCAGGACCTACACGAGACTTTGGGGTTGTCTGTCTTGGAGAGTGGAAGGGAAGGAGGATGTTCTAAGATGAATGGGAAGGGAAACGTGACCTGGATCGACTAGGATGGCCAAGACTGAAGTAGACTCACTATCTGTTCTTTTCTGTTGCAGAGAAAAGTCACTTGCCACCAAAATTCATGTTCCCATTCATAGTACACACTTGGTCTTGGGAAAGGGATGCCCATTTAGGGATTACATTTTCTAGCCCCTCTGATACCCGATGGGATCACATAACTACTTGCCAAAGAATGCAAGTCCACTTGACTTGTGGAGTCTGTCCTTTCTTGATCAGGTTGTTTAAGACACAGGAATACTTCTGTCTCGTGCACTCTCTCATGACTGGAAAGGAAAGGACAATCCTTCCCTCACCCCCAGCCATCGAATCCATGTATTGAAGATGACAGAGCTTCAGCCTGAGTTTCTGAACAAATACTAAACACAACATGAGGAAGAAATTTTTATTGTGTTTGACCGATTTTGCATTTAGAGAGGCCTGTCTTTTTTTGTTTTTAAGTAGCAGCTAGTCTTACCCTAAGATACCTTTTTACATGTAGTAAAATAGTAATAGTAATAGTACTTTGGCACATGGCCATCCAGCTCAAGTCTGTATTTTCCAGTCTTTTTTGCATCTGGATGTGACTACATGACTAAGTCCTGCCAGTCGGACATGAGCTAAAGTGGTATATGTAACTTCTGTGGCATGTCCTTTAAGAGAAGAAGTATATCCTCCTTTTTATTTTTTTTCTTTCCCCTAATAGAGTCTGGGCATGCTGATGGGAAGTGAAACACCCAGGAGCACCTGGGTGGTTCAGTCTGTTAAGTATCTGCCCCTTGATTTTGGCTCAGGTCATGATCTTATGGTTCATGAGATCTAGCCCTGTGTTGAGCTCTGTGCTGACAGTGTGGAGCCTGCTTGGGATTCTCTCTCTCCCTTTCTCTCTGCCCCTCCTTCACTTACACTGTCTCTCTCAAAATAAATAAACATTAAAAGAAAGAAAGAAAGAAAGAAAGAAAGAAAGAAAGAAAGAAAGAAAGAGAAAATGTTTTAAAAAGAAGTGAAATACCCATCGTACACAAAAAGTGGTCTGATCAGGAAGATAGGACACCAAGATAAAACAGTGTAGGCCTAGGTTGCCTGTTTGGAATTTCACATGGGAGAGGAACCTTTCTCTTATTTAAATCATTATTATATGAGAAGGCTCTCTGCTACAGCATATGAACAGATAGCTTACCTTATGCATGTACATGTGTATGATTGACAATAAAACTTATTTTTGCGGGTTGCAGTTTTAAAAAATTTACATCGTTCCATTGTATTAATAATTCCATGAATACTCTTTTAATCTGATGTCCATTTATTTCTCCTATGCCTCTCTTCTTTATGGCGCCTCAGTAGTTAAAGGGCTCATAAACTCAGTGCCTCTCTATGGTAATTGTGCTGTCAACCTCCCCTAGAAATGACATTTGTAGTCATGTAGGAGAGATAAAATAATTTCTCCTTAAACCTTCTAGGTTCGTGGCTGAGACCCCCTGTAATGAAAAGCAGATTAACAGGAGAAAAATAGGAGTTTAATAACATGTATACGTCTTGTATAAATGGGAGAGACCCAGGAAGACCGAGTAACTCCCTGAAATGGCCCAAGCCACCACCTTATATGTCCTCTCCAGCAGACAAAAGAGGATGTTTGTGAGGGCTGGGCGGGCACTTTTGGGGACTTGCCAGGAAAGGCATAGTAAACAAAGGTATGGTTGTTATGCAGATTTAAGTAGTTGCCTTTTCCATTGAAAGCATTTCTAGAGATTTGGTCGTCCTTTTCCTTGTTGAGAGAGGAAGTAGGCCTTGCAAATGGTGATTTCTCTTATAAACGTTAATGTCTCTTACAAAAAGGTATCTTAGTTTTCGGAGCTTTTCTTGTATCTGTAGTTTCTCAAAAATAACCAGCTCAAAATAATCCTTATGCCTAAGTGGCATATTTTGGCATGGTAAATTTTGCTCCCTTTTATCAATTTCTCCAAATGCAAAATGCTTTGAGCTCTCTGGTATGCAGATTTCCAAAGGTTTGGCTAAGGGAGTTAGGTATCCTATCTATTATGCCTAAGAATTGGACAGATTGGACAGATATAGGAAGCCATGGGGAGAGTCACAGGATGACTCAGCTGTTTCCTATCCTGGGAATCTTGTTGATTGAAGAATAAGGTTTAGGACTTTTGAATTTTAATTTTAGGTATTTATTTAAATTTTTTTAATGTTTATTTATTTTTGAGAGAGAGAGAGATACAGAGTGAGAGTAGGGGAGGAGCAGAAAGAGAGGGAGATGCACAATACGTAGTGGGCCCTGAGCTGTCAGCAGAGTCCAGTGAAGGGCTTGAACCCACAAACCATGAGACCATGACCTGAGCCAAAGTCAGATGCTTAACCGACTGAGCCACCCAGGTGCCCCTTGAATTTTAATTTTTGTTCATATCAATAAAGTGCCCAGTCCTTTTTGAATAGGAATAATGTAAAAATTGATGAAGGAATTAAATGAGCAGTGTTACTGATGCATATAAAGAGGAAGTAAGGTAAAAATCAACAGAAAAAAATGAAAAATGTGTGACTACATGAAGTTACGTTTTTTGATAATTTATGATTTATTTCTATTTCTCATATAACCCAGATGATTAGCTGTCTTACTAAACAGAGGTCAAATTAATGTGGTTTAGGTTTTCTTTTTTTTTTAATTATAATGTTAACAATACATCAACCAATATTTTTTTTAAATTTCCTTTTTTTAAAAGGCAGCAGCTCTGGACCTTTTTGGAGATAGATATCAAAGACTAATAAAGGATAAGTATAGTAGTTTATAAAATAAGCACAAAAATCAATCAGTTCACTTACTCTTTTTCCTTAATATTTACTTACCTTCCACCAACAACAAAAGAGATGTAGAATCTTAAAGTCAATACTGTTGACTCACTTGTACTTGTGTTTTACTCCTGGGAGACTGGCTAAGTGACTATTTACAAGGTTGGGAAGCATGTATGTTCTGCTATATTATTGGGAACAGGATCTTGCAAGCATGAAGTCATTCCATTGGGAGATAGGGACTTGTGTCTCTTGGATCTACCACTATTAAGTTATATAAAAGGGCAAAGTGTCGCAATATTTGGACCTCCATTTCATCATCTCTGCAATGAGGAGCTTATGCTAGATGAGCCCTACAACTCCTTTGCGTTCAAATTATGCCTTAAAGGAAATAAAATGTAATTAAAAAAAGAAAGTGACACATCATAATAACAGAACTGATTTTGAAGGAAAGGAATGGATTTAGATGTATTTATTTTACGTGTGTTAAACAACCCCAAGTATAGCACAGGACTTCACATTGTCTCTTAGAAACATTCTCATGGCTCTCGATTTCTTCAGATTGTTGTGGAGTCTCACCTCCATCTCGGCTCAACAGCATATGACTGTTAAAATTTTATCCCCCAGATGGCAGCACAGCATTCTAAGTTTAGAATGGTCTGGTCCAGGGCTCTGGCAAAAGGCAATACAAGCTTGTCTCTGGCACATTTATGTGCCACGTTTCTTCCTTTTGGAGGAAATATGCTACGATTCTGATGTTAGGAGACTTGAGTGATCAGAGACAAATAGCTCATTTTGAAGCGAACACAGCACCTATCCAATTGCATGTTTGTGTAGTTCCACTTCTGATAAACAGTACGGAAGACAATCACACAAAGTAAACTAATGAAATGATGGGAGTTAATATATATATTAACAAATATATATATATTTGGTTGAAGAAATGACCTGAATTTTTAATTTTTCTTTGCATGTTATTTTATCAGAGTTTGAACATATTTACTAAATGTAATAGGATTAAATAACTGCTCAGCCATTACTTTTAAAGGACACATTTGAAATGGATAGGATCTTCTATCACCTCGGCTGCAAGCTGCTTATGCTATGACAGTTGCTAAGACTTGCTTAGGAGACAGATAGAAACAAACGAACAATATAGCTTCACAAGGTGAGCATGAAAGAAGTCAGGGGAAGATCCCTATCTCTGTTTTATGATTCAAAAGCCAGTGGAATCAATTGGATTGAAACAATATCTGGTCCTTTGTAGGATGGCCAAAGAGATTAGCATGAATCCTTTAAGTTTCCAGTATATAGGGAGGAAATTAAACATTATGCATTCATAACACTAAAACAATGCTCATTGGTAACACCATGAAAATAGCATAAATAAAGATGGGAAAACAAAGTGTAAAAAGGCTATAGAGGACCATCTTGAAAATAAGAAATATTTCATTTTGATGGGCTGTAAAACATGATCCTATTTGTATGTTTTAGAGATTCCTTTACCTTTAGGTTCAATGAAGGCTTCTTTCCAAATAGAAGGGAAGCAAGGAAAAAGGAAAATGTAGGCCCAAACATGTATGTTAGAGACGTTTCACATTGGGCTAGTTAGGAAATACTGCTTAATCAAACAATATGCGATGTCACTGAAGTTTTTACACAAGACAGGGACAGTCAGATTTATTCTATAAACACAGGGTTCTGGTAGCACTATGAAAGAGAAGTTGAATGTAGAAGGAACTAGAGACAGGGAGATCAGAGATGAGCAAGGAAACACAGTCCAGAATAATAGGAGCAGCCATCATCATAGCTTGCAAATAATGACTGGTTGGCTTGCCAACAAATTTAAAAATTGCATGATCTACACAAAGGCCCTTTAGTAGCCTGCAAATTTTTACATGTTTTTCCCATCAGGATGCAAATTCCCTCCCCTTCTCCTGTCCACATAGCATTCAGATGCCAGGTTTAAATATTCTACATAGAGGGGCCCCTGGGTGGCTCAGTCAGTTAAGCGACTGACTTTGGCTCCGGTTGGTCATGAACGTAAGGCCTGTGGGTTGGAGACTCTTGTCCTGCTCTGTGTTGACAGCTCAGAGCCTGGAGCCTGTTGGTTAAGCATTGGAATTCAGCTCAGGTTATGATCTCACAGTTGGTGGGTTCGAGCCCTGTGTGGGGCTCTGTGTTGACAGCTCAGAGCCTGGCGCCTGCTTCGGATTCTGTATCTCCCTCTCTGCCCCTCCCCGACATGTGCTCTGTCTCTCTAGAATAAATTAGCATTAAAAAAAAAATTGTATGCAGAATTAGCTATATTTATCAACAGGTGTCTCCTTCCTGCCCCACCAACACTTTATACCCAAACACAGGAGAAACCTTATCTTTTCTTCATAATTGCAGTTTGTTTGCAGGAAGATTGAACGGTTGAGGCTTATAAGAGCAAACGTTTTTTTCTCCCTTTAATTGTTTTTGATGCCGCCATCAGTGGTAAACTTGAGCAGCCAGCAGAGGGCACGTTAGATGGAGAGAGTACAGTGTCTGCCTTGCCCATTTTTTTCTGCCTTGTTTTCCCTTTCCACCTGCCTCTGATTTGTTTCTTTCCCTCCATCGTCAACTTCTTTTTTCCTCCCTTCCTTCTTCCTAAATTGAATCAAAATATTTGAAATCTTTCCTCTCCTTCCCTCTTCTCACCACTAAGACCAGAGGGGTCTTCATTTGGCTGATGGGTCTCACTGTTCTGAGCAAACATTGTGATCTGAAATAAAGCAACAGGCAGTCCAGATGGGATAGTGGTTCTTGCTCCCTGTTGCAATCGTGGAAGAATTGCCTGACTTACTGAGTAGAAACAGTATAATTTGAACTCCTGAATCTTCACTAGAATGAACTCAATTATGAGTCTCAGGAAGAAAAGCCACAAATGGCCTCCACATGAAGCTCTCTGTAGGAATTTTTCCAACTCCCAGCTTTGATCAGAAGACTGTAGTTACAAGAAAAGTTTTATTCAATGAGAAAAGAACCAGGAAATAGCAGACCTTCTGGAAACCAAGCTCACCATCTATCTCTGTGGTCTCTTGGTTACTCTCCTGGGACATCTGTCTGCTTACCCACTTCAACAAACTGGCTCTATTTACTTCCACCTGCATGTGAACAAAGGAGTATGCTCCAAGCTCCTAAATCGACGTGTCCTCAGTTCCGGAGGTCAGCAGCAAGAGGTGGGAAACTGGTTAAGCAAGAGTGAGGTACTGTCACCCTTGGGCAAATTAACTTGAGTCCTGGAGTCATAAGACATGGCTCATAGAGACTATATTAGTTATGGTGTGATACTGCCATGATAAAAAAAATAAAAATAAATCAAGGGATTTTGTGACGTCAGCCTCTTTTCTGGTATCAGAGCTCTCCCCTGGGTCTTCTGCAATGGGAAAACCAGTAAGTGAAGACAGAGAGCAGGTAGAGGATCCCCTGGAAGGGCTTTTAGGCCGGAGGCTTGGAAGTGACACTTACCACTTCCACCTCCTTTTCATGGCCAGAGCTCAGTCACAGGACCCATCTAAGTGCAAGGGAGGCTGGGAAATTCAGTCTACCACGAGTCTAGGAGTAAAGGAAATGGAATTATCTTTCCCACAGGGACCCGTCTTCGTTGGTCAGCAGGGAAGTTGTCAGAAAAACAGTGCTGGGCAGATACCCCAAAGACGTCTTCTATTATGAGACAATTGTCTGGCTTTTCCTGGGGCTACAACGATGCTTCAGTCAGCCTGCTCAGTTTCTGTAGCCTTGTCTGAATTACTTGTTTCAACCGAATGATGTTATTTTCTTACAGCATTCAAGAGAATTAAAAAAATGACTTTACTTCCTTTCACCGCTACTCATCTAGGTTCTCAGATTGTTTATTGGTAATCTCTATTTCTTTTTAATGTCATCTCGAGGGGAGAAAATCCTATTTCAGCCAAGAGATTTCATTCTGTAATTACATCACAAAGGATCACTTTATAAGGAAGGCATTGACTTTGAATTTCTGTCAGCTTCAATTTACGTAGATGGAAAACTATGGAATATATACCATAAACAACAATCTTTTTTTTTTAAGGCTTTGCAACCAGGAATATTTCAGCTCTCTAAGTCAGCTGACAAGTTTAGGACCTGGTGCTCATCAATCCTGTGCCTGAATAGTTCAACAAACACTTTGTTCATAGAACACAAAATGGGTATGATATTTCAGACCATAGGGAACAGAGCTGTCTCGCAAAATGAGGTTCCGTTGTTTCAATATATCAGATTCCCTCCCAACCCCCAACTAATCTAGCAAGGCTGGCTCCAATTGCTATGTGTGCTAAACTTCAAGAAATCTATAACAATCAAACCTTTAAATTACCTCTTCTGTTTAACACAGATCTGCCAGGGAATGCACTGTGGGAGTGTAGAAGGAATCCTAGCTGTTAAGAACCATGTTGCAGAAATGTGATTTTCACTATTACTACCACACCAGTAGTAAAAATTTAGGAAATGAGCCTTTTCGTCTCTAGTTACCCATCTCTGCTGCTAAAGCCAAAAAGAGGTCCCATTGGTATGCAATCTCTTGAAGTCCAGAGTGCACTGTAGAAGCATATAGAACTGCACACTTGTGAGCCTAAAGCTACTGAATGCACATGTTGCTATGTAGACAGAAAGCTAATCCCTAGATTGTCTTTAAAGAATCCAAATTCCACATCAAGGCAATATGCCTAAGCTTATGCATTTTCTTTTTAAAAAAAATTTTTTTTTCAACGTTTATTTATTTTTGGGACAGAGAGAGACAGAGCATGAACGGGGGAGGGCAGAGAGAGAGGGAGACACAGAATCGGAAACAGGCTCCAGGCTCCGAGCCATCAGCCCAGAGCCTGACGCGGGGCTCGAACTCACGGACCGCGAGATCGTGACCTGGCTGAAGTCGGACGCTCAACCGACTGCGCCACCCAGGCGCCCCAGCTTATGCATTTTCTAAGCCACTTAACACATTTTAGAATAAATATATCAGATTTTATAGACCAGAGACACCTTACTAGAGACAACTTGTTACATTGATGCAAGGCTGAAAATTGATATTACGAGTTTGTTTTGAATTATAAACAATATGTTTAAAGGCACCACAAATCCTACCTCCCCATTCACTAAACCAGGAACCTGGGAGACACCCTTTTCTCATCTCCCCTACCAATCAATTATGAAGGCCTACTGAAGTCTACTTTCTAAAACTCACCTGAACAAATCACCTTTTCTTCCAGCTGTCCTGCTATCACCTCATCCAGTCTCCAACATTTCTTACCCAAGAGCCTTCTACTTGCTACTCAAAGTGAGGACCTCAGTTCATTAGTTTCAGCATCACTCAGGGGCATAGATATAAGAAATCTCAGCCTCCACCAGAACCTATGTATTAACTGCATTTCGGCATAGTCCCAAAATAATCTATATGCATGCTACATTTTTTAAATTTTTTAAATTTTTTAATGCTTATTCATTTTTGAGAGAGAGAGAGAGAGAGAGAGAGAGACAGAGCGAGCAAGGGAGGGGCAGAGAGAGAGGGAGACACAGAATCCATAGCAGGCTCCAGGCTCTGAGCTGTCAGCACAGAGCCCCATGTGGGGCTTGAACTCACAAACCGTGAGATCATGATGCAAGCCGAAGTCTGACGCTTAATTGACTGAACCACCAAAGTGCCCCTATGTGCATTTTAAGAAACACTGACATATCTTCGTTCCTCTGACTTTATTTATCTTCATTCCATTCTGAATACCAAAGCCAGAGCAATCATTATAAAACTTAAATATGATCATGTCAGTATCTTGTTAAAACCCTTCAATTTCTTCTCCTTGTCCTTTGACTAAAATACAAACCCTTCAAATTAAATCATAAAGCCCCTCATGACCTAGATCCTGATTATTCCTCCCATCCCGACCCCAGCTTCATCTCAATAACACTTTCCCTTCACATACTACACTGTAGCCATCTTTGTTCCAAATATGGCCTTCTCTTTCTCTAATGGGGTCTTTGCACCTGCTGTTCCCTAGTCTGGGATATTCTTTCCCTCACACTGGTCAACCTCAGTCCTTTAGAATTCAATTTAAATGTCAGTTTAGTAGGAACCCTACCCTCAGACCACCTAGGTCTCATAGCAT
Source organism: Lynx rufus (assembly GCF_022079265.1). NCBI lineage: Eukaryota > Metazoa > Chordata > Mammalia > Carnivora > Felidae > Lynx > Lynx rufus. The sequence goes on from NW_025814889.1 coordinate 101,789,614, forward strand.
CATTTCTTGCTTTGTCATAATTCTCAATATTGTATCAACTTGTTGAATACATAGACTTCCAAATAAACTTTAATTTCCATGGGGACAAGGACCATGTCTGTCTTGTGCAGAGCAGTATCCCTAGTGCTTAGGACAGCAACTGGCACATGGCAGTTGTGAAAGAGCAACCAAATAAAATACCTTCTCAAAAAGATGAATGGGCAGCTTTCCACATCCTTAAGAATAACTGTCTTCCAAAATTATGAGATGCTGTCATGGGGAAGATAAATCAGATGTATTCTGATGGGCTCCAGAGGGCAGAAAGATATAAGCAGGGCCCATGAATGACTATACCACTATATCCTAGCATTTTGTTGGAGCCAAAATATCTGTTGACTGGATGAACCAAAACTAGTATGTAAAAGTTTTAGGAAGAGAGAAATCATTAAAGTAGTCACTCAGTATCATTTGCCAGGTAGTAGTCATGGAATGGATTGTTTTGTGAGGAAGTTCAGATTGTACGTCTGTTCAAAGGCAGGGTATGGAATAAAAAATTCCTATCTTAAGAAAGTATTTGAAGTAGATAATCTCTCAGATACTTTGCAACATTAACAATTATGTTAATCATAAGTGCTAGCCTTAATTTTTTAAAACAGTGTAACTCATACTTGTGAATGATGGTGTTACTAGTTTTATGCAGAGACTGGTAGTAAGGGGTGTTACTTGGCATAATCAAAAGGACATTGACAAAAGGACAAATCTTTCCCTATTTTGTTGTCATTAGTCATCAGACTTCACCATTAGAGAGTCATTCGTTAGAAAATGTTCCTTCTCCAGGCACCAACACTAAGAATGCAAATGTCACAAGGAGAGGCAACATATTTAACTATTATCCATAATTTTTATCTTTATTTGATTTATTTTATGGTGACCCATTCTTATAGTTGAGAGTAAGCAGTAGAGTGGATAGGGATAGTGTGGTAACATTCGGAAGGTAAGAGGCTCTGGATATTATTATTTATTTAGTCTCAGCTAAAATATTTCTCCATCAGAGATGATCTCAGATACTTCCGTCTAAATGATATGTCTCTCCATGGGATTCTCTCTTGTATCAACTTTCGTTCAATGAAGATGTATTTATCGAGTTCCTGTTATGTGCTAAGCTCTGTTCAAGGTACTTTGGATACATCATTTAATCAGAGACAAAAACAGACACACATAACCACCCTTGTGAACTTCGCATCTTAGTGATGTGTGTTCCAAGGACCAGGAATGCCGATGTCACCTGGAAACTTGTATGAAATATAGAACGTGGATATTTCCCAGACCTACTGGATTATATTCCTCCTTTTAAGGAGATGCTCGGATTACACAAACATCTGGATGTTTCAGTTTGAGAAATACTTTTCTGGTGTACTTGCCCTTTATTTTGGACTATTTTCACATGTTTAAATAACATCTGTTTAATGCTTAAGGCCTGTTTGGCCCACTAGACTAGAAGCTGTATGAAGTCAGGGACGAGTGGACAAAGATGGATGAGATAGGGAAATGTCAGTAACAAACTTCATCTGTTATTCAGCTCTAACAAGGCACAGACTTGGCTCTGCCCAGACTTCTCTTTTCATTCTCTCTGGCTAATTCACTTACTGCCCAACCGGCAGGGCAACTGAAACCTTTGTAGGAGAATCAGCTAACACTTGTGAGTTCCTTCCCACCTTCTGTCGCAGCTCCATCATCTCTTGCATTTTTAAAACTTGCATGAGAAAAAATTTACTAGCGGGGTGCCTGGCTGGCTCTGTGGGAAGAGCATGCGACTCTTGATCTTGGGGTTGTGAGTTCGAGCCCCATGTTGGGTGTAAAGCTTAAATATGCTTAAAAATATGCTAAAAGGTAAATATGCTTAAAAAATTACTAGCATAAGAACATTTGTAATAAAAAATGATGGTGTTAATTGCTGTGGATAAAAAAAAAAGGACTTCTGTGGTTTGTGTTACATGCAAAATCAATCTGGTAGTCTTGCCTCTTTGTTCATCCCTACAAATCTCATCTAAGAGTTTCTTTTCTATTCTAGTTTTGTAACATATCTCTTTAGCGTGGACAGTAGGCTTTGGTGGCTGATAGGGTTGCCCCTACATTGTACCTTCTGTAACCCATACTTCATAGGTGTTGGCAAACTTTGTCCCATGGGCAAATTCTGACAGGCTGTCATTCCCCATCCATTTTTATGTGACCAGTGACTCTTTTTCATACTTTTAAATTGTTGGAAAAAATCAGAAGAGGAGTGATATTCATGACACGTGAAAATTATATGAAATTCAAATTTCAGTGTCCATAAATAAAGTTTTATTGGAACACAGCCATGCTCATTCATTTGCATATTGTCTTAGGGTTGCTTTCATGCTATACTGACAAAGATGAGTAATTGAAACAGAGACCATATGGCTGCAAAACCTAAAATATTTACTATCTGGGCCTTCACAAGAAAAAAAATTGCCAACTTCTGCTCTATCGTACTATTGTCCAGTGGAAATATAATAAGCCACCTGTGGCATTTAAACTTTTATGATAAGTACCTTAAAATGTTTTTAAAAAGGTAAAATTAATTTTAAAAATATATTTTAGTCACATATATCCCAATCATTATCATCTCAATATATAATCAATATTAAAATTATTGAGATGTTTTACAATCCTTTTTTGTGCTAAGTCTGCAAAAACCCAGTGCATATTTTATACTTCTGGGACAGCATAATTCTAACTCACCACTTCTGGGACAGCATAATTTGAACCTCACCACATTACAAGTGCTAATAGGCCCATATGGCTGGAGGCTCTATTTGCAGCCCTAGAGTATGTAGTTAAAAGTTGACTCGGGGCGCCTGGGTGGCGCAGTCGGTTAAGCGTCCGACTTCGGCCAGGTCATGATCTCGCGGTCCGTGAGTTCGAGCCCCGCGTCGGGCTCTGGGCTGATGGCTCAGAGCCTGGAGCCTGTTTCTGATTCTGTGTCTCCCTCTCTCTCTGCCCCTCCCCCGTTCATGCTCTGTCTCTCTCTGTCCCAAAAATAAGTAAACGTTGAAAAAAAAAAAATTAAAAAAAAAAAAAGTTGACTCATTTACCTTAATTATAGGACAGGATTAAAAATTATTATAATATTAAAATTACATATCATTGATATACATATGGTAGACAAAGTTCATACCTCATAGCTTAACGCAGCACTACTCTAACCTATCAGGGAGGCAAAACATCATGGGCCCATGGTAAATAGCATCCTAAAAGCGAAGTATCCAGATTACCTGATTCTCAAGTTTGCATAACAGAAGAGAATTTTTTCCCTAAAGTTTCTGTAGTGAGGCATAAAATTTTGGTAGGATACAATCTCTTTGCCAGGGGAAAAGGAGATAGACTTAATCTGTGGTTTAGGGTTTTCTGAATGCTCTGTAGAAATGAGTGGTAGAGAGAGAGAGGGAGAGAGAGAGAGAGACAGAGAGGAGAGAAGAGAGAGAAATCATCTAAAAAGTGCAGTTGTAGCCTATTGCTTAGGGTAATCCATTTTAACTAGACCACTGAGATGCCCACCTGCTATTTAAAAAAATGTTTGAATTGAACCCCTTGAAAATAGGACACTGAGGGTATTTTAAATATAGGCCACCCTTTACAAAGAAAACTATTTTTACAGCCTCCTATAAGGCAGTGTGGCTTGCTTTCAATGTCTGGAATTTCTTTGCTATTTAGCACGCAGAACAGCACCTGACAGCCTTCCCAGCTACTAAAGGAAGGCCTCCGCCTTCATCCTTCCTTCACTTACCATCTGTTCTTTTTCAGAGCCACAGGGCCTCAGCTGTGCTGTGGAAATTGACAAAGGTAATGACTTCCAGCGCGGCTTCTGTTTCCTAGCACTAGGTAGCTCCAATTACCTTTCACTGTCTCAATTTACCCACCTGTTAAATGGGGATAATGATGATCAAATGAGGGGCACTGCGGAAGCAGGGGTTAGAAGTGTTTGCCTAGAGGAAAAGAACATGGTGTTAGTATGGTAGAAAAACAGAAAATGTCCTTTGCTATTTAGCAACTCATATGCTTCCCTGCTCCAAGAGATCTAACCTCCCTTAATTAAGTTTGGCAACAAATGGGCATCTCCTTCAGGTAAAACCTGCTTCATAACAAAAATAAGAGGATTTGACAAGGCGCTGGGACAGTTCCCAGTTCAGGGCAGGGCAGTAGAAGATAATTCAATGAAAGAGATATAAGGTCTGAGAAGCAAAGGATAGCTCCTGATTTTACACAGCAACAAAACATGTTTCGCAGCAGGCAAAAATGGGCATCAGACAAGAGGATTTTCGTAAGGAAAATGTGCTCACACCTGAAGAGGATTTGAGGTTTTTGTTTGTTTGATGTGCCCTATTCTGTGCTGACAAAACACATTCTTTTGTATATTATTCTTTGTGGTTCTTTGCTCTTATGGCCCTGAGCCCTATAATGATGTATCATTTCTGCTGAGGGCCGGGTGTGCCTGATGATGGATGAGAGGTCCCACAGTGAAGGAGATCCATCATCCGCTACACTTGAGTTAATTGAAGTGACTCTGCCTGTGGCCAGTTGTCTGAAAGCACACTTTAAAAAAGAACCTGGATGCGGCGTGACATGTACTTTATTTCTGGAATGTGGCTGACCCCCAATAAAGACCTTAAGTAAGCCGAAGTAAAAACCTGTAACCAAGTGGCAAACTAAAATAAGAAACAAAACCATGAGGAGGTGACCTGTGATGATCTTTGGACATTCGACTGAATTCCGGAAAAGAGCAAAATGTGAGCCTGAAAAGTGCTCATTTCTCCTAACTGGACTGTAGAGCTGTCGAATATGTCAGAAAGAGCCCCTTTGGGAAACTTCTGAGTTTTATAGCGTAACCAGTGAATGAGTTTTCATAGAGCGTGATCGATGAAGATATTTTCATGTATCAGAGTGATTACATAATAAAAACTAGAGATAGTCCTCAGAGTTTTCCACTTTGGTATGTAAAATTTAAACCTTGCTCATTTGAGATCAGCAAAACTTGACATAGAAGAAATATAATAAGCCTGGGGGGGAAAAAAGATTCTAGTTGAGGTTACATTACTCTGTGGGTAGGTAGCCTTGAGGTGTTCATTTTCCCCATCCGAGCCCCTGTTTCCCTTTTTCCGTGAGTGGGAATTGAACCTGATGTGTTCCCAGGCTGTGTGGTGTGGTATTGGAACCGCCCACCACGTGTGGCTCTTGAGCTCTTCACATGTAGTTACTGAGAGACTACCTTTTAAATTGTATTTAATTTTAATTCGTTTAAATTCAAATTTCAAAACAAATGCAGCATAAATCTGTTTGAATATTGATTACTTATTAAAATAAAACCTGTTTAAATATTGTATTAAAATTCATTTCTCCTGTTTCTTTTGACTTTTTCTTTAAGATGGCTATTAGAAATGTTAAAATTGCCAATGTGGCTCTCTAAGTTCTCTTGGACAGTGTTGTTCTAGAGGAATAATTTCCATTCGTATCCTACTTTCATGAACATTCATAAAAACGGCTATATCTGTTCCACAAAAATATTAATGAGCTATATTTGTTCTCCTTTCTATAAATGTAGATTTTTTTAAATTTTGTCCACTATAAACATCAAAGCAGTTTTCATGAAAGGAAACCCATATGTTAGATGAACAGGAGTAAAAATATCACTTTCCTTAGGAATATAAACTCTTTGGGGCACCTGGGTGGCTCAGTTGGTTAAGCGTCCAGCTTGGGCTCAGGTCATGATCTCATGGTTCATGAGTTCGAGCCCCATGTCGGGCTCTGTGCTGACAGCTCAGCAGCCTGGAGCCTGCTTTGGATTCTGTGTCTCCCTCTCTCTCTGCCCCTCCTTTGCTTGCTCACTCTTCTTCTCTCTCTCTCTTTCTCTCAAAAATAAACACTAAAAAAATTTTAAAAAGTAATATAAGCTCTTTACATTTACCATTAATCAAGGTCTCCTCTGAACCACCACGAGGGACACTTATCTCAGATTTTACTTCTCTCCTTTTAGGAACATGCTTCCGACACATCTTTTAGAGATTCAAGACTACCTTCAGGAGAGTTACTAAGTGTAATAGTCCTCTCTTAGTTGAAGGAAAAAAAAGCGACGAAGGTTGGCCCATTCTCGTAATTTGGGGAGCATAAGTTTTCTGGATTTTGAAAAAAAAGATAGATCTGCTTTTTATTCATCAGCAGGGAGGATCCTGGTGCTGCTGGGTCTTCAAGAGGAGTGTCTCCACCTTTTCTGCGCAGCCTCTGACATTTAAAGCCAGGGCCATCCAGCCCATGTCAGAGGCGAAAGCTGCCAGTTCCCAGTTTCATTGGCCATCTTCTTCTGGATGCCATATTCATGGCGAGGGATTAAGATCTGCATGTCATGATGCCCTAAAGATAGTACAGAAGAAAATGCATTTAGACAGATGGTTCCACGTGGGCTGTAGCTTTCCAGAATAGCTGAGATTGATATCGAGGCTGAAATCAGGCATGCTTATCAAATGGTTATACTTATCAATTCAGATATTATTGAAGATAATACTGCCATATGAAAATACTTTCTTGGCCACCTAGAAGTTTGCCCTCAGAAAACATCCGTATTCCAGACATCTTATAATTGATCATCCAAATTGGAAGCTTTGCCCCTTTCGTTCAGAATAGTATACTCTATTTTTGAAGGTTGAGACTACTTTCTTATTTTATTTTTTTGTTTCATCTTCATGCTGAAAAAAACTGGGACTTTTAGGATTCTGTGGCTGCCCCCGAATAGTATCTAATCAGCATCCTTCAAAGCTCTCTGTTTTGTCTTTATCTGGTTTTTTGAGGGAGAGAAGCCTAGCTTCTTTTCTGCATCTATTTCTTACTTCTAATCATTGTAATTTCAACTAAGTTCCTCAAAGACCAAGAGATTTCCTTCACCCTACCTGCTTTTGAAGAGCTTCTGAAGGTTAATCACTCAACAGTGGAATGGCATTGCTATAGGTGACTGCTTTTATATCTTTCATTCATGTATATTTTATTTTTCTGGAAGGAGAAAAGGTAGGAAATGGTTCATTGAACTGAGAGTGTTTTCTAATTTCTACCCCCTCCCCTTCTAAGGATGATAATTACTAAAAATATCTTTTTCTAGGACAAGATGTTTGTGTATCCACGACGTTAGGACTCTCCTCTATTTGCTGCTGACTTCCGTCTGAGGCATTTGAGCACGGACTATCTCTTGAAGAGGAAATCATTTTTCACAGGCAAGTCAGAATGACAGACCTTGCAAATAAAGATGTTGTGTTGATACAGATATGAAAACCAAAGCCTACCCGCAGCCACAATTAGGTGTCTAGTTAGCAGAGTATCTACTAGTCTTTTTGAAAGCTGGCCATCTTTCATCTAAAAATAGAAGATGAAAAATTATTGGTGGGACAGACCATCTTTTTAGACATAGCATACAATTAAGGCTTCCATAGTGTGGCTCAAATGGAGAAAATATCTTGATATTTTAATTTTATTAATCTGGTATAATTTGCCGGTTTACTGTCTGACATTTTCTAACACCTAGTGAGCAGGAAAGTCCATCCATATTTTATTTTAAAAAATACTTATTTTTTTTTTAACTCTGAATCATTCTCAGAAAGTGCATTCTGAGGTTCTTCATAATATTTTTAAGAGGAAAGGCGATAGAGTAAAACATGTCAATTCTCTTCTGAGGCTACTGTGAAGTTTATTGCTGTGACTGCTATGACTATTGTCTCTCCTCTCCTCTCCTCTCCTCTCCTCTCCTCTCCTCTCCTCTCCTCTCCTCTCCTCTCCTCTCCTCTCCTCTCCCCTCCCCTCCCCTCCCCTCCCCTCCCCTCCCCTCCCCTCATCTCTCCTTCTTTCCCTCTCTCTCTTTCTTTCTCTCTCCCTCTCCCTTTTTTTTTCTCCCTCTCTCCTTCCCTCCGCTCTCTCAGGATTACTGATGCTAATATTATTTCTTTCCCATACTGCATAATTGTGCATATGCACGTCGTCACCTCCTTTTAGTTTAGATATGATCTATCAGACATGTTATATAGCAATAAATAAAACAAATAATTCTCATAAGTCACAATAAAAGCCCATTAGCAACTACTGGAAATGAAAGGAATACTCAGCTGTTTACACTGTAAAATCACTCCTCAGTACCAGCACTTCAAGTACAAAACGAGAAGTGAAGTGGGAAAATTTGGGCTTTGAACCAAAGAACATTTTGCCTGCATTTAATGTTTTTCATTGGACCGGGGAGCAGTGCTTTTTTTGTTCGTAGGAAAAAAAAAATTAAATGTACGTGCTTCTTACAGAAAGTGGAATAATTATACGTGGTTTCACCAATTATGGTCTTCACTCTTGGTTCCCTGTATGAAAATATTCTAAAAGGAGAAAGCTCACGTTATTACAAAGTCATGGCTTAAACTTGGGTGTGATCATTTTATTTAACAGCCTTGGATAAAATCTGGCTAACAAAGGGAATTTTTAAAGCAAAACGATTTCTAGGTCTTGTTGCGTGACCACAATAACAATGATTTGTTCACTGTTTATAATTAATCCCTTATAATAAATTAGCTTATTGAATAAATTCTTCTAGAGGTTCTAGTGTGTGAATAATGGCTAGTTACTCCCTTGAAATAAATTGTCACCTATTTTCAAGGCATACTAATGGAGGGCACATCAGACAGCATAGGTTAGGTGATTCTGCGCTAGCAACAATTACAAAGTATTAGTGACTTAAAAAAACAAAAAAGATGTATATCTTTTTCATGCTACATATCTGTGGCAGGACCGCTGTGGCCACACTCCATATTGTCTTTATTATAGGATCCATGATGAGGTAGCCCCTCCTTGGAACACTGCCCACTGACTGAGTTGACAAAGACATTAGAGAACACACAGACCACGCACTCACCCTTAAAGTTTGGTTCAGAAGTGACACCCATCACCCCACTCACATTTCATTGGCCCCAAGGAATCACATGGCCAATTTGTTAAGCAGGGAGGGGATAGAACATCCTTCTGCAAGAAAGAGCTCTGGGAGGAGGCACCAAATATGTGTGGACAGAAATAAAATCTACCTCAGAGATTACATATCTTCCTCAAAGAGGGGGATGGGAATTAAAAAAAAAATAGCTGGTTCCTTTATGGTTTTACAAACTAATTTATCTTGTAATTTTTCACCTTACATACCTAATTGCCTCAATTGCATGTACCAATAGGAAATCAGCATGTTTATATTTGTAAAACCTAAATTAGAACAAAAGTGTACATAATACCCAAATGCTTAGAGTAGGAAAAAGGCAAGTTGTAAGGTAAAGGGAGGGGTGGGATCTGACTGTCCCTCCATTAGGATTAAAATTAAAATAAGATCGTTATTGGCCAATTTACCAAATAAAAACTTGGCACATTTCTGTGCTAGAGAAACTAAAAGTTCAGCACAATTATTCATTTTTAATGAACTGTGCTGTAGTTCAATATTCTTTTGGGTTAAAATATGGAGTATTTATTTAATAACATTTATTTTGAAGAGCTATAAATAGGGAAACAAATTCATAGGAGTTTCTAATCCTTTGCCCTTAATATTTGGTTTAACAATTGTGAAAGGCTCTATGAAGAATTTATACACTTTAATAGACATTTCTTAATAAATCACCAGTATGTTTTGACACAGCAATGCCCAACATTGGGAACTTTTAGAGAAATTTACTCACAATTGGAGGAACATATTCATATACTCTATATTTCTGCATCTGGAGATCATGTTATGTAATTTGGCATTAATATTCTTATCCCAGGCAATCTGTACGAGGATACTCCTGGGAAACTCCCTCCTTAGTTCTGGATTCATTAAATCATCACTCATTTCTTTATCTTCTTGGAATCAGAGCATAATGTTAAAGTTTAGCTATAGGTAATCATTTTTTACTACTTGATGAAGTAGGGACTTTTGTTCAGAAATTCAGCACTAGTAAAAGGTACTTTCATAATTACTTGGTAAGAATTAGCCAATGTTTGTAAGTGCTAGACTTGAAGGTTAAAGTCATTCCTTAGGTGTATGGAAAGAGCACCTCACTGGGGAGAAGCTCAGAGGTTCTGAGAATTTGAATCAGAGCCAAAAAAAAAATTGAAGAGTACACCTAAATTGACAAGTTGCATCACATGGACTTCATTCTCTGGCTGTAATGTTTGTGTTCCTGTGTATCTTATTATGTATTTATGGAGCATGGCTAGGATGTTTGGTGATTTATAACAGCATAGATGAAACACAAATCTTTACTCTCAAGAGCTCAGAAACCAAAAAACCAAAAACTATAAAAACTCCTGAAAACAAAACACACCAGCGAATATGCAGTATCGTAGGAGGAAAACGGTGCCCGTATTTATTTACTTTTAACTTTTAAATCTCTATTAAATCATCTCTGTGCAAAATATACGCTGTCATGCTTTCTTTCTGGCTTATCTTCACTGCAGAGTTGTGGAAAGGACAGATAACTGTTTCTTTTCTCCACAATGTTCAAGGTTATCAAAGCAGGACCTCATCTTGTTATCCTCAATATTAGATTTAGAAATTGACTTTTATTAGAACAGTTACTGCTTATCTTATTTTGCATGAAATAAGACTCTGAGTTTTTAAACCGTCATGCCAGTTTACAAATATCTCACCTGCAGTAGCTAATGTGTCTTTAATATAATGGGCGAATATTTTGCTATCTTCAGTGTTTTGGTTTGAATTGTGTCATTTTATATATGAATGCAAGATCAAATGAGATGCCACAATCAAGGTTTAGAGTTGAATATTCAAAACAGGCTAAGTAAAGAGGAAGGCCTTGCAGATAAGGATGAAGAACAGATTTCAGATTGTGGAGTGCAATAAAGTATTATGGATGCCACCCTAACTCTACCAGAGGGACTTGGGAATTTTCATGTTATGCATATTAGTATTTTGTCTTTGTGTTTGAAACCAATTTTTTACTATCAAATTCAGGAAATGAAAAATGAATCTCACTGTATAAGTATGTGAGGCATAATGTCGTATGGACACGAGTGTGAGTTTTGAGGTTCAAATACTTCCTTAGTTCTTTAAGAAGTTAATAGTTAATATATATAATTATAAATTTTTTAATATGTATGTTTATTTATTTGAGAGAGAGCATGCATGCGTGAGAGAGAACAAGCAGGAAGGGGCAGAGAAAGAGAGGGGACACAGAATCTGAAGCAGGCTCCAAGGTCTGGGATATGGGGCTCAAACTCTTGAACCGTGAGATCATGACCTGACCTGAAGTTCGACGCTTAACTGACTTAGCAGCCCATGTGCCCCTAATTTTTTTTTTTTTGAGAGAGAGAGAGAGAAAGAGAGAGAGAGAGAGAAAGCATGCACATGGGTGAGGGAGAGACAGAGAGAGAATCCTAAGCAGGTTCCATTCCCAGCTCAAAGCCCAATGTAGAGCTTGATCTCAGGACCATGAGATCATGACCTGAGCCAAAATCAAGAGTCAGCGGTTTAATCAGAGAAATTAATATGTATAAAACACTTGACATATAATAAGTAGCCACTTACTAGTTATATCATTGAGCAACTGTTTTGGCGTCTCTGAGCTTTCCTTTTTATATCTATTAAATTGGATTAATGGTCACTTCTCAAGATTGCTATCAGGATAAAATGACTATTGACAATGCCTAGTGATGTTTCTCACAGTTTGTAGGTATTACATTAAATCTAATTGTCATTGGTTATGAATTTTTGAGTTATTCAACTCGCTTTCAAAACTAGATTGAGGGTCAGAAGTTCTGGTTTTGTATTTCAACTCGGTCACTTGCCAGTTTCATTTTCTTGGGAAAAAGATGTAACCACCTCATTTAAAATATGAAGATAATAATAGCACGTCTCAAAGCTTTATTATGAAGTCTAAACAAGGTCATGCTGTATGAATAATGGCTGAAGAATTCTCCCACAACTGTGGATTGAGTACTTGCTGTATGATGTTACTCTTTTAGGTTTAGTAAATTAGATGTGATTTTTGACCTTAATTCATGCTATAATAGGCGATCATTGATGTATGTTGAATTTGACCCTACTAATTCATTCTTTCTTTCATTAAACAAGTAATATTTTAGTACTTTTGATTTGTATCTCTAATCCTAGGTTTAAGCTCAAGGAAACTTTCAGTAGGTCATGGCCAGGTCTGCCTAGCAAAAAGGACCCTAGACTAGCAAGATTTTATGTAATGTGGAAAACCTCTCTGTTTGAAAACTCTGGGATGCAAAATCCTATTTCCTGTGACATTTATGGAAATTGCACATTGAGAAAAACCATCCTGTTGGTTTCAGGTAACTGATCGTTAGGGCACTTGTTAATTGATTATCATGGTGATGATGTTACTTTTCAAGAATAATTGAAAAAATGATAAAAATTTAAGATGGAAGCTATTTGATGCTCCTCTGAACTGGCTGGACCCTGGATGCTGCACTAACTGTTCAAGCCTACCCAGGGATAAGAGAACTTTAAAATCTAATCCTTAGTTCTAACTGGCTAAGGCACATTATCTTTCTCTCCTACATAAAAAAACTGTTTCCTAGCTTAGTATGGGGTTGAGGGGGCTATTCTTGCTGATTTATTTATTAATATAAGATAGCTTGGGCTTCCATAGGAATGTATAGAACTTGGATTGGATCCCTTGTATATGCCTCACTCTTTTACCAGTAGGCATCCAAGGATTTATTTCCTGGATAAAAATTGGAAGTGCAGTATATCCTCCTTTCAAATTCCAGTTCTGTTTTTTAACCAGGTGTGTGATTTTGGACAAGCCTCTTCATTTCTGGTAACCTTAGATTGTTTTTTTGTTTTTTTTCATCTGTAAAATGGTAGAAAGTAAAAGTAAAAGTTTCCAGTCGCTTAACAGAGTGACTAGTACAGATTAAAGATGCAACAAATTTAGCTATACGGTCCTGATTCCAGGAAAAGTAGGAAAATAAGATATAGGTCATTTGAGGGAGAGATACCTATTCTCAGTCAGAATACATAGTTAGAAAAAATGGCATTTGTATGGTTTAGCGTTAATCACTCTAGGTCATAAGAATTTCCAAACTGATGATACAGAAGGTACTTGGTCTCCCACACTGTGCCTGTGCCAGAGCATTAGCTCTGTATAATTTCAGGAGACACCATTCATGTTATGGATCGAGCAAATGATGCCTTCCCAGAGTTGGCAGTGCTCGGTCTGGGTGGCTGTGCATCGTAGCCCTGCCCATAATAGCACTGAGTGCAGAATTTCACAACTGCACACCTAGTTGCAGAAACTAACAAAAGTATTTTGACTGACTCAGGAAAATATTGCTGGCAAAGATATTAGTTTATGTAGACTCAAATGCTTTCTATCCCACAGAAATGTCCACATGTGAGAGTACAGGCATTTATATTTCCAGTAGAGAGTATACAAATTGTCTTTGAATATACTCAAAAATGCGATCACTTCATGATTAACAAGAGAAAAAAATATTTCCCGAAGGATAGTAAAACACAAAAGTCCTGAAAATTTTTATTTTTTTCAAGAAAAGGAAATTAATTATAAATATATTTTTTAAGTTTATTTTTATTTTTGAGAGAGACAGGGACAGTGTGAATAGGGGAGGGGCAGAGAGAGAATCCTAAGCAGCCTCCGCACCAACAGCAGAGAGCCCAATGTGGGGTTCATGCTCACAAAACTGTGTGATCATGACTTGAACAGAAACCTATATTCAGACCCTTAACCAACTGAGCCACCCAGGCACCCCCAAAAAAGGAAATTGATTAACATGGGTTGATGAGTTGCCATGAACAGTTGACTCTTCCTTATGAGTAAAGAAATATCAAATTCTTGAAAAAAAATGAATTCACATTTGTTTTGTTGCTTTATGAGCATCAATTTATATGATACGTCTTTTTCCTCTCCCTGAATTTTATACAGGCAATATATTTCACCACATAACTGAAAAGGTATTGTACTTTTACAATCGTAATATATAGACCAGAAAGTAGTATTTAAACTGAGATTTAGCATTTCTCTCTTGCTTACATAATGTATATATTTGTAAGTTTGTTTTTGAGAGAGACAGAGAGAGAGAGAGAGAGAGAGAGAGAGAGCACGAGCACGCGCACATGAGCAGCAGAAGGGGGCAGAGAGAGAGAATCCTAAGCAGGCTGTGCACTATTAGCATGGGGCCTGATGCAGGGCTAGAACTCACAAACCGTGAGATCATGACCTGAGCGGAAATCAAGAGTCGGATGCTCAACCTACTGAGCCACCAGGCTCCCCAGCTTACAAATTTTTATCCTGAAGCATAAGCACAGCTCCATGGACTGATAGTTAAATGAGAATGGGAAGCTACAGTTTTACATTGAGAACTGATTGAACAATAAGCTCGGTTAATGTAGAAAACCTGTCCTGGAAGCCTTCACTCAAACATTCCCTCATCACTGTATTGCTCTGGCCATAACGTATTGTTTTTTCATGTGTGTTCTACTGGCATTTTATGTATGCATTTATTATATTATCTATACTGTTTATTACTTGTGTGTCTTTCTCTTTTAGTGTGTTGTGAGCTTGTTCTTATTTTGAACTTTTTTTCTTTAAAATTCATTATTCCCAAATTTAGTGCTGTTACACCAGCTAGGTTCTTAAAAATGGTTGATGAATTGAATAGTAAACGATACTGATACTGCTTCTATAATTTAGGAATTTTCTAGAGATAATAACCTTTCAGGGACAAAATATAATTATTATTAGCTCCATTTTACAGGTGAAGAATGTGAGAGAATTTTATGGGCTTCACCAAGGTATACTGCATCTAGGTTCATATGGTTAGGAAGTACAGATTTGGGACTCAGATTTGGACATTCTCTCTCAGGCCTTTTCCTCTGAGTCACTGAAATATACGAGCTCCCAATTGATAAAAATATTCATATTTGAATTGGAAAATATGGGTAAAGTTTAAATGGTTTTTAGGTTCCTTAAAATAAGAGAGCATCAGATAAAATATTATGACAAATAGAACAAAAACTAAAGAGATTTAAATGGCAAAGTGGTATGGATTTAGATCAATCTGTTGTTTTCAAAGAGGAACACTTCTAAATTTGGGGTGAAATTATTACATTGTTTTAGTTAATTGTTTATATACTCCCTTCTTTTTTATAGAGGAAGAAAAAAATGATTTATTTAACAACTTACTTCCTTAACATTTCCTGACATGTTCCCATGTTGAAATATTACTGGATCATGGAATTAGAAGACAATGTATTCCTTCACTAGATTATATCTTTGGATAGTTCAAGAGTTTCTAATAGATAATAAAAACGGGTCTTAGTGGATACCATGAAAGTGCAGAAAGATTTTGTACACATATGTAATATGCATTTTTCTGGGAAGAAGTTTGTAACTTTGTTGAGATTCACAAAATTGTTCATGATCATGAAGAGGTCTTGTAGAGGAAAGTGCTTTGGCATAAAAACTGTTTGGATCCTATTTTCAGGTTCTTGCATGTAAGTTGCTTACCTTAGGGCTGATTTGCCATTTGCAGATTCTTGCATTTAAGTTGCTTACCTTATGGGGCCAATGAGGAAATTAGATGATACGCATAAGTAAAGAACTGGTTTTGGAAGGTGTATGATACACGCAATCCAGAGTCGTTCTCAATGTCATTCATTGCCTGGGGAATAAATTCCAAATTCCTCAGCTTGGTATTCAAGAACATGCAGGATGTTTATCAACCCCCCTTTTCTGGCTTCCTTTTCCCACACTCTGTTCTCTAGTCAGACTGGATTGTTCAATCACAAGGACCATATCTGCCTTCTCACGCCTCTGGGTTCTTGTTAATGCAGCCACCATGTCCAAAATCCATCCTGCCAATTTCTCTTACCTATATTTTGCCCACATGTTAAGGCCCAATTCAAGGGCTCCTACCTCAATAAAACCTTTTCTAATTTCTCTGTGAAGAACTATTTTTTTCTTTTTTTTAATTCTCTCAATTTCATAGCACTTT
This sequence comes from Lynx rufus, assembly GCF_022079265.1. Lineage (NCBI taxonomy): Eukaryota > Metazoa > Chordata > Mammalia > Carnivora > Felidae > Lynx > Lynx rufus. Next base: position 101,805,643 of record NW_025814889.1, read on the forward strand.
GTAACCTCTCATAATTTTGAATATATTTTACTTAACAAAAAGGATATATGTGTATCCCTTAATTTATCTTAGGCTATTTTCCTTGGGTTTGAGTTTGCTTAAAACCCAGAAGAACCTGAATATATATTTGTGGAATTACTGAATGATTCTGGTCAACTCCATTCCTAGGCAGAAATAAATCTCTAATTTTCTAAGCATGTGTATACATCTATATTATCCTATAGTGAGCACTTACTGTAAGTCCTTTATGAAAGACATAAAATTCAAATTCAAGAAATAAAATATTTCCTTTTCCTTCAGAAGAAACTATAATGGAATTCATGTAGCACCTAAGTCAGCATCTGAGCCTGCACATACATAGAGTCCTAAGATAATTCAGATTTGCATGCTAAAAAAAAAAAAGACATCAGAGTATGTTTTATAAAGTTAGTTAACCTTGCCTTCAAAGTAATAAGACTTCCATTAATATTAACTACAGAACCTATAATTGTTTTCCTCCTTTTACTTTTGGCCCATTAAAATGAGTCTTTTGTGAAATAACTTTTGTTTCAGAACTGGCTGTCCTGACTTCCTAATCAAATTACCACCCACTCCCTTCCTTGCAAGCTACATCTCCCTGATCTACTTCGATTCCCAACCCTCTTTGTTTGCATTAGCTGAATATTTCAAGAGAAAATGTTCCAGGCAACACTATTGTAGAATATTAAGAAGAAATATCTTGCCAGTGGGAAGCCATTGCTATTTTAACCTCTCATAATTCCACATAGAAAGGACAAAAGTTCAAGAGTTTTCTTTCGGTTAAATAGAAACCTGTAAAATTATGACCTATTTATAATTAGTTTTAATAGTGTGTATTGATTATTGGATACTCTATAGATATATTAGGTATGGACCTTTCACTTTTATAAAGGGTCTTCACTTTTGTGTAGCCAGAAACTCAACTTTAACTATATCCCTATCTTCCAGAGGTCAACACTTGGTAAAGAATTATCTGTCATAGTAGCTAATCACCTTTAGTTTAGTTTTTTTTTCCCTTTCCACCAAAATGTTTTATGAAAAAGAGAGAGAGAAATACAGAGTGGGGCATGGGGAAGACAGGAAAAATTGTGTTGGGGATAGCACTCAGTGATCTTAGGTAGAATAAATTCCTTGCCTGTGATGAAACCAATCAATCTCCGGAACATTGAGAAACTTATTTATTGATCATAAGGAACATTGCAAGGAAAAAGATATTAGGAGAGATTAAAGTTATCACCAAATAGTTCTAGAAATTGGCTTCGCTCTCTTGAGTTGCTGCACATTGTCTTTATCCATTTATCGAAACACTGCTTCCAAATACAGGTAAGATTGTAGGAAATAGAAAAAAAAACACACACATGCATACAACACACACACACACACACAAATCCCCAAGAACCTTTAAATGGGCAATAAAATACTTTGATAAGAATTCCTCTAAATCTTTATATTAAGACAATGGTTTGTTTAAAAGAAGATGAGATTTTGATAAACCTTGATAAACCTTGATTTCACCGCATTAATCAAGTAGCCTCTGTCTGAAAAAGTGAAGGCTGTACTAGGATATTTTTAGAACCATTTTATCATACATTTCATGCCTTTACAGCATGTAGTTGCTAATTTTCCTAATAAGGTCACCTTTCAGTAAATGGCATGTTCTCAAATTCATGTGGGGGACTTGCCTAAAAATAAGGCCGATTCGTGTGAACTAAGGATCCTTATATTATCTCACCTGTCTTTCTTATTTCAGTATTACCAAATCAGAGGAAGAAAGTGGCTTTGTCATCACTTATTCATATTAATTTCTGTGTCATTCTCTGTATAGTCCAATAAAAGAAGTAAGTGATATAGGAATTAGCTTGCTTAGGTTTCTTGCCTTTAGAGATCTTCAAAGGTAAAGACAATCCCCCCCCCCCACACACACACCCAATTCTTCTGTATTGATAAACAGCAGGGCAGCACAGCCTCTCCCTAGAAAAGGAGCTCAATAAATCTTGTTATTAGGTGACTGGAGACACATAGTCAAATGGGGAAAGATTAAAGAAATGTTCTTACCTTCTCAACTCAAGGGCAGGCAAAGTGAGAAGGTAGGTCTTGTAATCTAGCTGATGAGGAAGGTGGTAGGAATCAAAGTCTCTTTCATTTGGAGAGCTGACAAAATGTGTTCCTAGCATTTTAAACTCAACTGTGCCCTAATATATGGACTTCGTTATTTTGCTAAGCAGCAGGAGGGACTGGTGATGACTTTCTTCGAATGTCTTGGCTAAGGTCTTCTGCCGACTTGTAATTTTCATCCCTATGTGAGTCTCTTAATAAAAATCCTAAACCTTTTACCTCTGAACAGTCAAAAAACATATTTCACTCTGAAAAGTGTTACGGTTTCAAAGAAACTTTCTACTGAAGATAATGAGTGTTCTAGAGCGCTAATTGAAACAGCAGGAGAGAATGGTTACTTTCCAAATATCCCAGGGGAGTCCTGTGTGCCAAGGTAATGACATGAATAAGCTAGACCAATGGACTTTGGTTTCTTAAGCCATAGGTCGACTACAGAAATTTTAAGGAAGAATACTTTTTCATATCATAAAAATTTAATAAACACCATTCATAAATTAATACTAAAAATCTGTTCAACCCAGATGAAAGAACTCTACCATATGTTAGTGTTTCATTTGTTTAGAATCTGAGGTATAAATACTCTTATTTTGATGCACAAGTTTTCTTCGATATGAAATAATTAGTGGATTCTTCTGATTTAATTCATATTTTAAGTATCTGAGTGATACACAAAAAAACTATTTTGTTCTGAATTGATGCATCTGTGAATCATTACTTACTGAACACATACTATAAAGAAAACAGTGAGGTTGCAAAGATGGATTAGACGTGAATCTTGATCTCAAGAATTTACAAATTAGAGGATAAAATATGTACATACAAACTATAGAGAAAGTATAAAATGATATATGCCATATAAAAACACAAAGTGCTACTTATTCCAATGTATTTGGTCAAAACTTTGATGAAAACGTATTATCTAGATTTTCTTGACTTGTAAATAAACCTTGCTAAACATTATTGGCTATTTGACATTGGAAAATTTACAATTCCTCTTCCTAAATATTACTCCTCATTACACAACAATATAGAAAGCAACGAAAGTGAAATGAATTATTTGTAACCATACAACAATACATGTAGCAATAATCATGCTGAGAGTAACTAGGTTCTGCTTACATAATTGAGGTATTTCTATATTGTATCTTAGGTACTCTAAAATAATAAATAACACATCTCCCATTCAATTTTAAGACAATATAATAAGATCACAAATTTGAGTGGGTGTTAGTGTTTTGAGGACCTGAATTATTTGTCATTATAAGAACAAAATAATTAATAATTTGAAATTATTGTCAATTAAAAATAACTTACTTAATACACATACTGATTGCCAGTATTTCCATTGCTTTCAAGGAACATGGTATTTACCAAGGGGGAAAAAATTTTTTTTTGAACTTCCTTCACTAAGGACAATTAACATAAAAGAAATTAAACCCAAATAAAATTAGCGCACAGAAGTGAATTTGTGATAGATAGGAATTAAAGTGAAAGCACTTGGGTTCAAGTCCCCACTGTGTGCAGTAGACAAGTCAATCAGCACATTGAAATCTACAAACCTAGTTCACAAGGTTGATAGCATTAACCAAAAGAGAGTTGAGAAAAGTACATAGCAAACATTGGTTGTTTTGTATTTATCATTATTATTTCTCTGAAATTATTGTGCATTTAATATTATGCTTATTTTTATCCCTAAATGGAGTCTACTTTTCAAATGGGTAATGGCCTCTGAGTATTGTCTTCTTTACAGGAGAGAAATCACCTGTCCTCCTCCAGTTTGCTGGTTATTCTCAATTAACTCTGGAAGAGACAGTTTTTAGATTCTCATGTATTATATTAGTTTACTAGGGCTGTTATAACAGACTACCGGAGACTAGGTAATATTTTTATTACCAGAAGTTTTATTTTCTCATGATCAAATTGTCTGCAGGGTTGGTTCCTTCCGAGGGTTGGGAAGAAAGAATCTATTTAAGGAATCTCTCAATGGCTTGTAGACGGCCAACTTCTCCCTGTGTCTTCACATGGTTTTCGCTCCTTACATATCCATGTCCACATTTTCTCTTCTTACAAGGACACTAAATTGGATTAGAGCCCACCACAATGACCTCATTTTAAATTAATCATGGTATTAAAGACACTATCTCCAAATACAGTTACATTCTGAAGCACTGGGATTAGGTCTTCAACACATAGTTTTTGAGGAAGGGGACACAATTCAGCCCATAGCATGTATTATGATGGATTGAGAGAAATTTATATAATTTCTGTGGCAAAGATCGGCACACGGCATTAGATAAGATCTAGAAATCAGATTAAAATATGAATATATATACATATATATATGCATATATATATGTATTTCTTACTTGAAAATATTCTGTTGTGTTCTACCTGGTGAAGTGGAATTATTGTTACAAAATAGGTTCCTTCAGTGATCCAAGGAAAGAAAGGTGTCTATTCAAATAGCAAACATATCAGCAGGCATCTAATGCCAGTCTAGTGCCCTCTGGAGATGCTCTATATTGGCTTGCGGTCTATTTTCTTCTAACCATATGGTTTTGCGCAGATGATTTAGCACAAAAATAACCTTCTTCAGTGAATAGTGGTACCGTGTGCAGAAAGCATGCCCTTCCTTTTTTAACCACTCACAGAGATGTAACCCCCACAGGAAAGGCATCTGTCCTCCAGCAACAGTTCAGAATATGGAGGTTATAGATTTGACAACTCACTGAAATGTCACAAAGAATCATTTTCTAAACAGAAATTTGCCATTTCTCTATATTGAAGTTCAGAACTTCACAATGAGACACAAGTGTTTTCTAAATCTGTGGGGTTGAATTTAAATATAATTTTTTTAGCATTTTAATAAATATTTTTTTCTGCTGATCCATTAAGCCAATGCAAAATGATATAGCCTACTACTTTTCCCCCTTTTTCTTCTTTTATTTGTTCTTTACTTAAAGAACAGAGACTTGTGGGTGAATAAATACTTTCAGTATTTAACACTATGCTGCCACAAGAAATTATACATAATAGTGCTGTATGGTCCTAACTCTGTTTCTGGCTTTATTGCATAATTCCTTTGAGACTAGAAGAAAATGCAGTATTTTTCAAACCATACAATTTATGTTTGTAAAATGAAGGCAGGGATTGTAAATTATGGCAAATAGCTAATACAGAGACAAAATGTTAGAACCAACAATGAAAACCAAGTCAGCTCCCTGTGGGCTCATTTCTATGTGACAGGAAAAAAGATCCTGGTTAATACGGGTTCTGTTCAATTGTTCACCAAATATGTTGTGCTAGGCATTATTCTATATTCTTAGGATACACCAATGAATAAAACAAAGACCTTTATCATTGCAGATTTTATATTTTTGTAGGAGAATATCTGCAATAAACAACAAACATAAAAAGATATATAAATTACATAGTTATTTTAGAATGTACAATAAGGAAAAAGAAGAGAAAGTTAAGGCTAACAGGATGTTGTGTTGGGGATGAGGGTTTGAATTTCAAATGGGTGGTCAGGATAGGGACTCAAAGGTTATTGTAAGTCAGATCATTTTCTGATAGAAAAAAATAGTGCCTGAAACAAATCATTTTATTAAGTCTCCTTCCTTAAAGACAGAATCAACTTTCAGAGTAAGGTATGAAAAATTTTGCAAAGTATGTCTAGTGTTTAAGATATTTTACTAAATAGTGTGTGTCTTCCTCTGTTTAATAAATGGTAATGCTTTACTTCTGTAGTTTTCCATTGTCCCTAAGAAACCTGGTTTTAACTAGTTAGCTAACTAGTTTCCCATTCCCTTCTCCGAACTTTAAACCTGTGCCTCACATTTCAGTTCTATATCTTTAGATGTGAGAATGCCACTGATACTGCAACATCACAAGGCATTTGTTTCTTCCAGGCAACCCTCTGTAGTCTTTATTCATTTTTGTCTAGATGCCGTGTGACATGAAAGGGAAAGAAGGCCAACCTTCAAAATAAAAATTATCAATGGTAATGTGTTATTGGAACACCCCAAGGTGCATATTCTCCCAGGTTAATTTGCTGTTAGCAGTGCTGATGTCACCAATTCACGGTTTTGTGGCTAGGTCTTAAAAGAAAGTACCTAAGCCCATGAAATGCTAGCAAAAGGGCAAAATTGTGTTTTTAACAAGAGAGGCAAAAGAAGATAGAGAATCACAGAAGCAGAGAGGGTAACTTTAAAATATACAATGCTCTATGAAGCTGGCAAAACATTATGAGACATCTAATTTCAGCTGTCAAAGGGGCTCACATTGATTTTTAGGTTCATTATATGCACTCTTAGGGTCCTCTAAAAGGAGTCTTATTTATTTGGCTCTTATATAACCTATCTTTCTCAGGAGAAAGTTAATAGTACTTTCTAGTAGGAAAATAGCACCTTAGTTTGGACTGGAATCGTTGAGAGTCCATTTTACTTCTGTTTAGATTCAAGAAAATGAAAAGGCTTTGACTTTTTCAGAGTAAAGAAGTCAACAGAAGTCCAGGAACCCTAAATCACTGCTCTAAGTGCTAGCCATTTGTGTCTAACTGTGCATGCTTTTGTTAGTTAGTGTCTGATCTATCTATTTTCTGCCTCCCCAGCCCTGATTGCTCAAAACTACTTCTGGGAATAAACAGAATATCATGACTCAGGTAAAAATAGCTCTTTTGTACAAAAGCATTTAAAAATTGGCCAAAAATTAAACCCAGACCCTGATCAAAAGAATCTGTTTAGAAAATATAATGTGTACTTATGGATGACTCAGTTCTGTTGTTGCAAAATAGTCTTTTCTTAAAATACCTTGGCAGTAGTTTATTAAAACAAGCCATTTTACTATCTTACTTTCACAATATGGCATAGTTATTCTAATGGTACTCATAAGTGGAAAATGTAATTGTTTTCCTTTGGGCATTATATTTTCTTTTGTCATTTTATATTAAGTCTATTTATTGCAGAATGAGGGGTTTGTCTTTAGAGCTCTTGTAATGAGTTTAATGGGTAATTTCAACTTCTGATGTGGTGTGCAGCATAATCCTAAATGTTAGACTCTAGAATCTAATCATGCTTTCACTGGCCTAATTGTCTAAAGATACAATAACAGGTCAAGTAATATTTTATAGTTTAATTAATTACAACAGAGACAGAACAATTTTGTAAAGTTCCAAAAAAATGATTGATTTTCTGCAATCAACGAAACCCTCACAATGGTGGGAGTATGAGTAACCATTGTGTTTATTAAGTCAAAATGTTGAAGCTGTGAATCCCGACACATAGCTGGAACAGGGCAGTTCTGGGGTTTGCATTACATCTCTCAGATCCCCGGAAGTCTGTTTCACATGTTCTGCAATATTACCCACTTGTGTGGATTCTGAACAGATTTCATGAGATTAGGAGGAAGGATAGATGATGCAGAGAAATATCTTGGAATTCCTTCTTTGCATGTCCTGGAAATCTTTCAAGGCAGCTAACTTTAGGGAGTCAGTCTCAATTCCACAGACACAATAGGACCTCTTTCAAATGCACAGCAATTCTAGAATGTCAGAGGAGACATCTTGGGGATGATATTTTGGCTCTTTGAACTCAGTAACTCCTGGGACAAGGATGATATGCAGAAATCTTGTTAAAGGAAGAAAAAATAGGCAGTGTGGAAGAAGTACTAAGCAAAGTCCAAAAATTGATGACTGAAAAATAAGCCTAAAGTTTTCTTAGGGAGGCACACTTAAACAACCTCTTACCCATACTATTAAAAACCATCCTATTCCAGAGGCCAGTCTAGAAGAGGTCAAAGAACCATTAGTAGCATCCAGATGCCTGGACCAATATAAGATGTGTTTTTCCTTCCCAGTGTTTAAAACTCCAAATGAAACTTTATATCATGATAAAAATGATTTTATTTGTGCTTTGCAGACACGTAAGAAAAAAGTATGGGAACTAATGCACCTATAATATGTGAAGTGCTCTTATATATGTTACCTAATTTCACCACACATAAACTCCATGAGTTAAGTACAATTTCCTCCAGCTTAGACATGAAGAAACTGAGGTTCAAGTGTCATGTGGCTTTGCCAGTGACAGAACAAAGAAGTGGTGCAGGTAGCCATGAACCTGGTTATGAAGCTTGTACTTTGGCAACTTCAAAATGCTGGTACTGTGCTTGGAACTTGAGTTAGATTACGTTATTTATGTCTTACAGCAAGTTGTGACACTGACATCACTGTCTTATTATTATCCCATTCTAATAATCACTTTCCAGAAATGGAGACAATTTCAGAGATGTTTTGAGGACTGGTTCCCAAAATTCAGGGACTCATCAGAATTGAATGGCACATTTTAAAAACTTGACTCAAGGGATCCATGCCTAGATATTCTTATTTAATCAGTCTTTCCTGAGGTATTTAGAATTTTTTTTAACTTTCTCAGGTGATTCTAACAAGCCACTAGGGTTTGGAAATACTGACTAGTGGGCACTTAATCGTTGGAGGAGTAGGGATTTGAACTCTCGTGTATCTATGCTCTACCATGGTGTGAAGCTGAGATATAGGTCATGTTTGTATGTTATTATCAGTTTATTGACACTGTGTAACTTAGTGTTGACACTGATGCTCTGTAAGTATTTACCACCTGGTGGTTAATGGACACACATACAATCCATGTCCCGTTATTTATTGTTGTCTAACAATCTTACTACAAATGTATCAGCTTAACATAACACATCTCGGGAATTCTACTTCCATGAAGATAGAGTAGATGTAACTTTTCCTATCCCTTCTGCTAAGTAAAAGTAAAATCCTGGATATTGTATAAAAAGCAGACAGACTGAAAGATGGAAAGAAGAAGGTAGACTGGCTAGGGAACTCAGGACCTAAAAATTGACATGGTTGTGACTTTTCTGGGTTTTTTTCCTCTCTCTTTTAAAGATGCCCTTACTTATTTTCCAATATGATAATTTATAATTTAATTATTTATATATATATATATATATTTTTTTTAACGTTTATTTATTTTTGGGACAGAGAGAGACAGAGCATGAATGGGGAGGGGCAGAGAGAGAGGGAGACACAGAATCGGAAACAGGCTCCAGGCTCTGAGCCATCAGCCCAGAGCCTGACGCGGGGCTCGAACTCACGGACCGCGAGATCGTGACCTGGCTGAAGTCGGATGCTTAACCGACTGCGCCACCCAGGCGCCCCTAATTATATTTATATTTTTAAAAAAGTTTATTGAGATATAACTTACCATACAATTCATCCATTTAAAATGTAAAATTCATTGGTTTTAACTATAATCACAGTTAAGGGCACCCATCACCACAATTTTAGAACACTTTCATTGCCACAAAGAGAAACACCATATTGTAATTTAACTGTCATCCGCAACTTCCCTACCTCTTAAGTTCTAAGAAACCATTATTATACTCTCTTTATCTACAGACTTACCTAGCTTGAGTATTTCATATAAATGAAATCATATAACAAGTGACTTTTTTCCCTGGCTTCCTTCACTTAGCATTGTATTGTCAAGGTTCATATATGTTGTGGCATGTATCATGACTTTATTCTTTTTTATGGCTGAATTGTATTCCCTTGTATGGATATGTTTATCCATCTATTTGTTGACTAACATTTGGATTGTTTCCACCTTTGGCTAACATGAGCAGGACTACTGGGAACATTCATATATTAGCTTTCATTTGAACACATGTTTTAAATTTGGGGGTGTGGTACATGCCTAGGAGTAGAATTTCTGGGTCATAGGCTAATTTGATGTTTAATTTTTTTGAGGAACTAGCAAGCATACACTTTATATCCTAACAACTTATGGTTCCACTTCTCCACATCATCACCAACACTTGTTTTTACCTATTATTGTTAGTATTATTATTCTTACAGCTATATTAGTTGGTGTGAGTGCTATCTTATTATTGGTTTGATATTTATTTCCCTGATGATTGATGATGAACATTTTTTATGTGCCTGTTGTCCCATTACTATATATGTGGGAAAACTTTTAATCAAGTTTTTTGCTTATTTTTGTAACTTGGTTGTTTGTCTTGTTTGTTGTGTTGTAAGAATTCTTCATGTGTCTGAATACTAGAATTTCGCTGGATATATTATTTGGAATCAAACTGGAAATTGACAACAGAAAAATGACAGGAAAATTTCCAACACCTGAAAAACTGAATAGCACATTTCTAAATAATCCTTTGATCGAAGAGAATGTCACAAGGAAAATCTAACAATATACACTGAACTGAATGAAATGAAAAGACAACATATTAAAATTTGTAAAGTGCAGTTAAATCAGTGCCAACAGGGAAACCTACAGCATTAAGGAAATATATTAGAAAAGAGTAGAAGTTCCAAACCAAGAAGGTAAACTTCCCTCCTATAGAACCTAAAATAGGAAAAGAAAAATAAGCCCAGAAGTAAGCATAAGGAAGGAAATAAAGATGAGAGTAGAAATCAATAGAACGGATTGAAAAGAGCAAAACAATAGCAAAAATCAACAACACAAAGGACTGGTTCTTTAAAAAGATCAATAAGATAGGCAAATCTTGAGCAAAACTGACAAAAAAAAACAAAAACAAAAACAAAAACAAAAAACAAAAAAAACAAGGAACCAAAGAAGACACAAATTACTGGCATCAGGAATGAAACAGGGTATATCACTATAGATCCTGAAGACATTAAACAAATAATAGGGGAATGCCACGAACAACTCCATACATACATATTTGAAAATAGACACATTTAAAAAAAAATACAAACTGCCACAATTCACTCAATAGGAAACATGGAACTAGAACAGCCCTATAAATGTTAAGAAAATCGGGCACCTGGGTGGCTCAGTCAGTTGATTGTCGGACCTCGGCTCAGGTCATGATCTCGCAGTTCAGGAGTTCAAGCCCCGAGCCCCGTGTGGGGCTCTGTGCCAACAGCTCCGAGCCTGGAGCCTGCTTCGGATTCTGTGTCTCCCTCTCTCTCTGCCCCTTCCCCACTCATGCTCTGTCTCTCTCTGTGTCTCCAAAGTGAATAAATGTTAAAAAAAAATTAAATATTAAGGAAATTGAGTTCACAATTTAAAATAAAAAGAAAATCTAGTCCCAAATGGTTTCACCAGAGAATTCTACCAAACTATTGAAGAAGAATTAACACCAGTTCAAAACACCTTCCAGAAAATAGAAAAAGAAGGATCATTCCCAATTCATTGTGTGAGCTAATATTACTTTGCTACCAAAACTGGACAATGGCACATAAGAAAAGGGAATTATAAACTGATATCCCTCATGAATTAGATATACAATTCCTTGAGAAAGTATTGGCAGGTAGTATTTAGTCATAAATAATTATCCATCATGATCATTTGGCTTTATTACAGGATGCAAGGCTGTTACAATATTTGGAAATAAATAAATAAATATAATCCTGCATATTACCAAGCTAAAGGAAAAGCCACATGATCATATCAGTCATTTCAGAAAAAAAAAATTGACAAAATTCAGCACTCATTTATGATAAAATCTTTCAGAAAACTAGCAATAAAGGAGAACTTCCTCAACTTGATAAACAACATCTACAAAAATCCTGCACTAAAATTATACTTCACAAAGAAAGACTGAATGCTTTCTTCTTAATTTCAAGAATGAAGCAAAGATGTCTGTTCTCATCACTCTTATTTAGCACAGTACAGGAAATTTTAGCCAGTACAAGAAGAGAAGGAAATTAAAAAACATGCATATTAAAAAAAAAAAAAGAACTGAAACTGTCTTACCTTATAAATGACATCAAAGTCTACATACATTATTCCAAGAATTCTTTTTTTTTTTTTTTAATTTTTTTTTTTTCAACGTTTATTTATTTTTGGGACAGAGAGAGACAGAGCATGAACGGGGGAGGGGCAGAGAGAGAGGGAGACACAGAATCGGAAACAGGCTCCAGGCTCTGAGCCATCAGCCCAGAGCCCGATGCGGGGCTCGAACTCACGGACCGCGAGATCGTGACCTGGCTGAAGTCGGACGCTTAACCGACTGCGCCACCCAGGCGCCCCCAAGAATTCTTAAACAACAACAATTTAATCAACATCATAGGATACAGGATAAATGTACAAAACTCTATTTTATTTCTAAATGCTAGCAAACACAGGGACAGAATTCCTAAAACAAACAAACAAAAAGAATGACTTAGGTATAAATCATGTACAGGACTCATGATGAAAATGACACAATGCTGATTAAAAAAATCATAGAATCTAAACAAATGGAGAAGCATATTGTCTTCATAGATTGGAAGGTTCACATAGTAAAGATGTCAGTTCTCTCCAAATTGATATACAGATTTAATGTGATACTTACAAAAATCCCATAGTGACATTTCATAGAAATAGACAAGATTATTCTAAATTTATATAAAAGGCAATGGACCTAAAACAGGTGATCAGTTTTGTAAAAGGTGAATAATGAGGAGGAAACAGCCTACCAGATTTTAAGACTTAATATATAACTCTAGGACAAGAAGACAACATAAGGTTCCTTATAGTGATGCGAGTTTTTGTACCTTGACTGATCAATGTCAGTATCCTGTTTGAGATATTATACTGTAGTTTTTGCAAAAATTTCCATTAGGGAAAACTGAGGAAAGGATGTCTCTGAGGCACTTCATACAACTGCATGGGAATCCACAACTGTCTCAAAATTAAAAGTTTAATAAAAATATTTGCATTAATTATCTTACATTTTCTGTGGGTTAGAGCTCTACATATAGCTTAAGTTGGTCCTCTACAAGGCCATAGTCAAACTGTCAGGCACGGCTGCATTCTTATATAAAAGATTGATAAATGTGCTTTCAAACTCAGGTAGTAATTGGCAACATTCACTTTTTGTGGATTGTTAGGCTGAAGGCTTCAGTTTCTTGTTGGCAGTTAGAGGCCACTTTCAGTTCCTTGCCAATATGGCCACTTGCTTTATTAAAGCCAGTGAGAGAGGGTGACTCTTAGCTGGACAGGTGTCATAACTTAATGTAAGATAATCATAGAAGTGACCTTCCATCCCCTTTGCTATATTCTATTGGTTAGAAATAATTTACAGTATCACCACACTGAAGGAGAGGTGATTGTACAAGGTTATGAATACCAGAAGACAGGGATGATTGGAACTATCTTAGAGTCCTGCATATATGTTTATATACAATCCTTTCAAAAATCATAGGTTTTGATGTAATTGGGAATGTGTTTCTTACTTCTTAAGTACTTGGCAACTGTACAGGATGATTTAAAGTATTACCACCTATGTTCTACATTTAGAACATCTACAGTAGAGTGTGGAACTGAAGGAGGCTAAAATATTTTTATCATAGGAAATAAAATGTATAAAAGCAGGCTGGGAAACACTGCATCTTATGTACATTGGATATTTGTAGCTTTTGGTACCTCCTTTAGACTTATAGAGAACTCGTTATGTTGCTATGTTTGTAACTTCGTAATCTGGACAAGTTAACGTTGTATCCCCAAAAAACAACATTATCACATGGAAAAGGTTTATCCTTTGGAAGAAACTTTTCTACCGCATCTTACCTTTGTAGCAAATACTGTCCATTTTAGGGGTGCCTGGCTGGCTGCTTTGGTGAATGATCTCAGGATTGTAAATTCAAGCCTCATGTTGGGTGTACAGATTACTTAAAAATAAAATCTTTAAACAAAATTGTCTTTTTAGAAAACTCAGTTGACTTAAGAAGCTTAGAAATCTCTTCAAAATAGAAAAAAATATTCCAAATTATTATTATTTTCTTTTTGTAGAGTGAATCTATTCAAGTTCCTGGTGACCTAGCAAATATTCAAAGTACAATTCACCAGTCAAGTCCTAAATTTTAGGTTTTTGTGAAGATTTGGATTTGTAACTTATCTTTATGTACTATAAAATATTTCCTTTTTAGAAAATTATGATGTGACATTTTTCATTCCTCCTATACCTGTTGGGTACTCCAAGATTTCTTAAATATTCCTTATGGGGCCTCTGAGAAACATTTTCAAATATTTATTAATGTTGAAATAATGTAGATCACCTGGAAATAATAAAACAAAAACTATCATCATCATTATAACATTAATAATTCACAAAAATAGTAACTGGTATCTGAATAGCTCTAATCTCTTTAACAGAAAATGTGGAGATCAGAAATGAACAACTCCTTCTGCTTTTCTTTTTCCCAAAAAAGAAAAAAGAAAGGTTTTCCTTCCTCTAGTACATTTGGAAAAAAAGAGATTTGTCTCATATCCCTGATGAGTCACTCTCCATATGGCCCTTGCTTCTGTGTGTTGCCTGATCTAACCATGCACACTGAATTTTCAGGCTGCTTTGCACCCAGCTGATCACTGGCCCCTTTTGCCTTATTCCCCATGATACTGCTAAACCAAGACTGCTGTAGGGACCACCTTCTACTAAAATTTTAGAGGGGTCTGTAGCCCAGTACTGAACAAAGAACAACTTATGTCCATTGTTATAATCAGGGTTTTTACGAGTCTTACTAGCTTTCTCTCTGTTGGAGAATATATCCTTGACCAGGATTCTTATCTGGCCTCTGGTCTTTGTCATAATGCTGGGCCTCCACTCTGTGGCCTTGCCCATCTCTGCAAAATTTCCTCCTGCATCCAGATATGTTTATTATTATTATTATTTTTATTATTATTATTATGCACAGCACTCAGCTATCCTCCTAAAACATATCCACAAGGCCTTAGCTTTCCTAATTCTAAAAGCATTGGTTAGATATTTTTCTAGATAAAAGTAATTCTTATCTAGAATTTTCCCTCCAGCTTTGTAATGATAACCACTACCCTTCATTGAGACATAAAATGCTGATAAATATTATTTATTGAGCTCTTTAATCATGCTATGGACCACTTTATGTATTTCACACTCTACATATTTTGAGTCATTTAAGTTTCAAAATAACTCCCTTATTATTCCATTTTAAAACACAGTGATTGTGAGAAGAGGCTATATGCTTTAAAAGCATGTGTATCTTAACAACACTACTGGAGAAAACATTAATTGTCCCCAGGTTTCAAGAGTGGGGAACTCCTATATACGGAGTTCCATAATTTCTCTTGTAAGTAGGACAGCCAAGTATTTCTGGCTACAGAATCTCCCAAATTAATCATGAGACCTCACTACAAACAAACCTGGATTCCTAAAAAAAAAAAAAAATGTATACTTTTATGATATTATCTGTTGTGGTACCTAGAATACTGTCTACCCTATACCCCAAGATGTCTATATCCTATTTCCAGGAACCTATGAGTAAGATTACAGGACAAAGGGAAATTAAGCTCATAGAAGGAATTATTTGCTAATCAACTGGCCCTAAAATAGAGAGATTATCCTTGATTATTCAGTAGACTCAATGTAATTAATAGGGTCTTTTAGGAAGAAGGAGAGAAAGGAGTCAATGTCAGAGTGATTCTATGTAAGCAACACTTGATTGGCCATTACTAGCTTTGAAAATGGGAGGAAGATATGAACCAAGGAATGCAGGCAGCCTCAAGAAGATGGAAAACATGAGACAATAGAATCTTCTCTAGAGTCTCCAGAAAGGAGCAGAGCCCTGTTGACACCTTGATTTAGCCCAATGAGACCCATTTTTGGACTTCTGAACTTCAGAACTGTAAGATAACACTTTTGCATTACTTTAAGCCACAAAGCCTGTGGCAATTTATTGTAGCAGCAATGGGAAACTAATACATCTGTTTGACTTGTTATTATCTCTTATTTCCTGTTTCCAGTTTGAAAATTACGCTTTATTGATGTCTCAATTGACATATGATATTGATACTGTTCCTCTTTCACAATTTTCCCTCTCCTTGACACTTTCAAGTAGAGAACTTGTATTTTTTTTTTCTTTTTGATCCTAACAAATTCCAGTGCTCATTTTACTTGCCATTAGCAAAACAAAACAAAACAAAACAACTCAGTCTTCCTTGACATTTAGGCTTCCAAATTTTATTTTAGCCAAAGGCAATAGAAGGTATGGCCACCAAGGGCTCTTTAGATGGAATGAAGCTTAGAGGAGGTGAAACATAAAGACTGTGGAAGATTTTAAGGTATATGTTATCTAGGTATAAAGGGGAGGGAAACAGAGTAGAGTCAAGGCAGCCAGGTGCCACAACATAATCCAATACACAAAATGCTCAAAGTGGAAGATCACTGGAACAAAGTAAGAGAGTAAGGTATGAGAGATGGGGAAATATCATAATATGTCAGATTGTATAGAGGTATGATTGTCCTTCGAGAAAACTTGGATTTTATCTTGGAGGCCATGGGGAATCTGGGGAATGTTTAACCTAAGAGGAACTTGACCACAGTGGAGTTTGGAAAGCAAATGGTGGTGGCAGTGCAGTGAATGAAATTATGCAGCAAGCCTAGAGGCAGGCAATTGTGTCAAGAGGCTTTTGAAGTACACTAGGAAAGGAATAACGGTAGGTACAACATATACTGGTGTCCTTTGGGGAGGTGGAAAGAAGTAAAGAGATTTGAAAGACTTCAAGAAGACAGAATCAATAGTATTCAACGACGAAATGTGGAGTGTGAGAAAGTGAAAGAAGTCATGTTGCTGGTGTGGAGCAATAGAATGTATGGTGTGTTCACCAATCTGAGAACGCAACAGGTTTGAGATAGAAGATGTGGTGTTCAGTTTCAGTTGAGTTTGAGTTACTCTGGAACATTCTATTGGAAATGTGAATCACTGTCACTTTCTTCTGGATTTTTACTCTGTGTTCGTACAGAGTATCTGTAAATTTCAGGACCCACTCCTTGCAAACTGATAAATGACCTGTCTTCCTTTGACATGTATTGTGTCAGCCTCTGCCAAGTAATGTGTGGTCATGTGCATACCTCTTTTGCTAATTCAGTTCCACTTTTTTGTTATTTAGCAAATTAACAAAATAATTAAACATTGAAACCGCATGAAAACATAGTGGGAAACCACATGCAGGCTTGATATTTAATAAAGAAGTAATAGTACAAATTAAAGTTTAGGAAATAAGAAAATGATACAACTGAAGCAAATGTAATAGACAATGATACCACAAAGCCTGTAAGAAGTCACTATGACATTTGGGACAATTGGTGTAAAGGTTTTGTTGACTGCTTCAATATTGTAGTTTGGCCACAACAAAAACCAGTGAACAATTTAATAATGTCAGATCAATGACAATAGAACCTGTTAATCTCAATCTACTTACTGTTTTGCTTATTGAACTGACTGGGGTTATATTTGTACCTCACAAAGTAAAAATGAATTATTGAACTTGCTCTAGTATTACAGGCTCATTGTTAGTACCTATTGAGGATTACCTATGAACATCTGGTACTATGCTAAATGTGGTAGGAAATTAAGAAAATTAGAAGATGGAACCCCTGTCCCAAGGGAGCTTACATATCTTTTAGGAGAGGAAAGGTTAACAAGCACAGGAAACAATTAAAATAAAACAAAAATAAATAGAATCAATTATCTATGTATCTTATATATGGAGAATTCAATAAATGCTAGCTGAATTCGTCTGTAACATTTTATTTTATTATTACAGCAATTCTAAAGAGCAAACGTTTATTTGCTTTATGGAAATAGAACAACTGTTGAAAAAAATCTCATATGTATTACATGAAAGTTTCTAAAAAGTAAAGATAATATGCTGTTTAGGTAACTAACCAAAGTATCAAGAAAGTATATCTACTAATTGCTGATTGTTACATTTTTAGTATGTAACTTTTGTATAATTCAAGAATATCCTGTAACAATGAGAGCATGTACTTAAGCTAATATGATTTTAATTGAGGCTTGGGGGCCTTTGAAAATGTGCCTCTATAAACAGCCCCAGGAACAATGACTTCCTACAAGGGGAAAGATGGATATTTTGAGTCTGGGAGAGGCTGTCTAGCATGTTAGTCTCTGCGCTGCAGAGAAAATCCCTGGCATGCTTTTAAAAAGACTGATTTTTGATGTAAAGGCACATTTAACCATAGCTTTGAAAGTCTAAAAATTGTCTGTGAGGGTTTGCTTCTTGGTGGATTGGAAATCTACTAGTATTAGTAGTCAAGAGGTCACTGAATAACAGAAATCAAACTTTTCAAGTGTTCTGATGCAAAATTTGATGGGACATACCAAAGTACTACATTTCTAAGAGCACAGCATTGAAGCTCCACTAACAGAAATAAGACTAACAAAATACATTCTTATGAACATACTATTGTGGTCATGGTTCCTCCATCTTCTAGTAAAAGTTAACCAACGCTGTAGACATTTCAAAAAAAACCCTGAGCTTACAAAAACATTACCATCTAGAAAAAAACTTGGTGGCATGGGCCATAATGTTCAGTGATTCTAGGTTCATGCACACCCACAGTAAAACAAGGTATGTGCTTTATTCCTTATCATTCAAGTTGTACTTCTGTACATTTGTAGTATATTGACAAAATGTCCTAACAGCCCACAAGACAGAGTAATTCCTTTTGTGTCTTCTCTCAATTGGTTTTATAGTGCTAATTTCTGAAGCGTTCCCCCTCTTTTTTAGCTTGATTCCATTTTCATTAATTTTCCTCTCTGTCACCACAGTACACTCTTTAAAATGCAATCCAAATCATGTCACCTACTGCTTCAAATCCTTCTATCAACACTATTACCATGAGGCTAAATCCAACACCAGAAGCTGTGAACTGAATAGGGCAAATTACTTGGACGAGCAGGCAGCGAATGTATGCTAGCTCCCACACTGGCCTCTACACTGCCCCCCCCAAACAAGAGATGTGGTGGAACCAACCACGTGGGATAGCAGTTGGGGGGTGGCAGTTTCAGTTTCTAGGGCACGTTTGTTATACCAGGAGTCCAGATTAAGCTGGTTAGTTTTAAAAATGCACAATATAGTTGAAATTTTGCCCAATGTGTTATTTTTATATCTTATGCGCTTATATTTATTTATAATTTCTACTCAAATTCAGGAAGAGTTAAGTTTGCACATAATAATTTACAAATAACTGTTAAAATGAAGACATAATGAAAGATAAACAATATGTGAAAAAGAAGACGTCATTTCAGTTACCTTTTTGTCGACGTACATGGACTCCTCCCTGTTTCGCCTATCCTGTGTATTAACATGACTTCTTCAAGGATATTTTTTCCTTCTCATTTCCCCTAATTTTTGTCTTTAGGATTGGCATCCGTTTGTATTTTATTCCTATTTACTTCATTTTTTTAAGTTTATTTATTTGGAGACAGAGAGAGACAGAGCAAGTGGGGGAGGGGCAAGAGAAAGAGGGAGAGAGAGAGTATCACAAGCAGGCTCTGCGCTGTCAGTGCAGAGCCTGACACAAGGTTCAAACCCACAAACTGTGAGATCATGACCTGAGCTGAAACCAAGAATCTGACACTTAGAGGACTGAGCCACCCAGGTGCCCCTAGTTTCTGTTTACTTCTAATTTCCTCTGTACATCTTCTTTTTAAATGTGGGAGTCCACATTCTTCCATGAATATGTAAATAAGTGTCATTACTCTCCACAGATACTGTATCTCTTTACTTTTCCTCTTCACAAAGTCACTACAACTCACAATCTCATAAAAAGAGTTCACAATTCTCAGGAAAGAACCTAGGAACTTTGCTTTAATAAAATTCATGCCCTTGACTCATAGCACTTCCTTTGCTATGTTGATGTCACCTGTCTACTGACCAGAGAAGGTTTTAATTCTTTCCTCACTGATTTCAACCTTTGCTTCATAATCCTTTACTCTAGCCTGTATTTTGACCCTGTATCTGAAACTACTAATTACCTTACAATTATGTAGATTTCCAATATGCACCCTTCATTTCCTCTTTTGAATAAAGAACCCCATTATATTTATAGTGCATTGTCAACCAGTCAGGGACTACATATCTAACCTTCTTTGCAATTGCTCCTTTCTGCCATCTTCCTCAATGTGCCATGTGACCAAGGTCTGGCCAATGGGCTATGAGATAAGAACTGTACTGCTTCCAGATCAACTGCTTACCCTACGCTTCCCTTTTACTGCTTCTTGAAGACTATTTAGAAAAGGAAAACAGCCTAGGGATGGTAGAAGAACAAAACAGAGAGAAGCAGAATTTCTGGATTACTTTGTGGAGCTAACTGCCTACCCACACCTGCCTACATTTGAACTGTAACTTTAGGGAGCAGTATACTTGTTTGTACAAGTATATTTTGGGATGTGTTGGAAAAGCAGCTTAGCCTGTACACAACCTAACAAAACATCTTGAAGATAATGCTGAAATCTCTGAGAGCATATTCCCTCTGTCCAAAGACTACCATTTCTTTTTCTGTCTCAGCCACCTACATATCTTAGTATTCTCTGTACTCCAAGAAGTAAAATATCAAAATCTCTTCTCTGGTTCTGATCTTCTATGCACATTGGTCTTTGTATACTCTAACTTACTTCCAAGCACGGTCTGCTCAGACTCGCTTAGTGTAGACTGACTTGCTTCTTTATCTACCTGGATGCCAATTTAAGATACCAAAAGAATAGTCAAGGAGGAAAAAGGGAGCATCTGTTTGGAAAAAAAAAAAAAAAGAAGAAGAAGAAGAAGAAGAAGAAGCAGGAGGTATTTGCCAATGTCATATGCTACTGAAAAGTCAAGTAAGATGAGATGTGCCTGTTATAGGAAGGTTGTAGATGGACGTAGAAAGCTCAGGGGTGTGGTGCGTATACTCTGAGGATTTACTTGGAGGAATAAGGAGACACAAATGATGTTAATTCTAGAGAGCTGGAAATGTAGGGGAAGAGAAAGCAAAAGATAATAAATGTTACTTTATCGCATTTCAGGTGGGAAATTCTCTTGTCCTCCTTACTCTGTAGCTCCATTTTTGTTTCCTCTGCTTTTCCCCAACACTTTCTTTTGTCTTACTGTTCCACATAGTGCCATGTGTCCTGGCATCTTTTCCAACATTCTCTCCCCGAAAATCACCACTGATCGAATCCCCAAGCGCTCTGATCTGCATGGACGTCATCTGCCTTAGCCATTCCACATTCTTCTTACTTTATTCTTTTTGCCTAGATTTTTAAAAAGTAGGCTTAATTTCCCTATTGACAGAAACAGTATCTACTAACTATAAAAACTTGGGAATGCACATAAAGTCATTAGAGTGACTCATAACTTTCAAAACAACCACTGATAAGGTTATTATGAATTGTTTAGGTTTTCTTAGTGATCTCTTATATGATCTATTTTCAGAAATGTTTCCCTGGTTATAAAAATTTTGTTTTTTTTTATTTTTAAGGTAAAAATATATAAGCTCAATCCTACCAAGTACATTGTTAAAATACTTCATATCATTTTTTATTTAATATAAGAAATAATAACGTGTGTTAAATCTGCCCATGATATGGTACATCTGTAAAGTAACATTGGGCTACTACAGATATTATTTTATGTATTTTGTTGCCATTTAAAGAGGACAGGATATTCTTTCATATTGCCTTCATTTATGTTATGCTTCATTTATAAAATACTTTGTTCTTTTAGTGCATCTTATCATAAATTATACATTGTTTATTATGAATGGTGTTACCCTGGTGTTTCAAAATTCTGTTTGCTTATGTGGATTTTCCCATTATTCTAACTTTTTACATGCCATTTTCGATTGTTTCCTTTCATCCACTTATACATTAATTCCCTTATATAATATTTATTCTTGTGTCAATTTTGTGTGTTGCACTAAAGATATCATCGTGTATAGGACAGGCCCTGTGCTTGCCTTTACAGGGCTTATAGCATAGTGGGTGATACAAACAAGTAAATGGGTGATTATAACACAATTGATAAGCATGGTAGTCGGGAAATGCTGTGTGCTGTGAAACCATACAATGTGTCTCTGAATTAGAAGTAAAAGAAGTAAAAGACTGGGCTGCCTGGGTGGCTCAGTAGGTTAAGCACCCGACTCTTGGTTTCAGCTCAAGTCATGGTTTCATGGTTACATGAGTTCGAGCCCCACATCAGACTCTTAGGATCTTCTCTCTCCTTCTCTTTCTGCCCCTCCACCTCTCACACTGTCTCTGTTTTTCTCAAAATAAATACATACACTTAAAAAAAAAAAGAAGTGAAAGACTAATGAAAGATTTCTGGAATGGTTACAAGGGGAAGAACTCAGTGCAACAGATAAGGAATAAAACAGTGAACACTAGACAGGTTGAAATGACCCTTTCAATTGTATGGAAAAGGTTGGGCTTTATCCTAAACACACACACACACACACACACACACACACACACACACACAAACCACAAAAAAAAAACACACAAAAAAACCATGAATTAACGGATTCATTCAAATAAATGAAATTATGGAAACAGCACTTTAGGAGAGATCATTCTAGTCTCAATGTGGAGTTCGACTTGGAGAAATGCAAGAAGAGCAGTCAGGAAAACTATAGGAGACTATTTAAGTAATCTAGGAGAGAGGTAATTATCACCTAAGTTAGGTGGTAGCTCTGGGAATAGAGAGAACTGAAGCATTTGAGAGACATCTAGGAGGGAAAGTTTCATCTAAATGAGGAGTCTATCAGTAGTTAAATGTATGAGTCTGGAGCTCAGGAGACAGATCTAAGTAGGAGATCAAGATTTGAGTCATAAACCTGTGTGATAGATATTAACTGGATGGATGGATAGGCTCATCCAAGGAAGGTGTGTAGAATAAAGTCTCCAAGACAAAATCCCAGAGAATGACAGCATTTCAGGATTTAAGACAGTGATTCTCAAGGCAGAGAAAGGAATGGCAGTGGTGAGGTGAGTTGGGGTTTCTCAGGGATAAGAGAATGCCCAGGGAAAGAGTAGAGAATCTATAGTTTTAAAATAAACAACACATTATTCCTTTGTCTTCTTTCCAGTCATATTTCATTTATTTTTGACATTTCAAATATTATTCTTAAAAATAATAAGTGAAAATAATAAGTGAAAATTTTAGGCTAAACACAGGAGGTAGGTAGGTTTTAAAGAGCTAGGCAATAGAACAAACTTAGCCAGAGAAGTTTGGAGAAGAGAGTGAAGGACTGAGTAGCTAATGGGAGATGATTAAATATTTGAGGGCAGAATTTGGCTGTGAAAAGAGGAGAGTGGTAATGAGGTAGCTGAGAGGCGAGGCAGGATTGAATCAGGGAGGTGCATCCCAGAAATGGAAATACCTGAGTATGTAACTACTGAAGAGAAGTATTCACTAGAGGGAAATAAAGTATAATCTATAAAACAAGTCACTGTGAAAGAAGAAAAGGAACCTCAGAGCACATATGAGCATTGTCTGTAGACAAAAATTGTAACATGTCTTCCACTGTAACTGGAGGGAAGAAAAAAAAGCGATCAAGTTATATGTGGGTTTTAGGTTTGGTGACAAAAAGTTTAGAATTAGGGGGGCCTGGGTGGCTCAGTCAGTTAAACGTCTGACTCTTGATTTTAGCTCAGGTCATGATCTCAGCATCCTGAGATCGAGCCCCATGTTGGGCTCCACACTAAGTTTGGAGCCTGCTTGAGATTCTCTCTGCCTCTCTCCAACTCACGTGTGCTCCTAAGCACATGCTCTCTCTCTCTAAAATAATAATAAAAAATGTATGCAATTAAATTTCACTCTTCCATTTTATCTTAGAGATTCCACCTTTTTATAGAGAAATTTAAAATATTTTTCATTGTTCTCAAACCTGTTATGTTGTCTTAATTTTATTTAAGTAGTCCCCCTTATCTGCAGTTTCAGTTACTCAAGGTCAACCAGGGTCTGGAAGCAAATGGTCATCCTTCTTATAAATCCTCACAAGGTCAATAGTAGCCTAAGCCATAGTCACAATGCCTAAATCATTCATCTCACTTCATATCATGATATAGGAATTTTATCATCTCACATCATCACAAGATGGAGAGTGAGTACAGTACAATAAAATATTTTGAGACAGAAAGACCACATTCACGTAACTTTTATTACAGCATATTGTTATAATTGTTCTATTTTATTATTAGCTATTGCTGTTAATATCTTACTGTGCCTAATTTATAAATTAAACTTTATCACAGGCATATATGTACAGGAAATAGACATAGTACATACAGAGTTCAATACTATATGTGATTTCAGGCATCCACTAGGGGTATTGGAACGTATCTCCCATAAATAAGGAGGGACCACTATGTATATATATGTTTACATATATGTATGAGCATTTGTGTCTGTATAAACAAATGTATTTATGAAAGTATCCATGATGGTGTATGTATGTGTGTGGCAGAAATATATATATTTGTGTTTGCATGTGTAAATGTCTGTAGGTTCCAGATAGCTTGAAAGTTAAGAATAAATAAAAATAAATAAATAAGATCATGCGTTTCTAATCCTGGCCTCACTATTTACTAGGTTTGTGACTTTGGGCAAGATACCTCATTTCCTTAAACTTTGCTTCTTCATCTGTGATAATGAAATAAGGAAAATACTACTACTATATATTTCATATGATAATTTGAGGATAAAATAAGATAAGCCACACACATAGAAAGCAGGGCACATAATACTCTCTATGTTAAAAATGTTATTATTTTTTATTTTTACCCTTTCTATATTAAATATATATATTTTTAAATTTTTTTAATGTTTATTTTCGAGAGAGACAGAGAGAGAGAGAGACAGAACATGAGTGGGGGAGGGGCAGAGACAGAGACAGAATCCAAAGCAGGGTCCAGGCTGTGATCTGTCAGCACAGAGCCAGCCATGGGGTTCGAACCCAGGAACTGTGAGTTCATGACTCAAGAAGAAGTCAGAGGCTTAACTGACTGAGCCACCCAGGCACCCATCTATATTTTATATTTTATTGCTTCCTTTTATTTTTCATTTCCTTTTATATATCTTTGCTTTATGAAGACTCACTTGTTTTTTTATTTTTTTTAATGTTTATTTATTTTTGAGAGACAGAGAGAGACAGAACATGGCCGGGGGTGGGGGGGGAAGGGGCAGGGAAAGAGGGAGACAGAATCTGAAACAGGCCGTAGGCTCTGAGCTGTCCGCACAGAGCCCAACGCAGGTCTGGAACTCACAAGCCACAAGGTCATGACCTGAGCCAAAGCTAAACTGACTGAGCCACCCAGGCACCCCTCATTTGTTTTTTATATTATGCATATATTTTGAAATTAGTATCCTATTTGTAATTCAGATTATAAAAATAATCTTAATTTTATCTATCTATCTATCTATCTATCTATCATCTATCATTCTCCATGTTGAATGAATAAAGCTTCTGTTATCTTCTACATCATCCTCTGCCTGGTTTAAGATTATACGCCCAGCTTTTAAAAATGTTAAAAAATATCTTTCAATAAAAACTCTGTAAGGTTAATATTTCGCAAACACATTTGCCACACTTTTAGTTATATCTCTGTATTTTCTGTACATTTAACTCTTTTCAATGCCTATCACTAGTTTTTCTCCCCAAATTTACCATCCTTGATCTTGTTTGTTTCATCTGTCAATTACCTATGACTTGCTTTAGACACACTTTTTCAAAATAGTTTATTTTATGAGACCTTGTCTAGCTCTTGCCTTCACATCTGGAGGGCAGCTAGGCAGAATGTGGAAATTATGGGTCACAATCTTTCCTTTCAACCTCTAGGGGTGTTGTTCCCTTGTGCTCTGGCATTTGGTGTTTGAAAAGAATGTTGGGCCAGTCTTACATTTTGCTTTTTTTGTGTCTGGAGCATTCTTTATGCTTAGAATTCGCTAATGTCACCAACTATTTTTTGTTGTGTAAATGTTGTTATTAATTTGCTTGGAACATGACTAGTCTCTCAATCTCCAAATATTGATTATTTTTTAAAATTGCATAATTTTCTAGAATTCCTCTTTGATTATTGTTACAACGGACTTACTCTGCTTTCTTTTGGAACTCTATCTTATATTAGCTGCATTTCCATTTGACTTGCCATTATTCTCATTTTCTCTGTCAGTATACTCTCTGCCCTTTTCTTCTGGATTCCTCAGTTTCTTCTCAGTCTTGTCCAGTAAATTGTTAATTAAGTTTTCTGTGATGTCAAGTCTGCTAATTATTGATTCAGACTAAAGTGTTTTTTAATTCAATAAGTGTACTGTTTACCAACAGTTTTTCCTCATCTTTGTCATCTGTTTCTATTTCATATGGGCATTGTTTCACTGATTTGTTTGTTTCTGTTTTTCTTTCTACTCCTTAAGAAGAATGTGAACCTACTGAATCAGGCACTGTTGTCCTTTTCTTGCATTGAAACCCTTTCTTACATGCTTTTTGTTATTTTTCTTCTTTTTTATCTTTTTGGTTTCTTGTTTTAAAAAATAAATGTACATTTAAGATAGTTTTATAATTATAAATTGCTCTGGGTTTCATTACAAATTCTCACAATTCTCTATCTAAATCCTTCACAAAGGACCCCATCAAGTTGCCAGTGTTTTAATCTGCCTCCTGAAAATCTTAATAGAATGTCTCACTTTTCAACAAAATTAACATGCCCAGACTAGACTAAGAATCACCTTCTTCCCCTTCTGAACTCCCACAACAACTATGCTATCAATCTGCCAGTCATTCAGGTTTAATTGGAGTATCTTTTACTTTTCTTTTTGGCCCTTTCGTAAGGACGGTTTCCTGTATTACAATGGTTCGTGTGGTGTTTCCTTCATATTTGTGCTGTTCTTTCTCATGTCACAAGTTAATAACTATTTTAATAACTATTTGGTCTTGTCCTGCTTCAAAGCAACCTGTGTAATATTATCAAATTATTCAACTTGAATCATGCATTCTTTAGAAGCTTTTTATAACTCTTTTTGCTTACTGAATTAAGTACCTCTTCCTCCCCATGCAGTCAAGACTTGTCAATATTGATCCAATCTACATGTAAAGACCTATCTTCCACCAGTTAATGTGTACTACATTCTAGATTGATCTACTGGTCTGCAAGAATGTCTGTGGCTACCCACCTACATTCCCAAAGAAGGCATTCCTTTCCCAGTTCATATTTTATTCTATGAACTTATTGAGGTTCTATTATGAGGTAAGAAGGCCTAGTTAAGTTATTAGAAATTAAAATGTAAATATAATGTATCTTAACTAACAGACAATTCTGACATATATAGCTCATACTATAACATAATGATAGCCCAAATCAAGTGCAGTGAGAGCACAGAATAAAAGGAAGAATGCTTCCAGGGAATTCGGGTAGGCTTTACAGAGAAGGTGATTTTAGAGCAGTAATAGGAAACCTGAATTTGAGTTTACTATTCAGAGAAGAGTGAAATGGTATTCCATAAAGTAGAGATAATGTGAGAAGAGTAACAAAAAAAAGAAAGTATAATTTATGATATATTTGGGACAAGATATATACTCTAGCATACTCATCTTTGAAGTATTTACAAGGTTTAGAACATGATCCGGAATGTATTATGTGCTCAAATAGGTATTTGTTGAATAAATGAATGAAAGACTGCCAGACGAAAGTATTAAAGGTACATAATGGAAGATAGGATTAGAAACAAAATATGAAGCTGTATTGTAAACGGGTGAATGCTAGCTCAGAAGTTTGGGCTTTATCTTATGAGTAATTGGGAATCAGAGACTTTTGCACATGGAATTGAATGTTAAAGTGAAAGTTTCAGCCATCATTTCAACAATACATGTACCATACCAGGTACTGAACTAAGCAGTAAGACAGACCATCCTATAGAATTTTCAAAAACAAGAACTGGCCACAAGCCAGCTTAGCCACTCTTGAACTGGTCGAAAGGATATCAAGTAAACATAAGTTTCATTGAGTGGAGACTGTTATGTGAGTCTCCGTTCCATCCATAATAAGGAGAGTTGGGGGGGGTTGCTTTTCCTTCACCTCAAGTCAAAAAGTTGTGTTTTAAGACCACTCCAGTATTTTCATAGGCACTTTCTGCAATGTGGAGAGAGGTCATAGACAGAGTGGGCAGATAGCTGACTCCCACTTTCAAATTCTAAAAGCAGAAAAACAACTGGATAAGTAATCTAATAGCTAAAGGAGAAGCTATTTCGTGTTGTAGCAAAAATGATTGAATGCTTGAGTGTTTTCCAGGGGCCCCAGATAGGTCAGGAACTAAAGGAAGCCTATGGGTATTATCTTAGATCTTCTGTAAAGGGCTGCCTGCAGGAGCAAACAGACATCACTTTCTGGAATCTGGATTATGTGGGATGTAGAAGGAATAATTGAGCACTCAGTATAAAGATGCTTTTGTTTGGATTTAGGGAACTGCCAGGGAGAGATCATCAGTGATTGAGCAATCTCCAGAGAGCCCATGAAAGCACTAATGAGGGAGAGAGTCTGTTCTGAACAGCTGCCAGGCCCACTGAATGCAGCTCAGGACAATAAGTTCTGCTATGCCCTCCATTCTGCTCTGTCCTTCCTGGACTTAACTCTGCGGTGTTCAGAAACTAATGTTTTCAAGCTGGGCCGAGGAAAGGATAAACTCAACCATCTCCCTCTCTTTATTGTGAGCTCCCTTCTCCTCTCTGCACCAATCCCCCACCCCTTACCCCCTCAGTGGAAGGATACATGTCTATGTTAAATCAAGTTGTACTTAGTATTTTACTTATAAAACTGGGATAGTAACTTTGTTTAAAAGTGGCCATTTCCTTAGAATGACCAAAAAAATCATGAGACTGATTTTTCATCCAGTGGAAAGAAAACAACTAAATACAAGGACAATGTGAAACTAAAATAAACTTGTTTTATGATCACATCTTATGAGTCATACTTACCCACTATATGGTTACATAGAGAAATTTTATGAACTTAGCTGTGTTTGAGAAATATCTTCCACATGCTGAAGAGTAATAATCTGAAGTAGGATAGATGAATCAGGAAGACCATCTCTTCCTGTCAAAGTTCTTCTTTATCATCAAGTTATCACCTCATGCATTAAGTCATGAGTGCTTTTCTTCCACTGCCTTACTCTCCATTCAAATCTGATCGCTTATCAATTTATTCAGTAGGTATTTATTGAGCGAATACTATGTTTCAGATATTGATGTGATGCTTAGAATGAATCAAGGAATTAAACTAGTAAAAGTCCCTATCCAGATGGGGTTTATATTCTATTTGGTAGAGATGGACATGATACCTGAGTACCTTTCACAGTATACTAGAAGATAATAAGCATAATACCATAAAGAAAACAAGAGAGTAGGATAAAAGAATTTGAAAAAGATGTATTGGAGATAGTACCTTAATTTCAAATACAAAAGCCATTAGGCCTCCTTTAGAAGATAAGATTTGAGTGGGTCTTGGGAGATGTGAGAAAGTTAGGCGTGTGGATATATGGAGGAAAGAACCAGTTCCCAAGGCTTAATATGGGATAGAGTTTGGTGATTTGTGAAACAGTAAGGATCCTTTGCGGCTGAAGAGAGCAAGCTGGAGGATTGTAGTAGATGAGGTCAAAGATATAATAGCAGCCAGATTGTGTAGGACCTTGAAGCTCATTGCAAGGACTTTGACATTTATATTCAGTGAGACGGGAAGTCATTAGAAAAGCTCCGCAGAGGAGTGACATAATCTGACTCATGTTATAAAAGAATGTTCCTTTGATCTTTGGTAGCCTTTATTGTTCATAGGACATTTACCATAGCTGATTTTTTTTGCAGTGTGGTTATTTGCGTGTAAGTCTTCTCTTCCAAATTATGAATTCACAAATGAAAGAGTCTAGGTCTTACTCAGCTTTGTATCACTTATAGTGAGAAGCCAGTACTTTGCATATAAATGATACTCAATCCACATTTGTCAGAACACAGTTTTACATTCCTTTCGGCAAGTGATACTGATATTGTCTGACATTCAAAGAATTATTTCATCTATTAGAATATCTTATTATTCTGGACTCATTATTCTCTTATGCCAAATAGCATAAAATTGACTATAAAACTGCATTTTCTATATGTTTGACTGTAGTATACAGCTCAGGTCATTCTACTCTATCCTGTTATTCTATGTGATCATGAACTGTTTCTTTCTCTATCATAGCAAACTGTTTAATCATACGTGGATTTGATTTTTTTTTAATTTTTTTTTCAACATTTTTATTTATTTTGGGGACAGAGAGAGACAGAGCATGAACAGGGGAGGGGCAGAGAGAGAGGGAGACACAGAATCGGAAACAGGCTCCAGGCTCCGAGCCATCAGCCCAGAGCCCGACGCGGGGCTCGAACTCACGGACCGCGAGATCGTGACCTGGCTGAAGTCGGACGCTTAACCGACTGCGCCACCCAGGCGCCCATGGATTTGATTTTTTAATTTGTTATTTTCCTTCTTTATTTTCTGGGTCTTCTATACAGCCCTATCTCCCTAAATATCTTATTCACTGTTAAATCCTTAGTGTCTAATTCACTGTTTGACGCACAGTAAGTACTCATAGACATTCTTAAGTGTATAAAAGAATCAAAAGTGTCCTGTTATCATAACACTCTTACAACTAGAAAGGTTCATCCAATCTAATGTGAATCATCCAGGTTTATTTCCATATGTCTCCTGGCTAGAGTCAGATGTGTAGGGTAAATCATGGCATTTCCATTACTTCTGAAGAAGAAAAAAATAATGAAAGAAAAAAGGAAGAAGAAAGAAAGGGAGAAGAGAAAGAAAGAAAAAAAGGAGTGAGAAAGGAATGGAGGGAAGGAGGGAGGAAATGAGGGAGAAAGGGAGGGAGGTGACGGAGAGCAGAATTTCCCACTCCAAAATGTATCTCTGTAGCATATAAGGGTTATTTTAAACTAGGATATGGGAGAAACTCTGAAAACTAAGTAGAAGTGACCCTTTTGTAGGAGACATTTACATTTATAAGAGAATCTTCCTTTGTAAGGGTGTCTCCCTTTCTGTACCAGGAAGAGAAGAATGACTAAATCTCTAGAAATTCTATCAATGGAGAAGACTGCTGGCTTAAATTTGCATGATGATCATACCTTGTTTGCAGTGCTTTGCCCAATAACCTCCAATGATCAGGCCTCCCACCCCTCACAACATCTTTTGTCATTAACTGAGCTTGTTATTTAAGGTGGTGGCTTGGGCCATTTGGGGGAATTACTGTTTCCTGAGTATTTCGCATGTATACAGTAGGTATACATGTTATTTAACTTGTTTGTTTTTCTCCTGTTAATCTCTCTTTATTACAGGGGGCAAGAGAGGGGTGGATCTTAGCCAAGAACCTAGAAGGGTAGAAGGAAAATTATTTCTCATTCCCCTCCAAGGAAAAGAGGGAAAAAGGAAGGAAAGCAAATTTCTCATTGCTGTTGAGGCGAATTTTTTACCCATATCCTTTTAAGTTCCCCACATTACTCTGTATACAATATTGCTTTGTACCTCACCATTTTTAATGGTTAAACAGTGAAAGGTACATTATGAAATAATACTTTCTGACTTGCTTGACATTGAGTGATCAAAAAAAAAAATCATTTCCCAGTGGGATTCTTATTCTGTAATAAAGAATAAAAAAAACTACAGCTGCTTGTCAAAGAGTTGGTAAGATTTACCCAGCCTCTTTTACATATTAGGCAGCAAACATGTAGAACATAACAGCTGAGAACCTAGTGATTAATGTAGCTGACTGTGGAAATCAACTCCAGTGAACTCGCTTCATTGTAGAATGCTTCTAGACCAGAACCTAATAGGCACTTTGGTGTTTTCATCCAGTCAGCCTGCTGTGTGCAAGATGAATGCAGGTTTAGATACATTCATTACATTTGGAATGTTCTAATTCAGAAAGCTCCAAATTTTAGATTTGAACAATTTATGTTCATATGACTTTATAGATAGTCAGAGATGGTAAGGCACTATTTCTAGGGAGATAAAAGGAGACTTTAAGAAATCAGGTATTCTAGGTCCCTCATCATTAAAACTCCTAACATAAAGAAGGCACCATGGCCATTATTTTGATTGCAATGGAGAATGCAGGATTTCCAAAAACATCAAAGAACTGAAATCTTATCCTGCCGACATCTTCTTGTAAGGTGTCAAATACATGTTATCTGTGGTTCTTTTCAGAATCTTACATGATAAATATAGCATTGGCCTTGTCCAAGAGGTAGGGAAGGAATCCTGCAGCAAAGCATAACAGAAAGGCAGAAATAGAGGTCAACAGACCTGCTTTTCCCTGAGAAAGTATAATCCAACCTTTATGAACTAAATTATCCAGACACTGATCATTTGCTCTATTAGGTATACATTAAAATTAAAAAGAAAAAAGAAGGAAAATAATAAAATAAGCCTTTTTACTGAGTCTTTATCAACAACTTTGTTGACATGAATCAACAATTCCTTTTCATGGTATTATCTTGTTATTGGTCTGAATGATTTTTGTCTATCTTGCTCAAACTCTATTATTGGTAACACTTACTTGACTTATTTGATTCATTAAGACACTAGCTTCTTTTTATGTCTTGTCTTTGTGTCAGATGCTAAGGAGTAAGTTTTCATTGGTTAGAGCATTTACCCTGTAATCAGGCAACCTGGGTTTCAAAGTTGAGTTAAATTCTGACATGTCCTAACACCTTCTCTTGATTTTAATGTTGATAAATCATTAATTGTTCTGAGCCTCAGCTTTGTCATCTGTAAAGTGAGAATAAGTATAAAACTATCTTTAATAGTGGTTATAAATATAGAAGAGGAAGTAAAGGTGAAACCTCTTTTTAAACCATTAAAAAAACCAAACAAACAACCTACAGATGTGTAGGGTGATGTTATGTTACCAAATGGCCAAAACTTAAGCCCATATTATTTGTGATTGCCCATCTTTTTGTTTTCTTGTTTACTTTTAAAATGGATCCTTGCTATAGTGGGTTGACTAAGGCACCCCAAAAGATGTATGTCCAGGTCCTAATCTTTAAAATTCATGAATGTGAACTTATTTAGCAAAGGGTCTTCTTAGAAATAATTAAGGGTCTTGAGATGAAATCATCCTGAATTGGGTTTGGGCTCTACATCCAGTGACAGGTGTCCTTATAAGAGAAAGATAGAGGGAGATTGGAAATACAGATACACACAAGGACAAAGTGAAATACGGAAGCCGGGATTGGAGTTCCGTAGTGGCAGACCAAGACATGCCAAGGATTGTTGACAGGTGCCAGAAGTTAGAACCGAAACATGGAACAGACTTTTCCTCAGAGCCTCAAAAGAAGCTAACTCTTCACTCACCTTAATTTTGAGCTTCAGGCATCCAAAACTGTGACAGAATAAGTTTCTGTTATTTTAAACAAATTACCCACTTTGTGGTAATTTGTTACGGCAGCTCTAGCAAACTAATACAATTGCATTAGGGCATTTCTAGAGTAACCACCCTAGACTCTTTCTGAGCTTACTAAATGTATTCTGCCTTCAACATTAATGATAATTAGGGGGAAAAATTCCAAGATGCTTTTCAAACTACATTCAACACTTGTACTAACGGTTATGAACCTGTTAGATGAGAAAGATTGCATTGTGATTATATTGAAATTTGTTCTCTTTCTTTCAAAAATCAAGTAGGTTAAGTTTCAGTTCTTATTTGAGGTGCAAATTTATATTTCATATTTGAGGTGCAAAGTTATATCTCATTATTGCAGTTTAGGCAAAAATTATTTGAAGAAATTTCAGTACCTTTTCAACCTCTTGTAAAGTAACAGTCAATATCTTTAGAGTTTCAGTTTTGATATGCATAGCTATCCCAAATATTGTGTTTGTTTTATTTACTTGGGACTATTTTATTGGCAAAAATAATTTTGATAAATATATACTTTGGATCAATTATCTTAGTAATAGACTTAATTATTAAATGTAATTTGCAAGAGATTTAACATTTAATTGTCAAAACATTTGATACATAGTAATGAGTAAAATGTATAGCCTGTTCATTTTTTTAATATAATACTTATATTTTCTCATAAAGTGAAGGAAAAATATTTTTACATCTTCCATAACAAGCCATGCTCCTGATTCTGTCTTTACTCTTACAAAATAATAATAATAATAATAATAATAATAATAATAATAAATTAGGTGGAAAAAGTAAAGGGGGATCAGCTCTTTTATGAATCACATTTTTTGTTTTCTTTTTCTTTTGAACGTGGATAGATAGCTCTTGCTGACCTGATATCATTTATTTTCAGCCCCGTACTAAATTAGAGAAGGAAGTAGGGGAGCAATCCAAAATGTTAGTGAGGAGATACTCAGCAAAAACACTACAAAGGTTCTCTTGTTCTCCTTCTGGATCAGAGGAGGCTTTGTGAGTGAACCATTGTACAGATAAAGAAACAAATACTCTCAAAGATTCCTGCAAATGAATCTGTTTGAATCTTGTCAACTTGCAGGAGCTCTACAGAGGATGCCTTGGCCTGTCCTTGGGCCTGCCCTCTTCTTGTGGTTACCAAGGATTAGGCGAGTGGTTCTTGACCTGTCTTGTGCCACATAGCCCTTTGGTGTTTGGAGGAAACTTAAGGACCCCTCTTCTGAGTTATGTTCTTTTTAGTTTTGTGTTTTGTCTGTTTTTGACTTTTCATTTTGGAATAATTATAATCAGGAATCGGGAATAATCAGGAAGTTCCAAAAATAATGCATGGAATCTGTATATGTTTCATCCAGCTTTCCACAGTGGCAACAACTTTTATGACTGCAGCACAATATAAAAACCAGGACACTGACATTGGTACAATGTTAACTAGATTATACAATTTACTCAATTGTCATAGGCTTTTCGCATGCAATTAATTTTGTGTGTATATGTGTCTATCTCTGTAGATGTATCATCTTTTTGTCAGGATTGTTGACTTTGAATTTATTGCCTCATACTACATTTCTCATATCAGATCAAAATTTATCATACATCTACCTCTTATGCCACATATTATCATAGTACGTTTCTAACATCATCTCTATAATTATCTCAGATCTACAAACACTGATAGAAAGATGGGAGAAAGTAAAAAAAAAAAAATTAAACGTAGACTAAATATTTTCTCATAAATAAAGTGAAGCCCACCTGTATTTATAGAACACTTGATAGGTACAAAGTTGTTTTGATAGGAACTGGGAGATTGTCTTCCAAAACAGGAAAATTCAGCTCCCATGGCAAAAAGCCATTAGAAATAATCCACCAAAGAGAAGGAGAGAGTATCATTAGTTTCTTGTAAGAATCTTCCATTTTTTCATGATATTTAGAACTTTAGAGGTCAAAGAATGTTACTTTGATTGAAGACTTGAATTTAAGACCCAATCTCAACTGTATGGCCTAAGGTAAATCACTTAACCTCTTGGAGACTCAGTTTATATAGCTGTAAAAGAGGAAACCAGTGGCTCTAAAAATACTATGAACACAAAATAATTTTTTTTCATAGGCTGTGACAGTTATGTATTCAGCAAAACTATAAAGTAAGAAACTTCCTCTTGGAGATTTCATGTCCCTTTGCATTGTGGCTCTCATTGGATTACTTGCTGTTCTGACATCCCTCCTTCAAAGTGCCTTACCATTTTAACCTATTTAGTTTCCCTTGTTTTGAAGCATTATATGCTCTTGGCGAGTATTTCCCAAATCAATTTGACTACAGATCCTGCTACCCCTTTCAGCAAAATCTATCAGCAAGTCACTTTGGGAAATGTTTTCCTCTGTCTCTTTTCCTCTGGCATCTTGACCTTTTTATGTATCTATCCTACCGTATCTTCTTTTAGGAAAAGATATTTGATAAACCTAGTCATTTTATTCTAATGGGGGAGCTAATGTTTCTATGTGCAGTTAACTTAGTAGATTTTTAAAAATCATGAATCAAAAACCACTTTTTGATAATCTCTAAATCATAGAGGAAATATATTAATGGAGCAAACTTGTTTTCCACGATCAGTATTTTATGTCATAGGACCTGCAAGATTTTGATTGGATAGAAATTATCTTCTCTCACATTATACAAGAGTCTAGTGTTATTCTACCACTTTTAATTTATATCTATTGATGTATTTTTCCTATGTAGTTATCTTAGAAAGCATTTCACTTGCATTTTTGACATTAAAAAATATCTGACTCCATTTAATTTTTCAGCTAACAAAAATCTACTTTCATGCCTGAGCAGGTATGGAAAAAGACAAGTCAGACATTTTCATACTGGCAAATATTATTTTCTTTCTTAGCTTTCCTAGTAGCAAGGATTGTCACTTAACGCTGGTGACATTCTTGACTTGAAATTGAGCTTCTCCTCCCATATTTTACATTCACTTCTGTGTTTTCCATCTGATGGATTGATCTGACATCTATCATAGTGGCCTCCTGTCAGTTCCTCCACTACATTATCCCTGTAAAGCTCTTATACATACTTTACATCCTGTCATTCTCACAACTATAACGATCTTCTAAAAATCTGACTTTTTAGCCTCAGCATAGATGCTCTCACTCCTGATAGAAACAACTATAATTGCTGTGACAACCAGAAGGTACACAAGATCGTCATCAACTCTTGAGATATAAGACACCCCATATTGATCTGACACTTTATCTTTCTTCCATTATCTCCCTAGTTCCTCAAACCATTCTGAGACTATCCATGGCAGGTAACGTTATTCTTTACAACTTTTTGGAGGCATAGAGAAATTAAATGACTCACGTATCACACCAAAAACCTGGTTCTAGTCAGTTCTCCTGTGTTCCAAGCAAGAGGTTTTCAATGGACTGTCTTTGTAGTGCCGCAGCTCATATGAGACCAGTCATGCTTCAGGTGTTTGAGAATACATTTCAGGTCCTAAAATGTTCATGCCATCTCAAGGCAATATGCTGTACAACTTCAACAGCACAATATGCATCTTCCCCAACCTGCCAGTGAGTTCTCATTTTTGTTCAGATTATTAGTCTATATGCTTACATGACCTGCTCCTTCCTCCCTTAATTTCCACATTGCCTACTGCTTTTATCCTCACTGATTCTATGCATACCCTCCCATACTGGCCTTCTTGATATTTTTTAAACTTAGTGGGCTATTGTACTGGCTATTTCCTCTCCCGGAATCATTCTTCTCTGAGGTATGAACCACTCAGATATTCAAATGTTTCCTTTTCAGTGAGGCCTGCATTGTTTACCATTTCTTTCAGAATGGTAACCCTCCTCCCTCCTTCCATCCTTCTTAGCATGCTTTATTTTCTTCCATTGTACTGACCATTTTTAATATACTTATGTGATACGTGTATTGTGTGTTATCTGTATCCCTCAACTGGAAGGTAAGCTATTGGTGGGGACTTTGGTCTCTTTTGTCTGTTGCTGTATCTGTTGGAAAGGAAAGATTTTCTCTACTCTTCAATATTCTTCTAGCTGGTCTAACAGTTAAATTGACCTAAGACGGATTAACAGGAGAAAACAAGGAAACAAACAAACAAAGTTTATTATGTGCACATGGAGACCGAAGATTGAAATTGAGATCCGAAGCAATGATGAACGCAGGCAGTTTTACACGTTTTAGACAAAGAAACATAAATCTGTGAGCAATTGACAAGAAAAAGAAAAATATGAATGTCTGAGAGCTTCAATTAGGAAGGAATTCTAGAATTTGGGCTGAGGTAGTAAATTAAACAAACAAACAAACAAAAAACAACAAAAAAACCCAAAATAAAAACAACAGCAACAACAACAAGAAACCAGGTTTGTTTATACATAGTTTTTAGCTCTGAATTTCCTATGTCTGACAATAAGGATGTCTCTCTCCCCCTGGTACAGGGAACCCACCTTTCACATGGCAGATTTATTTCCTACTTTCTGGATGCGAAGGGGGTCAGAGTGTTCTTTTTGTACTAGCTTCTTCTTAAGTAGTTTTAACTCAAAATAATCCGTATGCCAAAGTGGCACCTTTGGGGGCAGCATGCCCTTGGCCCCCACATATCCACAGCATTTACTGGGCTCAATAAATAACAGTTGAATAAGTGAACACACACTCTGCCAGGCTCTCTATATGTTTGCAGATACCGCCTCCCCTCAGAAGTAGGCTTTGGGATATTGCCTGCATTTCTTAAGTTAGAGGGGTAATAACCCTGAGCTCCCTCAAAGGAGATTGTAGCAGAGCAAAAAGCTCACTTTTGCAGCTTGAGGGAAATCCAATTTAAAGAGCCACCATATTCCATAATAGAATATAGTTTGATAAAAGATTTTGAAAATAATTTAAAAGCTTCCTGGTCAGCATTACTTTTATCAGCTGATATATCTCTATACTGTCACTCTTCTTTTCAGCTTTGAAATTGTAAAATGTTTTTTTCCTCTGGCTACAAGTCTGAGGAAAACAGTATCTAAATGCTATTCCTCTGAAAATAGAGTGAGCAAGCTATGGAGAAACCCACATGCGGCATTCTAGTTTTTACATTTTTCAGTAACTAAAATGATTGTCTTCATTCATGGGACTAGTTTGCAAACACCTAGCTTTCTCCAGTTAGACAGTTATGTGTAAATGCTTTTGGCTTGTGTGTGTGTGTGTGTGTGTGTGTGTGTGTGTGTCTACCTATGTTTGGTGAATTGGTCATTTAGGACCTTAGTGATTGTTTCAGTGCCTGGATGAGCATTTTGACTGTTTTCATCCTGAAAGGGTATAAACTATGTTCAGAGAGATGTGCTTCACTTCTTACATATTATGAAATATTCAAGGTCTACTAACCATCACAGAACGGCATTTCCAATTGGAAATCCTGGACAATGATTACTTCAAAACAAATGGGAAATATTTTAAAGACTCTGCTTCTTCTTTTAAGTGTTGGCTCTGAGAGAAAAAAAAAAAAAGATAGTCACTTAGGTGTTATCCTAACAAGCCCATCCAAAAGATTCCTCTTTCATCAACTTCTACCTTGTTTCCTTAAGATGTTGAATGGAGACAAAGGGAACTTTATTTCAGTGTGGATCTCCCAGAGGAAATGTTAATTGAGGGCAATGGTATTGTGTAGCAATTCTCTGGCTCTGTCAACTGTTCAAATTTGTTGATTTACTTGGAAAATGAGAATTGGGAAGGTGTGTTTGTGGATAAGCACTTGCAGTTTTTCAGATTGTGTTGGGCACTGTAAATGGAGGTGAGGAAGTCAAAGAATTTTTTTTTTTAAAAAAGGCAGAGGCATGTCTCAGGAGGACTATCTGGTACAATAAGTGACATGCTAATTTTTTCTCTATTACGTTTTTATTCTCCTTGAAGTTTATCATCGAGTAAAGGAAACAACAGCTTACTCATTCCAGTTTTTCATGAAGCCTAAGAACAAATACATCTCTCTCTCTCTCTCGGCAAAGCAAAAAGGAAAATTGACTTTATTTCAAGATGTATATCAAGTGGAGTAACAGTGTACTGTTTGAGACAAACATTAGGTGCACTCTTTCAAGCTATTTCACAGCATAGCCCATTTCTTGAAAAATCAGGTGAAGTTAGTCAAATAATAAAGAGAATGTCCTCAATTTTAAAGTCAATTATAGTGGATCTGAACCAGTTTCTGCAAGTATAGTAAGTTAGTAGAGTTTTGGATTTGGCCCCTAGAACATGACGTTACTTTGGAGAATAAGACTGATGTGCTGAGCTAACAAATTCATGTTTCTGTGGGAGCATCTGGTATGTGCATACAAAGTGACTGCACACTCATGAGATTGGTAGCATAGGGTGGGGCAGGTGGAGGAGTTTTGGGGAGAGCAATTCTTACTCCTAGTACATGAAAACAAAAGGACAGTCCTTGGTTTTTAAATAAGAGCTGTAAAACTATTTTTGTAGGGGGTTAAATAGTAAATATTTTAAGCTTTGCTGGCCATGGAGTCTGTCACCATTACTCAACTCTATCAACACTATACTGTGAGGGCTGTGTTTCAACAGAACATTATTTATGGACTGGTGAGCCTGGGTAGCTCAGTCGGTTAAGCGTCCAACTCTTGATTTCAGCTCAGGTCATGATTTCTCGTTTCGTGGGATCAAGCCCCTTGTTGGACTCTGTGCTAACAATACAGAGATTGCTTGGGATTCTCTTTCTCTCTGCTCTCTCTGACCATTCCCCTGCTCGCTCTCTCTCTCTCTCTTTCTCACTCTCTCTCTCTCAAAATAAATAAATAAACATTTAAAAAACATTTATGGACATTGAAACTTGTATTTTATATATAATTCTCAGGTGTCATGAAAAAGCCTCCCTTTTTTTTCAGCCATTCAACACTGAACAACCCAGTCTTAGCTCATGGGTTGTGTAAAACCCAGGATTAGGCCATAAGATGAGCCATGGGTTGTCGACTTCTATCTCAGGGCAACAACTGATACATGTAAAAACTAGTAAAGGATCCGATACATTTTTTAAAAATATTTTTTAATGTTTATTCATTTTTGAGAGAGGCAGAACGTGAGAGGGGGAGGGACGGAGAGAGAGGGAGACACAGAATCCAAAGCAGGCTCCAGGCTCTGAGCTGTCAGCACAAAGCCTGACGCAGAGCTCAAACTCATAAATCACGATATCAAGACCTGAGCCGAAGTCGGATACTTAATTGACTGAACCACGAGGCCTTTTGTGGATTACTTTACCACGAAAACCATGAAACTGGCCTTTTGTGGATTACTTTAATGACTGATGACCATGGAATTAGCTCTTAATATACAGAGGAACATTCTTCCTCTATACATTTAACAACTTTTCTTACAGGAGGTAAAGAGAATTATATCTAGTTTCTTATATTCATGCCCCTCATTTCAAGCATAAGTTCCTTCACCACCTCTAACACTTGTCTTCACTAGTTAGTGCTTTCTGTGTCCTAGGCAGTATGGTAAATTCTTCAGAAATGTCATTTTTTAAATATTTTCAAAAACTCTTTAGAAATGCTTTTACAATTCTCAGTTTGGAGATGATGAAATTGTCTTACATGGGTTGTATAACATACTCAAAGCCACACTGCTGGCAAGGGGTAGATCTGGATTATGAAACAGGGCTTTCTACCTTCCAAACCCATATTTATGCTATATTTTTTTTCCTATAGACATTAGTACAGTATTAGCAAATCTATGGGTCTCTAAGGACTCTGGTGAGCCTCAGACTGATTGACCATATGCATTCATTAAAGTTTTTGATTTCTACCATGCAATCGGCGTGGGGGTTAGACTGGTAAATAAGTATAATTCCTATATCAAGAAAGTTTTAGTCTGGCGGAAGAGACAGATACCTAAATAGTAAAATATAAGTCCCCACTCTAGCAAAGGTAGGTATAAAAAGTAGATACAGAAATTTAGATCCAGTAGTGATTAATTTAACTGAGGAAAATGGGGAACTCTGGAGATACTTGACACAATTTTGTGAGATTGACCAGGACCTTGTAGGACTGAAGCATGAATGAGTGATTTCTGCTTCCTAGACTGATATGTTTATAGCTGTAGTTCCTAATATTCCTAGTTAAGGCAGCGTTTGGAGCTGTAATATTTGTTCCAATTCTTCTGTGAGAATTGGATTGTTTTCTGGATGTGCATTTTAGAGAATAAGCTGATGTTTTCTGCCCAAATAAGATAAAACACCAAAAGCTTTCCAAACCAAATAACGTATTAACTCTCTTTGGCAGAAATCAATTAGAACACCAAATGAGTAATTGCTTATACTTCTGAAAAGCATCATAAATGATAATGGAAAGAACAAGAGGGCTAAAAATAAAATACCAGAGGCAGTTTCTTCATCCATTTGATCATT
This sequence comes from Lynx rufus, assembly GCF_022079265.1. Classification (NCBI taxonomy): domain Eukaryota; kingdom Metazoa; phylum Chordata; class Mammalia; order Carnivora; family Felidae; genus Lynx; species Lynx rufus. The sequence continues at coordinate 101,847,458 of NW_025814889.1, forward strand.
TATTCAGGCAAATATTTATGGTAAGTTTCCATTAGAAGCCAGTGACAGTTTTGGATGATGGAGATATAGCAGTGAACAAATTTAAGAAATCCTTGATTACTGGAGCTTACATCTAAGATAAGACATAGAACACATAAACACAAAATAAGAATTTAAAGAATAAAAGTGCACTGAACATAAAAAAGAAACTATTGTAATGGAACAGTAAGTGAACTAGGAGAGGAACACTTTCTTTTTTTAAATATAATTTGTTGTCAAATTGGCTAACATACAGTATGTTATAATGTGCTCTTGGCTTTGGGAGTAGATTAGGACAGGAACACTTTTAAGAGGACAGCCAGAGAAGGCTGTTCTGAGGAAATGATATTTCCACTGAGATTTCAATGGATATTAGAAGTCAGCTATGGAAAACTTGGAGCCAGAGAATTCTGGGCTAAGGTCATATCAGATATAAAAGAAGGAGCTTCGTGGTATATTCTGGAATCAGGAAGAAGTCTTGCTTAATGGAATATACTTACTAAAAGAGGAGATGGTTATGAACTGAGGAAGAAGGAAATATAAATCTTTAACAAACATTATTTTTAATAGTTTTATCTTCATTCTCATTGCACTGGGAATTTATGAAAGGGTTTCACACAGTGAAGTGATATTTGATTTGTAATTTGTAAACTCTGCTGTTATGTAGAACATGAAATGTAGTCGGGCAAAGGTAAAAGTCTATTGCAGTTGATTATTAGTTCTTATTATGGGTAGAATCTTTGTGCCAATTGACTGGGGTAAAAATGGTAACGATTTTTATGCTTCCAAATGAGTCTAAATGTTTTCTTGAATTTTGGGGTACAGAGAATTGGTCAATTGGCAAACAAATTTGCATATTGGCAAATGGACCGATTTGCACATTTGGGCCATTAACATGTACAAGAAGGTGGACCTACGTGTGTCATAACCGAAACCTCACTGAAGTGTTTATTGAAGCCTATCACCAAGATTCTAGTCAAAATCTGACTTAAAAATATTTGTTGGATGTCTTATTTGGGCAAAGCACTTTGTTTGGGCCAGGAGGAGTATGAAACTGACATAATTCCCGCCCTTAAGAGTGTGATCTACTGCCCAGGGCGCCAATCTTAAAGAATCAGATTTTCACAGTGCTTATGTAACCCTTATGAGTGCACCGCTATTGTCCATGTTGCTGGCAAATTCCCCATTTTCTTTTCTTGATAAATGAAACATTTGGCTGGCCCGCTGTAATTAATGGTCCATTTCCAATAGTGTCTTTTGCTGTGATGAGTGTCACTTTAGTGTGGTTTAAGATCCTTCTCTTGCCACAATTAAAGTTACTCTGGCAGTCCTTTATTGCCACAATTCAAGTTTCTACATAAGTCCTATTCTTACAATGTCTATTAGCTGAGTCCCTGGTGAATAATTGCGTCCCTGGTGATAAAGTAAGTGTTTGAATGAATGATTCTAGAGGTTAGGTAATAATACTCAACGTGTATTGTATGCTCACTAAAGGTCCATCACTGTACGAAATGGTTTTGCAACTCTTATTTTCTACTTCTTATAAATGAGGAGACTGAGGCACAGAGAATATAAGTAATTTTCCCCAGGTCTCACCTGACTCAGCAGCCTGCACTGAGCTGGGACCTCTGTCCTTTGTCCCCACAGACCGGAATTGGGAAAAATTCCTGAACGAAAGGCAAAGAGGGAAGCCTGACCCTGCCTACCTTTGCGGCTACGACTTCACTTATACTCCCCTCCCAGTCTAGGCTCCCTCACAGCAGGACCACGCCAGCTTCCCTAGGCACACCTCTTGCTCATGCTTCTGTGCCTGTGAACGAGGACATGCTCCATGAGCACGTAACCTGTGTGGTTGCACAGGATGCCACACACAGAAGGGCCCCCTGCCTCACTGAATGCTGTGCCATTGTGGTCTGAGAAGTCTTCACGATTTTATCTTTGAACTTGTGTTCATTTGGTGAAGTTCCAAGGAACAAGGGAGCATGAACATGAAGAAAGAGAATAAATATCATCTGTGTCTGACTTTGCTTGCTGCTCTATTTGCCCAATAGATGCCCCATGAGTACAGCAAGTATGGTGGACCCACAGTGTATTGAAGGTCAGTGCAACTCCAAACAAAGTACATGTATTAAGTCTACAACTGAGGCAGAAGGGGCACAGGCAGGCAATCTGAAAGGCCTCACTTTCCTATTGAAACTGAACTGGCTTTAAATGCAAAAGGAAGAAAATGGCATTGTAGGAACTCAAAATACCAAGGAATACTACCATATCTCTTGTTACTTGTATTATTTCCCTGTGTATTAGCCAACTACTAATACTGGAAACAATGACATAGAAAGAAAGGGAAAGTTAGGGACAGCCCATAGGTCCTTTTTCTTTCAGTTCTTCTCTTCTGTAAGCAAAGTAGAGAGTGGTGGAGTGTGTTATATCAAAGAGTGAACTAGGGGCGCCTGGATGGCTCGGTTGGTTAAGCATCTGACTTTGGTTCAGGTTATGATCCCGTGGTTTGTGGGTTCGAGCCCTGCGCCGGGCCCTGTGCTGACAGCTCAGAACCTGGAGCCTGCTTCAGATTCTGTGTCTCCCTCTCTCTCTGCCCCTCCCCCTGTCTCTGTCTTGCTCTCAAAAATAAATAAACATTTAACAAAATGTTAAAAAAAGTGAGCTAGAATTGACAGGTTTTTGAAGCACTTTTATTGTTTGGTAAGAACAATATATACACACATATGAACCATGAAATATGAATCGTGTGATTCTGTGATTCCACACTCAAGTTAAATGCTCTTATATTTTCGTTTAAAACTCATATTGCAAAAGAGTTCAAGATGAATGGCACAATTGATGCTTATAATTTAAAATTTTAATGGTTTTCTTCTTAGAGCAACGTTAAGTAGCAAACAAGAAACATGGTAAGAAGTGGAGGAAAGGCCATGGGAGACAGGAAAAGGTGTGTATTTTAATGCCTTTTAACACCACTTTCCTCCCTAGTTTTTGAACAAAGGTCTGATCTCGTGTTTTCATGTTGTGCTGGGCCCCATAAATTACGTAGCTCTGCCTAGCACATACTATTCCTATGGTCAACACACCAGACTTCCCTGACATACCTGGCAACCAGCTAAGCAAACTCCAAATCTGTCTCGGATGTCACCTGTGCAATGAGTCTTTTTGTATCTCTTAGAGATAGAAATTAGGTGTTTCATTTTCTGTCAACTCACAGTAATTAGCACCTCCTTACTTGCTCAGATTCACGCGTTCCACAAATATTTGTAGCCTACCATATCACAGGTGCATTTTGTACTTTCTTTGATGGCAATGTCCTTCTATTGTATTTGCCTTCCTATCTTTTCTGCTAAATAGAATGTCCGTGTAGATATTTACTGTGTCAGTCATCAGGTTTTTTTTTTTTTTCCCAACAGGCATTCTGTTGAGTGCCTACTACATATCAACCACTGTGCTTCATTAATGCTTTTTTTTATCCCCAGGCACAAGCAGTGTCTGAACAGAAATTGATAATAAATATTTTGTAGGCAACCAAGTTGATGAAATAAATAGGAGCCATAAATGTAGTTGAGTAAATAGCCAAGTATCAGCATGAAATTGAGTAGAAAGAATAAATCCAGGGGCACCTGGGTAGCTGAGTCAGGCTCAGGTCATGATCTCACAGTTGTCGAGTTTGAGCCCCACGTTGGGCTCTGCAGTGACAGTGTGAGCCTGCTTTGTATTCTCTGTATCCTTCTTTTTCTGCCCCTCCCCTGCTTGCACTCTCTCTCTCTCCCAAAAATAAATACATAAACATTTTAAAAAAGAATAAACCTAAATTAAAGAAATGCATTCTTCCATGATGATTTTATCAGTTTTCTTGCATCTACATTTCTTAGTTCACTGCCAGAGAATGCAAATAGGCTTCTGGATGAGTCACATTAGAGTCATCTATGGTTCATTATATGGCAAAACTGGAACTTCAATGACAGACTCCTGGATGGCAATGTCTACCATCAGGGAAGCCAGCCTGCTGCCCTTGAACTTCACTGAACTAGATATGGGCAAAGAACAGATGACAGGAAGAAGTTACTAATACATAAAAAGGGGGAAAACAGTCCTTAGGACATCCAGGGGCATCACTTGAGGCAATGCAGCATAGCTGTGAAATCTTCTGGGGAGAACAACAGGGTACTCAGTAAGCCAATATACATGATCAGTGTGAGCACAATCTTTCTTTATTTTTTTGTATCAAAGTGTCCAAAAATGGATGAAAAGAGGCAGAACCACAGGCATTAAGTTGTCTTGAATTCAGGCATTGTGATTGCAACCCAGAAGAATTTCTTGTAGTCTTCGTGGGAAAACTATCACAGGAAGAAGAAAAAGCAATGTCGAGTGAGATGGATGGTGGAAGGTGAGTTTAAAGAGTTATGCCAATGTCAGTTAATTATGTCAGTGTTCCTAAAATATTTACCTGTATTCTGAAGTCAGGGAAGGAGTTAGCAGAAGGTTTTAAATAGAATTCAGTGGTTATGCTGGCAAAAGGACAAAGTGATGGAGTGCGGTTTGCACTGAATGAGTTGGAATAAGCCAAGTGGATATCTTGGGAATAGCATTTTAAGCAGAGAAAACAGGAAGTACAGTTAGGAAACTGCAGGGTGGGTGAAGTGGCTGAAACAAAGTCATTAAAGAGAAAATTTGTGGGAAATAAAAATTATGGAGGTCTTCCAGATGGGCCAGATCATACAAGAGCTCATAAGTTATGGTTGGGACTTGGCTTTTTATTCTAATTGTGATGGGAAACCACTGGAGTGTTTGGAACATGTGAGTTTTCTATTTGAGAAGGATCACTTTGCCTACTGTCAATAGACTCAAAAGTGGAAGCACAGAGGTCAGTGAGATGATAAGCTACAATAATAACTTATATCGAGATGTTCATCATGGAAAGTAATAAGATTCTAGATATATCTTTAAAGTAAACCTTACAGGGTTTACTGACAATTAAATGTGGCATCTAAGAGAAAAAGAGTATAATTTCAAAGTGAAAAAAAAAAAAAGACAAAGTGAGGTGAATGTGGGGGTCAGGATGGAAAATGGGGCAGCTGTGGGGTAGGGGCAACCCAGTGGTAGTGAGACAATTTCAAAGTTCAGCTTTTTTATATGTTAAGTTTGAAATACATATTGGATAATCCAGCATTCCTGTCAGCCATGGAGTTGTATATGATTTGGAGATGAAATTCTAGACGAAGGAGATCAATTAGAGAGTGTAAGGGTAAAAGAGCACACTCTCCCCCACCCCAGGAGGGTAATGTGTTTTAAGTCTATTAAGTACCAGAATGGACTCATACTTAAATTATATTATTTAATCCCCATCATAACCCTGTAAAGGAAAGTAATATCCTCATGTTACAAACAGGGAACCTGAGATGCAGCAAGATTAACAATTATCGAGTGGCGAATTCGTCATCATAAAATTGGCTTCCATCATGACACCTAATAATCTTCTCAACAGTGAAGGAAAGTAGAAGTTATGGGGTACAGCTGGGGATGAAATGAAATGTGATGACCAGAAAGAACATTCAAGTTCCAAGTTTGGGGAACGCTCCCCCATTCCCATGGGAATGTATTCAGAGTGAGAGTCCATGCAGGGGTATATAGAATAAAGGTGGGTCATTCCTGGGTTTTCCATATGGATGTGCCTCCTGACTGAAGTGAGTGTTTCCCAACTTCTCAATGGATATTTACTTTGAAGAATAAAGCAATAATCAGCTAGACAAAAACTGAAGGGCATAGCATGGGCTATGCAGCTCAAAATTAGGTACGTCATCTCTTCATATAACTCTTCTCATTTTGCCAATGGAATATTTGTAGCATTGCTTGATTAATTTCTGCCTCTTCTACCAGAACTTAACATGTCTGAAGACAGGCTCTTTTTCTGCTTTAGCTACCATTATTACCTTAGCCTGCAACACAGTGACTGATACGTTTTAAGCACTTAGGTCATGTTTATTGAATGTAAACATGTGAGTAAACAAAAGACAATGGCAAAATTCACTTGCATCTCTTGAGGCGGTATGACTCTGCCTTTCTCTGGTGTTGCCTTTCCTTATGAAGGAAGACCACGTATGATTCCTTTTCAAATGTTCTATGATATTCAAGGCAGTGGCCTGAAGAAAATTGAGAGTAAATTTTAATTCAAGGTTGGTGAGTAATAGTCTCTCTAGAAACAAATTTAAGAAGCCCTTTATGTGTATTTTTAAATACATGTTTAATTTGCACCATGAGCTTGACTCCTTCATTTCAAGCCCCCTCTTCTTCTTCTTCTTTTTTTTTTTTTTTTTTTTAACGTTTATTTATTTTTGAGACAGAGAGAGACAGAGCATGAACGGGGGAGGGTCAGAGAGAGGAGACACAGAATCTGAAACAGGCTCCAGGCTCTGAGCTGTCAGCACAGAGCCCGACGCGGGGCTTGAACTCACGGACCGTGAGATCATGACCTGAGCCGAAGTCGGCCGCTTAACCAACTGAGCCACCCAGGCGCCCCCTTCTTCTTTTTTTTTTAATTTTTAAACATTTATTTATTAAAAAAAAAAAAAAGAAAGAAATGTTTATTTCTGAGAAACAGAGGCAGAGCCTGAGTGGGGGAGGGGCAGAGAGAGAGGGAGACACAGATTCCCAAGCAGGCTCCGGGCTCTGAGCCCTTAGCCACAAAGCCTGACATAGGGATTGAACCCACCAACCGCGAGATCATGAGCCAGAGCCGAAGCTGGACGCTCAAACCCACTGAGCCATCCGGGAACCCCTCAATTCCCCGTTTCTTAAAAAAGGGCTTGGCTCAAGCCTCACAGGATAGTCTTGGTAAACATTTGTTAAATGCATGGCCAAATCCTGATAGGATTATGTATTGATTTAAAGCTCTGAAAAGCAAAAAGCTGTGAAGTGTTATAACGGGTTAAAAAAAATTCACCGACTATCACGGGGCTTATGTTAGTTTTCATACTGTTCTTTGCCTTGTAAAGACAATCTTAGCACTTATTCAGGTACTTCTATTGACCTGTCTGAAAGTTCTTTGATGTGTGAAATTCTCTTAGCCATAAAATAAAGCAAAAGTTTGAATATAAGTTATTCAAAGAAAGACCATAACTGTGATAGGACAGCATGGGCCTTGCAGAATTTTTTAATAAAGTGAAAAAAGGCTTTTCAAAGCCCAGCAGTTGCTACAATGTATTTGACCCACTGTTTCAGCCTGCAATTTCAGATGTTGTGGAAACTTGGATGGAATATAACACGACCAAAAGAGCAGTGTTCTTTTCCTGAACCTTGCCTCTTGCTGGTAGAATATAAAGTATAATAGCAAAGAAAATTTTAGGCTGAGACTTGAGCTTCAAAAGACAAAACATAGAGGTTGTTTCTTAGCAGGAATGAAACATATACATTTCAATGAGAAGATGGGAAGTCAGAGGTCACAATTGCTGTGGAACACATCTCATGATAGAATCAATGTCAAAATGATCACTAAAGGTACTGTGGAGGGCACAGAAGGCCAGAACAATAATGCTTCAGGACTCTGAAAAAAGGCGAGGCAGGAAAAGCTTTCTGTCTGTCAGGTAAATGTGCTTTTATTTTGTTTTGTTTTGTTTTTTTTTTTTAAATATCCTCAAATGTAAAACATCACACTCTAACAGTTGCAAAAAGTTTTTTAATAAAAATTTTTTAAATGGGTATAGAAATACAAATACTCTTTTTTTTATCAAGTAGTATGTTCCTAACAAACAGTCATTAGGAAACTTTCTGTTTATTTTATTTTATTTTATTTTATTTCATTTTATTTTATTTTATTTTATTTTATTTTTCAACGTTTTTATTTATTTATTTATTTATTTTTTTGGGGGGACAGAGAGAGACAGAGCATGAACGGGGGAGGGGCAGAGAGAGAGGGAGACACAGAATCCGAAACAGGCTCCAGGCTCCGAGCCATCAGCCCAGAGCCTGACGCGGGGCTCAAACTCACGGACCGCGAGATCGTGACCTGGCTGAAGTCGGACTTATTTTATTTTATTTTATTTTATTTTATTTTATTTTATTTTATTTTATTTTATTTTTAAAAACCCTTAATTCCAGTATAGTTAACATACAGTGTTTTATATTAGTTCCAGGTGTACAATATAGTAATTCAACAATTTTATTCATTAGTTTTCACCATAATAAGTACACTCCTTAATCACTATCACCTATTTCCCCTACTCCCCCCTGCATCTCCCTTCTGGTAACCATCGGTTCTCTATATTTAAGAGTATGGTATTTCATTTCTTCGGGTTTTTTTGTTGTTGTTGTTTTGTTTTTGAGGGGCGTGTCCCTTTTTTCTTTCTTTGTATTGTTTTGTAAATTCTACGTATGAGTGAAATCACACAGTATTTGTCTATCTCTGACTGACTTATTTCACTTAGCATTATTCTTGCCTTCTTTGTTGAAGATTAATTGACCATATAAATGTGGATTTATTTCTAGGGTTTCTATTCTGTTTCATTGACCTGTGTGTCTCTCTTTGTGCCTCTGCCATACTGTTTTGGTTACTACAGCTTTGTAGTATATGGAAACAGTCTGTTTTAGGGAATCAACTTTCATGACTGATGAGGTTGACTTTGTGTGGGGTATTGGAGAATAAGGAGGAAGAATTAAGTATGTGAGGCAAGACTGATTTGGTCAATTGGTTAATTGGCAATGCCATTCAGTGAATTAGGAAAGACAGAAAAATGAATGGATTCTGGTGAAAGAGTAAGCTTTTCTGGGGCATGTTCTGTCTGAGATATCTGTTTTGTTCACTACTAAATAACCAGTGCTTAGCAGAGACCTGGCACCTAGCAGCTGCTAAACAAGTATTTGTTGAATGAACAAATGAATGAATGCATGCATGGATGAATGAATAAATGAATAAATGAATGAAATAGAACCATTAGAGATAGAGTTGGAGAAATTTGGTTTGGAAACAGTATTGGAAATCACCAGTATTCAGGTTGTAAATTAAAGGAATTTAAAAAGAATGAGCATAGAAAGAAGTCATAAGACTGAATGACAGACTTTTGAGGTAACATATCTTTTTTTATAGATAACAAATTATCTCTAGCTCCTAGAGTTGGGCAAACACCTATTAAGCCCTCATCTAAGAACTTTCTGGAAATGGTGCCCATGCAAACAAAAGATTGTACATGGAGTCAATACTGTGCACTGAGTCAAGGGCAAGTAATAGAAAAAACCAAGATAAATAATTTGAGCTCCTATTGATACTGTGTTGTTACAGCTTTTACAGCCATCTCATTTAATCCCCACATGAACTTGGTGGGGAGACGCAGGGCAGATATTAAGCTGGCATTCACTATATCTGTCCTTATTGGTCACACTTCTGTGCTGATTGGCTGAAACTTGTGCCTTACTAATTATTAACTGTTTTAATATCACCCTTGAAGATAGACATTATTGGTCACATTTGACAAGCAAGAAAAATGAGGCTCAAAGACTGAAAGTCCAAGGTCACACAACTTATAATTCTTTTAGTTGATTGTGAACTGGCTGGACATTTACGCAATTAAAGCACAAAAGCTTCCCTCAGCTTCCTTCTCTGTTTCTCCCATTCCAAATGGAAGAGAAGACATTTGTTTACTGAGAGTCAAGAACTCTTTGTTTCTGGAGATTGTGGCCTCTGTCACATTCACCTCCTGAATGAGTGTCCATTTAATAGACCAGCGGTTCTTAACAGTTGGAACTCCCCATGAAAATATCATGGGTATTGGCTATTTCTGTGTAGACTTGTAGAGACTTCCTGAATCCTGGCTGTTTCATCTTCTTACTTTAGTTTTTAAGTCACTGAATCTAAAGAATACAGCTAAAACCTGCCTTCTTTGTTCTACCTTGTTCTGACTCCTTATAGCTGCCCTCAAAGCAGCACAAAACACATTTTAAACACGTGGTCTCTTTAAGATAATATAAGATAATACATTTTATGTAACAAATAGTACGAAGCAGACTTTGTTGTCCATGCTGTTTGATGAAATCTAGATGTCATAAGTTTTAAGTGTATACACAATCATGAAAGTGGTGTGTCAGTAAAATACTGAAGAGCATAGTTAAATGGGATCTGGAATTACTCTGTCAAGGAATGTTCAGGTACAGATGACAGCTACTTAAAGGGATTCATTTAGGTAATTTAAATTGCTTGCATATTGTGTATAAAACATTCTATCTTCTTTAATAGTGAGGAACAAGTTGAAAGACTAATGGAGGAGGCAAGACTGAAAAATGTTCATTTCCAAGGGATCCTTTGATTAGCCTCATCTGAAATTTACCTTTTATATTTAGTATCCTTAAAAGTAAACAAAGAGTTTTTTCATTAGTTCTAATGTAACACTTCTAATGTGTTTCAAATACCTTTTGCTGAAACCCTTTTCAAGCTTTAATTAAGGGTATTTTTGAACAGTTAAAATCAAATAACACAAACATTTCAGAGTTATGTTCCTTTTCAAGGACTCCTAGGAATACCTTTTTAAAAGTTTCTGCTGAAAAGTCAGCTGTAAAGGCAATAACGGTATCGCAGACTCACAATTTTAATTAACATTGCATTAATTAACAGCACATAGATTAAAGTCCAAGAAAATGTATGCCTGTGTCTTTGGGTGAGGGTATATTAGTGCAAGTTTCTTAATGTGTTCGTTGTTTTAATTATTTCAGAGAGATTTAGCATCTACTTACTTGGATCTTATGAATACAGAGACTCTCCGTAGAAAGTGTGAAAGTATCTCTAACATCAGGCTCAGTTGTGCATATAAATGGTGATTTTAGGGGCAGAGGAAGGTAGAAACTTCCGAGTTGGCATCATCTCCTCTGTCTCCCCACCATACACAGACCCAATCATTCAGAGGCCTAATAGATTCTACTAAATAAATGATTTCACATTTTGTTCCTCCTCCTGAACTCTATCTAATTTAATTTCGGTTATTATCTTTGGTTTTGACTGCTGTCAGTTTCTTTTCACTCGATTCTTTAGTCTGCTACCAGAATTACTTCTGTTATATATATTTGTTTCTGATACTCAGCACTCAATACTATATATATATATATATATATATATATATATATATATATATGTGTGTGTGTGTATATATATATACATATATATGTGTATATATATATACATATATATGTGTGTGTGTGTATATATATATATATATATATATTTTTTTTTTTTCCTTTTCAATGAGGGCACCAAATTCCCCTACCTACAGGATTGCTTTTGATGGCTATTCGGCCAGTCCTGACCAGTCAACTTCTGCCTGTCATCCCTTCTCAGCCCCCAGCACAGTGATTTATTTGTTCAGGGGCGGGACCATAAGCCAAGTTGGTACAATCGGATCGGTTCTTAGAATATGTGGTCGAGCTAGAGAAGAAACACTCTCTAGAGCCTGGGACGATGGGGCCCGGGTGCAGTTGGTAGCTGTTTGGACACCTGACAGAACTGTTTGTGATTCAGAAGAGAGCTATGGAAAATTGACATTGTTTTCTTTTGGATTAGTACTTGGCAAGAATGTAGCTCTAACTCTCTAGCAGTTGTATTGCCACCAGATGGAGCCTGAGATAAAAGCAACATGGAGGAGAGCAAAGATGTCAGAGAGTGAGTCCTGGGGACAGGGTGTGAACTCCTAGTTCAGCCAGCCCCTGAAACTACTCCCATGAGACAGTTTTATTTGAGGTTTCTGTCCCTTGCAACCAAATGGATCCTAACTGCTCTATCCTTAGGCTGAGGTGTTAACAAATTAGCAGAATATTCAAATTCCTTCACAGTGGGGCTCCAATCACTCTTTCAGGACCACCTCTGTGCTTAATAGCGGTACCATCCAGCGCTCAGGAAGACTGCACTGTTTACCATTTTCCCATCCTCTAATAATGTTTGCCTTTGTGTACTTGGTATACTACTCATCTTTTGACCTGCTCAAATATTACCTTTTCTAATAACATTTTCCCTAATGCTCCAAGGAGGAATTATCTACTCTCTTTGATTCCCAAAGGTTTTTGCTCATAGTTCTATCACTGTGCTTAAAATTCCTCTGTTTCTTGTTATTCTTCCCTCCTTACCGCTCCATTATTGCAAAAGCAGCACCTCATTCATTTTTCTATCTCTACTTTCTGGTACAGTAACTGGGAAAACCTGGTATGGTCTTCTGTATTTGATGGGTATATATAAGTAAATGTCCAAAATATCCAAAATTACCACTTCACTTTAGGAGTTTTGCCACTGAATGTCCCGTGAAAATGCAAACAAGAACCTGAAGAATACAAATTTAACAATCCATAGTCTTTTGGATTTATTTTAAAAATTTGTCAGCTATCTCAGCTGGTTCACTAGAGCCCTAGGCTTTCCCGAAACTGATTATCAATCAGAATCATCAGGAAGGCAAATTTAAACATTGTACCTTAATCTCAGTCATCTGGATTCATTTACCTAGGGTGGAGCCCAGAAATGTGTATATTATTAAAGATACCTAGATGATACTGATTCTCAGACATGTACTAATACATGTAGAACATGGCACTTTAAATTGAGAAGCTTTGGGGCACCTGGGTGGCTTGCTCAGTTACAGGATGAACTCTTGATTTCAGCTCAGGTCATGATCTCACGGTTCATTTCCTGAGTTTGAGCCCAGCATTGGGCTCACTGCCGTCAGTGTGCAGACCCTGCTAGGGATTCTCTGTCTCCAATCTCTGCCCTGCCCCTGCTTGTGCTCTCTCTCCCTCTCTCAAAAAGTAAATAGATAAATAAATAAATAAATAAACAAACAAACAAACTGCAAACAAAAATAAGTTCAGAAGTTTAGATGATGGAGTAGGGAGGATGAAGAAAATCTTGAAACATAAATTGACTTGGAGTCAAGGAAGGGTTGCAGAGACTCCACACTTGGCCCTTGGAGGGAAAGAAGGAGCCATGAGGAAGTGAGGGTGGAGAGGAGAAAGTGACATGGTGTCAAAGATAGACCGTGGCTTGCGTCTCATTTTTCCACCTCAAATTGCTTTTTTATTTTGCCAAAAATAGTCCTTTTTCATAAATTTTCAAAATATAACGTGATTATTGTGTGGTTGGGTTTAGAGAAGTAGCTTAGTGATCATTTTAGTTCATTTGTTTACTAGTGTTTCCTATACATTATAAACTGAGCTAATCACATATTTCATCAGTAGAGAGAACCCTTGATGTTCTTTTTGTTTTTTGGGTTTTTTTTTAATTTCACTTCATCTATAAAATGGAATCTCTGTGTTATAAAAGCCATCAGAGGTTACAGGAATGCTATCAGAGTGGCAGAAAGAAAAGTCACTGAGTCTCTAATAATCTGTTGATAGCTTCAGACCTGAGAACATTTCATGAATTAGGTTAAATGTGCTAACATTTGGAAGAAACTGGAGGATTAATTTTTAAGCTCATTAGTTCTGCAAATGGCTAAGAAATAATGCCCAACTGCTAAAAATAGATCAATTTCTTTTTCCTGAAGGCTTTAAGTGGCATGTTTATTACTTCTGCACTTAGTACTTTTCTTCCTTGGATTTTCATTTATGTGTATCTGGTGTTTTTTGTCTCTTTAAAACATTTCTGAAATTGCCTGAACACAACCCTGCTATAGAAATGCCAGCAAAAGCAAATGTGAACTCTCCCATCTGTAGCTCTCTACCTTTAAAAGCAATATCATGATTGACTTAGTTACCTTTTGAGGGAGAAATAAATATTCTTTTCTAATTCATAAAATGTTTCATGACTGCGAGTTTGAGGAATTAAAAGACAAAATTCTAAGCAATTAATTATTGCTAATTATGGATGGCAATAGACTATGTGCATTATGACTTATGAAGATAGCAATTGAGAACAAAAGGACATATTAAATAAACATATACTGAAAAAATATAGGCTATTTGGGGACATAGATGCCCCACACCAGCTTATTTTTGTTTATACTCACCGTTATACCCATTTAAATGATTTTAAATTAGTATTTTATTATAATAGTATTAGAGTAATTGGAAACTGTGCTTATCTAATAAGATTACTGACATAATACTTTCTGAAGCTAGAATTATTGATTTGTGATATATATTTAAGTAGTAAGAAAAGCTCTAAATTGCAGATTAAACTGCTTTTAACCCAGCATTCCTTTACCCCAAATTATAGTTGTTTCATATAAATTTCTCCCCCCTACTTTACTGGGATGTAATTGACATATAGCATTGTGTAAGTCTAAACTAGGCAACATGATTTTTTGAGATACATATATATGATGAAATGATTACAATAAGACCAGTTACATCCATCACCTCACATAATTACTTGGTGTGTATGTGGTAAGAGCATTTGAGATTTACTCTCCTAGCAAACTCTAAGTATATAATGCAGTATTGTTAACTGTAGTTACCATGTTGCACATTAGCTCTCCAGAAATTATTCATCTTAAAACTGAAAATGTATGCTCTTTGCCCAACATCTCCCCATTTTCCTCAGTCCTTAGTTCCTGGCTACCGCCATTCTACTCTTTGAATCTATGGTTTCAGCTTTTTGAGATTCCACATGTAAGTAAGATCATGTAGTTTTTGTCTTTCTCTGTCTTACTTGTTACACTTAGCATAATCTGCTCAATGTCTACCTTTTTTTGTTGCAAACAGCAACAAAAGGGCATATTCCTTCCTTTTAATAACCAAGTGATGTTCCATTATATATATATATCCCCATATTCTTTATCCATTCATTCATTCATTCATTCATTCATTCAACACTTAGGTTGTTTACATGCCTTGGCTATTATGAATAATAATGTAGTAAACATGGGGGTGCACATATCTCTTTGATATAGTGATTTCAGTTCTTTTGGAAATAATCCTAGAAGTGGGATTGCTAGATTATATGGTAGTTCTGTTTTTAATGTTTTGAGGAATTTCCATAATTTTTTCCATATGGCTGTACCACTTTACATTCCCTTGCATGGTACACAAGTGTTTCCTTTTTTCTGCATCCTTGCCAACACTTGTTATCTCTTGTATCTCTGATAATAGCCATTCTAATAGCTGTGAGGTGATATCTCACTGTGGTTTTGATTTGCATTTCCCTGATGATTGGTGATGTTGAGCATCTTTTCATATGTCTTTTGGACATGTGTATGTCTTCTTTGGAGAAATGTCTATTCAGATCCTTTGCTCTCTCTCTCTCTTATTTTTTTCCCTATTGAGTTGTAGGAGTTCTTTATATATTTTGGATTTTAACCAGTTACATATGAATTGCAAATATTTTAATGGCATCAATTGTAATGTCTTTTCTTTCATTTATCATTTTACTTGACTCCTCTCTCTTTTTTGTTGGATAGTTTATCTATAGTTCTGCCAATTTTATCTTTTCAAAAAAAAAAACAACTCCTAGTTTCACTGAGTTTTTTAAACTCTCCTTTTCCTCTCTATTTAATTTATTTTGCTTTGGTTTTTGTTATTTCCTTTTTTCTGCTATGTCAGACTCCGTTTTTTCTTCTTTTTCTAGTTTCTTGAAGTGTAAAGTTAAGTTTGAAGTTTTCTTTTCGTTTTTTAAATGTAGGTATTTACTGCTATAAACTTCCTTCTTAAAATTGCTTTTGCGGGGCGCCTGGGTGGCGCAGTCGGTTAAGCGTCCGACTTCAGCCAGGTCACGATCTCGCGGTCCGTGAGTTCGAGCCCCGCGTCAGGCTCTGGGCTGATGGCTCAGAGCCTGGAGCCTGTTTCTGATTCTGTGTCTCCCTCTCTCTCTGCCCCTCGCCCGTTCATGCTCTGTCTCTCTCTGTGCCAAAAATAAATAAACGTTGAAAAAAAAAATTTAAAAAAAAAATTGCTTTTGCTATGTATCTCTTAAGGTTTGATATGGTGTGTTTCCATTTTTGTATGTCTCAATATACTTTCTGATTTATTTTCTGATTTCTTCTTTGGCTCACTGGTTATTTAGGAGTATGTTGTTTAATTTCCACATATTTGTGAAATTTCTAATTTTCTTCCTGTTCTTGATTTTTGGTTTCATGCCATTGTGTTCCGAGCAGATGCTTGATATAAAATCAATTTTCTTAAACATGTTAAGACTTTCTTTATGGCCCAACATCTGATTTATCCTGGAAAATGTTCCATATGTACTAGGGAAGGATGTGTATCCTGATGCTTAGGAATGAAATGTTCTGTATATGTCTATTAGGTCCATTTGGTCTGTAGTGTTAATCAAGTCTGCTATTCCCTTATTGATTTTCTGTCTGGATGATATATCTAATTTTAAAAGTGGGGTAATAAATCCTATTATTATTGTTAGTATTATATTGCTACTTATTTCTCCCTTCAGTTCTACTGATATTTGCCTTATGTAAAGCTATTGTTGGGTCTGCAGTGGGGCCAATGTTTGGCAGGCTTATTACTAGGCTGTTGGGCACACATGGATCCTTCCTGGCCCCTAGGTGGGAGGGACTACCTCCAGGACCTTGTACAATAGGGCGGTGCTAGCACAAGGATCCACTTCAGAGTCTGCAGTTGGGTCCTTATACAGCAGACCTGTCACCAGATATGTGGCTCGTGTCAGGTATCTGGGAGGGCTTTGCAACACTGGAAGTTGCTGAAGTCTGCGTCTGGGGCTGGCAGACCTTTTCCTGACCTGGGGCCAGGAGGGGCTGGAGTAGAGCTCTTTCAGATCTTTAGCCCAGAAGAGAGTGTCTCCCACCAGTCCCCTGCCAGCAGGACCGCTCATAGACTGTAGTGGTTTAGTATAACTCAATGATATTCTTTTTTTTTTTAATTTTTTTTTCAACGTTTATTTATTTTTGGGACAGAGAGAGACAGAGCATGAACGGGGGAGGGGCAGAGAGAGAGGGAGACACAGAATCGGAAACAGGCTCCAGGCTCTGAGCCGTCAGCCCAGAGCCTGACGTGGGGCTCGAACTCACGGACCGCAAGATCGTGACCTGGCTGAAGTCAGACGCTTAACCGACTGCGCCACCAGGCGCCCCTCAATGATATTCTTTATTTCCACAAAATAACACTTCACTGGACTAAATACAGCATTAATGAAATAGTATGTGGTTCTAATTGCTGTAAGTTTTACTTGAGACCCAAAGCCAACATGGGATAGTGAATTTTCTCTCTCTCCTTGTTTTCCCTATGTATTTGCCATGTATATTCTGGCCTATATAATCCAGTTCAGTTTGAAGAGGGAACGTACATCTTCATTTTCTAGTTAAGTAGATGGCATATCTAGTTAAGTGGATAAATAAATGAGTATATAAACACATGAATGGAATGAAGGTTATACAGCAATCATGGAAATATTGCTGGATATTCTTTTATGACAGTCAATAAAAGGACTACAGTACTGATCAATGGAGCTCTTGAATTGCTCTTTTGGTAAGGGAAAAATTTAACCCTGGTGCTGAAAGCCTGGCTTTAGCTGTATCCCTTGAACTCTGCCTTGATATTGAGCCCACATGATGAACTTAAATTGATTAAATCTAGGATGCTATGTGTTAAGTCATGAAAATGCTGGCTTTCAGAGAAGATAATAAATTATTTTTAGAAGAGAAATCAGGTTATTTAAGAGAGTGAAGTGGGGGTGGGGGATAAAGAGGATACTTCCGTTGAACAAGGTATTTGGAAAAGTATATTAAGAAAAAAATTACAGTATATATATCTAGGTCTGCCATACCTATATGACCATAACTGTGATTATATCCAGATTTCAAATAGGTTTGAATTCTTTTTTCTTATTTTCTTATTGAATTCTTATTGAATTCTTATTTTCTTTCCTTTTATTTTTATATTTAACTTTTTTCTATGTTTTTCTTTTACAATCAGTAAAGAATAAAATTGAATTAAAAGTACGTGAATAAAAACGAACTAATGTTTGGTAAATAGTTAAGAATAACTGCCTGAGAGCTAACAAGTTCTTTCCTGTATTTAGAATACTCTCTTTTAGTTTTAACCACAGAAATGACAACATACAGGCTTAGGATGGAAAAAAAATATCATTGGGGCATTTCACCTGAAAAATGATTGAGTACCCTTTACTCTTTATATCAATTAAATATAAATGGCTAAAGTATTTCCCACTTAGTTATGACTCTAGAAAATAAATGTTCAGGTAAACATTTCCTAAACTTGTTCAATGAAACATTAATATCTTGAAAATTTGCTCACAGGCATTCCTTAGAACAAGGGTTTTATAATCCACTTGGTCTGGGAAATTAACTTCAACAAAATTAAATTTTACAGATAGTTTCTCAGAGCCATTTCATGTAATAATGTGCTTTGTGATTCTCCAGGAGGAGACACAACTTGTAATGTTTCCTAAACCTTCACCAAGAATTCCCATTAACACATGGCATAATACAGTTTTGGGAAAAACATGATGGCAGATGTCTGCTGCTACATTCAAGTGGGACATAATGCTCTTCAGTGTTTGGTTATCTCTAATTTTACATTCACATTGTTTTGTTCACCTTTCATAATTTATCTCTATCCTCAAATGCAAAATGGTCTTGCATTGCTTTCTTTTTATTTTTGAGAGATGGAACCAATATATCTTTTTTTACGAGAAAGATTTGTTGTTATACATTTTTGGGCATTATACCTATATTATGTTATTATGCTTATCCTTTAGAAACTCATTCACTAAATATTTAATGAGTGTTTACTATGTTTCATTTTCTGGAAATAAAGATGGCTCTGCCACAAAAAAAAAAAAAAAAGAAATCTAGAGAATTTATTCATTTGTTTATTTTTGATTATAAAATTTTCAAGTAAAGAACCATAAAGAATTAAATAGTGAATACTTGTGTAAGCAGCTCCAAAAAATAAAACATTACAAGAAATGTTTCCTTAGACTCCTCCTACTCCATATCTACTATGTCTAAGAGGTGGGCATCTTGAATTTCAAAACTTAAAATACAGGTTTTTATATATTTACAGGTCTTTATATATTTTACTTTTACTTAATGCTTTATGTGAATGGTATGACACTATATGTGTTTATCTGTCCTACAATTTTCCCCCTCTGTGATGTGTCTGTGAGTTCTATATTAATGCTTTCAAGGCCACCATGATCGATCAAACAAACAAACAAACAAACAAAAATTTGGGGTGACTGACAAACTCAGTTTCCTGATGTGGAAGTCTTTGACTGGTTAAGGCTTGATTATTCGACCTAATATATCATTAATTAGGATAAATGTCCCATTTGTTCCTGAGACACAACTATTTTCCAATTTTTGAATGCTGTTTTCTACATGCCTATGATACATGGGCATGTTTTTATCCTTTTGGTTCAAATAAATCCACACATTTATTCTGTTTGGTGATCTCTCAACTAAGAGATGTTTGAAAATTTTCTGCATCCAAGTACTTATAATTTCCTCACTTTAACTTAGCTTTGCCAATTTCTTCTTGTAATTCTTTCATTTTTTGCTTTATATCCTTCATAGTTTGTGTTATTAGGTGTAAAATAATTTAGAATTATGGTATTATGTCTTCCTGGGGAATTTAACTTCTTAATCGTGATATTGTATCCCCCTTTATCTTTACCACGCCTTTCTTCTATTTACCTTTATTTTATTTGATAGTAATATAGCTATACTTAATTTTCACAAACTTCAATTAAAAAAAATTTTTAATGTTTATTTATTTTTGAGAGAAAGAGTGAGACAGAGCGTGAGCGGGGGAGGGCCAGAGAGAGGGAGATACAGAATCAGAAGCAGGCTCCAGTCTCCGAGTTGTCAGCACAGAGCCCAATGCAGGGCTGGAACCATGAACTGTGAGAACATGACCTGAGCCGAAGTCGGACGCCCAACTGACTGAGCTGCCCAGGCGCCCCACAAACTTTAATTTTTAATATATTTATAGGTCTTTATGTTTTAGATATGTCTCTTTAAACAATATAGCTAGAATATTTTAACAATCTGAACATACCTATTTTTTAACTGATAAATTTCATTATTTTATATTTATTGTATTTATGAGTATACTTGCCCTTATTTCTATTAGTGACTTCTAGCTTTCAATTTGCCCTGCTTTTTTCTCCTTTTTTTAAGTATTAGAGTGCCTTTCTTGGGAACGTTTCAGATATGTGTTCCTGTGCTTATTTGGAAGTTATACCTCAATTCTTTTCTTTAGCAGTCACCCTTAAACATTTAATTTAACATGCATATTTAACACAATCTAAAGTTAATGAATATCTCTATACTGCTTCTGAGCAATTCAGTATGCTTTGACTTCCATTACTTCCTTCCAATTTACGTAGTATTATTTTCCAGTATTTTAGTTCCACTAGATCAATCTTGTTTTTCATCTCCCAGATTGTTACTAATGTTGTTGCCTTAAGCAGTCATCATTTGCTTAGATTCACCCACACCTTTATGATTTTCTTTGATCACCATTACTTCTTTCATTGTATTTTTTCCCTTTTGGTTCAGTTTCTTCCAGAAGTTCCCTTATTGAAGGTCTATTGGTGGTAAATGCTCAGTTTTTGTTTTTCTGAAATGTCATCACTTCACCTCCTTTCCAGGTGTAAGTTTATGATCATACATCATTCTAAATTAACAGTTCTGAACAGTTCAGAAGTGTGTATCAGTATCCCATTCTCTTCTGGCCTCTATTCTTCCTGCTGAAAAGTCTGCCTTAGTCTATTTGTTCTTCCTACGATGTCTCTTGATTGTGACAGAGACAGTTAACCATTGGGTTCCTGAGTCATCTTGGACTCAACAAGCTGCAACCTAACGCCCAATCCTCTATACATTAAGAGACAAATCAATGCTGCCTCATTCTTCTGAAACACTGTGGGTTTAGAAGGGATTTAACCCCGAGAACTCTGGAAAATTTTGTTAATAGCCCTTTCCACTTTCAGTTCTACCCATTGCTTCCCACACCATTGACAGTGAGAGAGTTGAAAGATCTTTAGATGAAAAACCTCAGACCAGGTGAGGTATGGTCTCTCCATTGGACATTAGCCTGGGAATGAATATCTCTCTGAAAATTTGAAAATCAGGCCACCAAGATTCCTTGACCCTGTGACAATTAAAAAAGCCTGGAAAAGAACCCATCTTTTTTTTTTTTTTTTTTTTTTTAACCTAGGGCATGATTTGCCGGCTGCATCAAGAGTGGGCCAAGCTACATTAAAAGAACTGGATGTGCAACCAGAAGGTTTGGGAACCATTGCAAGGAATTGACAGGGCTTCTCTGTTGTGCACTACATACAGAAGTTGGGTGTTTACTTTCTGAGTCATTAGAACATGTTAGGTTCTGTGCAGGTGGAGAAACGATAATGCGATTTCTTATGAGTGCTAACCTGGGAGGAAGAGTACAGACCTAAATTGATAACAGAAGATTATTTTGAACCTGGACTCCTCAAGCTTCCTCCTGTTGTTTCAAGAGCAGTGTGTTTTAAGTGTGTGTGTGGGTGGAGGTGTGTAGAGAGGACCAGGGACGTCTCACAACTTCCATTTCCTTTCAGTCCGTCCTGTATGATCTCTAGCTCTCAAGTGACTAAATTGGCTTTTCCTGGCTTTTCTCACCAATTCATGTGCCATTCAGGGAATCCAGGTGGTTTCCAAGAAAACCATATATTGCCTGACCTGTGTAGGTAATATTTTTACCACTGTGACTATCCTTAGGTCCAAGGTAACACTACCTCATCGAGAAGCATCTCCTCTTTGGAAGGGGATTTAGACCCCAGAAGCGAGCCTCAGTGAACTGACAAACTTTATGTTGTTTGGGAGCAGAATGCTTTCTCCTGCTGCCATTATCCTCATATATCTCCCCTCAGAAAAGTGGTGGTTCTGACTCAGCCTACTGCCTGCCAGGCAAGCCATCCTAACAAGAATTTTCCTCAGCATCACTCACCTTTGGCCAACCAGGGTCTCTTACATGCCTTGTCTCCACGCCTCACTGGCACAAATGACACAGCTTACATTTCAGGGTAGGGCTCTCACCTGTTTCTTGGGTTCCCTGTGCACTGCTTCTCTTTAGCTTGAGCCTTTGTTTTAAATTGAGCAACCATTTTCTTCCCATTATCTGGATTTGATTTTATCATTTGTTCACAGATCTCCTCCTCACCCCCAGAGCATCTGTCATGTCTACCTATCCACTCGGATCCTTCCAATCTCCATTAATTCATTTGTTTAAATTGTTTGCCTGTATTTATTTGTGTATCACATTGTTTTGGGGAGAGGGAATAAGGAGTGATTCACTAATTTCCATAAAAATATTTTTTCTTTGTTTTCCATGTTTCCTATGTGTATTGTTGTCTGAAACACGAGTCTCCATTTTTTTTCAGTAGTTTAAATAAACAACATTATTCTCAGAGTGAAAGACTTCTTTAACATGAAGCTGCATGAAATGATATTGATAAATGGCCTGTCAGCTCTGTGAGTAGGGCAAAGGCATGAGTTTTATCGTGGACATCAAGAAAAAGAAATGGAAATTAGGCCTAAAGTCAAATCAGTGTTAAAGCCAACCAAAGCAATTGACTGAATGGAAGCATTTTATAGGCCCTGCATTAATAAATAAAGTAGATATTGATGTAGCTTTAAGAGATCTGAAATGGAACTCTTTGAAAATTAAAAATACATCTTGAAGCATTTTGTCCTTTCCCCCCCTCTCCCGCACTGATGAATACCCGACTGGAACTTTGTGGCACATTTACGGAGTAAAACTGGAATTCATGAATTATTATGCACAATGTTCTTAACCGCACATAGTCTCTGTCACTAGAACCATTGTCACCTACCCCCACATCTTGTCTCTCCATCCAAAACAGAGAATATTTGTGCTGTGAGACATGTTGTATTGAATTACAGGGAAGCAATATGAAGAATATCCAACTCTCGACATCCAAAACTGAAGCACTAAAATTGCACATTAAATGTATTGTTCAGATGAAAAACACCACATTTTCCTTTGATTTTTACAATAGTTTATGCTGCTTGGAAATTATGGGCTGGCATTTCAAAGTAACATTTTAGAAGAGGAGAATGGATATTTTAGAAGAAGATTTCTTTGGCATAAACTGTGTCAGAATGGATTTTTTTTTCAAATGGTGAAAATCCCTATAAGGTTGGAGTCTTTGAAGGCAGACAGACAAGATGGAAAATATTATGTGACTTAAATACATCTTTCTGTATCTTAACTCCCAATTGTTTCTTTATGAATGACCTCAGAAGGACTGATTTTACTGCTACCAAAAACTGTCTGAAGATGAGAAGCCATTTCAGTAAGAAAAGCAGAGAGTAAACAAAGCTAAGATACTGAAGTGAATGCCATGAATCCTGAATAGAACACATGGATAACCTGATTTGTTCCATTTTATTAAGTTACAATGAAGTAGAAGTTTGTGGGACTCTACTGTACATAGAGGTCAAAGTGGTATGTGTTTTTATCAAAATGAATTCTAATTGTTCAGCTGTATGAAGGTGAATCCTGGCAATATAGCACAGTGGTTAGAAGAGAATGAGCTTTGTGGTCAGACTGAAACTGGCTTCAAATCCCAACCCTGTCAATTGCTAGTTAAGTGCTAGCAAATTACTTAATCTAAGTCTTATGTCCCACATTTGTCTGTGTCACAGGATAATTGTTTATTATATGAAGAGTGAGAAGTACATAAGGTATCATCAAAATTAAGTAAAATTCGGGGTGCCTGGGTGGCTCAGTTGGTTAAGCATCAGACTTCAGCTCAGGTCATGATCTCGCAGTTCACGGGTTCGAGCCCGGCAGCAGACTCTGGGCTGACAGCTCAGAGCCTGAAGTCTGCTTCATGGATTCTGCGTCTCCCTCTCTCTTTGCCCCTCCCCCACTCATACTCTGTCTCTCTCTCTCTTTCTGAAAAATAAAACATTAAAAAAAAACTTAAAAAATTAAGTAAAATGAAAGAACTCAGTGCAATGTCTGGCATGCATATATTAAGTTCTTAGTAGATGCTACTTTTTATTATTATTATAAGACAAAAAATTGTTATATAGGAAGTAGGCAAATTCTGATTTTCAACTTTTCCAATTTTTTATAGTAAATTAAAGTAGGCTCCTCTTACCTGTGGGGGCTATGTTTCGAGACCCCCAGTGGATGCCTGAAAACAACGGATAGTATCAAACCCTATATATATATATATAGGTGTGTGTGTGTGTGTGTGTATATATATATATATATATATGTATATATAGGTATATATAGGTATATGGATAGATAGATATAGGTATATATAGGTATATATATAGGTATGTGTACATATAGGTATATATATAGGTATATATCATAGGTATATATGTGGGTATATATATATGTATAGGAAAAACATAGTTATATATGTATATATATTATACATATATATTATATGTATATTATGTTATACATATATATTATTATACATATTATATTATAAATATATTATATTATATTATACATATATATTATATATATATAACTATGTTTTTCCTATACATATATATACCTATGATCAGTTTAATTTATATATTAGGCACAGCCAGCAATTAATAATAAAATAGAATGATTATGACAATATACCCCAATAAAAGTTATGTGAATGTGGTCTGTTTCTCAAAATGTCTTACTGTGCTGTGCTTATTCTTCTTGTCATGATATGAGACGATAAAGTGCCTGTGTGATGAGATGAAGTAAGTGAATGGTGTAGGTATTGTGATGTTGCGTTAGGCTGCTACTGACCTTCTGGTGATATGTCAAAGGAGGATCATGTGCTTCGGACTGTGGTTGACAGTGCATAACTGAGACCATAGAAAGCAAAGACACAGATAAGGGAGGACAATTCTAATACTATTAATAACTTCATAGATGACAGTTACCACAAACTGTAAGGAACTGTGGCAAAAATTTTTTTTTAACTTTTTTGCATTATCTCAGCTCTACTTTACCCACTTCCCTGATTATTCATAAGCTTTGAAAACTTCTTCCAAAAGTAAGTACTTGTCAGTCTTCTTAATGGCCTCCAAGGAGAGAGATGTCAGGAAATTCACTTGAAGACTATCTTGGTGTTTAAGCCTGCTGAGCTTCTGTCTCTACAATTTGACATTCAGTGGAAGCAATAAATGGTGATCATATCATCAAGAAATTAGATTCACCCTTCAAAACATTTTAGTGACCCATTCGTTTCACATTTCTCTGTGGAAAGATTTATACATTTATACTCAGAATGGTTTTGTGTGTGTGAGCACGCGTGCACATGTATGTGTGTACGTTCAGAATGCCAAGTCTGAATCTTTCACAGGTCTGAAGTGGAGTCTTCTCATGGCATAGCCATGTGTTTGTAGAATTGTACTAAGTTTACCATTTAGTCAAATAGCATAATGCGTTTTACCTATGTGCTACCATATTAAACAAATCCCATACTTTTCTTTATTTAATTGCCTACACATATGGAGAGACTTATCTGAAAGGCTGTCTTTAATGGGATAAAAAGTCCTACTATTCTAGATTTTCAGTTCTCCCTAAATTGGCCAGGGCTGTTGATTACAAATATGAGAAATGAACTTCAACAAGATTATGAATGGAAGAAATTTATTATGAGAAAGATAGGACAGAGACACTTCATGAACCCAAAGGTGGAAAAGTACTGAAGTTTCAAAAAGAGGGATTGCAATTAGGAATTAGATAACCATTAAAACTCTTGTAGCCTACCTCTCTATACCTGTTGTATTATTTTAGCCTTAAAGGCTATTTCTTCTTTCTTTCTTTCTTTCTTTCTTTCTTTCTTTCTTTCTTTCTTTCTTTCTTTCTTTCTTTCTTCTTTCTTTTTCCTATGTGTTTTGTGGAAAATGGCTGGCTTATATTTGCTTATTCATGTTTAAAGGATAAAAAGAAGAAAATCAGCTTACATTGAACTAGAATTCTTTATTTTTTAAAAATCTATGTTCTTAGGGGGAGAGAAACTCAGGAGGAAGACGTTTGGGTCAAGTATGCAGCAAGAGTTCAATAAAGTTTGGACATAGAGGTAAGGTTATGTAGTATAAAAATGATTCCCTAGTTGCTTCCCTATCATGTTTTTGAGGAGGCAAATTACAGGGTCATAATGAGCTATGTTGATACCATAAAGGAAGTCCACTACTCTTTCTCATCCCAGTGTCTGAAGAAGAGCTCTGCGTCTCAGAACTTTATATGAGGTGTAATCATTTCACATCTGCTTTGCACCTCTCCCCCCAAGTTTTCTTCTCTGTATGTGTGGCAGTCTCTCATCATAGTTTTTTCTTCTGAAAAATATTCTTTTTTACTTTGACTACTTCCAAAATTAACCGTGATTACATTGAATCATATTTCTGTGTTCTATTGGCACTATATTTATAACTGAATATTCTGCTATTCATAATTTTAGTAAGATATTGTTCATTCTAGTATTTATGACATTCATAAATAACATCCCTGTCTCAACTTTTAGAGCATTACTAAATATGTTGTCCTGAATGGATGTACACATACTCAGCCATAATGCACCAGGTTGTACCATTTACATTTATCAAACAGAAGCCAAGATATAATAGATATCAGTGTGTGTGTGCACGTGTGCATAAGTGTGTTTGGTCGGAAATAATGTGGCATAATGGTATGTGGGAGCTGTCAAGCATGCAAGAAATGTAGCCTTTCTCTTGAGAGAAATAGGGGGGAGATAGAACTATACCCACATCTCTTACGATCTTGAGGAACTTGCATAGATTTTAAAACACATAAGAATCAAGTGAAATGAGTATAATTGTCTATTGCAATGTCTATTTGAGCTCAGTTTCACAAGTTTGAGGTTTTCATGCTTAGACTACTATTAATTTGCTTGGCACACTATTTTCCTAGACTATAAAAAGGTTCCTACTGTCTACTTCAATCAGCTCTCTATTTAACAGAGCTGGCAGTCAATGCGCAGCTTGAGCTAGTGAGACTCCCAAGAGGACTCTTAAGGACATCTGTTGCTAATCTCCATTCCCTCAATTTTCCGAAGATTCTCTCCCTTCCCCCCCTCTCTCTTAGCAAATAGTATTACTTACAACATTCCTGAGTAATGAAGCTTATCTGACATGCTTGCTTCATTTTTAGTCTATGTTCTTGCTCTTATCCTTCCTACATCTGATGAGACATTACTCCAAAAAAATCTTTCAATCTTTTTTTTCACTTTCACCTAACATGAACAAACTCCTCCCCTCTACAAATACATTCCTATTTGATCCTTTAAGTTACTGCTCTTTTCCCCTCCCTTCTCCACCAGACATCTTAACATAAATGTCTACACACAGCCCCCACTTCCTCACTACCCACATTTTATCTTTTTTAAGTAGGTTCTATGCCCAACATGGGGCTCAAACTCACAACCGTGAGATCAAGAGTCACATCCTCTATACTGACTGAGCCAACCAGATACCCCCACACTACCCACATAATTGAGCTCTTACAATGCAATTTCTACACACACTACTCCTATTTTTTTGTATCAGCTGACTACTATCATAATTTTCTAATGTGTATGACATAGATAAAATGCATATCAATTTTATAAAAATATTATTTTGGGAAAAAATAACTTTCCACCAGGGTGAGTTAAAAGTATGTTTATAATAAAATTATTAATTTAATTACAATAAACTATAAAAATAAAATCCAATAAGAAATCAAAATTTCTGACTAGATTGTAGTAGTCTATTAAAGACTTAAAAATAAAAATATAATTTAAAACAAATATAATGGAAGCAATAAATACTGATACTTAACAGGGTTATAATACTTAAATTGAAAGAGACCTGGGAGGATTAAAAGTTTCCCACTCTGTCCCCTGCATGCCCTCAGTACCCACAGCTGTTCCTCTCAAACCCCTCTTGAACTTGACCACTAAATGTTCCTTCCAATAAAAATATAATATTAGATTAAGAGGTATATACAGTGTGATGATCTTAAATAGGGGTTTTTCTAGTTTTTTTTTTAAACCACTTTATTGAGGTTTGATTGACATACAAAAAGGTATGAATGTTTAATGCACATAATTTAGTGAGTTTTAAGATAAGTGCATGCCTGCAAAACCATCATTATAATCTATTCCATTAATATATCCATCATTTTTAAATTTTTCTCCCATAATTTTTATTTTATTACTATTATTATTATTAACACTTAGCAGTAGATCTACCCTCTAGCAAATTTTCAAGTACGTAATACGCTATTTTTACCTGAAGCTTCTATGCTTTAGAGTAGATCTCTATGACTATTTATGTTGTATAACTAAAATTTTAAAATCTGACTAATATCTCCCCATTTCCATCCTTTCCCAGCCCCTGGAAGCCACCATTCTACTCTGCTTCTGTATGACTAGTTTAGAGTCCTCTTGTAAGTGGTATCATGTAGCATTTGCCCTTCTGTGCAAATCTTATCTCACTTACCATAATGTCCTTCAAATTCATCCACGTGTCACAAGTGACAGAATTTCCCTTTTTTTCAAGGCTGAATAATACTCCATTGCATGTACCACATTTGATCCATTCATCCTTTGATGAGCATTTACATTGTTTTTATGTCATGACTATCATGAATACTATCGCAATAAACACAGTAATGCAGACATCTGCTTGAGATCCTGATTTCAGTTCCTTTGGCAATGACACTCAGAAGTGGAATTGCTGGCATTATCAACAATAACCAAACTATGGAGAGAGCCCAAATGTCCATTGACTGATGAATGGATAAAGATGTGATATATATATATATATATATACACACACACACACACACACACACACACACATATATTTATAATGTAATATTACTGGGCTGTCAGAAAAGATGAAATCTTGCCATTTGCAATGACACGGATGGAGCTAGAATGTATTATGCTAAGTGAAATAAGTTGATCAGAGAAAGACAGATACCATATGATTTTACTCATATGTGGAATTTAAGAAATGAAACAGATGAACATATGGTGGGTGGGAGGTGAGTAGAAGAAAGAGGAAAACAAACCACAAGAGACTCTTAATGATAGAGAACAAACTGAGGGTTGATGGAGGGAGGTGGATGGGGGGATGGGCTAGATGGGTGATGGGTATTAAGGAGGGGACTTGTTGTGATGAGCACTGGGTGTTGTATGTAAGTGAATCACTGAATTCTACTCCTCAAACCAATATTGTACTGTATGTTAACTGAAATTAAAAAAAAAAAAAGTAGAGTTGCTTGATCACATGATAGTTCTATTTTTAATTTTGAGGAAAACCTCCATACTGTTTTTCATAATAGTTGCATGAATTTACATTCCTAGCAAGGGTTCCTTTTTCTCCACATCCTCAGCAATATTTATTATCTTTTGAGGAATTTTTTTTGACAATAGTCGTCCCAACAGGTGTGAGGTGATATCTCATTGTGGTTTTGATTTGCATTTTTCTGATAATTAGTGATGTTGAGCACATTTTCATCTACCTGTTGGCCATTTATATGTCTTTGGAGATATGTCTTCAGTTCCTTTGATTACTTTACAATAAGATGATGATGATGATGATGATGATGATGATGATGGTGATTTGTTGGGTTGTATGAATTTCTTATATTTTGGATATTAACTCTTTATTAGATATGTAGTTTGTAAGTATTTTCCTCCATTCCACAGGTTGCCTTTTCATTGTGTTGATTGTTTCCTTTGCCATGCAGAGGATTTTTACTTTGATGTAGCCTCATTTGTTTATTTTTGCTTTTGTTGCCTATGGTTTTGGTGTTATATCCAAGAAATCACTGCCCAGACCAGTATCTAGAAGCTTTGCTCCTATGTTTTTCTCTAGGAGTTTTATGGTTTTATTTTATTTTACTCTACTATTTGGTTTGGGGTCTCGAGAATATAAAGTATTTGTAATATTTCCCTACCTGAAATTAGTGGAATTAGATGTAATTTATTTATTCTTAATTTTTAAAAATTATGTAATACTTGATACATGCAAATATATAGGCTAAAAAGAGGATACACTTACATATAGGGAGAATAAAACATGTTGAACCATTTGATTCCAACCTCATACATGTTACTTCATGGAATTATCTTATGGACACCTACATATCTGGGTTCTAAGAATAAGACATATTAAAAATAGATTTGATTAAGTCAGACTGAGAAAGACAAATACCATATGATTTTACTCATATATGGAATCTAAGAAAAAAACAAAGGAATAAACAGACAAAAAGCAGAATCAAGAGAAAAAACTGATGGTCGACAGAGGGAAGGGGAGTGGGGTAATGGGCAAAATGAGTGAAAGGGAGTAAGAAACAGGCTTTCAGTTATAGAATGAATAAGTCACAGGCATAAAATGTATGACTTAGGGAACATAGTCAATCACATTGTAATAGCATTGTATGTTGACCGATGGTAGCTATACTTGTGAGTGTAGCATGACATATAGAGATGGTGAACAACTATGTTGTGCTGTGTAACGTAATCTGAAACTAATGTAACATTGTATGTCAACTATAGTCAAATAAAAAAATTAAAATAACTAAATAATGAAATAAGATTAAAATAGATTTCATGAATCTTGGTTACTTTTGACACTGTGAACGTACGCAAGGAAAATGGTTAGAAATTTTGTGTGTTACCGACTTAATTTAATTTTTGAATATAGCAATTCTAGCTATTCAGCTATATGAGCAACTCATGATTTTTCTTGGCATCCAGCAGACTGTTTTTGAATTTCTATTTCAAAAATGTTCTGAAAAATATTCAGTGACCTCATGGACCAGTGGTATGAAGTATGTATTGGAATAGGTTTTTGTCTGGACTTGTTTTTAATAAAATCTTCAAGTGGTGTCCCTTACATCTCAGAAAAGCCCAGAGGAATATTTTGGTTTGTCGTATAATGATAAAATGAAACACTGTCCCCTGTACACTTTAGGGAGCAATCGTACATTGGTCATAAAATATCGTTTCTCTGCCTTCACAAATACATTTTTGATGTAACCTCTTTGTTGATTTTCATTATACTTGTGGGTAATTTGTTGGGGATTTCTTTCTAAGCCTATGTTCATACAATTAGAACTTTACAAGACAATTAATTCCAATGCAAACAACTTTAACATTAATTTACATTCTGTAACATTAGTAACATATTTTATTCTGTAACCCTAGTAACATTTTTCTTTTGTTACAGAGTTACTCAAATACAGTTGAGTAACATGATTATATTGTCCAGATAACTGCAAATGTCTGTATTAGTAATGTTATCAATCTCACACTCTGGGGAAATGTAGTGGTAATGTCTTTATTCCACTGTTAACATTGTTTGTTTATCAGGTGGGGCAATGAAAATCTTTGGGCAACTTCTAGAGCCCCAAAAGGTATAGAAGACAGAAGAAAGGAAAAAAGAAAGAAAAAAGAAAAACCCATAACATTTCTAGCGTTTGTTTTTCCTCCTCTAACACTTCTGAACACCTAGTTCCAATTTTTATCTATTTGGGAAAAGGCCAATCAAGATTAAGCTTCCTCATTTTTAGGGTGAGGATAAAAAGGCCCTGAATGCCATTATAAAATTTACTCGTCTTTCATCTAATCATTTTACTCCCTTTGTTTAGCTAATATATGCACATTGTAGATATTAAGTAAGTAAATGCTGATTTGATTTTAAGAGAGTTGAATTTAATTTTTTTATATTCTCAGTTTATTCTTAAATTGTTTTTGCAAAAAGAATTCGAAGTTGCCTTCTTTTGCTTCCTGAAGAAGCTTTATCTTGTAAGCCTTGGGACCTCTTGAAGTTCACCACTTTTGCTTCCTTGTGATTTGTGTCCATTGAGCTCAAACCTTGCATTTCATCATTGCTTCTTCTGCTGTGTTAAATTTTGGGACAATCTGACTATCATGATTTATTGATAATTTCATAAGAAGTTATCTTTTCAACTCATTGGTATTGTCATTGAAAAAAATCAGATAAAATTAGGGTAAAATTCAACCATTGAATGTCATGAATCATATATTTCAAGATTTGCCTCCAAGTTTAGAAACTATGTGCTTCACTTGGATCTATTGGGAATAATTATTTCATGCGAATCTTCTTTATATGTCAGGCAAGACATGGAACAGCTTGTTTCTCTTAGTATACAACTTCACAAAGTTTTTGTTTCTTCAATAGGAAGGAAAGAGATCGTTAAACTTTTCATAATAAATTGCTTCAATTTAATTGATTGATATTGTTTACAACTTAACTTCTCTCCTTGTTATATTAATCATAAAGCTCTTATTAAACTCCGCAAGGAAACAGTATAAATTGTAATATTTATATGAAACATGAACTTAATAAGCAAGATTTAAGCTTTGCTGCAGTCAAGTAATCATTTTCTTAGTGTAAATAAATGACAAGTGCTACTATAGATATTAAAGAGAAAATGTCATTACAGAATCATCCCTGATGTAACATTTGCCAAGCTGCTTTCCCAAAATATTTCCCACAGAAGGATCTTTCTTTCACATCCTGGTCTTAGGTCAGTCCAACAGTTTCCTTTTCAATAAAGATGAGGATTTCTTGGAAACTTGGGGAATTATGATTAGACAAATATAGTGTTGATATAAAGGAAACAATAAATATCTTTCTATAATTATATAAAGAATGAGTGAAATAAATCATACAGAGAAAGACAGATACCATATGTTTTCACTCTTATGTGGATCCTGAGAACTTAACAGAAGTCCATGGGGGAGGGAAAGGAAAAAAAAAAGAGGTTAGAGTGGGAGAGAGCCAAAGCACAAGAGACACGTAAAAACTGAGAACAAACTGAGGGTTGATGGGGGGTGGGAGGGAGGGGAGGGTGGGGGATGGGTATTGAGGAGGGCACCTTTTGGGATGAGCACTGGGTGTTGTATGGAAACCAATTTGACAATAAATTTCATATTAAAAAAAGAAACAAGTAAAAAAAAAGAATGAATACTGCTTTAGACTTTAACATTGTGCACATATTAGCATTTTATTTTATTTGATTTTAGTTTAGTTTAGTTTAGCTTTGTTAAAAAGGATATAAATAAAGGGAGGCAGTTGAGTAAAAACAGTCACATTGACTGTTTGCAGGCAGCTCTAACCCAAGAGGAAAGTAAACAGGGCACATGTACAAAGGCTTACATTTTATGTACGAAGAAGGAGAAAATCCCTTTCTTTTCAGCACATTAAACATGTTTGGCCCAGGGCAAGGCAAGAGGGTTATACACTTGGTCTGTTTCTTCATAAACAGAGGTCCTGCTATTTCACCTCTATGGCAGTTTTCTAGGCTATGTCTTTACCATTCTTGAAATGAAAAGGAAAGATTTCTGCTGTACCCTAAAAACAGGATGATTGTGTTTTTTTTTTCCAGGAATATAGTGTATTATCAGCTTGATGTGCGATTGGAGAAACCGAAGGGGTCACTTCTTAGTGCAAAGGTGAGTAAGTGCACCTAAGTCTGTACAAAGAAGCACTGTTTTCAACATTGATAGAGATGTTCAGTAACTCATAAATCTTCAGGAAATATTTCCATCAGAAATGGGTGTTTCATCTATTTCTATTTTGTTACTTTAGCTCAATATTTTCAGAATGGTCCATGTTATTAACTCTCTGTTCATCATCATTGTCTTTATGAAGCTTTCCTCTAGTGGAAATCTCATTTTGTTTTTCTATTCAGTCAGATGAAGGGGCATCCCGCCTAAACAGCACGCAACTACTGGATGTCTGTTCTGCACCAGATGAACTCTTGGTATGATTCCTAACCGGTACAATTTTAATATATAAGAGAGACAGTACAAAAAGATCCTGAAGACCTTGCAAACATGTAAGATAGTTTATGCAAATTATGCAAGCTCTATCTATTTTTAAGTGTTGTATTGTGTGGTATAAATATATGACCATATGTTACAAAACCAAAATCAGTACCCTTGTTCCAATAAATTATTTTTGTTTCATTACTGAGTATAAGGAACTGTCTGGAAAAAGTAGTTTAAGTGCTGCAATAATGGGATTTTCAGGATGTTTTAAGAGTTTATGGGGAGAACAAACATATTTGAAATTAGATTTGTCCCTCAAAACCTATGATATAAATGTATTTTGGAAATTCAAACGCAACCAAGAATGACAAAAACTGGAATTTTACTCCTTAGGACTTTAACACTCAGTGTGTTAGTGAAACATTTTTCATGGATCAACATTTGAAAAACTGGTCTTGGAAGTAATGCAAAATAAGCTTATAGATACAATAAGCTGGATTGCTTAAGCAAAGTGGATTTTGGGGAACAGGAAGGATTAGAAGAACATGTTGGGTTGGGGGAATGAAATCTTTGAAGAAATAGAATTCAGGAAGAATCTAACACATGATGAATGTCGAACCATTGAAGTAAAAAGTACGTACTGCTGATTAGAGGACCTGAGGAATCATCATCAGCAAAATGAAACCAGGATTATGGCAGGCTTGAAAGATCAGACAGAATCTGGGCATGATGGATTATCTGGATTATTTATACACTCTGATTGCAGTCAGGCATAGAGTCAATTTTAAGATGATTATGATGACTATATTCCTTTAGAGGTTTATAATGACAGGTTAGTGTATTTTGTGGTGACTATACCTTGACAGTGTCCTAAAATTTGAGTTTCCTTTTTAAAAATCATTTAAAATATACAGAAATAACTTCTCCTATCCTTTCTCCTCGTTCTTCTCTCTCCTAGTCTCTTTCTCTCTCTCTCTTTCTTTCCACATACACATATATACCCCGTATATGCATATACACACACACATGTATGGTATTCAAACATGACTGAGTATACAGAAATCAATTGATACTTTTGCAGTGTTTCTTTTATTTCCCGGGTGATACTGCCGTTGTCCCCTTGTCCTTATGACCTAAAATTGTTTTTGAATAATAAAACAAAAACAAATCCCATCCTAATTGTTGGAAGGTGGTGGGAAGAGACTCATATGTATTAAGCAAAAACTACTTGATAATCACTAATCTGGATCCTAATATGCACACATCTATTTAATCTTCTAAGAAATCACAGTAAAGGATTATCTCCATGTTACAGATGAGAGTATTGAAAATCGAAGAGGTCAATCAACTTGCCCAAGAGCACACAGTAGGCTAATGAGAGAGGCTGGATTTGAGCTCAGGTTTTTCTGGCTCCAAAACCGTCATTCACTTGTCTGTATAATTCTTTTTTTTTTTCCCAAGAGTAACATTATTGTAATCTTATTTTATTTTATTTTATTTTATGTAATTTATTGTCAATTTGGGTAACATACAGTGTATACAGTGTGCTCTTGGTTTTGGGGGTAGATTCCTGTGATTCATTCCTTACATACAACACCCAGTGCTCCTCCCAGCAAGTCCCCTCCTCAATGCCCATCACCCACTTTCCCCTCTCCTCCACCCCTCTCCCCCATGAACCCCCAGTTTGTTCTCTATATTTAAGAGTCTCTTATGGTTTACCTCCCTCCCTGTCTGTTTGTAAATATTTTTTCTCCTTCCCTTCCCCCATGGTCTTCTGTTAAGTTTCTCAAGTTTCACATATGAGTGAAAACATACGATATAATTCTTTACTCAAACAAAATATTGCCACCATAGAGTTAGTGATCTAGAAGATTAAGATTAATTTTTTCTTTTCAATACCGCATTTGTTTGCTTAATTTAGTGAAGTGTGTGTTTCTATTTTACCTTTCAATTATGGACCATGAAACAGTCACCTTCAATGATTTTAATGGGAAAAAAAACACAACAAATTATTAGAGTATTTGTTCATAAGAAGCTGTAAGATAGGTTAGGAATCATGGATCTCACCACTACTGTTTGTAGTCAACGGAGAAAATAAACTGCGGGCAGTTTTCCTGATAATAAAAAGTGAAAACAATGATATTGGTAGGACAAAAAAAAAAGTTAACAAAATAGAATTAGCTGTTTTTTTCTTTATGACTGTCTGCCATCTACATTCTTATTGCTAATGCTGTCCTGTTATCTGAACAGTGGTAGGTACCAACAGGAAATCCCCATCTAATCATATGTTAATCTTATAACACAGACCCTAATCTGTGAATTTTCTGAGTAGTAAATGCTTCCCTCATCTGCTTTGTCCCTGTCTATGTATCAGACACTCTGAGTCACCTGATATTTTATTGAGGAAAAGAAAAAAAAAACTAACCTTTGCACAACCCTTTTGTTCTGTGCAGTAGTTATCATTCTTGCCTGATTCGCCTACTCCAATTACTTCTGTTGCTTTTGTTGAAGAAATTATATCACCTAGTGTTTGTTCACCCTTGCTCTCTGGGAAGCCCTACCTGAAGCACATCACTTGAAGTGATGGCTTGCTTATTCCTGTACTTAACCATAGGAGGCCAGTTCTCTTACCATCCCTGATTTGTAGACGTGGAACTGGTTGTGGAGTAGGGATTTGAACCTGGGCTCTCTATCAGGGCCAAACAATTAAACAGAACATTGTATCAATCAGTGTCAACAAGGAATTTGAGTCTCATTTTCATTATTGTTAAAATGTAGAAAATATTTTCCAACTTTCTGAATTAAGATTAAATTAAATATTTTATTACGATGATTACCGTAGAGCCTGACACAAGGTATTTTCTCAGGAATAGCAGTTTCTATTAATTGCATTTTATTTAATGATACATTAAACTTAGTGATTAAACATAAGTGAAATATGAATTATATATTATTATCTTCACTGTTTTTTTTTTTAATTTTTTTTTTAAAATTTTTTTTCAACGTTTATTTATTTTTGGGACAGAGAGAGACAGAGCATGAACGGGGGAGGGGCAGAGAGAGAGGGAGACACAGAATCGGAAACAGGCTCCAGGCTCTGAGCCATCAGCCCAGAGCCCGACGCGGGGCTCGAACTCCCGGACCGCGAGATCGTGACCTGGCTGAAGTCGGACGCTTAACCGACTGCGCCACCCAGGCGCCCCTATCTTCACTGTTTTTATTTTTGTTCTGACATGCCTGTCTCCTATTATATATAGGTACAGAACAAGCTTTGTTCTTATTGATTTTGCACTCAAGATGAATAGTGTCTAAAACTTAGCAGTTGGTTAACATATGTTGAACCAATAAGAGATGTGAAAATTGCTTAAGTAATGCCATGTGTTTTGAAAGCTAGTTTTGGAATTACTTTATACTTTCCATATTATAGCTAAACCCTTAAAGCCCCTTAAAATTCCTTAAGAGGGAATATACCATGTGTTTTATAATGAGGGATGAAGAATGGCAAATTTGGATTATTAAATTAATAAGGAAAAATACTAGAAAATTGAAAAGCATACAAATATGTTTCTGGTGACATTTCCTACAATAGATCTTCCTGACAGTGGAAACTTCAGAAACTTTCAGATAAAACCTAGATATTTATTTCACAGTGTTTGCAAAGAAAGGTCCGTTTTGTCTAATTATAAACAGCATGAATGTGTTTTCTGAGAGTATTATAAATCAGGGAAGGTAATTGCAGATGATGGGATATATTTAAAAAAACTCTGATGTACTAGTAGCTTAACTATATATATACAACACAATACAAACATTTGCAGGAAGAGGAGAGAGATTCGCCCAGTTTTCAGGGATATGTGACATATATATATATATATACACACAATATATATATAAATTATATATACACATATTTATACATATATTTATACATATATATACATTATACATATTTATAAATATATTTATATATACATGTATAATTTATATATTTATACATGTATATTTGTATATGTATATGTGTATAAATATACATGTATAAATATATAAATTGTGTATATATATGCATATATATACACATATATTTATAGATAGATAGATAGATGCCAAATAATACAAATGTCAGCTTTATGAACTTACAGGTCTAGAATGAAATCAGTGAAGAATTTCTAAAGCCTATGGGAAGACATTGGGATGCTGACACAGTATTGAAACTAGTAAGTAAATTCAGAAGCACCTGATTTCTTTTTTCTTTCATTATCTTTTAATCATTTGTTTGTTTTTCCTCATTCTTAGTCTCACTCAAGTATGGAATTTCTCTTCAGTTCATCCTCCTGTTCCATCCATCATTCATGTATTTTCTTAATTTCTTGTTCTTTCCAGGTTCCATAGTAGAAATGGCATTTGCTCACTTGCACAATCATTTGAAAAATATGTATTGAATGTCCCTAAGCAGATAGGTTTTGGAATGAGACACTTATGGGTTCAAATCCTGATTCAACCACACAGCAGCTGTATGATTTTTCTTTTCTCGTGATCTAATTATCAAATCCCTGAAGTTGGGAGAAACAAACCACTGCCACATGTGGAGAAGGCCACTTGAAATAAATCTCAGAAATAGGCAGAAAGCAACCAAACAAACAGAAATGTAAGAATGTGTTCTACAAACTGTACAACACAATACAAACATTTGCAGGAAGAGGAGAGAGATTCGCCCAGTTTTCAGGGATATGTGACATTTCCTACTTCAAACCACTGTTGACAGTCTGGGTCAAAGATTCCACTAAGTAAGAAAGTGAGAACTCTTAGAAGTAAAATAAGAATGTTCTATGGGAAATTAAGGTATTCATAATATTCAGAGTATGTAAGTCAGAATTTAGGAACGGAAACCTTGTGGAACATTAGAAGTCTCTTATACAAGGTGGATTAGCGAACATAGCATTGTAGTCAATATAAAGTGTGTTCCTATGTTTCCATTTCTCAAGCTCATGATTCCTCTTGATTTAATTCAATGAATCCAATTCATATAAATGGGGATTAGTGTGACATGTGGACTCCTGCAGGAGTAAGATGGGGATTTAAGAAGGGTGGCTTTGTTCGTAAAGTGCACGGGAACATCCAGGAATGGAAGAACTGAACCAATCTGAGAAGTGAATATTGAACTTGTTTACTGTTTACCTTACATCATGAAATAATATTCAGTCCATTTGAAAAATGGACCTCACAGATACCTCTCTTTCAAAAAAAATTATTATTACAAACAAGCCTGACTCTCTTCCCTCCTTTATCCCTCTGCTCTCTCTCCCTCCTTCTCAAATGTTTCAGCATGAAGACAGAGAAGTTCAATAATCATTAATTTTACAAAGGCTATTTGAACAATGCTAATACTTTAAGCAAATAGCATAATATATACTCATCTTTTTATGAGGAAACTTTAAATAATTTACTGAAATCCAGGAAAACACAATGACTCAATTTCACAGCTAATGCACACATATTTATAGTTGGTCACATCTTTTAATGTGAATCCCTCTATTTGCCTGAAGGCAACAGAACCTGTCAGGAAGGACCTATTAATAATTCCTTGATGTCCTGAGAGTATCTTGCACTTTTACCTTGCTTTTTTTTGGTTCTGTGCTCAGACTGATCCGGAATATACGACTGATACATCCTTAGCATGCTCTTTATACCAGCAGGGACAACGCCTTTGCATAGGTAGAGAAAATACATTATTTTTTTTAACGTTTATCTATTTTTGAGAGAGAGAGAGAGAGCAAGAGCATGCGCATGAGTGGGGGACAGGCAGAGAGTGAGAGAGATGCAGACTCCAAAGCAGGCTCCAGGCTCTGAGCTGTCAGCACAGAGCCCAATGTAGGGCTCAAACCCGCAAACTGTGAGATCATGACCTGGGCAGAAGTTGGATGCTTATATCATTTTATATATTATATTATATTATATTATATTATATTATATTATATTATATTATATATACACACACACACGTACATATATACACACACAGTGGAATATTACTTGGTGATAAGAAAAGAATGAAATATGCCATTTGCGGGGCACCTGGGTGGTTCAGTTAGGCATCTGACCGATTCAGGTCATGATCTCGCAGTTTGTGGGTTCGAGCCCTCATCCAGCCCCTCTGCTTACAGCTCAGAGCCTGGAGCCTGCTTCAGATTCTGTGTCTCCTCCTGTCTCTGCCCCTCCCATGCTCATGCTCTGTCTCTCTCTGTCTCTCAATAATAAATACACGTTAAAAAAATAAAAAAAAATAGAAATTTGCCATTTGCAACAACATGGATGGAAATAGAGTGTATTATGCTAAGCGAAATAAGTCAGAGAGACAAATATTATATGATTTCACTCATATGTGGAATATAAGATACGAAACAGCTGAATATAAGAAAAGAGAAGCAAAATGATGTAAAAACAGAGAGGGAGACAAACCATAAGAGACTTAATTACAGAGAACAAACTGAGGGTTGCTGGCAGGGTGTTGGGTGGGGAATGGGCTAAATGGGCAAGGGGCATTAAGGAGGACACTTATTGGGATGAGCAATGGGTGTTATATGTAAAGGATGAATCACTAAATTCTATTCCTGAAATCATTATTAACTAACTTGGATTTAAATTTAAAAAAAGAAGGAAGGAAGGAAGGAAGGAAGGAAGGAAGGAAGGAAGGAAGGAAGGAAAGAAAGAAAGAAAGAAAGAAAGAAAGAAAGAAAGAAAAAAAGAAAGAAAGAAAGAAATTAGGCTTAAAGAATGGGCAAGGACCATATTAAGTGGGACTTCATAGGTTGCAATAATTTTTACCTGTGTCCTAAAGGCTGTAGAAAATTATTAAACAGTTTAAACAAGAATTAATAAATAATCTCTTTTGCACATAATAGAGTAGATTAGCACACTAACTCTGGAGCTACCTCCAACTCCTGCTGGAGTTTGAATCCCAGTTTAGCTACTTATCAGCTGTGTTATCTTAGAAATGTGTTTCAACCTCTCAGGGCTCAGTCATTTTTTTCAGTGATAACAACATATTCATGTATGAATATCTTGCAAATATTGAAATAATGGATTCAAATAGATTTTTGAAACTTACCTAT
The DNA here is from genome assembly GCF_022079265.1 of Lynx rufus. NCBI lineage: Eukaryota > Metazoa > Chordata > Mammalia > Carnivora > Felidae > Lynx > Lynx rufus. Next base: position 101,888,312 of record NW_025814889.1, read on the forward strand.
TTATCATGTATAAAAACCAGGTTTCGCTAGAATGAAGTTGGTGGTGGCAAAAGACTTATTTATAGTTAGGAATTAAGGTCATATGAAATGTTATAAAATTAACTTCCGGGGAAGGAGACCTACCTCCTACCAGTTTCCTTTTATTTAAAACAAACAAACAAAATAAACAACAGTTCATCTGTTTCATTTTAATGACAAAGTCAATATTTGGTAATTTGTGATATATTTAATAGGTTCTAATTCTTTTCATTAGTCAACAGTTTAGGGGCAGTTCATTAGGTTTTGATAATGAGTTCAGACTCTGGGTCATGCTTTTAGTTTTGAAACACTTTCGATCTCTCAGTTGCAGAAAAATGCTGGCACATTGAATACTCTTTTGTTTGTGTTTTTAGACAAAAATGCATTAAAATGATACACAAACATTCTTAAAACCTATAGATTTGCATACTGGAGTGTATTTCCCCTGTTGATAATGTATTTCTTGGAATATATATTTTTTATGGAATATGTCCTGTGATATACAAATATTCTTTGAATAACATCTTCAACAATCTCTTAAAGTTTCAGTGGAAATGTACCAAATATGTGGTTTTATTGATATTAATTATATTTGCAAACATTCATTTATAATTTTTTCTCATGAAAGTCAAATTTTTTGAGTGTCGCAAATTGACGCAGTTTGATTAGTCTCTGTGGGACCAAAGGAGTGTATTCTGGGGCTTCAGTCATGCTGGGACCAGAACTCTCTCTGGGGAGAAAATTAGTTTGACTTATGTAGGAAATTTCATAAAGAAGAACTTGTTATTCAAAAAAAGATTTTGTTTAGAAATAGTGCTTCATAAAACCAGAGAGAGGGTTGTTTACCAAGAAATGGAATTTAGGGAGATAATTTATGTCTACAAAGTGAACAAAGATATGTATTTCCTGTCCTCATTCTTTCACTCTTTACTTCTTTACCATGTTATCTGATTTTCTACTTATATTAATAAAACAATCAAGTCCAAGGGGCGCCTGGGTGGCGCAGTCAGTTAAGCGTCCGACTTCAGCCAGGTCACGATCTCGCGGTCTGGGAGTTCGAGCCCCGCGTCGGGCTCTGGGCTGATGGCTCAGAGCCTGGAGCCTGTTTCTGATTCTGTGTCTCCCTCTCTCTCTGCCCCTCCCCCGTTCATGCTCTGTCTCTCTCTGTCCCAAAAATAAATAAACGTTGAAAAAAAAAAAAAGATTAAAAAAAAAAAACAATCAAGTCCAACAATGCAAATTAGATTGCCAGGGACAAAAATGTGATTTTAATTAAATTTGAACTTTTGGTCCACTTCATTCTCTTAGGATTTGAATAATCAAAATTCCTTTTTTAAAAAATATTTATTTATTTATTTTGAGAGAGAGGTAGCGAGTGGGGAAGGGCCAGAGAGAGAGGGAGAGAGACGATCCTAAGCAGGCTCTGCACTGTCAGCACAGAGCCCGATGGGAGCTGGAGCTCCATCCCGCAAATTGTGAGATCATGACCTGAGCCGAAACCAAGAGTCAGATGCTTAACTGACTGAGCCACCCATGCGCTCTAATTAGTGTTCCTTCTTGATGACAATTCTCTTGTGCATTGACAGCTGACATGTCTCAAACTTGCCATTTTCTCCAAGTCCTTGGAGAGTTTTCAAGTGTATGTTAAGATATTATTTCTGTCATCACCAGTAATAGGCAAGAGAGGTCCTAATGGCAACTTCACATTAGCCCTATCTTTAGCCTGTTGGTAAGGCGCAGTTCAAACAATAGCTGCAAAGTCAGATTTTTGTAAGTGTCCCATTTACTAGCTGCATGGTCTTAAGACAATTCCCACTCAGTTTTCTCAATCAGCAATACTGTTAATACCTCTTAGGGCTATGATGAAGATGATGTGAACAGACATATGTAAAAGGACATATATAAAGACTTAGCCCTGTTCTGACTTGTAGTGATATTCAAGAAATGTATTTATATTCTTCCTCTTTTTCCATTTCCTTTCCTTTCCCTCTGTCAAACTTATGAAGTTCTTACTAAAATAAATTGTATTGATCATCAATATTCTCTATTTGGCAGAAAATTTCATACATGTCTTCCCCAACTTTCCTTGGAATATACTTTCCATTCTGTGTTGAAAGGGAAAAGAAACACGATCCAGTTGGGAATCATGATAAATTATTTCATGTTCATGTTAGTGAGGGGGAATTCATAAACTCACTCAGAATGCATTTATTTCTGAGCATGATTTAAAAATATTTAATAGCTTTCAATCAACTGTATTGAGTAAATGCCTCCTAGTTGTTTTGATAGCAACTCACGTCAATTTTTTTCCGCGACTTAATATGACTTAATAGTGGACTTGTCTCAATAATGTGTTTATTTAGAATGCTTACTTGATAATGCTATTTGAATGGTAATGATACATTTTCATATAGCCTGTTGGTACGTAGGCATGAGGAAATTCAGGAGAACATATGTATAATAGTAAAGAAAAAGCAGGCTGATGGTATAGATTTTCTCTGATTAAGGCAAATTAGTGGGAGGGAAAGGAACCTCCTTCATTCACATTTAAAATTCATTTGATCTCAGTACCCAGGTTCACCTAAAAGCCAAAAATATGGGAAAAAAATAAGGAAACTAGCTCTAGCATACTTCTATTTAAAATGCCATCACGGGGCGCCTGGGTGGCGCAGTCGGTTAAGCGTCCAACTTCAGCCAGGTCACGATCTCGCGGTCCGGGAGTTCGAGCCCCGCGTCAGGCTCTGGGCTGATGGCTCAGAGCCTGGAGCCTGTTTCCGATTCTGTGTCTCCCTCTCTCTCTGCCCCTCCCCCGTTCATGCTCTGTCTCTCTCTGTCCCAAAAATAAATAAACGTTGAAAAAATAAATAAATAAAATGCCATCAGTACCCATCCCTCCATAGATCCTTTAGAAACACAAAGATGAATTAAAGTATTCTTTATTAATTCACTCACTCAGTAGCCCCAACTATGTGCCTGACACTTTGGGATACTTAGGATACATAATATCCCACACAGAATATAATCCCTGGCCTTATGGAGTTTACATTTTATAGGAAGATTTGGTTAGAAAAGCAATAGGTATTAAACATAGTAAGTAAGATATACACTTTGCTTAAGGGTGATAAATGCTTTGAATAAAAAAAAATCAAGTAAGGGGGCATTCAAATACTGTGAAAGAGGGTGTGTTGCATTTGCCCCACTGATGTTAATTTAACATTACACCAAACAGAAGGTCAGAAAATTAGACCAGAAATAGGAGAACGCTATCCAAATACAATGAGAAAATGGTTGATTAGTGTATCAATGTTCTCAGGTGAAAACAGGTAGAAATTTATTAAAGTTGTTCAAAGTATCTTCTGGAGAGCCAATGACTAAACATGAACAATGCCCAACAATGCCGTGTGAAGTGTTGTAGAGAAGAAATCACTGTCATCCCCATCCTGCACAAATAGCATGGTTTTGAGTCAACACAGTTTGTGCCAACAATGCCAATAATGGCCACACCACACACTTGTACCATGACTACTCTCAAAGGGTCTTACCCCTTCACCATGTCACTCAGTAAAAGATGGATTCCCTACATGCCTACATCCTATTTTTTCTTATAGAGACTCTTGTTCCTTTTAGTTGCCTCACATAGGTGTGTCTAATTGGCAGAATCTAAGTCACCCGATGCCGTAACAGTAAGGGAACCTGGCACAATGAGTCCTAGGATTGACTTTAGAAGAATAAGACTCAGAGTATGGGAAATTCCCCAAATACCCAAAAGATATTCCAATGATTTGGGGCAAACCAAGCATGACAAATATACAAGGAATCATTGATTAGCTTCAGAGTCATATAATCTTTTTTTTAATGCTTTACCTTACCTTTAATTATTATTTTTCCCTCTCAGATTCATAAGAGTGTAGCTCTGTGTCTTTCAATAGCAGGGTTTGGGAATATTTTAGGCTTTCAAGCAACATGGATTTTTCTTTCACATAGGTTAAAGACAGAAAATCCGTTGATATTGCTGATAATGGTTTTCATGGTGATTGTATTTGAATACCTAATAAAAGGTGAGAGAAGCTTCTTGATGACTACAAACATTTGTAGTTTTAATCACAAAACTCTAAGGGTGCCTGGGTGGCTTAGTTGGTTAAACATCTGACTCTTGATTTCAGCTCAGGTCATGATCTTATGGTTCATGAGACTGAGCCCTGCGTCGGGCTCTACCCTGACAGTGTGGAACCTCTGTGGGCTTCTCTCTCTCCCTCTCTTTGTCCCTCCCCCACTCACAGTCTATCTCTCTCTCCAAATAAAAAAAATAAACACAAAACTCTAAATTTTGACATGCTGTGGGAATTTGGTACTCTAATTCAGTAATCTCTCTTTTAATATGTTTATTCCTTCCTAGAAACAGGTTAAAAAATATATTCCTCTCTCCCTACAGATGGTTAAGATTAGATGATGATTGAGTGAAATATTGTCTTTGAAAACATATATGCAACAACTGTAAAAATCACAGTTGTAGAATTATACACGTATGCACATCAGTGTAGGTATTTTAGTTGTGATTTATGAAGTATATATTTTCATTTATGGATGAAATATTTTTCTTCTGAGTTTTTTCCCCTCCTTCCTTAACTTAAATCTAATTTTAATAGTTCTCATCTATATTTATCAAGAATTCTTAAATATATATTATTCATTTAGATACTTTATGTATATTTTTAAAGAAGTCAAGTGCACATAAATAATGGGTTGTTTCATTATGTTTTTTTTTTACCTCATTTAAGCAAAATGTAACTGAGCCAAAAACCGTAGTGAAATATCTTTCCTGAAGAAAGATGATTTCAGAAGAGAGTTTTCATCATTTAGGTCATCATTAAAGAAAGGCAAATGATGAGGCTAAAACAGGAGTCAGAATGGAAGGGTGGCATGGGCAAGCATGTTGAAGAAGTGCTGGTAAATTGCATTAGAGGGAGGAAGAAACTGGCATAAAGTGAACACACTGAAGGATGGAGGGCATGGGTTTATTAGAGACAAATTCTTCTTTCAGCATCATTTCTGTATGGAAACCATTGAGGGGTGCTAACGTTCCCTGTGCTCACCCCTTTACTGTCTGGTTTATTCAGTCCATACACCAGACTGTGTAGGAAGGAAGAATTCCAATTGTGGCCCTTGTGAGATTGTGAAGCAAATGTTACTTACTTCCATGAGCTTATTACTGGGTGTTTCTATGCAAAGCTGGCAGAAAATTGGGCCACGCATGAGCTCCTTTTGAATTAGTCAGCCAGACTACAACTTACCACAATTGAAAAGACTTCATAACAGTTGCCAAGGATGTTTGGACAAGCCAGATTTCCACAGCTTCCCACAGGGGAATTCTGACACATTTTTCACTTCCTAAATCAATCAATGGCCTTGTTGTTTTGCTAACTTTACCAATGGCAGGGCTACTGTCCCCAGAGATACTGAGAGCCAGGCCGAGGGGGCTGGGCAATCTGCAGAAATATGTACCGCAGCCAGCACTGTGAAGCTGCATGAGTTTTCCCTTGAGCTGAGAAACTTCAAACACTATCATGATGCAATGCCTTGGACCATAAGCAAAGGAATTGTCAAAATAAAGCATTCTTGTATGTTTGGCAGTATAACAGATGCAACATGCAGAGAGATTAATCTGATCATTATCCAAAGAATAGAGCAGAAGGTAGAGCCTGGCCTAGCACACCTTTAAGTATGTCAAACACAACAAAACAAAACAGTCTATTTGGAACACACTTTATGTTTTTTTACTGCTTTCTCACATGTATTAGTTCGTTTAACAGCCTCGCGAGACTAGACAGTGTAGCATGTGGCTGAACACAGGATTGGGAACCCTAAAATGTGGATCCAAGCCATAATTAAATGTGTGTGTCCCTAGCATCTGGGTGCCATGTGTACAAGATAATGTGAGGATAAATAAATGATGAATGAGCAAGTGCTTTGTAATGGCCCTGCAAGAAAGAAAGCAGTTATATTATTATTAAGTGGACAATACCCTAGTAAACAGGATTGTGGACTATTTGTATGACCTAGAACATCTGGAAAGATTCCCAGAAATAGATGAAGAAGGAAACCCAGTTAAAAATCAGACCCCTGTGGTTAAGCAAGTTGAGGATTTGGACTATTCTTATTTGGGCTTTATAGGAAAAGATGACCCTTGAAACCTGGAGAAATCTAGGACATCTGGATTACATAAGCAATTCTTTGAAAGGCCGCTATTAGTCTTGGTCAGATAACACTAGAGGAAAGTTTTTATAATTCTGTTGTATGTGGAATGAACAGTACCTGTCCAGGTACTGATAATTGAATGATGTTCCTTATTTGTAGAAGCAGGGATAGATAGCAGTTTTGACATGACTCTGAAGCCATGGACATAAAGTAGAAAGAGAGAGATTATTATCCAACAGACAGTAATTTTATTTTCAGTCTCTAGAGCAGTTTGTCTCAATTTCCCATGAAAATATTAAATGTGTATGCATGCATATGCACACACATCACAAATGCAAAAAAAAAATGCTTACTATAGGGCAGGACTCAGGAATTTGGATGAAAATTGTGAGCAGCACTATTGAAGCCGGTCTAATTTTAAATTCCCTCTTGCAGCTGCAGCATCCTGCCCTAGTCTCTATGAATACAACACATTGATTTAAATAAAAATAGTTATCTGCATCATGCTTCCCTTTACCAGCTGCAGGACTTTCATAAGCCTTTGATTTACTCTCTATCAGAGGTATAGAAATAAAGTCATTTAAGATTAAAATAGTAATGTCTCTTACTCCCGTCCCTAGATCCTGTCAAATTTAACCTAAAGTCAATGAATGTGACTGGTTTGGTATTTCACAATGGGATGAATCTGGTCCTTTCTGTAAAGTAGGGAGGAAATCTTTTTGAACAGGGCCCTTTTCTCTGTTGTTCACAGGTTTTGTCCTAAAGTTGATTGCATACTCGGTGCCTTTTGTAGTAGTTCCTGAAAACCCCATGGTCTTTCCTCTCTTTTTGTGCTTATAAAGTTTCTCCCTCTTTCTCCTATGCATTATTGGAAAACCTCTCTTGACAATACTTTTCATCTCTTACCTGCTCCCTTACCCAGAGGGTACACAAAGCGGGTGTCCCTCCTTTGTGCTTTCAAAGCGCTACGAGCCTCACTCTGTGGAAGCCTTTCTTTAGATCTCAGTATGAACAGAGGACCTATCTGTATTTCTCCCATCATTGTATCTCTAGCACAGACAGCACAGTACATGCTTAATAAAAATAATTGCAAAAATGGAAGATAGGAATGAGTACACTGCCTACTTTCTTGCTTGCCTTTTCTAGTGCCTAATGCTGTGCTAGCACAAAATATGTGCTTGGTAAGAAATACGCATTGAAGGGGCACCTGGGTGGCTCAGTTGGTTAAGTGGGCGACCTCGGCTCGGGTTATGATCTCGTGGTGCGTGGAGGTGCATGGATTTGAGCCTCGCATTGGGCTCTGTGCTGACAGCTCAGAGCCTGGAGCCTGCTTCAGAATCTGTATTTCCCTCTCTCTCTGCCCTTCCCCCATTCCCGCTCTCTCTCTCTCTCTCTCTCTCTCTCTGTCTCTCTCTCTCACTCTCTCTGTCTCTCTCTCTCAAAATTAAATAAATATTAAAAAATTAAAAAAAGAGAGAAAGAAATATACATTGAAGAAGCAAATCCAGTGTGTTATAGTTTTTTTTTGTTTTTTTTTTTTTTAATTTATTTTTGGGACAGAGAGAGACAGAGCATGAACGGGGGAGGGGCAGAGAGAGAGGGAGACACAGAATCGGAAACAGGCTCCAGGCTCCGAGCCATCTGCCCAGAGCCTGACGCGGGGCTCGAACTCACGGACCGCGAGATCGTGACCTGGCTGAAGTCGGACGCTTAACCGACTGCGCCACCCAGGCGCCACTGTTATAGTGTTTTTTACTGGTTTGTGTTGACCACAAGAGGAAGAGCACTGTGAGGGCAGAAGAGAAAATACTCCCTTCATTAGTTTCATTGCCACTAGAATAAACTCAACAATACCTAGCGTGGTTAAAGCCCATCTCATTTCAAAGCTTGCTCACCTATCTGCTTTCACCTCTTGCCTCTTGCCAGAGTTGTGCTCTGTACCCCAGATCACTCCCTACTGCATAACTGCAGACCTAATGTATCCAGCCCTCTTTTCGCCAGGCCATTACATGTTTTACTTCTATCAGAAATATCTTTCATAACCTCTTCACCTTGCTTCCTCAGACTTCAGGTCTTGGGATCAACTTCACTCTTTCAGAATACTCTTCCCTAACATACCGGGTTGGTATAAAGTAAGTTTTTGTGAGTTCTTTTTGGCCTACTGAGCTCATCCTACTTCAGTGTCCATGTTTGGTTATAAATTATGACATTCCTGGTCTTTTAAATCCTTTTCTACTGTATGAATTTGAAGGTCATTTCATTTAAGATAAAACTCAAGTTTCTTAAATATGGAACACAAGGTCCTAGGGGATCAAACCACTATTTGTCATTCCAACCTCACCTCAGCCTTAGGGTCAGTCACTGTAATGTACGTCACGGTTGAAAGCTTCTTTAGCCTTCCCTCAAAATTCTTTCTCATCTTTCAGCCCTCTCTCAGAGCACAGAACCTCTTCAGTTAACCCACTGACTAATTAATTCCTAGTTCAAAATATTCGTTTCACAAATGAATGACCTATCACTGTGCAGCTAAGTATAATGATCAACACAAACAAGATGTAGCCATATGATATTGTTAAATCATAATGCTTTTGCAAATTATTCAGTAACTATATGCTTTTTTTAAAAAAAAAAAAAAAGGTCTAATACTCTGAAGATGCATCATAGATCTATGTGCATGTATGTGACTTCTCTCTGCCTTCCTATCAGGCTCTAACAGTTAAGACCCAGGGGTTTGTTGGGTTGTTCTTGCCTCACTTATGTCAATTAAAGCCTTCAACAAGGAAATCAAGGTATTACAGAAGGGAAAATGTTGTTTAGCCCACTACAGCTGAGAGTGCATCAGTTTAATCCTCATATCAATACATAATCACTGCAGGGTTATATTATTCACCCGTACAAATTGTGCAAGCTAGATCCTCATTGTTTTAATTAAGCTCCAGAGCCATTCCAATTAAGGCAGCTATAGAAAGATGTGAAGGGAGAGGAAAGTGGAAGGACATTTGAGTGTGAACAAGAAAAGAAGTGATGGGGAAACTGAACAATCAATTCTATGTTACATAACAAAATCAGTTTAAGAAGTCAGATTGTAAGAACTGGCTGTCTCAGATTTTTATACGGCACCTAGCATAGTCTGTATATATGACTTAATGATCTGAGTCCTTCCTGTGCCCACAGATCCTCTACAGGAAGAACTAAGAGCTGCTTCGTGAGCCTGCTGCGCAGATACATGAAATATTAGGAATAGAAATTAAAATGTTACACAGAAGGCAATGGTGAGTCAGTGAAGGGATTTAAAAGAAGAGATGAATAATATGTGATTATTTCATGTGAGTTTTAAGCTGATTGAATTCAGGGGTAATTAATAATGCCTCAAAAAAAGATTTGGAAATATGGACTCTGTCTCCTACAGATATAAAAAGTTGATGATATTAAATATTCAGTTCAACCACATATTAAACTCTTGCTGTATGTCAGTTCAACTACAAGATTTCTGTATTTTTATGTCACCTGCCCATAACTCTCTAAGACTCGGGTTGGTATTATTACGATTCCAGAGGTGAGGAAATTAGTAACTGCTCCCATATCACATACATATTAGATGTCAGAGCTAGAATTTGAACCCAGGACGGTTGCACCCCACAGACCAGGAAATTACCTTTCCACTTAGCACATATTATTTATTTCTGACAATAATCCTGTTGAGACAATGTCATTATTCGCATTCTGTAGATTAGAAGATTGAAGCCTGGAAGAGGTCAGTGACTAATGGCCAGTCAATGGTAGAGCCAGGACTTGAACCCTTCTCTTCTTCAATCCTGTGCACAATCTTTTTTTTTTTTTTTCCTACTAGATTAGCTCTGATGTGGTAATCCTATACCATCCTCTGGTAACTCGGTGGGTAGGAAGCAAACAATCATTTCACTTTTACATAATTGAGAATGTAACAGTCAAATGGGTAAGTAAACAAGGTAGTTGGAAATTGTGGCTACACATAATAAAGATTTCTTAGCTCACTCATACAAGTTTACATTTCAATTTAATTTTGCCATGTGGAAATTATTTCCCTTTATTATCTATGCATTTGAAATAACTTGGTGCCAAGAACTATTGGATCAAGTTGCTGAAATTCTGAATTGATTTATTGATTGATTAATTTATGGCAATCCAGCCTATCCTGACTAAAAAAATCTTCCCAACGCTGCCACATTCTAGCTAGATACGTTGGATAAATTCTTTAAACTTTTCTGTACTTCAACATTCTTGCCTGCACAGTGGGGTTAATCATAATGCTGATCTTATAGAGGAACTGTGGAATGAAACTAGTTAATAGATTTATGGTTCTTAGAACAGGGTCAGTACAAAGTAAAAACTCTTCTCTTGCTTGAATCTCCCATTATCTCAGCTGCATATAGATAAAAAAGCTAGAACACTTTGTATGGTCAAAGAAGTTAACCAGGCTCTCTTCAAAGTAGTCATTTCAAAGCTTCTGCTGAATTTTTGGACATGTAAAGGGAAACCCTGACCTGAGTTGACAGCAATGGCAATGGTGAGCAAAACTTCTCTGCATTAGGAAATGGGAAGGATTGTTGGTAGTGTCATTACTGGATTTATATCTGTATGCTTTTGCTTTTATCATGAAAAAGATGATAAAGGAGGAATGAGCTACATGGAATCACTGAATCTCATAGTGGTTAAGGACAAGAAATCATCATCATCATCATCATCAAAGATGTTTTTGTTCCTCTGATGCAATACCATTTTCATCTCCTCCAAGACTTTCAGTCACATGGAAACCTTTGTAAGTATTGTTTTCTTTTTTTCTTTGTTTTGGTGTTTGCCTTTGATTTTTATTCTATGGTTGCAATGATTTTTTGGAAGTCACAGAATGGAGTTGAGGACAATGCCATAGCAGAGATAAAGGAACATAACTAGAAGAGTCAGAAATAGGAGCCAGAGAAAAATGTTGTAGAACATCATCTATGGCCTAACTATAATATATTCATAGTTGATACCAGTGTTAGTCACCAACATCCCATAATATTATCAGAAACTATTAAGATTGTTTATTCAGGAGGTACAGGAAGATGGCTGCGTAGGAGGACGCTGGGCTCACCGCGCGTCCTGCTGATCACTTAGATTCCACCTACACCTGCCTAAATAACCCAGAAAACCGCCAGAGGATTAGCAGAACGGAGTCACCGGACCCAAGTGCAGACGAGAGGCCCACGGAAGAGGGTAGGAAGGGCGGCGAGGCGGTGCGTGCTCCACTGACTGGCGGGAGGGAGCCGGGGCGGAGGGGCGGCTCGCCGGCCAAGCAGAGCCCCCGAGTCTGGCTGGCAAAAGCGGAGGGGCCTGACGGACTGTGTTCCCACAGCAAGCTCGACTTAGCGTCTGGGAGGTCATAAGTTAACAGCTCTGCTCGGAAAGCGGGAAGGCTGGAGGACAAAGGGAGGGTGAGCTGCGGAGCCCCCGGACGACAGAGCTCAGTTTGGCGGGGAACAAAGGCGCTCGCCAGCGCCATCTCCCCCGCCCATCCCCCAGCCAAAATCCCAAAGGGAACCGGTTCCGGCCAGGGAAATTGCTCGCTCAGCGCAAACACCCAACTCTGTGCTTCTGCGGAGCCAAACCTCCGGCAGCGGATCTGACTCCCTCCGGCTGCCACAGGGCCCCTCCTGAAGTGGATCACCTAAGGAGAAGCGAGCTAAGCCTGCCCCCCCTGCCGCCGTGCACCTTGCCTTCCCACCCCAGCTAATACGCCAGATCCCCAGCATCACAAGCCTGGCAGTGTGCAAGTAGCCCAGACGGGCCACGCCACCCCACAGTGAACCCCGCCCCTAGGAGAGGGGAAGAGAAGGCACACACCAGTCTGACTGTGGCCCCAGCGGTGGGCTGGGGGCAGACATCAGGTCGGACTGCGGCCCCGCCCACCAACTCCAGTTATACACCACAGCACAGGGGAAGTGCCCTGCAGGTCCTCACCACACCAGGGACTATCCAAAATGACCAAGCGGAAGAATTCCCCTCAGAAGAATCTCCAGGAAATAACAACAGCTAATGAGCTGATCAAAAAGGATTTAAATAATATAACAGAAAGTGAATTTAGAATAATAGTCATAAAATTAATCGCTGGGCTGGAAAACAGTATACAGGACAGCAGAGAATCTCTTGCTACAGAGATCAAGGGACTAAGGAACAGTCACCAGGAGCTGAAAAATGCTTTAAATGAAATGCAGCCTCGGATGGAAGAGGCAGAGGAGAGAATAGGTGAACTAGAAGATAAAGTTATGGAAAAAGAGGAAGCTGAGAAAAAGAGAGATAAAAAAATCCAGGAGTATGAGGGGAAAATTAGAGAACTAAGTGATACACTAAAAAGAAATAATATACGCATAATTGGTATCCCAGAGGAGGAAGAGAGAGGGAAAGGTGCTGAAGGGGTACTTGAAGAAATAATAGTTGAGAACTTCCCTGAACTGGGGAAGGAAAAAGGCATTGAAATCCAAGAGGCACAGAGAACTCCCTTCAGACGTAACTTGAATCGATCTTCTGCACGACATATCATAGTGAAACTGGCAAAATACAAGGATAAAGAGAAAATTCTGAAAGCAGCAAGGGGTAAACATGCCCTCACATATAAAGGGAGACCTATAAGACTCGTGACGGATCTCTCTTTTGAAACTTGGCAGGCCAGAAAGAATTGGCACGAGATTTTCAGTGTGCTAGACAGAAAAAATATGCAGCCGAGAATCCTTTATCCAGCAAGTCTGTCATTTAGAATAGAAGGAGAGATAAAGGTCTTCCCAAACAAACAAAAACTGAAGGAATTTGTCACCACTAAACCAGCCCTACAAGAGATCCTAAGGGGGACCCTGTGAGACAAAGTACCAGAGACATCACTACAAGCATAAAACATACAGACATCACAATGACTCTAAACCCGTATCTTTCTTTAATAACACTGAATGTAAATGGATTAAATGCGCCAACCAAAAGACATAGGGTATCAGAATGGATAAAAAAACAAGACCCATCTATTTGCTGTCTACAAGAGACTCATTTTAGACCTGAGGACACCTTTAGATTGAGAGTGAGGGGATGGAGAACTATTTATCATGCTACTGGAAGCCAAAAGAAAGCTGGAGTAGCCATACTTATATCAGACAAACTAGACTTTAAATTAAAGGCTGTAACAAGAGATGAAGAAGGACATTATATAATAGTTACAGGGTCTATCCATCAGGAAGAGCTAACAATTATAAATGTCTATGCGCCAAATACCGGAGCCCCCAAATATATAAAACAATTACTCATTAACAGAAGCAACCTTATTGATAAGAATGTGGTAATTGCTGGGGACTTTAACACCCCACTTACAGAAATGGATAGATCATCTAGACACACGGTCAATAAAGAAACAAGGGCCCTGAATGAGACATTGGATCAGATGGACTTGACAGATCTATTTAGAACTCTGCATCCCAAAGCAACAGAATATACTTTCTTCTCGAGTGCACATGGAACATTCTCCAAGATAGATCATATACTGGGTCACAAAACAGCCCTTCATAAGTTTACAAGAATTGAAATTATACCATGCATACTTTCAGACCACAATGCTATGAAACTTGAAATCAACCACAGGAAAAAGTCTGGAAAACCTCCAAAAGCATGGAGGTTAAAGAACACCCTACTAACGAATGAGTGGGTCAACCAGGCAATTAGAGAAGAAATAAAAAAATATATGGAAACAAACGAAAATGAAAATACAACAATCCAAATGCTTTGGGACGCAGCGAAGGCAGTCCTGAGAGGAAAATACATTGCAATCCAGGCCTATCTCAAGAAACAAGAAAAATCCCAAATACAAAATCTAACAGCACACCTAAAGGAACTAGAAGCAGAACAGCAAAGGCAGCCTAAACCCAGCAGAAGAAGAGAAATAATAAAGATCAGAGCAGAAATAAACAATATAGAATCTAAAAAAACTGTAGAGCAGATCAACGAAACCAAGAGTTGGTTTTTTGAAAAAATAAACAAAATTGACAAACCTCTAGCCAGGCTTCTCAAAAAGAAAAGGGAGATGACCCAAATAGATAAAATCATGAATGAAAATGGAATTATTGCAACCAATCCCTCAGAGATACAAACAATTATCAGGGAATACTATGAAAAATTATATGCCAACAAATTGGACAACCTGGAAGAAATGGACAAATTCCTGAACACCCACACTCTTCCAAAACTCAATCAGGAGGAAAGAGAAAGCTTGAACAGACCCATAACCAGAGAAGAAATTGAATCGGTTATCAAAAATCTCCCAACAAATAAGAGTCCAGGACCAGATGGCTTCCCAGGGGAGTTCTACCAGACGTTTAAAGCAGAGATAATACCTATCCTTCTCAAGCTATTCCAAGAAATAGAAAGGGAAGGAAAACTTCCAGACTCATTCTATGAAGCCAGTATTACTTTGATTCCTAAACCAGACAGAGACCCAGTAAAAAAAGAGAACTACAGGCCAATATCCCTGATGAATATGGATGCCAAAATTCTCAATAAGATACTAGCAAATCGAATTCAACAGCATATAAAAAGAATTATTCACCATGATCAAGTGGGATTCATTCCTGGGATGCAGGGCTGGTTCAACATTCGCAAATCAATCAACGTGATACATCACATTAACAAAAAAAAAGAGAAGAACCATATGATCCTGTCAATCGATGCAGAAAAGGCCTTTGACAAAATCCAGCACCCTTTCTTAATAAAAACCCTTGAGAAAGTCGGGATAGAAGGAACATACTTAAAGATCATAAAAGCCATTTATGAAAAGCCCACAGCTAACATCATCCTCAACGGGGAAAAACTGAGAGCTTTTTCCCTGAGATCAGGAACACGACAGGGATGCCCACTCTCACCGCTGTTGTTTAACATAGTGCTGGAAGTTCTAGCGTCAGCAATCAGACAACAAAAGGAAATCAAAGGCATCAAAATTGGCAAAGATGAAGTCAAGCTTTCGCTTTTTGCAGATGACATGATATTATACATGGAAAATCCGATAGACTCCACCAAAAGTCTGCTAGAACTGATACATGAATTCAGCAAAGTTGCAGGATACAAAATCAATGTACAGAAATCAGTTGCATTCTTATACACTAACAATGAAGCAACAGAAAGACAAATAAAGAAAATGATCCCATTCACAATTGCACCAAGAAGCATAAAATACCTAGGAATAAATCTAACCAAAGATGTAAAGGATCTGTATGCTGAAAACTACAGAAAGCTTATGAAGGTAATTGAAGAAGATTTAAAGAAATGGAAAGACATTCCCTGCTCATGGATTGGAAAAATAAATATTGTCAAAATGTCAATACTACCCAAAGCTATCTACACATTCAATGCAATCCCAATCAAAATTGCACCAGCATTCTTCTCGAAATTAGAACAAGCAATCCTAAAATTCATATGGAACCACAAAAGGCCCCGAATAGCCAAAGGAATTTTGAAGAAGAAGACCAAAGCAGGAGGCATCACAATCCCAGACTTTAGCCTCTACTACAAAGCTGTAATCATCAAGACAGCATGGTATTGGCACAAAAACAGACACACAGACCAATGGAATAGAATAGAAACCCCAGAACTAGACCCACAAACGTATGGCCAACTCATCTTTGACAAAGCAGGAAAGAACATCCAATGGAAAAAAGACAGCCTCTTTAACAAATGGTGCTGGGAGACCTGGACAGCAACATGCAGAAGGTTGAAACTAGACCACTTTCTCACACCATTTACAAAAATAAACTCAAAATGGATAAAGGACCTAAATGTGAGACAGGAAACCATCAAAACCTTAGAGGAGAAAGCAGGAAAAGACCTCTCTGACCTCAGCCGTAGCAATCTCTTACTCGACACATCCCCAAAGGCAAGGGAATTAAAAGCAAAAGTGAATTACTGGGACCTTATGAAGATAAAAAGCTTCTGCACATCAAAGGAAACAACCAACAAAACTAAAAGGCAACCAACGGAATGGGAAAAGATATTTGCAAATGACATATCGGACAAAGGGCTAGTATCTAAAATCTATAAAGAGCTCACCAAACTCCACACCCGAAAAACAAATAACCCAGTGAAGAAATGGGCAGAAAACATGAATAGACACTTCTCTAAAGAAGACATCCAGATGGCCAACAGGCACATGAAAAGATGTTCAGCGTTGCTCCTTATCAGGGAAATACAAATCAAAACCACACTCAGGTATCACCTCACGCCAGTCAGAGTGGCCAAAATGAACAAATCAGGAGACTATAGATGCTGGAGAGGATGTGGAGAAACGGGAACCCTCTTGCACTGTTGGTGGGAATGCAAATTGGCGCAGCCGCTCTGGAAAGCAGTGTGGAGGTTCCTCAGAAAATTAAAAATAGACCTACCCTATGACCCAGCAATAGCACTGCTAGGAATTTATCCAAGGGATACAGGAGTACTGATGCATAGGGGCACTTGTACCCCAAGGTTCATAGCAGCACTCTCAACAATAGCCAAATTATGGAAAGAGCCTAAATGTCCATCAACTGATGAATGGATAAAGAAATTGTGGTTTATATACACAATGGAATACTACGTGGCAATGAGAAAAAATGAAATATGGCCTTTTGTAGCAACGTGGATGGAACTGGAGAGTGTAATGCTAAGTGAAATAAGCCATACAGAGAAAGACAGATACCATATGGTTTCACTCTTATGTGGATCCTGAGAAACTTAACAGAAACCCATGGGGGAGGGGAAGGAAAAAAAAAAAAAAAGAGGTTAGAGTGGGAGAGAGCCAAAGCATAAGAGACTGTTAAAAACTGAGAACAAACTGAGGGTTGATGGGGGGTGGGAGGGAGGGGAGGGTGGGTGATGGGTATTGAGGAGGGCACCTTTTGGGATGAGCACTGGGTGTTGTATGGAAATCAATTTGTCAATAAATTTCATATATATATAAAAAAAAGATTGTTTATTCAAAAGAGATTTAAAAAAACAAAAAAAGTAAAAGATACCAATGGCATCAAACACCTACACTCTCCATTCCTCCATCCTTTGTCCAAGGAAGGATGACTTTCATGAATCTGGCATGCCTCCCACAGGGATGGATGAGGATTCTAGACCATGATTAAATCTTGGAAGTTTCCATCTTTCTTCTCTGAAAATAGTAGACTCTCCAAAATTAAGGAATGAATATTGGGTCAATTCAAATAGCTCCTGTCTGTAATTGTTCACAATTTTTATTTCACTTTCAACACAAATAGCACCTGTCTCTCCTTCCACTAGAAGATAATGCATTTCTCTTAGGCTGTTTATTTTAAAACAAAAGACTAATGTTTCCTGCTGGTTTATGTCCTCCACAGTTCCAACAGAGGAGAGGGGTCTGATATCTGTTGGTCTGACATTTTTATTTTTTATATAAAGAAATAAATTTATTGAAGTAAAATATTTTCTAAGTGGACTATGATCAAAAAATGAATTTTTTTTAATTCATAAAACATTTAATCCAAATATAGCATTTACTTATTCTAAAAGAAGAAAAGTCACATGCAAACGAAAACTTACATGTTCAGAGTAAAACTTACTTTGCCCCTTTTAGGGCAATGTTAGATAATAAAAAGCATAATTTCAATAAGTGTATTCTTTAGTAAAATTAAAATAGTACCCTCTTATCCCTTTTTCTCTCTCCCTTTCCTCAAATATAGTTTTGGTGAAGGTATTGGACTGTTCACAGGATGCAGCATAGGAATTCTAGCCAATTTCTTCTGACTGTCAAGGGGCAACTGACAATTGTGTGACATATGCATTATTTTATTTAATCTTCAAGAACCCTGCAGAGATGATGAAATTGAATTTTAAAGTGGGTATTTTTCTCAAGTCACAAGCTGATGAGGATAGAACTAGGATCTCCACCCAGAGCCACATCTGCATTACTACAATGATGACTCCTACAACAATAGCTTCCCATGAATTAAGTACTGATTATATAATAGCTACTATATTAGGTAATTATATTATTTTATCTTCAGATCAACTTTGGAGTTGAAGTCATTGCTCTCACTTTAGTGTACTAGATACTTTCCTCATCTGAACCTTATAGCTAGGGAAACTTGGGGTCATACAGCCACAGCCAGTAAGTGGTAGTGCTGTGAATTGAATCTGTATCCCTTGGTTGCCAAAGTTTTCCTTTTACTGCAATCTACATCTCTCTGCCTACCTTCTGTTCTTATTCCTTAGGTTCTAAAATCCTCCTTGGAAGTTTTTGCTACTCTCTCTTGTTTTCTGTTGCTTCCTATCTGTTCATGCCACCATCTATGAGGTCCTTGCTCCACTAATAATGCTCCATTAGGAATGGTGCTTCCACTGAGAAATTCCAGCTTTATCAGACTATCATAAAATTTCTGGCCCTTATTTAATTACGTCTGTTTTAAGCCAGTGCAAGATGGCATTTATAATGTCTTAAAGAAGAAATTAGATTATTTTACCATAGTTAGAGTGGAAGGAATTTAAAGTCTAACAACTCAAAGTTGAACACACCAGATTCTCCTAGCCTCCCAAAGAATTGCAAGTCTCATTCTCTGAAATTTTGAGATATTACTTCATTTCTCAGGAATCTCTCCCCTCAAAAGTTGGGGTGCTGATTACCTTCCTTTTTTCATAAATCTTGATGCTACTAAGATCCTAAATGTGCTAACATTGGTATCATCTTACTTCATAATTATGCTTGTGCTGCTTGAAGTGATATAAAGTTCCACTTTAAAATAGGAAGCAGGACAAAAGTCATTTTACTCTCACATATTTAATAAAGAAATACGAAGTATCCACTATTGTAAGGATGAATCAAGTGCCCTGTCTTAAAGAGACTTTCCTTATTGCAGGTGAGATAGTTATATACAAATAACTATAAGATAAGATACAAATGATGAGTGTAAGAAATGAAAAAAAGTGCGATTGGAATTCATAGAACTCAGAGAACACTTATAAAGCGGCGATGGAGAGTAGGAAGAACTGTTTTGAGGAGATAGTATTTCAACTGGTTACATGGGATTTGTATTAATAGTGGATATACAGGAAGGGCATTATTGGCACAAGATATGAGCTGATCAATAGGAGAAATAAATCAAAGGGTATATATAGGAAGCAGTATTTTGCTGTTACTGGAAACTGAGGTGCATAAGAGGAAGTAATGAGGATAAAACTAGAAAAAATACATTTGTGAAATATTGAATACCAGGCAAGGACATTTGGGTTTGTTCACGATTTACTGGAGAGTCACTGAAGCTTTTGAACAAAGGACATATATGATCAGAATTGAGCTTCAGGGATGTTAGTCTGACAATAAGGTCTAGAGTGGATTGGAATAAGGAAAGTTGAAATAAGGAAAGTTAGGACACTAGGACAATGCTTTGGGGAGAAGGTAAAGAGAATCAGAACAAGTGCAGATTAGGTGAAGGAAATGCAGATCAGAATGAGATCCAATAGCACTTGGTTATCGATTAGATATTGAAGGTAAAGAAGGAATAAAATATGACTTAATCCTAGGATCAGTAGCAGAATTAAGGAAACCAGAAAAGTGAACAGGATTAGGGAAAGGAGTTGGGCTTGATATATACTGACTCCGAGGCTCAAGTAGAACGTCCAAGTGGAAAAACCCAAGAGAAATTGGAAATGTAGTCTGGTTTATGAATTTCTTTGGGGGAAGAACACAGAGAATTGTCTCTTTTTAGAGTATTTAAAAATGTATTTTTAGGCAAGCATGCACTTGCCGGTTCAAGATATTCTGGGAATAAAAATGGTTAGAATATGGGACAGAAGTGTTTTAAAATTGTGTTAGATAGCTGATAAATCCGATTGGAAAATATTTTAGAGATTCGTTCAATGTATGTTTTCTGTTTCTAAGTCAAAGACATCTATTCTCTTAAATAGCTTTTGGGAGACAATTCCAACTCATGTTTAAAATTGGAATGGTCAAGAAATGACCACAATAACTCTTACAAGCTAATGTAATTTGTTGTAATTTAAAACTATTTATACTCATTTTTAGAGACATTTTCTATTAAATTGCACATTTTTCTCAAATCTTATTCATTACTTACTATCATCCGCAGATCCACTTTTGTAATATTTGTATTTTAATCTTGAATTCAAACTTACAGAGATGTATTGCCAGGGATTTCCCATTTATTCCTTGACACGTTTAAAAGATTTTCAATTATCTTCTGTTTCATTGTATTTATAATGTACATCAGTATAGCATTACCTTGATGTCTGGTTGAAATAATTTGATGGTTCAGTAATTTAGTGAAGATATTCATGACAGAACACAGAAAATCTATTTCAACCTTTTTGTGGTCTCAAATGTTTGGAGGCAAAAAGCAAGGATTACTTAGGAACCACTGAAGTGGCATTTGGGGAATGTTTTTCTTCTTATTTAGATGTGGTTTTAGGCATAGATAGGAAACTCCTGAGGGTGATTTAAGTGTTTAGTATACTGGGCTCCTCCTGCTCTATACTTAGTTTTATGGGGTAAGTGTTATTCTGCATTAGGCAAAAAGAGTGCAATTTTATCTGGAAACTAATTGTAAAATGTATATCTGCATATGAAGGAAATCATCTAGAATCTATTAAATCTATTTAAAATCTATTAATAATTTAACCTTAGACATAATTCTACTTTATCGTAGATTGTATCTGTTCTCTTGACATCATGTGAAACAATGTTCATCCTGTCCCTTTATTAGACTTTCTCTTCACTTAACTTCAATAATATTGAATGGTGATGGTTTTGCTCCTATGACTCGGAATCACCTTGTGAACATTTGGTTGACTTTCTCTTTTCATCCTAAATACAACTCAGAGGAAGTTTATCATTTCAAATGATTCCATCCACTCTGCTAGTGATTCTCTAATTTTCTACCTTGGATAAAGATTTAGTCATCTTTGACTCTTTTATATTTCAGTTGTAGTCACATCCTGTCTAATCTGTATCATAAATAATCTCTGTGTACTCCTCACTGACTCCATTGGTACAGTCATCATTTTCTGGATTTTTGAAATCAACTCCTAATTGACCCTCTTACTGTGTCGCTCGTATCTACCTTGCTATGCCAGAGTCTAAGACATGTATCTGTAGCATACACTGAGTTCTTCCAGAGCTTTCTTAACATGCCAGCCAATGCTCTGGTTGTGCTTGCCATAAAATACTTCTCAGAGCAACCCAAATCCTCTCCCCCTAGCAATAGGTATTCTTTGTTGATGAAGGTGTACCTTGGTCCTATTGTCCCTATTCCTTTTCTCATGATCTTCCATATTTCCGGGAAATACTTCTACTGCCTTCTCTGCCTAGTAAATTCTTACCCATTTTTAAAAGCTTAGCACAGATATCACCTCCTGTAGTTTTCCTTGATTCTTCTTCCAGAAATAAGAGGAAATTGCTTATGTACTTGACTGCTTGTAAAAGACTGAAAGCTTCTCATGGATATATGTGCTGCATTTCCCTATGTTTCTGATGCCAAGTATAGTACCGGAAATTACCAGACTCCCAATAATTGTCTGAATCACTGTTGTGTCATATTGAGAGGCATAGAAAAGCCAACCATCTCTAAGGAAGAATGGAGAATCAATTCTAAGAGTATTAAAATCTACTGAACTTTAATTTTGTTTCACAGAATTATTATTTGTAAGACAAATGTCATTAAAAGGGTATAGAGAGTAGAGCAGCAGCCCTTCTGAAGTGAAAGCTGCCCTTGGGCAGGTTACACTATTGGTATGTTTTAGGGGAAACAATTTTCTTGAGCAGCTAGCCAGTATGGACAAATGAGAATAGGGGTGAAAACAGCACATGAGTATTAGTGACAGAGTATGGCCTTTAAGAGTCTAGTAATAAACTCAGTTTACTGAGGTTTGGGACAGACAGACTGCCCGTAGCTACCCATTGGACAAGATCAGGCCTCTTTGTACTCAGGTATCTCCCTTCCATGTACCATCTCTACTCTTATTTCTCCCTTATTCCTCCTCTTATGTTCACATTCTTCTTCTAGATTAAAAAAGAAATGTGGGGGGGGGGGCGCCTGGGTGGCTCAGTCGGTTAAGCGTCTGACTTCAGCTCAGGTCACGATCTCGTGGTCCGTGAGTTCGAGCCCCGCGTCAGGCTCTGGGCTGATGGCTCAGAGCCTGGAGCCTGCTTCCGGTTCTTTGTCTCCCTCTCTCTCTGCCCCTCCCCGTTCATGCTCTGTCTCTCTCTGTCTCAAAAATAAATAAACATTAAAAAAAATTTTTTTTAAATAAAAAAAAAAAGAAATGTGGGGGGCGTAGGAGGAGAATAAGATTAAGAACAACAACTCATAAGAAAGAATTTCTTGAAATTTACACATGCCTGTTCTCAGATGCCTGTTTATTGTATACAGAAAGGAATGCTAGCTATATTACCAAGTAAATTCCAAAATCTCAGTGGTTGAACACAGCGGAGGTCTGCTTCTTGCCCACATAAGTTCCAATTGGCAGTCTGTGTGCTGGAGTGAGGGTGGAGTGAACGTGTGGAGTGTGTGTAGTAGGGGGGATTTCTACTCCAGACATTCATTCAGGAATCCAGGCTGATAGAGACTCTACTTTGTTCAGCATAGAACTCAGTTAAATGGCCATTTCTAACTCTAATGCAGTCTGTAAAATGAATGCTAACGTGTGCCCAGAAGAACAAAAGAATTGGGTCCCTGAACAAGTAGCCAATCTCTGCCACACTACATACAAGTAATGCTACCGGGAGTTAGCAAGAAGAAAATTTTAGCTGTTACATTCATATGGATGCATATATGTGTGTGCATTCATATCAAAAGCCACAAAAGCCATGTTAGGGTATTCTTTAATACCCTTAGCAATAACTAATTGCATATTTTTTCAAATGTCTCCATATGACATCAACGGTGCTTCGGTAAATTCATTTTATAGTTTAGAGGCAGTGACTGGAATATTACATATTTATTTTTTGTTTATTTTTCTAAAAGCAGAGCAGCGAGAACCTTAAATCACACTTGCCCCAGCATTCAGAAGTAGAGATTTGTGGAGGGAAGTAATTTATGTGTCATATAAATAACCTTATTTCTGGTTTGAGACAACTGAGGCAGCATAAAAAAAACAATACATTCTACTGAGTGCTGGAGCACTGAAGAGTAAATAACAGATTTGCTTGATGTTTGCATAGTTAGAGCTATAATTTCTACAATAATGAGACTTATTTTACAGAAAAATTAAGCCAAATGTTGAAATAAAAAAGACAGTTATGTCCAAGTATAATGAATAATCTGTCAGATTAGCTCATTTCTGTTTGTCTGCAAAGCATTTTCAGACGTACCATCCTCATAATTACTCAACTTCAACCCTGGGCAATTTACAAACTCTGGTTAGAAAGAACCGGAATCCAACATTGCAGTTGATGAAATACAGTCCCCAAATTATTTTTCTTAGTGTTAAGAAATGACACTAATATATAAGGGCTTCACTGTTTTTGTTTTGTTTTGGTTTTGTTTTGTTTTATATAGTCCCAGGACTAATTTATTGTAAGCTACTTCCCCACAAATCACACTTACTTAACTATAGTTGTACAGGATTTCGGGTTTGTTTATTTCACCTCTGTGACAGATCAGCAGTGTGATTCAGGCCTCATGTCAGGGAGCCAGTGCCCTGTGTGCTCCAGTACTTGATGAAAGATGCTCTCCCTTGAAGTGGACTTCTTCATGCCTTTACTGTTCATGATTCTCTCTACATTCAATATGCCAAGTTCAAGTTAACCTGTGCCCCAGGTAAAACGGTAATTGCATTTGATGCCTGGAGGGGTGAACATCAATTAGTTACAAGTGTTCAAAGGGTTCCTGACTGGCAGGTTACATTATTCTTGTATGATGATTTCCAATTGCTTTGAAGGCATTTTTAATGTCAACAGGTAGCAAAACTTTTAATTTTGCCGCTTATCTCTGCCACTACTCCATTAAAACCTTAGATTTATCTACCTTATCTAACAAAGCCTGCTACTGGCCTCTCTGGATTCAAAATTTGATTTCTTTCTTTTTCCTCTCCTTTTATTTTCACTGACATTAATAATATAACTATGTAGGGAAAGAACTTTAATCACTTACAAGAAAGGGCTCAAAAAGTCAAAGTGATTTACTGAAGCTCCTCAAATTTTCATGTATATACAGATCACCTGAGGATTATGTGAAAATGCGTGTTATGATTTAGTAGATCTGGGGATCACCAGAGTCTACATTTCTTATAAAATACCACATAATGCTGATGTTGCAGGTCTGTGGATCAAAATTTGAGAGACAAGGAATAATATTTCAGTAGTATGCAAGACTAAAAGTTAGCCACAAGGCTAAGACCTAGCCACAAATTTAGGTCTCTCATTTTCTGATTAGTAGAATAGAGTCTAATATATTGTTTAAAAATATCTTTGGGTCCAGTAGTAGCTACTCATAGTTGCTGGATCTTAACCCTTGGGAATAAACAAACTCTAGTAGGAAGAGCCAGCAGTCCCAGGAAACCTGGCCTGTGGATCCATATTCCTAAATTCTGGAGAAAAATGGAGTGAATAAGAAATTTGGCATCACAATTTGCTTTGCAGTTGTCTGATTGCAGAGCCCCCAAAAAATGGGTCTAGCTGAACATCTCTACAATTTAGCAGAATGTCTGGTACTTATTTATTTCTCAGTAGATGTTGAATGAACAAAATTGTGCAGTAACCTCAAATTGTTAAGAGATGTTGACAACTGATGCCCTACATAAGTTTGATTAAGTTCATCTTCCTGTTAGACATATTCTCCCCTACGTAACTGTATTAAATGAAAGATGTGCTCTTTCCTCAATAGTTTGAATGGGTTTGCTGAAAGGCCCTCACTATACAAATGTATTAGTAATCATGTCTGTTCAGAAAATAATTCAACAAAGAAATCACCCAGTAGAAGGTGGAGAGGATAACTCAATTAGTGATAAGAAATTAACACATAGGAGAAGGCACTGTAGAGACTGAGACAATAAGAAAGAAATTCCACCTAAATTAAAAACTAGGCAAAAAGCATTGTGTCTGACATGCATTAAAGAGTAAGTGAAGGAACAAACAGTTACTATCCTTATCCACAATAGTTGATCTATGTTTGTAGGGGGAAAAACTCATTTGCTCTACAATAGAGAAGGCAAAGAATTTTAACCATAGGAATAATATATATAATGTAGTGTTTGTTGTCTCAGTGCTGGAAATGAGAAAGGCAGCCACAGGTAGTATGAAAGAAAGATGTTTTGCACACAGCTGCATTTGTCCAGGGCTTCAGTAAAAACTGTGTGTTTCATCATGACAGGTTCAATCAGCTGAAGCTGATAAAGGACAATGAACTTTGAGAGGCTCTGGGACACTAGATCCTTACTAAAACTAAATGAAGCCTTTCCTGAACAATCAACAATGGGACCAGTTTTAATTAACTGTTTTCAAACATATAAACTCATGCAAGTCATAACTGGAATGCAAATTTTTACTCCTTAATTGGCATAACCACCATGAACTCACTCCTTCTAACACTTAAAAGCTCCTGAAACTTCCCTTTATCCAGAAAGTTAATAGACTATTGCCATAGACCAAATGTTTGCTCCCCCTAAATTCACATGTTGAAATCCTAACCTCGGAGTACCTGGGTGGCTCTCCATTAAGTGTTGGACTTTGGCTCAGGTCATGGTCCCACAGTTTGTGAGATCAATTCCTCACCATGCTCTGTGCTGACATCATGAAGCCTGCTTGGGGTTCTCGCTCTGTGTGTGTGTGTGTGTGTGTGTGTGTGTGTGTGTGTGTCACCCTCTCTGCCCCTCCCCCACTCTTTCTCTCAAAATGAATAAACTTGAAAGAAGAAAGAAAGAAAGAAAGAAAGAAAGAAAGAAAGAAAGAAGGAAAGAATGAAGGAAAGAATGAATGAAAGACAGAAATCTTAACCTTTAACTTGATGGTATTAGGAGGTGGGGCCTTTGGTAGGTATTTAGGTCATGAGAATGAAATCCTTATGAATGGAATTAGTTGTCTTGTAAAAGAGATGACTGGAGAGCTCCCTCACTCCTTCCATCATGTAAAGACACAGAGAGAAGTCCACAATCTGCAAGCAGGAGAGGCCTTTCACCACCACCTGCCTATGCTGGTCCTCTGATCTCGGCCCTATCAGACTGTGAGGAACAAGTTTCTGTTGTATGTAAGCCACACAGTCCAATGTATTCTGTTATAGAAGCCTGGACAGACTAAGATACTAGCACTAACTAGTAGTAACTAGTAGCACTAGTATTCATGGTGCCAGATAATGTGGTTACATATTTTGGATAAGATAGACTTGTCTCAACTATGTTATATCTATCTCTATATAAATACATATGCTTTCAGATAAAACTGAAACATCTTACACCATGGGAGATGTTAGATAAGGTATTTTCATTCATTCAACAAACAGTTATCGAATGCCTAATGTGTGTGTGTATAGACATTTATAAGGATAAGTAAATTATACTGTACTACACAGTTTAATATATTAAATAGAGTCTGGAGAAAATTTTCATCAGAAAAGGGGGATGAGAAGTGCTGGGAATGTGAGTTGGGGCAAATTGCAATAACCAATCAGGTACTTAAAGAAGGTCTGGTTGAGAAGGAGCCATTGGAATAAAAACTGAAGGTGAGGGAATGAGCCATGTACAAACCCAAGATCAGAGGTCCAGGTAAGTGAAACCTTAAGGACTTAGGGGAAGGATGCCTGGGGTCTTGGAAAAGGGTAGCGTGGTAGCAGAGTGAGCTATGGGAGAACTGATAGGGGATGGGATTAGAAAACAAGGTTGGAGGATGAGCAGCAGATCCTGAAGAAAAATAAATCAGAGAAGGGAGGTGGGGAGTGCTGCACGTGTCTATG
The DNA here is from genome assembly GCF_022079265.1 of Lynx rufus. Classification (NCBI taxonomy): domain Eukaryota; kingdom Metazoa; phylum Chordata; class Mammalia; order Carnivora; family Felidae; genus Lynx; species Lynx rufus. The sequence goes on from NW_025814889.1 coordinate 101,915,464, forward strand.
TGTATGTGCATAGGGAGGTGCATTATAAATTAGGTGGTGACTGTATGTAATTTAAAAATCTTTGGTCTTAAATTTGAGTAAAATGGGAAGTTTTGAGAGGCATGTGAGCAGTAGAAAAACATGACCTCATGTCTTGTTGATACCACAGAATCAATTTAGCTATTGTGTTAGGAACAAACTGAAATGGAGTGCTATGAAAACAGGGGCCAGAGTACTATTAAAATATCTGGGTGGAAGGGGAGCTGGGTGGCTCTGTCTGTTGAATCTCCAACTCTTGATTTCAGCTCAGGTCTTCTCATGGTTCATGAGTTTGAGACCCACGCCAGGCTCCGCACTGACAGCACAGAGACAGCTTGAGATTTTCCCTCTCCTTCTCTCTCTTCCCCTCCCCTGCTCTCTCTCTCTCAAAAATAAATAAGTAAACTTAAAAAAGTCTGGGAGAGAGAAAACTGTGACTTAAACTAAGGGCATGACAATGGAGATGGTGAGATGTAATTGGATTCTGGATATGTTTTGAAGTCAGAAGTGGAAATATTTGCTGATGAATCCAATGTGGGATACGAAAACAATGAGAGAAGTCGATTATGACTCCAAGATTTTGGGGCTTAGCAAACGGAAGGTCTAGGATGGAGATATAAATGTGGAGGTCATCAGCTTTCAGAGAGTATTTAAAGGCAGGAGACTGGATAAGCTAATCTTTTTTTCAATCTTGACATAAAACAGAAGAGGCTCAAACAATGAGTCTTGTGATAGTTCAATATCAAGAAGTCGGGGATATATGAGCAGGAACCAGCAAAGGAAGATGAGAGGGACCAGTTAGTACTGTAGAAGAGAGAATAATTTTAGTAATTTTCAGAGATAAATTACTTCCAGTCATATGCAGGAGATATCTGTAGTAATTCAAAAGTGAAAATAAGTGAGAAGAAAGGAAAGAATGTTTCCAGAACTCTACGTATCACTGTACAGACTAGGACAGGGCTACTTAGAAATGTGAAGGAATATCATCATTATTATTAACAATGAAAGAGAAAACAAATGTCATTTAAGTTACACATTTTATTTCATCTTCACAAAAATGGCAATATTGTTATTCACATTTTTATGGAAAATGAAGAGGGGAAAAGGTAAGTAACATTATCAAGGTCATTCAGGTACAAAAGAATTGAAGAGATGGGAGTTAAAACTGGAATTTAGACACCAAATGGAATATGAGGATATAACTTTGAATTTAGAACATGCACTTTTTTTATTTTTAAAAATAGTTTAAAGTTTATTTATTTTGAGAGAGAGAGAGAGCGAGCAAGCGTGCACAAGCCAGGTGGGGGTGGGGAAGTGGCGAGAGAGACAGAGACAGAGAATCCCAAGCAGGCTCCACTCTGTCAGCGCAGAGCCCAACCCAGGGCTTAACCCCATGACTGTGAGATCATGGCCTGAGCCGAAATTGCATCCAACACTTAACCCACTGAGCCACCCAGGCGTCCTTAGAACATACATTTTAATGAATTTAAAATTGTTAGTATAGCATACACTCAGCAGAGTGTGTTACATATAAGTACAGTTTAAAGAATTATTAAAAAGCAAATATTAGGATAATTACCACCAAGGACATGAAATTGAATATCATGAACTCTAGAAACTTTCCAAGTGCCTCTTTTAGGTCAATACCTTCCAATTCATCCTAGAGGTAACCACTACCCTGGTTTCTTTGTTGTTGTAATTAACTCTTTATTGTTCTAAATAATTGTGCTATCTATGTAAGAGCCCTTAAGCTGTAATTATTTTGTTTCCTTTTGAATATTACAGAAACAATGTCATATTCTTTTTAGTGTTTGGTGATGAGCACTACAACTGGATCCCTTGGGTAAATTCCTAGCTGTGCTATTGCTGGGTCAATGAAATATGGCCTTTTGTAGCAACATGGAAGGAACTGGAGAGTGTTATGCTAAGTGAAATAAGTCATACAGAGAAAGACACATACCATATGTTTTCACTGTTATGTGGATTCCTGAGAAATTTAACAGAAGACCATGGGGGAGGGGAAGGGGAAAAAAAAAAAAGTTAGAGAGTGAGGGAGCCAAACCATAAGAGACTCTTAAAAACTGAGAACAATCTGAGGGTTGATGGTGGGTGGGTGATGGGTATTGAGGAGGGCACCTGTTGGGATGAGCACTGGGTGTTGGATGGAAACCAATTTGACAATAAATTTCATATTAAAAAAAAAAAAGAAGTTACTAAGGTGGTGTTTTCCCTTATTGCAGTGATTCTAGGCAATTTAGCTTTTCTTTACTAATGAACGGTCTCATGATGTTTTGGAGAATTCACCAAACTTGGGGAATTTTGGGGGAGTCCCACTGAGATCCACTCAAGACTTCCTCATCATCATTGTCGGAAAGGCTTAACTCAGAGATTGTGTGCTCCACAGAGGTCCTCTGAGCCTCTCAGCGGTCTATGGAATTAGTCTCTCAGTGGGTCTCAGCACTGATTTCTCTGAGTTCCAAATATTGTTTATTTTGTTTTTCAGAAAGTAAGGGATTTTAGGGGATGTTTTTGTTTTCTGATCAAATTTGAAATCTCTTATTTTTGGTGGAAATCTATTTTGTGCGACAAACACTACTTTCTGTGTTAACTCTCCTGTGAAATTGACATTGTAAATCTGTAGAAAAGATTTCCTAGGGAGAAAATGAGCATAAGCTCTGCTTCAATAAGTATGCCTTACTTATTGAGTAACTTTCCTCAATTATGAGGACCTTCCTCAATTGATTTTATTAACTAATCTGTTTAGTTCTATCTGTCTTGATTTGAGAAATTTGTTGGGCTCTTGACTGGTAGGGAATCTGTTGGCTAATTTCTGAGGACACTTTTGTTTTTGTATGGGCATCATACTTAATGACTGTTGCAATTCTCATGGGCCATTTACATGTAGGTCTTGAATCCACAGGGAACTAGTTTTTATGTAAAGTGTGATGTAAATATTTAATTTCATTCTTCTTCCATATGTATGAATAATTTTCCCGGAACATTTATAGAAAAGTCTGTCTTTTCCCACTGATAAGCAATGTCATTTCTGTCATATATTATGTCTCTACATGTGTGGATCAGTTTCCTGTCTTCCTATTAAGTTCCTTTTAAGTCTTAAGCCTAAGAGTATCATCACACTGTTGCAATTTTATTTTTATAACGAGCCTTGATACATGCTAGTGCAATTAATACCAATTTGTTCTTCTTTATGAATGTCTTGGCCATTTAGACCTTTTCACTATTTTAGGCAATAAAGAATAAGCTTGTCAAGTTCAACCAAAAAGTAAGGATTTTGTTTAGGATGGCATTGAACCCATAACATAATATGGAGAAAAGTGACATTTTTCAATAGTCCAGGTTTTCTTGTCACGGGCATGGTATATATCCCTATTTAAGTCTTCTTTAAAGCCTCTCAATTAGGGGCGCCTGGGTGGCGCAGTCGGTTAAGCGTCCGACTTCAGCCAGGTCACGATCTCGCGGTCCGTGAGTTCGAGCCCCGCGTCGGGCTCTGGGCTGATGGCTCAGAGCCTGGAGCCTGTTTCCGATTCTGTGTCTCCCTCTCTCTCTGCCCCTCCCCCGTTCATGCTCTGTCTCTCTCTGTCCCAAAAATAAATAAACGTTGAAAAAAAAAAATAAAGCCTCTCAATTAAATTTTATAATTATATTTTATTTACAAAAGCATTGTCTATATTTATAGATATATCATAGGAATTTTGCATTTCTGATTACATTATACATGGTATATATTTTTTTAAATTTCAGATTCTAACTAGCTGTTGGTGGTTTGTAGAAAAGCAATAGGTGTTTATATTTTTATTTTCCTCTGGTCCTCCTGCTAATCTCTTATTAATTCTAACAATTTACTTGTATATTCTTTTGATAATACAGATCACAATTATGAAATACAGATACCATCCCTAAACAGTAAGAGTTTTGTCTTTTCCATACAATCTTGAGTCTATTTTTTTTGCTCTGCTATATGATGAAGGCCTCCTAGCTAAATGTTGAGTGGAAATGTTGATGATAGAATTAATTTCTAGTCCTTTTATAAAGGAAAAGCTCTCAGTATCTCACTAACTTGCTCTAATTTTCATGAGGATACCATTTAGCAGGTAAAGGGAGGTCCTTTCTGTTCAAGTTTTCTAAGAGTATTATTTTTAAAATCATGAATGTAAGCTTTTATCCACTTGTCTGTTCATAACTCCACAAAGAAACTTGGTATCATCCTCCCTGCTCTTTTTCTCAGATTCCTACCATTATTCTATCTCTTGTTCTCTATCTTCAAAATATCCATAATTTACCTACTTCTCACGATCCTTTATGCCACTACCATTGTTGAAGTCATCATTGTACATCACCTGGTCATTCACAAAGTCTCTATTCTAACAGTGCTCGCTGCCTCACCTTGTGCACCCTTGTGCACCCTTGTGGGTCAATTTTTTTGTTATGTAAGTTAATCAGACCACAAGACTTGTCAAAACCTTCTAATTGCTGTTCCCTTCACTCAGGGTAATAGTCCTTAATTAACATGACTGTTAATTAAGACTCTTTAGGAATTCCTTTTCCCCTCCCTGTCCCATGTGTAAGTTCTCATATTTATTTTCTTACATTCTTCCTTGGCTCTCTAGATGCCAGCACAAAACGGTTTGTTCTGTTCCATGGATCTACCAGGCTTGTTTTTAGGTCGGCGCTGTGCACTCATTGATCTACTATTTCGAACGCTGTTGCATCTATCTGCATGCCTGATGTTCTCATTTCCATACATTTTATTAGTTATAATTAATCCACTGCACATCAACATTAACATTTATAATTATTTTTAACACTGCTTTATTTTGGATTATATTAAATTACTTTAATATAAATCATATTGTAATGGACATCAATGAATATCACTTTTTTCCATATTTAAATTATTTCCTGAAGACAATCTCAAAAAAGAGTTATTATCCCACTATATGCATATATTTGTTGTTTTGGTATATCATCCCAAATATAAATTCAAAGAGATTATGCCTGTGTATGATGAAGGCTCTGCCCAGCTAAATTTTATAATTTTTAAGTATTGCTGATAGATTTTTTGTTGTTATTTTGATTTGTGTCTGATTAGTTCTATGAATGAGCATTTTCCCACAGGTCTGTTTATTGTTTGTATTTGTGCTTTTGGAAAGTGTGTTCATTTGCCCATTTGTCTTCTGAGATACGTTTTCTCCTATTAATTTTAAGAACCTTTCTGTATAATAAAGAGATTGACCTTTGATCTATCGTGTTTGCTACCACTATTTTTCCTACTCCTTTTGGCTTTTAATCCCAGTTTTTGTTTTTACCTGCAAAACTGTGTAGATACTTTCCTCTGAGATTTTTCCTCTTGCTTCAAGATTAAGAAAATTTTTACCCCAAAAATATTTAATAGGCAGTATCTTTTTATAGCTTGACTAAAGTTTAGTGTTTACATTTAAGTACTTAGTTAAAATTCAATCTGTTTCATATATACTATTATAAGAACCACTCTGAAGCTTTTCTATATTGCTAACTATATAATTCCAAATCCATTTATTAACTGCCTTTCCATTGATCAGAGTTGCCTTTTTTTAAATATTTATTAACTTATTAACTGTGTTAAGATCTTAAATGTGATTGTAATTTTTTTCTTCAAAGTAAGCCAATATATTTATGGTCTCTAGACTATCTTTATAATAAGGCATATTATATTTTGAGATATGACTCCTTCCCTATTAAATAACAAATTCATAGTAAGCAAATTTTGAGGTTATTAGTATGTACTTTTGTTCTGAAGGATAGATATCCTCATTCATTAATAGTTGCTGAATGGAAAAGAGATCAAATCACTTAGTTTGTCTTTGAAACTATAGTAAGTTAGATTGAAACATAAAGACCTCTCTCACAATTAGAGCTTTTGAAATGGAATTCACCATCTCAGGAAGCATTGAGATCACCTTCACCAGATGTTGTTAAAGAAAGTAGTTAAATAAGAACTCATTACCAATTGGACAATTTTCATAAAGCTATACTAGAGGACTCCAAGGTCCATTTCAAACTTAAGAATCCATTTTTCTTTTATCTACCTATGAAAATGCTTTTTGTTCACAATGTAAGACTTAGAGTGTAGGAATATCTTGGTTAACTTTTGTGTAGCTCCTAAACTATAGAACAAATCAATTTTTTCATTTAATTCTATTTGAATGACCAAATTTGCATAGATTCTCATCAAGCTTAATGTCTATACTAACTCAACTCTTTCTCAGTAGACAACAAAGTCCTAGGGAATCAATCCATACCTGAGAGAAATACAGTTTTCTTTAGAGGTTCCCAAGGTAGTTTTAGAAGTTGACTAAAACAATTAGCTGGACTAATCCAATAGGGGCTTCATAAACTTACTGAGAGAGTGTATATATGCACTTTAAGGAGGATAACAATGATGAATCCATAAAGCCATACATAAGTTGCATTGAAAGCAAAATTATGTCTCATCTATTTAGATAAGTGAGAAAAAAATCTAATATTGAGTTATAGAATATTTTAAGTAAACATTTATAAAGCAATGAATAAAACAATAAAATGTGATTCTGATGAAGAAAAAGTACATTTTCTCCAAGATAAACTGCCTCAACAGATAGATTATCATAAATTATAATTAACGTAGGTATTGCATTTTAGTGGATGCATTTAGGATTAAAATGTTTGATTTCCCTCATAGCTTGAAAAATATTGATGGGACTATAAGCTATTAATATGCCTATTAGTCTATTTTCTGTGATAACCTAAACATTAGTCTGAGCCCTAAATAATTAAAAAAAAATAAGTAGGTGTTTCTTATTGATGAAATTGTAACACACCATTACCTTTCCTATAAAGCAAAAAGAATGCAATAGAAACACACATCACAGAAAAGGTAAGAATCTTTGGTTTTTAAGATGATTCTGAGAAGAGGTTCAACCATGAAATTCCTGCATCCCTGACTCCAAGAAACTTTGTAGACAGGTCACAAGAAATTGCACATTTGGGTACCTACTATTCTGCTATATGTCTGCAGACATACATCGTCTGCACCAATGATATGGTACAGATGGTTCACAGTACCTACAACAAACACAGAGGAATTCGTAATGTGTGATCATCATTTCAAAAATTTTGCATTTATTTCCTTCTCTGGAGGAATCGTTTAGTATGATGTGTCTAGTAAAGATTATTTTCACTGTAAAACACACAAACATATACACAAATGTAGAATGGTTCCACACATTTGAAAAAATAATCCTTATTTTCAAATAAATTGGCATCAAAATGTAGGTTAAAAATAATAAATAGTGTTTTAACATGAAGATTTTCCTGTTTTGCAGTGTATCCAGCTATTTCAAGAGAATGATAATAAACCCACGCTGGTGGATATTTAAAAAGTTAATAAGGATATAGCATAAATGCTATGTTAAATTGCAGTTCACATGTTTATTATTGTTCCTTAGAGTATAACGAAATGAGATACACTTATGTTCAATTTGACACATGTATAAACTTGTGCTAGGCAGCGTAGAGAGGGTGTGATGGTACTGCTGACATGGAAGAAACGGATGTGAGGTTAACCAGTCATCAGATTGGCTGTGACGATGGAACAGATGGGTAGAGGAGACACATTCTGGGCTGGAGGCAGGACATGGTTGAGAAAGAGTGGTGGAGGGGGGTGGGTAGACAGGTTTAAGCAGTAATCCATGTTGCAGGTTCCCCAAGACCAAATATATTCCTTATACACATAACCGAAACTTCCCCATTGCATTCTTTTAAGTAGCCCAATATTCTACCACTTAGAGACATCCTCACTTGAGTTCAGGAGCTTTTAGAACATATTCATTTTCCAACTGTCTTCTAAATATGTTGTGCCCTATATCTAGGCCTTTGAAAATGCACTTCTCTCTGCCTGGAATGCACATGTTCTTGCCCTTTCCTGCACAGTATAGACTTTATCTGACAGCTTGTACTCACCCTGCAAACCCACCTGAAAATAATTTCTTCTGTGGCGTCTTCCTCAAATCCTCCAGTATGGTGAGCTGCTCTTCTCTCGGGAGTTTTCACAATGCTTCGTTTTGTGTTTCGTAATGCACTTACCTGACCATATATCATAATTTGTCTATACTGCCTAAAACACTGTGGAGCTACCTAGAAACAAGGACTGTATCTTACCCATGTTGGATTTCCTAAAATCTTGCATGCATGGTATTTCTAACAGTCGTTTTTGCCTGAGGTGATGGATATAATAGTTTTTGTATCATAACTTGCTAAAAATAACTTGGGGACAGAATCATAGCTGAAGGAGTAAGAAGGGGCAGTCAGAGGTAATGAGAAATCTTTGGCAATGTCAGTTCTAGAAAGACACCTGGAAGCAAGACTCCAGGAGCCTCCAAATGAGAGGACAGGTTTCCATGTGGTGGAAGTGGTTACAGACTTGGGGCAAATTGAAAAAATAAAAAACCAGCTTCTTTCTCGGTTCTGCCCAGGTCAAGTTCTGAGAAGAAGGCCCTCAAATTCAAATTGTTGTGTTTTTTTTCTTTATAAGTTGCACCCCCCCCAAAAAAAAAGCCATCAAGACACATGATTGTAGACGTTATTGATTTCTGTTATTTCTGTATTCTTACTGTTTTTACTCTCCAAGAGTTTAATTAATGTGCTAAGTTTAGTTTTTAAGTTTTCATGCTTCTTACACTGCATTTTCCTTTTCCAAGGAAATTCTATAGAAAAAAAAATTCTGTGCAAATTTTAAAGCAAAAGCTTACTTATCTCACCACTAATTTGAAATAAAAAAGTATTTTTATCAAATCTGAACTGTGTAACAGATCAGTCCTAAGCTGTATCTGACTGAGGAGGGAAAAATCATACAAAGATGTCAAAACATAGGGTCTGCTCCTAAGGAGCTCTCAGGGGCATGGGAAAGTAATGCATTTATAGCATTTTATAGGTAAAAAGATAATTTCGTATTTCGAGTCTACCTCACTTTCTTTCTGCAACTTATTTCTTATCATTATCGTTTACTTTTTCACAGATGAGGAAACTAAAGGTAAGGGTTTAAATGACAGTTGTGGTCACAGCTATTAAGTGGAAGAACATGGGCTTCAAGAAACAGGTTTCTGACTACAGTTCACATATCCTTTGAACAGCACCCTACTTTGTTCTTTTGCAAGACCTCTAATCAGACTGATTAAGCCTGATCTCGTGAAGCCCAATTTATCATTGGAGACAGGTGCATTTCCAATGTTTTTATAGAACTCCTGGTATGTATGTATGCACAAAATCAAGTAAGAACCAACAGGTTTAAGTGATAATATTGGGAAGTGAGATGAGAAGGTGACTTTATAAAGGAATCAATTCTTCAGCTGAATTTTGAAGAACAAGTAAATGCTAGTTTAAGAAGGACTGGGGAGATTACCCCCATGCAGAGAGGACAAAGCATATATGTGCACAGAGGTAGGAAGAGCCAGGATGCATTTGGGAAATTTAGAACTGCAAAAAAGGCTGAAATAGAAAATAAAGAAGTGGAAGGAGCTGAGCCATTGGAAGACAGACATTAGCTCCTAAGGAGGTTGATAGAATCTGAAAATAAATCTGGCCTTTTGTTTAGAAAGTGGGAACCCTACAGAAATGTGATATGACTGAATTTGTGTTTTGAGAAGTTTGTTTAGCCAGCACAATAGATTATTTGGAGGGACGACAGGGATTGTTTGAAGACACAGACACAAGGAAGCCATCACAGTCACCCAGGGGAAAAGGAAAGAAAGTTTCAAACACAGTATGGCAGTACAAATGGAAGGAGGGGGATATGAAAGATTTAGACAAGTAAATATCTATAAAACTTAATTGGTTGAGATGGGAAAGAAAGCAGAATCTATGATAATTATCAGAATTGTGGTTTGGGGAACCAAAATAGGTGATGCTGCTACTTACTGAGAGAAAAATTTTGAAATCTGAAGAAAAGACACAGTGAGTTTAGGCTGGCATATGTTGGATGTATTGTATCTCTGAGCACTGAACAGTATAACCCAGGATTAAGGATCACATCTGTGAAGCTAACATGACTTGCCTTTCAAGCCCTGCTCACCACCTATCACCTGCATGACCTTAAGCAAATTATGTATTTAATGTCTTAAAATATTATGTTCATGACCAGTAAAAATGGGTTTAAAATAACTGCCTTAAAGTTTGTTTTGAAGATTAAGTATGATCACACATGTAATTATTTAGAGTCTATCTGACCAACTGAACTGACTCCTATTTGAGAAGAGGGGTTATGTCTCTTTTGTTTAATTCTGTATCTCAGTACTTAGAACTGTGTCTGGGACACAGTAGGTACTCAATAAATACTGAGTCAGTTGAACGGCCAAATGCAGAGAGACTCTGGTATAGTAGGTGCTCAATTTACTGAGATTGGAGTTTAGCAAAGAGGTTTGGGAAATAAAATGTATTTGTGTAATTTATTCTAGCTATGGGTTGAAAGTGGGCCACGCTAGAGTATACACCCACCGTTTCCCTGAGGAGTGGAAATTTTAAGGAACCACTGAAGAAAAAGCAATTCATGCCGCCATGACTGTCAACTTTGCTCGGCTATTTTTTTTTTTTTTAAGCTCAGCAATCTAATACTCTTAATATCAGAACTGGTTCCTGCAGGCACCCCCTCATCTGTAACACAAGATTAAGTTTGGTGACTTCTCCAATGGTGTGCATTGGTCAGTCAAGTGTAGGATCAACTTAACACTAGAGATCTTCCTTTGGACAGCCTTCCTTTGTCCATTCATCTTCTGTGTTGGGGAGTTCCGGCACATTCAAGAGGGCCATTGACTTTGGTGGTGGCATTTAGAACATGGACGGGAGCGGCTGCTCCTTCTATGCATTCCTGTATATAGCAAGCTGTAGGTGTTCACTTTGTCTGGATACATTTCACAACTAACTTCTATGCTGCTGCTATTAAAACACGAAACAACTGTGGCATCTTTAGATGGGAAAATCTAATTTGTTTCATTCTATTCTGGATTTAAGTTTCTAATTAGACTCGGAGAGGTGACAACATTGTGGGTGTGTGAAGTTGCCTTCCTGCCAGCTGAGTGTTTCTCCTTTTTTGCTTGTGTGGCAGAGAAGGTTGTACTTTGCTTTGTTAACACTGTGTGACAGATGCTTTCTCAGGCTTTTTGTCAACAACGGGCCATTTGGTGTACACTCAACTGTTCTTCAATCAGATGACAGAAATGTCTTAGGGTTGTTCTCTGATCACAACCAAAATAGCTTTTCTGTGTATCTGAGAGATAGCAAAAATAACAATAATTTTCCAAATGTATAATAACATTTTAGGACATGAAGAAGGCAAGGAGGGTTAGAACGGAAGCCTGTTAAGGTGTCCTTTGTTGTGATTGAATAAGTTAATAGCACCTAAAGTTGAAGAAACACCTGCAAGATGCAAGATGTTAGGTCCATCACCACAAGGTGATGGTGGCCTGAACTAAATGGGGACAGTGGGATTAGGGGAGCTATTCATTACCTGACTTGGTGCTAGATTGGGGGTAATCAACAAGAGGGAGAATCGGTGATGGCCACTTCTAATAATTTTAAGTGCCTCATTTGTATGCTGTATGTACTTTATCCTTTGTAACAGTCTTAATATCTGTTATTTCTTCTTAAAATGTATTCTTCGCTATTGGATTGGAACTGAACGAAGGCAGGGGCAACATCTGTCTTGCATATCAGGGTATCTTTACCAGCTGGTGGAGTGAATAAATGTCATTTTCTAAGACATGAACCACAGAGAAAGGAGCATATTGAAGTTGGGTGAAGAAATGATAGTTATGGGCACATGTGAAATATTCAGATGGAGCTGAGCTGAGTTTGGGACAGCACTCTAGACTCTGGAGAGAGTTCTCTGGTGAACATTTAGATTAGGGAACTATCAACGCTTACACAGGAATTGCAACTATTAGAGGATTTGCAATCTATGGAGAATTTGTAGGGAGTGAGAGGGCACGACAGTACTCTGGGAACAAAAACACTAAGACTTAAGGAGAGAGAACAGTCCACTTCTCTTGAAAGGCGTTCAGTAAACTGAAGAACTAAAAGCAACCTTTGGGTTAAGTACCAAAGATCTCATTGATTACCTTGCTAAGAGCAGATTCCATGGGATTTTGGCAATGAAAATAAGCTTGTAACAGATAATCTGGCTTCTGCCACTGTCTATTTTGAAATGGCTATTTTCTTTTGTGCTAATTGAGAATATTTGTCTTTCTCTCTCCAAAATGGCTTAGAGTTTACCCTTTTGGGACAAAGCTGCGACTGTGTTTTTCTCCTGCTCTGTATGTTCCCTTTATACAGGTTCACTTGAGCTTGTTTGAGGCACTTCAATGGTGAGACACGTTTTGTCCAAGTTTCCAGTAAATTTGGTAGAAAGAGAAAAGCGTCTACGCTGACGTGGAAATGAGTTCTGTGGCTGTTGTGAAACTTGGGGTCACAATACTGTAGGTGGCCTTGACTTCAGAAGCTCAGTGGTTTTCTGTCTAGATTTGCATGCTGCCATAGGTGAAAGCCCTGTAAGTGTTTCCCAGGTTGTGTAGGCAAGAGACAGAGGAGTGGGCAGAAGTAATAATCCACCACCATGCCAGTCACATCTGGACTAAAATAAAACACTTCTTAGTAACCCTGGCCTTTAAAACACCCATCATCTCCACAACTATGTTCAAAATAAATCTACCACCAAATGTCCTGTATATGCAGCTGGAGAAACCGATGCAGGGAATAATGAAGTCCGTATGAAAGAACTAACGAAACGTGGTGAGAGAGTCAAGGCAAAGATTTACTGGAAAAGATCTCTGAAGGGCAATTATCGTTGCCTTCGTATGCAGCAGGTCACGCATTGGACAGGAATTGGGTCATCTTCTGATGCCAGCAAAGGGCCTCGTCCCTACACTGCAGTGTGAGAGCAATGAGTTCCCTTTGCTTCCTGGGATATTGCTGAATTGAATGCTGGCTGCCATTGTAGCAGATAGAACCTGAATTATTTGGAGGACTTCAATTATCATGTGCATACCATGGAGCTTGAGCAAGAGATTATTTGACTCCTAATGTTGTAAATTTGATTTTTTTTTTCTGAACACCTGCTAAAGGACTAACTAAATCATTTGACTGTGTGAAATACAGGCATACCTCTGAGATATTGTGGGTTCAATTCCAGACTACTGCAATAAAGTGAGTCGAATGAGTTTTTTGGTTTCCCAGTGCATATAAAAGTTATGTTTACATTCTACTGTACTCTATTAAGTGTGCAATATAATTATGTCTTAAAGAGTACACATCTTAAGTAAAAAACAAAAAAATGCTAGTCATCATCTGAGCTTTCAGTGAGTTATAATCACTGGTCACAGATCACCATAACAAATATAATAATAATGAAAAAGATGAAATCTTGTGAGAATTAACAAACTGCGGCACAGAGACATTAAGTGAGCAAATGCTGTTGGAAAATGCTCAACACAGGGTTGCCCTAAGATTTCAATTTGTAAGAAGTGTGATAAAGCAAGGCACAGCACAACAAGGTATCCTGTATATCACACTGAAAGTTGATAGTGGCTATATTTATTCTCCTGAAGCCCTGTTCCCCAAGAAGTCTGCTTCAGTCTGTAGAGGCAGAAATGAATTTAAGTTTTTATTTGTAATTTCAGTTACTTAACATACAGTAATATTAGTTTCAGATGTACAATATAGTGCGTGAACACATTCATACAACACCCAGTGCTCATCACAACAAATACACTCCTTAATTCTTGTCACCTATTATATCCATCCCCCAAAACCTCCCCTCTGGTAACCATCAATTTGTTCTCTATAGTTAAGAGTCTTTACCTTGGTTTGCCCCTGTCTCTGTTTTTTCCCCTTTTGATCATTTTTTTCCCTTAAATTCTACATATGAATGAAATCATATGGTATCAGTCTTTCTCTGACTTATTTCCCTTAGCATTACACTCTCTAGATCCATCCATGTTGTTGCAAATTGCAAGATTTCATATCTATCTATCTATCTATCTATCTCACCATCTTCTTTATCCATTAATCAGTTAATGGGTATTTGGGCTGTTTCCATAACTTGACTATTGTAAGTAATGTTGCTATAAACACTGGGGTGTATGTATACCTTTGAGTTAGTATTTTTGTATCCTTTTTGTAAATTATCTAGTAGTGCAATTGCTGGGTTATAGGGTAGTCCTGGTTTTAACTTTTTGAGGAATGTCCATAATGTTTTCCACAGTGGCTGCTCCAATTTGCATTCCCACCAACAGTGTAAGAGGGTTCCTCTTTCTCCACATCCTCGCCCACACCTGTTGTTTCCTATGTTGTTGATTTTAGCCACAGAAATGAATTTCTTAATGAAGGTTTTACAACAGTTGACTTTTTCCAGGCTAAAGGATGAGTATTTGTAGGTTACACATACTAATCAGAGTATTGATTACAATGTTAAAGGATTTTAGATTTTTTAATGGTACATTTGTCTCACATTTTAAGGCTTTTAGTGGTGAAATTGTTATATGCAATCATCACGCTTTTACCCAGAGAAGTCCCGACTGCATTTTCTCTAACAGTCTCACAGACTATCTCCACAAACAAGTCAAATAATTAATATGTAGGAAAACCAAACTGTCCTCCTACTACAAAAAGTAGGACAGAATTAGGGCAGACAGTTTTGGGAGGGAACTTAAGAACTTTATCTTGCCTTTTGAAAGAAAAGTAAAATCTCTATATATAACATCTTCTTGATCCTTTCCTAAAGTAAAAAAAAAAAAAAATGAGCTACTCAGGTTAAAATTAGGGAAATAAATTAATAACATGTGCATTAATTAATATGTGCCTTATTTCTGTGGATCTTTTAAAGCAGTAGCAAAGCAAAAAATAGATTTCATACCTCTGGTATCAACAGTATCAATGAACTTGGGAAGAAAATGTAATTTATAATGGAATACCCATGATATATAAAAATGAATATAAATTTGATGTGTACAATATGAAGATAATGAATACAAATTTATTATTCTATCATCACCAGTGTTTACTTCACTTATTTACTTTGAGATATTGTAGATTCTGGGTCTGGAGGTCTCTCTTGTCCAGCAAGAGAGCAGGATGCAGGATTGAAAATGCAAGAGAGGCTACTGTCTGGGAGGAGACAGGAGTTCAGAGTAAGTGTCCTTGCTCTGTTTTTATTAGGATCAGAAGGCTTACAAGCATGACGGACATGCACAAAGAGACAATGAAACCATGAACATTAACTCATAGACATGGAGAAAAGGGGGTTTTGAAGAGGTGTGGTATTAGGGGTTTGGGTCAATACAAAACAAGATTCCAGTGCTGGGTGGGAGGTTGTTGACAGCAAACATGAGGCCCCACCTCTGTTTACCTAAACTGGCCTAAGGGACAAGAAAAACAAAGCATGCTACTCACGGTCAACAAAGCATCTTTCTTTTGTTAATTAGTTCTGCTCTAGGCAACTCTGCCCCACTGTGGTCTGTAGCCCTATTTACCTGTTTGCCTAATTCATTCCAAAAGCAGCTTTCTGCTATTTTCCTACACCTTTGTCCTATACTGGGGGCCTTTGCCCCATGTACCTAATCTTATTTACCTAATCTTGTTTACCCAAATTTGGGTGTGTACATCCTATGGCTTTCTAATTCTTTATGCCTTGTTAACCCATTGGTGCAAGCTCAGGGAATTTCTAAGCTTATTCCCCACAGGATATAGGATAATAAAATCATAGGTTTGGGGGAAAAAAAGGAAATGTATTTCTAAGTTGAAAATGATTTTGGGGGCACCTGGGTGGCTCAGTCGGTTAAATGTCCAACTTGATTTTGGCTCAGGTCATGATCTCATGGTTCATGGAATTGAGCCCTGGGTAGAGCTCTTTGCTGACAGCATGGATCCTGCTTGGGATTCTCTCTCTCTCTCTCTCTCTCTCTCTCTCTCTCTCTCTCTCTCTGCTCCTCCCTTGCTTGTGTTCTCTCTCTTGCTATCTCTCTCAAAATAAATATATATATTTTTTAAATAAAGTGATCTTTAAAGTAATCTTTAAAATGTTCTTTAGGAATATAGGAAGTTTGGTAAGTTCCTCTTTAGAAATGCCTTCAGAATCAGACTCACTCATGAAATTCAGAATTTCTATGTAGTAATATATTTAGCATCCTACATTCCATAATTTCTCTTATTATCTTTATTTACTTGTTGCATTAATTATGTGCATGCCTATGTTTACAAGTAGATTTTAAGCTCCTTTAAGGGTACAAACCACGTTTCACTGAAATTTACATCTTCCACATAATCTGGGGAAATGTTTTCTATTTGATCATTTCTATTTTTTAACTTTTTTTAATGTTTATTTTTTTGAGAGAGAGAGACAGACAGAGCACAAGTATAGGAGGGACAGAGAGAGACAGAGACACAGAATCCAAAGAAACCTCCAGGATCTGAGCTGTCAGAACAGTGCCCAACGCAGAGCTTGAACCCATGAACTGTGAGATCGACCTGAGCCGAAGTTGGACACTTAACCGACTGAGCCATCAAGGTGCCCTGACCATTTTTATTTTTAAAATTACTTAGGACAGGGGTGCCTGGGTGGCTCAGTCGGTTGAGCATCCAACTTCGGCTCAGGTCATGATCTCATGGCTTGTGAGTTCAAGCCCCCCGTTGGGCTCTGTGCTGACAGCTCAGAGCCTGGAGTCTGCTTCAAATTCTGTGTCTCCCTCTCTCTCTGCCCCTCCCCCACTCATGCTCTGTCTCTCTCTCTCTGTCAAAAATAAATAAACATTAAAAAAAATTACAAAAATAAAAAATAAAATAACATAAAATACTTAGGACATATGAGAACTCATGTGGATATAAGGACAAAGCACACAAAGAAAGAGAAATGTGGGAAGGTTGGGTCACACTCTATAGTTCCAAACAGGCTGTTTTCCTAGGCAACCCAAATAAGCAACAGTTGTTTTCCTGAAAGGGTTATGTTGTTTATAGTTGCTACTATGAGTTCAACAAGGAGAGGGAACTCTTAGGGGATGGTCTAAAATTATTTCATTAAAGGAGAAGAAGTCTACCTTATAAAGTCTATTTGTTACAGCTCATGTAGAAAACTGACCAACAACCAAAATGAATGATTGTTAAACTGAGGGCCAATAATTAATATGAGTTGATGAGCTGAGAATGTATGTGCTACAAAGAGGGGGCAAAAGAGCTGCTGATGTACACATTGTTGGAGAAAATTAGTAGTTTGTGGAAGAATATGGAACTGCTCTCCCCACCCAAGTTCATCAGGTTAGAGATTTTCATACCATGAAGTTTGTGCTAAGATGGAGGTCAGAGCATGAACTGTTCATGTTTTAAGTACCTGAAAGCAGAAAGTGGAGATTATTTAAAATGTTCACACAGAGCAGGAAATAGAAACACTTTCTAGAAGGTTTAAGTGACATTGACACTGAACTACAACAGGTCTTCAGTTTTCAGGTGGAGAAAGAGGCAGGAAACAAACAGGAAACAAGAGAAGAGGAAGGAAAGAAAGGAGGAAAAACACAACACCTTTAGAAAAAGTTGGCAAAGAAGTGCTAGACTTTTGTCATTGCAGTTTGTCACCAAACTCCTTAAAAGAATCAGAGTAGTTAGTGGGTATCAATGTTTATTTTTAATTTTAATTTTTTTTAATTAAACAAATTAATTTGTTCTGTTTTCAAAACCATTAAACTTATTTTTAAAGAAGATAGAAAATATCTTGGCTTGTATCAGTTTGCTTAGCTCTGTTGTAGCAGACTGAAAATGGATTATGAACTTGTCCGTTCATGAACAACCAAATATCCTATTCTTGGCTGAAATGACAGCTTTGGTTAATTCTGTTGCAGGCATTTACACTTCTGTGGGCAGTGCACCATGGCCCAAGGTATTCATGAGAGAAGCTTCCAGAGGGTCTACTCTTAATACTTACAGTATTATAAGGACTTGCGCTATTAAAAAGTATAGGTTTCTTTTCACTAATGGTAATTTCCTCTCTTGCTTACCTCTCTTAACATTTTGCTGATGTAAACCGAAAGGACCAGTAGTCCACACCACGAATACTGAATGAATGGTTTTGCCTGGAAATGTCATTGTTTCCAATTTCCAACATCTCTCAGAATTCTTCACCCTCTACCCTTGAAATGTTCTCTTGCTTTCACTTTATATGTCAACAGCTCAACCTCCCTAATCAATCTCTCTTGTCTCTGCCACTGCAGAAACTGCAATGGTAGGAGTGGTGGATATAAGATTGGAGCTTTAATTTTCAATTCCATATGCTCTTTGACCGTGTCCTGTGGAAGCTGTGAGATTTCAGTGTCCCATTTTTTAAGCAAGCATTTGTTGTCAATAAGTCTGGCAGATGGCCACAACACCTGGGGCAATTAAGCCCCAGGGATGGATGAGTAGTTTCTAAGGTGAGCAGAATTTTTCATCTGCTCAAATGGCACTTTAGGGGTTTGAGCAAGCAGCCAGTGATGGTTGTCTGGGGTATGTGCCTCATACAAGCCCACCTTTTGGTCCCCCAGATACTTCCTGGCTATCCCTCTAAAAAATAGGAAAAGCTAGAAAATAAATATTTAGTCTATTTTACATCTGCTGGAATTGGATCACTTTGCTCCTTTGGGTTTGTCTTTAAGAAGCAAGATCAAACGGTTTCCATGAAATTCCACTTACATTTTAAATGCATGACTTATTTTGGCTTATTCTGTTGTAGAATATTCCAAAATCAAAATTAAATGCTAAAGAATAAATTAGCCCATTTAAAAGATATTAGTGTGCCACATAACAGATGTGGCTACCAACATTCTAAGTCAGGCCTTCCCCTCCAAATTTCCCACCATCCCTTTCACCTGTGCAACCCTCTAATTAACATTGTATGATTAAATCATCCCAAATCAGTATTTAGGAAGAAGGTAATTGGAACCTAGGTTATTGTTTTGAAAGTTTGTTTCTTAGAATAAAGCCACAGAAATCTTTTGTGAATTGGGCAGTTTGTTTGTTTGTTTGTTTTCTGTTTGAGGGTGTGCAATAAGTTGGCTTATCCAAGGAAGCTCTTACATCCCTGCAAACTTTAGTCACATTGCCATGTAAAGTCATTGCCAATTTTCAAAAACGAGTCTGGACTGCTATTCCAATTCACCAGTGTTCCGCCTCCGTGGCAGATGGTGTTCGCTTATGGAGGGGACACAGCTGAAATTGCACAGTGGAGGTGTCATTCCATTGCTAAGGTTTTAGATTTTGTTGCTCTGAAGAACTCATATGCCAGAGAGTTACAGCTCCTCGGTCTTCTTTGCTCTGTATCACTGGCTGGTGTCCACCTTTCTCCCCATTTCCTCTAGACCTGAGCATCATTTCTGGACCACAGATCTTCCCTTTCTGAACTTTTTTTTTTTTTTTTTTTTTTTTTTTTTTTTTTTTTTTTTTTTGTAAACACATTGAGTTCTATGATTTGCTGGTAATTCCTGAATATTCAGTTTGGCCCTGCATCTCAGTGCCTTTCTGAAGGAAATATCTGGACAACCTTGTGGCAGTAGTTGGAGAATCCTCTAAATGCTGAGACCCAACCTGTCAAAAAGTTGAAGTGGCATGAAGGACAAAAAGATCATGGCTTTCGAGTTCAGACAGACCAGATTTGAACTTGGCTATGCCACTTGTTGTCAGTGTAGTTCAGGGCATACACTTGACCTATGTTATTTATAAAATGGAAATAATAATTCTGTAGAAACCTCACGGGATTTGGAGGATTAAATGAAATTCAATCTTTATGTTTGATACAATAAGTGATAACAATTTGTGTTTTTCTTCCTGCTAATTTGTTAATAGTTGTAAACTTCCAACATTGGAATTATCTTTGATTTTTCACCTCTTTACCTTCTAAATCAAATGTATTGCCATGTTTTATTAATTATTGCGCCTCTCTTTTTCTGTGTCCATGGCTGCATTTGTTATTAATTCAGACCATCATTGCTTACCAGGAATACGGCTATATTTTATGTTCAGAATTCTTTACCTTTCCCTATCCCATCTAATATAACTAAAATTTCTTTCCATTTAGTAAACATTATTTTGAATCTACTACTTGCCATAGAGATTGTTAGGCTATATCCTAAGTGGGGTTGCTAGACTCTTGGAAGGCACCATTAGTTAAGACTTGGGCTCTGGAGCCGGATTGCTTGGATTCAAATGCCAGCTCAACCATTTATTAGCTATTTAACTTTGGGCAATATCTCTTTTTAGTATCTCGTATCTTGGCTTCTCATCTCTAATAAGAATATAATAATAGTATCTCATTTCATAATGATGGCTATAAGAAATAAAGGAGATAATGAATAAAAACTTCCTAATATGTAGGAAGCACTCATAATTTTTATTTTTTATTATTAATAATCTTCATATATTTGTTTCAGCCTTGGCCTCCCATTTTGAACACCTACAATGACCACCTCTTCACGTTATATGAAATTGATGCGTGTGTATTTGAGTTCTCCATTAACTTCCTTTTAATCAATTGATACCAAGTTCTTTGACGCCTGCCTAAATAAAGTACATTCAGCCTGCATACATACTCATTTGTCTTCTTTCCTCTGTTATTCCTAGACTTCCAATCACCAACATGATTGGTCCACAATAGAGATTCTCTGTCTCACTCAAACCATTATGCATATTCATGGATCTTCATTTTGGCCTGATGTATAGAATATGATGACTGATTCGTACATTTACCTCATTCCTACTTTTCTACTTTTTAATTTTTGCTAATGTCACACGTTCTGCTTAGCACTTGCTTTTTAAGAATCTTGTCCCTACTCAGTGCTCCTAAACTGACCACTCTTGTATTCCCTCTGCCTTTAGAACAATTATGTTCTGTTTGTACTATGTTGAATCTATTACTCCATATGCCTGCTTAAATCTTTCTGCTCCAACCACATTGGTCTCCTGCTGTTCCTGAAGCATGTCAAGCATTAATCCTTCTTAGGGCCATTGCACTTGCTTTCCTTCCCCTTTAACTGAAAATAATGCTTTTCTCTAGATATCTGCATGGTTTATGCTCTTACCTTACTCAGGGCTCTGCTCAAATATCACCACCACAGAGAACTCCTCATCACTTTTACATGGTTTTATTTTTCATTGTAGCATTTCTTTCTTTTTTTTTAAATTATTTTTAACGTTTATTTATTTTTGAGAGAGAGAGTCAGAGCATGAGGGGGAGAAAGACAGAGAGAGAGGAAGAAACAGAATCCAAAGCGGGCTCCAGGCTCCGAACTGTCAGCACAGAGCCCGACATGGGGCTCAAATTCATGAGCCATGAGATCATGACCTGAGCCGAAGTTGGACGCTCAACCAACTGAGCCACCCAGGTGCCCCTTATTTTTCATTGTAGCATTTGATAGAGGTAGCTCTGATGTTTATTTTTTATTGTTCTTTTCCCCCACTAGGGGGAAGGGCCACTGACTGTTTTGTTCACTGTTCTATGCCCAGCTCCTAGCATAGTGCCCTTTATATAGTAGACTCTTAATTAAAATTTTTGATGGAGGAATGAATAAATTGTAACCAGGTATCCCCTACCAAAAATAAAATCCTAAGTGCTTAAAATGTTAAGACAATATCTTTGATTTTGTAACATACCACCATGTACTGTGATATAGAGGAAACCATACTAGTTTTTGGATAAAACTGGCCCAAATCCCCAAATTCTCAAATATTAACTGAGTGGATCACAGTAAATATCTCTCTGAGCTTCAACATATTTATGTGTAAAGTATAATAATACCCACTGTGATAATTAACTTTATGTCAACTTGCCAAGGACATAGTGCCTAGTTGTTTGGTCAAACATCAATCCAGATGCTGCTAGGAAAGCATGTTTTAGATGCGATTAACATTTAGATAAGTAGACTTTGAGGAAAGCAGATTACCTTCTGTAATGTGGGCAGGCCTCATCCAATCTGTTGAAGGCCTTAAGAGAAATGACTATTGTTTCCTGAAGGAGAAACAATTTTGCCTCAAGACTGCAACATAAAAACCCCACCTCAGCTTCCAGTGGGGAGATTTTGCTCTCAACATTGCAACATCAACCCTTCCCTAGATCTTCAGCCTGCTGGCTGGCTCTGAAAATTTCGGATTTAGCCCTAATTGTATGAGCCAGTTCCTTAAAATCTCATCCTCTCCTCTCTTTCTGTCTCTACCTCATATCCCAGGTGTGCGATGTGTAGGCAATGCGTGTGCCTGCATGTGCACACTTATATACCTATATACTACATTCTTTTTCTCAGAAGAACACTGACTGATAAACCTACCTTGCCTGACTGAAGTTAAGATTAGATGAGGTATGTGTTTAAAAGTCTTTAATGTGTTTACAAGAGCAGCAATCATTATGTGGTCAGTAAATTCTTTTGGCGGGTTAACATGTCAGTCACATAGTAGGTGGTCAGTAAATATATGATGAATGAATGAATGAACAAATTAATGCCAGAAATTGGATGACCTCTGAACAAATATTATTCTAGATAGTTGTAAAAGCTCATGTGATTTGGTCACCATTAATCATTCCTGAACAGTCTTTGAGGCTGAATGTATAGCACATTGCATTCTCTGTGAAGATGTAAGGAAGCTTATCCATATGCAACATCATTCACTGAGAGTAAGTGAGTATTTCTTTTATAATGGCAAAAGTACTATTTGAGATTGAAAGGAATGTGGATGCCAAATCATTCCATGAATTTGCCATGGCTTTGAGATAAACCTCATTTTCTATATCCAAAAACACTCTGTAAGAGTGTTTTGAACACTAGTTGGCTAATTGGGGCAATATTCTTTGAGGAAAAAAAAATATATATATACACACATACATATGATATATACATATCATAAAAATGTTAAGTATTTTGTGTTAGATGGAAATGGGAGGTGGTAAGGGATTTTTAAAATGTTTAAGCATATGGAAATTAGGTACACAAAATTTAAGAATATGTTAATTCAGATGATGTTCTAATGAAAACATATTATGCTCTAAGAATTTAGAAGATTGAAATAGTCACTGTTGAAATTTAGCAGATTCCCATGTATTGTAAAGGTATTTGGCAGTATGTGGACTTAGAGGCTTATCAGATGCCTTCACACTTGGGGTCTCACAGAAGGTATCAACTACAAGTCTAAGAGGTAGGCCCACAGGTCAAGCAAGGATGACAGAGCTAACCCCAGGACAGAGCTAACTCTACCTTTCCAATCTCCCCGATTTGATAGTTGGGGATAAAAGCCCAAATGAGACTGTTTTTGTTAATTAAGATAGGAAAGTGTCTAAAATAAGAAAACATCCTTGCCACTTTTAAATATGCTTGCATTATAAATCTACTCACTGAAATAACAAGCTTCTCAAACATTATTAAATACTTACTTAAAAATTCATTTTTAGTACTTACATATTATATTGTGTTTTGTTTATTTCAGCAGATGCTAAAGTAAGCCTGCCAGTTCCATGGGAATTTTAGCAACAAGACAGAGGAGATATCTAGTTCTTTTCTAAGTATTTGAATTCAGGCCAACTATAGGGTATTAGCAGCTAGATGTGTTTAAGCTGTCAGATTTTTTTCCTTTTTTTTTAATGGAAGTTCTACAGATTGGAACATCAATGCATTAGAGATATTTGGGGGGAAGAAAAAACACATTAAAGAAATCATAGGCAATTTATAGACTTGCCCATCAAATCCTAGGTTCCCTAAGGGACATAAAATGTCTTATGGCTATAAAGTGTGGCTAAGTAAAGTGACATATCGGACATTAATTGAATTCCCTGTCTTAAAGAAGAGAGATCTGTGCTAGAGCAATGGAACTTGCGAAAACAAAACATTATTAAGCTGAACTGTATTTAAAATTCACACTAAAGTTTGTGCCCTATGCCATAGCATTCAGGAGTTGTCCCCAACATTGTCTCTTGGTGTCATCGGTGTTCCTTTGACTTGTGGTGGGCATGTGGCTGGGAAGCCAGCATAAGTTAAGAGCACACATCACCTGGAAGTAGATGAATAATAACAAGAGTGCACGTGAAGGGGGAGGGCACAGAAGGAGGGCTGAGACAGCCATCCACTGAGATTTGCTGCTATATAGGGAAGAGCTCAAGGACCAGCAGAGTGACTTAGAAAAAGCCACTGAGGGACCGGTTCTAATCCAAGGGATCTATAATCTGAGGGATCCGGCTTCCATGCTTGCCCTACTATTATATCATCATTTTTCACTAAGCAAAATGAAATTTGTTACAAATGACTGTTCTGTTGATGTATACAGGTCTGAAGTGTCTTCAATCTGATAATACTATTAAATAAGCTGTGAGACACCCCTCAGCATGTGTATCTTTTACTAGAAATTCAAATAGTTGCCACCAAAGCTTTCAGCAGAGGGGAGGAAACTTTCCCTCACCCCCTGTCTCTTTAGTTTCTATCTCTAAGTTACACTGTTCTGTGCATGGTGGCCTCTTGGGCCATTTTATAAAGCCTTGTCATCAAAGCTAAAAATACCTGCCAAATTGGATTTAAAGAACAGTGCATGTGCGTACTGATTTTTGCTTGTTTGTTTTCAATTTTGCTAAATTGCAGATACATAATTCTCTGCACAGCTGAGCACTGTGCTCTTTCATATATTTTTCCCCTATCAGAAATTTAAAAATATACATATATATTTTCCAAATTAGCTTTCACCAAAACATAATTTTATTAATATATTTTTAAGTTTAAGGTGATGGAAACCTACCTTCAAAAATCTGTCACTAAAGATTACAGACATTATGTTAGACAGGCAGCCAACATGTTGGCCACAGGTTTTATTGTCCAAATCTGCTCAATGAAACCCCACACCAACCTTGGTCATTATGAAATAAGGCTGCAGATATTTTCAGAGAATCTAGAGGCCACAAAATCTGCATGTCATATGCATACATTTGCATGTGAAACTAAAGAGGACTTAACTTCAAGTGGGAAAACTAAGTGACTTCCTGAACTTAATGCTTTTGTTTCATCTCAGTGGTCATGTCTTAACATAAGAAATTTACAACTGGTTGTGCCATGATGCTTGGGAAAAGTGGGGTAGAAGTAATCATAGCAACTAGCAGGAAATCAAGCTTCAGATGATGGATAAATGGACAGCAAAGTTCTCTGTTGTTCTGTTTGTCTCCTTTTTCTACAGGGTTAATAAGGTTAAATTTTTTTAAGTTTTATTTATTTGTTTTTGATAGAGAGGGAGAGAGAGGAAGAATAAGTGAGGGAGGGACACAGAGAGAGAGACAAAGAGAGAGAGAGAGAGAATCCCAAGCAGGTTCTGTGCTATCAGCACAAAGTCCAATGCAGGGACTTGAACCTATAAACTGTGAGATCATGACTTGACCTCAAATCAAGAGTCAGAGGCTTAACTGGTGGAGTTACCGAGGTGCCCCTAAATTTGTAATTATATACTCTAATTAATCAGGTAGCCATAGTTCAATACTAGCTAGTGGTAAAGAAAGAACTGAACAAATCTTTTTGACTCCTATTATTTTGATATTTCTTTTCTATCATACTGTCTTAACATGATAACCTTAGCTACAATAAAGTATAGAATTTGAAGACAATCCACATCATTTTGTAAGTACTTAATAGATCTTCCCCTTTCTAACCCAACAAAAGGCATCTGAGTGATGTTCGTGGAAGCTGAAAATAGCTAATATCTTATTCATAAAATTCAATTTCTGAGGAAAATACATCAGGAAAAGATTTGCTCTAGCTTTTCCAGGATGCAAACCCAATCATATCAGTCCAACATACAAAAACAATTAAATAAAACTCTTACTTCCCTTGGGCCCAAGGTCATTTCTGTATCTATTATTCTTGTAATATTATTGATTTTCAGTTATTTTTAGTGTAGCCAAACCAAGTAATATTGACATATACTAAATATAATTCTTTTTTAATGTTTATATATTTTGAGAGAGAGAGAGAGTGAGAGAGAGAGAGTGCAAATGGGCTAGAGACAAAAAGAGAAGGAGAGAGAGAATCCCAAGCAGGCTCCAAGCTGTCAGCACAGAGCCCAACATGGGGTCGATCCCATGAACTGTGAAATCATGACCTCAGCCAAAATCAAGAGTCACATGCTTATCCGACTGAGCCACCCAGGCGCCCCACTAAATATACTTCTTAACCATTACGATGATTAAAAATAACACATCAACAGGTTTTCCAAACAGTGCTTTACACTCCTTCTTTATAATCGTATAATTTTCAACTATTAATTTAACATACATTTATTGAGAATAAGCTACGCTCTAGGCATTGTAAAAAGCTTTGAGTCTACAAAAATAGCAGAATCCCCTCCCTGAGTAGCTCAAATATCTTAGTGCTTAAAAGGAATTGTAGAAGAGCTTTTAATTCAGTTTGTCACAATATTCTTCACAGCTGCTGTCACCCATTTCATGGAAAGGCTTGTGGCAAAACCCCTATAGGGGAATCGGAGGGCCTGAGTTAGAACCTGCATGCTGAATAACCTTGGGTTAGTCAGTGACCAGTGAAATTCTTAAGCTTGTTTATTAATTTATAAAATAGGACGGTAATAACACCTATCACTTAGGGTTATTTTAAGAATGAAATGAATTGATACCATGTCAAGTGGCTAATAGAGTGGCTTGCGTGGAGTCCATATCACAAATAGTAGCTATTTTCAAGGAATTAACATTTAAATAAGCAACTCATTCTGCTTTCAACGGTTCTAATGTCACAAAGTTCTGAAATCTGCCTCCTTGCAAATTCCAGCCATTGGAACTCATTATGCTCACTGGAGCAGATAAGTTTAATTCTTTCTTACACATGAACACCCTTAAGATATTGAAACAGTTTCTACCCATCTTCATTTTTTCCCAGTTGAACATCTGCAGTGAACTTTTATTGTTACTTAACTATTTTTTCTTAAGTGTAACGAACATATTAGAACCTTCCAAACCATTTATGCTAGAGTGGGAATCAGCATAGGATAGAACATTTTGTACCTAATTTAAATCTGTTTAGTAATTAAAATCAGAAAATAACCTCTCCTAGTTTTTCTTATGAGATAAACTCCCTTAAACTTTCACTGGGGCAGTAGTCTCCTAGCCTGTCATCTCTATTGCTGCCATTCCAGTTTCGATCCTATCCTCTCTCACTTGGGTTATTCCATAGTTTCTAGTCTCCCTTACCAGCAATTAACTACATTCTTATTCCAGGGAGATCTTCACAAAATACCAATATGACTAAAACCACTGTTAGCTTTGTGTGACACACAAAATGAACTCAAAACTTGTTTTGCATATTTTGTAGAGTCTTTATCCTCTTACCTCTTTATTTCTTGCTAAACTGACTTCTCAGTTCATTCCCTCTGCCCTACCCCACCTCGTTATACACCTGCTATGTTGAGCAACTTGGAGCTCCTGGAATGTGCTCTATCTATATTTTAAGGCTCAATTTTTTTCTATTCCTTGTGTATCTTTTTTAAAATTGGCACTAAGCTTTCCAGACTCAGTTCTTTTCTGCTCTGATGTCATTCTGCTATGACTTTCTCCTCTCCTGAGTTTATTTAAGCTCTGTATTTTATAATGATTTATGTCACAGCCTGTAGCACTTTGTTATCTCTATAAGTGTTTATATCTTTCTTTCTTCACACACTAAGACATATTTACAGAACTACCAGTCATGAACTCTTCCAAGGAAAACAGTTTTCCCTTCATCCCTGCTATATAAAGATCTGTGAGTTGGACCACAGTTCTGTTCTTCTGGTAAGGACTTCCATCCAGGAATGTTTAGCCAACGTGAAGGCAGTTAGTCTAAAGAATGCAAAGGATCCAAAATGACCTATGACTTATGACCAATGGCATACCAGCTATGAACATTTGAGTGACTGATCAGGTTCTCTGGGCAAACCTAGTTACAAAGAGCTGAGTCCTAAATTGGAGGTGAAAGAATTTCTGGGAGTACTTTCGCAAGTCCATATCTCCATGTCTGATTACCTGTCTACATCTGTACCCACATACTCTGCCTCCCCATCTTTACTACAGATGTACCTGCTGACAGTGCTTGTGTAAGGGCAACCCTCCCCTGGTACACTCCATCCTACCTCTCTCATGTATTCAAGAATATCAGTCTCATGATTCTCTCCTTTTTTTCTTACCTTATCACTCTCCACTCTAATAAATCATTCTCATCAACTACAAATATCCTATAACTTCTTCTATCGGAAAACATATGTATATGTTTTTTCTTGACTCTATCTCTCCTTCTTGCTACTGACCTGTTTCTCTTCTCCCTTCAATGGCAAAATTTCTGGGATAAAGTCATCTCTAATAGATGTAATAACAGTGTTCTCTAATTCCCTGAGCCCACTCAAATCAAGCTTTTACTCTACTACTGCAGAGGTACCCTTTGGTCCTTCTTTTGCTTGATGACTCAGAGGTTTTATTCTACTGGTCAACCCCTCTCCCATGAAACACTTTGTCCACCTGTCCTTCAGGAGATCACACTTGTCCAGGTTTCCCTCTACCTCACTGACTCTCCTTGGGAGCCAGCCTCTCCAGCTGTTTTTCTCATTGTTTCCATGCATTAAGTCAATTCTCTTTTTCTGTCTAGACTCTTCTTATTAGTATTTTCATTCAGCTAGGTAGTTTTATATAACATCTATACACTGATAGTTCACACATTTTAATCTCCAGTTCATACTACTTCCCTTAACTGTAGATTCCAAATGTCTCTTAGACATATACCACTTATGTCTCCCAACCTCTGCATTTACCCCTCCATGATACACTTTTATTAATGCAGTAGCCAGAGCAATGCTCTTATAACATTAGTCACAGGATGTTCCCCTTCCTCTGTGACCCTCTTGTACAATACACAAGTCAGAATCCCTGCTATGACCTAAAGGTCACTACATGCTCTGGTCTCCCTCCTCCCTGTTATCTCCCTGACTTCATTTTCTATTGTCCTCCTTGGTCACAGGACTCCCATCAAACATGCTCCTGACTCAGAGGTTTTACACAGGTTCTTACCTCTGTCTGTAATTCTCTTCCCTTAAATTTTCCTTGACTTAACTTTATTCCCCTCACAACTTTGCTCAAAGGTTACTTTATTCATGAGGACACCCATGACCCTGTATTTAAGACTGAACTACCTCCTCACACACTGTGGTTAATGCCTTCTTCCCTGCCTTGTTTCCTTCTACAATGCTTAATCAGATATATCCTTTTATTTATTTACTCAAACTCTTTTTTATCAATATAGTCTCCTAGACTTTAAGCTTCAAGAGGACAGGGATTAATACCTAATTTTCTGCCTGCTATATCTGACCAATACAGTCTTAATAGTCCCCTCAGCTTGACTAAACTTTAGACAAGTTAATTTCTGACTATAAGCCCCTGACCTCCTTTTTCTTAGAGCATTTGCTTTAGAAAACTTGCAATAGTAAATTTTTTCTCTGCTTCTTTGTGATGTAAATTTTCTTCCAGCCAGTTTTACAACCCACGCACAGGATGTCTTTCTCAAAGACCTGAGAGACATCCCTTTCAAATGTAATCATCAAGAAAAATTGAACTCCAATCTCCCCAGCTCTGTGGGAGGGTGGGAGCCTAAGGTCAGTAAGCACCAATTAGCAAACATTGGTGACCTAGTCACATTGACTGAAGTCCCCCTTAACTTTCTCTAGTACTTTTCTACCAGCTCACTCCAAGTGCTTAAAAACTCTCCTGTCTTTTGTTTCAATGGGGGTGAGTGCAGCTCTGTGTTGAAGTCCTCTCCCCCACAGCAGTAACTTGAATAACTGTCGTGCCATATTCAATGAATCCAGTGTAACTTCTTCTTCACACCCCTCTTATTTCTCTTTAACATTCCATATACTGTGCCTGCACATAGTATATAGTTAAGAACTGTTTGTCAAATAAATAAATGGATGCAAATCCTCATAAAAACAAAACCTTTGAAATGGTAGGAGGGAAACATAAAAGATAGACTCTCATAGGCAGAGAGAAAAGGAAGGAGAATATGCTTAGGAAACAGAAAAAAAGAAGGAAGGAGGTGGGGAGAGAGCAAAGCACAGGTGACCTCTGGGCTGTTTCTGTCAGTTTCAGGTTCATACATATAAAATATATTACAAATGCACTAAAGACATTATCAGAAATTATTATATATTATGTGTATACAATTATATTTACAATATACTGAAAGGATATATTACATATAATGATATAAAAATAAATATATCCTTACATAAACCTGCTTTTTCTTAAGTTTAATTGAGTGAATTTCCTGAATCTCTGATACTAGCTGTTAGATGTGACCAATTAGAACTCTCCATTAGATTGTGATCTCTTATAAAAGACCCCATATTTGAATTTGGTGTCCCTGGCATTGTACCTACTATGTATCAGGTATTCACTGGCCAATTTTAAAACAAAAATGTAAGCATATCAATATCTTACTGTTCCATCATCCTCATAAGTAGGTCTTCCAACAGTTTATGATGACATTTTAGGCAAAATATATTTTATGTGGTCAAGATTGGAAAGAAAGTTAGTTATATGACTATCTTACCTTTGGATAACAATAATAACTTTCAATACCAGTGGAAACGAATACAATTCTTTTGGAGTTTAATAATTGTTAATTGAGGCCCTCACCAATTTCTGGTTGTTAGTAATCAGACTTAAGGCAATGTAGAAAAACATCTAGGCCCACTAATATGTGTAAAACATTCAGATTCCACGTTCTGGTTTTATTATCACTTTGCCAACATAGGATGGCTGATTTTGCTGGAAAACCCAATCAGAGAGCTCTCTGAAAGGAAGCAGCCAATAAATGTATAGTAAAGAGATGCATTTCCCCTTTGTTTGAATGACCCCTCTACCCAGTGGTTCTTCCTAGTTCTAATCTTCAGACCAGACACTTTCTCACAGCTGGCTGAAACATCTTAATTTACTATTATTGTCTTCATAGGTCAGGAGATCTTGTTCCCGTCTCAAATATAGTTTTGACTTAAGAGGCAGAAAGTTGTTGTGCATAGCTTCATAGTTCAGTCTTTTGCCAGTTAACTTTGATGAACTCTGTGTCAATTCACAACAAAACAGGACTTTTCCCATCCCTCAGAATACGAAAGTCTCTCCTGACCTTTAAAGCAAAAACAAAAAGTATCTAAAGGATTCTTAAGTCCCCCATGCTAATTATCTTAGCAATTTGGTTGAACAGGAAGATAGATTTTATACTTCTGTGTATCGATCTATTTCATCTGAACAACCTTTTGTGTGAAATAATTCTTTTTGTAAGCAGTCAATTGAGATACGAGGAAAACATCTATCTTTGACTTTAATTCAGGGGTTTTTTTTGGGACCAGGCTAAAGGGATGTGTATCGAATGATTCATGATAAGACCAAAGACATGGAATTTGCTTCTTTTTCTAAGGTACAAATGTCAAAGTCAAATGGAGATTGTTAAGGCAGTCTTCAGCCATAGGGCTCTAAAACACAGTGATCTCTCCAATTCTCAACAGGTTAGACCTGCCCTAGCTAAATGCTAACTACGAGCCAACCACAGACTACATGAAGAGGAGCCTGAGGGGATATGTTGTTCTGTAAAGGGGTCAAATGCATGGTTCAAATCAGTCTCACAGCATCTTCATTTCTTAGAAGAGGGAATTATCTGTATTGAATGCTAGAGATGGTCCAATGGGAATACAACGTGCTTTATTCTGCTCCTATTACATAAAAGGATTTAGGGAAGGTTGGAAACAAAATACATATAAACCACCCACATGGGTGCGTGCATACACATTCGTTAAATCATCTAATGATCTGCTTTCATTTGACAAAGGCAAACTCTTCAGTGCTAAAGATTGAATGACCTCTCAAGAGACCATCTTTGGAACATTATTTATTAACGTTACAGTGAGATGCTCAAATATTTCATGTTTTTCTTACTCTATGGGAAATGCGATCAAATGGTAGCAATAAAAAAATGGAATTTTACTGATCCTCACTCCAGGCTCATATTGTTCCTACTTGTTTTGCTTTAGCTCTTAATTATATTTAGCACTTTTTATTGCATATTCACATTTAGCTAGGGCCTAGAACCTGCTGAGACATGTTACATCTTCCTTCTCCTAGGAGGCTTCCTTCTGACATTTCACATGAACTATTTAGATGTCTTTTTAAAACACTTTTCAATCTGGGGGGAAATTATGAGGAGGCCAATTCATAGTGGCTTGCTTTAAGATCTCAATAAACAAATATCCTAGAAAATATTGCTTTTAAAAGAAGTTTAAAATGTCTTATTTATTGCAGTTACTCTTAGGGGGAATTGGATTGACCTGAAATAACTACTATTTAAAAATTATTTAACAATTATTATTATTATAACTTGTACTACTGAGGAAAATGTGGTGATAGGCTTAGAATATTATTTGTGGTTCTGATTAGTATTTTGGAAATTACTAAGTAGATTTGAACAAGGAATGAGGCTTCAGAGGCCAATCTGCAGACATGTTTAGGACCATAGAGGACCACATTGACCAAATATTGTCGATAATTTAAATACTTCTATACTAAACACATACATAAAAATACATAAAGAGAAACTCTGATGGAGTGTAACATTGGTGCAGAAAGTGAAGTCTGATAAATTCCTTACTAAAATTATTTTCCTTTACAATAAACCAGGGGATGGTGGCGATAACACGACATTTATCTAGTAGTTTATTTGATCATTTGTTCACTGAACAAAGGTCTAATATAGATCCTTCTATATGCCAACCACCATATCAGACCTTGGTATTTAAAAATAAATAAGACTGCTTAAGGAAGTTCAGGCTTGCTAAGAAAGGTGGAATGTGTTGGGGGAAATATACAGCAATGTTATTAGTACTGAAATAAGTAAACAGCCTGGTCATAGAAATGAGAGCTGTCTCAAAAATGTTCAAGGACTGCCCATTGTGTTTAGCATAGTTAAAACTGCCCAGCATGGCCTTTCTCTACCAAACTACTTCCTATACTTTTCCTCCTGGACACTTTGCTCCAACTGCCTGGGTCTTTCAGGCTCTTGATCATTTCAGGACTTTTCTTAACTTAAGGCTTCTGTCTAGTCTCCTGCCTCCACCTGGGCTGCTCCGGTACTGCTCTCTTCATGACTGTACTCTCATCCTTCAGTAAAGAGTGAGACTCCTAGCACATTGTGGTTTCCTCCCCATCCCTGACTGCCTTATGTAAGCAGGCTTCCCTGATCAATTTCTACTCTTTTTCTTTGGGTATAAGCTTTATTAACACAATTCATAATAGCATACTATGCTATTTACTTATTTGCTTATTTATTTGTATCCATACCCTCTCCATCCTAAGTTGTAAACCTGATGAAAGCCACTTTATGAAAAGTTTTAGCAGTCACGGGAGCTCAACAAGATATTGTAAGAATAACTGTGAAAGGAACAAATTGGGAAATTTTTCAGATATGATAATATTTTTCTTCTTTATCAATTCCAAGGTTTCAGAGTTTTCAAATATTTCTTTGCTTTTTTCTTTTCATCCTTGAGAAAGTTCTTCCAACCAAATGAAATGGAGCTAAAACCTGGGCTAGCACCAAAATACTAAGAAAGTTCTCAGAAATATCTGTCTGTCGGTCTACCTGTATCTCCACCGGGGGCACACTTGGAAGGATATTAAACCATAATCATCTCTTTCTAAACATTGTTGAACAACAAATGATTGTCAAAGGATTCTCTGCCACACTGCAAGTGAGAAAGTGCCACAGAGGAGAGAAAGATGGTTAGCGTGAATCCCTCCAGTCACTTTGAAATAAGTGAGAACAGACCACTTCTATCTGATCATTATTTACCTTTGATCCTTCACCTCTTGAAAATTCCAACCATCACAATTGCAATCTTTCCCAGAGTAGGAAATATGATCCACCAGATTTATATTTCTCTTCTTTCCATGTGGAATAAGGGAAGGAAGGAGTGCTGAGAAGTCATATTCTTTTCAGAGTATGTCTAGCAACACTTTTGCACTTGATGAAATGCCAATGAAAGCTAATTGTGCTACATTGTGCATCTATTTGTGCATTCTATTTTCAAATCCACCTGTCCTTCCATCGCAATACAGCTATGTCTGGTATTACTGTGAAAAATCTGGATTTGATATAGATACATACAGAAATTTCCAACATCAAAATATTTAAAATAATCTATGTGAAATTTTTAGGAAGAAGATACGGTGATTATTGCAAAGATTTTTCAGGCTAGGTTAGAACAGAGAAAAGCACAAAACTGCATTTAGTATTCGCAACAAATCCTTAGTGACTAATGTGTGAGAATTTGGCAGGTAAGGAAGGTCATCTCTCAGACTAGTAAATCCACAGACTAGACAGAAATAAATATGAAGTGTGCCAAATTACACTGTCTCCTGTTTTAGACCCCTGACCTCAAAGGGCAGGTCTTTTCCATGTACAGATATTCCATCCCTGATGATAATTGGAAACTTCAGTTTACTTGCCATCGTGTAACAAAACATCTAGAGTATTGATTTGAAAAAAAAAATCTAGATATTTAGGCATTGTTTTGTCTAAATCTCTATTTAAACTGTACGGAAATAGTGTTTTAGAATTTTTTTCTGATGAAATAGATATTGATACATTCCCAATATCTTTCTACCTGTTAAAACCTGTCTGAAATTTCAGAAAACATTAAAAATTATGAAGTTTGTATGTCCTAATTAAATAGGTTATGCTCTTGGCGTTTTGTGGTGTAAGTTTAGTCTGTTACTTCACCGTCCTTTATATTTTATTATATGAACCTAAAGTGCAATTTCCTTATGCTCTTACTTTTCTCTCTTTTATGGTAAGTAGCTTCATACTTCTTTATAAAAATCCAATCATCTCACTTGTCCATATAAACCATTTTCTCAGAAGAGGCTATTTGCTTTGAGAGCTCACATCATTCTTGAAAGATTCTGCTTGTTTGTCCCTTGTGGTTAGAAATAAACTGTTGTACTTCTTAGAAAACAAAACTACTGAAGTTCTAGCTTGTAAATCAATCAGTAGAACACAATGACTTTCCAACCTGAGTGGTAATTTCAGCATAGCTCATTAGATGAGGTATGTAGCATCTGGATAACTGAAATGAAACCCCAAATAACAAAGCAGTTGAAGTTCAGTAAAATTTTAGAGAAAATTGTGTAAGTTGTCTTAGAAGGAACAGAATGCATTTCTGCCCTTAAGCACTCCATTTTTACATCAGCATAGCAGAATAGAGCCAGCTAGTGAACTAAAAATCAAAAATGGGTCATGGTGCTAGTTTTAAAAATCAGCATGTTATTGGAATATAAAAACAGTTGTATAAATTCTAGAAGCCACGGAATATTTGTTTCTAGAAATAAAAAGAACTCCTTGGCCACTGAACTGTCTTTTCTGAAAGCAAAATGTGGATACATTTATGAATCTCTTTTCTTATGTTTGTTTGAAAACATGATGCTACAAATGTATAATTTTTCTAAAGAGACGTAAAAATAAAAAGAAATAGATTCTGTTAGAGAAGTATGAGTTGGATGATACTAAGATTTCAGGCCCAAAATGGGGGGAGTGAAATGCACAATACAGATTATCTGCTGAAAATGAGAGACCTGGTATCAAGGACTTTGCTAAAAGTGGTTGGTTGCCATGGAAACAAGAAGTAAACGTAGATACTAATGGGGAAGAAAATACCATGTAGTGGTATCAGATAGGATCAGAGGGGCAGGAATTTTATCTTCCTTCTAATTTAGAAGGGGAAAAGAAATGAAGAGCGAAGTTGTCTAGGACAGATCAGAATCCAACTGAAACAGATTGAGGAGTCAGCGTATTACTTTAGGCTTATGGGTGAGGGTAGCCTACCCCAAGTGACTAGTGATGGGCTCTCAAAGCCACCCTCCAGAGGGAGGGGAAGAAACAAGGTTGAACAGTTGGATCCCAGGTTTGCCATGACTCTGGATTTAATACAGATAACCGAATATGTAGGTTTTGGATTTAATGGAAATAGTAATCAAATACATACATTTGTAATCAAATACATATATGTGTCTTAAATTTTTTTCAAAAGGAGTTATATATTTTTTGATTCTAGGATACCAGTGGATGAAAGATACATCAAATTAATCACTTTTTAAGAAACTAAATGTACATTTTACTCTTAATGCATCACATACACATCTTATTTAAGAAACTATAAAATGTGAAAATCTAGGATTTATTTGATGCTTGACAGAAGTTCTTTATACACACATAATACAAACTAAAGCAAAATATAACCTGTAATCTAGACTAACATCAGTAAGTTTCACATACTGGGGTGCCTGAGTGGCTCAGTCAGTGGGGTGTTGGACTCTTGATTTCCGCTCAGGTCATGATCCCAGGGTTGTGGGATCGAGTCCCACCTCGGGCTCTGTGCTGAGGAGCGTGGAGCCTGTTTCAATTCCAGCTCACAGTTTTCTTGCAAAAGCATGAACCCTGTCTCAGGGGGTTGTCATCCAAGAGGGAGTATGTGGGCACTTTTCAGCAGCAGCAGTAGAAACAATAAAATGATAATCATAACTATTATTCATTTGGCATTTGTCATACACCTTTCTTTGTATTTTATCTGAATGATCTCATCTCATTTAAAAACGTTTATTCATTTTTGAGAGAGAAAGAGAGCACAAGTGGGTGAGGGGTGGAGAGGGGGGAGGACAGAGGATCTGAACCAGGCTCTGCCCTGACAGCGGAGAGCCCAATGCAGGGCTGGAGCTCATGAGATGTGAGATCATGACCTGAGCCAAAGGTAGACACTCAATTGACTGAGCCACACAGGCGCCCCTCATCTCGTTTAATTCTTAAAAATAAACTTGTGAGATCTGTGCTTTGAATCTTCGCATTTCAGAGGAGATTTAGAAAAATCAAGTACCTCATCCAAGGACAAATGTCTAGTTAGCAGAAGAAACAGGACTCCCTTTCTGGTCTGGCTGATGTCAGTGTCAAGGCTCCTAATGCTTTGCTGTCTTGATGCTTCCAAGTGACACAACCCAAACTCCTAAGAAACTTGGCCTTCAAAACTGCCAGTGACTGAAGTTCTAGAAGAGCTTCCTAGTTCTAGAAATCAGTGGATGTCAGCCTGAGAGATGGGCCCCGTGAAGAATGGAATAAAATCATACACATGAAAACATACATATGTATTTCTATACAAAATTAATGACAGAGGAAGATTACATATTTATCTAGATAAATGCCTCCCAAAATGATTAGCCAAATTCAACATTCACTCTAACTATCCCCCCCCACACAAACATAAAACAAAAACTAGTACAAACATGAAAGATTGTTGAGCTGGAAATAAAATAAAGCAATATGTGTGTCTGTTTCCGAACATTCTTTTTTCCTCTGAACTGTAGACCTTTATCTATATCTTTATCTCAGTAATACATGGTCTTGACTATTGTGTCTTTTGTTGTCTTGAAATCAGTTAGCACAAGCGCTCCAATTTTGTCCTGCCCTTTAAAGTTGTTTTGACACTTCTAGATCCTTTAAATTTCCAGGTAACATTTAGAATCAGCTTGTCAATTTCTATAAAAAACTCCTGGAACTTCTGTTGAGAGTGCAGTATTTATTCATACATATGTGAGCATATATATGAATTTATTTATTTACTTAATGTAGAAAATAAATTTGGGGAGAACCCATATTTTAAATATTATGTCTTCTAATCCATAACCATGATAAGTATCTTCACTTATTTAATTTCTCTGACCGGTCTTTTGTAGCTTTCAAGATACAACTTATGCACATTTTGTTAATTCATGCCAGGCATTTCATATTTATTAGAACTTGTTGCTTGTTGTTTATTAAAAATCATAAATGACACTTTTAATATTTTGTTAGTAGGTGGAAATACAATTGAATTTTGTATACTGCCTTATATTCTGGGTTCTCACTAATTTACTTGTTTCTAGTAACTTTCTTACAGATGTCCTAGGGTTTTCTTCAAATTTGATAACGTTCCTTGCAAATTAAAGTAATTTTACTTTATTTCATTTCTTTCTTTTGCTTTATTTCACTAGCTAGAACCCACAAAACAATGTTCAATAGAAATGGTGAGAAGAAAACTCCTTGTCTTATTCCTGATCTTGGGGGAATAGCATTCAGTATTTTGCATTTAAATATGATGTCAGCACGAGGTTTTCATAGATATCCCCCATTAGATTGAAGAAGTTTCTTACATTCCTGGTTTACTAAGAAATTTATCCTAAGCAGTTATTAAATTTTATCAAATGATTTTTTAGTATATGATCATTTTTAGAAGGTCATATGACTTTAATTTTTTGAAGTTCTTATATGGTCTTGAATCCCTGCAAGAAATCTATTTGGATAAAATCTCTTTTTTGTATTTTTCTGAGTTTAGCTTGCCAATAATTTTTAAAGAGTTTTGCATATATGTTCAGGAAGATATATTGGTCTCTTGCCTTCTTTTCTTATAATAGTTGTTAGATTTTTGTATCATGATCATGCTGACCTCATAAAATGAGTCAGAACATACATATCCTTTCCTCTTCTCTTTTCTGGAAGTTTGTGTAGAATTGGTATTATTTCTTCCTAATGTTTCGTGAAAGTCACCACTGAAGGCAGATAAGCCTGGACTTTTTCACTGTGGGTAGGTTGTTTTGTTCTTGTTTTTGTTTTTTTAACTCTGAATCTAATTTATTTAAGAGATATAGGGTCGTAGAGGTGATCTATTTAGTCTTGAACGAACATTGATAGTTGTGTCTTTCAAAGATTTTATTCTTTTCACTTAAGTTGTCAATCTGATTGCCACAAAGTAGATGACAATATTTTCTATTATCTTTTTAAAATGTTTATAGGATTTTTAGGGATCATCACCCTTTCATTTCTGGTATCATAATTTATATCTTTTCCTTTTTTTATTAATCTGGCTAGAGGGACATTGATTTTATTACTCTTTCAAATAAATAACTTTTGGGGGCACCTGGGTGGCTCAGTCAGTTAAGCGTCTAACTCTTGGTTTCAGCTCAGGTCATGATCTCATGGTTCGTGGGTTTGAACCCCGCGTCGGGCTCCATGCTGACAGTGCAGAACCTGCTTCAAATTCTCTCTCTCCCTCTCTCTCAAAAATCTCTTTCTCCCCCACTCATTCTCTCTCTCTCTCTCTCTCTCTCTCTCAAAATAAATAAATAAACTTAAAAAAACATAAAAAACAACTTCTGGCTTTATTTTGTTGTTGTTTTGTGTTTTCTATTTTATTTCTTCTTCTTGCTTTAAATTTAATTTTTTATTCTCTTTCTATATTGTAAATGTGTAAAGTTAGATTACGAGTCTTAGACCTTTCATATTTCTCATACAAGTGTTTATTGATGTATGTTTTTCACTGCTATTTTAGCTGAATTGAATAAATGTTGATATCAGTGTTCTAAATCACCCAGTTCAACATAACTTCTGATTTACCTTATGATTTTTTTCTTTGATCCACATTTTATTTATATCTTTTGTTTAGTTTCCAGGTACTTGGAAATTTTACAGAAATGTTTCAGTTTTTGATTCCCAGCTTAATTCCATGTGGTGAGAGAATGGCTTCTAAGGTAATAACTACCTGAGGACTCTCCCTGATGTCCTGGGTGTTATATATCTCTCCACTGTGACTGGTGGAAAAGCAAACCATTCCCAATCTTGTAAGAGTTCTAGAAAATGTTCAGCTATTGCTTTTCAGTTGGCCTTTCCTGATCAGAAGTAGTTTCTTTCAGGCATGTACCAGTCATTACTCATCAAGGCTTAATAGGAATCTCTGCAGAATTCCAGAATTCTCTATTTGTGGGGCACCTCTCCTGCCCCTCATGTTTGGCCGCTTAAATTTCTAATGGCCTATCCTTTAACTCATATTTCTAAGCTCAATTCAGCAAGACTAATGGGTCCTTATGGGGGTACCCATATATATCAGCTTTCTATTTCTTCAGTAACATTTCCACAAAATGGATTGAAACAGCCAAAATATATTTTCTTACAGTTCTGGAAGTCAGAAGTCCAAAATGGATCTCACCAGGCTATAATCAAGGTAGCAGCAGGGCTTAAGTCCTTTCTGGAAGCTGTACAGTTGCACACCAAGAAACATTTTATGAAATATTTTGCCGTTTAAAGATAAAGAAACACAGTCAGCTACATTTCAGAAAAGTCACATAGTTAAAGGAATATAAATGAGGCTTTCAAATTTATTTTCTGTAATAATGAAGGTCAAAGATGTAAGTGTCCAGAGATGTGTGTGTGTGTGTGTGTGTGTGTGTGTGTGTGTGTGTATGTGTGTGTGTGTTTGGTTAGGGATGGGGAGTGCAATCTACAAATCTTTTCTCATCCAAATAATTTCTGAAGATCAAATGAAAGCCAAAAGTATGCCATAAATATACTATTGATGAAAAGTTCTTTTAGGTTTTTTTAGGAATCTGAATGAAGAACAAAAAATAAGAATTAATAGGAATATTGACATAAAATATGGCTTGAGGGTCTTTCCTAACTTAGTTTTACCATTTAAATAACAATAGCACTGATTAGCAAAGAGTAGAAAGTTTCTGGATGATTTTTGTCTACTTCAACTTTTGGAGGTATATTTCACAAAATTTAGATGATATGTATTACTCTTATAATATTCCTATGGACTGAATGTATCCCCATAAAATTCATGTGTTGACACACTTTCTTCCATTATGATGGTATTTAGGAAGTGGTATTAGAAGGTTAGGTCTTTGGAAGGTAATTAGGTTGAGATGAGATTATGAGGATGGATCCCCACAATGAAATTAGTGCCCTTATAGGAAGAGGAAGAAACAGCCGAGCAGTGAGAAGGCAGCCATTTGTAATCCAGAAAAAGGGCTTTCACCGGGAATCAGATCAGTTGGCACCTTGGTCTTCCTGCCAGAACTGTGAGAAATAAATGTCTGTGGTTGGAACTACCCATTCTATTGTAGTCTATCCTAGCAGCTCAAGCTGATGAAGAGAAATATGAAACTAGAAATTTAAAAATAAATATGTGCAACTGTGGTATGAAAAATCACAGTTATGATTAAAATAGGCACATCAAATAATTAAAAGGATAGTCACTAAAATATTATCTTGGGACAATTTATCCCTAGGTGTTTCTTTTTCTTTTATTTCCCAAGTTTTCCCTCTTACCCAGCTTTACTTTTGTAACAGAAAATGTTTTTTAAAGTGTAACTTAAAATTTCAAAGGTAATTAACCAGTTTTGAAACATATGCAATAAACATTGAAAAACAAATATTATTATCTATAGGATATAAAGCATGTGCTGTGGTTGACAGAATAAATTATGTAAGCTCTGGGAATTAAAAAAAACAGTAAAATCAGGATATTTCATAAAGTCAATGTAAAGATCAAGTAATAATGTTGTATAGTCATAGCATATAAGTGAAAATAATTTTCGGTATTATCATTTTAAAGGCCTAAAATGTACAATGCTGAAAAGTAAAATTTACATGAAAAACATGAGCTATAGCAATAATTTGGTCTATAAATGTCAGATGACAAAACCTAGGGAAATAGAAAGGAGAAAAAAACTAAAAAGTTCAGACTTTTGTTACATCAGGAACTAGAATATGAAGTAGCATTTGTAGATTGCTTTGGAATTCAGAGCAAATGGATATTTGGTCAATTATGGAGGAACTTTAGATATCTTTTTATATCATTGAAAAGTTCTTGAAAAGGAAATTATATATGTTAAATCTCTTTGAAAATCATGAATTATTATTTTTGAATTAGGACCTGTTAGTATCAGGCTTTTCAAAACAGATTTGGTTGTATGTAAGAAAGAAATATCTGTTAGTATATGATGTCCAGAAATTGAATAGATTGCTGCCTAGGAAAGTCAGTTCTCTCAGTTCCTGAAAGTGTTTAAAACTAAACTTGGACTACATTGGGTGGGAATGTTGTAGAAGAGACTTAGCTTTGATTGACAAAGTAAAGCAGATAATCTTGATAACTGTCAGATTACCAAGTGTGAAATTTCAGAGTGGTATATTCTAACCACTGGTATGTTGGACTTGGCTTGCACCAATTCATGAGGGCTTGCTGTTAGCAGCTATCCCTGACCCAACTCGGTATTCAGTGGCATCATGTTGGCGTCTTGAAATCAGCCATAGTGGAATTAAAAATCAATTATTATTTTCCAATCAGGGCTTTCTCTCTGACTACAGATCCAGTGGCTAAACTTTTAAACCACAGCTTTCAACAAAATTTAAGCTTGTATAATATTTCCATTTGTATATCTACCTAATATTTGGGGATTAGGATAAAATGTGATTCTTTTCTATAACAAAATAAACAGTATTTTCCCAAGGCCAGGTTAAGTCACTTATAAGCCCTAAATCCTGAAAAGATTGCAGCATCCAACAGTACCAAATTATAAAAGTATGTGCAAGGAAATCCAACTAGGGTCTGTCTCATGTCCATGAACAAGAAAGAATTTGATACTTAAAAAAAAATCCCATTAAAAAAAACTTTCTGTAACTTTATTAGTGACCCAAATATCTGGTTGGGTTGTCTATTAAGTAATCTAGTATAGGTATCCCCTTTATGTGTTCATTCTATTAAATGCTATCCTGTATTATACACTAGGAATTAAAGAGATATTTGGAAAGAGAAGACTGACCTAGCATTCGTTTTCCATTTGATGATATGGATGATTAGATGAATGGATGGACGGATGGATGGATGGATAGATGGATAGATAGATAGATAGATGGCATGGATGATTGGAATAGGTGGATGGATGGATGGATGGATGGATGGATGCATACATACAATAGGTCATAGATAAATAGATATTGTGTCCTTTAATTTCATTCTACAAATAACACTGTAAGAAAGGTATTATTTTCCCCATTTTTATATTTAAAGAGACTCAAAGAGCTTAAGTAAATTATCCTTGTATTTAGAGCTTTGATTGTATTTCATTTGATTAAATGCAACTCTTCTTGTATATATTGCATAAAGACACACTGCACTGAGTGTGGCCCTTTATACCTTATGCCTTCTCCTGTGACTAATACACAGGAGAAGGTAGAGCTGAACTGGCAAATTGATGTGATAACACGTTTAATTTTCCATGCCATTTTATGTACACATATGACACAGAAGGCCTTGAAGGGAGGCTCTCCCCTTTACTTATTATTATTTGGTCCATGCTCATTCCTACTTCTAGTCCCATTTATGATAGCTAGAAATACCCAGAATGCACTTTTAAATGAATGAATGAGTGATTAATAATTTTCTGATGAGATTGCTTTATAACACTGTTCTGTATTTATTATGTAGCTAGATGAAGTAGATCCACATACATTACCCCATTTACTCTGACAACTGAATAGAGTTTATTCAGCTTATGGATGGAGGAAAAATGCTTTGCTTAAATTTATTCAAATGGTAAATGGCAGGGACAGAATTATAGAGCAAGACAACTTCTCTGTCATGCTCTGCACACACACTTTTATTTTGGTAAACCATGAACAAGTTCCTTTGAAATTTTGCTAAAACTCGATTATATAATTTTACACCAAAATTATTACTTCAGCAATGAATAAAATGACTAGAATCTTATTATCTCTTCATTTTAATGAACTCAGATATGTCTGTATGCTCAGTTTCCTCAATTAATGTGATAATATTTTAAAAGTTAAGTGCAGATGAGCACAGAATTTAAAATGGGGGGAAAGAAGGACTTAAAAAACACATTTTGGCACCTTCTGAGAAACTGATAGACTTCAAAAATCCAAATAGCTATTTGAATTTTTTGAAGTGGATTCTAGGCTGATATTCTTTTTTTTTTCCTCCATTTTATATCAGTCTTATTTTGAATTGGGCCATAAGGTTTTTGAGTTGAAGTCTGATTGCAGTCAATTCTGGTTTATCTGCAAATGTTTTATTTACTTTTAAAGTTTCATACAGTTCCTTTCCTTTCACTCCGAGGCTGGTCCAGTCTTGATGAGAGAAGGTCTCCCTTGGGAGATCAAGGCAAGGGGAAAAAGAATTCAAACATGAGCACCTGCGCAAATGTTTTACTAAATCAGTATCTCAAAATCGTTTAAAAACTAACATGCTTCCATTATTCTATAAAATTAGGAGTATGCGAGTTTATTGAATAAATGATGGGGTGTTTACAACATAGACTATTACATAGCTGTCTAAAAGAATGAAGCGGACTCA
The DNA here is from genome assembly GCF_022079265.1 of Lynx rufus. Taxonomy (NCBI): domain Eukaryota; kingdom Metazoa; phylum Chordata; class Mammalia; order Carnivora; family Felidae; genus Lynx; species Lynx rufus. The sequence continues at coordinate 101,959,780 of NW_025814889.1, forward strand.
GATGACCTGGCATGATTTGCAATTTTCACAAGCTATTGCTGAGTAAAGATCACACACACAGAAGTGTGATAATTATTTTGAATATACTCTTATAAATAAGGTAAAATAGCCTATGCAAACCCATCTGTGTGTATATCGCTGGCTCTAAGCACATGGAAAATGCAGATTTTTACACTCAGGTGATTTAAAAAAAATTTTTTTTTTAACGTTTATTTATTTTTGGGACAGAGAGAGACAGAGCATGAACGGGGGAGGGGCAGAGAGAGAAGGAGACACAGAATCGGAAACAGGCTCCAGGCTCTGAGCCATCAGCCCAGAGCCTGACGCGGGGCTCGAACTCACAGACCGCGAGATCGTGACCTGGCTGAAGTCGGACGCTTAACCGACTGCGCCAGCCAGGCGCCCCTACACTCAGGTGATTTAGACACATTACCTAGGACTTCTGGTTACAGTTGTGGTGAAGAGATCTGGAGGGATGGAATGGAGAGAAGCAATAAAGAGGAGGAGGCAAGTACATACAAGAAAATAGCACCAAATTGTATCTATGATCACATTTATGTAAAATTACATGCATGTGCATAAATATGTATGTGCATTAGAGATAGTAGTGGTACAAAAAAAAGTTCGTTTTATATTTACTGACTACAAAGGAAAAAAAGTGTGAGAATATTAGCACATGAAAATATTTATCGATGGTTTTCTCATGCTTCTGTGGGGATGCAAATAATATATGTGTGACATAGTATTCAGTTTTGCCTTTATGTCATGTCATGTGTATTATTTAAACCAGGAGTTTTAAATATAGCAGCAGGTGAAGCAGTCAAAGGTAAAAAGAAAAAAAATTAAATATATTCTTATATTCGTATATACATCATTCTCATGATCAAAAGAGCAGTGAGAAATAATTATTTTTCTAGGCATTTTTTCATGCATAGAGTTCATAAGTATAGAACTGACTTCATTTTGACATAATATGATTTTTGCAGTCAAAAGAAATCTATTTATATCATAAAAGAATATGCATTAATACGTGAACATTTTCTGTATCTCCTATAACTTTTTTCAGTTGTTTGATAGTTTCTTTTCAGTTGGATGTACTTTTCAAAGAAACTAATTGGTAACATATCCTTTACCAAGCTTTGAAATGATCATCAAATGCAAGAACATGAATATGAGTCATAAAATATTAGTTTTATATTATTGAATGCACTCTAATTATCTCTGTGTTCGCTTCTTTGCTGGAAGCATGTTTTTCTCCTTTCACAGTCATTAATTTTCACAAGTATGAATTTAAACCATCTCAAAATTATTTTCTTTTGGTATTCCACACTTCCCACTAGCAGGGTAAGTCCAATTCAGTGATGTTGGAGAAAAAAATGGATTAATTAGTTTTTGGATAAATACGGTAACATTATATTTGATTTTCAAGGCAATAAGTAAGACAGATATCTGTAGTGACAATGAAAACATATTCTATCTATAGTACTATTTTTATTTCTGTGAGTACTTATTTAAGGCCTGTAGATATCATCACACCAAAATAAATATGCACTGGCTAATTTCTATCATGGAAAGCAAAATATGAACTATAGCTTCTCTTGTAAGTAAGAGTGTACAAATTTGTGGGACATTCGTAGCATAGAATATTTATATCTTCATAACTAAAAATTTATTGTTCCATTTTGTAAAAGAATGTGAACTTGAGGTTCCAGTTCTACCAAATAATATGCATCCATATTAGTTCCTAAGAAGAACATAACTCATTAAAATAAAATAAAAGATTCAAGTGAAAGAATATTAAAAAAAAATGTTCAGGAGTTTAGATACGTTGTATCACGTTAGGATGCATGATACTACAAAACTAGTTTCTACTTTGATCCACTGATTCTATCAAGTAGCAAGCACTTGTTTCCATAAATTGATATAATTTTTTTTTTAATTTCAGAGTCCCAAACTATCATGAACAATAAATATAAGCAGTGCTTTGTTCCTGGTACTGTATTAGGAAGGAATCTTTTTTTTTTTTTCAATTCTTTAACGTTTGTATTCATTTTTTTGAGAGACAGAGAGAGACAGGATATGAGTGGAGTAGGGGCAGAGAGAGAGGGAGACACAGAATCGGAAGCAGGCTCCAGGCTCTGAGCTGTCAGCGCAGAGCCTGATGCGGGGCTCGAACTCATGAACCATGAAATCAAGACCTGAGCTGAAATGGAATGCTCAACCAAATGAGCCACCCAGGTGCCCCAAGAGAGAATCTTAAATAGGGGTGCCTGAGTCAGTCCTGGAAATGAAACATATACCTCAATAATAATGTAAATATTGAACTTATGATTAGATAAGGGTCCCTTATATACTGGGGGTCCCTGGTGCCTCATCACAGGGATAAGAATCCCTTCCTATCTTCTCACAGGGAAAGACTCCTTGGTGTAGCAAGTGAGTACAGGCTTGGAAATCAAAGGGTCTGACAGTAAATCCTTGTTAACACTAATTCAAGGACAAGACTTGGGAAAGTGTCATAATCTGATTCATTCTCTCTCTCTGTCTCTCTGTCTCTCTGTCTCTTTTCTTCCCAGTGACATAGGAGAAAATACCATCTACCCACCTGGTTGCTAGGATTATTAAACAATGTAATGTATCTGCAAATAAACATGTTATTTTTTTCATCTTAACTAAACCCTTTCTCTACTCCATTTTCATGTCTACAACTTTCTTCTTTCTCTGTTCCCCTTTAGAGCAATGCCCTTTGAAAGAGATTGCTATAGTTAGAATACTCTATTACTCTCCATTTAAAAAAAAACAAAACTCACTGCACTAAACCTTGCACCCCTCCACAAAAAACACTCTTGTCATATCTGCAGTGATATCCACATTGCTAAATCCAAAAGTCAATGTTCAATCTTGCCACAGTTGATTTCTTTTTCTCATGGAAATACTTTTATTAAAATTTTTTTTTCAACGTTTATTTATTTTTTTTGGGACAGAGAGAGACAGAGCATGAACGCGGGAGGGGCAGAGAGAGAGGGAGACACAGAATCGGAAACAGGCTCCAGGCTCTGAGCCATCAGCCCAGAGCCCGACGCCGGGCTCGAACTCACGGACCGCGAGATCGTGACCTGGCTGAAGTCGGACGCTTAACCGACTGCGCCACCCAGGCGCCCCAATACTTTTATTTATGTAGCTGTCATGACACCAAGTTCTCATGACTTCTTTCTATTGTTACAGGCTGCTTCTTAGTATCTTGTGATGTTCCTTCTCATCTCCCCAATTTCTTAATTTTAGAGTGCCTCCAAGCTCACCTTTTGGGACTCTTGCTCCATCCACCTAAGCTCTTCATGACCACACGTAATGACATGGTTTTAAATAGTTTATATGCTGATCTGATGATTGCCAAGTGCTTCCTTTCTAGTCTGTACTCCTTCCTGAACTCTGTGGACTTATATATTCAACTGCCCTCTGGACATCTCTAGTTGGGTATTTAATATAAGTTTTAAAATCAACTAGGCCAACATGGAACTCCTCATCTCCCCCATGATGCTTCATTTATCCAGAGTATTCCCCATCTCAGTTCATGACCACAGCATCCATCCAGCCCTTTACACCCCAAACCTTGAAGTCATCATTGATACTTCTAATGAATTGGAAATCCTTTCAGTTCCCACTTTAAAAATGGTCAGGGCACCTGGGTGGCTCTGTTGGTTAAGCATCCAACTTTGGGTCAGGTCACGATCTCACTGCTCTGTGAGTTTGAGCCCCACGTCAGGCTCTGTGCCGACAGCTCAGAGTCTGGAGCCTCACTTTGGATTCTGTGTCTTCCTCTCTCTCAACCCTTCCCCCACTCACACTCTGTCTCTCTCCCTCTCTCAAAAATAATAAAAGAAACATTTTTAAAAAATATCCAAAATAGACATATCCTCACTTCTGCTGCTATCACTCTAGTCCAAGCCACCATTTTTCTCTCCTGGATTATTGCTATATCCTCCTGAGTGGTCTCTGTTCCTACTCATGCCCTCCTATGTTTCCTTCAATCCGGAAATACAGTAATATTTTTGAAACTATATAAGTCACATCATGTTTTTGATCTGCTGTGATCCCTTCCGTGACTCCCCTATCACTCAAAGTAAAAAGCAAAATCCTTAAAATGATCCTCAAATCCCACCTAAATCTGGTCTGACAGTAATTTTTAAACTTTCTTTGTAAATATTCATCCCTTTCCTTATTTATCTCCAGCTACTGGCTTCTTTGCAGTTTAGAGAATATCTTTAGCATGTTGCTACGTAAGACCTCTGTAATCTTGGTTTCATTTCCTAGAATACTTTTTCTTTAGGTATCAGCATAGCTTGCTCCTTTTTCTCCTTTACATCTTTGTTCCCTGACCTCACTCTTTAAAATGCAAATCTCAGCACTTCTTATCTCTTTCCTCTACTTGATTTATTTTGGTTGCATTCATCACCATGTTATACACTGCATCATTACTTCCCCAAGGAGAATGAGAATATAAGCTCCATCAGCATAAGGATCCTGGTCTGTTGTGTTCACTGCTATATCCCCAGAACAATGTCTGTTGTATAAGGGATCAATAAATATTTATTCATGGAATGAATTAATGAATAAGAAAGTACTTTGTGAAATATAAAGCACAATAAAAACAAAGCTTATCATATTTTCCCTAGTATTACAGGAAACACCATTAAAATGACTAAGCATCCATCTGAGTTGAACAATCAGCTCTGGAACTTATAAACATTGCTTTGGAGAGTACACAGGAATCAGAGACATAACTACCCTATCTGCTACATACACATTCAATTGTTATATACAATATGCATATTATTTATCTTATGTACTATGTTTATACTCAGTTGTTAACAGTCTGCCCTGCTTTTAGGTTATAAGCATTTTGAGAGTGAAGACCATAAAAAATAGGCCAGGTCAATGTCATATGACAATGCGGGTAGGTGTTGATTTGTCTCTTGTGTCCCACTGAGTAGAAATATATTAACAGAAAACATTATGAACTGAAAACAATAACTAGAAGAATTAAATTAAAGCTTACAGCAGCCTTAGATGAAGATACAGGTGAGTTTCCTGCAAAGCCTATGTTATGCTGCTTACTTTATGAAAATGAAAACTAACCATCCTTGACAAGAAACAGCACTGGTAATGACAGAGACTTTGTGTAGTGATAGTACTCTGAGTGATAATGGCAGTACCCAGCAGCCAAATCCATATTTGTATTGACTGATTCTTATCCACTGTTACATGACTCTACGCTTTTTTCGGGCATTATGTACTGAATCTTAAATACCTTGGACGAGTCAAGAGGTAAGTTTTGAGCGACAGGCTTCCTCTTATATCCTATATTTACATTGGAAAGCTAGAACAGAAAACTTTCTTGGCCGAAGATGAGCTATCACACAATATTCTGAAATACAGGGTGATAAAATACACATTTTAAGAATGTGGCAAGAAAAATAGATGCACACTATTTTTTTCTGTACCATTGTAATGACAGCAACCTTAACAGTGACTTTGTATTGGATGCCTTTCATAAACCACTTAGGCTGTACATGAGAAAAAAGAAGGGGGGCAGAAATTAAACATGGTGACATCCCCTCTCTCCATCTCAACATTGGTGTCTCAGTTCTGGACTCATATCTCCAAGGGTAGTGTCACTGTCTCCTCGTTGTTTTCCCTGATTCTGGGTGCAATTCTTCCCATCCTCCATGATGCCATCACAGCGATTTTCCTAAAACATGAAACTGGGTTCGTTTTCCTCTGCTTTAAGTCTTTAAACATCTCTACATATACAGCAGCATTTATTGAAAGGGTCATATGGTTCTTATTCTTTGTTTTATTGTTGTGTTGTATCACACTGATTGATCTGCAAATATTGAACCACCCTTGCAGCCCAGGAGTAAATCCTACTTGATCGTGGTGAATGATTCTTTTAATAGACTGCTGGATTCGATTAGCTAGTATTTTATTGAGAAGTTTTACATCCATGTTCATCAGGGATATTGACCTGTAGTTCTCTTTTTTAGTGGAGTCTTTGGTATTGGTGTCAGGTAATGCTGGCCTTGTAGAATGAACTTGGAAGTTTTCCTTTGATTTCTGTTTTTTGGAACAGTTTGACAAGAATAGGTATTAACTCTTCTTTAAATGTTTGGTAGAATTTTCCTGTGAAGTCATCTGATTTTGGTCTTTTGTTTGCTAGGAGTTTCTTGATTACTGATTCATTTTCCCCACTGGTTATCAGTCTATTCAAGTTCTCTATTTCTTCTTGTTTCAGTTTTGGTAGTTTAAATGTTTCTAGGAATCTACACATTTCTTGTAGGTTGACCAATTTGTTGGCATATAGTTTTTCATGATATTTTCTTGTAATTATTTGTCTCTTTCTGCTGTTGATTCATATATGGTCAGTATAAGGCTTCTAGAAGCCTACCTCTCCATCTGAAGGTATGGATATGGTCAGTATAAGGCTTCTAGAAGCTTACCTTTCCATCTGAAGGTAAGGAGGAGGAGGACCTTATTTACCTAGATGCTAGGAAGATATTTTATATGCCTGTTTACTCTTCACAAAATCCCTATAAATTATTCATCTCTTTTTCTAGCAAATGAGGCTCAGATAAGTTATTTAGTATGTTCAAAATCACTCAGCTACTTAGTGGTGGGTCAGAGCTGTGAGCTTGTTTGACTTCAAAGTTCATGTTCTTCCCTCTATGATCATACCTTACAGCTGAGCCTAGATGAATCTGCTTGGAGGTCCCTAGCTGCTTCTTGAGATTTATATGCCCCTATGACTTAATGCAGTTTGCTCTCACTGTCTGAAGTGCTGTCTCCCCTTGATCACTTGAAAGTCATTATTCATCCCTCAAACAGCTAACACACTGCTTTTTCTCTGAAGCCCTCCCCGCTATCCTTCCTGCCTAGAGGCGTTTAGGTAATAAACTCCCTCTACAGCCTTCAGTGGATCGTATATATAACTCTATTGCAACATCTTAAATTATCACATTAGGGGGGCCTGGGTGGCGCAGTCGGTTAAGCGTCCGACTTCAGCCAGGTCACGATCTCGCGGTCCGGGAGTTCGAGCCCCGCGTCAGGCTCTGGGCTGATGGCTCAGAGCCTGGAGCCTGTTTCCGATTCTGTGTCTCCCTCTCTCTCTGCCCCTCCCCCGTTCATGCTCTGTCTCTCTCTGTCCCAAAAATAAATAAACGTTGAAAAAAAAAATTTTAAATTATCACATTAATGATTAAAGTTTGTATATCTGACCCGATTTTTTGAACTATAATTTCACTTAGGGCAAGTATCATGAATTGTTCTTTATACATTTTATACACTTTATAAAAGTAATTTTAAGTAATCTAAGACATTATAATTAAAGGTTAAGAAACATACTTTAGAAACAATTACATTTTGTATGTTTTGTGCATTGCACCACCTGCTGTTGAGAGATATTTATCTCTACTTCATCATGGAAACCCCTCTGTCATTTTTTGTTTGTTTGTTTGTTTGTTTGTTTGTTTTTTAACCAACTCACTTGGCATCTCTGAATTGAATTCTTTGAGGATCCATTTTCCTGCTGTTCTATGCTAACCAGTATCTCTCTTATATTGTTCCGTGTGGCTACTTTTTGCTTATGGGGCTAATGACAGGCCTGAGATTTGTTGGTCTTTCTGTGGTGCTAAGGCTCGCTGTTAAGTCTGGGTTCACAAGAGAATAAGGGATGGTGCTATTTCAGTTAACACAGGAATTTCTATAAAAATGGGGAGAATAAGTAACCATTACTGGAGGTTTCCTGTTGTTCATGTGAATGACATCTTTGAGATGGTCAAGACAGAAATGTTTAATGTCCCCGGTTGGTTATATTCTGTTATCTGTTGCTTGGCCGAAAGGATGATGACTTTAGAAGGAACATCCTGGTTCTGTTTTTTTCTAACCTCTTTGGCCTCTCTTGGTCTAGCTTACCCTAAATCTATATATATACATTATCTTTTTTTTTTTCATAAAAAGGAATCTTTAATTTCCTAATATCTAGGCAAAAGAAATGAACAGATTCTCCTGCCCCTGTGATGTAGAGCAAGAAGGAATAGTGTTATGAGAAAGACCACCCCCTATGAATAGTAAACTTAGATTGTGATCTTTTTTTTTAAGTTTTTAGTGTTTATTTACTTTTGGGAGAGAGAGAGACAGAGACAGAGACAGAGAGACACAGAGCATGAGCAGGGGAAGGGCAGAAAGAGAAGGAGACACAGAATCCGAAGCAGCTCCAGGCTCTGAGCTGTCAGCCCTGAGCCCGATGTGGGGCTTGAACCCACCACAAACCCGTGAGATCATGACCTGAGCCCAAGTCACATGCTTAAGCCACCGAGGCGTCCTGGTGATCTCTCTCTCTCTCTCTCTCTCTTTTTTTTGTACCTCATGTTTAAAAACTCACTCTATAGCTGCTGATAAAAGGATAACATATTTAATTCAAAAATGAAATTTACATTCTAATTTCTGCTATATAAAAGGAAAAGAAACTATTTAAGGATCACATAGACATATTTGTAGTTTCAGTATAATGCATGCATCTAAGAAATAATCTATAATAGTGTATGAGTACTTGCTATAAGCCTGACATTATGGCAGGTATTTTAATTACTAAAATAAATATGATTAATTTCTTTCCTCAACAATCTGGATTGTGGCTGATGAAACAGACATATACATAGATAATTATAACACAGTGTAGAGAGAATTGAAGAACACTATCATGTTGTAATACAGATCAACACTCCCAGAATAATTTAAAAAACAACTAACCCAGGGGCAGCTGAGTGGCTCCGTGGGTTAAGCGCCTGACTTTAGCTCAGGTCATGATTCATGGTTCATGAGTTCAAGCCCCGCATCAGGCTCTGTGCTGACAGCTCAGAGGCTGGACCCCGCTTTGGATTTTGTGTCTCCCTCTTTCTCTGTCTTCTCTCTGTCTCAAAAATAAATAAACTTTAAAAAATTAAAAAAAAAACTAACTAACGCTATTATACTCCAACTTTAAACCCTTGTGTATTTTTCTATTGTATAATGGATAAAAGTCATCATTATGAGATCTTTTGTGATATAGATCCTGAATAATTTTCTAAAATTTTTCTTTTTAAAAAGTTTTTATTTACATGCCAGTTAGTTAACATATACATAGTTTCAGATGTACAATAGAGTGATTCATCACTTCCATACATCACCCAGTGCTCATCACAAGTGTCCTCAATACCCATCATCTATTTAACCTATCCCCCAAACACCTCTTTCTGGTAACCATTAGTTCGTTCTCTATAGTTAAGAGTCTTTTGCTTGGTTTGCCTTTCTCTCTCATTTTTTTCCCTTTGCTTGTTTCTTAAATTACACATGAGTGAAATTATATGGTATTTGTTTTAGTGATTGACTTATTTCGCTTAGTGTAATACTCTCTAGCTCCATCCACATCATTGCAAATGGCAAGGTTTACCCTTCTTTATGGTTGAATAATATTCCATTATATAAATATTCTATTATATATAATATGTGTTATAAAATATTCCATTATGTAAATATTCTTTATCCATTTATCGATTGATAGACATTTAAGCTGCTTTAATGTCTAAGTTATTGCAAGTAATGCCGCAGTAAACATCAAGGTGCATGCATCTTTTTAAATTGCTGCTTTTATACTCTTTGGGTAAATACTTATAGTGCCATTGCTAGACTGCAGTGTAGTTCTAGTGTTAAATTTTTGAGGAAATTTCATAATGTTTTCCACAGGGGCTGCACCAGTTTGCATTCCCACCAACATTGCAAGAGGGTTCCCCTTTTTTCCAAGTCCTTGCCAACCCCTGTTGTTTCTTGTGTTGTTGATTTTAGCCATTCTGACAAGTGTGAGGTGATATCTTATTGTAGTTTTATTTGCATTTCCCTCTTGTTCAGTGATGTTGAGCACCTTTTCACGTGTCTGTTGGTCATCTGTATGTCTTTTTTGGAAAAAAATCTGTCTTCTACCCATTTTTAATTAGATTATTTGCTTTGGCATGTTGAGTTGTATAAGTTCTTTATATATTTTGGATACTAACCCTTTATCAGGTGTATTATTGCAAATATCTTCTTCTATTCTGTAGGTTGCCTTTTACTTTTGTTGATGATTTTTTTTTTTTTTTGCTGTGCAGAAGCTTTTTATTGTTGTGTAGTCTTAATACTTTATTTTTGCTTTTGTTTCCGTTGCCTCAGGAGACCTATCTAGGAAAAGTTGCTATAGCCAATGTCAGAAAAATTATGGCCTGTGCTTTCTTCAAGGACTTGTATTAATTTAGTTCCCTTACATAGACCTTTAATCATTTTGAGTTTATTTTTATGTATGGTGAAATAGAGCCATCCATTTTAATTCTTCTCCATGATGTTGTGCAGTTTTCCCAACACCGTTTGTTGAAGAGAGAGTATTTTTCCCATTGGATATCCTTTCCTGCTCTGGAAAGATTAATTGACCATATAATTGTGGGTTCATTTTTCAGTTTTCTATTCTGTTCTATGGATCTATGTGTCTACTTTTGTGCCAGTACTATACTGTTTTGACTACTACAGTTTTGTAATATAACTTGAAATCTGTAATTTTGATGCCTCCGGCTTTGCTTTTCCTTTTCATGATTGCTTTGGCTATTTGAGGTCTTGTGTGGTTCTATACAAATTTTAGGATTGTTTGTTTTATGAAAACTGCTGTTGGTATTTTGATAGGGATTGCATTAAATGTGTATATTGCTTTGGGTGGTATTGGCATTTTAATAATATTTGTTCTTCCAATCCATGAGCATGGAATGTCTTTCCACTTTTTTGTGTCATCTTCAATTTCTTTTATTAGTGTTTTATAGTTTTCAGAGTACAGGTCTTTCACCTCTTTGGTTAAGTTTATTCCAATGTATCTTATTGTTTTGGTGCAATTACAAATGGGATTGATTCTTTAGTCTCTCTCTTTCTGCTGTTTCGTTATTGGTGTGTAGAAATGCAACAGATTTATATACGCTGACGTTGTATCCTACGGCTTCACTGAGTTCCTTGATCAGTTCTAGCAGTGTTTTGGTGGAGTCTTTCAGGTTTTCTATATAGTGTATCATGTCATTTGCAAATAGCGAAAGTTAGGGGCATCTTGGTGACTCGGTTAAGTATCTGACTCTTGGTTTTGGCTCAGGTCATGATCTCACAGTTCGTGCGTTGGAGCCCTGTGTTGGGCTCTGCACTGACAGCACAGAGCCTGCTTAGGATTTCTCTCTCCCTCCCTCCCCACCTTGCTCTCTCTGTCTCTCTCTCTCTCTCTCAAAAAAAAAAAAAATAATACGTAAATAAACGTAAAAATTAAATTTAATTCCTCAACCAACTAGCCAACTTCTATGTTCTTGCTATCTATATGTGACTAGTGGGTAAAGTACTAAAAAATGCAAAACATTTCTGTCATTGGAGAAATTTCTTTTGGGCAGTGCTGACATATAGCACACAATCAGTATTGCTCTTAAATGCTGATACTTCCCAAAACTTTTAGAAACCTTCAGATGTTTTAAAAGTATGCAACATTAGAGTTTTAAGAATTGTTATAACAGAACTTTGTATAGAAAAGAAGCTCAGCATGTGGTGAAGTAACCATATATTTGTGGTTACCTTCTCTTTTCATTGCCGAAAGCCATGTTTTAATAACACAGAACTGCTATCTAGTCATATATATGCCTATTGATGTACATACTGTTTTGATTGGCAAAATGAGACCTGATGCCCAAGGAGTATTGTTAGTTGATATTAATCATTTATAACCATTTATTGTTTAAGAGATACTTGGCTGTATAAAATTTATTGTGTTTTAAACATAAATTTAATGTTAGGGTAACAGGTTTCTGACATACATAACAAATTTCATATTCATTCTGTTAAATGGATTAAAATGAATATTTAACCCATCAGAATAATCTGTAAACAAAGTGTGTTTAAGATACCAAGATAATTGCGATTGTAAGTAGAGAAAAGAGATAAACTATTAAACCTTAAGCGAATCTTGAAAAATCATTTATATACTTTGAGGCAGGTATTCACTAAGCAAGCATTTTTATTTCATGATGTACTTAAAGCTAATACCATGTCTAAGTGTGGGCGTGCGTCTATAAAAATAAAAACAGGGGATGCCTGGGTGGCTCAGTCAGTAAGCAACCAACCTTGATTTGAGCTCAGGTCACGATCTCATGGGTTCGTGGGTTCAGGCCTACGTTGGGCTCTGCACTGACTGCAGAGCCTACCTGGGATTCTGTCTCCCTCTCTCTCTGCCTCTCCCCCACTCAATCTCTATCTCTCTCTCAAAATAAACAAATATTTATTTACTTGTTAATTTAAAAAAAAATTTTTTAACGTTTATTTATTTTTGAGACAGAGAGAGACAGAGCATGAACAGGGGAGGGGCAGAGAAGAGGGAGACACAGAATCTGAAACAGGCTCCAGGCTCTGAGCTGTCAGCACAGAGCCTGACGCGGGGCTCGAACTCACGGACCGCGAGATCATGACACGAGCCGAATTCGACCGCTTAACCTACTGAGCCACCCAGGCGCCCCTACTTTTTAATTTTTTTAATGTTTATTTTTGAGAGAGAGAGAGAGAGAGAGAGAGAGAGAGAGAGAGAATGTGAACAGAAGAGGGGCAGAAAGAGAGGAGACACAGAATCCCAAGCAGGCTCCAGGCTCTTGAGCTGTCAGCACATAGCCTGATATGGGGCTCGAACCCATGAATGCAAGATCATGACCTGAGTCGAAGTTGGACGCTTAACCGACTGAGCCACCCAGGTGCCCCAAAATGAATATTTAAAAAACAAAGAAACAAAAAGCAGGGAAAGGAGGTAAATTTTGATAAAAATGACTCAAATTTTGGATCATAGCAAATGTCTGAACATCCCCAAGGGGTTCTTATTTACCGAGAAAATAAGATTTGAAAATATGTTAATAAACTGTTCACATTCAGACCATTAGGTGTTTGAAACACTCATTCTTCTTTGTAAGGTGTTGTTATAGATCAAGTTAAAGCAATATTTGTCCTAAGTTATTTATATGAATATCATTTGAAGGATCCCTAGTAGAGAAGTGATGACAGAGTTGAGTGTCCTTTTGTTATGAAACAAAGAAGGTAAAACAAAATAGAGTACTTTGAAGCATTGAAACTTAATTTTAAGAATATAGTCCTTCTTGCTCTGGTAGTTTTTAAATCTGAAGTAGCTGTTAATAAGGTCATCTTAAACCTCATACAAACTTTAATGTTGAATGTAGCACTTACAATTTGCTTGTACTCTTATTACACATTAGAAAAACCAAAAGGGTACACTTGTATATATTTTAAGCATCCAGGTTGACTATCTAGAATTTTTTAAGTGACTTTTATTTTGTTTTTATTCAAAGAGAATGTATTCTATGGTAACATTTAAAGAAAATCATGATGGGTATTTATTGAGCCATTGTATAATTTGTATTCTATTTTTAAAGCATTCATAATAATCTAGTCTCCTGTACCTATTCCCTGTCTCTGAATTAGGAACAATAGTGAACCTATTTTTTTCCTTCCTCTGTTTTTCTTCTGTTTTTTTACATGAAGCTTAATGAACACCTACTCTGTGCCATACATGTGGTAGATGTAGGGTCATTGGAAGTAAGTCACATGGAGATGTTCTTTACCTTGTTAGAATTTATAGCATGTAAGCTACAAATTAAAAATTTATGATGTGGTACAGATGTAATTCTCACTTCATATTATAATATAGAGACAAATTAAGATCATAACTAATATAAGTTACAACTGCCAGAGTAATCCACTAATACTCTCTAACTTGGATTCTCCACTATATCATTTAGTTTGCTATTATCTGCAACTAAGAAAACAACAACAAGCCAACTTGCTTTAAAAAATACAGGGTAAAATTACCTGCATAATAAAAAGTTCAAAGGATGGGTGTGGTTCCATCAAGACTGTTACCTCTGCTTCACCCCTGCTGGCGTCCTTCATGCTCCTGGCCTCAGAGCTGCACGTCACACAACCAGAGAAGAGAGAAACTGTCTCAGAAACCCTGATCAGTCTTTATAATTCTCAGCAATCTAAATTGGATCAAATATGCACCAGTTATGGTGTCAATCCCACCAAAATTCAGGGCACAACAGCAAAGCAGGGAGTTTGACAAGGGTACTCTGTTAACTAGAAGTTAACAAGGGTACTCTGGCAGAAGAAAGAGGCAGTGGAAGGTGGGGGAGAAAATGAGATCCATTCTTTTAGGCATATCTTGTGCTACGCTGAACGTCAAATAATACAGGCTATACTATCTCTAAAGGTGGAGAAATAAAGGGCAGTACTTTTATAAAAGTCTTGGTTTTATGGTCCTTCTTTTATAGGGAAAAAAAAGTGTTTATAAAATGTTCTATTACCTTCTGTCCAGAAAATCGTTCACCCTTTTTTCAACTTACTTATTTTTCCTCCTTACTTCCCAGGTGAGCATTGCATGTAGAGAAATTGTGGCATGGAACTGTTAAAATATTAACCCAAATTCAAAACCAGCTGATCCTAGTGCCTTTAATGATTGCATAGGTTGTGATATATGGTTCAACATGCCACTCCCATATCTCTATGCAGACCCAAAATGAAGATATATAGACAGTGCCTCACGTATGGTAAGTAAACAATTTACATTGGCTGCTTTTGATACTGCTGTTGTTGCCTTGTTTGGTCATTTAGTGACTGCTTGACTTTGACTAACATACTTAATAACTATGTGGCTCAGTTCCTTCACCTCAAAAATTAGACGTTTGAGGCCCTGTTATGTAATTCAAAAATATCGCAATGGGCATAAATTGGGATAATGTATATAAATTACATGGATAAATAATACACAAATACGATGTAGTCATATTATCTATTGATTAACAGAGCTATACTATTAACACACATTAGTAAACATGTTTTGGATATATCAAAGATTATATATTAGAAAGTAGCATAAGTAGTTAAAAAATAATTGCCTCAAATATCACTCTGATGAGGGAATGATCTATTCCCTTCAATTGGACTCAAAAAGTATTCACGTGGTAGCTCTAGATGGTTAAGGTTGGGTGAAATTCAGTATATTTCCAATGTAAAATATTCCAGTCAGGGAGCACAAAAGCACTTTTTATTACACATCAGCAAGAGCAGTAGGAGGTCAGTGCTCAGTGACGGACTGGGGCAGGGAGAATTATTCTAGCTGACAATTTGTTCCTAGGTCAGATGCCATATGGGCCTACTGACATTTGAAAATGTAGCTGTTTTTTTCCCCCCCACATAGCTTTTTCTTTTTTGGCATCGAAGTGTTATATTCATTTCCCTAAAGAAGCAACAAGGAAATGAACTGTAACAGATACTGTTTATTTCTGGAATGAACCCCCTCAAGTCCTAAAGAATGGCCTGGGATTAGAGGAATCACTGATATTCTTAAGAGATCTTATCTCTCTGCTGAGGGAAGGAGCAGACATCATGATGGCTGTTGTAAATAACAATTATGATTTTAATATCAAACTGCTTTGTTGAAGTGGTTTGAGTTCTTTGCAGAGATAACACACAAATTTTGACTAAATAAATCCATAGAGATAAATGTAGTTCTAAAAAATATTAAATGAAAGACCTGAGAAAAGGCTAATTTCATGTTCCTCAGATGACAGCCTTAGATCAGATGGTTAATGTGTTTAATTGATCTTTGATGAGAACCCTGAGGCATAAATCCAATTAAGACTTACATGGATATATGCACAAAAGTCAAATAAATCTACTGTATATTTTATCAACATGAGGAACTCTTCTGGAATTTTAAAATCGGAATGTAGAGACTTGAATATCTTTAGGTTACCTAATTATGAATTGATTAAAATAATTTTATAATAATGCCACTGCTTGTCACATATGCAGAATGCTAGTCTATCTGGTTATAAAAGGTACAGTTATAATTAAAAGTATTCTACAAAAATTCATCAGGAAGGTGATACATCCAAATTGGTCCCCTTTTTCTTCATATTTTTTTCATGACAATTGAATTATTTTCCTTTATTTTCCCTCACGTATGAATATAATACCATTAATTTATTGTTAAGGAAGTGATGTCTTTAATAGAGAGAGATGAAGGGATTTAAGATTCAAAGTTGAAATACTGGACCTAATTCAATCATCTAGTAAATACCATACCAGGATCAGGTATTCAAGCCCTCTGTTTTCTCTTCTACTACATGTTACCATGCATAGAATGAGCCTAGAAATAATTTAAATCAGCTTTCTACTCAATATATGAATCCAGATTACAGTAGCTCAAAAAAAAAAAAAAGACCATTTCTTCTCTGATTAAATAGAAATTAGCACACTGTCACCCATTTCATTTTTAGATAGTTCTAAATTGTTAAGTTCTTTCTAATATTAAGTTGACAGTTGCCTTTGGACAAATTTCATTCATTGCTTCTGCATTTATGATCAAGTACAGAAAAGAACACATCTTTCTTTCAAAAGATAACTCAGCTCTTATAACACCTCCACCCCCCTCAACCTGATGTCTTCTTTTTCAAGTCAAAACAGTTCCATCAATCATTCTTTATGTATTGAATGCAGTGGGTCCTCAAGACTCACCTGTTGAAATGAATTTAAATGAATGGAATTATTTATAAAGTTGTCACCCTGATTTCTTAAGTGGAATTCTTTAATTACCCACCTGAGATTTTGCACCTGGCCCAACAGCAAACAAAAACGAAACAAAACAAAAAAATCTCCCCTCCCCCATACATACACAGAAACATAAATCTAATACAGTTTGACTATAGTTTATCCTAAAATAATGAGGTTCTAAATGACCTTGGTTCTTGGTTTATTACTAAGGTGTATAAATGTTGTTCTTGCCTGATATCTTTGTGACCATGAATGTACATTAGCCCGATGACTTCTATTTATAGAGATGGTGTTTTGACATGAAACAGAAAGGATCCAGCTATGAAGTGAACCCAGGATCATGTCTCCCTTCAATTCACCAGCTATATTACGTTTGATACCTTTTAATATTCACTACATAAAAATGCCCTACAGTTAAAGACCATTGTAAGAGGCATATCCCACAAGGGTTTCCTGGTCTCTATTTTGCTTCTGGAAACCCAGGTTCTTATCTGACACGAACTAATAATAGAACCTAGCCAGCTTGCTTGCTTCCAGTTTAATCCCCAATTTATCCTTCATATTGAAAATAGAGTTATCTTTAGAATATGTACACCTTCTTATATTTTTGTGATAAGTAGAACTTGTATTAGGCTTACTTAAAAATAAATTGGTGAGTTTACCTAGGGCATCCACCAGGCCAAAGACTAGAGGGATCGTATAGCTAATGGAAAGTTGTTAAAAGTTTTAGAGCAGGAACAAAAAACACAAAAATTTTGACCTCAGGAGATAATTCCAGTAGTGCCTGACAGAAAAAAAATTTACTAAAGGTAAACTGCAAGTCAATGAAATAGAAAATTTTCACTTTGTTCTTTCTATTTCTGTAGACTGGGGCAAATAATATGAAAAAGTTAATCCTCTATTTGTTAGCCTACGAAAGAGGAGTGATTCCACTATCTTACAAAATAAAAAATATATGAATTCATGTGCTATTTCAAAAAATGTGTTATACCTTCAAAGAAAATATACAGTAAAAAAATTATGATGAAAATATAACAAAATACTAATTCTTAATATCATATAAAGATAACACAGGTGGTAATTTCAACACCATGCCTTCTCAAATACTCTTTAGAATTAAAAATAATGAAAATGTAAGAATGATGTCCATATTAGTACATTAATTAAGGCATGTGATGTTTAACATGCATAACCCATAATAGGCAGTGATAGGCAGATGGGAAGTTATAGGGTCTGTACATGAATGTAATAGAAAATAACCAAGATAATGAAACATCAGCTATACAGCTTTTATAATTGCTATTCATTTATTAATCCCATCAGTTTAATTTAAAGCAACACACAACAGTATAAGAAAACCAATTCATAGTTACCATGGTAAATTCAAACACAGAGAGAAAGCCAGCTGTGAATCACTATTCCAAACATTCAGTTATTAACTCAATTGGCTTCAGTTAAAGGACCAACTACTGTATTACACAGGCAATTAATAATTACAGTGAAATAGCTAAGTGTTTTGCACACTTTTTCATTATTATGTGTCAGGAAATACTTTGATAGTATTATCCACATAACATCACCCACCACAGGGTCACCAGAACTTCAAATAATTTCTTATTGCTAGAATAATGAAATATATGAATTTATAATATAAATAAAAGTAAGAATTACAAACTATTAACCTATTATATCATTAAATATATTTTCTATATAGGGATACAGCAACTCACAAAAATAATGTCTATTCTCTTACCTCTCTTAGTCACAGTGAATACTATTACATATAAACGAACCCATTATTGAAGGTGAAAAACAGCAGTAATTCAAATTTCATCACTAGATTAAGGAAGAAAAACATAAACTTGTATTAATCAGTACAAATTCATTGATTTCTTTACTTAAAGGTGCCAATATCAACATGACCCAGAGTTATCTGCACACTCTATGCAGTGGATGCATACATATGTGTGCGTGTGTGTGTGTGTGTGTGTGTGTGTGCGCGTATGTTGTCTATAAACTCAGGGAGCAGAAGAGATGAGGCAGATATTCAACATCATTAGAAGATAAACACCTTGAAGACAGGTGTTTCTGTCCATTTTTATCACTGTTTTATCCCCAGTGAGACACAAAGTAGATTCATGTAAGATAGATCTGTTTGACAAATGAAAAGAAAATGGTACCCAATCAAAAAAGTATATTCCTGGAGTAGGAGTGCTGCTTCCATTTGGGGTTTGGACTTCATCAGTGAAAATAATTTTATTTTATTTATTAAATTTTTAAAAAATATTTATTTTTGAGAGAGAGACAGACAGAGCCTAAGTGGGAGAGGGGCAGAAAGAGCAGAGACACAGAACCTGAAGCAGGTTCAAGATGAATTAGATCTCATGATCCAGTTGGAGTACGTAGACTATTAGCTGCCTTGGGGGGCACACTAGGATCCTGTTCTGAGAGAGTTGTGACGTAAGAACATGGGTCTAAAAGGGATGGCGAAGCCTGCAAAACTTGAGACTGTAAAGCTAGCCACGCATAGATCATTTTAAAAACCTGTTTTATTTAAACACTTTTAACAGTCTATGGGGGGGGCAGAAACGGTATGAGAATTGATTTGATGAATGAAAAGTTTGCTTTGGCGACACTGTGGATAACAAGAGAAAAGAGACTGAGGCAATCTGAAAAATTAGAAGCAAATATTTTCAGAAGCATAGGTAAGCGTTTTTGATAGATAAGCCAAAAAATGTTGAAAGCTTGACTTCATTAGAAGAAGTGGAAATGCAGGAAAGATGATAACCAAGAGAGTTAATAATCAGATATAATCAATAGTACTTGGTCATCATTGGAGGTTGGTGACAAGGAAGAGTCTGGAAGGAATAATAGTATTCACAGAATCGGGGTGAACAATAGGGGTGGTAACAGAAGAGATTAAGTTTTGGAGAAAAAAATGATATTCACTTTTGGACACTAGATATAAGTTGCTAAATTGCAAGTAAAAATTTCCATAAATCAGGTAAATGTATAGCTTTGGAACTAAAAAAAAAAAGTCTAGGCTAGAGATAACATTTGAAAATGATCACCGTAAATAATAACCAAAGCTATGGGAGAGATGAAGCTATACTGGAAGAGAGATGGGATGTAGAAAAATTGTTAAGAGATATTTGTTCACAAAGTGGCATGCAATTGACTTGTCCCTTCCTTCAGATTCCCTTCTTACTGTAGGATATCCTGAACAACAGGATCCTTACTACAGGAGGATATCCTTCCCTCACTATGGATTCAAATTGGAAATGGATTTGAAAAGTCAAAATGTTTGAAATGATCACTGAATTCATTTTTTAATTTTTTTTTAATTTTTTTTAATGTTTATTTATTTTTGAGACAGAGAGAGACAGAGCATGAATGTGGGAGGGTCAGAGAGAGAGAGGGAGACACAGAATCTGAAACAGGCTCCGGGCTCCGCACTGTCAGCACAGAGCCCGACACGGGGCTCGAACTCACAGAGGTGAGATCATGACCTGGGCCAAAGTCGGACGCTTAACCGACTGAGCCCCCCGGGCGCCCCAGAATTCATTTTTTTAAATATTTGTTTAATATGAGATTCTCCATTCTCCACACAGAGTATATGAGTTAAACAGTTATAACTACAATAAAGAGAAAGTCAAAACCAAAGTAGTTTAAACAATAAAGAAATGTATCAATTCACATCACCAAAAGACTAGTTGTAGAAAAGGCTTTCTGATGCTGTGACTAGTGTTGTCATCAAGGACAAGGTGTTTTCCATTAATAGGCTTTGTTTGACCCTGGCTTCATCCTGACACTGGCTTCCCAAATGGCTCCTCATGGTGGAAGGTGGCTGCCAGTAGCAAACAAGATATCTGCTTCCAGGCTCTCATGAGAGGGGTAAAAAGAGAAGCTTTCTCTACCTCTTTCTTATGAGTGAGTCGGTCTGTATCTCTCTCAGAAGCCTCCAACTAACCTCTGAGGAGAGGTTAGTATCATTGGCCAGCATTATACTACTTGATGGAAATTACTGCTGCACAGATCAGAACCACTGCTAGAGGTGAGGCATGAAGTCCAGTTCCCTTGGCCATATGGATATTGTGTTCATTGCATACAAAACTGAAGATCTGTTAGGAAAAGTACAAAGCAGGGTGGTTGTTTAGGGGGTCAGTATCAGTAATGCCTGCTGCAAGGTGCTTCAGTTCTACACTATAAATATTCATAATAGTTTCAGAGAAATATATCAAGAAAAGTATGAGGCACTTTATATGAATGATCACATTTAATTGTCACAACACGGTTCCAGTGACATTTTACAATTGAAGAAATGGAAGTTCTTAGACATTATGTAATTTACTTGTAGTCTAACAAAAGCAGGTCTTGATTCCAGCTGTCTGTCTCCCAAGATATTTGTCGTGACATTTCACTCAGTCTCAAGGAAAATTCTTTGTCTTTCTGCCTCATTTCCCTTTTGTTGATAAAGATATTGTTTCTTTCCAAACGATTGACCAAGTGCCGCTTCGTGACCTCAGATCTTTAGGTGTCTGAAGAATGTCGCTCATATAAGAAAACTCTTCTTATTGTGACCTCCCTATCCTTGAGTTCCAGGAAAGAACCATAAAGTCACATACTCAAAAACAATGTAGATTCCTAGAGTCTCTTGTACACAACAGGATATATGCAGCAGTTATGCTGAGAAGCAGGAATGGGAATAATTCTCTCACAGTTCCTGCTTTTTAGAGGTGCTCAGAAAGAGGGACAAGGCTGAAGCTTTCTGCTGGCAATCTATTAGTATCACAAATTAGAACCAACAAGGTAAATGAAAATTTAAACTTAGGCTGCCTCATGAAAGCAAGTCTAGGTTAGCAAGGCTGCTTGGGGAGTCCAGCCTTTAAAAGTCATAAGGTAGCCCTAAAGTGTTATTTTTCTTCATTGGCTCTGTATTAGGCAAAGTGAAGAAAATCTCTTTATATCTGGCCTGGAAAATATGAGTATAGAGCTTCTTTTATGAATCATGTCTCTTCATCAAAACTAGATCAAAGAGATCTAAGAAACGAACAGATATGCGATCAAAGCCTTTATTTGAAGATGCTTATTATATACTAATTTAATAAATGCTTCATTTCATTCTTTATATTACTTGATCAAAAGTCTATATATCAAAACTTTGGGTTAAAAATAATTTCAGTTTTGGTTACAATTTTAATCAGGGTTATTGGATAATTTAGGAAGTGATGATGGGAAAATTTCAATCATTAAGAATGTATGTGGCTGGGAAGGAAGTAAAATGCAAGGTAAACCAAAGTTAGAGAGGAAGATGATTAACCATTTTCTCTTTGAATAAGCTATTTTAATATAATTTCTTTAATATAAAAGAAATTATGTTTACTCATTTACCTTAAAATATATTTAGTACATGCAAGGAGCTATCCACAGAAGGAGAAGTGAATCCAGCCATAAAGTGGCTGAGAGTGGAACAGGGAAATAAGATTTGTATTTAAATAACTGAAATGCCATATATGTGCCATATAGAAGGTGCCATCCAAAGTGGTAGTATTGACAAGGGAAAAATATTACATGCGATTGAATAATCAGGGAAGATTTGGTGAGCAGGTAGCCCTTGGGCTGAATTTGAGGATTTAGGCTTGCAGATAAGAAAATGACAGATCTTTGCAGAGAGAAAGGACAGCACAATAATCAAAATACAAAAGCACGGGTATGAAAAACTCCAGACTGGTAGATCAGTTTGACGAGGGGAGACTCCTGCAGATCAGTGCCTGGGTCTTCATTTCTTCTTGGAGGATGACACTGGCCTTATCTAAGATTAAAATGTTACTAGTTTGGGGCTTAAAAGGTGGTGAGTATGTTCCCAATCCTTAGTGTTCCCTCCCCCAGACACATGCGTAAAATCAACCCAGGCTTTTGATCTGAAGCATGAAAGATCTGTCCAGATTGGCACCGAGTCTCTCCAGATTGGCAGTGAGGCTTGGCTGGGACTAGTTGAAAGTGCGAGAGTCTGGTGGGAGGGGGTAGGTGATCTGGCCATGGTGTCTCTGAAAGTGTGCTTTATCTTTCTTTTACTGGATTCTATTTGCTCTATCCAGTATTTTTAAATGTTGCATTTGAACATAAAGATTAGTTGAAAGGACAAAAATTGCACAGCTTCATGGAGGGACCTTGAATATCCTAAGAGAGAATTGGGATTAAGAAGAAATTTGTAGGTCTATAATGTTTTTGGGAAAGGGAATGAATACAATGAGATTTCTGAAAAGGAAAGGTTTATGACTCATTTGCCTCTCATTCTTTAGTATCGAAGTATAGCCTTGCAGAAACCAGATGCTTACTAAGACTTTTCATTTTTAATTGTTAGACATATCGATGAACAAGATGAAGTGAATGAGGAAAGACCGATGACTAAAAAAATTTTTAAATGTTTATTTTTTTTGAGAGTGAGAGAAAGAGAGAGAGGGGGATGGAGGGGCAGATAGATAAGGAGACACAGAATCCTTAGCAGGCTCTCGACTCTGGGCTGTCAGCACAGATTGCAACGCCAGGCTCGAATTCATGGACTGCAAGACCATGACCTGAGCTGAAGTTGGACGTTCAACTGACTGAGCCACCCAGACACCCAACTGAAAACATTATTTAAAGCGTGGAAAGGGACCAGCAGTGAACCTAACTGGGCCATGACTAGGGCGGTGACCTTGGCAATAGGAAGGGGCTATGACTAGTAAATGTTTTGAAGATAGAACTGACAAGAATTGAAAACTGATACTACGTGGCAATGAGAAAGAATGAAATATGGCCCTTTGTAGCAACATGGATGGAACTGGAGAGTGTTATGCTAAGTGAAATAAGCCATACAGAGAAAGACAGATACCATATGGTTTCACTCTTATGTGGATCCTGAGAAACTTAACAGAAACCCATGGGGGAGGGGAAGGAAAAAAAAAAAAGAGGTTACAGTGGGAGAGAGCCAAAGCATAAGAGACTGTTAAAAACTGAGAACAAACTGAGGGTTGATGGGGGGTGGGAGGGAGGGGCGGGTGGGTGATGGGTATTGAGGAGGGCACCTTTTGAGATGAGCACTGGGTGTTGCATGGAAACCAATTTGACAATAAATTTCATATTGAAAAAAAAACTGATAGGGGATCAGAGTCAACGAAGAGATCAAAGATGATTCCTAATTGTAAACCTGAAGTTTGTGAATTTGATGGTACAAAGAATACATATATAAGGAAGGCAAAAGGAATACTTTGAAGATGAAAAGTTTAGTTTTGAACATGTGTTTACAGTGACATGTATTTTATATATTTGAGAATAAGTAGTTGTACAGGTAAGCCTGACTTTTGCAGGAGGCGAAGACCAGAGATAAATAATACTAGGGAGACATCTGAGTTAAGGTAATTGAGAAAGGAGAGATTAAATAGAAGATGAGAGCCCAAGACATATTTTGAGGAATCTTTATTTAGGGGAATTTGAAGAAAATCTGGAGTTTTTATAGATATGATATCAAGAAGCTGTTTTGTTCAATGACAACATTAGACATTAATGTGATAATAGGAAGCAGAAGTATAGCGACCGTCCTTGAACTCCTTCAGGTCAAGGAAAAAGAAATTGAAATTCAACTTTAAATGCCAAAATGCAAGTCCACAAAAGTGCCATGTTTGGCTGGCTTACCACTCTATTCAGGATCTTGGACCCTGTAGTTGCTCCATAAATATATAAAGATATTTTAATTAAATGGATTAAATAGCTTAAAAGTCCATAATTTATGGTGGAATGGTTAATTTCTCTGTTCTTTTTTAAATTTTCTTTTTAAAACTATAGGGTGGCTCAGTTGGTTGAGTGTCTGACTTTGGCTCAGGTCATGATCTCACGGATCTTGAGTTCCAGCCTCACGTCAGGCTCAGTGTTGACAATTCAGAGCCTGGAGCCTGCTTCAGATTCTGTCTCCTTCTCTCTCTCTCTCTCTGCTCCCTCCCCCACTTGTACTCTCTCTCTCTCTCTCAAAAATAAATAAACATTACAAATTTTTTTACTTAGAGGTATAATATATGCTTATAAAAATTTCAAATCAAAAAGTAGAAAGTAGATAGGAAATTACTATGAATATTTTAGATGTATATTTTAGACATTTTTATATGCTATGTGTGTGTGTGTGTGTGTGTGTGTGTTCATAATGGAATTTGCTCTTTATCCTTCACAATGTATTATGGGAAATTTATCATATTAGTACATGTACATCTACCTTATTATTTTTAATAGCTAAGTATAATGTTTCGTAATATGATGTGTAATTATTACTTTTGCCACACCACTACTAACAGGCACTTAAGTAATACGCATTTTTCCCCATATTTAGCAATGATGATGTACTGCATTTTCTTATGTAAATGTATGTGCACAGGTGTGAAAAAATTTGTAAGATGGATTCCTTTTAGTTCAAGAGTGTATTAATTTCAAACTTGTTAGTTATTGCCGTTTCCTTCAAACAGGCAGTACCAATATAACCTCTTTACAAATATGCAAGCAAACATATAAAGCAATTCAACCATAACTTGTTTGCTCATTGCTATATTGACAATAAAGACTTAAGTTCTTAAGCATAATTTTTACTTTAAATATTAAAAAGAATACTTCCTGTGTGAAATCTATAGCAACGGACAAGTATTTCCTGTAGTGAAAACATGCGACTGTTTTTCTCCTTTGGTCCCCATATCATGATTCCACTAAATACACATGTTCATTGGAAGAATTGGGCTGACTGCAGGTGAGTTATGTAATACAGGTGTGAGAACTCTACCAGGAACAACAAACCCACTTGGTCTAGGGGACAGTCACGTAATAAAAATATGTGAAATTGGCATGTGTGACACAATTAGAATTCTGAACAGGAAGAATCATATACCTAATATAGCAAGGATATCCAAATTTAATTTACTCTGATAATTTAATGTAATATTATGGTAATTCTCATATAAATATATGTTTTAAAACTATGTCATAGACATATTCTAATTTAATGTTATTTAAATATACATTTTTAAAATATGCCCATCAAGAAAACACATCTGTGGGGCAGATTTTACCAAGCCCAATCTTAGTTTTGATTTAGTTCCTCATGCTGATGCTTGCACCCAAATTGGGTCTGACTGAATAATTCACACCTTATTCCATTATCTGGAAGACCTTCACCACCAGAGAGGAGGGAGGTTCTGTAAAACTTATGTGTCTATAAAAGCGTAATGGGAACACCTCTGAAAACCTAATACTTGTCCTATATATTATGTATCTATGAAACAGTTTTATTACAAAACATATATGTTTATTACTCTACTTAAATGAATTTCATAACCTCCCTGTAAGTTAAAATTTTGTAGATCAGAAACTGAAGAGGCCCAGATAAGCAACTTGCTCCAAGTTTACATGCAAGTATGGCTTGGTAAGCCTCCACCTTAAACTGAACTGTAGATCTAGTGGCTCTAAGATACCACACAGTTATTCTGTAAGTACCCGAGCTGGTTTCTAGAGTGAAATTCTCTGGGGAAATCTCAGACCATACCTCAAGCTCCTCTGTGATGCATGTTTAGGCATCGGGAAATCAAAAGGGCCTAAGTGGTTCAGGCCGTGTCACTCTGGGACACAGATGGTTGACATATAACCTTTCAGGGTAATTTGTTGCCTCAGTAGGAGCGTTGGAGTGTTATTCAGTGCTACCAGCTAGGAAAAACAAGCTGCAAATAGCAAGGACTCAACATTTAAACTGCGTATTCCTGTGGAAAGTGAGAAATAACAACCAAGTCACTGGGAACACAAAAGCGACAATGTAGATCTGAGAATGTCACGGTTCTTTGGAAGGGCAGTTTTAGAATCGTGTAGCTGTGACGAGAGATTAGCATTTCTCATGGACATAAAAATCAAAGAAATTAGAACCAGCTCAGTTAAGATGCCCAACACCTACATTGTAGAAAATAACATTTAAATAACTTTAAGCATATGTCTAACATCTTATTTATATCTTCTCAACAATGGTGCCACTTCTGTTTATTCCAGCTTTACAAGTAACTTTAAGCCATTAATTCCCCAACATCTAGAAAATCAGCATTGTTTCACATAGGAGGGTCTCACATCACTCATATTCTCCTTTCCATCCACGTGGACTTCATACCTTGCCATGTCACCAAAATAAGAGGAAACAGCAAATACCTGAAGTAAATTTAAAAAGTAGAATCAAAATTCATTTCATTGGTCTTAGACTTGTTAAGTAATTATCTTTAGGGCCAACCTCTTTTATTTTTAAACATAATATATACTCCTTTAAAATCTGACACACAACAGAGGTATATTTAGTCACCATATGGTAACTGCTATAACAAGTCATTCCAAAATCTCAATGGCTTAATACAATAAGGTTGTATTATCCTTCTTATATCACAGCCTATGGTGAATTAGTTGGGAGAGAAAAGGCTATGCTTCATGTAGTTAGGGACCTGGGCTCTTTGTGTCTCTGTCCATATCATCTGTGGAGGCTTTTGAGTCCTCCAGTAGGTACATTATATGCAGGCAACTGACCAGCTGACCAGCTGACCAGCATGGAGGTCAGCTTAGGAGATGTCTGTGCTCCAGGCCTGAAGATGGCGTACATTGCTTTTACCTGTGGCAAACCACTGGCCACAAAACCAAATCATGTGCCCTCATATAAAATTTCAAGAACAGTTAGAAATAGTTTTAAAGTATGCCAAGGAAGAAACTAGAACTTAGACCTCAGTTTGTGTTAGCCATCTCCATCACATGTAACTACTTGACTAGTATTTCTCAAAAGTGTATCTCAATATGCTTTACTTTCAACTAGCACTAATAAACATAAAAACAAAAAATTATTGAGTAAAAAGAAGGGACTCTACTAAAAAATGTACAGCTATTTTTTCTATGTCTATTGTAAAATATCTGCTAGGTTCTGTATGAAAAGCAACCTCCTTTGTATCCTTTGTTGCTCATTATTTTAATAAATAAGATAAAATACAAAATATTTTTAAATAACTAGAGGATGGTTATGTAAATTGTGATTTATCCAAATCAAATATGATTTGATCATAATCAAATTAGCATATAGTAATATGTTATGCAAGATATTTGGGAAAAGAATAAGATGGGGAAATTATCCTGATATATTTTTGATTAGTTGATTGAGATATAACTGATATACACCACATACATTTGAAGTGTATGGATTGATTAATGTTGACATAATATGTATGCATGAAACTATCACTATAATTAAAACAACAGATAAATCCATTAGCCTCAAAAATTTTCTCTTGCTCATTTACCCACTGCTGCCCATCTCCAAGTAGCCACTCATCTGCTATCTTTGTAGCTTTCATTTTACATAAATAGAATTATACAGATGTGTATTTTTTGTCTGCTTTCTTTCACTTAGCATAATCTGAGATTCATCCATATTTTAGTAGGTATCATTACTTTTTTTGTTGTTGCTAAAGAGTATTGGTATGGATATACCACAGCTTATTTATTTTTTCACCTATTAGTGGACGTCTGGGTTGTTTCCCATCCTGGGTTATTACAATAAACTGCTATCAACATTCACGTAAAAGTCCTCATGCAGATTTATGCTTTTTTTCTCTTGAGGAAATACCTAGAAGTAGAAGGTCTGGATCATATGGTAGGTGTTATGTATAACTTTTTAAATGAAAATTTCCAAATGGCTTTTCAATGTACATAATTGTAGCATTTTATATTCTCATGAGCAGGTTATGAATTTCCAGTTTACTCACATCCTCACCAACTTTTGGTGTAACCATTCTTTTTAGTTTCAGCCATGCCAGTAAGTTTGTAGTGGTATTTCACTTTGGTTAGATTTGCATTTCCTTAATAACTAATAATTTTGGGTATCTTTCCATGTTCATATTGGCCATGCAAATGTCTTCTTAGGTGGTGTCTCTATTCAAACATCATGCCTATTTTTCCATTGAGTTTTGAGAGGTAGCCCTTTCCTCTCAGCTTTTGGTGCCAACTCTATCCTCTGTAATAAAGGAGGTGGCCTATTACCTGGGACCTTCACCCTCTGGGCCTATGTTGGCAGCAGCAGCCCTGTGGGCCTCTGAGTCGCCCTAGAAATTATTATTTCTTTTTGTCAAAGGATAACACATGTCCATAGCCAAGTAGCTCTGTTGGCCCATTTCCTGCCTGTAGGGTCCCGGAATTCTGGCAGCCTTCTTGATTTCATCCCATCTCTGCCCCCTTCCAACCAAGCTGGCAGTATTTCTGATTAAGTGGTTGATTGGATCTATGAGTTGCATGTCTAATCTCTACAGCAAAAATTTGTACAGCCACTGGGGCCCAATTTCAGAGCCCACTATCTGGATAGGCTGAGAATCTTCCAAGTCATCAAGTTCCGGTTCCATTTTGCTTAACGCTTCCTCTTTTAACTTATTTCTTTTCTACCACATTGGCCATAAGCAGTAAGGAGAAACCAGGCTGCATCTTTGAAACTTGTTCCTCAGCTGATTTTACCACTTGATCACTTAAAGTTCTACTTTCTATCCAATGGCAAAAAATAATGCAGCCAAAATTTTTGCTACTTCACAAAATAATATATGTCTATCTGTGCATTTAAATATATATAGTAGATAAGTGCTATCATACTGTCTTATTCTTTCCCTTCCTAATACATTTCAAACACTGTCCTGTTTTGACTCACATATACACACATAAGCACATGCATGTATATAATTCTTTTTAATGTTTACGTGTTAGTTTTATAATATGTAGGTTTACGTTCTTCTCCATCCCTTAATAGTTCTGTGCTCTTAGAACAAGTTACTTAGTTTTTCCCTACCCCAATTTCCCTATCTAAAAACACTGATGCTGGTAAAATATCTACCTCATAGGTTGCTTATAAGAATTGAATTATAATCCTATGGAGCCATTAACACAATATTTGGCAGATAGTGAGCACTAAATAGTTGTTACCTATCAATATTTCCAAGGTTTTATGCCAGTGCTTATGCCCTAACCCTGTGACCAGAAATCCTGGACAAGAGCAATTCCTTTTGGCTGTTAAGAATGAGATATTTCTTGCACATACTCTCTAGGCTCTTGTTAAGTCCTCATATACGTGGCACTTTAGCCACTCAGGTGATCATAAAATTTACCATGGACGATGTGGAAAAGCAATCACATTCTGGATTACAAGGCTGTCACTTCTCACTGTCCTTGCTGTTTCCCACTCTATCCATTGTCTGATCAGCCCCCTTCCACATGGCACCTCTGAAACTGACAGCCTCTGACACATTGCCCAGAAACATCTTGCTGTGAAATAGCTATGCCACTTCTCAGTGGCCCTGATATTCAGGGCCTGTAATATGACATCCTTAAAGGTTTACACCCTCAAGGCAGGAAAAAAAATCTTCAATTCAAAATGAAATTGTATTTAATTCAGTTAATTTTATTTTTGGCGAAGGAGATAAAGATTGACAGGAGATCAGAGTGTAAGATTTGTACAATCCCAGAAGGTGGTAAACCATTGCTTTGAAGAGCAGGTTAGGGAGCAACTTATTCTCATTTAAAATTTATTACTAAAAATTTGATTAGTCATTAGATTTATCAATTTGATTCATCAATTTTCAGCCAAGTAAATCGTCAGTGAAGTGGAACTATATAGTGTGTGAACCCTAATCTGATAATTTAATCTATAATCAAGATGTGCATTTCTTAAACCGTCTCCAGTTCAAATTCTCTAGTGAGATTCTTTTGGGCAGGCATGGAAAATAACTTCATGTCAGTTAATTTTCAGTTTCCATGTATCAAATCACAATGGTGTTTAAGTTTGCAACATCAATTTTGAGAAAACAGAATTCAAGGATTCCACATCATTGTATTTGTT
This sequence comes from Lynx rufus, assembly GCF_022079265.1. Classification (NCBI taxonomy): domain Eukaryota; kingdom Metazoa; phylum Chordata; class Mammalia; order Carnivora; family Felidae; genus Lynx; species Lynx rufus. The sequence goes on from NW_025814889.1 coordinate 101,990,366, forward strand.
ATGCTTACACAACTGGCACTTATTTTTGAGAAATAAAATGAGATTTTGCTCTATTTTTGAAACTGGGTACAAGCCAATGTAAGCTTAAAGATGTAGCATGTTCCTTGGCTTTTCAGCCATTTTTTTTAGAGAAGTTTGCTTTTGGTGGCTGCATGAACGTGTCTCCCTTTGCTCCACAGCGGCAGTTAAAAATCCATTCGAAGGTTTTAAGCAAAGTTCACTTGATTGTAGGTCAGTACCCGGTGGATAAATCACAAAATTGCTTCAAATAACGTACGTGATTTGCTTTTTCCCTGCTGAGGAGAAGCTCTAAACTGAGAGAGCATGAAGTAAGGATTGTTTCCTCACCCCTAAGGTTAATGCCCCTGTCACAGCTGAAGTCCCCGTCAAGGAAACACAGAGAAGTAGCTTAAAAATGCAACTGTTTTCATCAGTCTGCCACAGGCAGCAGAAAACAAATGATTGTGGTTCCTATCTTCGCCAGTGGCAGAGCATTTGTTAAAGTACAAAGATAAGAGAAGAGAAAGGGACAAGAAATCCCTTGGCAGAGAGCATGAATGAAATATGCCACCAAAAGTGCAGGGCCTTTCAAAAATAATCTCTTGTAATCACTGAGGCCTGTTACGGTGGCAAAGTGGAATGTTTTGGTGAATGTGTTAGGTGAAAATTCCCTTCATAGTATTAGGCTATTGACCCCCTGCTTCGAGAATAATCTTTCTCAAGCACCATTTTCATCATGTCATCCCTACTCAAGGACCCTTATGGAAGAGCGCCCTGGTTTCTACCATCTTAAATCCAAACTCTTCGCCCTGGCATCCCCAGTGGCTCTCTCCAACTGATTCTTGCCTCTATTGTACCAGCAAACAGGCCCTCTCCAGTCCATTCAAATATATTGGCTTGCTTTCCTTTGCGTATTTTTTTTCCAGAAACTAGCTTTTTTTTTCTCCTCATTCTTTTCCAGCCTTGAATGTTCTCTTTATTCTCAATGTGCATATTCCAAATACACTCGTGCATATACTTCCATTCCATGCCTGTTGAATTCTCTAAGATTAGCTTAGAAATTGGCTTCCCTCAGGATGTCTTCTCTGGCCATACTCCTATTTATTTTCATCCTGTATCCCTCTCAATTCATATTTTGCACTACTTTTATTTTTAAGTTTGTTTACTTATTTTGAGATAGAGAGCACAAGAAGGGGAGGGGCTGAGAGAGAGGTAGAGAGAATCCCAAGCAGGCTCTATGTTGTCAGTACAGAGACTGATGTGGGGCTCAAATCGATGAAATGTGAAATCATGACCTGAGCCCAAACTAAGAGTCAGATGCTTAATCAACTGAGCCACCTGGGCTTGGGCTTTTATATAAATATATAAATATATATTTAAATATATAAATATATAAATATATATTTAAATACATAAATATATATTTAAATACATATATAGATTTAAATACATAAATATAGATTTAAATACATAAATATATATATATTTAAATATGTAAATATATATTTTAAATATATATTCTGAACTGTGAATTCCACTTCTACAAATTTGGTGCCCCAAACTGGAGTCAAAATATAACAATGGTAGCATGTTTCATGTTTATTTTACCAACGACTTGATCATCATTCATTTTTTTATTTATTCAATAAATCTTTATACTTATTATGTGTCAAGAATATTGCTGAATTCTGAATCCAAAAATAGTTAATTTAAGACCAGTATGTTGTACAAGTGCAGAAGTTCAGGTAAAACTTTCTGAAAAAAAGCAGCCTCATCTTAACCTATATGTGACTATATTTGGGACAAACGATGAATTTCTGGGAAAGAGGAAGCAAGATCAAGAATATCATTAATATAAAGTAATAAAAAATTTTATGGGATGTCAGAATATAAATGTGATTCTTAAAAACCTCAGCCCTAACTTTTTGCTAGCACAATCATTTTTTTTTTCCTCATGGGCAGGTTTGCTGAATGCAAGTTTATTTTTAAAATTTGATTCCTATAAATAAATGCCATGCCAGGTATTGCATGTTATAGAATTATTTAGAATTTACCTGGTGGTCTCAGAACTAAATAAAGGTTATTACCTTCCATGGGTCACAGAATTTAGACATGCAGTCACTTACTCAATAACCTTTTCTCATTATCTTCAACCTGTCACTAACATTTCTGGCTATTAATCACTTCCTCTTCATTAAACTCTCTCTAGCATCAAAGTACAATATTCCAAGATTCATCTCTTACCTCCCTGATAATTTAGTATCTTTTTTTCCTCGTCATTCCTTGTAAATATAGAGAATTTCCATGTTTTAGTACTTGCTCATTGCTTTTCTCTCTGTATTTTCACCCATGTATGTTCTATGAAAATGGTACTATTCCTTTTCCTAGATCATCCTCAAGAGAAGAGAAAGCGTTCAATGAAACTGATGAGAATTTGAGACATCAAATGGGCCACAGTTATGGGATGAGGTCACCCCATTGCAGCTTTCCCTTTTGCTCAGCTCTACTGCCAGCCTTCATGGGATGAGGAGCACTGGGTAAAGTCTAGATGTTTGGAGGCAGATGTCATCCTTGTACTATTCTACCTCTGCCTCCTCTGAGAATGTAAAGAGATGGATAAGTTAATCCAACATTCACTCTTTAGGTGCCGCCATCTTGCTTTCAAGTGCTTCTGTGACTCTGTATCTTGTTCATTACCTGGATCTTTGCTGATGCTGTTCCTGAAGTGCCAAGGCTAATTTATCTTCACTTGGAGGAGGCCTTTTCCTCTCTTGTTTCTCTTCCTTTGCATAGCAAACTGTCTAGGCAATCTGAGGACCAGATTCTTAGACCACCATTATATATATTATATAATATATAATGTAATACAAAAGTGCAGCTGATATTATAGTATTGAGAAATAAATACTTTAGAACAAAAAAAAAGGCTTAACATGTGACAAGTCAGAGTTTCAATGTATAGACTTTTTAGTCTGTATGCATGGATCCAATTATTTTTATTAACATGTCTTAATCCTTTACTTTTTTCCCTTTTAATTTGTTTTGTTATCTTCAGGCCAACTTCAAAAATAGTTAAGTCTCGTATGAGCCACAGAACATAACTATATGAGGTTTGGGGCTTAAATGTTAGTTTTATATATTTAAGGTGATAACTCTACTTTGGAAGCTATGTTGGTCAGAGTTCTCCAGAGAAACAGAACCAACAGATGTGTGTGTGTGTGTGTGTGTGTGCAGAGAGAGAGAGAGAGAGAGAGAGATTGATGGATTGATTTTAAGGCATTGGTTTGTGCGATTAAGGAGACTGACAGGTCAGAAATCTATAGGAAGTTCAAGTCAGCTGAAGACTCAGGGAAAATCCATTTTGCAGTTCAAGTCCAAGGCAGTCTGCTGGCAAAATTCCTTCTTCTATGTTCTATTACAGTCTTCCACCTTACAGAGGGCAAGCTTCTTTACTCATATTTAAATGTTAATCTCTACCAAAAAACATCCTCCCAGAAACATTCAGAATGTTTTACCACTCATTGGAGCATCAAGGTCCATCCAAGCTGACACATAAAATTAAAGTCAAAAGTCAAAAGACAGAAGTCAAAAGTTCATCTTTGCCTTACTTTAGACCTTCTTAAAACTTAAGGAGGGAAGTGAGTCAAAGGCTAATTTTTTTTAATTCATATGACTTGACTAGACTGGTGAATCACCATCCCCACTACTGCCAGCCCATCACAACCACCATGTACTCTAATATTGGCTCTGCATTATTCACTAAAATGTTCCTAATTCTGTTTATTTTTGAGAGGGAGAGAGAGAGAGAGAGAGCGAGAGAGCGAGAGAGAGAGAGAGAGAGAGAAACAGAGTGCGAGTGGGGAGGAGCAGAGAGGGAGGAAGACACAGAATCTGAAACAGGCTCCAGGGTCTGAGCTATCAGCACAGAGCCTGACCTGGGACTTGAACTCATGAATCATGAGATCATGACCTGAGCTGAAGTTGGATTCTTAAATGACTGAGCCACCCAGTCACCCCTAATTCTGAATATTCAGCAAATACTAAAACCTAAGTGTCCATTGGCAAATGAATGGATAAATAAAACATGCCCCCCCACACACACATACATACACACACACAAATATTATTCAACCATAAAAAAGAAAGAAACCTTTTGTGACAACTTAGGTGGATCTTGAGGGCATTATAGTAAGTGAAATAAGATAGGAAGACCACATTATCTCCCTTATATGTGAAATCTAAAAAAAGAAAAAAAAAGAAAAAAAAGATTGCTGGTTATCAGAGGTGAGGGGTGGGTATGTGTGAAATGGGTAAAGGAGGTACAATTCTCAATTATAAAATAAGTAAGTCCTAGGGATATAATGTACAGCATAATGGCTACAGTTAATACTGCTTTATATATTTGAATATTGCTAGTAGAGTAAGTTCTCATCACAAGATGAGTACAAATGCTCAATTATAAAATAAGTAAGTCCTAGGGATATAATGTACAGAATAATGGCTACAGTTAATACTGCTTTATATATTTGAATATTGCTAATAGAGTAAGTTCTCATCACAAGATAAGAAAATTATAACTATCTGTGGTGATGGATGTTAACTAAACTTACTGTGGTAATCATTTTGCAATACATACATGTAGGAAATCATTGTGTTGTACACCTAAAATAAATATAATGTATCTCAGTAAACAGCAACAACAAATATATACTGACTATTTATTGGGTTCTTTGCATTGGTCCTGGCCATAGCACAGCAGCCTGTTTGTAGACCTTGCATCCTATTGAGGGCCATAGACAACAGTAATTAAATAAATGAACATTAACATATACTATATTATATATTACCTTTATAAAAACCACTATGAAGAAAAGTTAAGCAGGGTTTTGAGTAGAGAATGGTAGAGAAATTATTTTAGACAGTGTGGTGAGGGAAGCCTCTCTGTGAAGGTGATACTTCTGCTTCAAGCATGAACCTAAAGAAGTGTTGGGACGAACGAGGCAGGTATATGGGGAAAATATGTTCTATTCAGAGAAACTAGCAATTGAGAAGTCCTGAAATGGTTTAAACTTTTTATATTCTAGGAATAACAGAGGCCCATGTGACCAGAACAGAGTGAAAGATAGAGAAGAGGTAAGAAATGAGGTCAGAGGTAGTTAGCAACAGGTTGTGGTTGGGGATTTCAGGGATCTGAGACGTACATACAAACAGGTTGCTAAGATGATTTTATTAATGGACAGAGAGAAAAGGAATTTTGGACCTTACTTTATAAGCCAAAGTTTTCAAATGTAAATTCATGCCTGGACTTGTCAGATAAGGAAAATGTGTGAGGCACGTTGATGGAAACTTTGGTGACCTGGAGAATAAAGGCCTTGTCATAGGTGGGCTTCTGGTACCAAGTTCTAACTAGTTATCATCATACCGGGAATTCAGCTCACAAGTTGCGTGTTTGACACTTCTGATAAAAGGGCTTGGTATGCTAATCATTAGGAACATGTGTTTATTAAATCTCTTTTCTGTGCCAGGCATTGTAGAAGTAGCTTTCATGCATGTTATCTCATTAAATCCTATTATATTATATCATGGGTATTTTGATATGCACTTTCAAAGAACATAGCCATGATGAAGGCAGTGCCTAACTTATAAAATCTTCAGCAACCATGGCAATCAATTGGAGGTCTGGATTGACCAATGCCTTGTCATACAGTTAAGTCAGAAAGATATGTATAAACGGGACTCATCTAGTTTGAGCCACCATGGTTTGATAGCTATCAGGTAACAGAGATATATCTTTTAGCATAAATTTCAAAGTTGCTTTCCAAGAACTAACTATATACTTTCAACTTCTCATATATGCCAAGGTTATTAAATAACTGGGAATAAGAGGGTTGTTTCCAGATGGATTTCCTTCTTGCAAGCTATGCTATGAGCTCTACTCCTAGAAGGTAAAGGGCTAGGGATATTGATCCATCACCAAAAGCCTAGGAGGAAAGAATGGTTTCTACAGGATTAACCAAGAAAATATTTGTCTCCTGAACCTGAATCCCATTTGGAAAATCTCACAAGTCAGAGATGGCTGATTTGATGGCAGGAGGTAAGTAGAAGCTGCTACTGAAGTATTATCTGATTATAGAAAATAATGCAGGGACCAATTGTATCTGTATAAATGAGTGCAGCAGCATGGATTATTCTTGATCTTGTACAAACGGAAGAAAATTAATATTGCTAGATATCTACTGACTAAAGAAGCACTAAAAATTGAGCTGATACTACATCATTTGTGTCAAGGGAAATGCAAGTAAAGGGGTCCCAGCAAAGGCAGATTTCGGAAGAACAAATATTCCAGGAGAGAGTCAGTTTAATCATTGGCCAGGGTCATAGAACTTGAAACTAGTTTATGACATTAGCAATCAAGTAAGAATTTCACAACTCCCTTATAGTTCTCCCCTTGTGTTCCCCAACCTAGGAAAGTGTCAGCTTTCCTCATGACAATGATGATGTATAGAACACACAAATGAGTGTTGATTATCAACAATAACATAAAGAAATATTAATGGTTAATCATCTTTAAATCAAACCACTACAGTTTAACTCATATATAACTTGTCTTTGCCTGAAATAAAAAAATCTCCCAGACTTCCACAGACATTCTTTAAACCCAGGAATTGGGAAACTTTTTGTGTAAAAGGCTAACTAGTAACTGCTTTACACTTTTCAAGCCAGATGGTCTCTGTCCCAACTTTTCAACTCTGCCATTTTCAGTATGAATGTCTCAAAAGACAATGCATAAGTGAAGGAGAGTAGCTATGTTCCAAGAAAAATGTATTTAAAAAAATAGGCAATGGGCTGAATTTGTTCTGTGGGCCATGATTTGCCAATGTTTGCCCTAAGTGGTGGAAGCAACCATATTCTTGTTATATGTGAGTTGTCTCATTATGATATCCTGTAAATAGTGAGTAGTCTGATTGCTGAGTAACCAAAAGTCATAGCTACTTAGTTTAGCAGTAACTAAAACCTTTACTTGTCCAAACTGTGCTTTTTTCTCCCTCATTTCAAGTTCAAGAATTCAAACTTTTTATTACCACTCGATTAATTTTACCTTTTCTCCATAATATTTGGTGACACGTACTACTTTCTGTGATTTCATTTACTTGACTTTTCCACTAACTAAACCTGATGTTGTTCTCTTATCCAATAAGATAAATTGCCATTTGAATCAATAATATACCTGTAGATCAGTGTACCTTTAGATTTCTTATATAAACAATCCTAGTGGATCAGTTGATAGTCAAACATCCATGAAGCTTTATAATCTGGTAAGTAGGTTAAGGGACAGAAAGGATCATTGTATCCAATAAAATCTTGTCATGCCTTAAGATTTCAAGTTTCATTTCAAGGACTTTGTTATTAGATTTTCTAAAACAAAGACATAAACAACAGTTGCACTTGAGGTAAAAAATTAAGCATAAGAAATAAATTTAATCCCTATCATTTGTAACATTGCCTGTCCTAACTTTATTAGTTTATTAGGCATTAGGTATGAGAATCTTATGAGGCATTTGTTTGGTTTTTTTAATGATTTTTTTAAACTTTATTTATTTTGAGGGAGAGAGAGGGAGAGCACAGATGGGGGAGGAAGAAATAGAAGGGGAGAGAGAGAGAATCCCAAGCAGGCTCCTCACTGTCAGCCCAGAGCCCAATGAGGGGCTTAAACTCACGAAACATGAAATCATGCATGACCTGAGCCAAAATCAAGAGCCAGACGCTTAACCCACTAATGGGTTAAGGCACCCCACTAAGGAGGTATTTCATTAATTGATTTTCAGGATGTGACTCAAAGTATAACTGTGTATTACACATCTTGATGGATGTAAGAGTAAAATGACTTTGGAAGTACACCAAGCAGATAACAGCAATTATGGAATCAATCATTGACAGAATATTTAAGTAAATTATTGGAATAGAAGATTATTTGATCAGAAAGTAAATTTATAATATGATGTTATTCTTGATTGCAGAGAGATAAAAATAGATAATAAAGCAAATATAATGAAGGTTAAGTTAATTATTTAAGGGGGGAATCTATAAGTTTGGAAGTTTTGTACTTTTTGTTGTTATTGTTTTGATATTACTAATATTTGAGTTAGAGTGAAAATGCCTTCATTTCATTCTCATAAATAGGTGTTAGGTATAAAGCCCACATTCTGGAACTTCAAAAGAGAGGGTTTTTTCCTCCAGTACTATGGAAGATTAAAAAAGAATAGTCTTCTCTCCATAAAATTTTCAGAAATATTCTGTAAAATGCAACATTTCAGATGCACACCTAAATTCACATGAAATTAATGGAAAATACTCAGACTCCAAAATCAAAGAAGTTAGAAAACCAGAGTTCTCAATTGAAACTGAGGCTGCCCCAAGAGTCTCTACAGATCTCAGAAATCTAGAATTTAGGACTGTAAAAGCCACTCAGAGTAGAACAAAAGAAGAAGAAAGAAAAGAAGAAAAAAAAGAAAGAGAAAAGGAGAGCCATTAACATGGTGGAGAAGTAGGGTGACCTAAGTTTGCCTCCTCCCTCAACATAGCTAGATAAATATCAAATCATTGTGAACACCAAGGAAATTGATATGAGGACTGAAAGAACAAAGCTGCACATCTACACATAGAAACCCGACCACCTAATGGAAGGTAGGAGCTGCAGAGAGTTGATTTGGGGGAGAAAACAGCCATGGGTACTGAAGAGGGGAGGGAGTCCTGACCAGAGAGAGGAACAAGAGTGAAAGGGTGAAAAATTGTAAAAACACCCACAGAGGATTGCACAAGAAAACTCTTCCCCAAAACCATTGATGGAGAAAGGAGAGGGGTTTAATGCCACGAGTTTTTTATAAGCAGCAGAGTGCAAAGTCTGAAGTTTTAGAGGTAGAGTAGAAAGAAACAGAGAACATCACCAGAAACACCAACCCGACAGGTAACACCATGGCACTAAATTTATATCTATCAATAATCACTCCGATGTAAATGGACTAATGCTCCAATCAAATGACATAGGGCATCAGAATGGATAAAAAAAACAAGACCCATCTATATGCTGCCTACAAGAGATTCATTTTAGACCTAAAGACACCTGCAAATTGAAAGTAAGTGGATGGAGAACCATCTATCATGCTCATGGATGTCAAAAGAAAGTTGGAGTAGCCATACTTAAACAGAAAAACTAGATTTTAAATCAAAGACTGTAAAAAGAGATGAAGAAGGGCATCACATTATAATTAAAGGGCCTATAAATCAAGGAGTTCTAACAATTGTACATATTTATGCCCCCAACTTGGAGACCCCAAATATATAAATCAATTGATAGCAAACATAAAGAAACTCATTGACAATTACACAATAATAGTAGGTGAATTTAACACCCCACTTACAACAATGGATGGATCATCTAAGCAGAAAATCAACAAGGAAACAATGATTTTGAATGACACAGTGGACTATATGAAATTAACAGACATATTCAGGGGGCACCCTGGGTGGCTAAGGTGGTTATGCGTCCAACTTCAGCTCAGGCCATGATTTCACAGTTCATGAGCTCAAGACCCATATTGGGCTCTGTGCCGACAGTTCAGAGCCAGGAGCCTGCTTTAGATTCTGTGTCTCTCTCTCTCTCTCTCTGCCCCTTTCCTGCTCTCTGTTTCTCTCTCTCTCAAAAATAAAGAAAGGTTAAAAAAATTTAAAAAACATATATTCACAACATTTCATCCTAAAGCAGCAGAATACACATTCTTTTTAAGTGCACATGGAACATTTTCTAGAATCACACACTGGGTCACAAATCAGACCTCAACAAGTACAAAAAGACTGAGATTATACCATGAATATTTTCAGACCACAACACTATGAAACTCAAACCACAAGAAAAAGTTTGGAAAGACTACAAATACATGAAAGTTAAAGAACATCTTGCTAAAGAATAAATGGGTTAACCAAGAAATTAAAGAAGAAATAAAAAATTATATGGAAGCAAATGAAAATGAAAACACAACAATTCAAAACCTTTGGGATACAGCAAAGGCAGTCCTAAGAGAGAAGTATAATGCAAAACAGGTCTACCTCAAGAAGCAAGAAAAGTCTCAAATACACAACCTAACCTTACCCATAAAGGATCTAAAAAAATAATAACAAATAAAGTTTGAAGCTAGCAGAATAAGGAAAATAATGATTAGAGAAGAAATAAACAATTTAGAAACGAACACCACCACCACCAACAACAACAACAAAAACAGTAGAACAGATCAGTAAAATTAACAGCTGGTTCTTTTAAAGAATTAATAAAACTTTTAACCCCCTAGACAAAAAGAAAAGAGAAGGACCCAAATAAATAAAAGCATGAAAGAAAGAGGAGAGATCACAACCAACACCACAGAAATACAAACAATTATAAGAGAATCTTATGGAAAAAAATATATACCATCAAACTGGGCAATCTGGAAGAAATGGACAAATTACTAAAAACATATAAACCACTCAAAGTGAAACAGGAAGAAATAGGTAATTTGAACAGACCCACAACCAGCAAAGAATTTGAAACAGTAATCAAAAATCTCCCAAGAAACTGAAGCCCAGGACAAGATGAATTTCCAGGGAAATTCTACCAGACGTTTAAAGAAGAGTTGATACCTATTCTTCTCAAATTATTCCAAAAAATAGAAATGAAAGTAAAACTTCCAAACTCATTCTATGAGGCCAGTATTACCTTGATTCCAAAACCAGACAAACATCCTACCAAAAAGCAGAATTACAGGCCAATATCCCTAATGAACACAGATGTCAAAATTCTCAATAAGATACTGGCAAATCAAATCCAACAGTACATTAGGATAATTATTCATCATGATCAAATGGGATTTATTTCTGGGATGCAGGGGTGGTTCAATATTTGCAAATCAACCAATGTGATATGTCACGTTAATAATAGGAAAGATAAGAGCCATATGATCCTCTCCAATAGATGCAGAAAAAGTATTTGACAAAATACAGCTTCCATTCTTGATAAAATTCTCAACAAAGTAGGTATAGATGGAACATACCTCAACATCATAAAGGCCAAATATGAAAGACCCACAGCTAATATCCTCAAAGAGGAAAAAATGAGAGCTTTTACTTTATGCTCAGGAACAGGACAGGGATGTCCACTCTCATTTTTACTATTTAACATAGTACTGGTGTCTTAGCCTCAGCAATCAGACAACAAAAATAAATAAAAGGCATCCAAATCTGCAAGGAAGAATCCAATTTTTACTATTTGCAGATGACATGATACTCTGTGTAGAAAACCTGAAAGCCTCCACCAAAAAATTGCTAGAACTAAGACATGAATTCAGCAAAGTGGCAGTATATAAAATCAACATACAGAAATCTGTTGCATTTCTATACGCCAATAATGAAGCAGCAGAAAGAAAAATGAACAAATTGATCCCGTAAACAATTATCCCACAAACCATGATACCTAGGAATAAACTTAGCCAACTAGGTAAAAGATAGGTACCCTGGAGCCTACAGAAAATGGATGAAAGACCTAAATGTAAAACAGGAAGCCATCAAAATCCTAGAGGAGAACACAGGCAGCAACCTCTTTGACCTGAGCTGGAACAACTTCGTACTATATACATCTCCAGAGACAAGAAAAACAAAGGCAAAAATGAACTTTTGGGACTTTATTATGACAACAAACCTCTGTACAGCAAAGGAGACAATCAACAAACTAAAAGGCAGCCTATGGAATGGGAGAAGATATTTGCAAATGACGTATTTGACAAAGGGTTAGTATCTAAAATCTATAAAGAACTTATCATACTCAACACCCAAAAAACAAATAATCCAGTTAAGAAATGGGCAGAAAAAAATGAATAGACACTTTTCCAAAGAAGACATCCAGATGACTAACAGACACATGAAAAGATGCTCAATATCACTCATCATCAGTGAAATACAAACCAAAATCATGGTGAGATACCATCTCACACCAGTCAGAATGGCTAAAATTAACAACACAAGAAGCAACAGATGTTGGTGAGGATGCAGAGAAAGGGGAACTCTCTCGAACTGTTGATGGGAATGCAAACTGGTACATCCACTCTGGAGAACAGTATGGAGGTTCCTCAAAAAATTAAAAATAGAACTATCCTGTAATCCAGCAATTGCACTACTAGGTATTTACCAAAAGTATGCAAAAATATAGATTCAAAGGGGTACCTGCACCCTCCTGTTTATAGCAACATTATCAACAATAGCCAAACCATGGAGAGAGCCCAAATGTCCACTGATTGATGAATGGATAAAGATGTGGATTACTCAGCCATCAAAAAGAATGAAGCCTTGTCATTTGCAGTGACACGGATGGACCATATATTATGCTAAGCCAAATACGTTAGAGAAAGACAAATACTATATGATTTCACTCATATGTGGAATTAAAAAAAAACCCCAAAACAGATACACCTATGGGAAGAGGGGAAAAGAGAGAGGGAAACAAACCATAAGAGACTCTTAACAATAGAGAATAAACTGAGGGTTGATGGAGGGAAGTGGGTGGGGGATGGGATATATGGGTGATGGACATTAAGGAGGGCACTTGTTATGATGAGTACTGGGTATTGTATGTAAGTGATGAATCACTGAATTCTACTCCTGAACCCAATATTGTACTGTATGTTAACTAACTACAATTTTTTAAAAAAATTTAGAGAGAATGAAAAGACTTAGGCCCAGGATAAATAATTGCGGATCCACACAAACCTGGGACCCTTAAAAGACTACATACAGCCAGTGAAGAGGAAGTCTGAAAATAAATCTACTTATTGCGCAAAGGAGATAACGAGGAAATAAGTCTGTGGTGATCTTCAACATGGAATAAAGTAAGTTCCTGAGAATTAAAATTCATAATACTGCTCTTCTACAAGTTTGAGGCCTGCATTGATATTATATGTAAGGTTCAGAAAATAAGATAAATAAATAAATTGCAGTGGTCTTAAGTTCATAGCTCCCAGAGTTATGTGACAGAAGTAAAAGCCATTTTTTTTTTTTTGAGAGACATGCCTTCCTGCTGGGTCTCAAGGAATTTATACAGTTAAAAGCCACATGAAACATGGATTCACAAACCAAATTACAGAGCACATAAGGAAATAAACCACCTTGAGTGAAAGTCATCAGAAGCAACAGTCAGTATAATTAAACTTGTAAGAATATATTTTCATTGGAAATCTCAGAAAAAGAGTATAAAACATGTATTAGATATAAGCAGAAAAAGAAACTACAAATTAAGCAAGTTGTATCTGAAAAGAACAAAAGAGAATTTGTAGCAGTGAAAGCTATAATTTTTTGAATTAAAACTCAATGCATAATGAAAGTATAGGCAAACTAGCTGAAAATAGAATTAGTGAACTGGAAAATTAATTTGAAAAACTTACATAGAATATAACAAAATAAAACATACACCAATTAAGAAAATAAATTATTCTCAAGTATATATAAAACAGTATGCTCTCTAAAACAATTGCTCTCTCAATAAACTCCTTTAGATACAAATAACAACAACAAAAGTTTAAAAAAGAGCAACTGGAAATTTTAAAATACACTACAAAGAAGCAGTATTAAAAAATTTAAAAATAATTTGAATTATACTAACATATGTCAAACCTATGAAAAAATAGCTGAAGTGAGGTTGGAAGAAACACACCTCAACCATTTGCATTGGATAAAATTATCAGGCTAAACATCTAGCTAAAGACCTTAGAGAGAAAACAATAAAATACATCTAAATAAAGCATAATAACTGAAAAAATAAAGATAAAAGCAAATATTAGGAAATATCAATAAACCATAACTTTGTTTAAAAATAAAAAGACTGACAGACAATATTTAACAAGAGTAATCAAGGAAAAAATGAAAAGACGTGAATAAATATTACTAATTTTTTAAAAAATATAATTACAGAGGCCTGGGTGGCTCAGTTGGTTAAGCGTCCGATGTCGGCTCATGATCTCACGGTTTCTGGGTTCAAGCCCAGCATCTGGCTCTGTGCTGACAGCTCAGAGCCTGGAGCTGTTTCGATTCTGTGTCTCCCTCTCTCTCTGTTCCTCCCCCACTCGCACTCTGTCTCCCACTGTCTCAAAAATAAATAAGCATTAAAAAAATTGAAAAAAATATAATTACAGATAAGCTAGAAAATAAAATCAGAGAAAACTCTACATCCTTAAATTTGAAAATACATAAAACAATAAATTTCCTAAAACAAACAAAGTAGCTTATTTAATAATGACTCCAAAAGAAATAGAAAATCTGGATAAATTGTAGATCAAGAAAATTTAATCAGATTAATGTGTAGCTATAAATATGCCAGTCAAATACTTTAACTATTAAACTACTGGTCTTATATTATTTTACAGACAAATTCTAAAAACTACCCCAAATACAGAAAGTCCTAATGGTGTAAATTGGATAAAAAGGAGTAATATTCCCAAATTCTCCTTTGAGACTAGTGTGATCTTGATGATGTTTAAATAGTCAAGGACATAAGAGAAGAAAATTATAAGTATATCTAATTTGAAAAGACATACAAAAATCCAAAATGAGAATGATTAAATCCTTTCTAACTATATATGAGACTAATGTATCAAAGTATTTATGCCAGCAATGAAAAAATTATTTTAAATTAGATAATTTGTCAATGTAATTATCCACTCTGATTGAAGGAAATAACAATATAGCCATCTCAACAGACTCAAGAAAAACATTTGATGAATTTTAACATTCATTAATAGTAATCATTAATGATAAGTAATCATAAACTTCTATTAAACTGGGAAGAGATTATAAGTCCCTTACTCTGATAAAGACAGACTACTTATAATTACAAAGCCTCATTGGCAAAATTTATAAACATTTCCTTTAGAGTCAGGAGTAGGCTGATGAGTTCCATTGTCACCATTTTAATTCTACCTGGGACTGAAATTTCTGGTGATCATGAAAATAAAAGAGGAGTAGTAAAGGAGAACAAAGATTATAAATGATAAAAATATATATAATCATTCGTGGATTATTTGTTATCCACATAAAAGGCTCAAAAGAACCTAAAAAAATATTAGAAATATAGGAATATAGCAAGATGGCCTGACACAAGTTTGGTAAAGAATCAATGGCTTTTCTATGCAATTTTCAAAAATACATAATTTTAAAATTTCACTTGTATTAGGAACAAGAATGTAAAATCCTAGCTATAAATGCAAATTATGCTTGAGATCTCTATGGAAAAAGTAACACTTTATTTAAATTAATTAAAATTGTCTAAAAGAATAGTAGAGAGATATGTCACATTAATGGCAGTCCTCATTATCTTAGAAATGACAGTTTCTTCACTACAATCCAAATCAAAATTCTGATTGGGTTTTTCATGAGCTTGACAAGCTAAATTAAATGTGTGTGCATGTCTGTGTGTGTGTGTGTGTGTGTGTGTGTGTGGAAGAGCGGATGGGCCAAAAATAGACAACTCAATCTTGAAAAAGAATAAAAGGAGATGAGAGTTTCCAGATTCCAAGATTTATTATCATATACTTATAAGATACCAAGATTTATGAGTAAATCATAAGCATGCATCTATGAAAATTTGATTTATGACAGCAGAAGCGTTACAGATTGAGAAGAAAGGGTGAACTATTTAGTAAAAAGTGGTGGTTAGTCAATTAGTTAATCAGATGGAAAATGAAGCACAGTTATCTTCCCCACCTTGCAACACACACACACACACACACACACACACACACTCCAATTACAGATTGATTAAAAATATAAATATGAAAAAATGTGTAGAAAAATCCTACAATGGCTTTTGTTGTTTTGTTGGAAAAGGGTATGTCAGGACAAAAAAAAAAAAACCAGTAACCATGAAAAAAAAAAGACAGTGAAACTTACTGCATTAAGATTAAAAACTTCTTGATATGTGACGGTTACAAGGCAGGCCCAGGGAAAATATGTTGCAACGCCTGTAAGTGACAGAGGATTGGTGCACAGACTATATGGGAACCATTTCCAGGTTAATAATAAGAAGACACAATCTAGTGGAAACATGGCAAAAATGGGTCTTGATGGAAGAGATAAATGCCCAAACACAAAATATTATAGGAAGATTGTCAATTGCACTAAAGAGAATTCAAGCTGAAACCGTAATCGTATATAATGTTATACCACATTGGCCAAAACATAATTTAATGATTCAAAAAGATAAATACATGAAAACTGTACTACTAACACAAATGTATTTGGTACAGCCTCCTCTGAGAGAAAGTGGACTGTACATTAGATGGTAAATAAAAACTGAAAATAGCCTGTGATATTCCACTTCCAGGTATATAGAGAAACTCGTCACACAAGGAGACATGCATAGTAGCAATGTTATAACAGCCATAAAGAAGCATAGTCTGTTCATTTAATACTATATAGAAGGGCAAGTAAATGACCTAGAGCAACATATGTTCACATTGATGTATTTCACAAACTATATTGAATAAAAATACTATTTCATAAAGATAGTAAAAATAAAGGGATAGTAAGAATAAAGTGTGCCTGAGAAAACAGGTAAAATATTTTGGTTAATGTTTCCTTCCAAAGGAAGAGAGAGTGAAATAAGAGAGGGTTACGTTGTATACTTAGGCTGGTGCATTCACTATCTTGTTCATGTATTTTCTCTTGTCTGAAATTGTCCAGAGTAAAAAGTAAAAAAAAAGAAGATACAATGCTTAAATATTTTAATCCTTTTTTTCCTTTACACTCATATGACCCATCAGTCTATGCCACCATTTTTTGATTTTCATCCCCAGAAAAATCTTGACTGAATTCCTTCTGGAGTACTTACTCCACTACATAGATGTTCAGTCTGTATATCTCTATCCTTCCTTTCTAATTCTTCTCTTGTTCCTGATTCACAACGCTTCTTGAGCAATTAGTGTGAAAGAGAAAGTGTCGTCTTTGCTATTCAATAAATACTAAAGAGCACTGTAAAATTTTTCCCATTTATTTCCATAAGTTTCAGAGGCTGTTTGGTATCAAGAATGGATCCAGCCTTACAGCTCTGGAAGCTGTTTGGCTCTTCAGAGAAATACGCTGAAGCCCAAAAGCTATTCCGTGAAAACATAATTAGGGAAGTCCTGTTCAATCATTCACTGTCATTAAGTGAATTAAAGCTTGTATGAACAGTACATCCTGCC
Source organism: Lynx rufus (assembly GCF_022079265.1). NCBI lineage: Eukaryota > Metazoa > Chordata > Mammalia > Carnivora > Felidae > Lynx > Lynx rufus. Next base: position 102,007,617 of record NW_025814889.1, read on the forward strand.
CTATTTAATTGAGGAGAGTAAGTATATTCACTGACGTAAGCAACAAATGAAATTTGCATGGCGCAGGGATTCAGATGTGATATGGTTTCCTTTCAAACTATGTATGTAGGGGCACCTGGATGGCTCAGTCAATTGAGCATTTTGATTTTGGCTCAAGTCATGATCACTTGGTTGTGAGACTGGGCCCTGCGTTGGGCTCTGTGCTGAGTGTGGAGCCTGCTTGGAATTTGCTCTCCCCCCTCCCTCTCTCTCTGCATCTCTCTGTCTATCTCTCTCACACACAAAATAAATAATAAAAAATAAACAATGTAAAAAAGATAACAAAATAAAAGTGTGTAAAGAGAGAAGCAATTACAAATCATGGAAGTGAAAATAGGACATAAATAGGCTAAACAGGGCGATTTGGCATTTGTATTTTTACTAGTAATCTAAAAAGGCATTAATGTGGCTACATAGGAACATTACCTAAACTACAAAGAAGAAACCTTAAACAAGCATCTGTGAGAGAGTAGGGACACTAAACTAAGGATATAATGAAGGGGAGATTATCCATCATGCGTGACTCTTAAAAGATGCCAAAAAAACCTCTCCTTTGAAATGAAGCTTTTAAAAGAATTATAAAACTTGTGTATAATACAATGACAGCATAGGGCCCAATATGGGCTTAGAGAATACTGTCATTGTATAATCATAGTAGTACTTGGTACAACTCAGCTATGTAGTGTGTATGTAGTGGTTAGGTTGTCATAAAATTATTAAACAGCTGTTACATATGAGAAAGTAATACACTTTCATGCTTGAGAAGCAGAAGCAAAAAAGGATAAAGCATGCTGTGGCACAAGGTAGAATGACGTGGCCCAGTAGGGTAGCTAAAGGAAGCAAACCTACCAGTTTGCTGCTAACAATACAAAAATAAGTAGATCACACTATGGGCAAAGAGGCAAAGTTACGCAGGGTGGTAGGTCCTGTAAACCAGATGTGTCTGTGACCAAAAGTGCACTCTTAATGGCAGAACATTGGAAAAGAATATTCCCTATACATTTTAATGATTTTTTTTTGCTTTTGTTTTTGTTTTTGTTTTTTTTGGGTTTTTTTTTTTTTTTTTTTTTTTTGAGAGAGAGAGAGACAGAGAACAAGTTGGGGAGGAGCAAAGAGAGAGGGAGACACAGAATCAGAAGCAGGCTCCAAGCTCTGAGCTGTCAGCACAGAGTCTGACGCAGGTCTCGAACTTGTGAACTGCGAGATCATGACCTGAGCCAAAGTCAGATGCTTAACCTACTGCACCACTCAGGCGCCTCTCCTTAGGCATTTTAACTTGAGGACCAGAAATTATTTTTCACATCTAATATGTGCATATAAAGTGTATATATATATATATATATATATACACACACACACACATATATATATACACACATATATATGTATGTGTATATATGTACACATATATATACATACACACACACATATATATGTGTATGTGTATACACACAAACACATATATATATAAACTCAGATTAATAACCATGACAGAAGAAAGAGAATGCGTAATTAAATTATACTTGAATTGAAGTAGTTACAAATAAGCACCTCTCATTATAGATTTTTTGTAGAGTATAAGAGAAATAGTTACCTTTAACTCCCAAATATGGATGCCCTTGAGATCTGTGTAAATTCCCTGCGAAAGAAAAACATTTATAGAGTCATCCTAAAACACTGTAACAGAAAACATTTAAAAATATATTTATTGAGAAGTTAAGAATATATTAATATATGTGCATTAATCGTGGTGGTCTGTGAACACATTGCAAGATTTTGGAAAGTGGATTTGAATGGAAAGTGTCTTCTGTATAAGAACAGTCCCCATGTAAAAGCATAAAGACAAGAATGAGCGTAGGGTTTACAGGCAACTCTCAAGAAAACAGCCTGACTGAGAACAAAAAAGTATTTTGTAGTCTTAGGAAATGGCATTGGATAACTGAGTTAGATTGAGATTCCTGAGAGCTTTGAATTCCTGGATGAGGAATTTCAGTGTTATCAGACAGAAGAGAGGAAGACATCCAATTATATGAATTGACCTGATTAGAATGGTGTTTTAGGAAGCTTAACCTCTCTCTAAGTGTGTAAGGGCTATTTGAAATGGAAAATTGGAAACTCGAGAGAAATAGGAGGTATTTGCATTAACCTATATAAGAAGTGATTAGGGCCTGAGCTGCAGATGGTAATGGGAAATGGCTAATTCTACTCACATACACAGTTATTTTTAAATTTATTCACTCATTTATTCATTCAGTTACTATATATTGAATGTTTACAATGGGCCAAGTTCTGTGCTAGGCACAAGAGATACAGCAATGACAAAGGAAGTCAACATCCCTATTCTGGAAAAATTTACAGCCAAAGACTAGGGAAGAACAAAAAATAAGTAACTTTACGGGGCGCCTGGGTGGCGCAGTCGGTTAAGCGTCCGACTTCAGCCAGGTCGCGATCTCGCGGTCCGTGAGTTCGAGCCCCACGTCGGGCTCTGGGCTGATGGCTCAGAGCCTGGAGCCTGTTTCCGATTCTGTGTCTCCCTCTCTCTCTGCCCCTCCGCCGTTCATGCTCTGTCTCTCTCTGTCCCAAAAATAAATAAACGTTGAAAAAAAATAAAAAAATAAAATTAAAAAAAATAAGTAACTTTGTATAGTGTTAAGAACTGTGAAATAATGAAGTAGGATGATAGGATCGGAAGTAATGGAGATACTGGTTAGTTGCAATTGGATGTGTGGTTAGAAAAGGCCTCAGAAGAGGTTACATTTGAGTTGGGTCCTGAATAAAGTAAGGAAATGATCCTGAGCAAAGAACATCCTAGATAAAGGAATATGAACATGCTGAGCCAGAAGCATTCCTGGTAGGGAGATTCACTACATACAAATAGCATATTAGCTTCAAAGAATCTTTTTTAAAATTTGTTACCAACCAGTTTGCCAGTTTGTTTGATTCCAAACTGTACTTATTATTGGGGCTGTTTTTCCTTAAACACCTATTGGTGTGTTAGACACTTTACATCAAAGTCCCAATCATTTTGCAAGTTCTGTCTCTTTTTTGTGTGCGTAAGATAAAACATGTGAATGCAAGTAAAAATGTCATTGTCTGGCATATACACTGACTCATAATAGTAAATTTGCATTAAGTAAATGAAATGCCAGGTGTTATTCTGAGAGTTCCTTGAGACTGGCTCAGTGATACGTCTGCTCAGTTCCACTGGCATTGCCACTACACTGTGTCAATCATTCTCAACTCATCATGCAAAACCTCCCCAATCAGTCTCACAGTTTTCTGCCGCCTTCTGGGTTCATCTCATTTCACAACCCCTACTGGAGTAATCACCTTGAAAAGCAGTTTTGTCTGGTTGCTTCTCTGATCAATAACTGATTCTACATTGGTTACGGAATAAAGTTAACACTTTCTTGTATGCGATTCAAGGCTCTTTTTCCAGTTGCACCCCAATCTACTTTTTGAAATTCTTATCTCCCCATTGGCCCAGCTTGAAATTTCCTACCCATTATCTGTGCACTGTGTCCTATACCATCTAAAATAATACTTCCCTCCCCCTAGTGTAAATCTAACTGATGTTACTCATATTTCAAAGCCTATGTTGTTTTAATGGTTTTTCACTGACACCACACAGCTCACAATTCTCTCTTCCTTCCCGATTTCTATAACATCTGTTGTGTGTGCTACTAATGTGAGATACCTTGAACTATCTATTGCCTATCTATCTACCCCATAATGTGATATATATCACATTATACGTAGGTATTTGTTTATATTATAATTTTTCTAGTTAGAATATATGCATGTATGTCAATTATATTGTGAGCTTCTAAAGGCAAGTACAATTTACTTCTTTTATTTCTATTGACACCAGAAGAACTGTCAGCTCATAAGAAATATTCAACATGTATGTTGACTGATTAAACAGCTACATGTACATTACAAACAAGCACAATTCGTGAATTTGCTAATAGATTTATTTTTACTCCAAATAGTCAGGCTTGACTTGTTCCATAATACGTTTTCATTTTCCCCTCTTATCCCACACATATTTCATAAAATGTGCTTTGCATGCATTCTCTCTCTCTCTCTCTGTATATACATATATATGTGCACATACACATAAGCATTTGTAAGTACATATATACATACCACATATGCAGATTCTCTTTATATATAACATATATAGGATGTGAAATACATATGACACAATGTTGGCTTGACAACATAAAATCACATTTACTACTGTTGCATAGGTGATCATTAGGGGTTTTTTTTTTCATTTTTAAAATGTATTATTATACTCTATTGCTGTATGCTAAATACATATATGTTTAGAATATAACATCTTTCTTATAATTAAACTTTCATTATATAGGAAATCTTTTTATCTCTAGTCATGGTTTAGGTTAATAGTCTATTTTTTTCTTTTTTTAAATTGAAGTATAGTTGACACCATTGTTAACCTTCATTCCTGAGAATTAAATAAACCAAGAGCTGCCAAATAGGACCCATTACCTATTTTTGTAAATGAAGTTTTATTGCAACACAGCCACACGCATTTATTTATATATTGTCTATAGTTGCTTTCCTCCTAAGAAGAGAAGTTGGCTAGATGCGTTACGGAGTATGTGGCACACAGAGCAAAAAATATTCACCATGGCCCTTTACAGGAAGAGTTTGCAGACACTTGTTACAAAATAAACGAAGATGCATGCTTTTGGTTTGCATCGTTCTTGAGACGCAGGTGTCAAAGATCAGTCGATATTCTTCTGTTTGGCTTTATTTGCATTTTGTACTAAGACACATTCACTCAAAGGGACATTATTTGCCAATCATTCTTTTGTTGTTCAAGGCACTCAATTTAAGATACAGTGATCTTGAAAATGTGAAAGCTATTACAAGGACGTGTCAGAAGGTGTAGAAGTTGAGCTTAATTCAGTATTATTTTCTTTCAAAGTTCCTTTGATTATGCAAGGCCTAATTAGCAAGCTAAATCATAACACGAAGAATGTGTTTGCTTTGCAAAATCAAATCAATTGCACAATTTATGTTCTCTGCAGCTGCTACTTCCCATTTTTATAGAAGCAGATCCATTCCAGCTGTGGATGTGAGCAGAGCTGCCTCCAACTCATTGATAGTGGAAATATTTCATACTCATCAGTGTGACGTGATTCCAACGACCAAAGCTTGTAAGCAAATGTCTTTAAAAAAATTTACAAGCCCAGTATTTTGGAACTGAAAAATAACTAAATTGTAATATATCGTAGGTGTTTAGTAAGCCTGAGGAAATAGAGTAATATTAGAGTAATATTCTATTATGTATTAATTTCATATTACATATTACAATGTACACATTACACATCAATATCAACGTTCAGTCTATTAATTTGAGGGTTTGAATTCTATGAATCTTTTTATGCATCTCAAACTGACACATTAAATTATTGATTTATGACAAATTCTAAAAATATAACATTGAAAATATTTTTATTCCTTTACTTAAACAACTAAGGAGATATATACCTCATTGTAAAGAGACAACCAGAGTCTTGTTAATGAGTTAACAAGTGAACTCATTTGACATTCTCAATAAATTTCATTGACCTTATCACATTCAAGCATATATCTGTGCAATGTCTAAGGTATAGTTTTGGCTCAATGTTTACTTACCAATATCTGGTTTGCTTAATAAATCTCTGACAATTAGTCATATTCTTATTTTTCTACTTCTATCGACAATTTTATTGTTATTCCCATTATTTTGGGAATAGAGCACAGTGATTATTAAACAATCCCAGAATTGTAAGAAAGTAAATTCTTGCCACAGAAAAGTGGCATGAAAGTACATAAGAACTACATGTGGTGAAATGTAAATGGAATCGCACAGTAGCTTGGATAATAAATGTAATGTATCCCTGTGCACAGACCAAGATTCTGAAGTCACTTCCATTAACTTTTCCTATGTGTTGAGAAGCTAGATGAAAGCTGAGATTTTAACCAAAGTTATTTTTCATACAATAGCACGAACACATTCTGCATTTTTATGGTTAAACCCTTGGTAATTTGCATTTCATGTTTCTAAATTTTTACTTTTACTGTAGTAAGGGTAGAATTGATTTTGAAAAGGACAAAGGGATAAAAGAAGAACATACTGTCACTGTAATAACATATAATACTATTTAAAAGTCTAATAGATTTGGAATTTGTACATTAGCATGACATTTTTATTTGTTCATGTGGCAGTTACTTTTGAGCCGACATATTCGTTTAAAACTTAATTTAGGAAAGAATATTCATGTGGCATGTCTTGTAATGCCATTAGCACCAGTTGAGGAAATGCTCCTGAACTTCTCTCAGGATCTGAGTCATGCAGGAAGAGTTGTGTATATGAATAAGGGAAACATTTGATGAGGGTATCTAGGAGTAGGAAAAATCCAATGGTTTTGATTTATATTTCATAAAGTGTATTTTTATAGTTACATCATAAAAGATAAAAACAGTAAGTTTCCGGGGTACCTGCCTGGCTCAGTTGGTTGTGTGTCCAACTTCGGCTCAGGTCATGATCTCATAGTTTGTGGGTTCAAGCCCTGCGTTGGGCTCTGTGCTGACAGCTCAGAGCCTGGAGCCTGCTTTGGATCTGTCTCCTTCTCTCTCTGCCCCTCCCTACTTGTGTTCTGTCTCTCTGTCTCTCAAAAATAAATAAATGTAAAAATTTTTTTTAAATAATAACTTTCCATGGTTGAATAATTTTTGAAAACCATTACATATTATTTTCCTTGAAATTTAGCATTCATTTCTGTATTAGAGGCTCTGAAAAATCCTAATTCAGGGTTCCTACATTTTTTTTTGCTTTGTTTTGTTTTACTTTACCCCTCATTCTCTGTCTTTTTTTTTTTTTTTTTAATGACAAAATGCTTTCTTAAACTAACAGCTGTTGCCATTTTATGGAAAAAAAGTGCTCCAGAAAACATTTTGGGAAAGATGGAAATAGGTCTTAAAAAAAAAAAAAAAAACAGATGAAAACACACATGGAGATATGAAAACCTCATAGGGTACCAGCCAGTCTCTCGCCAGATTCATTGGCACAGCAGGTGCCAATTCTAGGTTCCCTCAGGTGTTCTCTGGTTAAAAAGTGACCCTGCAAAAGAAGACTTTCAGAAGAAGCTGAGTGCATAACAGTGGTCCTCAAGCTTCTTAAGATGGGTAATTTACGACTGGCAGGCACCTTTCAAGGAGTACCTAGCTGTCCTCTACAATTCTCTTTGGGAATTTCTATCTGCCAAGAGTTACATGTTTCCCAAATGCCATATCCCTTGTTAAGCCATAACCCATAATCACAGCATTTAACAAGAAAAATACTATAAAACACAATTCTTTCCAAACCAGGGGGTATTCGGCTCTTTGGCAATTACATTGAAAAAATATGGAGACCGATACATGTGTCTAATCCTGTGTTAAGGATGGAGATTAAAAAAATGATAAAGTAAAAGTCTCAAAGGAGTAACAGGTTAGTGTAAGGTATAGTCATATATGCAAATAACCACAACAAAGTATGATAAATGCTGTGGTAGTGGAAAGAGTAAAGAGTCATAGGATGCCAGGGGTGAGAGGGAAAATACATTCCGCTTGCGGAAGATATGTAGAAGGTGGCCACAATTTCAAAGAATGGGTGACATTTAATCAGAAATAATTTAATAATTAAAAATAATATAATGGAAATAATTCACCCCATGGGGGAAAATGCACAAGAAAGCTGTTGCCTGGTCTAGAACCAAATCTTAAGCTGGGTCACAAACCACCAGAAACAACCATATCAGGTCACTTTGCTACATATCTCTAGCTACGACCCTGAGTAGTAATAGCTACTGGTATGACCATTTAACAAACATTTTTGAGAGTTTCCTATGTGCAATGCATACTTAGTAAGTAGCAGGGATACACCCGTGAGCAAGACACAAACTTCAGGTTTAAGATTCCAACAGTAATCAGGAACACGACAGGGATGTCCAGTCTCACCACTGTTGTTTACATAGTGTTTCTGGTTCTAGCATCAACAATCAGACAACAAAAGGAAATCAAAGGCATCAAAATTGGCAAAGATGAAGTTAAGCTTTCACTTTTTGCAGATGACATGATATTATACATGGAAAATCTGATAGACTCCACCAAAAGTCTGCTAGAACTGATACATGAATTCAGCAAAGTCGCAGGATACAAAATCAATGTACAGAAATCAGCTGCATTCTTATACACTAATAATGAAGCAACAGAAAGACAAATAAAGAAACTGATCCCATTCACAATTGCACCAAGAAGCATAAAATACCTAGGAATAAACCTAACCAAAGATGTGAAAGATCTGTATGCTGAAAACTATAGAAAGCTTATAAAGGAAATTGAAGAAGATATAAAGAAATGGAAAAACACTCCATGCTCATGGATTGGAAGAATAAACACTGTCAAAATGTCAATACTACCCAAAGCTATCTACACATTCAATGCAATCCCAATCAAAATTGCACCAGCATTCTTCTCAAAACTAGAACAAGCAATCCTAAAATTCATATGGAACCACAAAAGGCCCTGAATAGCCAAAGTAATTTTGAAGAAGACCAAAGCAGGAGGCATCACAATCCCAGACTTTAGCCTCTACTACAAAGCGTTAATCATCAAGACAGCATGGTATTGGCACAAAAACAAACACATAGACCAATGGAATAGAATAGAAACCCCAGAACTAGACCCACAAAAGTATGGCCAACTAATCTTTGACAAAGCAGGAAAGAACATCCAATGGAAAATAGACAGTCTCTTTAATAAATGGTGCTGGGAAAACAGGACAGCAACATGCAGAAGGATGAAACTAGACCACTTTCTTACACCATTCACAAAAATGAACTCAAAATGGATTAAGGACCTGAATGTGAGACAGGAAACCATCAAAACCCTAGAGGAGAAAGCAGGAAAAACCTCTCTGACCTCAGCCGCAGCAATTTCTTACTTGACACATCCCCAAAGGCAAGGGAATTAAAAGCAAAAATGAACTATTGGGACCTTATGAAGATAAAAAGCTTATGAACAGCAAAGAAACAATCAACAAAACTAAAAGGCAACCAACAGAATGGGAAAAGATATTTGCAAATGACATATCAGACAAAGAGCTAGTATCCAAAATCTATAAAGAGCTCACCAAACTCCACACCCGAAAAACAAATAATCCAGTGAAGAAATGGGCAGAAGACATGAATAGACACTTCTCTAAAGAAGACATCCAGATGGCCAAGAGTCACATGAAAAGATGCTCAACGTCGCTCCTCATCAGGGAAATACAAATCAAAACCACACTCAGATATCACCTCACGCCAGTCAGAGTGGCCAAAATGAACAAATCAGGAGACTATAGATGCTGGAGAGGATGTGGAGAAACGGGAACCTTCTTGCGCTGTTGGTGGGAATGCAAACTGGTGCAGCTACTCTGGAAAACAGTGTGGAGGTTCCTCAAAAACATTAAAAATATATCTACCCTATGACCCAGCAATAGCACTGCTAGGAATTTACCCAAGAGATACAGGAGTGCTGATGCATAGGGGCACTTGTACCCCCATGTTTATAGCAGCACTCTCAACAATAGCCAAATTATGGAAAGAGCCTAAATGTCAACTACCTGATGAATGGATAAAGAAATTGTGGTTTATATACACAATGGAATACTATGTGGCAATGTGAAAGAATGAAATATGGCCCTTTGTAGCAACGTGGATGGAACTGGAGAGTGTGATGCTAAGTGAAATAAGTCATACAGAGAAAGACAGATACCATATGTTTTCACTCTTATGTGGATCCTGAGAAGCTTAACAGAAGTCCATGGGGGAGGGGAAGAAAAAAATGGGTTAGAGAGGGAGAGAGCCAAAGCATAAGAGACTTAAAAACTGAGAACAAACTGAGGGTTGATGGGGGGTGGGAGGAAGAGGAGGGTGGGTGATGTGCACTGAGGAGGGCACCTGTTGGGATGAGCACTGGGTGTTGAATGGAAACCAATTTGACAATAAATTTCATATTAAAAATAAATAAATAAATAAATAAATAAATAAATAAATAAATATTAAAGAGCTGGGGAATAAAAAAAAACAAATATTCCAACAGTATAATGGAAAAACATGCAAAATAGGCAATTAAAGCAAGTATTTAAAAATAAATGTTTGCAAAACACTGCCTAGGTTGGTAAATCAATTGTAAATAAACTGTATTTATGAAGAATTTATGCTGAAATAGAGTGGCAAACAAAACTTTCTGATCATTGCCCTCAGGAATTTATAGTGTAAACTTTGATAAGGCTCTGATTCTAGTCATGTATGTATATGTGTGTATGTATGTATATATATATATACATATATATACATATATATATATATGATGTACAAATGCAAAGTTACCTCCTTTGTAAAGTAATCCCATAGCAAGCCTCAAATGCTATATAAGCAATGGTACAGGTTTAAGACTTCAAAAATGGAGCATTGTAAGTATTCAATGCATATTGTGCACATGAATCCATATACTTCTGCATTACATGTAAAACTCTAGTTCAATCACCATTGGAGAATTTTTCTCAATGTGCCATTTATGTTTTGTATATTTTCTGGTATTACTAGATTCCTTTATTAAGAATTAGGGATTAGACAGGTAGGTAGAGAGAATTTCTTTATGTTATTGTCTCTTCCCTTTAAACTTTTGTACATGTTTAAATGTTAATAATACATTCTCTTTTCTGTTTCTTTCATGAGTAAAATCTGGACTCATGTCATGGCTTAAATGCAGCCTATGCTGGCAAGCTATACATATTAAGGTAACGTAACATTTAAAATTGAGCATTTATCTTTAAACTCAGTAATATATACATATGGATAATTCTGGAAAAAAATGAAAAACACGCACACTCAAATACACCATCTTTCTTCAGAGGAGCACTTGTTTCCCCTAGAAGCACAAACTGTTCAAAATGAATCTGTTACGGTTGAGTTCATCTTTGTAAAAATTCAATTTATAAACAATGACTCATTTATTCCTTTGATTCTTAACATGATAAAACTTCCCTGAGAGTTTTATTGTCACTGTGTAATTGAGACATGATATCTGTGTTGTTGGAAATCTTACTCTTAAAGTGATAGAAACAACATGTGATATGTCACGATGCATACTTTCAGGTAGCAGGAGCATTCCATGTAGATGTTAACAAGTGTGGAAGATGATACATCATCCATGCCAAGTTCTTAGCAGTAAATGTAGCTGCCTTCCAGGCTGGCTAGACTGCCCTCCCCCCAACACATACGCACACTTCTATTCAACAGAAATCAGAGATGATTTCTGAAAAAAATTTTATATCATTTCTTTAAAAAAATAATGTCAATTTCTTCATAATCATCTACCTGTTAGTAAAGGAGTAAGATGTGTCACTCAAAAACTACTACAGTACTAAGAAGAGAGTATGTGGTACATCTTAATTTATTTTGCTTGTACTTTGAATTTTCAAAAGACCGTGAAAACAATAAAGACAACTTTTTCCTGGATTCCAGTGAGAAAACGGAGATGAAATGATAGTTTATTACCAGATGGAATCATTGAAAATATAGGAAGAGAATTGGTTAAAAATTTTCATGACACTACATACTAACAAAAATTTCTAGGTCCCAGTACTCTATACACTGCATACATATTACACACATTTGTTCAGATGCCTCTGTTAATTACTGAAATGTAAATGTAGTCATATCTGAAGAGTCGAAGACAGCTTTTTTCAGTACCGAAAACTTCATCCTTTCAAAAAGTCTGCTTCCTTATCTTTGTGATTTTTTTCACATTAGTTTGTTATTTTTTTTCACACTACTTTGTTATTTGATTTACCAAGCAGTGACCATCCTCTCTAGCGCCTTTCATCACATTCTTTCAGACAGTGATTTTATAAGATACAAGGATTCATGCTGAACATCAGAGACATAGCTCTAGAGCAGCTGTTGCCTCTTAAATCTCCTCTTGTTTTCTGATTGTGAAAATTCAAAGTTAAAAGTAGCCCATTGCATCTCTAAGCAATATTCTAGTAACGCATTCACAAACACACAGAATTATAGACTTCTATTTCCGTCAGGCTTCTAACTGATCTACTTTAGTACTCACTGTGATCCTGCAAGCACCTAGACTAGTACCTGGCCCATAGTTCATGCTACTATTTGTTGAACAAGGGAATTTGTGAAATGTGTAAGTGACTTTTAGATCAAGAACAAAGATGATATAAGTGCATTAATTAGGGAAGGTGATATAAAGTTAACTGATAACAGAAAGCATAACTGTTTATCTTTACATTTATCTTCTGTAACTAGAATGTTCTCAAAATGGAAAGGAAAGAACAAATATTAAAAAGGAAATTAATCTTTGCACATGTCAGGATAGATCAGTCTATTCTGGAGCGAAATTAGAGCCTATAATTCCGCAGTCCAGTGTAGGTCTGGGACTCTCTTTGGCAGGAAACAGCTTTACAGGCTCTTTTCGTCTTGTGTTGCTGATATTTTAATTACATGGTGCCCAAGTTCACTATAGTAAGGAAGGGTGGGAAATTATATAGGGATTTTATAGCCAGAGTTATAAGATAAAAACAAATACATGGATGAATAGATGGTAGATAGATAGATGGATAGATAAATGGTTCAAGAGATAGGTGGATAGATAGATGATAGATGGATGGATAGATAGGTAGATAGATAATGTCTCTCCACATCAGTCACATGGTTTAAACAGAGCCTCGAGGGAGGCTGGGGAATTTGTCAAACAGTATGCCTAGGAAGAGGAAATGGTGTGGTAAGCACTTTGGACTGTTTTCGATACAGTACTCAAGGTAGATAGCCACTTTAACTGAAATCAAATCCCTAGTCCAAATTAATGGAACATCGTATTATATAAGGAATTTACATGTTTAATTGTGGAATCATTATGAGTAATCACATTTACATTTTGGGAAAAAAAGAAGTGATGCCGAAAGAATTGAGGTGGGAAAAGTTTCCTCATATTTTGTTTTTAACAATTAAAAAAAATTCAAAGTGGCAAACATAGATTTTCTGTAAAGCTCTAGATGAGATGATTAAACATAATTTATGAACCTCCCAACAGTAAGAGGTGGTTGCTGGCAGGCCCACCTGAGCTCACTAAGAAATCAGCATAGGTGGTGGCATAATTATGTTTGCAAATGTGGCCTGAGAAGGCTGACATGGACAGGGATGGAGTGGATAAAATATTTAAGGTTAGAGAACTGAACAAAGAGACAAAACCACTGTCCAACGTTCATATGAAAAGAAAACAGGGGTGTTGGTAGACTTTAAACTCAAGTCAACAATGTGAAAACAGAATAAAGTGGTTAATTTGTTTTAGACTATACAGATAGATAAAATTTGCTAATACGTAAAAAGGTAATAGATAAAATTAAAGAGTAATTAGTTGTTTATTAGCTACTATCAGGTCAAAATGTGATTCAACTTAATTTTTGACACTTGACAAAGAGGAAAAGGGCATAATCACTATGCCCTTTGATTATATTTCCTGACTCCTGCTTTCCACATTTTGTTTTCTTCTGTGCTATTGCGACAGTCTCTTAGGTAGGCTTGTTACTTCCAGCGCCAACTCTTTCCAACCTAAGCTCCACACTGGGAGTGTTATTTCTAAAGTATATCATCTGATTAGGTTATTCCCTTATTTAGAGTTCTTCACTTGTTCTACTTTTCTTTTTGTAGGATAAATTTTAAATTCCTTAGAAAGATGTGCAAATTATGGAACAGTGCACTATTATTTAAACAGTAGACTATGATTACTTAGTGGTTCCAAAATAAATTTCCTCTTTTGTGATGAACATTTCTAAAGAAACAATTTAAAAAGACTGTACTAGAATCAAAATAGCCAAATAAATCACACATAGTATAAATACCTATAATTTTGTGGAACGTGATACACACACACACACACACACACACACAAATTTATCACGTAAATATATTTCTCACTACTCACTGCGGTAAAAAAAAAAAAAACACAAAAAACAATTACTTTGAATGCCACTGGCATAGTGGTTCAAAGCATGAACTCTGGGGCAAGATAACCCGAGCTCCAAATTCAGTTCTGCAATGTACTAATTGTGTAACTTTGGGCAAATTACTTAATACCACTGTGCTTCAGTTTTCACATTGTAACTAGGCAAAGAATAATATTTATCTTTGTGATTATTTTGAACATTAATAAGTATATATATTGTATGAAAAAGTACCTGATTCAAAGTATGTATTCAGTCAATGTTAACCCTATTGTTTGGACATTACGAGGCTACATTGTTTTAGTTAGTTTTGTTTTGCTTTTAAATCTGGCTCCTACTCTAGTCTATGGCTTTACCTTACTTGCCCTTCCCTACTCACATACTTTACTACAGCCTATTTGAATTACTTAACGTTACTTAACGTAGAATCTCACAAGATTTTCTCTGAAGAAACTGGGGAAGAGAGAAGTAACATGCTTTGCCCAGATTCATGGAGGCAATTACTCTGGTGTCCTCGAGGCCAACATTCATGCATCTAAACACAATGTCGCATAGCCCATATTGCCTTCACTTTAATCATAATTCCAGCCATCTAAACAGCCATCATTCTTCCTTGTCTTTGTTGTGCATCTCTGACTAAAATTCCCAACTATTTCATTGTATATCTGTCTTTCACATTGGATTGTCCTTCCTATACTTGAAATGTTTTTCTCTCAAAAATTGTTTTGGAAAAGTTCTACGCAGCATTCTAGACTCTGCTCACAAGCATCCCTCTCTAAATGCAACTTCTAAATGCAGACACAATTAGTTACTATTTCCTATTAGTTACTTGTACTCCAAAAGTACTTTGTGATTTCCTTTAACAGTGTTTCAGTTCCTGTTATGAGATGTCAAGGAACAGGTCACTACGGTCAAGTTTGGGGAATGCTACACACTATGACTTCTAATCCTTCGGAAAATCACAAAATATATTAACAATTTAAAGTTCACAGAAGACTTGAAGGAAAGACGTCAATTTTTCTTTTGTTTTCCAGATTTGAAAAGTAAACTTTGAACCATTATTTTGGTGTAATGCTTGTTAAGGAACCTCTTTTGAAGATGCTGCACAGTTAGTATTTATTCCCCCAAATTGGGATTCTGTTCAATGCCTACATTGAGTGTTGTAGTGGATCTTTGCTATTTTGGGTATCCAATGTTGGAATACATTTCCTGTTTTGGAATAACCCTTAAATATTTGGGAAATAGGATTTTGCTCACCACCATGAAAACAAAAGGAGTTCTGTCATCTATTGAGGTCTGATGTCTTATTACCTATTTTTATCTGGGAATTTGATACCTGAGGGAAAATTAGAAAGGTACAGGATATTTATTGCTGCTTTTGGCAAATTCTGTGACTGCCAGTGTCCAGTAGCATTGGAGCCATTGTTTTCCTGTTTTACGTAGCTTTTCCTGCACCAGAAAACAGCCACAAACATCTCAGTGGCATAAAACCAAAGCATTTGCCTCTTACTTGTGAGTTACGTGTTAATTGGGGCTCTGCTGATCTAGACTGTACATGGCTGGACTTGGCTCCAAGCCATGCCTAGTGTTTAGAATTTCTCCCTATCACTTACATTCTTCTGAGACAGTGGGATACCTGGCACATGCATGTTGGAGGCACATTCCAAGTGTTTGCTATTATCATGCCCACTGACATCCCATTGGCCACAGGAAGCCACATGGCTAAGCCCAAAATCAAGAGACTAGGGGAATACATTTTTTCTACCAAGAGACCACAGCAAGGATGTGAGTGTATAATGTTATCATAATGGAATGGAGAATTGAGAGCATAATGTAATCTGCCACATGTTCTATGCATATGTTTACATGGCTGACACTTAGTTGAGCCTTAAGTTCTTTGGTTCCTGCTGTAGAGTGTTTCTCCAGTCTTCCTATTAATTTGGTGAGCATCTTGATACCCTTTACCAAGCGGTGACATTTCAAATTATGTGGCATCATGTGGGCATGTGTGAGAGAGTCTTTGGCCAAAAAGATGAAATCCTCAGGTGATGTCAGGAGGCAGTGTCCCACCCTGTACTTTAGTAAATCCAAATCCTGATTTATGAATCTTCTCCATGATACTTACATTCTCCCATCAAACATTTATTATAGGAAACCTTGATCATTACATAGAATATAATTTTTTAGGAATATAATTTAAAAATAATGAATGTCTTTATTAGGATGTAACTATTTCAGGTTTTTATTCCAAATTCCTTCTGTGTACTAACTTTTCAACCAATATTATCACCAAAATACTCACTTTCATAATTATGGTTGAACGTAATGATATGTATGATTTTTTTTTTCCCTAGTAGGAACCAAATTTGGCAGAGGTGGGGGTCTCCAAATAATTACATTGGTAAGTATGAAATAGTTGAGTTTTAGCTAGCAGTAACGATTTTTTCCACAAATGTAATATTCTTCCGGATCACTAAATGTAACTGGTACCTAGTTTATTAATTAATATTAATTTTTAATATATAAGAGCATACTTCCACTTGAGGGCAGACAATACATATTAGATATCAAAAGAATGCTAGTCAACAACAGAATAACACACCCAAGACCTGGAATGAAGAAAATTTCCAGTATATGTGGGAAAAACAAGCAAGCCTGATGATTAGTCAGTATGAATTTTTCTCAGTGTTCTCCCTTTTCGTTAGAAATTTGAGCATGCAGGGTAATGCACCTGCACATCTGTGACTGCTAGAGAGAATTAAGTGAAAGCACTACTGTCTATCCAAAAAGAAAATAGCATTTTAAACTACCTTGTAATGCAAGATAATGAGCTGATATGATTACAGGCTAATAGACTCCATTACAGCACACAATGCCACTCTGGGGTCAGTCTGATATTCCTCTTCTCTCACTCCAGAGGCCACTCTGCTACTATCTTGTCTCCCTGTTTTTACTTTTAGTGTGTAGATTTACTGCTATGTTGTGTGTTTAATTTTGTTAGAAGAAAAAAAAAAACGCTTGGTAAATTCTGGTCTAAGCTGGTATTGGATGTCTGAAAAGTAAGTATAAAATCAATGCTTTGTAAGCTCCAGGAAAGAATATCGACTAGTAAGGAGATGCATCACTGAGAAACACAGTCAGTGACCTACACTCATCACCAGCTGCCACAAAACAGTACTGCTTCTTCAAATTCCAGTTCTTTTTCCTGAAAGGAGTAATTTCTGTGGCAGATTCGATGTGCCATGGAAGCTGAATCAGTTAAGGTTTGGGCTTATTGAATGTAACTAAAAACCTAAATATAGCAGATGAAACAAAGTAAAGTTTATTTTTCTGTCAGGGAAGATGATTTGGAGAGTAGACCTTAATTTTCGCTTATATCTCATCATCCAGAGATTAGCCACCTGACCAATGCTCCCTGCAAGGTATTAATTTTTTAATTGGAAATATTGCCACGTTCAACTAAATAGTAAAGACAAAAGGACAAATGGGTATAATAGCACACTTAGTCACATATCAAGTCCAATAACAACAGTCCTGGAAGCGAATGGTAAGAGAATACCTCATGTTAAGACAGACAAACATAACCAGCAATTGGAATACAATCTCATTTAATAAGAAGAGTAGAGTACTCCAGGTGACTGTAGAGCAGAGTACTTTGAACTGTCAAAGAATAATTATACCATACAGAGTTAAACAGGCAAAGAGGACGTTATTTAAGAGGATTGCAAGAGGTCAAAGAGATGGAACTAAACTCCATTGGAACAGAAGGTGGGAAACTTGCAAGCACTCTGGTGAGCTAAGGGGAAAGTACTAAAAGGCCTTGGTTTGAGGGGAGCTCAATCAGTTTGATCAGGCCATCTGTGTTTGCCAACTGGTGCTTATGGAAGTCAGGCTTCTACCCTCCACAGAGACCAGGAGACAGCAAGCTATCTTGAGTACATTTTGAAGGGATGATTCCCCTTCCTTCCTTCCTTCCTTCCTTCCTTCCTTCCTTCCTTCCTTCCTTTTCTTTCTCTTTCTTCCTTCCCTCTTCCCTTCCTTCCTTCCTTTCTCTTTTCTTTCCATTTCTTCTTTCCCTCGCTCCTTCCTTCCTTCCTTCCTTCCTCTTTCTTCCTCCTACCCTTACTCTTTCTTTCCTTCCTTCCTTCCTTTTAGAGAGAGAGTATACAAGCAAGCAGAGCAGAGGGGCAGGGAGCAGAGAGAGAACCTTAAGCAGGTCCCACACCCAACATGGAGACCAACACGGGGCTCCTGCACGACCCTGGGATTATGACCCGAGCAGAAATCAAGAGTCCTGTGCTCAACTGACTGAGCCACCCAGGCACCCCTGATCCCCAGTTTCTTGAAAAAGAATTCCTAGCTTATAAAAATGGCAACAGGCTGGGAGAAGATTTATATCTCAAAGGGTAGATACTATAAGAAAAAGAAGTATGGTGGCTTATTATAGTCGGGAAGAAACTGGTCTAAAGTTTAGTCAAGCTAAGAGGAATGGGAATGTTAAGGACCTCTTGGTTAATCTCATTAATGTTGTTCAGGAACTCTAGACTATGAGGATGACAAAAAGTAGAGTAAACTTAAGTCAGTTTTTAAAATTTTTTCTTAAATTCTCTAGTCAATATACCCCCTTGTTGCCTGCACCTCAGGGCAGACTACTCCCACATCCCTCTTTCTCCCCAGGCTTTGCTATGTCACTACAGGTGAAATTAATTTTGTGGACCAGGCAATAAGAACTTAAAATACATGTGTTTAATATTCTGAAAGACACATTTGAAGTCATGGTATATATTAAAATGAACAAGAAATTAGGAAACAAAAGTTGGCAGAAATGAAATAACAAAAATGTATATGAAGAAAAAGCACTTAGGCATATTGGAAATTAAAATTATATTCACTGAATTAAATATTTGATCATGCTCAATTGTAGAGAATTAGTGAACTGAAGAGAATAGTACCAGATATTCAGCACATATGGACAGAAAAGTTAAGTGATTTGAAAGATAGCTTGAAAAGCTCAAACAATTTGAGCTTTTTGAATACAAGAATGGGGGGAGATAGTAAAGAAGCAATATTTAAGTGGCAAATACTGCATATGTTCCAAAATTAAAGACAAAGTTTCTCAGATTAAACGTTTATTGTAAGTAAGGACCAATAAACATCATAAAGTCACATCTAAATATATTACATTGGAGCCTGAGAACATTGGAGATACAGAGACAAATTTTGGAAAGTTAACAAAGTAAATTTAGGTTAACGGCAAATAAAACACATTAGATGATCAACAAATATAAAGAAATTAGTTTAAAAGGATGAGGGACAATAAATGTAAAACTAAAATATTGTAGCTTGATAAACTATAAATGATGAGCATGAGCAAACTAAAGGTATTTTGTAGTCATACCAGATTTAAGAAAGTTTACTCAAAAAAAAGGACTTAAGGATTTTTTTTGAAAAGCAAGTAAAACCAGCAAGCAAGAATGTTGAACATATACATTAATACAATATTTTGTATATGAATTATAAAATAATGATAATTTTGTACTTAAGTATAGCTGAAGTTTTCTACTACAATTGCAAAGCTAATTTTGTTCTTTTACACTATAAAATGTAAAATAACTTTAAATGCATTACCACTTATAATTTACAATTAAACAGGAATGTTTCAAAAGGATAACAAAAAATCAGAAACACAATATGTAGCTCCAAAAGCAGCAGATGAAAAGCGGGATGGAGGAGGGTGACAAAATTTTATGAAGTCACCAAAAGGCAGAACGGGTAAATACAAAATTAATCATAATATAAGTGAGTCTTAAACTCATGTATTAGAAAACTGGTAGAAATGATTAGATTAAAAATTCAATGCCATTTTACTTGTGTTCATAGAAAAATTAAGAGAATTTATGTAAACAAAACTACAGGAAAATTAAGCAAAATATTTTTAGATAAAAAACTTAAAATATAAAATTTAATAATTATTCTCTATACTTATCCTTAAAATATTAAAAATACTATTCATACAATCTTAAGATACATTGAAATAAATATAGCAATGTATGCAAGATTGTATACGTTTTAAAACATTGAGAAACATAAAACAATACTGCACTCAATGGAAATTATAAAATGCTTATGGACAGAAAGACTCAATACCTTGAACATATCAAATTGTCCTCAATAATGTATAAATTCAATGCAACTCCAATCAAAATTCCAGTAAAGATTTTCAAAGAACAGAACAAGCTGACCCAAAAAAGCATAGATATGTACAAAAGACAAAGAACAGCTAAGGTAATTTTGAAAAATAACAAAGTTTCATGATTTTCTTCCTGTAAAATATCAAAATATACTATTATAATGTCATAGTAATTAAGACAAGTTAGTATAGACAAATATAGTGAAGGAACAGAATAGTTAGCTCAGAAACAGACTCTCATTATATGGAAAGGTGAAAGAATGAATCACTGAAAAATAATGCCAAGGTAAATTGGTCATCCAAATGAAAAAAAAAAAAATTAGATTCTGATCATGTTATATACATATGCATATGCACACACACACACACATACACACCACAATTTCTAACTGAACTTAAATCTTTGAGAAAATCTTGAAAGTTTTAGGAAAAAAGAGAATATATTCATGATTTCAAGATAAGGTTTCATTTCTTTTAGAAAATGCCCCAATAATACACATCATTTTAAAAGCTGAATATTTTAATTAAAATGAAAGACTTTTATATCACAAAGAACACCCTGAATGAAAAGAGAGGCCATAAGTAGGAGAAGATATTTGAAATGCACAAAACCAGTAAAATAATAGTATCCAGAATGAATATAAATATTGTCAAATTATAAACATGTATGCTCCCAAAATAATAACATTGGGAAAGGGACAACTAAAAAATCCTGACAATCTGTAGAGCAAAAACCAATTGACCAAGAAACTGTAAAAGCATAAAAAGAAGCTAAACCAAAAAGTAAACCATTGCAGTCATCCAATTGACTATGTTCAAAATACTATGAAAAACAAGTACTAATTAGGAAATATTCATGAGAAATACCCTCATTGTGGATGGGTGTGTCCACTGGTAAGCAATTTCAAAGAGTAAATTGATAAATTAGGAAATTGAAGAAACACATATCTTCCTACTCAGCAATTCCATTTATAGGTATATTCCTGTGAGAAATTCTTGAATGTATGCGTATATAATTACAGCATGTTTATAGTAATAAAAACTGGAAACATCCAAAATATCCATTACTGGAAGACTGAATAAGTCAATTTTTTTTTAGTATGTTTGTATATAGGGATATCAAACAGCATTTGATATGAATGAATTAGAGTTAAATATGTCAATATGAATACATTTCAAAAACATAAGATTGAACAAAAGAAACAAATTACAAAGTGGTAATTATAATGTAATATTTATATAAAGATTGAGAATATGCCAAACAAATGTATGTCTCACTTATGGGTTAATTCATATGTAAAATAGTATAAAATACTGGAGAAGTTTCTAAAATTCCATTTGAGAGGAAAAACACCATTTAAGAAGGATTATACAAAAAGCTTTAAGCATATTTATCATTATTGTGGGTTGTGCTTTGTTCCCCCAAAATCCATACTTTAAAATCCTAACTTCTAGTACCTCAGAATGTGACCTTATAAGGAAATAGTACAAATAGGGTTGCTGCAAATGTAATTACTTAAGAGGAGTTCATACTGAATAGGGTGGTCCTCTAATGCAATATATCTAGCATCCTTATACTGGGAAAATTCGGACACACACACACACACACACACACACACAGTACCATGTGAAGACTGGCTGCCATTACCTAAGGAACTACCAGAGCTAGAAGAGGGACCTGGAACAGATCCTTCCCTAGTGACTTCACAGGGAGCATGGCCCTTCCAGCACCTTGATTGCAGATTTCTGGCCTCTGGAACTGTGAGGTAAGAAATTTCTGTTGTTGAAGTGACTCAGTTTGTGGTACCTTGTTAGGCAGCCCTAACAAACTAATACAGTCACTTTTTTTTATTTTTTTGAAATTTATCTACAGCACGTACTACAAACATTTAAAAATTGATAAAAGTAAGTGATAATTATAAAGGCATGCCATATTATTCTCTATCCTCTTCTATGAACTTGAAAATGACGTGAGTTTAATAAATAAAAGTAGATTGTACTCCTCAAAAACATAATTACTAAAATAGAAAAGGTGGGGCGTCTGGGTGGCTCAGTCGGTTAAGCATCAGACTCTTCATTTCAGCTCAGTTCATGATCTCATGGTTGCGAGACTGAGCCCCGAGTTGGGCTCTGTGCAGAGCCTACTGGGATTCTCTCTCTCTCTCTGTCGCTCTCTTTCTGCCCCTCCCTGCTTGTGCTTTCTCTGTCTCAAAACAAATAAATAAATAAACTTATTAAAAAGGCATTTAACTAAGGAAGCTATAACATGAATATTAAGAAGTCAGTTTTATGGACAGCAAGAAATAAGTCCTAAACAGTAGTAAATACTGTAATTAGTACACCAAAAATCATTACAATTAAGAAAATTATTCTTTAACTTTAAAAAGCAAAACTCTAAAGGGGCGCCTGGGTGGCTCAGTCGGTTGGGCGTCTGACTTTAGCTCAGGCCATGATCTCATGGTTCATGAGTTTGGGCCCCGCGTCGGGCTCTGTGCTGACAGCTCGGAGCCTGGAACCTGCTTCAGATTCTGTGTCTCCCTCTCTCTCTGCCCCTCCCCTGCTCATGCTCTGTCTCTTTGTCTCAAAAAGAAATAAAAAACATTAAAAAAAAGCAAGACTCTGAAAAATCCAATTAATAAAAAGCTTTATAAGCAGAAAACATGTTAAGAAGACATTGATATTGTCAAAATATACAGAGATGATTTTTTAAAGATTGATGATACAGTTATCAAAGTCATATACTAATATATTTAAATATATTTGGAAGGAGAATCTTTTAAAAATTAAAAGTCACCTGATATATATCCAAGAGAAAAATCCTAAAATCCTAATGTACACATGTGGAAAATATATATCATATAACTCATAAAGGAGGAAGTATACAATTTGAAAAATGATCGAAGTTCCACATCACATAAATACAAATTAAAATCATGAAATGTATTGTCACGTACCACTCTACTTCAAAGAAATCCAAACATCCAGGCATAGCAAGTGCAGGTGCTGTAATTGCATGGGCCACTGCAAGAAAATGAAAGATGATAGAGGCTTTTGACATTTCCAAAGTAGAAACATCACTCTGAGCAAGTCCTTAGCACATTGTTCTGTATATGCTCCTTTACCTTTCTCTCCTACTAGAGAACATCTTGAAAGCAACAATTTTGTTTTCAATTTGATATTCTTCAGCACTTAAAAAAAGAAAAAAGAAAAAATACATATGGAAATGCATAACGGTGGCAATATTATAGGTAAAAATTAAGTCTATTACATGGTTAGGAAGGAAATAATTTTGCAATATTTATCAAAATTCTTCCAAACATTCTCTTCTGCAATAAATCCATTTCTTGAAAACCAGTCTAAAGAAATAATCAGACACTTTTCCAAAGAAGACATCCAGATAGCAAACATCACATGAAAAGATGCTCAACACTGCTTGTCATCAGGGAAATACAAATCAATACCACAATGAGATACCACCTCACACTGGTCAGAGTGGTTAAAATTAACAACTCAGGAAACAGCAGATGTTGGCAAGGATGTGGAGAAAAGGAAAACCTCTTGCATTGTTGGTGGGAATGCAAACTGGTGCAGCCACCCTGGAAAACAGTGTGGAGTTTCCTCAAAAACTTCAAAATAGAATTACCCTATGACCCAGCAAGTGCCCTCCTAGGAATTTATCCAAAGGATACAGGAGTGCTGATTCATAGGAGCACACATACCCCAATGTTTATGGCAGCACTATCAACAATAGCCAAATTATGGAAACAGTCCAAATGTCATCAGCTGATGAGTGGATTAAGAAGGTGTGGTGTGTGTGTGTGTGTGTGTGTGTGTATAAATACAACTATATATATATATATATATATATATATATATATGCAAGCAATGGAATACTACTTGGCGATCAAAAAGAATGAAATCTTACCATTTGCAACAAAGTGGATGGAACTGGAAGGTACTATGTTAAGCGAAATTAGTCAGAGGAAGACAGATACCACATGATTTCACTTATATGTGGAACTTGAGATACTTAACAGATGCTCATAGGGGAAGGGTAGGAAAAATAAAAACAGAGAGGGAAGCAAACCATAAGAGACTCATAAATACAGAGAACAAACTGAGAGTTGATGGGGGTGGTGAAAATGGGTTATGGGCATTAATAAGGAGGGCATTTGTTTGGATGAGCACTGGGTGTTATATGTAAGTGATGAATCATTGGATTCCATTCCCAAAGCCAAGACTACACTGTATGTTAACTAACTTGTGAATAAATAAAATAATAATAATAATAATAATAAATAATCAGAAAACATAGGATTTTATCAAATATGCTCACTTGTAATGGTAAAAAACTAGAAATCACCTAAATGTTCAGCAACTAGAGGATTATGTAAATTATATCACACATGTTATTCAATCCTTTAAATAAACCTGATCAAGAGATTTAATAAGGTAGAAAACTCACAGTACATCATGACTCAGTTTCCCCAATTTTATAAAGAGAATAATAACTATGTAAACAAAAATCAGAGAAGGGGAACACATACCAAAATATGAAGAATGCATATCTTAAAGTGGTGGACTAATGCTCCATTTTTATTCCCTTACTGATATCGTTATGCATTTTCCAATTTTTTTAAAATCGTGTATTGTATTACAATCATGAAGCACACTTTTAAGATTTTTTTCCTTTTCATTACTGTTAACCTTTGTCTTGTTGCAAACTGGTTTGATTCAACAAGTATTATTAGAAAACCTACATTGCACTTGGCAAAAAAAAAAATGTTAAGGAAAATCAATATGACAAGAACCCATGAGACAACGTGCTTGCAATCTAGTTAACATAAAGGCAAAAAGGTATCAAAAGTAATTTTAAGGGCTTATCATCTCTTGCCTGATCTATTATAACAGATTCATACATCTCTTGCCTCCTGCTATACTGCTCTTCAGTTTATCTTCTGTACTGTTGCCAGAATGCTCTGTCAGAAACACAGATTTCATCCTGCCCTTGTCTTCCTAAACTTATTTGGTTCCCCTTTGCCTGAAGCACTCATTCTCAACCATGACTGCGCATTAGAATCACCCTGGTAAGCTTTAAAAAATGTCCGGTGCCAGCCTTTCCTCCCCACTGTGATGCTGAGTTTCTGATTTAATTATTCTTGAGTGGGGCCCAGGCAGCAACATTTTTTAAAGCTCCCTAAGATTAAGTACCTTATGATGTCATATAATGATTGTGGCTATCTTTCTAGTCCCATTTCTTACCCATTCTCTAAGCAGACTCGGGATTGTAGGCTGTCTCTTGAATATGACATACTATTTCACAACTGTGTGTTTATCTATGATTCTCCTTCTCCCTAGAATGAACTTTCTTTCCTTATAAAGTGGAATTCCCCTAGTCACCCTTGTCACTCTTTAAAATTCTATTGAAACAGTCCCTTGCTAAGTAAACCTTCTCTGATACCCTAAGGCAGTCAGATGCCCCTACCCACTTTGTTTTAAAGAAGCCCAAACACAGCCAGACGTGGAAAGATTAGGTGCTGCTGCAGAGTGACTCATTAAAGAAATAGAATGTGACAGGATTTTGACATTTTAAATGTAGAACCATCACGTGATAGAGACCTTGGTACACTATTTGGTGAATGTCCCTTTAGGCTGTCTCCTCACACTAGAGGGAAAGCTTCTTAAAGGTAAGGATTTTATCATGTTCCTCTTTTTCATTCTTAGCACTTAGTTCAATGTCAGGCAGTTTCTAGATATTCAAACAATGTTGTTGCATGTAAACATAAGAAATAACTAATCCGGTGTATGATAAATGCCAAATATATGGCACAGAACAAATATGGTAGGGATTCAAAACAGAGCAAGTTTCCTGAACCAACTTTTCACTGCATCACAGTGCATGGGAAGCTTTGGGTTCATGCAGACCAGAGTGCCTCTTGCTAGCTGTGTGTGTGAACAACTCACCTAACCTTTCTAAGCCTCCACTTCTCCAAGTGTAAGGAAAATCATCTCTGTTTCATTGGGTTGTCTATAGCCCATAATATGCCTGAGAGATACAAGTGGTGAAGGAATATTGGTTCCTACCCCTCTCCCTCATTGTTTACACTATTATAATCGATACTTTCTCAAGAAGATATTTGCTCCTAGGAAGCAGAGAGGACTTTGGTGCTATTTCATAGATAGAACAGTGCTGAGTGCAAACCATGTTCTCAATAGACCGTTTTTTAATTAAAGGAGAAATTATATAAAGCTAAAGGCTGGGTTGCATTGCATATATGAAAATGTAGCAAGATGGTGAGAAGCCTACTGAAAATAAGGTGAAGCATTAACAAAGTAGAAAGTAAAGTTATTAAGGCAGGGGTGCTAGAAGTCAACTCAGTGAAGTAGATGTCTCAGGTAAGGAATTCAACAGAAGAGGGACTAGAAAGTGAGCTTCGGTTTTGAAATTTTATATAATGGGGAGGCATTGAAGCATTGGAGAAGAGCATGACACGTTCTTCAGCTCAAGATTCAGAATTGTTCCCCAGATTTGAACAGAGTGAAACAGAAAAGTTGTTTGAGAATAGAAGTTGATTTTAAGCATTTTGTGATTTAATTTTTTTATTTCTATTCTCTAAATGTCTTTAAATTCAAGTTAGCTACTATACTAGTATTGCTTCAGGAATAGAACCCAGTGATTCATCACTTACATATAACACCCAGTGCTCATCCCAACAAGTGCCCTCCTTAATGCCCATCACCCATTTAGCCCATCCTTCCACCCAACACCCTTCCAGCAACCCTCCACTTGTTCTTTAAGAGTCTCTTATGATTTGCCTCTTATCTTATCAGATAAGATCTGTTCTTATCTAATTTTTCCTACCATTACCCTTTGTTTATCTGTTTTGTTTCTCAAATTCCATATGTGAGTGAAATCATATATTGGTCTTTCTCTGACTGACTTATTTCGCTTAGCATAACATACTCCAATTCTATCCATGTTGTTGCAAATGGCAAGATTTTATTCTTTTTGATCACTGAGTAATATTCTATTGTAGATATATGTCACATCTTCTTTATTCATTAGCCGATAGACATTTGGGCTCTTTTCATAATTTGGCTATTGTTGATAGCACTGCTATAAACATTGGGATGTATAATACACCTTTGAATCAGCATTTTTGTATCCTTTGGGTAAATACCTACCCTTTCGTGCTTAGTAAATAATAAATATTATTATTGCTAATCACAGATGTGAAATAGTCCTGAAGTAGAGTAACATCAAAAGAAATAAACATGAAGCGTGGTATGCAATTATTATTACATGAGAAATCAATAGCTAATTATAGAGAAAGACATAAAGAGCATGCATATTAAGAAATACAATACAATCGAAAATGAAATGAAAAATTGAGAACCTGAGAATTCAGAAATTTTATATTCAGCATTAGACAGGTGGTCATGGTATGTCCAAATATAAAAGCCCAGTAGGCATTTGGAGAGGTGGGACTGGATGGACTCATAATTATACAATTGTTGCAGACATGATAGGTTACAAGATTAGAGCAGATGAAGACATTCTGGCTCAAAATATGAAAAGGCACTGAAAAGGCAAGGCAAGGAGAAAAAGAACAAAGAAAAAGAAGACCAAAGTTGCCTCCTTCAGAACAAGCTTGTGTTAGGAGCCCAAGAAAAAACATACAATCTCGTATGTCAAACAATCTTGTGTGTTACGTATAACTTTAATGTTTTGCTTTGTTTTGTTAACAAGGAACAAGATTCAAGGAAAAGTTAAGTCCTCTTTGGATCTATTTAAGGCAATCATTTTATTTTATTTTTTTTCTTCTGTTAAAATAATTTTATTGAGACCCAATTCATATAGTTCACTCTTTGAAAGTATACAATTCAGTGGTTTTATTATATTCACAAAATTGCATATTAATCACTGATATCTAATTCTGGAACATTTTTATCACCCCCTAAATAAACTCTATACCCAATAGAATCATACCCTATGTCCCTTTTCCTCAGCTCCTACATTCTGTCTCTATAGATTTGCCTATTCTAGACATTTCATATCAATAGGATCATATAGTATTTAGTCTTTTGTGGCTTCTTTGACTTAGCATGATGTTATCTTTTATCCATGTTGTAGCGTGTGTCAGAACATTATTCCTTTTTCATGGTTGAATAATATTCTATTGTATGGATATACATATATATATATATACACATATATATATATACACATATATATATACACATATATACACACACACACATTTTCTTTATCCATTCATCAGTTTGTGGACATTTCAATTTTTTGGTTATTATGAAGAATGCTGTTATGAACATTCCTGTACAAATTTTTCTGCGGATGTATGTATTCATTCACCTTGGTTATATACCAAGGAGTGTAATAATTGGAGTATTTGGTAATTTTATGCTTAACATTTTGAGTAAATGCCAAACTTTTTTAAAAATGTTCATTCATTTTGAGAGAGAAAGAGAGACAGAGCATGAGTGGGGGGAGGGGCAGAAAGAGAGACGCAAAATCCAAAGCAGGCTCCAGGTTCTGAACTGTCAGCACAGAGCCTGACGTGGGGCTCAAACTCATGAACACAAGATCATGACCTAAGCCAAAGTTGGACGCTTAACCAATTGAGCCACTCAGGCACCCGCAAACTGGTTTTCAAAGTAGCTGTACTGTCTTACATTTCCACCAGCAATATTGGAGCATTCCAATTTCTTCACATTCTCACCAAAACTTGTGTCTTTTTGATTGTGGCCATCTCCTAGTGAACATCTCCTTGTGGATTTTATTAGCATTTCCCTAATTACTAATGATGTTGAGCACCTTTTTATGTGCTCATCGGCCACTTGTATATCTTCTTTGATGAAGTATCTATTCAAATCCTTTGCCCATTTTAAAATCAAGCTCTTTATTGTCGAATTCTAAGAGTTCTTTATATATTCTTCATACTAGACCCTTATCAGACATATGGTTTGCCAATATTTTCTCCCACTCTGTAGGTTGTGTCTTCATTTTCTTGATGGTGTCCTTTGAAGCCCAAAGCTTTAAATTTTGATTAAGTCCACTTTATTTTTTCATTGATTGCTTATGCATTTGGTACCATATCTAAGAAATATTTGTCTAATCCAAATTTATGAAGGATTACACCCAAGCTTTCACCAAAGAGCTTTATAGCTTCCATTCCTATACGTAGCCAGGGGTGTGTTTGCCTCTGAAGTGGATGCAGCATTTAGAATGTAAATATTCACTTACTTCATTTGTTAGTATGGTACTCCTACATTTAACTGTGCCTGATTTTCCCCCATCTGAAGAGTATCTGTTCTACAATCTTTGGAGAACAAATCTTCCCCCTTCAGCCAGGATTGGAGAGGGAAAGACATCCAGCTGCAGGGAATAGGGGCGGAATTGAGGCACTACCAACTTGAGCAAACTGTTAATGAATGCTTCTCTTCGTAGCCCCTCTTCCACCATTGCCTCACAGGCACCAGGTGTGAGGTGTTACTCATTAAGATTTTCAGGTGTTAACTTCTATAGTATAAATTGGGCTGTTTTCGAGTTTTCTCTGTAATTGCTTTGGGATCCAGCGCCCTGAGGACTGGTGAGTAAGTTGGTTCTTTTCTATTTACTTTTCAACTTTAAAAAAATCATGCTGTTTTATTGTTTGGAAGCAAGGAATACCATTCTTTCACTGGGAGAAGTGTCTTTATCAATTTGTCTCTTTCTTGTGTCAAAACCTCAGAAAAAGCCAAATTTAAATCATCAAATCAATAGTATTTAGTAAGTTTATTGTGCGTATAAGAACAGTTCATGAACTGGAAGCTTCCAAAAATAAAAACTGATGTAAAGCTTAGGGGCATGAAGTTACAGGATGGATTATAACGTGAAAATGAGGAAGTTGTTTTAATCTTTACATGATTATCAGTGGGGGTTTCTAGATGGCAAGGGATTGGTTAAAAGTGATTATCTCCTACCATTTTTAGGAAGATGATTTAAATTTTTTTTATGATGGTTAGAAGTATTTACAAGAAATAACTTGAGTTTTGCTTATGTTCATGAAGTAAGCTCAATTTAGTTTTTACTTATATGTGTGGCTTAAATATTTTGGTCTGCTCAGGGAATTCTCAAGTCTGGTCTCCATTTTGTACTTAACACTTGAAGCAAAGTCAAGCTGTGCTACGTGATTCCCCGCCCCCCCACTTTAGTTCTGTCTACTTAATAATTGGTGTCAGTTTCTCTACCATTTTGTTACTATATTTTCTGACATTGTGGTTTCCAAAGTGGTGGTGAATCATTTAAAAAAAAATTGTCTTCATGGAAATCTTAGTGATAGAGGTTGTCTTAGAAACTCCTAGTCAGAGACCGTTTTGAACCAGAAACTATTGATTTTGTTTAGAAAACTGTGTGAGCTGATGGGATGAAAAAAAAAAAAAAAAAAAAAAACGAAAAAAAAAAAAACTGAAGTCGGGGACGCTGGTTTTGGATATTCTTTTCCTGAAGAGAAAAAGCCTTTCACCACATTAAAAAATTTTTTTATTCATTTATTTATGAGAGACAGAGACAGAGCATGAGCTGGGAAGGGGCAGAGAGAGAGGGAGATACAGAATCTGAAACAGGCTCCAGGCTCTGAGCTGTCAGCACAGAGCCCGACGTGAGGCTCAAACTCATGAACCGTGAGATCATGACCTGAGCCGAAGTGGGATGCTTAACCGACCGAGCCACCTGGGTGCCCCTCACCACATTTTTTAAAAGTGACTTTTCCCATCACCTGAGGCTTATTTCAGTATATCCAGGTAAGCACACCAAACAGGTGTTTAATGAATGTGCTTAGGCAGCTACTTTTCTGAGTGCTTCTCTTACAGCAAAACTCCTTAAAAGAAATGTCTACACGGTTTACCGTGCTCACTCCCCGGGGAATAGCACTCAACTCTATGTGTCTAAAATAGGATCAATAAGATGACGGAGCCAAAACTTATAATTCTTCTTTAAGTTTGCACGTATTTAACCAACTACCACTTGGAAGCCTAGTGGGTCTGAAAAAAAAAAAATCTTAATTAAATCCACCTACTTCATCTTTTCCAGACAGAAAATGTTGTTTCTGTCTCCACAAATGACTCCCATTTGCCTTGCTTCTCAGATCCAAGTCCTAAGAGCCTTTCGTTTTTTATTGAAGTATTTTAGACATAACACCATAATAGTTTCAGGTGTACAACATAATTTCATATTTGCATATATTGGGAAATAATTAACATAATAACTCTAGTTAACATACAACACCATATATAGCAAATGAACCCCTTTCATGTAAAACCTGGGCACTTTCTAATGGCTGCTTCTGCCCTGGGCCCTGGGGTGAGTGTGTGCCACTGAGTCTGCGCTACCTTTAAGAGGTGTGCCTCCATTTCCCACAGCCCCAAGGGTCTCATGAGCCTAACCCCCACTGGATTTCAAACTATACGTTGTGGGCGCTCAGCTCTCAGGTGCAGGTTTTAAAAGTTGGGGTGCTTGATGTGGGATATGAAAACTTAGCTCTTCAAAGAGAAGATCCGGCTTTTAAGTTCCTTCCTAATTATGGGTCAATGTGCTGGGTGGAGGCAATGGGGGGGGTGAGTTTATAGCAAAACTGTGTCTCAGCCTTTTCTATCCACCTTGACGTGGTTTTATTTTCAGTTGCCCAATAGGAAGGAGTTGCTCCACTAGTTTTCAGGGGTTTTTGTTGGTCTGTGTGCAGAGGAAATCGTTGGTATGTGTCTGTGGGAGATGAATTCAGGACCTTCATACACTGCCATCTTGAACCAGAACCTAAGGCAATGAGTTTAGAAGATAATTTGTTAAAATGGTTTCCCATCATGTGTGCTTGCTGCTTGAGCATGAGACTTTGTAAGATTATTTCTGTTCCACTTCCCAAAACCACATACCAATTGTGTGTATTCGTATGGGTAAAAGAATGACATTTCTTGTTTATCTCTGATAAAAAGGTTATAATTACATAGACGTTTTGCCGAATAATTTATAGATACTATGTGGTAAATTTCATGTTGTATACATGAAATTAAATGGCAGCAGTGTTGCTGCAATCTAAAGTAAGCCTATTTTAAAAGCATCGTTTTCCAGCATTCTTCCATCTGTGCCTTTGATCTGGATGAACTGATGAGCATTCTATCCCTTACAAATTAACGTCCAATTAAAAGCTGCTCCTGGAAATATGGATGTTGATCATTTTCATCAGGAACCATGAAATAGCAAATTTCTTTTAGTACTTGAATGTGATAGAAATTCATAGATTTCCAAACTTAGAGAATTTTTTAAATAAAATTCAAAGCCAACAAAACAACTAGATTGTTTCCTTTCTTTTTTTTTTCCAGAAGGCTGTATCCTTTTAAAAATGAAATACATTGTAAACACCCCAATATTACACATTGTTTTTTAAACTAACAAAAAGGGCAATGGAAAATTCCAAGCCTGCAGATTACACAACTCAGACTGTGTCCAAAAATTTCTTAAATAATAGAAAATGAAAAGATAGAGGTAGCAAGATAATTTTTTTTTTCCGAATTGTGCAGTGTGTGCAGCCCCCGTTGCGTGAAAAATGGGCTGGAAGCTACTTTTGACAAACACAAGGACTCGTGCTTAAATGCCAGAAGAATCTGCTGGTCTCCCTACAGTAATGCAGTTAGCTGACAGATGTTAAACAAAGCTCTCTTACTCGGGGACTTTGTACTGATAGGCTTCATAAATACCTTTTCCCCCAAAACAAAAGACAGAGAAAAACATGGAAGATTGTTTTGCAATTGATAGGTGATAATGCTGCCAGTCCTAATCCCAGATCCTTGAGAGTGTTGGTCCTTCAACTATCAAAGTTGAATCCTAGGACTTTGTTTAACATACGTGCAAGTCACTGGTGAATCAGTTAACTAGATAACTGCCTAAATTTTGAGACTGAAGACTCCTGTAGCAAGATCCCATTGTAAAATGTTGGAGAATTCAGGCAAAATAAATCCTAATGATTTTAATTAAACCTCTATTTTCATTATTAAGTGAACAGATAGATGCCTGCAGGCAGTAACCTTTTTTTTTTTTTTAAATTGAGGTATAATTGACATTAGTTTAAGGTATACAACATAATGATTCAATATAGTATATGTTGTGAAAGGACAATTAGTCTAAACACCCATCACCGTACGTAGTTGCAGTTTTTTCTTGTGATAAGAACTTTTAAGATTTAATCTCTTAACTTTCAAATGAGCAATATGTTATCATTAACTGTAGTTGCCATGATATATATTACATACCCATGACTTATGGTTTAACTGGAAGTCTGTACCTCTTGAACCCCTTCACCCATTTTGCTCACCGCTCTATCTCCTGCCTCTTGCATCATCCCCAATCTGCTTTTTAAAGATTGTACAGGGGCGCCTGGGTGGCGCAGTCGGTTAAGCGTCCGACTTCAGCCAGGTCACGATCTCGTGGTCCGTGAGTTCGAGCCCGGCGTCAGGCTCTGGGCTGATGGCTCAGAGCCTGGAGCCTGTTTCCGATTCTGTGTCTCCCTCTCTCTCTGCCCCTCCCCCGTCCATGCTCTGTCTCTCTGTGTCCCAAAAATAAATAAAAAATGTTGAAAAAAAAATTTTAAAGATTGTACATATAAGTGAGATGATATATGTTTTTCTAGGACTAATTTCACTCAGCATAATCCTTTCAAGATCCATCCATGTTGTTACGTATGGCAAGATTTTATTCTACTTTATGGATGAGTAATATTCCATTATATGTATATACTACAACTTGTGTATCCATTCATCCATTGATGGACACTTAGGTGGTTTCCATGTCTTGGCTCTTGTAAAATAATGCTGCAGTGAATATGAGGGTGCATATATCTTTATGAATTATTTTTGTTTTATTTGGATAAATACCCAGAACTACAAGATCATGTGATAATTCTATTTTCAGTTTTTTGAGGAATCTCAATACTGTTGATCAGAATTGTTGCATCCATTTACATATCTAGAAATGGTGCACAAGGGTTCTCTTTTCCACATCCCCACTAACACTTGTTATGTATTGCTTTCTATAATAACCATTCTAACAGGCATGAGGTGATACTTTATTTTGGTTTTGATTTGCATTTCCCTGTGTGCGATATTGAACATCTTTTCGTGGACCTGTTGGCCATCCGTGTGTCTTCTTTGGGAAAAGGTTTACTCAGATCTCATTTTTTGACTACGATTGTTGGGATTTTTGTTCTTGAGTTGTATGAGTGCTTTACATATCACAAAGTATTCTTCTAAGTTCCGTAGCTATGAGATTTCTGAGAGATTCCCATCAACCCTCTCTGTGTTGGTACCTTCCAGTTCTTACCACACATGGTCCTCTTATATATGTCCAAATTAATGTCAGTGTTTAATGGGATCCTACTTTCAAAGTGCTGTCACAGGGATCCAAAACCTGTCTCCCTCACACCTTTCCCAGAGAAGGTAATGTCATAGAGTAAGTTCTACTTTTAGCCAAGTGAAAAGGAACAATGATTTCCTCTTTCTTAAGAAGCCATCTGGATGGAGGATGGAAGGAGTGAGGAGGAAAGCTGTCCTCGCTTCCTCATGGCTTTTGGAGCCCACTGCACTGAGGCCTGTAAGAGGAGCCCTGATGTGTCACTTGCCTCCCACACATCCCCAAATGGTTTTCTTAAATTTGCAAAGCAGACCTCTTTCATTTAATTTTCCAAGAAATGAAGTTTGAAGTCAGCTATAAGCAGTCTTGGGTGGCTGCTTTTTGTTTGAAGAAAAACAATCTAGAATTTTTGTCTTTGAAAATATAGTCTATTATTTTTAAGTCTTTTACTTCTGTCTCAAGAAACTGGACCCCTGAGCAAACCTAAAGTGAATTGAGGCTGAGCTAGTTAAATATTAGAATGTGTGGAAACACTTCTTCTTTATTTTACGTTGCTGATTTTATTAGCAAATGCTGTAAATTTCCAATAGAGAAAAAATAGCAATAGGAGAAAGAGTCTATAGTAAAACTTGTACAATTCTGTAAATTTAGTGTTTGGCAAAAGGCTTGCTGGTACAATTCCTATTTGAAAAATCTGAGAGAAGACAATCAGGCTTGGAAAAATAAACAAAATATCTCAGTAGAGTCAGAGTCTGCTAGCCTTGATTCCATAATGTGGAAACAAGAGTAAGAGCACATACTGGAGTCGAGGTTGAAATAATTGATCTATATCCTCAAGTTACCACTGTTGAATATTTACTAAAGGTCTTAACATCCCCAAAAGCCATATTGATTTTTTCCAGAAAATTTCCAGTTGTCTTAGTTCCAAGAAGACTGAAGTGACAAGGTAGCAATAATGCAAAGACAAGACTGTTTTCCCTTCATTAATGACCCCTAAATCTTAAGTGAGATTTAAGAGTAGTAACTCCCTGCTTAGCCTCACACTCTCCTTGTAACTTTGTAACCTGAACTCATTCCCACTAAGGACTATAAAGACACTGCTTTTACTGCTTCCCTACATTGCCCATCCAGAGTCTCACACTAGAAAAAGAAAAACTTCAAAGAATCATAGCAGTTTTGAGTACCCACCCACCCCCCCCCCCCAAAAAAAAAACACAAGGTAAAGGGGAAGTAGAGAATCTAATTTGGGTAAAGCAAGCTGAGAGGGACAGTCCTTCCTATCCTATCCCTGGAGAAAGATAGTAGCTACTATGGGGCACCTGGGTGGCTCAGTCAGTTAAGGACCTGACTTCAGCTAAGGTCATGATCTCATGGCTCATGAGTTTCAGCCCTGCATAGGGCTCTGTGGTGACAGCTCAGAGCCTGGAGCCTGTTTTGGATTCTGTTTCTCCCTCTCTTTCTGCCCCTCCTCCCTCCCTCCCCACCCCTCGGAAAAATAAACAAACATAAAAAAAAAAAAGATAGTAGCTACTATCAACCAAGATCTTCAAATTCTATTGTAGACTATGCTTATTAGTTGAGCTTTGTGAGCAAAGGGTTTAAAAAGTCCAGTATACATGAGGATGATCTCTGGTCTCTTCTCTGGTGGCAATTTCTGAAAAGATGATGGAGAAATCCAATAGGGATAGAGAAGGTTTTTTGCTTTGAGAAGCCAAGCTCTTTTGTCTGTCTTTCCTCTTCTACCTTTTCCTCCTATCCCCCCAACTTCTCTTCCTTGATTCCCATACTGCCTCCAAAATAGAATGGCTCTTAAAGTTTGTCTCTAGGCCTTGGGGAGGAATGCTCTGGTTAGTTTTCACTCCCCTCTGTTTATTTTTCAAGGGGAAGGCAAACAAGTTCATTTGGGCAAGTCTGTTTCACTAAGGAATTGCTTTAAGCTTTGAAGATAGAGCCTCAGCTTGGAATAAAAACCCTTCTGTGCATACTTTACCCATGATTGTTTTTTACTTGGGAACCTCATGTGGGGTTGATCTGGAACAAGCGTAAATAGCATAACTCAACTTTAGCTTCCACCTGATGACATTTGTACCTGACTCTTGTTTTGAGCTATCTCTAATTTGCCTTTGTTTATTAACATTATTCCAATTTACTAACCTTATTTGGCTCATTCATATGACCAAAATAATGAATTGAATTGAGAGAATATAAAATAATCCTACTTATGATGAAATTGTAACCTAGTTGAGAAGATTGAACATACAGACAGATATATATATATATATATATATATATATATATATATTGGTTTTTTTATATATATATAAAGCAATAGTATTAATAAGTAGCATGAAAGTAGAAAACAAAACATAAAAACTTAGTCACTGAGTAAGAAATTTTTTCCACTTAGGGTTATTAAAGAAGTTTATATAGAAAGGGTGGGTTTTGAGCAGTCTTGATAAATGAGTAGAAGGCCAGTAATGGCTTACACTAACAGTTATTCCTTGTATGAGAATGATAAAGAAAAGCAGGAAATGCTGAAATCCTGGCCATTCTCAAGAATGGGAGAATAGTTAAGTTTGAGAATACTTAAATGGTGAAAATTAGAACTCAAAACTTGGAATAGGATCAGATTGTGAAGAGCTTAAATTCTAATCGGAGCTCTTTACAGTTTAATCTGAAGGAAGTGAGGGTCTACTTAAGGTTTTGGAATAGGGATTCAAATTAATAATACAGAATGGCTTATTTGGTAATGATAGGCTTGTGACTTCTTCCAAAGCCAGACCTACATCCCCTCTGTCCATTAAAAGAGCCCCTTTATTTGCCTCAAATCTGTCAATTCTACCAGAATGATCTCAGCGTAACACAAAGTGGACCTTGCCCTGTCCAAACCTTTCAATGGCTCCTTAATGGTTATGGGATAAAGAAAACATGATTTCATATGACTTTGCAGACCTTTCATGTCTGGAAGCCTGCTTCTGCTTCAGGGTAATATCCAGTCATTGTGCATATGAAGAGTTAATGACTATTTGGATGAGAAACTGAAGAGAATTTTAAAATGTGAAACTGGCTTAAATAAATTGTAATATAAGGAAGGGAATTTGAAGTTGACTTTATCTTGAGTGACTTAGAAAATGTTGATAATCATTATAAAACTAAACCAGAAGAAAGACAGCTGGGTTAGTTAGGAAAGAGATAATCATTTTGCATTTCAACTTACTGAGTGAGAAACCTGCAAAACTATCAGGTTAAAAACTTGGCACATGGAATTGATAGATGGGACTCAGAACTCAGCTGGGGGTAAAAGTAGAGCTAGAAATTCAATTTTGAGAATTTTAGGCATAATGGTGAAAGTAGAAGCCACACAAATTATTAAAATTGACAAGAAAATTATGTAGAAATAAAGAGAAACTAAAAATGCATTGAACATTTTATAATGTGCACAATTAGTAAGTGGGTGTAAGAGACTCCCAGAAAAAAGAGACTCCTTATCAGGAAAGGTTCCTTTGAGTCTTTCGAATACTACACAGGTGCGCGCGCGCGCGCGCACACACACACACACACACACACACACACACCACACACACACGCCTCCATGCATGCACTCACTAGCACATACATATTACTCCACTTTTCATCTCCATATTCTGCTTTTTCTTCCTAGGACTTTTCACCATCACTGATTTATCCTTAATGTATGTAATAGATATCTCCCCTCATGATAGCAAGACTTTGTTTCATTCCCACTGTGTATTTCCTCCTTGAACAGTGTTCATCACATGGCAAAATTTTAATAGCTCTTTGTTAGAATAGCTGAATAAAAAATGAAGGCATAAATTCACATAATTCTGGGCCATTTTCTAGCACTTCTTACCATTTCTTAGCATTTGGGAATGGAGAAAAGTGATTCACTCAGGATTTCAAACGAAGGAATTCTGGGAGCTATCAGACACATTGTTGAAGAGATGGATCAAGGAACCCAACTAAGAAAGAAGCAAGTAAGGCAAGAATGGGATTATAGGCTTAGAAAGTATACACTAGCATTTGCAGGCATATAGAAGCCAGAGGAGACATTGTGGACATTGTGGTAAGGATAAGAAATGTTAAATTCTAGATCCTGACTTAGCTCATGCTTCCTTCCTTCAGGGATTTATTTTTTATCCACTTCTATGACTTCAATTGTCATCTAAATGAAATATATTGAGTGGCTCTAAAATAAGAATTCAATGAAAGTAAGCTATTTTCTTTTATGTATTTGTTTATATGCAGAGGTCTCCCACTCAGGTTTTCTGACATTCCTAGATAGCTCCAGATTTATCATTGTAATTCTGACCTCCAGTATCTCAGGTATAACTTGTTCAAAATAGAATTTATCAATCCTTTTCAAAGAAAAGCTTTTGTTTCCCTATGCCACAGTAAATTCCATCATATACCCAGTCTTGCAAGTTAAAGCCTTTAGAATCCTCAATCACCCTCCCTTTCAGACAGAGTGCCATCTACTCACCATATCCTGCCAAATCCTGTTCAAAGATCTAACACTGCAACCCTTCTAGTTTAGAGACCTACCGTTACACTCCTAACCTGTTTTGTTCCACTTAACAGCTGTTGATAAAACTACACCATCTTCCACATTGTTGGTATTGCTATTTTTCTAAAACCACAACTAAGTCAACAACATTCAATATATCTGATGGCTCCTAACTGACCACAAAATGAAACCATTCATTGATTGACTATGGGTGCATTGTGCCAGATGCCTGGGGTACAGTGATGAACAAAGCATTTCTGATCTGCCTTTCCTATCCTGGCTCCCCTTAATTCTTCAAGCTCATCTACAAGCATGATGTTATTACCATCCAAGAGTATTTCAAGACTTTTCATAGTTTACTGTCTTTGCACGTGCTGATTCCACTCTCTAGGAAATACTACCTATTGAAGTTCAGATGAAAAACTTTTCGAATGCTATTCCTTTTGTAAAATATGCATGCCCAAGGCCAAGGAATTTTCTCTTACCTGTCCTAGGACTTTGCTGTTTTTCTATTTTAGTAGTGAATAGTTGATCTTTCTTTTCCCTTTATTGCAACTTCTTATAGAAATGTATATACCAAAGTATAATACAATGCTTGACATATCATACACACCGAATGAATGGGAAGCAGTACTGGGAAACGTTTGAACACTCTGGAGATTGGGTACAGTCAGTGGAAGTTACAAGCACAGAGTTTGTAGGGAAACATACGTAATTTGAATTCTTAAGTCATTACTTTTTTTAGAACTTGAGCAAGTAATTTAATCTTTGTCTTTTTAAAATTATTATAGTAGAACACTTCAAGCATATACAGAACCAAAGAGAATAATAGTATTATGAATTTTCCTCCTGTATTCCTTACCTACTGTCAGTTATTATTAACACACGTCAAATCTTATTTTATCCATACTCCATACTTCCTCCTTCTTTCTGAACTACTTTGAAGCAAATTTCAAACTTGATCAACTTTAATCCATACTTTATCCTGTATCAGTAAAAGACAAAAATGTCCTAAGATCAGCAAATATCTAGTCAGTTCAAAAATTTCCCCATTATCTCGAAATAGCACATGTGTTTTCTAAACAGCTGGTGTGTGTAAACTGGTATCCTAATTTCCACATTGCACATGTTGATATATCTTTTAAATGTGTTTTAATATGTTTGCTCTTTTTATCTCCTTTCTGATATTTAGCCATTGAAGAAACCAATTTCTTGTTTGCCTGTAGAGCAGTGCTTCCCGAATATTAATGTACCTATGAATCACCTGAGAATCTTACTAAAAT
Source organism: Lynx rufus (assembly GCF_022079265.1). NCBI lineage: Eukaryota > Metazoa > Chordata > Mammalia > Carnivora > Felidae > Lynx > Lynx rufus. The sequence goes on from NW_025814889.1 coordinate 102,048,117, forward strand.
GCAGATTCTGAGTCACTAGATGTGGGTTGAAGCCTAAGAGTCTGCATTTCTTTTTTTTTTTTATTTTTTTTAATGTTTATTTTTAAGAGACAGAGATAGAGAATGAGCAGAGGAAGAACAGAGAGCGAGGGAGACACAGAATCTGAAGCAGGCTCCAGTCTCTGAGCTGTCAGCACAGAGCCCAACATGGGGCACGAACCGAACCGATGAAAGGCAAGATAGATCATGACCTGAGCTGCTGTCAGTTGCTTAACCAAGTCACCCGGGCACCCCCTAAGAGTCTGCATTTTTAACAAGCGCAATGTAAGGCCAGCTGCAGGCCCGTGGGACACACTTGAGAAACAAGACCATAGAGTAACGCCCACTGGGGACTTCGCTAATTTCATCTTCATGATGAAGATGACCTTCGGTTCAGGTCATGATCTCGGGGTTCATGGGTTCGTGCCCCGTGTGCCCCACATCAGGCTCTGTGCTGACAGCTCAGAGACTGGAACCTGTTTCAGACTCTGTGTCTCCCTTTCTCTCTGTTCCTCCCCTGCTCATCCTGTCTCTGTCTCTCAAAAATAAATAAACATCAAAAAAAATTAAAAAACAAGAAATGCAGACTCTTAGGCTTCAACCCACATCTAGTGACTCAGAATCTGCATTTTAGTAAGATTCTCAGGTGATTCATAGGTACATTAATATTCGGGAAGCACTGCTCTACAGGCAAACAAGAAATTGGTTTCTTCAATGGCTAAATATTCAGGGAGGAAATAAAAAGCAAACTTATTAAAACATATTTAAAAGATGTATCAACATGTGCAATGTGGAAATTAGGATACCAGTTTGCACACACCAGCTATTTAGAAAACACATGTGCTATTTACAGATAATGGGGAAATTTGCCATGTTAATTAGCCATGTTCTTTACTTTGTGATATCTTGTAAATTGGTAGTTACATCTAGAATCATGGTCATCAATCTTGGCCACACAAGGCATTACCATGGACCTTTGCAAAGTTTTCGTGTCTAAGCCATACATACTCCAGACAAGATATTTAGGATGAAAATCCTCAATTCTTCTTACCAATTTTTAGAACAAGGAGTTATTTCCCTACATCTTCCAAAAGATTGTATTTAGATGTACTTATTTGAATACATTAGACAAATAGATAAAATATATTAATATACGTATATATATAAAATAGCCAGAATTCTTTTTTTAATGTTTATTTTTTTGAGCAAGAACAGGGGAGGGGCAGAAGAGAGGGAGAGAGAAAATCGAAAGCAGGCTCTACAGTATCAGTGAACTGTGAGATCATGACTGGAGCAGAAATCAAGAGTTGGTTATTTAAGCAACTGAGCCACCCAGTTGCCCCTAACTGGAATTCTTAATAGAGAAAGAATATTGTATTTTGCATCGTAAGTATTGATGAACCATTTAAATGTAAAATAGCTGCTCTTTGTGGTGGTTTTGAGGGTAGTTCTTTCCCTTTTTATCTTGGTGTTCTGTATCTGTTTGGAATGTGTAAAAACACAAGAGCATGGGGCACGTGGATGGCTCAGTTAATTGAGTGTCAGACTCTTGATTTCTGCTCCAGTCATGATCTCAAGGTTCTTGTGATCAAGCCTGGCATTGGGCTCTGAGCTGATAGTGCAGAGCCTGCTTGGGATTCTTTCTCTACCTCTCTCTGGCCCTCCCCCACTCTCACTAGTGCGTGCTTGCGCTCGCTCTCTCTCTCTCTCTCTCTCTCTCTCTCTCTCTCTCAGAATAAATGTTAAAAACAAAAAACTCGCAAGAGTATCCATGAAGATGTGCTGTTGTCAAAAAATGTGCCTTTGTCAGTAATAAGTACACGTTGACACTTAGCACTGAGTTCTCTACCCATGGTCTTCCTCATGCCTGGGTTCTGCCTCTCAGGCTGCAAAGACCTTGTCCCCTTTGCAAATGGAGGGGCCCCTGAGCAGTGCCAGAGTGGGTGTCGTTCTCTGCAGCAGCTCACAAGATGAGGAAGTTATTTTCTGTGTCCCCTAAAGCTCCCTTCACTTCTCTCAGTGAATGTTAGGAGACACCAGAAGATTCTTTGTCTTCTGAAACAATGCTATCTTCAGCTCAGCAAAATTCCTGAGGCCAGAAAATAGTGGGCCTTGCTCACTACTGGCTAGCAATAGAAGAGGGGAAAATATGGAGAACAAATTAAACCAACCAAAATATTTTTCTGTTAGAGTTACCACTGACAGGAATCTCTGATCTAATTTCTCACTTTTCTCATGTAGCGTTAAAGAACACATGTACATTAAAATCTAGCACTAAACTTTACCTAGTAGAGACACAATTAGAGATTTTATGGATATGGATGGATAAAGCTATATGTGGGCCGCTGGAAATTTTCAGTTAATCTGAAAACTTTTAGAAACTATTTTCTTGTATGCATTTGTCCATAGTACCTTTAAAGATTCTAATCTGAAATCTGTCTAGTAATCAGACAGTTATTATTTTAGCAGTGTGCTTCAAATGAGAAGAATCCCTTTAAATAATCAATTTCAAGTGGTTTTTTTGTTGTTACAGTTTACAGTGGGATTCAAAACAAAACAAAACAAAACCCTATACCAGGCCAGGAAACTTGGAAACATTTGTGTAAACTAGTCCAGTTTTTTTCAAACCCAGAGGCTTAAAATAGGGTGAAAGCTAAAAGTGCTGCCAGAAAACAAACTGTACTTTAGGGTTGGCTGGTGGCTAATTGGTTTCAACTGCTGTTACTGATTTACATCCATTTTTCCTTCACCATGGTATCATGGAATGTATTGAGGTGTGGGTTACTTAAAAGTATTGTGGTATTATAGTTACTATGATTAACAGAATACTTCATAAATTACAAAATACAGTGAATGTATATAAGTTGCATACCAGCTCAAAAACTTACTCGATCCTTACAATACTCCTATGAGACAGGTACTACTATAATACTCCTGAGACTGAAACGGAGGTTCAAAAAATAAAGACTCCTAGAAGAAAATCAATCAATTGGAAAGTAGAACTCAAGGTGTGTGTTTGTGTCTGTGTGTGTGTGTGTGCATGCGTGTGTGTACGTGTGTGTGTGCGCGTCTGTGTGTGTGTGTGTGTGTATTTTAATCCATAGACTAAATCCAGATGGAATTTGGTCTGGGAGGCATAATTATGATTAGGACTAATCATATCTATGATTAAATACTCAAGAAAAATGATTTGCTAATGATGTATAATAGACTAAATAACTGCATTTAGATATCGCACTGGAATTTTAAAGCACCTTTACTCCTTTAATCTCCTTTCAGCCTCCCAAGAAATCTGTAAGTTAATACTTGAGTGCCCAAATGACAGATGAATAAACGGAGGTCCAGTGAAATTGCAGAACTCCTCTAAAATTGCTAGTTAACGTTGTGATAAAGTCGGAAAAATATTCCATATTTCTGATTCCCCAGAATGATCCTTGCCACTAGAACCACTTCATACATAAATATTTACGTAGTATAAATTTGACCAACAAAACCCTATTTCGTGACCTATATCCATCTCAGGACTACAAAGCTACTTAAACCTCCATGGGGGGAAATAAGCATAGGAGAAAATAAATTTTCTTTTAAAAACAACAACAACAAAAAACCCAGTTATGTTTGCAATTTAGAATCAAATCTGCTCCCGTGTTTTATATAGACCACTACGACCTTTGTCTTGCTCATTGGTTTCATCCTTTGGCCCACTATTTAGCCATAAAGCAAATTATAAAATAAACATTTGGTGCAGATGAAAATGGATGTATTGTTTGCAAAGGTAAAGATCTTGACCTGCTTACAAACTACCTTGAGAAGCATCCTACATCATTAAGATTTTGGCTGTTACCAATGTTATGCTTTCAGAGTTGTCTGTCTCTCAGATACATTTTGCACAGATACAATGAACATATTGTGCATTTGAGTCCCTGGGGCCTCCAGGGCCACACAGCCGTGAAAAGCTCCTCTCTTGAATTGAGTTGGGCTCAAGTAGGAAGGTTTATTGAGGCCCTTATTGGAGATGATTCAGGAGGGAAGTAGTTTTCAGCCCAATTACCACCAACTGAGTTGGGAAATCCATCTTGATACCTTTTATCCAAGGGAAGAAGATTTGGATATCTGATGCTCCTTGGAAGTTGGCAAGAAGGGCTCAGATATTGAAAAAGCAAACTATTTAACTAGGTCTCACCCTAAAATTTGAGGCATTTTTGATGGAAGAAGAAAGTAACCGCATTGCTTACAGTGACACCAAAGACTCAATGTGAATCAAATATGTTTTGATGATTCTGAAAGTCTGCTGGATGCTTCAGACAGCCTATCAGCAAGCTAGCCATATGACTAACCAGGGGTGACTTCAGAACTGCCGCTTTCCCAACCAGGGAAGATTTCCAAAGAGCCATAAGCCACTGGAAATGTGTCTGTCACAATTTAGCAGCTGAATGTAATGCTGGCTTTCCAGCTTAGGAAAAAAAAAATGAGTAAAATGCTTCAACATTGCACTGGAGTTCTCCCTATATTCAATTAAATTGTTACATTATTTAGTGGCTAGAAGTTATAATCACTAGGTATGAATATAAAAAAAAGTACAAGTCACGAGGAAACAAGGATCCTAAACTTCAGTCGCAAATGATGTCATTGAAATACAGCAGTGTTAGGGTACTTAAGACTGCCCTAAACCTTCTTAGTCCCTTCAAGGTCTTAGTTCCTGAATAATGAAACTCAGGCAGAAGAAAGGTACTGAAAATATCATGCATACAGGCACGACATAAATATGTCTATGCTCCCAGGGCTGTTTGCATGTTAACAGAGACTAAAATACCTTAAGTCAAAATAATGACACTCAAGGGAATTACCTTCAGGCACCAGTGAGCAGGAGAAGGAAGTATATTTCACTGGTCCCTATTCAGCACCTCAGAAATCATATAAGGTGAACAGATGATTTACTCAGCTTCATGTAAGTTTGGTCCCAAAATTAGGGCTATATTGAGCTGCTCACCTATAATGCAGTAACTTCTTTCATGCCAATAATAATAAAGTGATAACAATAAAATTATTAACACTGTATTTGCTGCTACATTATTTTATTCTCAATAACCTTGAGTTATGCAAAACACTTATGTTGACAGCCCCCCGCCTCCCACCGGCCTTTTTAGAAAAGGCAGACTCTGGGAATCTGTATTCCTAATAAGTCTTAGGAATTAGAGGGGACTTTGGGGCTCTAGATGCAAAGTACTCCTTGGTTATGGTAGGGGATTCCAGAGACATGCATGACCTAGCCAAAAAAAAACACACATTTGTACTGAATGGAAAGGGAGAATAGTAGCTATTGCTGCACTGGCAAGTGCTATGAGTGTGGCATGTGGAGGAAAGCAAGTACAGACAATAGCAAACGGGTTAAAATGAAAGGAATTAATACAACTAAAAGATGTAATAAAATGAAGGAAAGTTAAAAAGGGTGAAACTGTCCCCAACTATTGCAGTAGCATGTTTCTATTGTTAGAAAAGGGGAGAAAAATGGCTTATGATTGTTGTCACTTAAGCTGGTTTCCTGACCCAAGCTCACGGAGACACAGACTTTACCTTGTGAAAAATGAGAGTTTTCCAAAAAGAAACACATTCTTGACCAAAGTACCTTGTAAGCTGCTGCCAAATGACAAGAGAGGCGGAGTCCACAAAGTGATTTCTCCAGACTCACATCAAGTGTTTGCCTAGGAAACTATCGATTTGATTGTTGACTTGATTATTAACTCCATTTTATAATAAACTCTGCTACTGTCCACCAAAAAGGTAGATCTGCGTATCTAAGTAAAATTGAGGAAAAGGAGGAATTTTCAGAATAGCTAGAGGAAGCACTAGAAGTAAGGATTTGAAATAAAATGCTGAACAGAATGAATAGTTGGGAGTACTCAGAGGTCTTTCTATATTTTTTTGATATCACGCTTTGTAATTTTCTACCATATTCTTAACAAATAGAAAATATTGGAATGAGTCACATTTTTAAATCTTGATAAGATCATGGAAGAGATTAAAATAATGGAGGCTCCGATTCCATTTTTCCAATGTGCTTTTAGGAGGGCTAGAGTATTTGGATAGCATCATTAGGAACTGTAGCAGTATGTTGCATACAGAATGAACAAAATTTAGGTATGAGGAAGAAGATCCATTAGGAAATAGTATCACATGAGCTAAGATGCGATCTTCTAGTTTTACCTCCACACATATCTCAAATTTAGGGTAAACTTTAGACCTCCATTAAATGACGGCCTAATTGGTTAACACAATTATTGATATTGCTCATGTTCTGTTACTCATGCCAGGGAATGATATTAGTTTAAGACAGAATAATAAAAGGAGTTCTGAAGGTTAATGGAACCAAGGGTAGCAAAGAAGGAAGATGTTAGTTCTGGCACACCAGCTGCGTATTTCAAGCACATGAGCATCTGTCTCCTGTCTGTAGGCCTATTACTATTAAATTTGTCAAGACAACAGCGCCTAATAGAGCTTTTTTTTTTTCCTCCAGGAGAAGGGCATTTCTGACAAATTTGAAAGAAAGTTCTTGAGTTCATGGGAAACTCCTACTTTGAAACCTAGTTTCCTTTATAGACCTTAGACATTTCCTTTGTTTTCAAGTCTAACTGCAAAACCTCAACAAATCTGAATATAGCTACCCAGACAAAGCCAGTAAGAATATCCTCTAGAAGGGATTGCTCAATTAGAGAAGGGGCAGAAGACCAGTATGAACAGGCTTTAAGTTGCTGAGGGCTGATGAAAGACAGCATAGCGAGAGAGCAAATCTCAAATACAGTCAGTGAGGAAATCAAATACTATAGCCATTGGTAAAACTGGGAATCAGGACCCAGGTCCCTGAACTGTCTGTAAGATAGAGAAAGCAGCCCCCACCAACCCTGAAATCCATCACATTCCCTTCAGCCCTGGTAATGGAATACTAGGATAGATCAGTTGCCTTTGTAATTATTCCCCTCCATTACTGACTTGGTGATTAAAAATCCCCATATAATCTGTATACTGTTAGAAGAAAGTACTCCCCTACTAACTGATAAATCGTGAAATATTAGAGGCCTGATCTAATAGTTGTGCTGGAATTAGCTATTGTCAAGAAAAAATGTTGACTATACTTCCTTAGAGTTGAGCTATTGCTGGGAAGAAACTGTCCAGGCAAGAGTTTTATTTTACAGCCCTGTGGAATCGAGGGATATGTTACTGAGCTCCAATCAATGGAATGTAGGTAGTAGTGACATATTCTACTTGTCCTGTCCCTTAAAAAGAAGATAAAGAACATATGTGATCTTTACTCTAATTTCCTTCCTCAACAAAATTGTCATTGTCCAGGGAAAATGGAAACTATGTATAGAAGACAGCAAACTGCTTTCAGCTGGATTTCTGATTGAATAGAAAATCCCCCACTTCAGCCCCCTACAATTTTAGGAAATTTGCAAATGGGCCAATTCTTGATCTGTCTTTCATCTAATGCTTGCTAAATGCAGCCTATAGCAACTCGTAACACTCTATTTCTGTCCTCATTCCTAAGAGACAAAGGCATGGGGTCTTCTGCCCTGCCTTCCAAATTATTGTGTGACAATGTAACCCAATGTTTTGTCATTATGTAACATGAATCAGCTTTTCAGACACCAATATCCATTTCCTTGTTACCCATTATCCAATTACTGAGTCAATGCTACATAGTTTTGTTTAGTCTTATGACACCAAACCACTTACAGCAATTTCTCTAAGTACAAGAAAACACTTACAAGTGTATAACAGAGAAATCCTGGAGTCTTAGGTTGAACACAATTACATGGTTTCTCAACCAGGTAGAAATCAAGTGATAGCAGGAAAGGAGGGAATACTACTTTATATAGTCTTTCTGAGAACCAGGATGACAGAGGTTTTGCTATCCTCCTGTGGTCACCCTGGGAATCAATATGGAAACCCAGAGATCAGGAGTCATAAGAGTAAGTGGTAGGTATCCAGAATGTTTCAATGGCACAGGTCTGAAAGCATCACATGAGCAGCCCCACGTAGATGCGAGGGACTTGCGTGGAAGAGATGACTGGGAAACCTACTTCCAAGCTGTGCAGCTACTGTTCAAAAACCAGCTATGCCATAGTTAGTACCTAGTCATCCCTGCCATATTTTGTGGCCATCCCCATAAAAAAATGTCAATGATAGCAAGAAACACAACAATCAAAATAATAAAAGTAATCACTTATTGAACATGTATTACATGCCAGGCTCTTAAAAAGATCTGTGCTGATCATCAAACTAATCTGGATATAACAAATATCCTTATTTTGTCACAAAGGACTCAAAACTCAGAGTGTTTTGTATTTTGGCCAAGCTCCTTTGATACTATCACACTCCTATTTTGCACTCAGATTTTCGTAAGTCAAAGTGGTGCTCTTTCAGCTCAATATCTCTCTATACCTTATCTAACAATAATTTGCAAGTTCCGTGGCAAATAGATGGTTAAAACTGGAAATAGAAATTAATGTAACTCTTAGAAATTAAGAAGGAAAAATCTTTTTATGCAATGTTTTCTTATGCTATTTTTCTATTTTACATCAACAAAATTCAACAGCTTTCATATATAGTTAGAAAAAATTGCAGTCTATTTTACTGATCCGAATTTAAGTGAAAATATTTTGGAAAGCAATTCTTTTGACCCAATAACTTATTCTTATGCAGTTATTCTAAGCCAAAAAACATTAAGTATAGAAAAGGCATTAAGCAAATGGTTTTTTCTAGCTTTATTTATACAAATTAAAGATAGGAGGCAATGCAAACATTTAACAATACCAAATGGATAAACCTCCTCTGGATGCAGTCTTACACACTGTAAAAATTGCTGTTAATATCCATTGAGAATCCTATAATATAGAAAGTACTTGTCGCTATGACAAATTAAAAAATGGTATACTAAATTGTTTAGATAATAGGCACATAACTCTTTGTTTTGTCTTTTATTGACTTTATGTAATGTATAGAAAACCAGAAACGCCAAGAATTAACTGTAGATATTTTTATATGATGGGAAAATAATTGTGTTTGTCTTTATTTCTTTACTTGGGTATTCTTTTTTTTTTTTTCCTCACAGTCTCTTGCATGGATGATTTTTATAATGGAAAATATCTGACCTTTTATTTCAATGAGTGCAGCAGAGAATTACATTTATAAAAGTAAGAGTGATTAATGCAATTATCATCTGTAATCAGCAGTCTGGATATCACACCTTCCATGACCTACTCAATAAATGCACAATCATAAATGTCTATAATATACTAAGTAGCTTCTTAAACCCCATCAAATTATGTAGACCTATATATTTCATTTTAAACTAGTGATGTTACTTTTTCTACAGAGAAAATTAAAGTTCTGAGCTTTTAAATTATGATAGTAGGGCATTATTATTTGTCTCATCCTTATTATCCTCTCACTTGAGATTTTTAACACGGGTACTCAGAAAATGTATATACTTTGTTCCACCCTAGCCCTCTAACAAAGCCAAAGACTTCTTTCTGATAGGATTTCATATTTGATGACCTATAGTAGATAGTTTTTGTTTAGCAGTCTCTGATGCAGATAATTTCTGGCCAATTTGTTGTAAAGGGAGGGCAGAATTCCATGTTTTATAGGAAAAGATGTGCCTAATTGAAGTACTCCAACACCATTACTCATTCTAAGAATCTTTATCCCGTGAACCACTATGCATTTACATTTGATTTTGTTACTTTATAACTATCAACTCCACCTCCATCATGGAGAAAGCATTGATAAGAGAAGCTAATTTCAAAGTATGTTAGGAGATCCTGACCATTTGGACCTAATATTTTCCATTTCCACTATCTCTTTAAATTATTGTAGATCAAGTTCCTAATTCACATTTGACTTTAGTCAAACTTGTTTTCAATCCTGCTACCATAAAAAGAACAAGCCAAATTCTCTTTAATAATGGAATATTATTTAATATACCAAAAGTAGAACTATGATCCTTCCTGCAATTAATATACAATGGTTCAATTCAATCCACTAAAAATTGACATTTATTTATGTTGTTTTTTTTTTTCCCCAAACCCAAACATCTCAGGGGCTACCTCCTTCTAGAAGTCTTCCCTGACTCCACAGCTTAGGTCAGCTGCCTCTCTTTTGGGGGTTCTCCCAGTCAGGGAGAAGACCCACCTAAATGGTAAATTAGCATAGGACTAAAATGCAGGCCACTCAACATGGCTTCCACTGTAACCATTATTGACACAGACATAAGTCACATACCAAGGAAAATGGCCATTATATTAGATTCATGAAAATCCCAGCATCTATGATCATGTCTATCTATATGATCCTCTGAAAAGTGTTACTGGGACTAAAATCACATAAGCAATTTGTCATGCCTGTTCTCATTGAGAAAACAATCAATCCTGAGGCCTTTAAGCTTTAAATATGTGGTACCCAATAATGTATTCCTATTATTTCCTCATCAGGCTTGTCACACATGACTAATCACCTGTACACATGGAAACGATATAGTCCTAACCTCAGGCCATATAAATTATACATATAAAATATACAAACTGCAGAATCCTAGAAGAGGAGACAACTGTGATATCTGGTGGACTAAAAGAGTTTAAGACTCAAAGATAAGCTTGATCAGTCCTTTTGTTTGTTGAGTTTAATCATCTGCATGTCTTTATTCCTTTTCCTGTTGAAAAGAGATCTTAGAGAGGCACACAAGGTCAAGGGCCCTGAAATTAGGCTAAACTCTGGCTTCAGATCCATGAAAACATTAAGTACTCTAGGGGATGCGATGGCGGATGAGAAGAGGTTGGATAAATATCATCTAATGAGACTCTTGCATTCTCTAAAAACATTAACAATGTAATGATCACGATTGAGAGGTGCATTGTCTGGGCTTGTTTACCAAAATTATTAACGAGCTAACTCTGAAAATCTCCCCTTTTGGCACAGAAGGGGTAAAGTTTTTTAAATATGAAATATGTCTGAGGAGAGAAAGCCTACCAAGTCATCCAGGAGCTCTGAGGAGTTTTTCAGTGTGCTCTAATACTTCTCTCTCAGGGAGCTAGCCAGAGCACTGTGTTTTCTTCAGAATCTCTAACCCACTTAAGACTCTGTTTTCTGGGCCTGGCCTTTTGTTTGTTTGCCTTAAGCCTGGGCCTGATTTAGTTAGACAAGCAACCCCAGCCAGATTCTTGTCATTCATAATCACTTCCTGAGTCTTTTGTTTTTATTAATATTATTAGACTCTTCCTGACACCCTGGGAAGATACTGTCAATTACTGTCTTCCTCCTAGATAAACATTTAGATCCCAAGATACTTCAAGTTGGAATATTCATAGTATTTAAATACATTTAAAGCTCACACCACAAGTTTGCAATGTAAAAGAAATATATGGAGAGTCCTCTTACAAAGCACAAAGGCTAAAAGAAAAGAATAAGTATTAGACAGTGGACTGAGAGAGCCAGATCTAGGTCCTAACTCTCACAAAGGCTTATTGTGTAATCACAGGTGAGTAAATCATCTAACTTTTCAACTTTAATTTCTTGTACTATCCAGATGGGGTGTTGGATCAGATGATCTCATTAGCTTTAAAATTGTACTAAACTGTCTTAAAGTACCACCTGAATTATGAGCACCTAGCCTCAATACAAATGACCCACTACATAAAGCAGTCTCTAATTCCACTGTGAACTAACTATGCCACCCACACAAAAAGATGTAGGCTCTTGCTCCGAATGCAGACCATTGTAGTTCAGTGTTAATGAGACATTGGTTAATTTTCTAATCTTTTTATGCACATTAATTTTGCACCTTTAAAAGGTGTGATAATTGTTCCTTTTTTCACAGAGTTCTTTAAAGATTGAAAAGATAATACCTAGTCTGGTGCTAGTATATCTGAAGAAGAAGAGGACAAATAAGACTTTTGACATTTAGATAGAATTCAAATTGCCTCTAGGCCATTGACTATTCTGGTCCCAAACCATGAGAGACGTTGAACAAGTCAAATTGGTCATTAGGCAAATAATCTATTTTCCCTCTACTTGCCACGGTCTTTAGCAAGGCTATAAATTAATCTCTAGCAGAGCCCATGCTCACAATTGAATTCACTGGAGTATCTGGTGTTTGGTCCAGTATTTAGCACATAACATGGTTTGATGTTTCATGGAAGCCATGTGGATTTGGCAATACTTAAGAAAGAATACATTAAGAAAATCCTATAGGCCAGTTAGAAGGCTATGATAGAAATAGAATAGAAATGTTTATAACTTGAAACATATTATTAGCAGTGAAGATAGAATGATGTGGATGTACCTGAGAGACATTTATAAGGTAGAAATACTAGATGATTAAGTGGATGTGAGTGGAAGGGGGAGAGAGTCTACCAGGTTTTTAGTTTGAATTCGGTAGAAGACGGTGTCATTTACAGAGTGAGTAGTGGTTTTGTACATATTAAATCGGAGATGGCTGTGAGCTATCCAAATGTCAAACAGATGGTTGAATATGAGAATCTTGAAATCAGAAGCAATGTGAAAGCTCTAGAAATACAGCATTCAGATGACAACTGAAGTCATAGAAGTGCCTAGTATTCCATAGATGAAAGGATACCGAATGAGAAGAGCCTAGAAGAAGACCCTGGTAGTTGCTAACACTTAACGGTAAAGTTCAGAAGGAAAGGCCAATAATGAGACCAATAAATAACAGAGATACAGGAACGAAATTTGGAAAGGTGGTATCATGAAGGTCAAGGGTAGAAAGTATTTCTGATAGAAGGGAGTAATCAGCTATACCAAATGCCACTGAGTCATGAAGATAATGAGATTTGGAGACCTCCATTAGATTTAGTGACATGGAGCTCACTGGCAAATTCAGTAAGAGCAGTTCCCATGGAATGGAAAGAGGGGGAGCTGAATTGGAACCTACTGAAAAGTAAGAAGGGAAGATGTTGAGACACTGAGCACAAACAACTTTGTTTTTCTTTTTATTTTCTTTTTCTTTTTTTTTTTTTTGTTAAGTTTGATAATGAGAAAATAGAGTAGTGAGTGGAAAAGACCACAGTGATAAATGAGGGAATTTTTTGGTCTATTTGCTTTTAAATGGAGGTGAAACGTGATCACGTTAAAATGCAAATTGGAAGGAGTTGGTAGAAAAGTCAGGTTTGAAAATACCAAAAGAAAGAGATAAGGGCAACTGTGACATTTTTGAGAAGAGCAAGCAGATGGGATTCTAAACACAAAAGAGTTGTCTCATTTCTCCCATTGTAATTAGAAAGAAAGGGAAAACGGGAGCCATAGGTAAAAAGTTCAATAAGCATTAGTTGAGGTAGTTCTCATTCAATGGAAGTAGCTAAGTGAGGATGAAAAGAAGAATTCAGAGATTTGAGGTGAGTAAATATATATATATCTATATATATATTTATACATTTATATATACATACACACACACGAGAGAGAGAGAGAGAGAGAGAAACCATTAAAGAGAATAAGAACTCTACAGAAGAAAAGGAAAACCAAAGACCTTCCATGAAGAAAACAAAAAACAGAAACAAAACAAAAATGGCGATCATTAAGAGTGGGGGGAAAAAAAACAAACCATCATTAAAATAAATAAGGCTGGTCAGTAGAAGCAGATGCATATCCCATTTCGTCACAAGTTGCACCATAAACAGATTGTTTCATCCCAGTGTTGTTTTCTACAACTCCCACTACCTTATCTTTTCTAACTTCTCCATTTAACTCCAGAAAATACTGGACTCTGTCTCCTTTGCCTAGAGGGTTTCTTTCTCCTTTCTTTGTTCCATTTGTGAACCTAAGTTTTACTCTAGTCATGGTTCATGAGCTATAGTGTCCTGCTAGTAAAAATACCTGCTTCAAAATATATTTTGCAATGAAATAGGCATTATCAATCAGGACTGTTCCAAGCAGATTATAAACCCAATTCTTTATCTCTTTTACTGGAGTTTGCTTTAGCTTCGGCTCCAATGAGCCAGAATTTTAAAACCTTTTCAATGCTCATACCATTTTCTTATGTATCTGAAGATGAATCTTTTAGCAGATTTACATTTTGCAAATATTTTCTCTCATTCTATACATACCAGCACTCACATGTTCATTGCAGCACTATTCATAATAGCCAAGATAAGGAAACAACCTAAATGTCCATTGACAGATAAGTGGAATCCTATCAGCCTTTAAAAAGAATGAAATTTTCAAAATGGAACCATATAAGTGAACCTCAAGGACGTTATGCTAAGTGAAAAAGCCAGTCACAGAAAGACAAATAGTGGATGATTCCACTTATATGAGGTACCTAAAATAGTCAAATTCATAGAACCAAAGAGCAGAATGGTGATTGCCAGGAGCCTAGAGGTTGGGGTTATTGGGGAATTACCAAACAGCATAAAGATTCAGTTCAGAAAGTTGAATATTGGATATCTGCTGTACAATATCGTGCCTACAGGCAACAATATTGTATTGTGCACTTAAGAATTTAAGAACGTGGGGGCACCTGGGTGGCTCAGTTGGGTGAGCATCTGACTTCAGGTCAAGATCTCCTAGCTCATGAGTTCGAGCCCCACATTAGGCTCACCACTGTCAGCACAGAGCCTGCTTCAGATCTCCTGTTCCCCACTCTCTGCCCTTCCCCTGTTTGCACTCTCTCAAAAATAAGAAAACATTAAAAAAACTAACATTGAGGAGGGCACCTGTTGGGATGAGCACTGGGTGTACGGAAACCAATTTGACAATAAATTTCATATTAAAAATAATTTTTTAAAAATTTAAGAGGGTGCAAGTGCCCCGGATGAGCACTGGGTGTTGTATGGAAACCAATTTGTCAATAAATTTCATATATATTAAAAAAAAAATTTAAGAGGGTGTATCTTAAGTATTCTTAGCACGAATAGATTCTAACAAAAAAATTTAAAACTATTTATACCATTTCCATATTAACAGTATTGTAGATGATTTGCAAACTACAGAGAACAAAGAAACCCCACTTATCTCCTCACTTTAAAATAATCTCAAATAACTTGATACTTAGCCTAATGGTGCTTTTTGGCATGCACATGCCTAATATTTCAAATGGACCATAGCAATATGGTCCATTTTATGTTTTTTTTAAACATGTTACTACAGCTATATTTGATATTACAATTAAGTCAGTCATTGTAAGTCTTATTTTAGAGGCACTTTAGGTTATCAAGACATAACTATAATGTACAAATTGATAAGGTATGAATAAAATGAGAGGAATGAACAATAATGGAAAAATAAATTATTAGTTCAGAAAAAAAAACAGGAAGTACCCTTCGAAGAGGGTCATAAGAATTTTCAGTCCTATGAAAGAAGCTTCATTATTTCCCTAGTTTTATCAGTAAGAAAAGTGAGCTACAGATGATTACTAATTTTCCTGGAGTCACACAGCTAATGTGTGATCTGGCCAAGATTTAAATCCTGGCAATCTGGAGGCAGGCCCATGTTCTTAAAATCGCCATGGTGATACTTTTCCCTTTCGCCAACCTGACTTTATCGAGCAGAAGGTGTGCACAAAGGCAAGGCAATAAAAATTCCTGATCTACTTAAGGAAGAGCCAGATGTATTCTTTAGTAGAAATAGAGGGTCAGTGCGGGGGTGGGGGGGGTTGGGTAATGGAAGAGGAGAGACTGCAAGTGCGGGTTGCAGATAGACTATAAAAAGCCTTAATACCATATTAAGGCAGACAATAGGGAGCTACTGAAGAATTTTAAGCAGAAAGAAGACATGGTTTTCTGTGTGCACCTCCAGTTTGTAGTATTGGCATCCCCAATTTTAAAGTTAGAAACTGCTTTTTAATTTTTTCTTCGTGTCCTTATATTTTTAGTTTGTTTTTAGAGAGGACAGAATATCTACAGGAACATGAACAGTAATTACAGCTTAGATGGAACAGGAAAGTCTGAATCTAACTTCATGGGAAAGTTGGAAAACTGTCAGACAGGTGGTGTGCACCTTTGTCTGAATGGAAATGGCTTCACAGCATTTGCCCCCACCTGGCAGAGCCTTCTCCTTCCTGTTACTTGTGTTGCCCAGGTAGCCGTGGTCACCCTGTAGAAACCCAAGAAGGTGGAGGCCAATAAGACATGAGATTTGAAGTCTAAGTGAATACAGCCGATAACGTGAAATGTAAATTTACTATGGGAGACAATAGCTCTGATTAGTGAATACCTTTTCTGGTTACTTGGCCATGGTCATTTTTTACTGCTTTATGACTACATCACACATATTCTTTGCTTTCGTCTTCACTCCTTGAGAAATAAACAATGATTTTACCAAAACAGTAACAGAATTTGAAATCAAGCATATAATTTAAGGGGTCTCCTCACAGCCCTTCCCCTCCCTCCAAATACTGCTTATCCTCCTGGGAGTCTTCTTTTGGCTTTCCATGATACTAGATATCATATAGAGCAAGTGTTTTGGAACTAGGTCTTTATTTTCAATCAATATTTGTGATTTTTTCCTACCTCTCTCCAAAAAACCCCCAAAACTAAACAATAGCAACAAAAAACAACCTACATTTTCCTAGAGCTACTAAGTGTTAAATAGACCTGGTTGGACCTTGATTTTTTTTTTTTTCTAAGTAGGAGTGCCAGGGAAAATCAGAATGATGAAAATCTGTGAAAAAAAGGACTAAAAGGATAGTGCTGAATCATTTTCAGAACACTGGTAATAGGACTGGTTCATGTGCTATTTTAGCAAATACACACTGAAGGGACAGATCATGTTTTCTCACTGGCAAATTAGACCATTTCCTTTCTTAGTTAACTATAAACAACCAGCCAATCTTGGAGCTGCCTTTATGTTGCAGCTGAAATTTGCAAAGCTATGGACTCTGCTATTCTGCTTCTTAGGGACCAAAGGTAATTAGTCACGGTTTACCAAAATGTCTCACAAACAGAATATTAAGGTGAATAAATATGCCCCCACACTTAGGAACCTTAAACAGAACAAACAAAAAGATGAAGCTTTGCTCTGTTGGGTAGATTAACAGCTAGAATTGAGGCTTGATTTCTAGGGCTGAGGTCCGCCACTCCCATTTAATCTGTTTCTAAGAAACTCTGTTTAAACCAGAAAGACCCTAAGCAAACATGTCTATCTGTTCACTTAGTCCCTCTCTTGAATCTCTTTGTTCTACACATCACCCACTTCATCACCAGCTGCCTCTATTTTGCTTTTTTTTTTTTTTAAATCTAATTCACATAAAGGTAAGAGTAAGTTGATTCTGGAGGATGGTAGCTTATTCCCAAAAAACAGTTTTCTAATGATGAACTTTAGTTACTGTTTCAAGGTCCACGAATCTCAGCAGTTCTTTCATGTCTCCCTGAATGATCATTCTGCAGCAAGACTTGAATCTTGAGAGCTGAGTCATTGGACCTAAAGTGCCTAGATTTGAATCCCAGGTCCGCTGCATGCATTTGCTCAGACGCAGTTATGAAAACCGGCTTGGGCACCATACTTCCTATGGGTGGTTTTAGTTTCCTCATCTCTGCAGGTGAGATGATAGTAACAATGCTTACCTTAAAGGATGGATGGAGAATTAAAGGAGTTAATAAATGTAAAGTGATTAAAACCATTTGGTCATAGCAAGCACTCAGTTGTTAACTATTATTCATGCACCTCTACACATTTTTCTCAGTTTTTCTAAAGGAAGAAAAGATGGTTGGTGTCAATTTTGGTATTTGTTCTTAAGGATCATTATTACAAAGTAAGAATATATGTTAAAGTTTGGATTTATGATTTGTGGCTCCAAGTAGTTGCAATTCCCTCTACCAAACTTAATGTTTTTACCAAGCCACCCTTCTTACGAAGGTGGGGGAAGCGGCAGGAGAGTTGTTGTCCTGAAATAGTAGAAATAGGCTTCAGTTTGTGAAATGTATTTCAAATACTGGCTCTGCCACTTAAAATCTAGGCTGTTTGCTAAATTCTTATTAGTCCTCTGTGAGGTGAAGGTACCAGTTGTCCATTGTGTTGGGTCATGGTAGTATATGGAGGAAAACACTCCTTCTTAATCGAATGCCATATTAAAGGGGAAAAAGGAGGCTTGTGTGGGGTACAGGTTTAGCCTTGGTAGGAATTACATTCGTCTTCATTTCAACTTCCTGTTAAATATCTGATGCTACCAAGTGATCCATTAAGTGTTGATCTTAGTTGAATAGTGGGCACAGGATTAATATCCCTTTGGAAGGGGTACTTTGGTGGCCCAGTTGGCTGAAAATCCAACTTAATTTTGGCTCGGGTCATGATCTCACAGTTTGTGAGTTTGATTCCCGTGTTGGGCTCTGTACTGACCATATGGAGCTTGCTTGGGATATTCTCTCTCTCTGTCTCTCTCTCTCTAAAAAAAAATAAATAAACATTTAAAAAATTTAATATCCCTTGAAGGCTAATCAGGCAATGTGCGGCACTAACTTTCTCTGCAGATATCTCCCTTGGCTTCTGTAAGATTTCTGATTTTCCTCCTACTTTATTGTCCACTCTTTCTAGAATGCTTATTATAGGCTTCTATCTTTTTTTTTTATTTTTTTTTATTTTTTTTTTAAATTTTTTTTTCAACGTTTATTTATTTTTGGGACAGAGAGAGACAGAGCATGAATGGGGGAGGGGCAGAGAGAGAGGGAGACACAGAATCGGAAACAGGCTCCAGGCTCTGAGCCATCAGCCCAGAGCCTGACCCGGGGCTTGAACTCACCGACCGTGAGATCGTGACCTGGCTGAAATCGGACGCTTAACCGACTGCGCCACCCAGGCGCCCCTAGGCTTCTATCTTTTTAACAATCCCATTTGAAATCCAAATTATTCAGTGTTCTTTGCTTGCTCCAATGCTATTTGTACTCTACATTTCTTTTGGATGAGATTAATAGCTTCAACCAGCACTTATAAGGGGGTTACTCCCAACACACAACTGTCAAGTTCAGCCTTGTCTCCTGTACTTTCAACTAACTAGCTACTTGTTGTAAACCTTCATGTGATGTCTCACAATCATCTGAAACTTGATCATCCCGTACTGAACCTAAAACATATCCAAAGATATAAACAAAGAATGTTTTCTTCTATTCTGTTTTCAAAAATGGCACTACTATCTACCTGGTTGTTCAAGCCAAAAGCCTAAGAAACATCTTGGAAAAGTGTGTTGTACGTAGCTTCCGTTATCACCTCTTATGTATTCTTCTTCTTTAATAGTATGTCTCAAACCCATTCCCATGTTATGTTGTTTTATTTTTTTAAGTTTATTTATTCATTTTGAGAGAGATAGAGAATATCCCAAGCAGGCTTCACACTGTCAACACAGAGCCTGACATGAGGTTCCAACCACGAACCTTCAGATCATGACCTGAGTCAAACCCAAGAGTTGGAGGCTTAACCAACTGAACCACTCAGGCACACATCCTCCCCTATTTTAATTTAGTCCCTTAGTTTCTTGATTGAGTGTAACAGCCTTAAAGTATTCTATGGTGAATATCTCACCCCCTAGTCTTTACTCACATTGTGATCATAGTCCTCTCTTTAAAAAGTCTTTAAGAGGGGCGCCTGGGTGGCTTAGTCGGTTGGGTGTCTGACTTTGGCTCAGGTCACGATCTCGTGGTCCGTGAGTTCGAGCCCCGCGTCGGGCTCTGGGCTGATGGCTCAGAGCCTGGAGCCTGCTTCCGATTCTGTGTCTCCCTCTCTCTCTGCCCCTCCCCCATTCATGCTCTGTCTCTCTCTGTCTCAAAAATAAGTAAAATTTAAAAAAAAAAAAAGTCTTTAAGATTGAACTTGGCTTTCTCCTGCTTAAGAACTGTAATGCCTTGACCCTCCCCTCACTGCACACAGAGTTGTAATGGCTTCCCACAACTTTTAGAAATACATTTGAAAATATATAGACTAGTCCATGGGCACTTCACACTCTGCCTCTGCCTCTTAGTTTTTTCACTGGAGTGTGCATGCAGTATCCACATTTATCACTCTGAGGTCAGAGGGCAGTTTGTGACAGATCTTTTACCCATCAAGAATTCTTTCTGTTCAAAGAATTACACTTGAAATGCTCCTTCTATTGCACCAAATTATTTCCAGACACAAAGGAATGAGGTAGAGATAGCTATCCACTGTTTCGGAGCTATTTGCTATGAATCCAGAAGGTTTGGTGACTTGCTGTTTAAATAACAAGTTAAATAATTAGTTGGAATCTATAAGCTGGTTCAAGCTGTGTGGAGTAGAGGGCACCTGAGTTAATTAATCTTTTCAGACCTTAAACACTCAGAGTATAGGAATCCTATCTTACGGATTATGTATCCCTAGTGCTTAATATAATGCCCAGTCCATATTAGGCACTAATTATCATTTAGAGAATAAGAAAATGCAATGGGGCAAGACATGGTGCATAGGTGCTTGACCCTGGACTGACTTCCTACATTCCTGCTTTATGATTGAATTAAGTGTGGTAGATGAGAAGAGGAAAGGAGTTTTAAACATTTTGTATTGAGATGGAATTTATACATAGTAATTGGTTATTAAATGGACAATGTGATGTGTTTTGGCAAGTGTATACACCAGTATAAATACCACTCCAATCGAGATAGAGAAAATTACCATCTCTGTTTTTGTTTTTGTTTTTGTTTTTTCCCACACTCTCTTTCAGGCAACCCCCCACCCAAAAGCCAACTTTGTTTATTTCGAACACCATAAATGAATTTGCTTGTTCTTGGGTTTCATAGTAGTATAACCATGCAATGTATACATTTTTGTGTTTGGTTTCTTTTAGTCATTTTAAAGAGTAAAATCACGTTAAAGATGCATCCGTTGAAAGAATCAACAGTAAGTTATTTGTTGATTAATAACTTCTCATTGCATGCATATAAATAGACCAAAATTTACTTATAATTGACCTATTTTTTTTATATGAAGTTTATTGACAAATTGGTTTCCATACAACACCCAGTGCTCATCCTAAAAGGTGCCTATTGATGGACATTTCTAACTCTTGTAGAAGTCTTAAATATTTTTCACTAAATATATTCCCTTTTTGGATGATATTATGAATGGTTTTGGTTTCTAAATTTGATAATCCCACTGTTCCTCATTTATAAAACTACAATTGAAATTTATACGTTGTCCTTGTGAAATACAACCTGGATAATTTGCTTGATGTAGCATTTCTCTTTTGGTAGATTTGTCTGAATTTATAACGAACAAAATTATGTTGTCTATGAAAAAACACATTTTTCCTTTCAATCTTATTTTTCTTTTACCCATCTTACTACACTGGATGGAAATTCCATTGGGATATTGTTAAAAGTGGTGAGGGAGAGACCAGCTTGTTGGTTCCTTTAGAAAGTAAAGTATTTAATTAATAGGATGCTTACTGTAGTCTTCTCTCATAAGTAATCTTTATCAGACTGAAGAATTTCCCTTTTGTTCCTATTTTGCTGAGAATTTTTACCACGAGTGGGCTTGGAATTTGATCAAATACTGTTTTTGCACCTATTGAAGTGACAATATAATTTTTTAATGTTTCCTAGAATTTACCATTGAAGTCATTTGCGCCTAATGTTTTATTTGTGGGAAAGTTTTACATTTTGAATTCAAGTTATTAAGAGTAGTACTGTTCAAGATCTTTGCTATTTGCTTCATTTTGGTAACCTGTGTCTTTTAAGGAACTTCTCCATTCCATCTGAGTAGTCACACTGGCATATAATCGTTCGTAATATTCCTTTATTCTTTGAATGCTTGTAGAATTTATAGTAATTATTCTTCTCTATTCCTAAGATTGACAATTGATAATTTATTTTTTGTTCATTGTGGTTGCAATGTCATCAATTTTGTTTCTCTTTTCCAAACACTGGGTTTTGGTTCCATGGATTGTCTTCTCTACTTTCTATTTCATAATTTTCTATTGTTAATCTTACTTTCTTTCTTACTTTGGGCTTAATTTCATTATTTTCTAAAGATTGTCAAAGTGGAAACTTGGATCAAAGATTTTAGAACTTGTAAGTGTGTACATTTTCTCTAAGAACCATATAGAAGCTGCACTAGGCTGTGTTCAACTATGAAGGCTGATTTCTGCCTTGAATTGGGTATATCAAGGTCTCTTTGCAAATGCTGCTGTTTCTAATCCCACAGAGAAATATGATTTACATTTTGTCTTTATTATTGTCATTTTTACCATGGGGAAAAAAGGTCTGTCAAACCCTGTACATCATACCTGGTAGAAGTCTATTTACTGCCATTTTTGTTTTTGTTTCAGAGTAGATGCTCAGAATAGACTGAGGTTCTGCTGATAACCAGTTTAAAAACATTCATATTCTTAGTATCATTCCCCATTTCCCTAAATTACCCCTTTGTAAAATGTTGATAAACTAATCCTGAAAGATCTCAGAAAAAATTACCTTAAAAGTGGTAAATACAAGAGATTTAGCTCTTCCAGAAAAGAAAAAAAAAAGAGCTAACCATTTTAATTATTTTATCTATAAAAGTTGCTAATGTGTTAAATTCCAGGGTATGGTGATACAGGGTATTTCTTTGACATCTTTTTATTTGAGCTTTAAAAAATATGTCTGAAATAATAATAAAATGTGCTAGACAGTGATTGTGTAAAAGTATAAGTGTAAAATACCTTAAAAGAAGAAGGCTGGAGAATGAGGGAACATTTTATTCCATCATAAGATTCATTTATCAGAGAGTACATCCTTTTAGGTAATTTTTAAAAATCTTTTCATGAATGACAGCTATTACTTCAATTCTAGAACATGTATACTTCAATATCAAATTGCCATGGACCCCCAAAGGGCCACCTTTTATTATTAGAGATTAATCGTGTCAGATCACCCTACTGTGAGAAGCTAAAGCCATGCCCACTTGATGATTTTATTTCAATAGATCTCATTTTCTTTTTCTGACTGCTACTTGACTCTCTGGCTGCATTAGAAAAAGACATGGTTAAAGGAGTCCCATTATGGAGAGAAACCAGGAAAAAGCTTTGCTACAAGGCAAGAACTAATTCACTATTCTGTAGGGGCTGATATTCATCTATCCTTCAATAAAAGCTAATGGCTCAATAGGCCCAATGCACTCAGCTAATCTCAGTAGAAGTTGATGCTTGGGAACTGGGATTCAATCAAGGATCATGCATAAGTGCTATTACTGCAAATAAAAATACACTAATATCTACTTGATATCAAATAGGACTAAATTTTTAAAAATCTAACCAATTGACTTTAGCCTCATCAATATTTAATAGACATTTGAAATGTTATAGTTTTCGGATGAGGTACCACTGAATATCAACTTAGGTATTATAGCAAGGTATGATATCTACTAATTAGAAAATAAATAAGTAAATCTCTGGCCTGGAAATCAGCCTTGTTTTCCCAAGGTCCTTTAAAGGATTAGAAATGTTTAAGTAATGCCAGTGAAAAACAACTCAATGACTGCTGTTTACTGTATAGTATTCAGACATACTGATAAGGTTTCCCATGTAAAGTATTTTTGTGAAACATCCCCAAGAGTAAGTGAAATTTCCCCTGAGTAGTGTATTGGCTAACAGCACTGCCATGCTATACATATCAAGTCCTACAAACAAAGAGAAAAATCATAGAAAGGAAAGAAAGCAAGTGGAAGAAATAAGCAGCACAAAATTTGGAGACAATTAAAGTTGTTGAAGAGCAACTGTTACTGGTTGGGAATAGTATGCCCCTAGGGGTGAGTATGTGTGATGAGTGCAAAAAAAAAAAAAAAAAAAAAGAAAGAAAGAAAGAAAAAAAAGGCCCTTTATGAAATACCTTGTCTCCACTCAATTACTATTTCTTTAATGGTTCATTTGGTAAGTGAAAAACACAAGAAATCATGTTAAATTGCCTGCAATTGCATGAGGATATAGCAGTTGAAAATTTTTGATTTACCAAATGCTCTTAATATAAAAATCTTACGCTACTGTTTATATCATTTCAAACACAGTATCTGCCTTTAGTTTTAATTGGGATGAAGATCTGCATCTAAAGGTTGACTTGTAAAAGTGATGCCTGTGCTTAGGATAGGTTACATGTAACCCTGTTTATGCATAGGCATGTGTGGTTTTATATAAAACATATGCATTCAACTTATACTTGCTTGCCATCCTCACAGATGTTTGAGTATTCTCTGCCATTGGAATATTGTTATGTATGTCAAATTTTTGACAGTCTTATGATGAAACAATTGGAGTTTTGGTCTAAGCAAATAGAAAGTGTACCCACCACTACAAGTTATTTCTCCTTAACATAATAGGATATAGATCAAACCCTAAGAGTTGTATTACATATCGGATACCCATTATGAAAACACTCAATTAGGACTTCAGTTCGCTTATCACAAAAATGAGTGTGACCTATACGAACTTTTATACCTCTAATAGTTTTAATATTCTATGAATGTGTGACTGTAGACATTGTTCATTATAAAGGCTAGAAGTAGGCATGCTTTCTTTACCCAAGGAAGTGCTATCCAAAAGTTCTCACATTACTGGTTTCGTCACTAGGCAGTCGTGACCTTTGAGAGATTTAGAATCATCAGGAATAATTGATCTTTTATTTTTTAAGGTTAAAATGCATGCTCATTCCCTGTAAAGAATGGATTTTGACATTCTGTACAGCTTTGTTTATTTGAAAAGGGGATATAAAACTGGGGTGGTTCATTTGCAACTACGTGGATGGAACTGGAGGGTATTATGCTAAGTGAAATTAGTCAGAGAAAGACAAAAATCATATGACTTCACTCATATGAGGACTTTAAGAGACAAAACAGATGAACATAAGGCAAGGGAAACAAAAATAAAAACAGGGAGGGGGGAAAAAACAGAAGAGATGCATAAATATGGAGAACTAAGGGTTACTGGAGGGGATGTGAGAGGGGGGATGGGCTAAATGGGTAAGGGGCACTAAGGAATCTACTCCTGATATCATTGTTGCACTATATGCTAACTAATTTGTATGTAAATCTAAAAAATAAAAAAAATAAATTAAAATTAAAAAAAATATTATGCAGAAAAGTAAAAAAAAAAAACAACAAACTGGTGTGGTTTGAAAATGGTAGCTATTTGGTTTAGAGGCACATCTTTACTTATTTGTGAATCCTAAAATAAAGCTAAGCAATTTCACAGTAGTTGATTAACAGTATCTAATATTTATAGAACATTAAATATGTGGCAATAAATGCTCTAACATATGAACTTCTGTAATCCCAACAATTTTTTGAGATCACTATTGTATTATGTTTGTTTGACAAATGATTCACAGAGATTAAGTAATTTGCACAAGGTATATCAAGTCGAGGATTCAACCCAGGTGTTCTGGCTCTGCAGGCTGCACTTGAAATGAATACGCTATAGTCTATGTGTGGAAAAAAAAAAATTGAACACTGTCAACAATAGTCCCAGGTCTTTGGTTTTATTTTTTTATCACAAAATTGGATAACATGGATCATGTTAGCGGTCTGTGGCAGCTGAGTTTTCCTGCTTAGAGGGAAGATCCCCACGCCAAAGCTATCAGGGTCTTTCCTTTCCAGGCCTTGATTTATTTATGTACTTGTTCAACTATTGACCAGTGATGTAGTTGGCTTGTGCTACTAAAACAAAATGCCACAGGGGTGGCTTAAACTACATTTTCTCACCGTTCCAGAGGCTAGAAGTCTGAGATCAGGATACCTGCGTGCTTGTGTCTGGTAAGAGCCCTCTTTCTGATCTGGGGACAGCTGCCTTCTCAGTGTATCCTCATGTGGCAGACGGAGGAAGCTCTGGTTATACCTTCCTTTCTGAAAAGGGTATTAATACCATCAGTTGGTTTCACCCTTAGGACCTCATCTAAACCTAATTACTTCCCAAAGTTTCTACCTTCTAATAAATCATTTGGGCGGGGGGAGGGGTGGGCTTCCACCTGTGAATCTGCGGGGACACACATTCTGTCCATTACAAGTAAACCTTGCTCTAGGCACTGAGGATACAGAAGTAAACAAAGCAGACAAAAAGCCTTGGCCACATTGGGGCGCCTGGTTGACTCAGTCGGTTAAGCATCTGACTTCGGCTCAGGTCATGATCTCACGGTGTCTGAGTTCGAGCCCCACATCAGGCTCTGTGCTGACAGCTCAGAGCCCGGAGCCTGCTTCAGATTCTGGGTCTCCCTCTCTCTCTGTCCTTCCCGGTTCTTGCTCTGTCTCTCTCTGTCTCAAAAATAAATAAACATTAAAAAAAAGTCCACATGAAACTTAAAGTCCCATGGGGAAGCTAGATAATAATCAAGATAAAAAGGGGTGCCTCGTTGGCTCAATTAGTTAAGCGTCCAACTTCGGCCTTAGGTCAGGATCCTGCAGTTTGTGAGTTGCAGCCCTATGCCGGGCCCTGTGCTGACAGCGCAGAGCCTGAAGCCTGGTTCAGATTCTGTGTCTCCCTCTCTCTCTGCCCCTCCCCTGCTCATGCTCAGTCTCTGTCAAAAATAAACATTAAAAATATTTTTTTTAATGAAAAGATTAACAAAAGTGGTAAGTGAGATAAAAGGCAGGCAGGAAGGCTAAGATGTCAAGGGTGTTGCAGTTTTGGATATGGTGGTTAAAGTCTTTTGAGAAGGTGACTCTGTCTGAATGAGCCAAGCTGGGGGAAGAGCCAATGCAAAAACTTGCAATGAGGGAAAGCAGAGCTGGGTTATAAAAAAAAAAAAAAAAAAAAAAGGGTGATAAAGCAGCGATTGGGATTGGTATGATTCAGGGAGAAAGTGTAAGAGATTAGGTTAGAGATGGAAAGGGGCCCTGACCATTTAGGTCCTTGTAATTCATAGCAAAAACTTCAGATTTTATTCTGAATGAGATGGAAAGTGTTGTAGGAATTTGAGTGGAAGAGGGACATGATCTAACTTCCATCTTAACACGATCATTCTGGCTGCACTGCTGAAAATAAACTGGAGAGGGGAACCAGAGCTGAGGCAGTGAGACCAGTTAGAAGCTTATTACCTGTCAAATTATTAAAAGAGATTAGGCAAATGGGTGCTAATCATGTCTCATCTGAATTGAGCAAATGTTTTGTTGTGGCACAGAGAAAATTTGAATGTTATTTTAATGTTAATTCGGGAAGACTTCCAAGAAAGCTGGCAAAGTGTGCAAAGCATTGATCTCTTTCAAAGAAGAAAAACAACCTTAAGCTGGATGTAAACTATATAGATACTAAAACAGTGGCAACAAAGCCATGCTTAAAATTCTAAAGGCTCTGCTAGCTGATACACAATCTATAGATGAAGTCCTCAACAATTCAACAAAGAGTACCCATACTCTTGAATATGACGAAGAATTTAGAAGGTGTAGAGTCCTACTAAATTCTCTAGTTTGGGGGTTAATAGTTGTGTATTCGTTCTTATTCTGTAGAATGGGGAGGGTCGTAAGGCTGAGCAAGAGATCCACTGATTACACAAAAATAATCTTGGTAACTTATTTAAAAAGAAAGGGAAGAGATTGCAGCTATTAATGGGTCAAAGGAAAAACTAGGAAACAGTAGTGCGGGGACATTTGGGGTCTACAAATCTATTCTGTGAATAGATTCAATAGCAAAACCCTCTGAGACATTGAGATTCACATTAGAAGAAACTTTTTCCAAGGTGGTATTCACTCCTGAAAGCCCAGACATGGAGATCTCATTCTGACCTCACATTTCATTTGACTATATATGCAAATAGGAGATGGAATTCAATAAATTTGTAGGAAAAGTTGACAAGAAGTTGGCTGCCTAATGTCTTTTCCCCTCAGTACCCGTTTCTCCCAATAGCTGAATAAGCTGAACTATTGGACGAAGAAAAAAAATAACGTCAAGTCCTCCCATTTAAGATACCGAAGTGATGCCATGATTAGTGGTTACAAAGTCAAAGAAAATCTCTGCACGCTATGTAGGGGCAAATATTGGCCTCAGTCAGATTATTTATATTAAAAACAAAAATAAAGAAGCATTAAATCAACTCAAAAGTTCTCACAACCAAATGAAAAAATAGACATGTACAAAGCATAGGTAAACTCAGATTTTGGAATTTTAGGAAAGAATTGCTTTGTCCTTTCAGGTAAATTAGAGAGTTCAATGGTAAGCTATAAAATCTCAAATTATCAATTGGACAGGGCTCCTGGCCGGCCCAGTTGGGAGAGCATGTGACTCTTGATCTTAGGGTCATGAGTCTGAGCCCCACATTGGGGGTAGAATTTACTTAAAATATTTTTTTATCAATTGGAAAAGAAGCTACCAGAACTAATGAATTAGATAATCCAAAAAAATTGAAAAAGAACAAAACTGTATTATTATTTTTCATTCTATAGCATGCCTGACAGACTTGAGTATAGATAGATACTGCAAGCCAGGGAAAAGAAATTGAAAATACGATCAGTGGAAAAATTGTACTAGACAAAATAGGTAAGGAGGGTTTTACTCAAAGTCATTGCAATAGGGGAGAAAGATCAGAATGTAGTCTGAACTCAACTCTGCTGATAAAAGAGGCAGGAGAATTTTTAAGTGAAGAGTGTGGGGATCATAGCCATCTTTTTGTATCTTTATGACAAGAGATGGTTTTACAATTTAGAGCAAGTCAAGGTAGGCTCCTACCCTTTCACAGAAGCTGGGAGATATGGGGGTCTTTTCTCCCCTGACAATTAGGGATGACTGCCAGGTCTTTAAGAAAAATAGTAGGAGGTTATAAAACCAGCAAGATGCTTCTAAAAAGAGGTAAATCTGAAAGAAAATGAGGAAAATTTATAATGAAAAGATTTCTAATATTAATGCTCTAAGAAGAGAGGGGAGAAACCTTTGTGGTTAGGCCATTCAGATTCTGTGAGGCAGATGCGAGATCAGAGACAGGAAGAAGCCGGTCTGAAGATGAGTCAAGGTGAGGGAAACATGAAGGTTGTCTTGGTCAATATAGATGAGAAAATAGTTGATATGGAAGGCCAGACAAAGAAGATTGAATGCATAAAAAAGTACAGAAAATACTTTCAAAGTCTAGTAAAAGAATAATTCTTGAAATCGAAGAACATGTGAACCACTATATGTGGTTCATGTTCTAGGGAAATTTAACGCCACAGCTTATCTTGATAAAAATAACTAAGTGTTGAGGACAAGAAAAGAAAATCTCACAAGTTCCAGGGGGGGAAAAGCATACTAAAGTTTCAAAGTGGGAGAAATACTTAGCCAGGCTACCTTTAGATGTCAGATATCAGCAAGTATGGTTCAATGTCATTCAAGTATTTTCAGAGACTGGTCAGAGACTGTTGCAGAGGGCAACAAATTCCAAGCTAAGAAATACTATCATTTTTTCCCCATATGTAGTTTTTTTATAGCTTCGTTGAAGTATAAATGATTTTTAATAAACTGCACACACTAAATGTGATAAATTTTAACATACGTGTACACCTATGAAACCATTACCACAGTTAAAATAACCATTCCACAAACTCCTAAAGTTTCCCCGTGCTCTTCTGTAGTCCAGATTTTCCACTACCCCCATCTCCAAATAACCACTGATCTGCCTTCTGTCATTAAGTTATTTTGCATTTTTTAGGATCTTACATAAACGGAACCATACATTATACCATCCTGTGCATGAGTGTATAACGTATGTTCATCTGAGAGAAGGGAATGTGGCTTCTTTCACTTGGCAGATTAGTTTGGAGAAACTCATTAGGAGTCTCAGTTCTTTTTAATTACTGAAAAGTATTCCATTGTGTGATTATACCACAATTTGATTCACCTATTGGTTGTCACTTGGATCGTTTCTAGCTTTTAGTTAAAAGCTTCTAGATTTTCATAAAGAATTCCCAACAAATCTCCTGTGAACATTGGTGCACAAGTCTGTGTGAAAATAGGCTTCAATTTCTTTAGAGTGGAAATGCTTTAACTTAAGGTACTTGTCTGTTTAATGTTGTGAGAATCTGTTCCCACCAGCAGCCTAAGAGAGTTCGAGTTGCTCTTGATTCTTGCAAACACTTGTTATGGACAGTCTTTTTAATTTTAGCAATACAAGTGGGTGTTTTATGATATCACGTTGTGGTTTCAATTTGTACTTCACTGATGACTAACGATCTTGAAAATCTTTTCTTATGTTTACTTTCCGTTAGTAAATCTTTTTTGGTGGAATGTTTGTCGAAATCTTTTGTCTGAATCTTTCGTTTACAATAGGATGTGAGTTTTTATTATTCAGTTGTAGAAATTATATATTCTGGACTTAAGTTCTTCATCAGTTATGTATTTGCCACTGTTGTCTCCTCCTCCGGGGCTTGACTTTTCACTGCCTTAACTGGGTATTGGAGAGTAGAAGTGTGTAATTTTGATTAAAGCTATCAGTTTTTTTGTAGCTCATATTTTAGTTGTTTTTGTCTCCTAAGGAAACTTTCCTACCATCATCACAAAATTTCTTGCCACTGTTTTCTAATAGAAGGTTTGTAGTATTAGTTTTAGACCTTATATTTAGATCGATGGTCTTTTTCAAGTACATTATTGTATATGTCTTTTTTTTAACGTTTATTTATTTTGAGACAGAGCCAGAGCATGAACGGGGGAGGGTCAGAGAGAGAGGGAGACACAGAATCTGAAACAGGCTCCAGGCTCTGAGCTGTCAGCACAGAGCCCGACGCAGAGCTCGAACTCACGGACCGTGAGATCGTGACCTGAGCGGAAGTCGGACGCTTAACCGTCTGAGCCACCCAGGCGCCCCCATTATTGTACATGTCTTAAAGTAAGGGCCCAGATTTATTACATTGTATATGGATACCTAATTGGTCCAGCACAATTTTTTGAAAAGATTATTCTTCCTGACTGAAAATAGCTTTTGCATCTTCGTTAAAAATCAATTTGGCAATATATACATGGATCTTTGTCTAGACTCTCCATTCTCATTTCGTTATTCTATGCATCTGTTTTTCAACCATATTACACTGTTCAGGTTATTGTGGTTTAATAAGTCCTGAAATCTAGTACTGTAACTCCCCCCAACTTTCTTCTTTTCCAAATAGTTTGTATGCTATAGGACATGAACATTTTCACGTAAATTTTAGAATCATCTGGGCAAGTTCTACCCAAAAAAGAAGCCTTCTGGGACATTGATTGTGATTGTGTTGAATTATGTATCAAATTGTGGAAAATCAACTCTTAACACCAATCAGTCTTTGCATCTATGATCATGGCATATCTCCTTTTTGTAATATGTATATCCTTTTAAATTTCTCTTGGCAACGCTTTGTGTTTTCCCTGTGAAAGATTTGGAAATGGCTTTAAAATAGGAATTTTGATAAAATATCAGTTACATTTTAATTCCATTAATTTTGAAATTTTAATCATCAGTTGTTAATAGTATACAGAAATAGATTTTTTTTATATTGACCTTACATCCTCCAACTTTGCTTTCTTTGTGGATTCCTTATGCATTTTTTCCTCTGCTTAATTATAGTTGACAATTGAAGGTTGTATATATTTAAGGTGTACAACCTGAGGATTTGATATATGTATACATGTGAAATAGTCACCACACTCTATTTTATGTCAACTATCCCTAGCTGGATGTTCTAGAATTAAGCATACTACATTCTCTCTCACTCCCACTTTGAAGATTCATCTCATACATTAGCACATTAAGATCTTAAGTTCCACACAAACATGGAGAGATTTTTAGAACTACATTTTCTAAATATATTTGACTACAAAAACTTTTTGAAGAACGACTTTTAATATTGTCCAAACTATAGTAACATTCCCGAAAATGGCTGCCTTAGGTCATTTCATCAAAAAAATTGGCATTAACAAAAGAGTGTTTAGGGGAGATTAACACAGTGGCTGTGAACAGAATGGATTGGAAGCCAGGAGAGTTTACGACAAGAAGACCATTGAGATGGCCATTGCAATAAGCCAGGCAGGAAGAGATGAGAGCCTAGAGAGTGATAAAGAAAGAATTGATAAAATGTCTTTCCTACTTCCCTTTGCCTGAAATGCCCTGTTCTCTCCTTTTCCAACATGGATCTTAAGAACTGTTTTTAACTATAACAAGGAAGAGAGGGTGGTAGTATTGACTATTTAACAAATTATAATCACTGTTTTTCCCTTATTTCTGCAATATTTTCACCTTCTTTATTTGAATTGACATGCAGCTTGTTACCGACAGATTGGCTAGTTAAAATGGATATAATAATTTTTTTAACTTTATTCTTGAAAGAGAGAGAAAGCACTAATGGGGGAGGGGCAGGAAGTGGGAGGGGAGAGAGAGAGAATCCCAAGCAGGCTCCACATTGTCAGTGCAGAGCCCGATGTGGGGCTTGAACCCACAAACTGTGAGACTATGACCTGAGTGGAAGTTGGACGCTTAACTGAGCCACCCAGGTGCCTCTGGATATAATAATTTTTTAAGCTTTAAAAAAAATGTTTATATAGAGAGGGAGAGCATGCACACGCATACAGGTGGGAGTTGGGGAGAGGCAGAGAGAGGGGGAGAGAGAGAATCCCAAGCAGGCTCCATCCTATCAGTGCAGAAGCCAACACAGGATTTGGTCTCACTAACCATGAGATCATGACCTGAGCAGAAATCAAGAGCCAGACATTTAACCACTGAGTCACCCAGGTGCCCAGGATATAATAATTTTTTAATGCTTTTTTATTTTTGACAGAGAGACAGAATGAGTGAGGGAGAGGCAGAGAGAGAGAGAGAGAGAGAGAGGCAAGAGTGTGAGCGGGGGAGGAGCAGAGACAGAGGGACACCGAACCCAAAGCAGGATCCAGGCTCTGAGCGGTTAGCACAGAGCCCAGCATGGGGCTCAAACTCGGGAACCATGAGATCGTGACCTGAGCCAATGTTGGACGCTTAACCGACTGAGCCACCCAGGTGCCCCATCAGACTCCCTAATATTAAGAATCATTGTTGGTAGGCTCAGCCTCCATATGCCACCCCTAAAAATTAATGTTTTATAACCTGGGAGAAACCCCACTTCTTCACAAAGAATTCCTAGACCTTGCTCTCCTATATTAACTCTCTCATCTCTGAATTACCTTGGCATTTATTTGCTATATTATTGTAATATATTCTGCCTTGCTATTTTTTCTTTTATATATTCTTCCTACATATGGCAATTATAGTCCAAGGAAGAAATCATTCCTTAGATAATTGGTAGCCCTCCTCACAGCATCATCTATGGACCTATTACTTCGTTGGTTACAAGATAAGCAATAACTGATTATATTTAAATATTCTACTTTCCTTAATTTTCTGTTTGATAAATAAGCTGTGAATATTTTTTTTTAATTTTAAATGGTTATTTTTGAGAGAGAGCTTGAGAGGGGAAGGGCAGAAAGAAAGGGGGACACAGAATCTGAAGCAGGCTCCAAGCTCAGAGGTGTCAGCACGGAGCCCAACAGGGGCTCGAACCCACAAACCATGTGATCGTGTCCTGAGCCGAAGGCAGATACTTAACCGACTGAGCCACGCAGGTGCCCCAGAAACTGTGAATTTTAATGATCTGTGTACATTGGAGAGAAATGGGATGGAATAGGGTACTTTCTCATGGGATGGTAAGTTTTTAGCTTTCAAATATAAACTTTAAAGGGAACATATACACAGTTATATTAGTAGGAAATTATTCTTGTGAACTTGCCATTAAATTTGTTATGTCTCAATATTAAGCAGGATAACGAAGAATCCGTAGCCAAATCAATTCCGCATTGGAGTTTGTATGGAAAGGAAACATACATATACTTCATTTTCTTTTGGGTAGGCAAAAATGAATTCATACCAAGCATTTAAGTTGCCTACCTATTCTTTTTTTTCCAAGTAAACTTTTAAATAAAAATTACAGGTAACGATAGCATTTTATTAGACTCTTGCTTAGAAAGAATGGTAGGTTAAAATAAAAATATACGTGAGAATAGTCCCTGGAGTCCATGGAGTTAATGAAATTTGGTTTGAATCACAGCTTCTGTTGTGTTAGCTAAGTGATCTTGGGCAAATCACTCTATAACTGTCCATCAATATCTTCATATGTTGAAAATAATAGCACTTTCTATAGAAAATTACTATGAGGCCCATAATATAAAAGTTGTAAATAGATGATAGTAATAGTGGTAAGTAGATAATACTTGTAAACCATAAAGCAAATATGTTCTATTTTTTTTTTATAATTCATTATAAGGTAACAGGATATGTAAGCAAAATAACTTTTGATGAACAGAAATGAAACATCTGAATTTTACAACAATTAGTTTTAAAGATATTTAGGACAATAAGAATTCAATTTCACTAAATTTACTCCACATTGAGAGGAAATACAATAGACCTCATTATGTTTTAAATTTTCAGGAAAAAAAGTTTGAATAACCTATTATCACAGTTTTGTTCCAGTGGGTTTTCTAGAAATTTTACAGTTGTGGGTTTTACATGGTAGTTTATGTTCCATTTTGAGTTAGCCTTTTATGTGAGGCAAGGTGCCTGTTGAAGTTCATTTTCTTATGTATGGATATTCAGAGAGTTGAAACTATCTTCTCTCCACTGAATTGCTTTTGCACCTTTGTTGACAACTAGTAGTTCATATATGTGTGGGACTATTTGACTTTCCATTTTGTTCCATTGATCTCTGCTTATCTTTATACCAGTGTTGCACTGTTTTGTTTATTGTAGCTTCATAAACAATTTAGGGAATGTGAGTCCTTGAATTCTTTCAAACTTACTGGCTATCCTAGATTCTTTGCATTTCTGTATAATCTTTAGAATTAATTTGCCAATCTCTACAAAATCCATCTCTTCCATTTTTATTAGAATTGAGGTAAATTTATAGGTCAGTCAGGGGAGACCTGACATCTTAAAAATTCTGCATCTTCTAACCCGCTTAGAAGGCATATCTATCTATCTAGATCTTTAATTTCTCTCAGCAGTCCTTTAAAGTTTTCAGATCTCTTACAGTTTTTGTCAGGTTTATTCTTAGGCATTCATGTTCTGATGCTATTGTAAACAGTATTGATCTTTAAATTTCAACCATTTTGGAAACTGGTTGTATATAGTTTCTTAAAAAATTAAACATACTTCTGACATAGGATCTATTTAGCTCTTTCCTTTCTAGGTGTTTACTCAAGAGAAATGAAAGCCTATATCCTAAAATGATGAGACAAAAATATTCACAGCAGCTTTATATGTAAGAGTCAAAAGCTAGAAACAACTCAAATAATCATCATAAGGTTAATGAATAAACAAGCTGTGGTACATATGTACAATAAAATAGTACTTAACAACTAAAAGGAATGAACTATTGAGGCATAGCTAGAACATGAATGAATCTAGAGTTAAATGGAAGAACTCAAAAGTGAAGTCTACATTATTCCATTTATATAAGATGATGTAAAATACTAACTAACCTGTAGTGAAATGGAACAAATCAGTGACTTTCAGATGGCTGCCTTCTTATTGTACTTGTAAGCCCTTTACTCTGTGCCTACAAACATTCCAGGGATCTCAGTCATTTTGAATTAGAGCCTCACTTTATGACCTAATCTAACTTTAACTCCCTCCTTAAAGGCTCAACTCCAAACAGTCACCTTGGGTGTTAGGTTGTCAACATATGAATTTTGGGGGGACACGATTCAGTCCATAACATTCCACCCTCTGCATCCCCCAACTTATTTCCCTCTCTCATGCAAAATATATTCACCCCCTCCCAACAGTCACCAAATTACTAACCCATTCCATTCCAGCATCAACTGTAAGTCTAAAGCCTAAATATCTAAATCAGGTATGAGTGAGACTGTTTGATACTGAGGCAAAATTTCTCTCTGTGTATGTGCTTCCAAAATACAATGGTGGGACTGGGATGGAATAGGCCTTCCATTCCAAAAGAGAGAAACTGAAAAGTTTCTGGGCCCAGTGGGGAGGCTGCATCAACCACATGGTCCTAGGCTGAAGTTCCACCCCCACAATTCTGGGCAGCAGCTCTATATCTGGGGCACTGGGAGGTGGCAGCCTGGCCTGCTGAAAGCAAGTGGGAGACAGCTTCAGCCTTAGAGCAGGAAACAGCCTTGTCCCTCTCCCACCCCAGACCTGTGCATTCTAGATCTCAGGTAGGAGTGGCAGACCTGCTGATTTCTGAGTCCCCTTCGAGGTCATTCTTCCCTTTTCTTGAAGGAGAATGCACTTTCACAGCCAAATATTTTCTGTCGCACCCTGTAGAATCCAAAATGTCCAATAGTTTTCCATTTTGCTCATCTTTGTTCACTTTAGTCCCGTTGTCAGTGTTTCCACTGGTATCGTGACATCTCTATACCTGGTTTCTGCTGAGATGGTCCATAAGCCATACCCATGATCTCTTCATCAAATGATTTTCCATTGTATCCTTGCCTTTCTCTCCAGAACCTACTTTGACCTGGGAATTTTTCCAGTCTTCAAGTTCTGGTTTATTTTTACTTAAGGGTTCCTTAAATTTTGGTTTCACATTTTACCATATGTGTTAAGGAGAAACCAGACAACACCTTCAACACTTTGCTTGGAAATATCCTTAACTTGGGGCACCTGGTGGCTCGGTCAGTTAAGCCTCAGACTTGATTTCGGCTTCAGGTCACGATTTCATGGTTAGGTTCATGGGATCAAGCCCCACATCAGGCTCCATGCTGATAGCACAGAGCCTGGTTGGGATTCTCTTTCTCCCTCTCTCTCCACTCACCCCTACTCATTCTCTCTCTCTCTCTCTCCCTCTCCCTCTCTCTCTCTCTCTCTCTCAAAATAAACTTAAAAAAAATGAAATATCCTCAAATAAATATCCAAGAAATTAAAAGTATATAAGGTATATCACTTCTAACTTCTACTTTCCACAGAACACTAGAGCACAATCCAGCCAAGTAATTTGCCACTTTATAACAGGATTGGCTTTCCTCCAGTTGCCAATAACTTGTTCCTCATTTCCATCCGAGACCTCACCAGCATCACCCTTAATATCCATATTCCTACCAAAAATATCTTCAAGTCAATCTTGGCTTTTTTCAACATAAACCTCAAAATCCTGAGAAACTTAACAGAGGACATGGGGAAGGGGAAGGGGAAAAAAGAGTTGGAGGGAGGCAAACCATAAGAGACTCTTAAATACTGAGAACAAACTGAGGGTTGATGGGGGATGGTAGAGAGGGAAAAGTGGGTGATGGGCATTGAAGAGGGCACCTGTTGGAATGAGCACTGGGTGTTGTATGGAAGCCAATTTGACAATAAATTATATTTAAAAAAATTCTTCAACTTCTACCCATTACCTACCTCCAAAATCACTTTGACATTTTTAGGTATTGTTACAGCAGTACCCCACTTCTTGTTACCAAAATCTATGTTAGGGTTTCTCCAGAGAGGACCAATAGGATGTGTATATATACAAACAGATTTATTATTTTTTTAAAAAGATGGTTGCATGGGATTCTAGAGTCTGGAAAGTACAAAATGTGTATTTTAGGCCCTAAGACTCAAGACCCAGAAGGGACGATGGTACAGATGGAGACTGAAGGCAGTCCATTAAATTTTTTCTTGCTTGGGAGGCTGATTTATTTGTTCTATTAGGTCCTTCACCTGATTGGATGAGTCCCATCCACATTATAGAGACAAATCTGCTTTACCTGAAATTCACCAATTTAAATGTTAATTTCATTCAAAAACACTACCCTCCAAGTTGATGCGCAAAATTACCATCTCAAGGTTATATTATGTTCATTTTCTTGATTGTGGTGGTAGTTTTAAGGGTGCATATGAATGTTATAACTTAGCCAACTGTATTCTTGAAATATTTGTAGTTTTTATATGTCAAATATACTTCAAGCTATTAAAATATTAGAAACAAATGATAAGACTATTATACATGCATGTATGAAATCATAGTTTATTGATCAAGACCTATTAGGTGATTTTTTTTTTTTTTTTTAATTTTTTTTTCAACGTTTATTTATTTTTGGGACAGAGAGAGACAGAGCATGAACGGGGGAGGGGCAGAGAGAGAGGGAGACACAGAATCGGAAACAGGCTCCAGGCTCCGAGCCATCAGCCCAGAGCCTGACGCGGGGCTCGAACTCGCGGACCGCGAGATCGTGACCTGGCTGAAGTCGGACGCTTAACCGACTGCGCCACCCAGGCGCCCCAAGGTGATTTTTTTTAAGAAGGAATCAATGAAGTACCTTGTTGGCAAGCAAAGTTAATTAGAAACAAGTGTTTAATAAAAACCTCTACAAGAAAAGTTAGTAAGTTTGCATCTAACTTTGTATTTACTTTTTATCAAATGATAGATCTTATTAAAATAAACATCCAAAATTCAATGAAATAAGAAAAGGTAAAATATTACTGGCTCATCCCTATGGGTCTATTTTAATTAAATGTGTGTGTTCCTGTACTATGTTAACCTAAAGCTTTGAAAAATTGTGTTTTAGGTCTGTGGCTAACTGAGCTATTTCTATTCAGTTTGCACAACTGGTAGTTTTCCATGATAATTTTTTAACAAAAGGTAGCAAGGTTGATAGAGAATCTAACATCCGGCACCGCAGATCAACACGAATGCAAGGTAGACTTGGTGAACATCTTTGAGAATTAAGTTGTTAAATTTTGATATTTTAAAAACTCGCAACTGGTTGTTTCTCCCAAGTTGTTTTACATAGGAGTTTAACCTGCTGTTTATCACTTAATATAGCAATACACCACCCAACTGTTAGTCTTTAATTGGTATGAAGTAATTACTTACCCAAATGGCAGGTCTGAATTGTATAGTGTAATAACTAATGAATATGCCTTGATGTAGTCTGAAGAATTCAATTAGTAAATAAAATTAATTTGGGAAAAAAATCCATGGTTTGGGGAGCCATCTGCATCTGACTTCAAACAATAAACATGATTTCTTATACATACTCTAATTTTCCCTTTGAATGGTCTTTTTATAGTTCTAACATATTACTTGTATACTTCTTATTATTTAAGTCACCCACCTACCTAGAAATGGAATAACCACTCTTTATAAACAGAAGGTATTCATATAGAAGAACAAATTATGTGAATGAGGTATATGTATGTTATTAATAAATGGAGCACAAGACACCCTCTTCTTCTGTAGGTACTACCTACTTTGCTTTTTAAATGTCATCCATATTTATCAGACCGCATGGTTCTTGACATTTAGATTTTTTTTTTATCAAATTGTAACTGAAGCTTTGACAACAAGAGCTAATTATCAAGAGTCTGAAAGTAACTTCATTTTTTTTTCAAGCAGCAGGCTACAGTAAATGTGTGAATTATCAATCATTTGTGATACTCTGTAGTTTGAGAAATGTTACTATCATAATGTATTTAAAGAACTTATCAGTTCTTAGAAGTTTCTGTGGCAAGTTTCAGTAGTTAAGTTGAATTTATTAGATGAGTTATTCTGTCTGTCTTTCCAAGTCATCTATGTACATTATACTGAGGAATTGTTTTGAAAATCTTCCACAAAACAAAAAGTCTACTTTGAAAGATGAATTTAATAGAGATATTTATTTCCCCATGGAAAAGTGCATTAAAACAAATGTTATAATGTCTATTGATTATTCAAATTAATCTTTAAAAGTCACATTTCTAAATGGATTAATGATTAGTCAACATTATATAAACTTTAATATCTCTACTAGATATGTTAACACATTATTTATCAGCAGTAGTAAAATTGTTGTCCTGCTGTTACACCACTTAGGATAATATGTATCAACCAACCTATGTTAATAAATCTCAGGGACCATTGTGTGTGTAGAGAAAATATTTACTAGGAAATTTTGAATAAAAATGGTGAATTTATCATGAATTGTGAACGATCTTAGGTTTTTACCCTCCAATAAGGTAACAAGTTAGCCTGCCACAGTTTTAAAAGTGCTACTATAAGACCTAAGACTTCTGGACCAATGACTAATAACAGTTTATTTCTCAATAGCAGTAGACAGAGTATCAGTTTGCTTTGGTTTTCTGAGCCTCAATTCTCACAGGGAAATATACAGGGGGCCAGTTGACACTTGAATACACAGTAGGTTGCATTATAGGATAAGAACCCTAAGTTTGGGGAACCCAAATACTGTATAATGGGCAGTAAATGTACTGACCTTTGTTCTGGAAAGAGACAGTATCTTTTAATATTCTTTGCTGCTATGGAAAATATATTCAGGAAAAAAAGACAGTGCCTCTGATCTCAAGACATGCAAAAACATCAAAAACCTGTGAAGAATTATCTCCCAATGGTATTCT
This sequence comes from Lynx rufus, assembly GCF_022079265.1. Lineage (NCBI taxonomy): Eukaryota > Metazoa > Chordata > Mammalia > Carnivora > Felidae > Lynx > Lynx rufus. The sequence goes on from NW_025814889.1 coordinate 102,088,394, forward strand.
CTTGTGTTTGTACCTTTAAGTAGTAAACTTCTCTAATGGATATTGATCATGTGACTGATGCAAAAAAAAATAAGGCTTAGTATATTGAAACCTCAGGGATTAAACTAATTCATCAATTCACTTAATATAATTTAGGCATTATATGTAAAAATCATCGTATTTCTATATCAAGGGAAAGTTTATTGTTCTGAACAGTACATAGACTAGTAGTTGTTCCTTAATTTAATAATTCTGGTTTCTGTCACAGATTTCCTTGTTGGGGAGCCTGGATGGCTCAGTCAGTTAAAAATCTGACTTCAGCTCAGATCATGTTCTCAGGGTTTGTGGGTTCAAGCCCCACATTGGGCTCTGTGCTCACAGCTCAGAGCTTGGAGCCAGCTTCAGATTCTGTGTCTCCCTCTTTCTCTACCCCTCCCTGCTTGTACTCTGTCTCTCTCTGTTTCAAAAATAAACATTAAAAATATTTTTAAGCCAGTTAATTTTTCTTATTGAAGTTGTTATTAACACAAATTTTTGTGTTAATACTGAAACTTGAGGGTTGAAAGTGGTTAGCTATATTTAAAACAATGGATAAAACACAATTGAAACATCCACAACCATCTGTCTCTCTGTTAATGAACAACTCTTCTTAAAGGGTCTGCTAAAAACCTTTAAGCTGATTAAAGTATCTTAAATGCGAATCTTCGTAGGAACATTTTATTAACTTTAAAATAATTCTGAGCAGCAACTATGCACTAAGAAAAATGTAGCTGCAAAGGAATTATACTAAAACCAAGCATATGTTAATATAAATAAGATGTGAAGAAAAGCTCAGGTAGACAATGGAATGAAAATCAGAGCCTGAAAATGACCAATATTTGGTATTTTGGGGACACTCCTTGAGTATGATTTAATATTGTGCTATGGATGGGACAGTTAGCTCTTTTAGTCCAGAATCTTCTCTTTCTAAACTAAAGACATGGTGGTGGTCCTAAATTTTTGCCCTAACATTCAGTATTCTCCTGCTTTATTCTTGTGTGTAAAATAGGGGACCCACCAGTAGGAACCATCAGGAATATCAGCACTAAGATAGAAAGCCATCTTTAGGGAGTTGTGTTCAAGCCAAGCACACTCCTGAATGTGCTGGATATCAAGGAGAACAACTCACCATGGGATGCTTGGTCAAAGCCATTGCCCAATAAGTGCAGTCTTTTTCTAATGGACTTAACTCAGTTGGATACGCTCTTGTAATGTTCAGTGAGCTATGCACAAAGATTTAAATAGAAAACTCTTGATTCTTTTCCCCAGTGTATATTCTTGCCTCCCTTGTCATAGATTAAAAATAGAAGTGCAGATTTACTTCCATGCCTCTGTTCTAATCATCTACATGTCTGTTTTTCTGCCAGTACCATACTGTTTTGATTACTACAGTTTTATAGAGTATATCATGAAATCTGGGATTGTGATGCTTGTAGATTTGTTCTTAAGAGATGATTGATTCTGAGGGTAATGAACATGATATGGTCATTTGAGTTATTTCTTAACCTGAATCAAATTGTGACTTTTTATTTCTATTTTCCTTGAGGCTAATGCACATTGAAGTCATGGAAACTATGAATAGGCTCCAGTGACCACTGCTGAGATGGCTTCCCACACATGCTCACTTCTCCCTATCCTAATAGAATACACTCTCATTACCTAACATACTGAGTGTAGATCATCTCCTCAAGGAAAAAGAGTTTCCCTGATACACAAGCATAGGATTATTATGACTTATGTATATAATTTACTTTATGGTTAATGTAATGATAAGTACATACAATATTGCATGTGCTATATAACATAACATCTGTTGTAATTTCCAAAACCTCCTTTGTAGGAATTATTGGAAATGTTACTTGTGGCTGAAGTAAATTATGTCCATGTCAAACTTCTAGCATTCAAGGGCTCTTCTACATCAATATCTTTTCTCCAGAAACACACCTAATGTTAGTTGGAGAGGATTCTGTCTCAAGATCTGAAATTATTCAAAATCTTATTTTAAGTAGGGAAGCCTTGGAGACTGAATTTATATAACTCTGGGTAACTATTTTCAATTGTGTGTTTAATTGCCCCAAAAGTAACTAGTTTTCCCTTTTCAATATAATTTTCAAAATGTCCGCTCCAATCTCCCTTCCCCCATCCACCACATAAAAAGTTTTGTTGGACATTCCATACAACACTATAACTTTTTTTTTCCTATTGGAATACTTTCCCTATATTTAAAAAAAAAATCACTGCAGGAGACCTCCTTTTCTCTAAATCTGTAACCTATTTATGCAGCTGCAATCCACAGGGGCAGAGGTAGGGTGGAGGGTAGGTTTTTTTTGTTTTTGTTTTGTTTTGTTTTTTTTAATCTCTTCTCTGAACATTTTTAAGGAGGGATTATCTCATGGAGGTCCAACTTAAATTCTTACTATGTGCACAAAAGTGTGATTTCCTGTGAATCACTCCATTTTACATTTCTTCTGGTTTTAGCACTATCTCCTCACCCTCATAGCACTGTTTTTATTTAATTATTTGAGGATCTTTGGTACTTAGGTCCTAATTTTTTTAGGTTAGTACATTAAAGTAACATTTTGCTGTACAACTTTTTTGTAGATGTCAAGGAAAATAGGGAAAATAACAAATCTACCAATGATAAAAATTACTTGGCTATTTAAGATGAAATTGAAGGTGTAATTTTAACATTAGCACTCTATGCACTTGATAAGTTCTCAACCTAAGACCAGCTAATGAAAATTCCTTACATGTTTTTACCTTTGACCTAATTTGGTAATTTTTAATATTTTTGTCTAATCATCTGTTAAAATTAAAAAGGGAGTAATATATCTTAATGGAAACATAGGCTCAGGAATTAGACAAATTGAACTCAAAGCTTGATTCTCACATCATTATGTGTGCAAACTTGGGAAAATTGTCATGTCTTCCAAGCCTCAGTTTCAATATCTGTAAATTAGGACAATAATACCTAGTTTGGATAGATTTTGAGATTTGTGTCATTATGGGAAACAATACAAAGTACATTCTTTGCTCTCAGTAAATACTTAAGAAACGAAATTTTATATGAAAATGGATTTTTCCCATTCCCTTGCATATTGCATATTCTTTCTTTTGACATTTGGTAATCAGTCCCTTAAGAATCCAAGTTATCTTTAATATAAAGGGATATGTCATTATTTCACCCAGGCTTTTTTTTCTGTCATATTAATATTATCCATGGTTTAAGTTTCCTTTCTTTTCTGTTGAATCTCGGTGTGTGTGTGTGTGTGTGTGTGTGTGTGTGTGTGTGCGCGCGCGTGCACGTGCACATGTAAGCATTCACGCACACACAAATAAAATAAAACATCTGGATAAAAGACATAGCAAATGAAAAGTCATTTTCTCTGGGAAATAGGGCAGCTGGGGGGCAGTTACTGTAACCATATGTAATTCTGCACAGTATACAGTTTTATAATATGACATTAATGCATAATAGTATGTCTTACTTTACTATTAAAGTGATATTTAAGCTAAGAGGCAATGCTGGCTTTGTTTTCCTGTAACTCTTTGGCTTTGAAAATGTTGAATTTCTTAACAATATTAACTACCTTTAAATTGATGCAGTGACTATCTTTGCTCTCCCTATAGCCTTTGCACCATCTATCAATCTTTTAAATCAGGAGACAAAATCGTGTTACTTTATTATATTCTGCCTCTTGATGTCCCAGTTGAAACACTAATTTTAAACTTCTCACCAGGAAGACTGTTACTTAAAAAGAAAAAAAAAACATGATATTCTATAGCGGAAACTGAAGTTTATCATAGTAATAACAAGTATTCTACAGCAATAATTTCCTTTATTTAGATTGCATGTGGTCATAAACAAGGAATTGATTCTACACAAGCCTACTTATCGTTCCTATGGGTCCAGGGAAGCGTTGTAAAGTAGGTACTATAGCAAAAAAAAATTCCTATGCCGTGAGTGTCTCATAAGATATTGCAGTTTTGTAATCTCCAAGGAGCCTTTAAAAAATAGATTTTCTTTATGGCAGGCTTACTATGCAATTCTATGCAATTCTTTTTTGATTAGAGTTTCCTTTTCTTCCCCCAATCTTTCAAAGGTAGCAACACCTGAGTTCACAAAAAAGTGTCATGGTTATTCTTCATTATGTAATGTTTATAGACAATAAGCTTTTTATTCTCATTTTATGACTAAATGATAGATGTTCAAAGCAAGACTGCTATGTAGCCCATATGCACAGTTTTAAATCATGCCAGATGTTCCAAATATTAGAATTTATGACAATTTTTGAACTAGAAGAAAAAGAACCACAGCCATTAGCTCCTATTCCAGCATTCTGTCCATCTGATGAAGTAACATTTGAGCAGTATAGACCTTCTGGATTCTTCATGTGCTTCTGTTGATAGGTATCACAGTCCTTTTTAAACATTTTAAATATCAAGGTATTTTGATAGGAAGTTAAATATACATTACACCTTGATTTTTTTAGAATTTTTTAATTAGAAAGTATACAGAAAAATTTAAGAAAACCTTTGCATGCAAATGAAAAAACTGCATGTAATGTAGATTCACATGTCCGTTTTGATAGGTATAAAGTAGGAGAAGAAATACCCACAAATTGCCAAAACTACCTTAGATTAATATCATGTAAAGGTTTCATATTTGATATTGAACAATTCTGTTTTTAAAGTTGTGTTTATTCACCTGATTCTTTTTTTACATGTCATTTTTTATTGGAATATACTTAACCATACATTATATTAGTCTCAGGTATACAACACAATGATTCAACAATTCTATACAGTATTTACCACGGTAAGTGTAGTCCTCATCTGTCACCAATGGTATTACAAACTTATTGACTATATTTGCTATGCTGTACTTTTCATCTCTCTGACTCATTTATTTTATAACTAGAAGTCTGTACCTCTTGATTCCGTTTACCTATTTCACCTCTTCTCCCACCCACCTCTTCTCTGGCAACCGCCAGTTTGTTTTCTGTATTCAAGGGTCTGGTTTTTGTCTCTTTGTTCATTTGTTTTATTTTTTAGATTCCACATATGACTGAAAACATATGATATTTTTCCTTCTCTGTCTGACTTATTTCACTTAACATTGTATTCTCTAGATCCATCCATGTTGTTGCAGATGGCATGATCTCATTCTTTTTTATGGATGAGTAATAACGAAACCACAATGAGATATCAGATTATATCTGTCAGAATGACTAAACTCAACGAAAAAGTGTTGGTAAGGATGTAGGAAAAAGGGACCCCCCTCTGCACATTGGTGGGAATGGAAATTGGTACAGCCACTGGGAAAGCAGTATTGAGGTTCCTCAAAAAATTAAAATTAGAAATACCATACGATTCAGTAATTCCACTACTGTGTATTTACCCAAAGGGGAGGAGGGGGGAAACACTAATTCAAGAAGATGTACACATCCCTATGTTTACTGCAGCATTACTTAAAATAGTAAAGATATGGAACGAATCCCATTGTTCATTGGTAGATAAATGGATAAAAAATATATAGTGTATATATACAATGGAATGATATACCTGATTCTTACTTGGCATGTTAAGGTCTCTAAATCTACAGTTATTCATATACTTTACTTCCCATACTCTTTCTTGTCTTAATTCCATAATTCTCCTTTACCTCCACATTTCTGAGCACCTAATAGTGCCCTATTCTAGTTGATGCTCTATTCCATCTCTGGACTAATCTTGACAACCCGGGGATTTCTGTTGATGCTGAAAATAATTCATCTCTCTGTGATAAATATGTAATTTAATGAGAAGCAAGAGAATAAGTCCAAAGCGAAAAGATTGGAGTGTCATGGTCAAAATGATTTTTTTTTCTTTTCTGATTCTGAGGCTCTCTTAGTTTGTTTGGTTGAAAAAGAAATCTGGAGACAATACAAGAAGAGATCCAGTTTGTTATATAAATGACTCCATCGTTTAATTTGATTTTTATTTTACTTCCAAACATTAAATCAAATAATTAAACCAGAATGCAAAGTTTAAGCTGATCCACTAATGCTCTATATTCCCTACAATGATCATCATTATATATATTTACTGTGGGTATAAAATTAGATGATTTCTTCTCTAGCTTAATGTGAATATTTAGTATATAGTTTACGAGTGATCATTACTCATGGAAAAAGTCTACTTGGTGAAACTGAGCAGCTTCCAAAGTGGTACTATTAATGGTTGCTTCAGACCAACTCATCTCAAAAAAAAAAAAAAAAAAAAAAAAGTTGACTGATCTGTAACTGTAATTTTCCCAACAAAATTAACTGGTGGTAGCCACTTAAATTTCTGGAGAGTTTTGCTTTTTGAAGGTAAAACATTCTCTCAGCCGCCAAAGTTCAGCTTTATGCCAAGACAGTAAAGTACTAAATTAAATGCCATTCTCATTTTAAACAATTGAGAAGAAAAGCCAGCTCTTACTGAGTAAATTAAACAAAAGACTTTGACATCAGAGGATCACTGAGGAAAATGCCCAAACAAAAGCCTGTTCAATGTCACTCAGTAAATCCATGAAAAGCCCCGACCAAAGACAAAAACATATTGTAGTATTTTAATATACTGTGGGATTTTTTCAATTTACATAAACTGGATTAAAAAGGGTTGGAAGTGTAGGAGTTTTTATGCAATAGCTTATCTACAAAAGCAACCAATAGAAGACTTACACATCTTTGTAAAACTTACCTTTCCACAAACCTTCGTGATTGTACAGATCCAGGCTACTCAAGGAGATTGTAGTTCACAGAAACCCTTGATTTGACTTGACTCTGCAGAACGAAGGAGATGCTGCCATAGCCTAGCTGGTGATCAAACAGTCCTCTTTGCCCTGACTCACAACCAGGTGTCCATGGCAATGCAATTAGCACAGCATCCTTTGAGATAAAGGAATGAAGAAGTAGGCTGTGTAGCTTCAACGTTTTTGCCCTATGCAGTCTGTCTGTCTGTCTGTCTGTCTGTCTGTCTGTCTCTCTCTCTCTCTCTCCCTCTCTCATCTCCTATCTGAGAATCAATGAGTAGAACTAAATTAGCAGATGGATAACCTCAAAAAATGTACAATTATCCTGGAACCATTAATCAGTCTTGACACGAGCCTTAACCTTGCACTGAATTTCAGAACCAAAGAATGGGATTTGAGGGAAATCGACTAAAGACATGCTATCATCTATTCCCTGAATTCTCAAAAAATTTAACCTCCTATTAAATAAAGTCATCAAGTAGTAATTTATTTTGTTCCAGGGAGAATATAATAATTACCTATCATAAAAGTTTTCCATCTCTTACATCATTTGCAGATCACCTTTTCTCTCTTTCTAGAACATAGTCTATAAATTTTTTTAACAGTACTTAGAGACAACACTGAATAGCAGAAATTTCAGTGAAATGCAGAATGAGAAGTCTAGATACCTGTTCTGGCTCTGATACTCAAAAGCGCTATAACCCTTATTACAAGGCACTTCATCCCTTTTGACCTCTGTTTTCTCAGTTGAAACAGAAGCAGGTCAAACCAGGTAGCTTCTACTACTTTTCCTAGTTTCAAATCTTCATATTTTTTTTTTACTCATATTATCTTTGATATAGGGGGATAGCATTTGTCTGTCATTTACCTATTGTTTCTTGGCTCCAACCCCACCACTCAAAACTCTTGCTCTCTGATGCTCAGAGCCAGGGCTCTGCAAGACCCATTTTTTCTTTTCCCATCTGGTTTCCTGATAGATTGTCTCAAGAGAAGGAACTGGAGGAAGACTGTGAGGCTGAAGGAAGGATATGGGACTTGCTTTTTCTGTTTGTTTTTTGTTCATGAGCGAGGTCTGGCAATCCTACTTTGCCTTAGCATTGATTCCAATTTCCAACCTCTTTTAAAACTCCTTCTTTTTCAGCCAGCCCTCTATGTTTAGCCGTATATTTCCCTGTATTGAATCCCTCATTGTGCTTTCTGATGTTCTGTCTGGAGCTAGACTGGTACTTAGAGCATGGTACAATGGATAGAGCCATAGGTATCAAGAGGATGGGAGACATGTCTATCTTAATCTCATTCAGTACTGCATTCATGGTCTGAAACATAGTAAGGTCTCAATACATTTGGAGTAAAGATAGACTTTTAAAGACAGGTGACCTTGATTCAAACCCTAGCCTTACCACTTAAAAGTTCTGTCATCCTGGGAAAATTTCCTAACATTTTTGACCCTCAATTACATAATCTAAAGAACAGAAAAATACAAATTGTGTTAGTAAATCCTGATTACTTCAAAAACTGACTTAAAGGATTGGGTTTTTCTTGCAAACCTTAGTATCCCCAACATCCAACAGGTTATCTGGCTCATGGTTGATATTCGATAAATTTGTGCTGAATGAAAGGGTGAAATTTGCATGTAATTAAAAAAAAGTTACAATTAGCCAGAATAGGGTAGATACTTTAAAAGTTTTGTCTATACCATCTTAATATTTTTTTTTAAGAGTAGGTATTTCCCAAAGAATAAAAGGTATGTGGGCAAGGACCATATTTTCCCCAGTACTGTGTTTTTCATGCATATCATCGCACCTGGGCGCATCAGTGTTTACGAATAGTTGAATGAAGACTGTTGCTAATAGAGCTCAACCACAGTAAGTGCCACATCTTCATCCTGGGTGCAATCATCTCCTTTTTTTTTATTACTCTAGCTGCTCCCTGTATGACATGGCAAACTTGTATGTAAGAGATTTGCTGCCTGTGTTCAAAACCAATTTCCACAAATTACTAGCTGTTAACCGCTCAGTTCCACAGCTTTCTCATATGTGAAAGGTACTATTACAACTTCCAATCTCATAGAGTTGTTTTGAGGATTAAATAAATTACTACATCAAAAGCTTTTAGAGCATTGCCTAATATTTAGTAATCACTAAACAATACCAGATATTGTTCTAGAGCTAATTCAGAGCTGCTAAAGTCTGACACTTGTAATAGGTAAAGTATAGATTATAAACAAGCCAATTACTGAGTTAAGTATACTCTAGAAAAATAGTTGTTGAGAGCATTCTTTTGATCTTAATAAGATTCTCAGTTTTTATGGATAAAAACTCATTTATCAAAGTGTGGTGAAAGGATAAAACATAACCTTATCAGGTTCAAATGAAACCCTGGAGAATAGGACATAGTGTGCAAATCCAACAAGAAAAAATAGGAAATTAAAATTCTCATTTTGCTATATTTTAGACAAATGATATCATTCTTGGGGACTACTATCAATGCTGTCCCTGAACCCTGTAACTATTTCACAGATACACTCTCAAAATTATTTTTGAGCGCTCACTAGAGTCCTTAATTTTGCTAGTGAACACACCAAGTTGTGTCATAATCCAACAGAAATCCATATTGGAAACCTGGCAGCCTTTTTCCCTCTCACCTTGTATACCTAACTGGCCCCTAAGGGTTAAACAAATGAACCAAAGATGCTGTCTGTGCACTGGCCCCTAGATTCTTTATTTCTTCACTGCAGGCTGAGACCTGTTAGTTCAAAAGCCTGCTAGCACCAAACTCAAATTTTCACACATCTGATTATTTTTAAAATAGCCCGACCAAGCAGTTTTTAGTCATTTAGAGCCTAGTGCTCTACATACCCCACAGACCTCACCCTACATCGGCTGGCCACTGATGCAGTTCAAAGACCCAAGCTGCTAAAGTCCTTCAGAATTCTCTAAATCAGACTCTACGACTGAGCTGGTGAGAGACCTCACCCATACACATAAGACCCCTCTCAGATTTCCGTCTTACTTGAGAGGTTGCTTGCTCTGAGTCTCATCTCATCTCATCTGAGTCTTACGAGCTTCTGGGTGGTCTTGTGCTGGGAAGAATTTCCCCTCTCATGTGACTCCGCCCACATGTCTTGTTGCGTGTTACTACATCTCACCATCATCTTTTTCCTTAATCGGCTCTCAGATCTCAATCTCTCCCTCTCTCTCCCCCCTCTCTCTTTTTAACATTTCTAGGACGCCCCCTTTAGTTTTTACCCTGGTCACAAGTGCTATTATTTAAGACTTAACACCTTTAGCCTCATCTTTTATAATACGCTCAGAACTGGTTTCTCCACTTCGGTTTCATCCTCGTATTATTGTCAGAATGACCTTCGCAAACATAAACCTGATCATTTTAGGTACTATTTAAAGTCTTTCATTAGCTGACTACATACTGTGGCTTTGTTGAACTGAAATGGGCAAACAAATGTCTATTTCTAAACTTATAAAGTAAATAACATCTGCATATAAATATACATGATATGGGGCGCCTGGGTGGCACAGTCGGTTAAGCGTCCGACTTCAGCCAGGTCACGATCTCGCGGTCTGTGAGTTCGAGCCCCGCGTCAGGCTCTGGGCTGATGGCTCAGAGCCTGGAGCCTGTTTCCGATTCTGTGTCTCCCTCTCTCTCTGCCCCTCCCCCGTTCATGCTCTGTCTCTCTCTGTCCCAAAAATAAATAAACATTGAAAAAAAAATATACATGATAACTAAAACTATAAATTAAAATACAAAAGTTATAAATGATGTGAAAACATGCAGAATGACCATTTTAAAGGAGACAAATTATTGTTAGTCCGTGATATGTAAAAAGACCTTCAAAGAAATCTTCAAAGATGCTACTAAAATAACATATTAGATTTAAAATTATGTGAAGTATATTACAGTGATTTTCAAATAGGTGTCTGTTATATCAGTGTTCATGAAGAGAATTGTCACTCATTTATAAAAGGGCTCAAAAGGCGCAGGATTTTAAAAGGTAGCAGAAAAAAAATGGAAGTCTATCTTCCAAATGTGCAAATTTACATGCTCATTGTAGCGAAAGTTATGAGTTAGGTTGAATTCATTTGTCAGGTTGGATTCATTTGTCATTTAAGAATTCATAAATCAATCGTGAAAATGTAGACAAATTATCTTGTGAAATTATTAATTCTCTTTTACCAGATAATTCTCTAATATCTGGAATGTTATGTATGTTACAAAGGTCAAATTCCAAAGCTGTCCTTCAATGTTCACCCATCTCTTTTAACATCCAATTTCTGATTTTGTATTCTTTACCAAGCTCTGTTGTTGTTGATAGAAAAACAAATAGAGGGGTGCCTGGTGGCTTAGTTGGTTAAGCGTCCAACTTCAGCTCAGGTCATGATCTCACAGTTGTGAGTTCAAGCCCCGCGTCGGGCTCTGTGCTGACGGCTCAGAGCCTGGAGCCTCCTTTGGGTTCTGTGTCTCCCTCTGTCTCTGCTCCCCACCCCCACTCATGCTCTGTCTCTATCAAAAAATGAATAAATGTTAAATTTTTTTTAAAAACAAATAGAAAATATCCCTGATCTACAGCAGTCTATATTCTTTTACAGGGGGGAAAAAACATATCAACCAATAATTCTGTGGCTAAGTGAAAATGACTATAGAGAGTTTTATTTATACAAGACACAGGTATGGTTTAAAGGAGTCAACCCCCTTTGGATAATCAACCCCCTTCTAGTGACTGGAGAGAAAGGTTGTAAAGAAGAAAATTTTGGCCCAAATCTTACAGGGAAATTCATTAAGACAATTTGATTGCAAAGCTGCTGCCAACTAGAGATTAGCCTGTCCCTTGGCCTTAATTAGTAAATAACTTGACATATAGTGAAAAGTATTATCTCTAATAGGTGTATGCCATTTTACTTCTCCATAAAACAGTATGTAAAATTCTCACAATTTATAATTTAAAGGAGAAAAATATATGCACTGAAGGGATTAAATATGATAGAAATCAACTGTGCCTCCATTTCCTCATTTGTAAAATAGGAATGCAAAGCCATATATAACATAAGGTTATGGAAAGGATTATTACCAATGCAAAGGGCTTAAGAGAGTGCCTGCCACACAGTAAACTCTAGTTAAAATCATTTGTTATAATTATCATTAACATCCTCCTCATGGTTCCAGTTTTCGGAATGCTCACACATATTTTGGAATGACTCTTTAAAGGAGACAAAAGAGACTGACAGTATTTTTTGTGTTCTGTTACTTCTATTATATTTCTTGTTATCTTAGTATAGAAGTAATAGTAATTCACTATAGGATATATGATAAAATGATTTTATTTGCAACACATTACTTAAAGGTTAAGTTAAGGTGGTCTGAGATGGTTTGTATCCAACTTATAACATCCTGAATGAAGGGGCTAAGATGGCATCCGGAAATAAGTCGCTCCTATGACTTCTAGCCCTAGTATGTAGAGTGAGAAGAAAAAAATGGTTTGAAAGGTATTAAGCTAGGGTCACCTGGCTGTGTCGATTGGTAGAGCATTTGGCTCTTGATCTTGGCTGAGGTCCTGAGTTCCAGCCCCACACTGGGCATAGAGTTTACTTTAAAAAAAAAAAAAAAGTACCGAGCCAGAAGCTAGTCTGTGAAAAGCCCTTCCAAACTTAGAGCTCATACGTGAGAGAAACCCGACAAATGCTTTTCCAAGTTAGATGAAGATTCTAAAAATCTATGTAATATTCACAACAATGGGTTGCAAATCTAAAACATTTCTAAACTATCAATAAAAAAATTCAATCTACTCTGATAGTATTTTTTTTTAGTTTTCTTTTAATCTCTCTATAGAAAATGATTTACAGAATTGTTTTCATAAGAAGATGCAATCAAGAAGTTTGCAGCCAAAATTTGTAGAGAATCAGTTTTATAAAGGTAGTGTTATTTAATGAATGTAAATACTGCTTTATGTCCTCATTTTGGGGATATTTGCAGTCCTAATCAGCTTTTAACAAGTTGTACTTTATTTCAATTCCTTTTCTCTCTCTCAATAAGTAACCGTGGTGTGCCAATTTTTACTCACAATTTTGTATTATTTTTTAAATATAAAAGGGCCCTCAAATTGTCTTAGTCCGGGGCACCTGGGTGGCTCAATCGGTTGAGCGACCGACTTCGGCTCAGGTCATGATCTCACAGCTTGTGAGTTCAAGCCCTGCGTCAGGCTCTGTGCTGACAGCTCAGAGCCTGGAGCCTGCTTCGGATTCTGTGTCTCCCTCTCTCTCTGCCCCTCCCCCACTTGCACTCTGTCTCTCTCTCTCACTCTCAAAAATAAATAAACCTTAAAAATAAATAAATAAATTGTCTTAGTCCTGGGCCTCTCTGCTGAATGCTGTTTTTACAGCTGATTTACAGAAGAGGAAACTGAGGCACAGAGCCAAGAGTCACATGGCTAGCAAGTGACAAGGCAGGATTACTGCTATGAAGGGATAAATGTGATGAGAAATATAAGAATAACAACTGGGAATAAAGAACCCAGGGAACACAGATCCAATGTCCAATAATGGGGGGGAAAAAAAAGAAAAGAACAAATAATTCAATTATATGAATTCAAGGCCAGAGAGTCATGTCTTTGCGTCCTGAGCAGGTTGATAGAGGGAGCAGAGAGCCGCAGAAGTTGGCAGACTGAGCGAGGAGGTGCTCTGAGGACACTTTGGGAGGAGGTGGAGGTGCAAAGCAAAGCCAGGAAAGGGAGGCAAAGAGAGGGAATAAGAGCAAGATGAGGATGAAAGGAAAAAGAGAGAAAATAAAGCTTTTGGTTTGACTGAACAATCTGCTAGGGTTCTGCCTCCAAAGAATAGACGCCTACTTGCAAGTTTGTTTTTGAGTAATATTGTGTGAGGAACATATGTGAAGCATCTAGTGAAAATTTAATATTTGGCTCTCTTAATGTTATTTCACAGTTAAAAATATATATAAAATAAACTTGAATACAAGAGAGATGAAATGAAAAGAGTAGTTGTTCCAGGTCTAAGTAAAAATCACATAAGGTTATTCAAAATTTTATATGTTACAGAATAAGATCTATCATAGCCTAATTGGAGTTTTAAGTTAAAGCTCAGAACTTTTGAGGGACGTTTACATTAAGATAGTAAGAAATAGATTTAAATAATGAAGGGTCCTCTAATCAAGTAATTATATGGCCACAGAGCACCACCAAGACAAAGAAAATCTGATGACATGAAATCTTTTATCTAGATCAGTTAAGTATGTGTTCAACTATTTCCATTTTTTTTTCTATCCTAAATCGTCTGATACAGGGTATCTTAATTGAAGGCTGAGCCATTAACCAGAAAGCTGTTTGTAATATTGGCAATTTTTCCCTCATTTATTCACTCATTCATTCAAAAAACGTTCAATACCACTTGCGCTACACAAACAATGGATAGCAAAACCAGGCACAATTTTTGCCCTCAAGGAATTTACATAGTAATAGACGTTAAATAGTTACATAAATGAAATGAATGTATGACTGCATTGTGAGATCAATGTTCTAAGAGAAAGTAACTGAACGAGTAAGGTGTGTCTATCTAAAGCAAAGGATGGAGAGAGAATATTCTAGTAGAGTGAGCCAATCACTTTAAGGTCATTGTGCCTTAGCCTAATAACAAAGTAATTTAAAGGTGAAGAATGGATTGAAAAGGAAAAAAAAAAGTAGATGTGATGAAGAAAAAGTAGCTGCAGGGCGCCTGGGTGGCTCAGTCGGTTAACCGGCCGACTTCAGCTCAGGTCATGATCTCACAGTCCGTGAGTTCGAGCCCCGCGTCGGGCTCTGTGCTGACAGCTCAGAGCCTGGAGCCTGTTTCAGATTCTGTGTCTGCCTCTCTCTCTGACCCTCCCCTGTTCATGCTCTGTCTCTCTCTGTCTCAAAAATAAAAAAATAAAATAAAGAAAAAGAAAAAGTAGCTGCAGGTGGTAAGTGAGGTAGGACAGAAGAGAAAGGGCGGCAGCTTGGGTTAGGTGGTAATGTTGGAGATTGAGAGAAATGGAAATATTCAAGAAATATTTAAAAGATGAAATATTTTAAAAAATTATGGATAAATTGGAGGCGACAGAGGTGTTGAAAAGAAGAGCAGTGTCAGAAATGACTTTCAGATTTTCAGTTCATGCTTCTGGCTAGATGTTTCACGTACTAAGATGGAAACACACCAGAAAGGTAGGGTGAAAGGATGGTGGAGATAGGGAAAGATTATTTTAGCGGATTACTCTGGACGATGCCAAAGATCTACTGCTAATACAACATTACTCTAGGACTCAAGGCTCTACACTAAGCCGGTTACCTCTGATGATAAATGACCATATAGGCATAAATCACTTAGTAGTAAGGTGTATTTCATCATCTTCACAGATAATTCTATAACAGGACCAAGGGAAGTGTGACAGCACAGATTACATTCTGTTCTTTAATTGGATGGTTTCTTCTGGCTCATATAATTGTTAATTTGGTAGCAGAATGGAAACAGAATATGGAAACATATATGCAAGAACAAAGTTGGCCTTTTAAAAATCTATGCTAAATGTGTTTTTCTTTACATTATTCCTAGGTAGCCTTCCTGGAGGATGTAGTCAGTTTACTGTAATCAGTTTATTGATCTCCTTTCCCAACATAATTTAAATAGAGTAAGACATTTCCACTTAACAAAAAAACCAAAATCTAGTTATTTTTCATACTTGGCTACAAAGTTGTTTATTTGTAAAGAGAGCCACGAGAAGAAAAATATCCTTACATATTACAAAACTACATTTTTATACAAGCCTCGCTTTTTTGATGCTTAATGGCATATAAAACATGAGAATTATTTATTTCTGTTTAATGTTCAATAGAATTCAGCTTCTGTCAAAAGACAATGTATTTGTTAACATGTTCTGAATATAATTCCAGCTATTATAGCACCATGACTTTGCAAATTTATTTTAGTTCTATAAGTGTGGGTTCTAAGAACAGATTCTGAATACACGTCAGATTCTGATTGAATCACTTTATTTCCTACAGTGTTAAAAACTCAATGGCTCATGGTGTTTTAACAATGAGAGCTAATTTCAGATGAGATCATCAAGGCCCAGAGAAATGAAGCAAGCCTTGTACAGCCACATAGGAAGTTCCTGACCCGATCAGGTCACTGATTGTTCTATGTACTATGCCCTGCTTCTCCACTAACATTGGCTCCTGAAGCCATTTTATTTAACACTCACTAGATGCTACATAAATTCCTTGATAGAATCCCTAATGTTCAATCTCCTCTAATCATCCCACTTTTATAAAGGATGGGGCTAAGCCATAAAGAGATTAATACTTTACCCCAATAAACTATATTCCAACCTAGGAGGTCTGACATGTGCATCAGCACAGTTGACCAATACACTCACCTGCCCTTTTAGAGATGCTCCTGAGAAAACTAAACCTGAAAATGCTGCCTCTTTTCTAATAATTTATTTTACATAAAACGTGAAAATATGAGTACTCAATTCCATTAATGTGAATAATTAAAACATGTTCGAGAATATTTTTCATTATTGAAATATCAGAAACTCCCACAAAACCTCAGCCAATAATCTCCTAAACTTAACATACTTACCTCTTCATAAATTAACATTTTTGATCTTCTTTAGAGGAATTCTTACTACTATGACTATTGAGCCAAGTGTAAAGTCAGCATCGAACTTCCTAATAGCCTTTAGAGTAGAAGAATTTAATTCATCAAAGGTTCCAGTCTGGTTAGTTTCCTTCTTTTCCATAGTCGGAAAGTGGTAAAGTAGAAAAGAAAATCCAAAAAGGCTTACAAGCTTATCATAATGTACTTATTTGATTTGCATTCTACTTCACTTTTTCTTGTAAAGACTTTGTTTTTTTTTTTTTTTCTAGTTCAGCTTTTTTTTTTTTTATATGAAG
The DNA here is from genome assembly GCF_022079265.1 of Lynx rufus. NCBI lineage: Eukaryota > Metazoa > Chordata > Mammalia > Carnivora > Felidae > Lynx > Lynx rufus. Next base: position 102,105,124 of record NW_025814889.1, read on the forward strand.
TTTATTGACAAATTGGTTTCCATACCACACCCAGTGCTCATCCCAAAAGGTGCCCTCCTCAATACCCATCACCCACCCGCCCCTCCCTCCCACCCCCCATCAACCCTCAGTTTGTTCTCAGTTTTTAACAGTCTCTTATGCTTTGGCTCTCTCCCACTCTAACGTCCTTTTTTTTTTTTTTTTTTTTTTCCTTCCCCTCCCCCATGGGTTCCTGTTAAGTTTCTCAGGATCCACATAAGAGTGAAACCATATGGTATCTGTCTTTCTCTGTATGGCTTATTTCACTTAGCATCACACTCTCCAGTTCCATCCACGTTGCTACAAAAGGCCATATTTCATTTTTTCTCATTGCCACGTAGTATTCCATTGTGTATATAAACCACAATTTCTTTATCCATTCATCAGTTGACTTTGGTTTAGACATCATTTTTATTGTTGCAGGTATGTATAGAAGAAAACATTTTGAATGAACCAAATTAAAAACCCTTGATGTTTCTTGATTTTTCCACCGTAATATTCTCTACAGACCTTGAACCTCTGTTAGAACCATAGAAAGGATGTGGTAAAAGAGAAAAATAACTGTTGAACTAGTTGCTTGGTATTTTCACATAAGTTATCTCATTTTTTCCCACAGCTCTAAGACATGCATGCGTTTTCTTCATTTTACCAATAAGGAAACTAAGGCACAAAGAGGGGAAAATATAACACACAGCCAATTATAAGCAAATGGAGGATCCAGAACCTGGAATGTGCATATAACTGAAGCTTTCCCTACTACTTGGAGCCACATAGTCTGCAGATGTGTAGATAGTTTCTAAAATTTTCCAGGAAAAGAAAAGTCAGGAAATTTTAGATTAAGGGATCAAGAGTGTTTTGCAAGAAAGTGTGTGGAAGGGAGAGATGTGGAGGCATCATGGGTATAAGAGAACAGCTGGGGAAAGAGACAGACAGAGACACATCACACTGTGGGTAATGGGGAGTGTGAAAAGGATAGCCAAGAGGGAACCGAAAAGAGAGGGAAGAGAAAAACATTTTCTAGGAGTTACTCTGTGGCATAGGTGAGAGATAGGGAATATCTAATGATAAGATGTTAAAAATTACCTTCACAATTCATTGACTATATTTAAAGCCTGAGCCAAGATTTAATTTTTTTCTGATAGAATGGTGTTACTAATTTTAATGTAATTTTGCCTACACTATGGACCATGTGGGCCATCAGTTTTATTAGCGTCACATATTAATGATCTATACTGATAATAAACTTATTCATAGGCATTCCCCCATTTACCTCCTGTCTTTTCTTTCCCCTTTCTGTGTCCCATAGGGAAAGAGAGAGAAGATAAAGGCTACCCTAGACTTAGAAACATATGTATAGTATTTTCTTACACTATAGAAATTGGTGGAAATACAACAGATGAGCATTTTGGCTAAACTGAAGAAAGTTGACTTTTCATATAGTTTGAATTGTTTAAGTATTACTAAAAGTAAGGTTATTAGCTACTACCATATGGATCTGACTGGATATGGAAAATATGCTTCTCTCCTTCCCCAAAATTCTTTTCAGACATTCACCTTTCTACTACTATTTCCTTTTCCTCAACTTTCCATGCCCATTACCTATTCATCTGTGTATCTTTTGTTGGTCAGTTTCTTGATGTTATTCATCTATCCACTTAATAAAAAGGAATAAGTAGCTACTACGTGCCAAATTGCACGTGAAGAATTCCCTCCTACTCCTAGACCATTTCTATGCTGCTCTATGAACTGGCTATCTCGTACTTACCAACAGAGTAACTATAGAGTGAATTTTAGAGTCCCTTCCTTCCCCTAATGCTGAACTATCTACTATCTCATCATAGAGAGATGGTTAAACAGCTTTGTCCCAAGAAGATAGGTTGTATTTTTAAGCAGAAAATATGAAGTGGCTTTTAGGAAGTTACTCCTTTTCAAATCAAACAGCTTCCCTAGACTAAGACTTAAAATTGGCCTAGAAATTTGAAGAGAGCTTTCCAGTTGAAAAGAAAAATGTAGAAGATTGAGGAACCCTTCTCAAATTGTGGATTGCACGGGGGAATAAAAATATTTGTGTTAAATGAGTTCTCCAAATGCCCTTATTCTCAGCCACATCTGATTTAGTGTGTTGGAGATCAGAATACATAGCCTGCCCCACCATCCTTGTAAGATACGTCACAGTACTAACAACAATCCATTCTTAAAGAGAAAGTGTGTTTGCTTACATATAGCAGCAGATGACTGTAGATACCTTAGGAAAAAATCTGAAAGAATAATAGAGCCTTTAAATGAGATAAGCAGGACTTTGATTTACAATTTTGAAAATATATCTGCAAATATTTAACATTGTACTTATGGAGACTTTATGTAATCTTTTCAAGTGTTCATAGAGCATTTTTAAAATATTGACCCAATAGTTAAAAAATAAGAGCTTATACTAAGGTAGAGAAAACCATTAAGAAAATTTCCCAAGGTAGAAATTTGACTAGCTGCATTCTCTGACCATAGTAACATAACACTAAAGTATAATTTCTAAATTTTGCTGGCAAATAATTACAAAAACTTAAAAATTGTCTTAATTCTCAGTAGCAGAAAAAGGAATTCAAATTACACCAACACATTATTCATAGTTTAGTTTTAAAACATTGCGTGTGAAAATTTGGACAATAGTGAATGTCAAGTTAATAGTGAAATTTGTTAAAAACACTGTTCAATTGAATTTTATGCAGTCATGGAAATGTTTTCTTCACTGTTCTGTATGGTGGCCACTAACCAGATGTCACCATTTATCGCTTGAAATATGACTGATGTATCTAAAGAACTGAATTTTATGAGGAAAATTCACAGTAAAAAATGCCTATGGAAATTAAACATGAATAGAAACAAGCTAAGACTGAACTCCAAAAGTTTTTTTAAGAAAATTAAATTTAAAATTGATTACTTGAATTAGATGTGCATTGGAATTTATAAGGAAATCCAAACTCAGGTGGGGTATTTATATATTTTTTAATGTTTATTTTTTTCGAGAAAGAGACCATATGAGTGGGAGAGGGGCAGGGGGGTGTGTAGAATCCGGAGCTGGCTCCAGGCTCTGAGCTGTCAGCACAGAGCCCGACACGGGGCTCAAACTCAGGGAGTGTGAGATCATGACCTGAGATAAAGTCGGCTGCTAAACCAACTGAGCCACCCAGGTGCCCCTCAGGTGGCATATTTAAAACAAGAGAAGCCATTAGTGTCACACATCAGGAATGTAAAACACATTGTAACCAAAATGAAAAAAAAAATTCTTTTAAAAGGAAACAAAGGAGAATCTCTTCTAACATACTGGGAAAATCTCAACAAATGTAGCAATTGTCTCAAAGTACAAAAATTGATTTGAAAATGTGTTTACATCATTTAACCATTAAAACAAGTACCTAAAATGTGTACCAGACCACGTTTTTTAAATAGGTAGTTATTGGATATGTTCCAGAGAATTGACAAAGATTAACTCCTCCCAGGATTATTTTTGAAAGCTACAATTGTTTTGATATATATATATATATATATATATATATATATATATATATATATACTTAAAATGTTATACAAAGGAGAAACTATATTTTGATATAATGAATAAAAGAAAAATTCCTTTTAAAAAGTCTTAGAGAATTTCAAAACAGCAGAAATGCCACAAACAAGTTGTATTTGTCCAGGAAAGCAAGGATGACAAGGCTTTAAAAAATATCTTTGTTAAACCCATCATACGAAACAGTTTAAGACACTTTAAAAAAAAAAAACTATAATTATCTCACTTCATTTGATGAAATTTAACATCTATTTCCTACTCTCAAAAGCACTTAGAAGCGAGTGTTTCCTAAAACATACTTCTCAGAACATGAGTGAAAATTATACATTTGGGCCAACAATAGGCATCAGTTTTGACCATGGAATTCTATAGAAGTGCTGTCCAGTACAACTTAGAGCAATGGTAGCAATGTCCTCTGTACTGTCCAATATTGTAGGCACTAGTCAAATGTGGCTATTGACAAATTGAAATATGACTTAATGATATTACAGAGTTGAATTTTTAATTGTATTTAATTTTAACCAATTTAAATATAAATTTAAAAACCACATGTAGCTACTGGTTACTATATTTAAAAGTGCAATCCCAGACACAAACCACTTAAACCAGAAATGTATTTATGGAGTGCCAACTAAGTACCCTGAACTATGCTCAAACGATAGAAGAGTGGTTGAATAGACCTCAGTCTTTCCATCATGACCTTAACATTCAATTTACTTAATGTAAGCAACATTATCATTAAGAATACTCACAGATCTCATTTTGCCATGTTGACATTCTGAAAAAACTATGCAGAATTTAAGGAAAAAATGTAATAGAAATGCACTTCTACTTTTGTATAAATATAATTCCACCAGCATGAAAGCTCCTCGAAGTCTGGGACTTTCTTTTCTTCACTACTGTATATCCTTGCTTAGAATGGACTATGGGAATTAAATCTTTGAGAGAAAGAGATAAAGAAGGGAAAAAAAGGACAGAGAGGAAGGACAAGTATATACTTTTTCTATCAAATCTTACAATGTTGGATTATGGCATTGATAGTAAATTATGTGATTGCATTAATAAAATAAATAATGTAAGAACAGATAAAAGGGGATTTCCTTACCTCTGAGCTATGTATAAGACTCTAACAGGTTCACACAAGATAGCTCCAAACATTTGATAAGATGTGCTGGAGATGTTGAAGAATCTTTGAAACATTTTTATAAAGGCAAATATAGTTCAAGATTTCCTATGGCTGGGAGACTTGGGTGTCTCAGTTGGTTAAGCGTTTGGCTCTTGATTTCAGCTCGGGTCATGATCCAAGGGTCATAGGATCCAGCCCCACAGCAGGCTCTGTGCTGACAGTGCAGAGCCTGCTTGGGATTTGTTCATTCTCTCTCTCTCTCTCTCTCTCTCTCTCTCAAAATAAATATATAAACTTAAAAAAAAGACTTTCTATTGCTATTAATGCAATTTTATGTTATTCTAGCCAATTCATTTACAAATCAAAGGCAAAGATAATATATTAAATATTATTGTTGATAGAATTTAAAGAGTTTTATATTCAAGAAAGTTACTAAATAATGAATTGGGGAAAAGAATGGAAGTCAAAATAAATAAGTCACTTGAGAGGGTTGGCAATCCAGGTAGACAAAATGGTCTAGAAACCATGAAGATCAAAGTGAATGCAAATCCATGATCCTGAAACCATAGTATAAGAAAAAAGGATGTGCTTTAGAGTTAGACTGGTCTGAATTCCAGTCCTTTCATTGCCAAGTACTGACTTTATGACCTTTAGATTCACTATATATAAATTTTCATGATGATACTTCACTAAAATGGTATGGCTCTTAAAATATTAACATAAAGCACCAGCATTGAGTCTGATCCATAGTTAGTATTTAATAAATGAAAATTCCAACACCGATACTCTTTCCCTGCTTAGTATCTCCCTACCCTTTTTGTGTGTGTGTGTAAAATGATTTACCTCATATAGAGATGGCATTTTTGCATTACTGCACCAGAACAGTTTTTTTCACATGTTCCCCAAATTTTACTAATAGCACACTGAAAACAGATTTTGCTAACGTATTAACTGTATTTGCTGACATAGTAGGCATTTCAGTTCCCTAGAATCTCTTCTTGATGAAAGTTGCTTTCTTGAAATTGTAGGCAATAAAGTGGGAATCTTTCTTGCTCTTTAAAGACCAGTTGTGAATAAATTACAAACAAGATCATATTTTGTTTGATAGAATTTTCAGCTAATTCAGAGGAAGTTTTTCCATGCAACCTACCTCCTCCAACCTTCTGTGAAATGATTATATTAATTCATATGTGTTGTTTCTCAGCAAGTTTCTATCTATACTGAATCCTTTTGAAGAATTTCCATTTTGACCTTCACTGACTCTAGCGTTATTCCCACACAGTCCTTGATTGATCACAGGGAAAAGTAGGTTGGGATGGAAAAATGAAAGATGAGGTAGGACAAAGAGAACATTTCGGCCCAATTTTTACTTATACTCATGTGCCAAAAATGGAATGAAAAATTTAAAGTACCAAAGATTCATTTTTAAAGTAGATTTTAATGGGATAAGAGGAATTGTATGGTAATTTCTCATTAAGATGTAAAGAAAATAAAGCTGAATGTTAAAAGTGACACTGGGTAGTCCCTTATAAGCTCCTTTCTGAGGATGACAGGAGGAAAAAAAACCAATATCTCTCATTTTCAGTTTTCAGATGCTCTGTTTTATTTCACTCTAGATCGAGTTTTGTTTTAAGAATGACAATATGGCCTAGCTTCATAGTGCATTTCTTCCAAAAATGATGCACTAAAACAACATTGCAGTATTGATTCATTCTACATGGTTGATGCTGTGATTGTATAATTAGAAGAACTGTGAAGAAAGCTTTCACACCTCTGCCCTGATTGAAGAAATAAACAGCTCCATGGGATGAGTCTTTAAAACATTAGATGATTTAAAAAATAAGTGTTGTGTTGATGAATCATACAGCCCATAATAATTCAGGTTACATTTGTCCTTTGGTTACACAGAATGATACTTGAGTGAACACTTTCTTAGAGAAAGGAAGGCTTAGATATTTCTTAACTTACCATAGTTAAGAGCAGAAGTTAATAATGAATGTTAAAAATAGTTCTCAAGGTTTAGTGTGTATATAAATCAACTGGGGTCTTAGAAAATTTATGCTCCCAGGGTCCACACCATGATGTTGGTTTTAATAGGCAAGATTTGGGCTTAGGAATCTGCATTCTGAATAAACCCCCAGGTTGTGGTCTCAAGACCACATTTTGTGAAACACTGGAGTAGAACACAGCCTTCTTATGAATCAATTCAAGAAAGGGGTATGCATCTGTAATTCACCTATAACAGGCATAAATCTTTGTCTTTACATATCCAGACACAACTTTTAAATCCCCCCTCCCAGATTTAAAGATACTACAATAAGACACAGTAAACAACCCAAAATAATGGTGTTTTTGCTTATTTGTTGTTTTTTTTAAGTACTGGGGAACAATCTGATGACACATAGACCATTGAGGACATAGAATTATTCAATCAAAACAATCCTGAGAATTGAGTCCTTATTCAGAAATCCAGGAAACCTGAAATAATGAACTAATAAGAGATGCTATCAGCTTCTGCTGTACCAGAATGGAAATCATACAAATACAAAGAAAAAAAAAACAGAATATCATAGTCTGGAAGGGATTGTTTCAGTTCCAACATGTAAAGAGCTTGGAAGTTCTCACTCTTGTCCATACAACAAAAAAATGTTGACACACAGAAAATCAGGGACTTTCCTTGAATTCATTAGGGACATAGGTTGTAGATCAAGCTAACACTCTCAAATCTGGGAAGACATCTGCATATTGAGGGTCCTCTTCTATACTTATTTGGAGCAGAAGAAAGGAATCCTAAACTAACTGGTAGAGCACTTAAAGTGTAATTTTGGCAAATTGCTAGAGGCTGAGTGTGGACTAGCATAAGAATGAGAAACTCCTAGAGCTGCAATCCTTGGGATCTTCACTCTCTTGTGGGATTTACCACCAAGAATGCCGGTAGGTTTGGCATATTGAAAATCTGAGAAAGATCCCTTCCTGGATCTGGTGGGGGAGGGGAAGAGTCATCATGATGAAATATACTTAATATCTACTCCATAGCAAAGGTCTGCTCTCCAGGAAACAATAATTTGTAAGCTTTATCTCCTCTGGAAGAAGGGTAAATGGAAAGAGTACTCCACATGCAAGAACAGATAGGTAATGTAAACAGAGATTAAAACTTCTAAAAAACAATAAAAAGGAAATGCTACCTTCAACACTACAGAAACTGAAAGGCAGGATACCCTTGATAGACACATGAGTATGTTAGAATGGCCAAGGAGGGGCATCTGGGCAACTCAGTTGGTTAAACATCTCACTTTGGCTCAGATCATGATCTCACAATTTGTGAGTTCCAGCCCCATATTGGGCTCTGTGCTAACAGTTAAGAACCTGGGTCTGCTTCATATTCTGTCTCCTGCTCTCTCTGCCCCTCCCTTTCTCTCTCTCTCTCTCTCTCTCTCTCTCTCAAAAACAAAAACAAAAAAAAATGGCCAAGGAAAACACTCAGTGAGCTTGAAAAAGAAGTCAGTGGAAACTTAACTGATCTATAAAGACAAACAACAAAAATACAGACCAGAACATTCAAAGACTATGGAACAATTTGAAAAAATCTAATATACATATTATTGGAATATAAGGAGAAGAAAGAGAAGGGTTATAAGAAATAATTGACTCAATATTGCCAAGAACTTTTCAAAATTAATGAGCAATTCCAAGCCACAGATCTAGGAAACTCAAAGAAAAACAAGCAGGACAAAAATAAAAGCACAAATAAAAACCCATCAATGCATGTAATTTTGAAATTGCAGAAACCCAAAGAAAAAGTCTTCAGTAAAGCCACAGAAGAAAAAAAATACTTTACCTATAGATAAAAATGAGAATCACAGTGGACTTCTTGTCAAGCAAGAAAAGAATAGAGTGAAATATGTAAATGATGAAAAAAAAATAACCCACAAACCTAGAATCTTATACACAGCAAAATTATCCTTCAAAAGTGAAAGAGATGGGGCGCCTGGGTGGCGCAGTCGGTTAAGCGTCCGACTTCAGCCAGGTCACGATCTTGCGGTCCGTGAGTTCGAGCCCCGCGTCGGGCTCTGGGCTGATGGCTCAGAGCCTGGAGCCTGTTTCCGATTCTGTGTCTCCCTCTCTCTCTGCCCCTCCCCCGTTCATGCTCTGTCTCTCTCTGTCCCAAAAATAAATAAACGTTGAAAAAAAAAATAAAAAAAAAAAATAAAAAAAAAAAATAAAAGTGAAAGAGAAATAGACTTTCTCATGCAAACTGAAACAGGGAAATCAGCACTAACAGAAATTTCCCTGCAAGAAGTGTTGAAAACTGTTGTTCAGGCAAACGGAAAATGATATAGGTCAGAATATTGGATGCATATGTAAAAAATAGCACAAAAAGAATAAAGGTTTAAAAATATTTCTTTTTCTTATCTAAAATAAAACAGGTGAATTAAATTAACAAGAGTGACCATGTTTTGGGTGATTTTAACATATGGGTAAGTAGCAGTACTCCAAGAGATGGGAAAGAAGTATTGGGAATATGTTATTCTAAGTTGCCTGTACTATATGTGAAGAGTATAGAGTTTTTTGAAAAGAGTTTAGCTAAAAAAGTATATTTTTCTAGGGCAGCTACTAAAAAATTTTTTAAGTATGATATGTTAAGAAATGAAATGGATTAAAAAAGTGCTAAATTAAATCAGGAGGCAGAAAAAGAGGGAGCAAAAGAAAACTGTTACAAACATAATAGATACTAATCCAACTAAAGCAATAATCACTTAAATTATGAAAGATGTAAATGTACTAATGAAAAGACAGGGAATTTCCAAATGGATAAAAATGCGTGACCTAATTATATGTTGTCTATCGGAAACCTTTAAATATAGAGACCCAGGTTAAAAGTAAAGAAGAAAGATATGCCATATCAACACTAAGCAAAAGAAAGCTGAAGTAGCTATATAACAATTTCACTAAGAAGACTTCAAATCAAAGAGAATTATGAGGGATAAAGATTGGCATTACATAATGATAAAGAGGTCAGTTGTCCAAGAAGGCATAGTAATTCTTAAATGTATATTCACTTAACAGAGCATCAAAATTTGTTAGACAAAAACTGATTGAACTTGAGATCAGTGGAAATAGTGAAGTAGGGACCTCTGAAAAATCTCACCTTAATAAAAGTACAACCACCTCCTAAAAATTGTAAAGTTTGTCAGTACCAACTTTTCCAGGACTTTGGAAACTAACTAAAAGCCTGACGAAACCCAGGAAGCATTTATTCCGGAAAAATAGTTAAATCTTGTAAAAACTGAGCTTTGTGTCACTTTAACTTGCCCCAATCCCATCTTTCTCTCCAACTAGACAGAAGTCTTTAAAACATAACAACCCAAATTCCCAGTACAGTCTGGAAGCCACCTGTGGGAACAGGATGTGCTAGAGCTCAGGACATCTGGGTTGCTCCTTTGGTTAAGCATCTGATTTTGGCTCAGGTCATGATCCTATCATTCATGAGTCTGAGCCCCGCGTCCAACTCTGTACTGACAGCTCAGAGCCTGGAGCCCGTTTCAAATTCATTCATTCATTCATTCATTCATTCTCTCTTCCTCCCTCTCCCTCTCTCTCTCTCTCAAATAAAAAAACATTAAAAAAAAAGAATGTAGCTAGAGTTCTTTGAAAGTCTTATTTCAAAAGAGTTGTCATTATTTAACCTCGCTGATGTTTCCTGGGAAGACCCCATTTGCAAGGCTATTTATATTTGACTGACAAGATACATACCCAGAACCAGAAACTTCTTCCCCCAGAGCAGTGTGTTGAAAATAATTAGATCAAGCATTATAACTTCCTAGCTGTCTGAGGGGGGTAGATAACAGTGAGAGCAAACAATAGAATAACTGCAATGTGAAAAAGGAAATTGTGGGGAAAAATGATATACACATAAGTGCCTTTAAAAGCTCCAGCATAGTCCTAGGAATCTAGAAAGTCACATGCTTGCTGTGGACATGCTCAGGAAAGACCTGTGTAGGTGATAAGCTCTCCACTCCAGGTGACGTTAAATCTCTGGGAAAGCATAAAGAGAAGGCCAAGAAAGAGATGTCTACTGCTTTACTGAGTATGGAAGGCATGCCTCAATATGCACCAAGAACCTTGGCAAAGGCTGGAAGGTTTACTGGTTTTAGACATTTAAGAAAGTCTGTTTAATATTAACTGACCAAGGACTAGTGAGATAGAGACAGAGTGGCTACAGTCCATAAAGAATACAGACATTATAGAATTAGTTTAGAAATATCACAAAACAAATACATTGAGAAGCAACAACAGCAAACCCTGGAGAAAGGAGAGAAAATGATTTCCAGACTTGCCATATGATTTTTGGATGTCAGGGTTTCAATATGAAACGATGAGATAATGCATAGCAGCAGGAAAGTATGGCTCATTAAATACTAAAAATAAAAAAAAAATCAACAGGAACTGCTCCTGAGGAAGCCCAGACAGTGAAATTGCCAAAGATTTGAATTCAGCTATTTTAAATATGTTCAAAGAGCTAAAGGAAATCATGTCTAAATTGCTAAGTATGATAATGGGAGTACCTATGTATATATAATATGCCATACCAACAAAAATACAGGATCTGTATGTATAATAGCAAAAGGTGAATATTTGTAACTAATGATTTTAGAACAATTGGGTATCCATATGCAATAAGTAAGGTGAACCTAGACAAAAACCTCACATCTTTTACAAATATAGCCCAAAATTATTCTTAGGCTCTAAAATGCCAAACTATACACATTCTAGAGGAATGTGATCATTTGTTATAGCAGCCACAGTAAACTAATGAACGCTATTAAGAGAATGCAAAGATTTGTAAAGTATATCTCCAGAATATATATGAAAACTATTTAGCCATTCTAACTGGTGTGAGGTGATATCTCATTGTGGTTTTGATTTGCATTTCCATGATGGCTATGATGTTTGTCTTCTTTGGAAAAATGTCTATTCACATCTTCTGCCCATTTTTTTAAACTGGATTATTTGCTCTTTGGTCATTGAGTTTTATAAGTTCTTTATATATTTTTGGGTACTAACCCTTTATTAGATATATCATTTGCAAAAACAAACAAAAAAACCAAAACAAAACAAAAAAACACTCCAAAACTTAGGGAACTCAAGAGTAGGAAAACAGACTGCCCACTTTAAAAATAAGCAAAAGATTTGAACCAGATACCTTACCAAAGACAACATAAATGTGGCAAATAGCAGATGAAAAGATGTTCAATGTTATACAATTTTGGTGAAATGCAAATTAAAATAATAAAATATTATATATCTATTAGAATGGCTAAAATTATTTTTAAAAAAAATTGTAATTGCTGGTAAGGATGTCGAGCAACAATTCTCAGTCATTACCAGGGGGAGGGGTGGTGGGGGCAAAATGGCACACTCACTTTGAAAGAGAGTTTGACAGTTTGGAGTTTTACCCTGTGTGTCTCAGTAGGTTAAGCGTCTGACAGCCCAGGTCATGATCTCGCGCTTTGTGGGTTTGAGCCCTGTGTCGGGCTCTGTGCTGACAGCTTGGAGCCTGCTTCGGATTCTGTCTCTGTCTCTGTCTCTCTGCCCCTCTCCTGCTTGCACTGTGTCTCTCTGTCTCCCCAAAATAAATAAATATTTTTTTTTTAAGATGTGAAACAGCTTCACTGATTGGAGCAGGGAAATAAGGTATGGCTTGTGTAACAGCAAACAGCTTTTTGCCTAAACATACTACTCTGATTGATAAAGTTGGCTCCCACAGGCTTATGGGTTAACCATTGTGAACCCACAATATATTATAATTGAACAATTAAGTAAATGGAAGGAGATGGTGGGAGTCTGTTTTCTCATTGTTGCAGTGGAGGTTACTTGGAAACAAGGAGAAAAGGTAGAATGACTCATGTGGTTATGGATTTGAGCAGAGACATCAGTATCAACTCATATCATGCTTAATGTCAATACAGATATTTGCATGTAGAGATACTTATAGATAGGTGATAATACACAGATGAGTATACACACATATTTTCTTGCTCTTTCAGCTAAAAGAGCCTTTCTACGAATAGTAGAAATTGTTAAGATTTCTAAACTTGCTTTCAAAATTCAAGACCTCTTTGTTTGCCATCTTGATCTGTACCTGATTATTTTCTGATATCCACACTCAATGAAAAATCTTACAGTGGAGTCTATTCATTCATTTGTTCATTTACTCATCCAGCAAGTTTTTACTACCTATCCAATGAGCCAAGAATATTCTTGACATAAAATAATGTCATTGACGTCATAGACTAATGAGGGAAAAATTCAATAAATATGTTTACTATACAGCTTTGTCTTCAATATGATATGTACATCTAAAATAAGTAGAATTATTATTATTATTATTATTATTATTATTATTATTATATTACCGTGCAACAGAATTGCAGAACAAAAAAAAAAGTAGTTCTGACCTGGTGTTTGACAACTGCCTATAGTAGGGAACATCTAGTCTGATCATTGCAGTGATCCATTAATCCAATTATATACTCAATTCAACAAATACTTTTTGGCACCTAATATGCAATAAATATATATAGCCTGTCAAGGATTAGAAATATCCATTCATTCCCTTATTCAACATTTATTGAGGGGCAACTACAAAACTATCTTTAGAAATTTCCAAGATGAATTACACCTATTTCCTGTCTTGAAATAGGTGATATAATGGGAAAGAAGTACAATTAAAAAACAATTTAAATACGCTGTGGCAGAATGTGCACAAAGCATTATGGAGCTATAGGGCATATCACTTAACTTAGCCTGAAGGCCAAGGAGGATTCTTGTTACATGCCTTTTCTGAGCTGCAAAACTAAAAGTTTGAGAAGGTAGTTAGGCTCCAGAAGCAGACAGTAAGAATATAAGAATATACTGCAGAGAGAGTACGAACAAGGGGAAAAGAAACAAAATAGAATATGCAGGGAGCTATAAGCACTCTAGTGTGGCCCTTACTTCAGGGACAGGGCAGGAATGGTTGGTGATGAGGCTGGAGAAAGAAGAAGCAAGATCATAGAGATGCTTAAGTCACGTTGTAGATACTTTAATTTCATACTATGGGGATAGTACATGGGTTTTAAACTGAAATGATTTGGTCAGATGTAGAAGTAAATTATGTATTCCTCTCCTTGAAAATCTTATGGCCCCAGAAATCAAATTTCTCTTTAAAGGATTGCCCTCGGTCCTTGAAGAAATCCAGGGTATAGGGATAAAGAAACAAATGCTTGACATCATACCAATGCTAAGGAGATACCACAGTCTCAAGGAAGAAAAATTCCATGAGAATTATCTTAGTATTCTTTCTCTCTCTCTTTCTCTCTTTCTCTTTCTTTCTTTCGCTCTCTTGCTCTCTCTTAAACAGGACACTTGGGACTGAGAATTCTTGAGTTCTGAGGCTGATCTTTAGAAATATCTATTTTAAGGACTGAAACATTTAAAGAGCAGGACATCTCTATAACAGGTTGGCATGTGTAGGAGGAGTATATTTTGTATACTCTGAACAATCTGAGCAGGATCACTCAAGTGGTCACAAGCAAAGGATGATCATAATTGAAATTAACCTTTTGGGTTTTTCTTAAGGATGTGCCTTTTGGTTGGCATTATAAAATGTTTAACACATGAAAGCACCTTCTTTTGATGTTGCTACAGTGATCACAGAAAAATATAACTCTCCTTGCGGTGAACTAAATGAAGCAAATTACAGTGAGGGCTACAAAGAAGAAAATTACATGTTGTCATCCATCGAGGCAATAGAGTAATAATTTTAATAAAAACTTTCCCTATTTTGTCAGTCACTTTCCTTCTGTGCTGGATGACTAACCATCCCAATGGTCTAGATGGGCTCACATTAAAAGTTTTGTTCTCGGGCAAAAGTTTACTGAGAGCTATCATTGAATTTAACATTCCCACTCATTTGTCAAAAAGTATAATGAAAGTGACACATAATAAACTGGAAGCTGTTGAGAAGATAGAGAAGATAATTTGGAAAAATCTGACCATTCGCTAGATCTCAGATTTCATGTGCCACAGAATAAACTATGAAGATGATTTAACAAAAGCTCCAGTCTCCATCTTGGTCAGTCTCAAGAGGGAAAGTACCATCTACATTTTTAATGGCCTCAACAGACATTTCTGGTGCACCCAAAAGTTTGAGAGTCAGAATGAAAAAAATTACCTGTATCAGTTGGGAAAACTGATTTTAAAATTTTAGAGTGTGAACAAGAATGTTTCTTTGGTGCATGGTTGAACATATACATTTCTAGCATGCTAAATTCTCTTTACAGTATGTGTTTCACCTAGAATTTACAAAGATGAACAGAGAGTAACTAATGTGTTTAAACACTCAATACAATAAGAAAGAAGCTAATAAAAAGTGAAAATTACTGTAGTCTCGCCTGAGAATGCCAAACGCAAATCAGGCAGGCTTTTTGGGACAGAAATGAGATGTGGCTTAGCAAATACTTTGAAAATAGTAAGTTAAATGGAAAAAAAATGAAGTACTTATATATTGAAGTAATCTATTTTCCAAGTATGTAGAAAGAAAACGTACAAAAAGTTATTTTTTATTTTTTTAACGTTTATTTACTTTTGAGAGGCAGTGTGAACAGGGGAGGAGTACAGAGACAGGGATATATAAAATATGAAGCAGGCTCCAGGCTCTGAGCTGTCAGCACAGAGTCTGATGCAGAGCTCAAACTTCGGAACCGCAAGATCATGACCTGTGCTGAAGTTGGATGCTTAACCAACTGAGCCACCCAGGTGTCCTCAAAAGGTGCAAAAATTTATGTTCATTGGGAAAAAATTCAGAAGAGTAATTGCCTCTAAAACCAGATTTTGATAATCTGCAACCATTGGTAGTCTTTTTGTTTTTGTTTTTCTTTAAACCTATATAATATGGAAAAAATTTAAAAAGCTATACTCTAAACAAAAACATGGTTCAAGGTTTTAGTTGTTGGCTCAAAGAAAGCTGACTATGTGCAGTACAGACATTTAACATTGATTATATTGTCATTCAGTGTTTTTGGAAACCATTCTTTCCCAGTATTTAAACTTTTCTAAGTAACACTGTGAAATTTCCACCTGTCTCCTCAGAAATAGTCCATAACATTAAATAACTCAGAGAACTTAAGGAAAGTATGCATTAACCTGTGACATCTGGTTTGTTTAATGACCCCATAAATGCCATGAGCCTATCACCTTAAACTGATGAGGTTTACATAACCCTACATGAGCTATCAGGGCATTGCAAAAGGGACCAGGGGGACTAGAAGGCACACATTTTCACAGTTAACTCCCGCTCAGCTCAAAAAGTCAGTGTCCTGACAGATTTTTTTAGATATATGCTTCCCCGGGGCTATTGCAAACTTCTTGCCTCTGCTCTTCTGATTCAGTGGCTCATCTCTCAAATACAGTGGATAACTTTTTGAGTGCACAGAAACAAAATACGGGGTTCAAAACTTTGCTAAAATCATGGACTGTCAGAATGATTTCCCTCACCAGGCCAGCAAAGTCGATCATTTTGTGTTGAAGTGAAATGCAGCCAGCCCTGTGTTTCTACTAGAGTAACCAGTAGGAAGATACACTGGACACTACATTTACTACTGCTAAGGTAAAAAGCAGAGTGCATCAAAGCATCAGTTTAATGTTAGAACTGGGTTCAAATTCTGACCCTAATATGCATTCTCCATGTAACCTTAGCTATGGTGTCTAAGACTTTTTCCTCATCCAAAAATGTTGATTTATGTATCTTGATGATTTTTTGTGATGATTAAGTGTTATAATTCATTTAATACCTGTGAGTAAAAAATCTGTAGCCAGAATCATTTATTCCAGATATATTTACTAATTACCTCCTTGGTATATTAGGGATGGCACGTCTTATCAGAGTTCCTTCTGAGCACCTGTGAAATTTTGAGGATCCCTTTACAAGGCCCTGAGGATCATATAGTTTATATTTAAGTACAACTAATCTTTAAAGAATGGGGAAGGGAAAAGGAGTCAAACTGTCACATGCAAAGATTTCCAGGAAGTTATGGGAGACAATAAATTTATAGTAACAAAAGATGACAAAAGTAGGTCACCTTTTCAACTATACTGAAACCCACAGAAAAAAAGCAGAGAAGAGGGAATGTTAGAATTTTTCAGAATTAGAGTACTGTTTCTTGTTTTGCTTTTCCAGGCAGTTATAAGATCCAAAAAGAAGTGAGGCCGTTGATGGTGTTGTAAGAAAGCAATTCAAGTCACACAAAAGAAATATTGAAAGTGGAATATTAGAGTTTAAAATGTTGAATTAGAACAGTTGAGAAAAATGAGCAGTTTCTAGTATTTGACCATGGGTATGGATGATTTGAGTAAACAAGAGTTGCTGGTTCTTGAGTTAAGGAGATTAAGACATTTTAAGGGAAATCAAGAAGACTAGGTGTTTATTCACATAGATGTCAAAGTCACTTAAGTTTGAGGTTAGAGATGTATAGACACTCTGAGTCAGTCCACTGCATCCTTCAATGGCTATAGATTTTACCAGGTTGGTAAATAAGAGTATTGAGGAGCGACAGCAAGATTATATATATTCTAATGAGTATCACAAAGCTCAAAAGAAAAGGTATAACTTGATATTGAGGAACAGAAGCTAAGTGAATGCTGACACCACCACTGTCAACATGACCATCAACACCATGTTGATCAGTGATGGGATGAACTGAGCTGAATGGACCCAATAATACAGGAGAAAATTAACAGCCAAGGAAAACTGGAATAAGCAAATGGTGAAATAGTTGAGCATGTAGGAAAGTTTGTTTACCATAAAAGGGCCATTTCATAGGCCAGAGAGAAGAGTTAGAAGGGAAAGGAACATTTTTTTTAATGGATTAAAAAAGAAGATCTATAGAATGTACAGGAAAAGGTTACAAGAGAATATAGGCATCAGGAAAGGAGGCATTTGAGATGGTATCTCAGGATGTGGTATGTAGAAGAATGGCTTAATTTCTAGGATCCCAAAAGAATACTGTTTTTTTTCAGTTTCTGAAGTCCGGGTGGTTCCGGTGGCTTGCTTATTTGCAGACAGTGTATTATATTAGATCTCCCAGTGCTTGCTAGCCATGCAACTTCATTGAAGTTACTTGATCTTCTTAGGTCTTGGTTTAATAATCTGTAAGACGATCAAGTCCACAGGTCCATCCTAAAGCTGTAGGATTGAATGACACAATGTGTAAAGTATTGCGATTTAGACATAGCACAAAATAAACTAAATGTGTATGGCTCTGTTTTTGTCTGTAAAAGAATGTGATGGTGTAGACTGGCCACCTTTGCAAAGGAAAGCAAGGTAGTGATAGAGAGGGAAAGGGTACAAACGAGATTATTTTCCAAGACTGCTCCCTTTATACCTACAAACAAACCACCCTGAATTTAGTGACATTAATAAAAACAATAAATTTTTTTTTCTCTCCTAGTTCTAAGGTTTATTGCCCTCAGGGAGGCTTCTCTCTCTTAGGCTCCCTCATGTAACTAAAGTCAGGTAGTGACTATAAAGTTCATTTTTTGTTTCCTAAGTTTTATATATACAAAATTATCACAAAGATCTTAGAAAGTTCCCATATACCCCACACCCAATTTCCACTACTATTAACCTCTTACATTAGTATGGTACATTTCTCAAAACTAATGAATTGATAATTGTACATTATTATTAACTAAAGTGCATAATTAATTTAAATATTCTCAGTTTTTCTCTAAGGTCCTTTTGTTCCAGGATCTCATCCCAGATACCACATTACATTAGGCATAATGGTTACATCCCCTTAAACTCTTCTTGGCAGCAAAAGTTTCTCAGACATTCTTTGCTTTTGATGACTGTGTCAGTTTTAAGGATTGTTGATCAGGTATTTTTTATAATGGTCCTTAGTTGGGGTTTATCCAAGGTCTTTCTTACTCTTGATGTTACCTGTATTCATTTCTATTACTGCCACAATAAATTACCACAAACTTAGAAGCTTAAACAACCAAAAGTTATTTTTACATTTCTATAAGTTACAAATCCAACCTGGGTCTCACTAAGCTAAAATCAAAATATTACAGGAGCTGCATTCTTTTCCAGAGTCCCTAGCATAGTGCAGCTTGTCTTGCCTTTCCAAGTTCTGGAAAGGTTCTACAGGCTGCCGGCATTCCTGGTCTCTGGGTTCCCTCCATCCACCCAACAGGCAGCATACTGTATCTCACCATACCTTAGTTTCATACTCGCATGTCCCTCAGACATTCCTTTTCTCCTTCTTTCATATTTAAGTACCCTTGTGATTACATTAGGCTCATCTGAATGATAAAGGATAGTCTTCCTATCTTAATGTCAACTGATTAGCAACTCTAATTTCATCTGCAAACCTTAATTTGTCCCCTTGTTATAAACTATAACATATTCACATGTTCTGGGGTATAGAAGAGACATTTTTGAGGTCATTCTGTCTAGCATATTAATCTTGATTAATGAGATGGTATTTTTTTTCTCCTTTTCCATAATCTACTCTCTGAAAGAAAGTCACAAGGCACAGTCCACTCGGTATAAGGAGTGGGGAAATGATTCTATACCTCCACAAGGGCAGAGAATCTACATAAAATATTTGGAAACTTTTATCTATTTTCTCCCTTTAAAGTGTTAAACATTATTCATCATTATGACATCATGGATATTTATTTTATACTTTGGATTATAATCTAATTCTATTTAGTTTGCTTTGTTTCTCAAGTTTTTCCAGCTAGGGTTTTGGAAGCTCTTTAAGGGTGACACTTGCTTCCCCTTGGCATACCCTCATAATTATGGAGGGGTTTTTGTTGTTTTTCATTTGTTGGGTTTTGTTTTGTTATTGCCTGTTTTGAGCACATTCTCACTTACAAGTTGCTCTAGGTTTGTTTTGTATGCTTCCTGCTCCATTGCAAGAATTAGTCATTTTTCTAAGGAGCTCCCGCTCCTCTTATTGAAGGCCAGACTCTGGGTGCTAGGAGTGTTTGTTGCTATTAGGGTGCCATTGCTTCTAGGACCTCTGAGCTGGAGCATGGTGCATGAAGAGCAATATGTGTGCACTAGCCTATGCATATGAAGATATTTATAAGTATTTTTATAATTACCTGTATGTACATTAAGCTATGAGTTGATACTGACATCTTCAAGTCTAGTTACGTGGATCTTCTAACATCCTCCCTTTGCTTATCTGTAGCTTCCCACTTCAATATTGAGAAGCTTTACTCCACCACCCCCTTTTATTTCCTTAATTGTTCAATTTCATCATACATATAAAGTGCAGTTGGAATTGTCAGCCCATGGGAATAAACTTGAACAACTAGAGTACATTTCTTAAAGCACAGCTCCTTTTGCCTCTAGTCTAATATACTCCACTAATTTCCAAAGTTACTTAAGTTATCAACTTGTTCTCTCACCCCATTCAGTGAGGTTGTGTCATATTTGTAATACAGGTAGATTTTTTTTGTCACATTAAGCATTTCATCCTGCGATTCCCCTAAACCCTGGAATTACAAACATTTGCCTACGTTGAGGTTCACTGTTTGTGCTATAAAGTTCTGTGAGTTTCAGCAAATGCTCGGTGTCCTGTATTTACCGTTAGAATATCAATCACATCAATTTGACCACCCTAAAAATGGACCTGTTTTTCACTCAACTCTTAACCCTTGAACTCCTCACAACGAATGATATGTCTACCCTTTCTGGTTTTTCCTTCCCAGAATGTTATCTAATTGGTAATATATAGTATGTAACTTTCTAAGACTGGTTTATATTACTAGCAACATGAATTTAAGATTTATATTACTGAATGGCTCAATAGCTCATTTCTTTTCTTGCTAAGTGTTATTTCATCATATGGATATACCACAATTTATCCATTCACCTATTGTAGGACATTTTGGCTGCTTCCAGTTTTGGTGATTATGAATAAATTTACTATAAAGATTCATCTGCAGGTTTTTGTGTAGGCATAGGTTTTCATATCAATTGGGTAAATAGATAGGAACACAACTGCAGCATTGTATGGTAAGGCTATGTTCACCTTTGTAAGAAACTCTCAAACTATCTTCTAAATTCATGATACCATTTTGAAAGTTCCTGCTGTTCTGTGTCTTTACAAATATAAGTATTCTCAATGTTTTTAGATCTGGGCCAGTCTATTAGATATGTAGTATTCTTTCACGGTTGTTTTAATTTGTAGTTCCTTAATGGCAAACGATGTTGAGACTTTCTTTACATGCTTACATTGAGATTTTTCTATCTTCTTTGATGAGGTGTCTTTTCAGACCTCTTGCTCATTTTTTATTGAGTCATCTGTTTTCTTATTGCTGAGTATTAATAATTCTTTGTTATTTTGGAAATGAGTTGTTTCATTTTGTTTTTTGTGAGTTTTTTTTCAGACCTATGTTCTGCAAATATTTTCTCCCAGTCTTTGGCTTGTCTTTTCATTCTCTTAATAGTGTTCATATGCAGAGAATAAATTTATTTTTATTTTAATGAAGGACTACTTTGCAATTTTTATCCCATGAATTATGCTATTGGTATTATACTTTAAAACTCCTTGCCAACCCAAGGCCATGTAGATTTGTTCTAGGTTTCCATCAGAAATGTCATTGTTTTCAATTTCACATCTAGGTCTATGATTCACTTTGAGTTAAATTTGTATGAGGTATAAGGTAACATCTGGGGCGCCTGGGTGGCTCAGTCGGTTAAACATCCAACTTCAGCTCAGGTCATGATCTCACACTCTGTGAGTTCGAGCCCCATGTCGGGCTAGCTGACAGCTCAGAGCCTGGAGCCTGCTTCGGATTCTGTGTCTCCCCCTCTCTCTGTCCCTCCCCTGTCTGTGCTCTCTGTCTCTCAAAAAATGAATAAATGTTGGGGCGCCTGGGTGGCGCAGTCGGTTGAGCGTCCGACTTCAGCCAGGTCACGATCTCGCGGTCCGGGAGTTCGAGCCCCGCGTCAGGCTCTGGGCTGATGGCTCAGAGCCTGGAGCCTGTTTCCGATTCTGTGTCTCCCTCTCTCTCTGACCCTCCCCCGTTCATGCTCTGTCTCTCTCTGTCCCAAAAATAAATAAACGTTGAAAAAAAAAATTTTTAAAAAAAATAAAAAAAAAATGAATAAATGTTAAAAAAAAAAAACTTTTTTAAGGTAACGTTTTTTGCATATGGACTTCCAATTGCTTCAGCACCATTTGTTTAAAAGACCATTATTAGTCCTTTGAATGACACTAATACCTGTTGTCAAAGATCAGTTCACTATATCTGTATCTATTTTTAGGTTCTCTATCTGTTCCATTGATGTATATGTCTTTTTCTTCAATTATCAAACCATATTGATTCTGCTAACCTTATAATAATAGTTCTTGAAATCAAGTAGTATGAGTCCTCCAACTGTATCCATCATCAGTATTATTTCAGGTATTCTATGTCCTTTTCCTTTCTGTATAAACTTTAGAAGAATTTTGCTTCTAAGAAAGAACTTTCTGGGAACTTAACAGAGATTACATTGAATCTACATATCAAGTTGTGAATACATGAAGTTTTAACAATCTATATTACCCAGTAATTCTAGTAATTCAGGGGTGGGAGAGGACATCTTTCTGATCTTAAGGAAAAAATGTTGAGTTTCTTAAAAATAATCATGTTAGTTGTAGGGTTTTTATATCAATTCTTTATGTGAGGAATATAAAGAAGTTCAATTCATAGCTTGTCAAAGTCATTTTGTTTTCATTGTCTACTGGTTGATACTTGTGGATTGGGATCTCAGCCAGGGGTTGTCACAGGAACACATATGTGTAACCTCTCCAAGTGCCCTGGGCTTCCTCACATCTCAGTAGCTGATTGCTAAGGAGAGCCGGATGGAGACTATCTCAACTTGAATGGCCTACCCTTAGAGGGCATGTAATGTCATGCCTTCTATTTATTATAAGCAAGTCACTAAAGTTAGTCAATAGCCAAGGAAAAAGGGACTAAACTCCATCTGTTAGTGGAAGATTATCAAAGAAATTGTGGAAACATTTAAAAACTCTCCACAATGACTCACATCTCAAAGTTGGAAACATTAGCATGAGTCCTTTCTGTGAAATAAAAATACTGGCTAATGGACTGACTAGTCATGTCTGATTTTAGTTGTGTTTCTGGGGCCTCTCAGCACAGGTGTCTATGTTAGTCTCTGTCCATACTTTTCAAGTCAGATGAGCACTAGGAAAGCAAACAAGAACAGGATATGGCCCTTAGAAGTGATGGCACTGTACACAAATACAAGAGAAAGAGAGGTAATGGAAGAAAAATTCAAGGACCAAGAAAGACTCCTTGGGAGTTTCAAATTCTGGTATCATCTATGTGTTTCCTTCTCCTAAAGAAATACTAATGTATGATGCATACTAATTTTTTTAAATTGGAGGTGAATTAGTCTCTCAACTGTGTGACTGTTGGACAAAGTTGTTATTTAATTGATGTTTCTGATTGCATCAAGTTGATACAATCAAGGTACAGTCTGATAGGCTGAAAATGAATATCTAAAATAACTAATCTTTCATATTTCAAATGTATTCTTGTACCTATTTTGTCCTAAATTTTTTATGATTTATCCTCTGTTATGACAACTTAGCACTGGTTGATACAGCTAGATTTAATGTTGCTTTGTTTTAACTGGTGATTTATTTTCTGCTTAAAACAGTATTCTTTAAAATAGAAGTATCACAAAATTTGGAACATAGAAAATGAAAGTCCCACATAGATCTTCTGCTGGAGAAAACTAATATTAACTCATTGGTGTACAATCTATGTGTTTTAATGCACATAGAAATAGTTATAAAGACCCCACTTTTACAATCCAAAAAAACCCTCTACATACTTACTTCATTGTAGGAAAATTTGTATATGTGCAAAATAGGAGTCTTAAAAACATAATCCTATTTGATTAATGTACATAGAACCATACAATAAATAGAATATATAGAATATTTCCATCATACCAGTATCCAAGTAAATTTTTGTCCCCATATTCTGATTTTTACTAATATACAAAAGATTGCCTATTCTTGAATTCATATAAAAGATAGCAAACAATATGCATATTTTATTTTCTTTCTCTCAAATAATGTTTTTGAAATTCATGTCTGTTGTGTGTATCAGTAGCTCAGATTTTCTTACTGTTGAGAAGCATTCTATTTCATGAATATAAAATAATTTCTATCCATCATTCTAATAACGGATATATGAGTTGTTTCCAAGTTTTGACTATTATAAGTAATAGCAAAAATTGCTGCCAAGCATTTTCCAAAGTGATGATACCATTTTACCCTTTCACCTGCAATATATGAGTGTTCTCTTGTCCCATATCCATGGCAACTTTTTATATTGGCAGTCTTTATTTCAACTGTGGTAAAGTACATATAACATAAAATTTACCATAAGTGACCTTGAGTACATTCAGCGTTGTGCAACCACCACCGCTCTATTTCCAGAATGTTTTCACCACTTGAAATCCCAGTCCCATTAAGCAGTTACTTCCAATCTTTGTCTACCCCCCAAACCCTTTATAATTTCTGTCCCAATCTCCCTCCATTCTCTTTCCTGAACTCCAAGTATGTAAAGATAGACTCCTAATAGCGCCTGATAAGCTACTGAGGCTGTATTCCTGTTTTTTAATCTTTTTTTGCAGGGAGGTATTCTGATGGAATTTTTTTAAATATATTTGTCTTTAAGACCCTTGATTATTTGGCCTCCATTCTGCTAAGTCCACTACTTAAATTTTTCAGATATAATATTCAGTGCTAGGATTTTTATTTGATTCTTATTTATATTTCTCATTCCTCTGCTGAGAGGTTTATTTACTCATGATATCCATTTTTTATTTAAGTCCTTCAATGTTTATAATAATTACATTAACATCTTTGCCTGCTAATTGGAACATGTGGGTCATTTTGAGCATCTGTTTCTATTACCTTCTTTTGTTTTATCTTGTGCCATCTATTCTTCCCTACACTTCTAAAACATTTTTTAATGTTTCTATTTTATTTTTAAGAGAAATAGAATGGGAGCAGGGGGTGGGGGTCAGAGAGAGGGAGACACAGAATCTGAAGCAGGCTCCAGGCTCAGCTGTCAGCACAGAGCCCGATGCGGGGTTTGAACTCAAGAACCTCGAGATCAGGACATGAGATGAAGTCGGACACTTAACCGACTTAGCCACGCAGGTGCCCCCTAAAAATATTTTTAAATGATGTTCTGAACATTGTGGTTGATGTTATAGAAAATCTGAATGCTGTCTTCCTTAAACAGTATCAGATTTAGTTTAGTCAGGCAGATCAATAACTACCAAATAATTCATTTTAACTTGTCAGAATGTTGTGTGAATGTGTTGTCTTATTTTTTCTCATTTGTTTGTAAGTTCTACAGCTCACAGCCAAGGACACATGGACAACCACTAAGCAGAGTTCTTCGCCCCCTTCTTTGTGCACTTTTTTTCTCTTTTGTGCCTTGCCGAGACAATTCCAGTGACATCAGCAGCTTCTCAGATATCTGCCCCTCAGCTTAGCCAGGCTTCTGTACTCTGTTTTGTCTCCTTCTCCTTGTGGCGTAGTTGAGAAAGGTACCACAGGCAGAAAGCAAGGAGACCTGGTATGTCTTCTTTCTCTGGACAGTCAGACTTACATATAGCCTGTGTCTGATGTGTGTAAGCAGTTGTCTTAAAATTCTGTCCAGTTTTGTAGTTTTTGCCGGAGAAAAAGCAAGTCTAGTGTTCATTACTACATAATGGGTAAGAGAAGTCTTGACTTAAGGACCTTTTATTATTTAACAACCACACTGTATTATAAAATGATAATAATTGATATTTATAAAAACATTTTCCCTACCCTTACAATATTTTTGTTCCAGGGTGATAGGTATTTTTAAAGCTTTGTTGTATATTTTTTCATAATATTTCTATGAAGGATATTGTTGGTTAAGTATAAATTTAGGAAAGTAATTAGAACCTCCTTGAAGGGCAGTAATTATATTCTGCAGCAGTAAAATGGTAAAAAGAGTTATTAAATATTGGAGTGGTATGTTAAAATGATTAGGATGATAACAGGGGAAGTAGTGTTATAGAAGACAATATAAAAAAATATATTGAAGGAGACCTACAGTGAGGAAGTTTACTGCAAGCTCTAAGTAACATAATGGTGTGGGAATTGAAAAAATTTGAAGGTAATAGATGAGATGGCCCTAGTGGCTCAGTGTGTGTGTGTGTGTGTGTGTGTGTGTGTGTGTGCACGCGTGCACGTATAATATGTGAATTTATTTACCACACTTCATTTTGAAAACTTGTTTTACCTAAAGGTTATAGAGATGTGGACAATATCATGGAATAAAAACAGATTACTAAATCAAGAGTGAGGAAGAATTTAGGTCAAAACATTAAAATTCATAAATTTGGCTATGAGATTCCTAGTAAGCAAAGGAAAGAAGAAAAGAGAGGGGCATCTGGGTGGCTCAGTTGATTAAGCATCCAACTTCAGCCTAGGTCATGATCTTGCTGTTCTGAGTTTGAGCCCCGCATCGGGCTCTGTGCTGACAGCTCAGGGCCTGGAGCCTGTTTCAGATCCTGTGTCTCCCCCTCTCCGACCTTTCCCCACTCACTGTCCGTCTCTTTCTCTCTCAAAAATAAATAAACTCTAAAAAAGCTAAAAAAAGAAACAAAAAGGGAACACAATATCCATAATGCTGAAAGAAAATGTACATGTTCAGGAGGACACTGCTAGTGTTTTGGTTCTAAAGCAAAAGGCAAGTTTTATAATGGGCTCTTACAGAGGTACCACATTTAAGCATTGATATTAAAGAGAAGGGTACAATTTGTTCAAATAATATAAGTACATCTTCTGACACTCAGGGATACTGTTCTTTCCTTTACATTGTTCATCTATTGCATCGAAAATACATTGGTAAATATATGATTTATTATAAAAATATTGGGTAGTATGGTGTCCTTGATCTTGATCTGTAATAATGGTCCTTAATATTACTTGCAAATATACTTCAGCTTTTTTTTTTCATATTCAGCTGTATTCATTCTCTTCTATTTGTAAATCTGTATATCATGTCAATGAAGGGATGGATGGATGTATAGATTAGGAGGATGAAAAGCATTCAAATCCTAAATAATGACTTCTGTGTTCGAAACAAAAAATGTATTTCTTGCAATGACAAATGTCATTTACCAGTATGCCATTTGACCAAATGGGAGATTTAGGAACAGTAATCTTCCATGAAGATACTGGACGAAAGCTTATAATTGACCTTTTTGATATTTATTATAGTTCAGTCTTTCTGCTTCCTAGCTTTCTTTAAACTCTGAAACGTTGGGACTATGCTAATCTCAACAGGAACTTTATAGCTTTGCCTTCCCAATATAAGAACATATTTGCATAGCATGAACTTTATATTGACTCTTATGATTCCTCAATAAATGTCTTTGATATATTTAAAAATGAATAAAATCCATCTCACACGAAACTGAGATGGAAAATTAAAGACAAATTTTGATTTTTGTTAATTCTAACCTTAAAAGGCACCATCTTAGTAGAACTAAAAAAACTTTTAAAACTTCCAGCTTCCACATTTCTTGCTCATGATCTCTAAATGAGTAATCTTACACTGGGAAGTAGTGATGAACATTGATTTTAATTATTTTGTTCACATATGTCTTTTATTACCCATCACACATGAAGATGAGTTAGTTCAGTTTATGGAGAAAATTAAATGACAGCTGAAGTTCAAAACACCACAAAGAGATTAAGTAAAAAAGGAAATGGCAGATATTATTAATCGCAGACAAGTTTTCACCAACCTTTTTATGTGCAAGTTTCTATTTTAAAAATGTGCTTCAAATGACCTCATTCTCATAATTGTAGAAACTAATTGAAAAAGCAAACTATAAAGCAGTTTATGTCATGAAAAACTGACTAGACAAGACACATGGGAGAGACACAGGAGTTACGATGTAAGACTGCAGTTGACGCTGTTCCTGGTTAGACTAAACAAATGTGATTTTTGAACTATTTTTTTCTCAAACTCTGATAGAATGATTCTATGAATACGTTTCATAGAACATAAGCAATAATTGAATGTATGGCAAATTACTCTGTTGAGGATTTTTTTAACTCTATTGGTGGATATTTTATTTGACTTGGATATCTCTAGAGTGATAAGTATATTTTGGCCCCTTGATTAACTAGGTTATAAGCAAGATTGATAACATTATGAAACAACTCATATTTTCCATTTTCTGGAATATTATATGGACTTTTCATTTAAAATAATTGAAAAATTTATTTGTTAAATGATCTACGGACATTGCTTGCCTGATTATAATTCTTTAGTAAATTCTTTGTTTAGACATGAACTTGGGGGGGGACGTTAATTCATAAGTTGGGTTTTATATTCAGTTTTGGTCATTTATGTTTTCCTAGAAAATTACTAATTTAATAAACCTTTAAAATGTGTATCGGCATAGAATAGTATTTTTTTTATGTTTATTTATTTTTGAGATAGGGAGGCAGAGAGAGAGGAAGAGGGAGAATCCTAGGCAGGCTCTGCACTGTCTGCACAGACCCTGACAGAGGGCTCAAACTCACAGACCTGTGAGAGTATGACCTGAGCCAAAACCAAGAGTCAGATACTTAAGCAACTGAGCCATGCAGGTGCCCCTAGAATAGTATTGCTTAAAAAAAAAAAAAAGAAAAGAAAAAAGAAAAAGAAAAGAAAAAAATCAAAGATACTGGATTCAGGAATTATTAACAGATGTACCAGGAAGGGCACCTGGGTGGCTCAGTTGGTTGAGCATCCGACTTAGGCTCAGGTCATGATCTCACGACTTGTGAGTTCAAGCCCCACATCTGACAGCACAGAGCCTGGAGCCTGCTTCAGATTTTCTGTCTCCCTCTCTCTCTCTCTCTGCCCTCCCTCGCTTGTGCTGTCTCTCTCTCTCTCTAAAAAATAAATAAACATGAAAAAAATTTAAAAAACCCGGATGTACCAAGAAATAGGTATTTTTAATAAATTTGCATATTAGGCTAATTAGAAATCAGCAATATGTCTTAACCTATATTTTATTCTGAAAAATCCCATAGTCAGAGTGTCTCCTTACTTTTGTTTAATCTTGTATTTCCCAAACATTCTTGAACATTGACACTTCTTCCACCATACAAAAGCATTCTTATACATATACTACAAAGCAAAGCTTTGTGGCACATTGACTTAGAAACACTAGCATACAGATATGAAGTTATCTCCCATAGTTATCTCTTATGCATTGCTTTTATAATTGTAAAACATTAAATATTTCAAACTATATCCAAATATACATGTGCATAAATTTAGTGAAAATCTTGATTTCTCACCCTCCATTTATGCTTCGTTTTTACAGAATTCTAAATAAATGATTATTTGCTTTTCTTTCTTAAAAAGTAATATATTAAACATATAAATTCCTAGCTGTGGATTTTAATATATAATTTACATTGTCTTATTTACAGTTTTTCCAAATTCTCTGTTGTAGTTCCTGATTTGAAATAATAATTGAGGGGCGCCTGGGTGGCGCAGTCGGTTAAGCGTCCGACCTCAGCCAGGTCACGATCTCGCAGTCCGTGAGTTCGAGCCCCGCGACAGGCTCTGGGCTGATGGCTCGGAGCCTGTTTCTGATTCTGTGTCTCCCTCTCTCTCTGCCCCTCCCCCGTTCATGCTCTGTCTCTCTCTGTCCCAAAAATAAATAAACGTTGAAAAAAAATTAAAAAAAAAAGAAATAATAATTGAGACTGTGTCTTTTCTTAGCCGTGCATGAATATGTCTTACATAAACTTTTTAAAATTAATATCCAGTTTGTTACACTATAATTAGAGATTACACCTGTATACATGTGACTTAAAAAAATTGAGTA
The DNA here is from genome assembly GCF_022079265.1 of Lynx rufus. Classification (NCBI taxonomy): domain Eukaryota; kingdom Metazoa; phylum Chordata; class Mammalia; order Carnivora; family Felidae; genus Lynx; species Lynx rufus. Next base: position 102,134,803 of record NW_025814889.1, read on the forward strand.
CAGTAACACACAAAGTTACATTGGTTTCAAGTGTACAGCTTAGTGATTTGACAAGTTTACATTGTGCTATGTTCACCAAAAGTATAGCTGACATGTGTCCCATTACATCACTATTACAGTATCATTGACTGTATTCCTTATGTTCTATTTTTATTCCTGTGACTTCTGCCATAACTGGAGGCCTATATCTCCCTCTCCCCTTCACCTCTTTTAATCAGCCTCCCACCCTTCTCCCCTCTGGCAATCATTAAATCTCTGTATTTATAGTACTGATTCTTCTTTTTTTATTATTCACTTTTTAAGATTCCATTTGTAAGTAGAATCTCATACTATTTGTCTTCTCAGACTGATTTATTTCACTTAGCATAATATCTTCAATTCCCTCAGAGCTTGATCTCATTCTTTTTAATGGCAGTGTAATATTCCACTGTGTATACTTTAGTTTCCTTATTCATCCGTCTACTGATGGACATCTTATGTTGATTCCATGTCTTGGCTATAGTAAGTATACTGGAATATACATAGAGACACATATATATTTTCAAGTTAGTGTTTTTGGCTTCCCTGGGTAAATACCCAAAAGTGGAATTGGCAAATCATATGGTATTTCTACTTTTAACTTTTTGAGGAAACTCCATAGTATTTTCCACTGCGTCTATGCCAGTTTATGTTTCCATCAACAGTTCACAAAGTTCCTTTTTCTCCACATCCTTACCAGCACTTGTTGTTTCTTGTCTTCTTGGATTTTAGCTGTTCTAATGGGTGTGAAGTGATATCTCATTGTGGATTTTGTTTGTATTTCCCTGATGATGAGTGGATGCTGAACATCTTTTCTTGGTCTCTTGGCCATCTTTCTTGGTCTTCTTTGGAAAAATGTCTACTCAAGTCCTCTACCCATTTTTTTAATAGGACTGTTTGGTTTTGATGTTGAGTTACAGAAGTTCTTTATCTATTTTGGGTACTGTCTCTTTATAGGATATGCCATTTGCCAATATTTTCTTCCATTCAGTAGGTTGCCTTGTTTTCTTCATGATTTCCTTTGCTGTGTAAAGCTTTTTATTTTGATGTGTTCCCAATAGTTTATTTTTGCTTTTACTTCCCTTGCTTTAAAAGATATATCTAAAAAAAGTTTGTATGGCTGATGTCATAAGATAAATTACTGCCTGTGTTTTCTTCTGGGATTTTTATGGTTTCATGTCTCAGATTTAGGTCTTTAATCCATATCACATTTATTTTTGTGTATGGCGTTAGAAAGTAGTTGAGTTCCATTCTTTTGTATTTAGCTGTCCAGTTTTGTCAGCACCATTTGTTGAAAAGACTGTCTTTTCACCCATTGCATATTCTTGCCTTCTTTGCTATAGATTAATTGATGATACAAATGGGACTTTATTTCTGGGCTTTCTATTCTGTTCTGCTGATCTATGTGTCTCTTTATGCCAGTATCATACTGTTTTAATTACTACAGCTTGTAGTAAACCTTGAAATCTGGAATTACGGTACCTCCAGCTTTGATACTCATTCTCAGGATTACTTTGGCTATTCAGGATCTTCTGTGTTTCCTTATAAATGTTAGTATTATTTGCTCTAGTTCTGTGAAAAATGTTATTGGTATTTTGGTAGGGATTGCATTGAATCTGTAGATTGCTTTGGGTAGTAAGGACATGTTGACAATATTAATTCTTCCCAGCCATGAGCATGGAAGATCTTTCCATTTGTTTTATCTTGAGTCTCTTTTATTAGTGTTTTATAGTTTTCAGAGGACCAGTCTTCCACCTCTTTGATTAAGTTTATTCCTAGGATATTCTTTTCAGTACACTTATAAATGGTGTTTTTTTTTTCTTTCTATGACTTTGTGGTTAGTTATGGAAAACTACCAATTTGGGGATATTAATTTGGTATCATACCATTTTATAAATTCATTTTTTTACTGCTAGTAGTTTTGGTAGTGTCTTTAGGATTTCTATGTATAGTATGTTGTGTTGTCTGTTAGTGACAATTTAACTTTTTTTTTTTAACCCATATGAATGTCTCTTACTTCTTTTCTTGAAGTTGCTAGGACTTCTAGTACTAGCTTAATAGAAGTGGCTAGAATGGGTCTTGTTCCTGACCTTACAGGGAATGCTGTCAGTTTTTCACCATTGAGGAGGATGTCATCTGCAGATGTTTTATATATGGCCTTTATTATGTTGGGGTATGTTCTCTCTAGCCCCATTTTGTTGAGATTTTTCACCATGAATGGATGCTGAATCTACTCAGATGCTTTTCATACATCTATTGAGATGATCATATGATTTTTATCTTTTTATTGATGTAGTCATTGATTGATTTGCAAATATTGAACTCTCTTTGCATTCCAGGAAGAAATCACACCTATTCATGGTGAATTACCTTTTAAATGTATTCTTGTATGCAATTTGATACTATTTTGTTGATGATTTTTGCATCTATTTTTATTGGGGATATTGGCCTATAGTTTTCTTTTTTGGTCTGATCGTGGTATCAGGGTAATGCTGGACTTGAGGAATGTATTTAGAAGCTTTCCTTCATCTTCAATTTTTTGGAATAGTTTGAGGAGAATAGGTATAAACTCTTCTTTAAATGTATGATAGAATTGACTTGTGGATCCATCTGGTCCTTGACTTTTATTATTTGGTGTTTTTGGATTGCCAATTGAATTTTATAACTTGTAGTCTGTCTGTTCAGATTTTCTGTTTTTCCTGGCTCAGTTTTGGAAAATTATGTATTTTTAGGAAATTATCCATTTCTTCCAGGTTATCCAATTTGGTCGCATGTAATTTTTTAGAGTGTTCTCATATAATACTTTGTATTTGTATGATGTCAATTGTTATTTCTCCTCTCTCATTTGTGATTTTATTGTGTCCTTTCTCTTTTCTTCTTGATGAATCCAATTCATCACAATTTTAATTTTGTGTATCTTTTCAAAGAATCAGCTCTTGGTTTCATTTTTTTTAGTCTAAATCACTTATTTTTGTTCTGATCTTTATTATATCCTTCCTTCTTGTCTTGGGCTTTGTTCTTTTTCTAGTTTCTTTAGGTATAAGGTTAGATTGTTTGCGCTGTTTTTTTTTTTTCCTCTTTCTTGATGTAGGCCTGTGTTGCTATATACTTTCCTCTTAGAACTGTTTTCATGGTATCCCAGAGATTTTTGGATGTTGTGTTTTCATTTTCATATGTCTTCATTAATTTGTTTCTTCTTTGGTTGTTTCATGACCCATTTGTTGTTTAGTATCATATTGTTTGGTGTTCGTGTGTTTATATTTCTTTCAGTTTTTTTCTTGTGCTTTATTTCTACGTTCATACCATTGTGGTCAGAAATGATGCATGGTATGTTTTCAATCTCCTTAAATTTACTGAGGCTTGCTTTATGGCCTAATATGTGATTATTCTAGAGACTGTTCCATATGCACTTGAAAAGAATGTGTATTCTGTTTGGGGATGGAATGTTTTGTATATATCTGTTTTGTCCATCTGGCCCAATGTGTCATTCAAAGACATTGTTTCCTTATTAATTTTTGTCTGGATAATCTATCCAGCAATGTAAGTGGAGTGCTAACATCTCCTACTATTATTGTATTACCATCAGTTTATCACTTTATGTCAGTTACTCTTTGCTTTATGTATTTAGGTTTTTCAGTGTTAGGTATGTAGATATTTGTCATTGTTATATCTTTGTGTTGGACTGATCCTTTTAGCATTATGTAATCCCCTTCTTTGCCTCTTGCTATGGTCTTTGTTTTAGTCTATTTTGTTTGATATAACTGTTGTTATCCTAGCTTTTTTGCCCTTCCCTTTGCATGGTGAGTGTTTTTCCAACCCTTTAATTTCAGTCTGTATGTGTCTTTAAGTCTGAGGTGTATACCTTGTAGGCAGCATATAGATGGTTCTTGTTTTTGTAATCCATTCAGCCACTCTGTGCCTTTTGGAGCATTTCAGTCATCTACCTTTAAAGTAATTATCAATAGATATGTACTTGTTGCCATTTTAAAAATTTGTTTTCCAGTTGTTTTTGTAGTCCTTCTTCCTTTCTTCTTCTGTTGCTCTCTTTGTGATTGATTATTGTGGTGTTTTACTTTTATTTGCCTTCCTCATTATTTCTTACATATCAATCATAGGTTTTGAGTTTGTGATAACCAGGAGATTCATATATCACATTTTAAGTAAATAGCAATCTATATTAATATGATGGTCTTTTAAGTTGAAATACATTCTTAGAAAAGAAAATACGGTCTTTTTCTTTTCCCCCTTCTCTTCCCTTTTTACCCTTCTTCACATTTTATATATATGTTCTCATACTTTACATCTTTTTATTCATATTTTTCTTATGTCTAATTATTCCATTACTTTCCACTTAAAGGAGTCCCTTTAACATTCCTTATAAGACTGATTTAATTGTGATGAACTCCTTTATCTTTTGTTTGTCTGGGAAACTCTTTATCTCTCTTTCAATGCTGAAGGATAGTGGTGCCTGATGTAGTACTCTCAATTGCAGGTTTTTTCCTTGCAGCACTTTGAATACAGCATGCCACGTCCTTCTAGCTTGCAAAGTTTCTGATGAAAAACCAGCTGATATCCTTAAAGTTTTTCCATTGTAGGTAACTTTTTATTTCTCTTGTTCCTTTTAGGATTCTCTTTTTATCTTTAAACTTTGACATTTTGATGATTATGTGCCATGATGTGGGCCTCTTTGGGTTCATCTTCTTTGTAACTCTCTGTGCTTTTGGACTTGGATATCTATTTTTTCCCCTAGGTCAAAGAAGTTTTCAGTTACTATTTTTTCTAATAAGTTATCTACACCTTTGTCTCTCTTCTTATTCTTCTCCTTCTTCTCCTCCTTCTTCTTCCCCTATACTGGGAATGTTCACTTGATATAGTCCAAGAGATCTCTTAATCTATCTTAATTTTTAAAAATTATTTTCTCTTTTTGTTGTTCAGCTTGTGTGCTTTCCACTACCCTGTCTTCCAGATCAGTGATAGTTCTTTGCATCCTCTAATCTGTTGATTCCCTCTAGTATGTTTTTTTTTTCTATTTTAATTATTGTGTTCTTCAACTCTTTTTTTTTTTTTTAATATTTCCTCTTTATTGAAAGTCCCACTGAGTTTTTCCACTCTTTTTCTCCAGCCTGGTGACTATCTTTACAATCATCACTTGAAATTCTTTATGGGGCATATTGCTTATCTCTGTTTCATTTAGCTCTTTTTCCAGGTTTTTTTCTTGTTCTCTCTTTTGGAAGTATTCCTCTGTCTCCCCTTTTTTGCTTGACTTTCAGTGTTTGTTTCTATGGATTTATTGAAATGGCCACTTGCCCTAAAGTTGAAGGAGTGATTGGGTATGGTGTTTCCTATGCAGACTGTGTGTAGTTGGTGACTTTTCCTGGGTGGCTGGAGCTGTGGCTATGTATGCTAGTTACTCTTCTAAACCGTGGCACGTGTCTCTCTTGCTCTTCTCTTGACATTGTCTCTATCTTTGGCTGTTAAGTAGCCAGCCCTCCATTCCTCAGGAGGGATTGTTCTATAGATAGGTGTAATTTAGGAGGTGAATTCAGATTCTTCCTACATTGCGGTCTTGAACTAGAACCATAAATCTGACTTAGAGATACTTATTGGAGTATTCTGTTTAGCCTGGTATATAATAAAGTTTCTAAATGTTTGCAAAAGTATATAGTCTTTTTTTGTAAATTAGAATACTTAATATGAATCAGTTTATTATATTAATAATGTATTCATTAAATAGTATTCATGCAGCATTCATTCACAAAAGCACATGAAAATGCCAATTTTGTGGCTGTTCCAGGTAAAAACACTAAAAAAAAGGCATAAAAGAATTAAAAGTAATTGGAAAGAAATATTATCATTAATAATAATCACATTAAACTTCCACCTGATGGATTTATCTATTTTGCCCAATGGGTCTGCCTAAATTTTGAATTTTATTTTGACCAATTCAACTAGTCAAATTCTCTCTAATTTTTGTTGAATTTATGAGTTTTTTTATTTAGATTGAGTGAGTCACTTAGGCATTCAGCATATATTCCAGACATTTTTCTGGGTACTATGGATACATTAATTGATAAAAAAAAAATCCAGAAGTCCCAGCTCTCACTGCGCTCATGATCCTATCTTTGATGCTCTAATATTTCCAACTAAAATATATTGAAATGTATGTATTAGTAATATACCTATTCAGTATAAGATGTTAACTTTTAATATTTGCCCCTTTGCTTCCTTAAATTTGTACTTGCCTGGTAAAATCTTACCTATACTTCAAACATTTTTTTACTTATTTCTCCCATTTCTTTGTCGATTATCTGTTATGTAAAGAATTTACCATTCTTTTATAACTTAGATAGTATTTTCTGTTCTGGGTTTTGTTTTCTGTTTAGTTCTGTGCTCAATTTATTGGTATACAGCCTAGAGCAGGCAGCTTTCTGGTCTCTGGGGATAAGGCAATGTGAATTATATTCAAGTTTCCCATTTTTCTGGAATTTACCTTCATGTAGGCACAGACAGATCATATTTTAGAAATTAGTAAGTGCTATAAAGATAATAAAACAGTTGAATGAAATGGGATCAGTGGAGGTCTCTGTCAGGAGGTGGCATTTGCTACTACCTGAATGAAGATCCAGTTAAGCAGAGATTTAAGAAAACAGTGTTCTAGAAAAAGGGAAGAGCAGGTGCAAAAGACGTAGGAATTTAAAGAAAGCCATTGTAGCTGAATTTCATGGAGCAGGTAAGAGCGAGGTTAGAGGGTGTGTAGAAGCTAAATAACTAAAGCCTTTGGAGTTGTGCAGAGAGTTAAGTATGTCACATAATATTAAAATAAGACTGTTCCCACCATGAAGCCTGTCCTCAAAATTGAGAATAATTAGCAGAAAGTAACCTGTCATTCTAGATACAGAACTTGTATGCAGAACATGCAAAAGAAGCATCCCAAATTGGTTCTGTTCATGTTAATCCATCTACCAACACAATATTATATAATAAGAAGCTAAGAATTCTTTAGAGAAAGCAATTGCTGTGAAGAGAGTAAGGAATTCTGTGAAAAGAGCTCTGGTTTCCTCCTCCCTCCCCAAAGGCAAAGACGTTTCCGTTTCCTCCCGGCTAAGAAAGAAAGTTTACAAGAGCAAGTTCAGAAAGACTGCCTGACAAGAGTCCTGGGATTGGAAAGGCACTGCCACTGGTGACCATAACATACCTGAAAAGTACCTGATGGCCAGAGTTTGGCTGGGGAGATCTGGCCTGACAGAGATGAGGGAGATATGCTGGAGACAGACTGAGGTTCAGAGTTGAGCAAGTAAGGATGCTATGGGTCTTCCCGTGGAGCATTTCTGAGGAAGATAGCTGGGTCAGTCAGCCTGACGGGAACTGACAACCTCAGTTAACTGCATTGGTGTGCGCTTTCTTACTGAAAGCACAACAGAGAGAAGGCCAAAACTGGTCACCAGAGGAAGCACTTCTCACATCAGGATGTGAGATTCCATGACAGGGAGTCCAAAAAACCCACACAAGTGCTGCACAAGCAGAAAGAACAAAGGAAATGATATTTCCATACCTGATACAAATATGGTTCCGGGTTGCTGGACTACAATAGCATCTGCCACATGAGGTTGTGCGTTCCTGTAATTTCTCACTCTTGTTGAGGCCTGAGAGAAAGGGGCGGGAGGGAAAGAGAACACTTGCAACTTAGCCCCTTTCTATTTGGTAGTTTGTGTCAGGCATCAGTGAGGGAAGAAGGAAAGAATCTTTGAAAGGACAAAATAAATCAACAGATCAAAGGGGAATTTATGGATTAGAAAAATGAAGCTTTTAGCTAGCATCTGAGTGACTGTACAAAATCTAGATGGTATTCAGGAGCCAGGAGTATGAAAAAAATATATTTTAATAATTATATTCCTACAAGTTTACTTTGTTCAGTAAATTGCAAGCACTTCAATATTCATACAAGTATTTTAAAATCTAGATCCATTTACTTTCGTAAGTGACAAGTTTAGTCTTATTTGCTGCATATATTTAGTCTCTTGTTGACGTTATCTCAGAAATATATTAATATTTTAAATTATTTATTTTCCTATTAAGAATAATGTTTAATCTTTACATTATTTTTGACCACAGGAATTTTTAGACTAAATCCTTCTGTGTCTCAACATAAATCCTTTTAAAATCATAATATCTTTGTTCTTCCATTCTTAATGTCATTTATCTCTCAGTTGATTGAAATACCTCTTTAATTTTTTTTTTAAAGTAGATTAGCCTCTTAATGTCTGAGAATGACTTCGTATTTCCCCTGTAGAGAATTGACAATTTGGTTGGATAAGTATTTTCCAAATGTGCAATCTTTTTTTTTTTTTCACTTTAAATCTCTTTTTTTTTCTTTCCCTGTTCATTATTGCACAGATGTCTGCTGAAAATCTGATTGGGGTTCTAAGGGTATTTGTAGAGTTTTGTTTTTCCCTCATCCTTGTTATAAGCAGACTTTGTCTAAAATTAGGTCTCGTTTTCTTAGTTAAAATTGCTATGGAAAGAAGTTTAAATACTTTAGTTAGGTCAAAAATATTTTCTTCTTGAATTTATTTGATCTCCACTTCAAATCCATCTACCCTGTTTATCATTCTGAGTGGTGTATTCTATGTAAGTTTAAAGTATGTCTTGAATGAGCTGCTCTCAAGAACACACATCCCCTGCTTCGAATGTGCAGTGGAAAGGATGTCATGAGTATCTTCCACCTTGCTCCTCCAGCATTTAGATCCTCGTAGAAGAAGCTCATTCTGTGTGTATACAAACATAAAATCACTGAAGCTTCTAAAGACTGACTCTTTCCAGCATTGATACAGATTTTCTTCTTTTGTTTCTTCGTTTTGGCTGTTTCTGTGAAAATCTGGGAGAGTTGTATCTATCGTATTCTACTAACAAGCAACAAGATTATCCAGACCTCGAAAAGCACTTATTTGAAACAAAAACAAACAAACAAAACAACAGAAAACCCTAAAGCACTTATTTGAAACAATGTTATATGTTACTCTTAGAGAAATGTCTCTATCCATCTTATGGAATGTAATGCCTAAGATAAATTTATGTAAGTAAAATTATTGGCTCAAACTTAATAACATTGAAATCTTTTGTTTTTTCTAATTCCAGTGTTAGTTAACATAAGGTGTTATATTAGTTCCAGGTGTACAATAATGATGAACAATTCTATACTGAGTGCTCATCTTGATAAATGTGCTCCTAATCTCCTTCGCCCATCTCCCTGCCCTCCTCCCTCCCCCCGTGCCCTTAGCATTGAAATATTTTGGTGCATATTATCAAAATATATTTCAGAAATGTAATGTCAAATTAAAAGTCCTCTATTAGTAGATAGTATGTTTTTGTGTGTTTGTTTTGATAGTCTAAAAAATTGTATCTCAACAGTCCAGCCAATTCAAATTTTGTTCCTTCAGGTCTTTGATCTTTTTTAAAGAAGGTTTCAATAAGTCACTTATAAAGTGCAATCAGTTCTTTGTATATTAAGTATACTAATGTCACATTATATTATTTACAGTAGGTTCACCACTACAGCAAATAGACCCTTAAAATAATATCATTTATTGATATGCAAAATTTACTTTACATAGTTGCAATTATTCTACATATGATTTTAACAGTGGTCAACACATAAAAATCTTTAAATGTTCCATCTTTGTCAAGAATTCCCTTTTTGGAGAGGGCAAATATTTTGTTCAGTTTTTCTTTGAACCAAAGAATTTTAAGTCATTAAAAAAAATTTCATGTGAATTGTAGGATTAAGGATGTGCTAAAAAAAAAAATCACATTTTCCATTAGACTAAAATTCAGAACCAAAATTTACCCGATCCATATAAGAAAAACTGAACAAATAAAATGAATTTCCAAAATCAAGAACCAAACTCAAATAAAACTTAAAAAGTTCTTTTATACTACATTATTTAAGTTGATTTTTTTTCTCTGTAAATCTCCATGAAAACAGGGTCCACTTCTGTTTTATCACCAAATTATCCTAACTTTTGGCATAGTATCTGCCATGTTAAAATATTTGTTGGGACGCCTGGGTGACTCAGTCAGTTAAGCGTCCAGCTTTGGCTCAAGTCATGATCCCATGGTTTGTAATTTGAGCACCAATTTGGGCTTTGTGCTGACAACTCAGAGCCTGGAGCCTGCTTCGGATTCTGTTTCCCTCTCCATGTTTTCTTTCTCTCTCTCAAAAATAAAATAAACATTAAAAAATAATAAAATATTTGTTAAATGTAACAAGAAATCTTAAAGTTGTATCTGTGTGGTGTGCGTATGTATGCGTGCATTAATAATGCATTCAAAAAGTGCATAGGTGACATGTTCCCTGAGAACTGTATTAACATGGAAAAAAACTTGATTTTCTATGAAATTCTTTTTTTTTAACTTTTTCCTTATTTATTTAGAATAATAATTGTTTTTTAATAGGAAATTTATTGTCAAATCGGTTTCCATACAGCACCCAGTGCTCATCCCAACAGGTGCCCCCCCAATACCCATCATCCACTTTCCCCTCCCTCCCATCCCCCATCAACCCTCAGTTTATTCTCAGTTTTTAAGAGTCTTTTATGGTTTGCCTCCCTCCCTTTTTTTTCCCCTTCCCCTCCACCATGGTCTTCTGTTAAGTTTCTCAGGCTCCACCTAAGAGTGAAAACATATGGTATCTGTCTTTCTCTGTAGGACTTATTTCACCAGCATAACACTCTCCAGTTCCAACCACATTGCTACAAAAGGCCACATTTCATTCTTTGTCGTTACCAAGTAGTATTCCATTGTGTATATAAACCACAACTTCTTTATCCATTCATCAATTGATGGACATTTAGGCTCTTTCCATAACTTGGCTATTGTTGAGAGTGCTGCTATAAACATTGGGGTACAAGTGCCCCTATGCATCAGCACTCCTGTATCCCTTGGGTAAATTCCTAGCAGTGCTATTGCTGGGTCATAGGGTAGATCTATTTTTAATTTTTTGAGGAACCTCCACACTGTTTTCCAGAGTAGCTGCACCTGTTTGCATTCCCACCAACAGTGCAAGAGGGTTCCCATTTCTCCACATCCTCTCCAGCATCTATAGTCTCCTGATTTGTTCATTTTAGCCACTCTGATTGGCGTGAAGTGGTATCTGAGTGTGGTTTTGATTTGTATTTCCCTGATGAGGAGCGACATTGAGCATCTTTTCATGTTCCTGTTGGCCATCTGGATGTCTTCTTTAGAGAAGTGTGTATTAATGTCTTCTGTCCGTTTCTTCACTGGATTATTTGTTTTTTGGGTGTGGAGTTTGGTGAGTTCTTTATCGATTTTGGATACTAGCTCTTTGTCTGATATGTCATTTGCAAATATCTTTTCCCATTCCCTTGGTTGCCTTTTAGTTTCGTTGATCGTTTCCTTTGCAGTGCAGAAGCTTTTTATCTTGATGAGGTCCCAATAGTTCATTTTTTCTTTAATTCCCTTGCCTTTGGAGACGTGTAAGGTAAGAAATTGCTGCGACTGAGGTCAGAGAGGATTTTTCCTGCTTTCTCCTCTAGGGTTTCGATGGTTTCCTGTCTCACATTCAGGTCCTTTATCCGTTTTGAGTTTATTTTTTGTGAATGGTGTAAGAAAGACATCTAGTTTCATTCTTCTGCATGTTGCTGTCCAGTTCTCCCAGCACCATTTGTTAAAGAGACTGTCTTTTTTCCATTGGATGTTCTTTCCTGCTTTGTCAAAGATTAGTTGGCCATAATTGTGTGGGTCTAATTCTGGAGTCTCTACTCTATTCCATTGGTCTATGTGTCTGTTTTTGTGCCAATACCATGCTGTCTTGATGATTACAGCTTTGTAGCAGAGGCTAAAGTCTGGGATTATGATGCCTCCTGCTTTGGTCTTCTTCTTCAATATTACTTTGGCTATTCGGGGTCTTTTGTGGTTCCGTAAAAAATTTGGATTGCTTGTTCTAGCTTCAAGAAGAATTCTGGTGCAATTTTGATTGGGATTGCATTGAATGTGTAGATTGCTTTGGGTAATACTGAGATTTTTAACAATATTTATTCTTCTAATCCATGAGCATGGAATGTTTTTCCATTTCTTTATATCTTCTTCAATTTCCTTCATAAGCTTTCTAAGTTTTCAGCATACGTATCTTTTTACATCATTGGTTAGGTTTATTCCTAGGCATTTAATGATTCTTGGTGCAGTTGTGAATGGGATCAGTTTCTTTATTTGTCTTTCTGTTGCTTCATTATCAGTGGATAAGAATGCAACTGATTTCTGTACGTTAATTATGTATCCTGCGACTTTGCTGAATATATGTATTAGTTCTAGCAGACTTTTGGTGCAGTCTGTCAGGTTTTCCATGTATAATATCATGTCATCTGCAAAAGGTGAAAGCTTGACTTGATCTTTGCCAATTTGGATGCCTTTGATTTCCTTTTGTTGTCTGATTGCTGATGCTTGCACTTCCAACACTATGTTAAACAACAGCGGTGAGAGTGGACATCCCTGTCGTGTTCCTGATCTTGGGGGAGAAGCTCTCAGTTTTTCCCCATTGAGGATGAGATTAGCTGTGGGCTTCTCATAAATGGCTTTTATGATGTTTAAGTATGTTTCTTCTATCCCGACTTTCTCAAGGGTTTTTATTAAGAAAGAATGCTGAATTTTGTCAAATGCTTTTTCTGCATCGATTGACAGTTTCATATAGTTCTAATCTTTTCTTTTATTAATGTGATGTATCACATTGATTGATTTGCAAATGTTGAACCAGCCCTGTGGCCCAGGAATGAATCCTACTTGATCATAGTGAATAATTCTTTTTATATGCTGTTGAATTCGATTTGCTAGTATCTTGTTTAGAATTTTGCATCCATATTCATCAGGGATATTGGCCTGTAGTTCTTTTTTTTTTTTTTTTTTTTTTTTTTGCTGCATCTCTGGTTTGGGAATCAAAGTAATACTGGCTTCATAGAATGAGTCTGGAAGTTTTTCTTCCCTTTCTATTTTTTGGAACAGCTTGAGAAGGATAGGTATTATCTCTGCTTTAAATGTCTGGTAGAATATTCCCAGGGAAGCCATCTGGTCCTGGACTCTTATTTGTAGGGAGATTTTTGATAACTGATTCAATTTCTTTGCTGGTTATGGGTCTGTTCAAGTTTTCTATTTCTTCCTGTTTGAGTTTGGAAGTGTGTGGGTGCTTAGGAATTTGTCCCTTTCTTCTAGATTGTCCACTTTGTTGGCATATAATTTTTTATAGTATTCTCTGATAATTGCTTGTATCTCTGAGAGATTGGTTGTAATAATTCCATTTTCATTCATGATTTTATCTATTTGGGTCATCTCCCTTTTTTTTGAGAAGCCTGGCTAGAGGTTTATCAATTTTGTTTATTTTTTCAAAAAAAAAATAACTCTTGGTTTCGTTGATCTGCTCTACGGTTTTTTTAGATTCTATATTGTTTATTTCTGCTCTTATCTTTATTATTTCTCTTCTTCTGCTGGGTTTGGGTTGTCTTTGCTGTTCTTCTTCTATTTCCTTTAGGTGTGTTATTAGATTTTGTATTTGGGATTTTTCTTGTTTCTTGAGATAGACCTGGATTGCAATGTATTTTCCTCTCAGGACTGCCTTCGCTGCATCCCAAAGCATTTGGATTGTTGTATTTTCATTTTCATTTGTTTCCATATATTTTTTAATTTCTTCTCTAATTGCCTGGTTGACCCACTCATTCTTTAGTAGGATGTTCTTTAACCTCCATGCTTTGGGAGGTTTTCTAGACTTTTTCCTGTGGTTGATTTCAAGCTTCATAGCATTGTGGTCTGAAAGTGTGCATGGTATGATCTCAATTATTTTATACTTACAAAGTGCTGTTTTGTGACCCAGAATGTGATCTATCTTGGAGAATGTTCCATGTGCACTCGAGAAGAAAGTATATTCTGTTGCTTTGGCATACAGAGTTCTAAATATATCTGTCAAGTCCATCTGATCCAATGTATCATTCAGGGCCCTTGTTTCTTTATTGATCCTTTGTCTGGATGATCTATCCATTGTTGTAAGTGGGGTATTAAAGTTCCCTGCAATTACCACATACTTATTAATAAGGTTGCTTTTGTTTGTGATTAATTGTTTTATGTATTTGGGGGCTTCCGTATTCAGTGCACAGACATTTATAATTGTTAGCTCTTCCTGATGGATAGGCCCTGTAATTATTATATAATGTCATTCTTCATCTCTTGTTACCACCTTTAATTTAAAGTCTAGTTTGTCTGATATAAGTATGGCTGCTCCAGCTTTCTTTTGACTTCCAGTAGCATGATAGATAGTTCTCCATCCCCTCACTTTCGATCTGAAGGTGTCCTCAGGTCTAAAATGAGTCTCTTATAGACAGCAAATAGATGGGTCTTGTTTTTTTTATCCATTCTGATACCCTATGTCTTTTGGTTGGAGCATTTAGTCCATTTACATTCAGTATTATTATGGAAAGATATGGGTTTAGAGTCATTGTGATGTCTGTAGGTTTCATGCTTGTAGTGATGTCTCTGGCACTTTGTGGTCCTTGCAACATTTCACTCACAGAATCCTCTTTCAGATCTCTGGTAGGGCTGGTTTAGTGGTGATGAATTCCTTCGGTATTTGTTTGGCGAAACCTTTATCTCTCCTATTCTGAATGATAGACTTGCTGATAAAGGATTCTTGACTGCATATTTTTTTCCGTTCATCACATTGAAGATTTTCTGCCATTCCTTTCTGGCCTGCCAAGTTTCAGTAGTTAGGTCTGTCACTGCTCTTATGTGTCTACCTTTGTAAGTAAGAGCCTGTTTATCCCTAGCTGCTTTCAGAATTGCATCTTTATCCTTGTATTTTGCCAGTTTCACTAAGATATGTCGTGCAGAAGATCGATTCAAGTTACATCTGAAGGGAGTTCTCTGTGAATCTTGGATTTCTATGCCTTTTTCCTTCCCCAGATCAGGGAAGTTCTCAGCTATGATTTGTTCAAGTACACCTTCAGCACCTTTCTCTCTCTTCTTCTTCATCTGGAATTCCTATGATTCAGATATTTTTTTCATTTGATTGCATCACTTAGTTCTCTAATATTCCTCTCATACTCCTGGATTTTTTTTTTATCTCTTGTTCTCAGCTTCCTCTTTTTCCATAATTTTACCTTCTAATTCACCTATTCTCTCCTCTGCCTCTTCAATCCATGCTATGGCCGCCTCCATTTTATTTTGCACCTCATTTATAGCATTTTTTAGTTCCTTGTGACTATTTCTTAGTCCCTTGATTTCTGTAGCAATAGATTCTCTGCTGTCCTCTACGCTTTTTTCAAGCCCAGCGATTAATTTTATGACTATTATTCTAAATTCTTGTTCCATTATATTGCTTAAATCGGTTTTGATCAATTCATTAGCTGTCGCTACTTCCTGGAGTTTCTTTCGAGGAGAATTCTTCCATTTCGTCATTTTGGGTAGTCCCTGCAGTAGCTCCAAACTGCAGGGCACTTCCCCTGTGCTGTCTGGAGTAACATGTGTTGGTGGGCAGGACTGCAGTCAGACCCAATGTCTGCCCCCAGCCTACCGCTGGGGCCACAGTCAGACTGGTGTGTACCTTATCTTCCCTCTCCCAGGGGCAGGACTCACTGTGGAGTGGTGTGGCACCTGTCTGGGCTGCTTGCACACCACCAGGCTTGTGGTGCTGCTTTGATGGGATCTGGCCAAGGGCGTATTTTAGATGGGGTGGATCCACAAGGTGCACAGGGATGGGAGGGGCAGACTTAGCTAGCTTTACAGTTGGTGGTGCCCTGCGGGAGGGGCCCTGCAGCACCTGGAGGGAGACAGGCTCGTTGGAGGGATGGATCCACAGAAGCACAGCGTTGGGCATTTGTGCAGTGCAAGCAAGTTCGGTGCCGGCAACTGGTTCCCTTTGGAATTTTGGCTAGGGGTCGGGAGAGGGAAATGGCACTTGCCAGCACCTTTGTTCCCCTGCCGAGCTGAGCTCTGTCCTTCTGGGGCTCAATAACTCTCCCTCCCGGTGTCCTGTTGCCCTCCCCACTCTCCGAGAGCAGAGCTGTTGACTTCTAACATTCTGGATGTTAAGTCCTGCTGGCTGTCAGAACTCATGGGGTCCAGCCCCTCCACTTTTGCAAGCCAGACTTTGGGGGCTCTGTCTTGCCTGGGGTCTGCCCCTCCACCACCCCAGCTCCCTCCCACCGGTCCGTGTAGCATGCACTGCCTCTCTGCCCTTTCTACCGTTTTCCGTGGGCCTTTTGTCTATGCCTGGCTCCAGAGAGTCTGTTCTGCTGGTCTCCTGGAAGTTTTCTGGGTTATTTAGGCAGATGTGGGTGGAATCTAAGCAATCAACAGGATGAGGTGAGCCCAGCGTCCTCCTATGCTGCCATCTTCGACTTAATCTAATAATTGTTTTTAAAGTACACTAGATGTTAAATGTTCTTAAAATATTTTTTTTTGGTCTATATGAAAACAAGAGTGGACTGCAATCACTCCAAATTCCCAGCTCATTGTCATTCCATATCCTCACAATGTTCCTCGAAGGTAATGTCCTTGCTTGAACTGAGGCTAAGGGAAGGTGAGAACCTCAGGCGCCCCCAGTCCCTGAGCTCTGCCCAGATCCACACACCATGCCCAAGGCAGATAGTCCAGCAGGGGCAAACTGGGGCAGAGTTTTGACCTTGAGCTGAGGTCCTAAGAGCCCGGGGGGTTGGCTCCCTTTCTATCTGCGAGGGTGGGTGAAGATGGGCAGGTGGGGAAGGGCTGTGGGGCTCCCCAGTCCCTCCCTTGGGCCAGAAACCTCAGGGTCTCAGACCTGCTCACCCCGGATGCCTTGCAGTGGTGGGGAATGGGCCGGTTTCTCCTTCAGTGTCAGCCTCAGCCTCTCGGAGTGGCGGTTGGCAGCCGAAGGGGTCGAGACAGTGGCACCCGGATGATTTTCTATAAAATTCTTGAGTTGTGAACTAGTTTGTTCAAAACTTTTACCTGTTATTCCACTGCCTTTTTGCAATTTTTATATACAGTATAAATTGAAAGCTATTATCCGTTTGACCAAAGTTTAAATTTTTTTTTTTAACATTTATTTATTTTTGAGACAGAGACAGAGCATGAACAGGGGAGGGGCAGAGAGAGAGGGAGACACAGAATCTGAAACAGGCTCCAGGCTCTGAGCTGTCAGCACAGAGCCCGATGCAGGGCTTGAACTCACAGACCGTGAGATCATGACCTGAGCCGAAGTCAGACGCTTAACTGACTGAGCCACCCAGGCGCCCCCAAAGTTTATAGGCTTTGATCCTCCTCTATTTTTGAAATCCAAAACTTTTACAAAGACCTGTCTGATGTGGATCTTATTTGACTCATTCTGGGGGAGCATAGTGGTTTGCTTTTATCCATAGACCTAGTTCCTATTTTAATTAAAACAAATTTTCTTATTTCTATTTTTAATATTGTTTCTGTTCTTATTTATTCCTCACTCAAGTTTAGAATTTTTAGTTTACTTTCCATTTTCATTACTTCTTTTTCATTTACTTTCCACTTTCATATTCATTAGTTCTGTCTCTATCATTTCCATTTCTTAGATTTTTAAATTAATAATTATGATTATAAAAGGAAAGAAAATGTAGGAGAAGCAGCACTAAGTCTTTGCCACTGGAAAATAAAAAGTCTTTAAAAATCACTTCTTATGCCAAGGAGAAATAAAAATTAAATTGCAAAACTTCTCAATAACAATTATTTATCAGCGTCTATGCGATGCTCCTAAAGTAGTACTGAGAATAAAATTCATAGCATTGAATGTCTATATCAATAAAGATGAAAAAAAAGAATTAAAATTTTATTCAAAAAATAAGAAAATAGGAGTGTTTGGGTGGCTCAGTTGGTTAAGCATCCAACTCTTGATTTCATAGGTTTGTGAGTTCGAGCCCTATGCCGGGCTCTGTACTGACCGTGTGGATTCTGCTTGGGATTCTCTCTTTTTCCCTCTCTCTCTCTCTGCCCCTCCCCTGCTTTCTCTCTCTCTCTTTTTCTCGAAATAAACTTTAAAAAAAGTCAGAAGGTAGACTAATAGGATAAATGAAAAAAGTAAAATAAAGGAATTAATACAGGTAAGAGCATAAAAGAATAAAAACAGAAACAAAAAGTGGTGGAATATTGAAACAAATATGTATTTTTCAATGGGCAAAAAAACACATCTAACAGTATTTAAAAAAAAAAGATGGAAGAGTTAGTGTGACTTCAGACCACAGTCCTGACAAGAACCAACTTGTGGTTTACAAATTCTGAAGGGAGAATTCTCCCCTTGACCTAGTACAGAGATAGACACATTGACTTGACTCCTTCTGTATGGTGGGGTTTATTAAAAAAAAGAAAGAAAGAACAAAAATACTGCAACATGAAATTTAGCGATACTCATAGCAGCTAACTATTAATAAGTAATTCTGAAAGCATAGAGATGAAACATAACTTTCTTAAAAACCATAATTATCAAAATGACACCAGTAGAGAGCAACAAATTGAAGCACCACACTGTCACAGGAAAAATTGACCTGATATTGACTGCACAAATTAAAAAATCTTGTTTATGAATACTCATGGGAAAAAATCTTAAAGTGCTAAGAAATAACACATTAATAAAATAATAAAATGTGGTTCGTTTAAAGGAGGCACAATTTGTTCCTTGGTAGGGACCCATTAATATAATTAATTATATTAGTATATTGTGTTACTAGCGGTAACAAAATTGCATGTGTTTGGTTTTTTCTGTGTATATGTCCCAAAAAGTAACTGGACAAAACTCAACCTCCATTCTTGATTAAAATTTTGGTTCAATAAAATAGGAAATGATGGATATATTTTTAGCATAGCATACACTTTTGTCTTTGGGTTTTTGTTTGAAATAATCATTTTCTTCCCTGAGCAAGATTTGCCTGTGGGTTGAGTGTGCTTCTCTGTTCTGCTGATTTTAGACTTGACTCTACAGCTGGCTTTGACCAATAAAACAAGGTAAAAGTACTGGTCTTCCATTATCAGCAGATACTTGAAAAAAAAAACATGTTTATACTCATTTCTTGAACTCCTGAGCTTCTTACAAAAACAGTATGTTTCAAAGTAGTGCACATTCATTTCCTTAATTCCCATTTCTTTCACATGGTTCTTAGTATGAGAAAACACGTAAAGTAAACTTGAACCTACAGCCTGGAGCTAAGCCAACCTGTGATCAGAGGAGGCAGTCAAAGCCATAGTCAGCCCGTCAATCCGAGAAGGAGAAATTAGTGCTTACCAGGAGGATCATTTAATTTTAGGTTCTTTTTTCAAAATGTTGACTAATATATTGATCACATGTTAAAGGCATTTCTTCAAAGTCTGAAACAAGTATGCCACTATTATCATTTAATGGGGTACTAAGCTGTTAGCCAATGACTTTAGATAAAAGAATGCATTTAGAGGAATAGGAATAAAAATTTAAGAATCTTATGGATAATGTGAATATATTCCCAAAAACTAAAGAGGGTTAGTGGCAAACCACAAATAGTAAGAGAATATAATAAAATGAAAAGATGGATATACAGAAATGAATTAATAAATAACCAATTAAAATATGTGACAGAGAAAATCCTATTTTCCATTGTAACAATAAGAACAACAACAAAAAGCAACAAAATACCTGGGTACAAACTTTTTAATATTGTGCAAAAATTGTATGAAGAAAAATTTTAAAGTCCAAAAAGACAGAATAGATTAAAACAAGAACAAAAAAACCTATTTTTATTGTTCTTGGATATGAAAACTCATCGTCATAAAAATGCCATTTCTTCCCAAGTTATAAATTTGCATGACTTCTATAAAAATATCTATAGGCATATTTTTATGTTGTAAAATCCATATATAAAGTACACAAGAATTACAAGGAAACCCCACAAAAAAAGAGGAATATTAGGGTATATAGCCCTACCAGAAATTAAAACATTTCCAAATACGTGGGGAAATAGGGACTTTTTACTAAGTATTGTTGTGAACAGTCTTTAATAAGAGATAAAAGGAGATCTGTATCTCACACCATACCACAAAATAAGTTGCAGGGATAAAAATGTGGAAACTTAAACTTCCATGTGCTCAAAGAAGTCATTGGTAAGTTGTTTTATAACCAGAGAAAAGAAAAAATTTTGATTATGACTCAAAACATTACTAGGTTTGAGTACATTAAAACTTTCATTCTAGGAAATGCTAAAAATATACAAATTATAATTACATACTGGGAAATACTTGAGACTTATACACAAAAAGCTAATTTTTCTAATTTATGAACAAACTGTTCAGAAAGGAAGAAATAAAAATGGTCCTAAACATGTGAATAGATGGTCAAGTTTATATATAATAATAAAAATAAATATTAAAATTATATTTCTTAGCTCTTTGGCCAAAATCCATAAATTTGACAATAAACTGTTATATGAAAACAATAATACTTACACATTTGCCAAAGAGAATGCAAAATGACAACATTTCTAGTGAAGAATGTGTCAAGTTCTAGAAAAATTGTAGGCATTTACCAATTCACTCAATAGTCCCCTTCTAGGAGTCTATTCCTAATATAGATCAGCAAAATCATGAAATCACTTATGCACAAAGTTATTCTTTGTGGTGTTATTTGTAGTGGCAAATTATTGGAAATGACTCAAATGTCTATCAGTCTAGCATTGATTGGATAAATTATGGTTTGTCTACACAATCAACACAATGCAGCTACAAAATGGAATGAGGAATATTTCTATAAATTGAAATGTAACAATCTCCAAAATAAAATGTGAAATGAAAAAAGCAAAATGTGAAACAATATAGTAGACTCTCTTTTGTGTAAGAAATATATAAATGTATGTGTGCATATTTTCTTATACTTACCAAGAAAACAATTACTAGATCAGTAAACTAAAGACACAATAAAAATAGATAACCTGTAGAAGAACTGAGGAGATTGAATAAACTCTTTTGTGGAAAAAAAACCACACAATATAGTTGCTATATTATTTTTGTTACATTATGTTATGATACTGTTTTTGTT
The DNA here is from genome assembly GCF_022079265.1 of Lynx rufus. NCBI lineage: Eukaryota > Metazoa > Chordata > Mammalia > Carnivora > Felidae > Lynx > Lynx rufus. Next base: position 102,155,873 of record NW_025814889.1, read on the forward strand.
ACAATCTTCTACTTCTGAACTAAGCATGAGATGACTGGATAAAAGGCATGTCTCTTTCATTTAGGTGAAATTTTGGCATCCTTTCTAAGTCATAGTGCCATTCTTTTTAAGTTTGTTTCTTTTGAGAGATAGAGCACAGGAACTGGGGAGGGACAGAGAGAGTGGAGGAGAGAGAGAATCGCAAGCAGGCTCTTACCGTCAATGCAGAGCTGGATGCAAAGACTGAAACTCAGGAATTTGACTTGAGTCCAAACCAAAAGTCAGACGCTTAACCAACTAAGCCACTGGGCACCCCTGCCAGTTTGTTTTTAATTGAAATTTCGTTGGCTTTGTGATTATTGGAAACTTTTAACAGGATCTAACAGTGAATTAACTATTAGTCCTATTTTTTCCACATAGTATTTTTTTTAATCTTTTCATAGGCATCTTTAAAAAATGGAAAGTTTGCATTATACTACACACAAATGAAATTCTAATTATTTTATTTTTATGGTACATTTTAATATCTGACATGATACTCTCAGTGCCTTTTTAAAATGGCTTAGCTAATCTTATTTATCTAATTTAGTTAATATTCCAGGTCATACATGCAAAAATAAAATTTCCTCATTTGAGATTTTGCTTCAAATTGCTTAAGCCCCTAATCATTGGAAAAGACTTTGGAGATTTATATTATTTGTTTATTACTATAGAGGCTCATGACAGGACTATTCATTTTGGATTTCTCTTATAATGTTTATATTTTTCATCATTTTTACAATATAGTTTCATATATCTCTTGTTAAAACTTTTCTGAATATTTAATGTTTTCTGCACCATTTTGTACAAACTGGCTGTATAGTTGTAGTATAGGAAAGCTACTTATTTTGGTACGATTATTTTGTACCTAAGCACTTTGCTTACTCATTAGTTGTCACAGATAGAAAAAACATGTTTGTTGTAATTATTTGACTATGATGTCAGGTTTCCAAACATTATAGCCAACATAGCTGATTTGTGGCTTATGATTTAAAAATCATGCTATAGTGAGAATTCTTTCAGAGTTGCATTTAAATATGCTGATATGCTGATTATTCTTCATAGTAAGAGAAAACATATCCTTTACTGCCAGGGATTTTCTAGGATATCCTATTTTTAGTTCCCACATGAAAAAGTAGAAGTTGCAACAGATCTCTTAGTAACACATTCCAGTAATAAATAACTCATTATTAGGAAATGTCTTTTACCTCGCTTAAGTTTCTAGTGTTTCCATTCAAAGCAACGACTTACACTATACTGTCTCTAGTGAATTGAAATAGTTCATCATCAACATTTTGCTATATCTCTGTGTTCATTTTTCTTCATGTGAACATTATTTCTCCTTTTTAAGTCATTCTCATATGCTTCAAAACTATTCAATAAATTACACTCATCTTTATAAATACATCATGGACTAAATTTCAATTATTGTTATTACTTCCCATCCCCTTATAAAACCACACATATCATGCCTGCTAAGGTTTCAAGTGTCTTTTGGCCTGAGGCTTTAAAATATTTAGAAATAATTTTTACCTTTATCATATTAAAAATGCTAACCAAAAAAGATTACTCTAATTTTACTTTAAGTAATCATTAGGTGAAAGAAAATTCTTGGGAAATGAGATTTCTGATGAAAAACAAATATACTTAGAAAACTACTTTAGCCACATTAAAATTATTTTTTTAAAGCAATCTGCACGGGGAGGTTTTATTTTCCAGCTCTGCATATTTAAATGAGTTTAGATAACTAATGACAGATGATTAGTCAAAGGTAAATATGAATACTGTAAAATATGAAATACAATGGACTTTGTTAAATGCATAATATCAGTAGTTAAATATGTAGTAAGGCAATAAAAATACTAAATATGTGAAATATTTTTCAATTTACATCCAAACTTACATGGCTTGACATTTTTACTTTAGATAAGAGGAAAGGATATTTTTACTTAAAAAATTGTTTCTAGACAAAGATTGGGTAGCCCAAAAGATATTAAAAATGAGGACTACAATGATATTACCTGTACACATACTTGGAACATTGTTTTTCAGAAACAGTACTCAAGACTTGATACAGAAAAGTAATTTTGTTTTTTTTAATTAAAGTTTGCTGAATCAAAGAATGTATACATTTGTTAAAATCAGCTATATATTTTTTCATGTTTATTTATTTGAGAGAGACCGCACGAGTAGGAGAGGGGCAGAGGGATAGGGAGACAGAATCTGAAGCAAAGCCCGATGTAAGGCTCTAACTCACAAACCATGAGATCATGACCCCAGCTGAAGTGCATGCTCAACTGACTGAGCCACCCAGGCACCCCTCAGCTTAGTATATTTTTAATGAGAGAAGATTCTGAAACTGTCAATGAAAGTCCTAGTTTCATATTAATTTTTTTATTTCAAAATTAATTTGTAAAAAGCTAGAAATTATGAATGCCTAGGTCATATAATCTAATTTTCAATTTAAATCAATGGAAATAAAAATGGCTTTTTCTCTTGATAGTTGTCTAGATACATCGATTTTGCTTCAAGGGCTGTCTTTATCGGTAGAAACATAAAATGATTATAAATTCTTACACTGATCCTGTATAATACAGATTACTCAAGTCTGTGTCTGTGATGGACAACTATTCCTTCTTCACTGATTGTCAATGACCTAAGCCAAAAACACATAAATCAAGAATTATGTTTTGAATTTCTAAATACTGTTTACTGTGATTGCCCATCATAATCAAAATCAGAAATCTTTCAAGTGTCACTAAATAGGGCTTTTGTTTTATAAAATCCAATGGACCACTCAGAATGGCTGAACCAATTTTTCTCCCTTATGAGGGGACCACTGGTCTGATTCAGTCATTACAAAACAGTTCTTCCTCTATTTCTATGGCCTAAGCAAAAGTGAGTTGAAATATTAGATGGAAAAAAAATGGATATCACTGGTAGAAACCAGAAAGAGATATTTAACTCATTAGCTTTGATTTTTATTTTCCTGATTAACTTGGACTTTTCAATGCATGCATAGTGTGTTTGTTATTCGATGATACGGAGAAGAACAACTGATGGTTGACTCTACTGTGAGGCTTAAAAGCTCTTTCACAAAGAGCGTGCCATTCCATTTTTGAAACAAGCAAGAAAGTAAAAAATTGGTAAATGAAATAAAATCTGATAGAGGAAATAAATTCAACATTGTTTTGCTCATTCCCACATAAGAGAGCTTTATTCTCTGAGCCTTACCTACTGTGACAATAGAAGAAAAGAAAGAAGGAAATGGTGTTTATCTGTGACATGGTATTTTATGTGGTCACTGTATATTCATTTGTTCAATATAAATTTATTGAGTTCCTAATAGGTGACAATTACTGATTATAGACATTTGGGATACAGTGATAACAACACAGATAAGCTCTTTGCTTCCATGAGGTTTACAATCTAGAAAGAGAAGACAAAATGTAAATTTATAAACTAGAAAATGTGCCATGTAAATGAACTAATAATTTTGCTAAGATACGGTAGCTTGTAACAGATGAATATCCATCAGAACCAAAAGAGAAGCCTGATTTAAAAAAAAAAAGTTTAAAGTATTATAAGCTTTAGAGCACTACTGAGTAGTTAGAGGACACAATCTCTGAGAAACAGTGTTGTTAGATTAAGCAAACCAATATTTTACAGTTACTTATTTCCATCAGATTCTACACAAAGGACAGGAGACTCGTGATCACAAAATGGATCCAGGGAAAAGGCCTCTACTAATACTTAGAGAAGGACCATAGCTTTTGGAAGCTATATGAGGATAGAAAATAATAATAATAATAATAATAATAATAATAATAATAACAACAACAACAACAACAGACCATGATTTCAATAAGATGGATTACACAGAGAACTAATATCAATACTATGTCAGTTTTATGACAAATTTTAAAGCTACATAAGGCAAAAGATTAAGAAAGCAAGGAAAAACTCTGCACAAAGAAAAATTTTGAGTAGTCTGAACATGTAAAAAAATACCAGGATTAGGGTTTACAACTCACCAGTAAACACACCACGTGTATTTGGAGGGCCACATATCAAGGAGCTTACCACCTATATGTTTTATTTTAGTAGATTTATGGTTTCATGTCTTACATTCAGTCATTAATCTACTTTGAGTTAACTTTTGTGTATGTTCAAGTTTCATTCTGTTGCATATGGCTGTCCATTTTTCTTAGCACCATTTATAGAATACCCTGTAATTTCCCTATTGTACATTCTTGGCTTCTTTATTGTAAATTAATTGACCATATAGGCATAGGTTTATGTCTGGATTCTTTCAATTCCACTGATTTTTGTCTCTGTTTTTATGCCAGTACCATCCCGTTTTGATTATGATAGCTTTGTAATAGAGTTTGAAATCCAGGACCATGAGATCTCCAGCTTTGTTGTTGCTGTTGTTCTTTGTTCTCCTTTCTTTTTCTTTCTTTCCCTCCTCCTCCTCCTCCTCCATCTTTCTTCTTCTTCTTCTTCTTCTTCTTCTTCTTCTTCTTCTTCTTCTCTCCTTCTCCTTCTTCTTCTCCAGCCTTCTTCTTCTCCAGCCTTCTTCTCCAGCCTTCTTCTTCTTCTTCTTCTTAAGATTGACTTGGTTAGTTGAAGTCTTTTCAGGTTCTTTACAAATTTTGATCGACTTTGTCTTTGAAAAATTCCATTGCATATTTTTTTGAGTATAGTTGATACACAATGTTGTATTAGTTTCACATATACAACTTAGTGATTTGACCACTTTATATATTATACTATGTCCACCACAAATATAGCTACTACCTGTCCCATTATATCACTATTACAATATCACTGACTACATTTCTTATGGTCTGATTTTTATTCCTATGACTTACTCCATAAGTGGAGGCCTGTATCTCCCTTTGTCTTCACACATTTTGCCCAACCTCCCTTCTGGCAACCATCAGTTTGTTCTCTGTATTTATATTTCTGATTCTGCTTTTTTGTTCATTCTTTTTATATTCCATTTATGAGTGGAATAATGTGGTAATTGTCCTTCTCAGTCTGACTTATTTCCCTTACCATGGTACCTTCAATTCCCTCAAAGTCACAGTCTCATCCTTTTATATGGCTATGTAATATTCCATTGTGTATATATACCCCAGTTTCCTTATCCATTCATCTACTGATGGACACTTAGGTTGCTTGCTTCCATGTCTTGGCTATAGTAAATAATACTGTAATAAACATAGGGGGACATATATATTTTCAAATTAGTATTTGTGGTTTCCCTGGGTAAATACTCAAAAGTGGAATTAGTGGATCATATAGTATTTCTTTTTTTAATTTTTTGAGGAAACTCCATACTGTTTTCCAAGTGGCTATACCAGTTTATGTTTCCACCAGCAGTGCACAAGGGTTCCTTTTCGCTACATCCTCAACAGCACTTGTTGTTTCTTGTTTTCTTAGATTTTAGCCATTCTAATAGATGTGAGTTGATATTTCTTGTGGTTTTGATCTGAAATTCCCTCATGATGAGTTCTGTTGATCATCTTTTCATGGTCTCTTGGCCATCTCTCTTGGTCTTCTTTGGAAAGTTGTCTACTCAGGTCCTCTATCCATTTAAAACAAAAATTCTTTAATGTTTATTTTTGATAGAGACAGAGCATGCGCAAGGGAGGGGCAGAGAGAAAGAGGGAGACACAGAATCTGAAGCAGGCTCCAGGCTCTGAGCTCCAAGCTGTCAGCCCAGAGCCCGATGCAGGTCTTAAACTTCGGAACCATGAAATCATGACCTGAGCCAAAGTTGGACGCTTAACCAACTGAGCCACCCAGGAGCCCTGCTGCCCATTTTTTGATGGGATTGCTTGGTTTCTTGGTGTTGAGTTGTATAAGTTCTTTAAATAGTTTGGATACTAACCCTTTATAGGAAATGTCATTTGTCAATATTTTCTCCCATTCAGTAGCTTGTCTTTTATTTTCTTGATGATTTCCTTCACTGTGCAAAAAGCTTTTTATTTTGAGATAATAGTTTATTTTTACTTTTATTTTCCTTGCCTTAGGAGACCTACCTAGAAAATGTTGCTATGGCTGATGTCATAAAATAAATTACTGCCTATGTTCTCTTCTATGATTTTTATGGTTTCAGTTTTCACATTTAGTTCTTTAATCCATTTTGGTTTATTTTTGTATAGGGTTATGGTAGTCCAGTCTCATTCCTTTGCGTGTAGCTATCCAGTTTTCCCAGCATCATTTGTTGAAAACACTGTCTTTTCCCCATTACATATTTCTTTTTTTTAAATTTTTTTAACGTTTATTTATTTTATTTTTGAGAGACAGACACAGAGTGCAAGATGGGAAGGGGCAGAGAGAGAGGGAGACACAGAATCTGAAGTAGATTCCAGCCTCCAATCTGTCAGCACAGAGCCTGACGTGGGGCTCTAACTCACAAACCGTGAGATGATTAGGTGAGCTGAAGTCGGCCACTTAACCAACTGAGCCATACAGGCACCCCTCCCCCCATTATATATGCTTGCCTCCTTTGCCATAGATTAATTGGTCATATACATGTGGGTTTAGCTCTGGGTTCTCTATTCTGTTCCATTGATCTTTGTGTCTATTTTTGTGCCAGTACCATACTATTTTAATTACTACAGCTTTGTAGTATACCTTGAAATCTGGAATTGTGGTACTTCCAACTTTGATCTTCATTCTCAGGATTAATTTGGCTATTCAAGATTTTCTATGTTTCCATACAAATGTTAGTATTATTTGTTCTAGTTCTGTGAAAAATGCTGTTGGCGTTTTGATAGGGATTGCACTGAATCTGTAGATTGCTTTTGGTAATCAGGACATTTTGACAATATTAACTCTTCTAAGCCATGAGCATAGCATATCTTTCCATTTGTGTTATCTTCAATTCTTTTATTAATGTTTTATAGTTCTCAGAGTACCAGTCTATCACCTTTTTGGTTAAGTTTATTCCTGGGGACTCTCTTGTTTTTGGTGCAGTTCTAAATGGTGGGTTTTTCTTTTTAATTTCTCTTTTTACACCTTTGTGGTTAATATGTAGAAACACTGCCAATTTCTGGGTATTCGTTTGGTATTTTACTACTTTCTGAATTCATTTTTTACTTCTAGTAGCTTTTTTGGTGGAGCCTTTAAGATTTCTATGTATGGTATCATGTTGTCTGCAAATAGTAACAATTTAACTTATTTTTTACCTAAATGGATACCTCTTATTTATTTTCTTGTCTGATCACTGTTGCTAGGACTTCTAGTACGAGGTTTAATAAAAAATGGCAAGATTGGACCTTGTTCCTGACCTTTGAGAGAAAGCCTCAGTTTTCACTATTGAGGATGATGTTACTTTTGGGTGTTTCATATATTATTACCAGGGCTGATGTGCTTGAGGACCATGGGTTTTCTGAGGTTGCATGTTTCCTGTGATGACTCACCATTTATATCTGGATTCACTAGTTACACTGTAAGGATCCTCCTGTTATGGCATCTAAACCCATCCCTTATGGCATCCAGACCCTGCTCCAGTTTGGGCTTTTAAGGTGGAAAGGAAGAGGGTTCTCAGCCCTCTTAAACTGTGGCTTTTTTTTTCTAACCCTAGCATGAGTAGCTCTGGTGTAGGCATGTGGACACTGGGATCACTAATGTTGCAAGTTCAGAGACAACTGGACTCACTAGTTTTGGTGTCCAGACCCTGTTCATTCTAGGCTTTTAAGGTAAGGTGGAAACATGAACCATGTTGTTCTCTAGTCTCTCCAGGAGAGCTTTCCTGCAGTTCCCCTGCCACTTGGCAGACTTGTAGTGCTGTCTCTTTTTTACGCTTATATCTCTTTAAACCATGGCTTGTTTTCCTTGCCCAAGACAGAGACGGATCTGTCCTGGTCACTTAGTGCTATTCCTCCCCACTGCTGTTTGCATATTGGGGATGAGAATTCCTTTTTTTTACTGTGTCCCTTTCTTTCTTGCTATTCTCTTGCCATTCTATCTTCTGTTAGTCATTTAGCTGTTTATTTAGCCCTCGGTTCTTCTTCAAGAGTATTTGTTCTGTTAATAGGTGTAATTTTCTGTGTTTTGTGGGGTGGATGAGTTCAGTGTATTTCTGCACCATCGTCTTTAATGGGAACTCCATGCCACTGGAATTTTGTTAGAAATTGCATTGAATCATTAGACTGCTATGGGTAGTATGGACATTTTAACAATATTAATTCTTATAATTCATAAACATGAAATATCATCCCATTTGTGTTTTCAATTTCTTTCATTAATGGCTGTTTTCAGTGCACAGATCTTTGACTTAGTTAAATTTATTTCTAGGTATTTTATTTTTTGATGGAATTGTACATGAGATTGTTTTCTTCATTTCTTTCTGACACTTCATTATTAGCATATAGAAATGTAACAGGTTTTTGTATATTGATTTGGTACCTTGCAACTTTACTGAATTTGTTGATTAGTTATAACAGTGTTTTGAAGGAGTGTTTAGGGTGTTCTTTTTATGTCATCTGAAGATAATGACAGTTTTCTTTCTTTCCAGTTTGGATACCATTTCTTCTCCTCTTTGTTTTTCTTTCAACTGCTGTAGCTAAGACTTCGAATAGTTGGTTGAATAAAAGTGGCAAGAGTAGGCCTTGTCTTGTTCTTAATTTTAGAGGAAAAGCTTTCAGGTTTTCAACTTTGAAGATGATGTTGGCTGTGGGCTTACCGCCTTTGTTATGTTGAGGTATGTTCCCTCTACACTCATCATATTATTTTGGGGTATGTTTCCTCTATACTCACTTTGTTGAGAGTTTTTAAATCATAAATCATGATGAATTTTGTCAAATTCTTTTTCTGCATCTATTGAGAGGATCATATAATTTTTTATCCTTCATTTTGTTAATGTGGTATCTCATGATGACTGATTTGCCAATGTAGAACCACACTTGGATCTTTGGAATAAACTCCACTTGAGCATGGTGTATGATATTATTGATGTAATGTTGAATTCACTTTGCTAATATTTTTGACAGTTTTTGCATCTATGTTCATCAGGAATATTCACCCGTAATTTTCTTGTGGATTCCTTGCCTTGTTTTGTTATCAGGGTGATATTGGCCTCATAATAGAAGTTTGGAATGATTTGCTCTCAGTTTGGAAGTTTGCAAAGGACTGGTATTAATTCTTCTTTGAATGTTGAATAGAATTCACCAGCGAACCCATCTGGTCTTTGGCTTTTGTTTGTTGAAAGGGTTTTGATTTCTGATTGAATCTCCTTACTAGTAATCCATCTATTTGTATTTTCTATTTTGTCTTGATTCAATCTTGGTAGGTTGTATGTTTCTAGGAACTTATCCGTTTTTTTTCTTGGTTGTCCAATTTGTTGGCATATAATTTTCTTAATAGTCTCTTATGATTCTTTGTTTTTCTGTAGTATCAATTATAACATTTCCTCTTTAATTTATAATTTTATTTGAGCTCTCTTGCTTTTTTTTTTTCTTGGTGAGTCTAAAGGTTTGTTAATTGTTTTTATCTTTCAAAAACCAGTTCTTGGATGTATATATTATATTGTCTTTTCAGTCTCTATTTCATTTATTTCTGCTGTGGTCTTGTTATTTTCTTTATTGTGCTATCTTTTGGGCTTTGCTTGTACTTCTCTTTTCCTAGTCCCTAGAGGTGTTTTTGTTTTTGTTTTCAAGATTATTGTCCTTTCTCAAGGTTAGCGTTTATCACAATGAACTTCTGTCTTAGAACTGCTTTTGCTGTCTCCAAGGAGTTTTTAACATGTTATATTTCCATTTTCATTGTTTCAAGGTATTTTTTCTCTTTTGATTTATCCTTTGACCCATTGTTGCTCAGTAGCAAGTTGTTTAATTTCCACATATATAATAATTTTCCAGTTTTCTTCTTGTAATAGATTTCTAGTTTCATACCATGGTGATCAGAAAAGAATCTTGATATGAGTTCAATTTTAAATGTATTAATACTCAATCCATGGTCTAATACATAATCTACCTGGAGAATATTCCATGCACACTTGAGAATAATGTGTATTCTATTGCTTTCAGATGGAATATTTTGTAGATACAGTAAACCATTGGATTGTGAGTAACTTGTGCGAGTGTTACCCACTCTATATCTTTTGATTGAAAACTTAGTCTATTTACATTTAAAGTAATTATTGATAGGTATGCACTTATTGCCAATTTAAAAATCGTTTTCTGACTGTTTTATACTTCCTCCTTGTTCCTTCTCTTGCTTTCTTTAGTGGTTTGATGATTTTCTTTAGTTGTATGCTTAGATTCCTTTCTCTTCATCTTTTGTGTACCTACTGTAGGTTTTTGATTTGTGGTTGCCATGAGGCTATGTATAACAACATATATTTGTAGCAGTCTATTTTAAGTTGACAGTAACAAGTTTGAAGGTATTCTAAAACTCTACATTTTTAGTATCCCCATCTCCTGCATTTTACTATCATTTGTTCTTTTAACAGTTTCTTTCTTTCTGTTGTTTTGTGCACTGAATGCATAAAATATCTATGTTCATATAAACTGAAAATTATGGTAGTTATGTACATATGTATCTTTGAAGGTAAAATGGAGCTCTCAGTTGACCTGAAATGTGAATGCAGCAGGAGTGAAAAGTAAACCTTTGTTGTCTTATGTCTCTGAGTCATGTTCCTGTGAGTTACTGACATGAGACCTGACCTTATCTGTTATATTTCCCAAAGTGACCTAACCATATTTCTACTCTCCACCCTGTATACTGCTTCAGACATGCCAGCCTTCTTGATGTTCTGAAACAAACCAGGTCCATTTCCAACTTCAGACCTTTAAATTGGAAATATCAAAGTTGAAATTCACTCCCATCTGACATCTGTGTGGATCAATTCCTCACATCTTCCACATCTATGTCAAAAGCGGTCTCCTCAATAAGACCTCTCCTTACTGACTGACCCATTTAACACTTCAACTTCTACATAACCTGTCTCCTTCTACCTGGCTTAGTTAATTACATATAATTTATCACCATCTAATATATATTTGCTCATTTTTTTAAATTTTGTTTCACTAGAACATGAGAGCAAGCCTTTTTCTTTAGTTTTTTGGTTTTTTTAGAGAGTAGTTTTAGGTTCACAATAAAATTAGTAGAAGGGTAAGAGATTTCCCAAATACATTCCATCCCCACACATGCCCAGACTTTTTCATTATCAACATCCCTCACCAGAATGGCACATTTGTTAAAATTGATGAAATTACATTGACACATCAAAATCACTGAAGTCCTTAATTTATATTACAGTTCACACATCAAAATCACCCAAGTCCATAGTTTACATTACAGTTCACTCTTGGGGTGTACATTCTGTGGATTTCAACAAAGGTGTAATAACACGTATCCATTATGGTATCATATAGAGTATTTTAACTGCCCTAAAAGTCTTCTGTGTTCTGCCTATTGATCTCTCCCAACCCCAACCTCTGGAACCACTGTTCTTTTTATTAGGTCCATAGTTTTACATTTGTCAGAATGTCGTATATTTGGAATTAGACACTTCGGAATCTTTCAGATTGGTTTCTTTGACTTAGTTCTATGTACTTAAATTTCCTGTGTGTTTTTTCATGGCTTGAAAAAACAAGCCATGAAAGTTTTTTGTTTTTCTTAGCACTGAACGATATTCCATTGTCTAGATGTACCATGGTTTATTTAGCCATCCACCTGCTAAAGGATATCTTCATTGTTTCCAAGTTTTGGCAATGATAAATCTGCCATAAACATTTTAGTGCAGGTTTTTGTGTGAACATAAATATTAAACTCCTTTGGGTAAATATTAAGTGTGATTGCTAAATCATATGGTAATAATATGGTCAGTTTTTAAAGAACTACCAAAATTCCTTCCAAAGTGGCTGTACGATTTTACATTCTTACCAGCAATGAGTGAGAGTTCCTGTTGCTCTGTATCCTCGCCAGTATTTGGTATTGTCCGTGTTATGAATTTTGGCCATTCTAATAAGTTTCTAGTGGCATCTCATCATTTTAATTTGATATATGATGTGGAGCATATGCTTGTTGGTGATGTTGCTATATCTTTTTTGGTGAGGTATTTGTTAAGATCTTTGGCCCCATTATTTAACTGGGTTGTGTACTGAGTTGTAAGTGTTCTTTATATATTTAGGATAACAGTCCTTCATCAGATGTTTCTTCTACAAATAGTTTCTTCTAGTTTGTGGCTTGTCTTTTCATTATCTTGATGGTATCTTTCAAAAAGTAGAATGTTAAAATTTTAATGAAGTCCATTTTATTCATCAGGTTTTTTTTTCATGGATCATACTTTCTGGTGTTGTGTTTAAAAAGTCATTGCCAAACCCGAGGTCATCTGGACTTTTTAGGTGTTATTTTCTACGGATTTTATAGTTTTGTATTTTACATCTATGTCTGTCATCTATTTTGAGTTAATTTTTGTGAAGGATTTAAGGTCTATATTTACATTTGTATTTTTTGAATATAGATGTCCAGATATTCCTGCTGGGCTTTTTGTCTGTTTTTAAGCTGATAAATCCCCATTGCCTAGAAAAGTTCTTAGTGCATAGTAGGCTCTCAAAAAAAATTTTAAACAAAAGAATGTACCTTATGTGTGTATATCACAACAGTTAAAATAAAACTTCATTTGGATTAAGAAATATTTTCTTTTCAAATATGATTATTTATGAGAAGATTATTTAGTGCCAGGAATTTATTTACTCATGGGTTAATTTCTTGAGTTTGTTTTTATCTAACTGAAACCAGAAACTTTGAAGGGGTAAGAGATTCAATTAATGAATGAGAATGAAAATAATTGGAAGAGGGAAAGAAAGGAGAATGAAAGCCAGTGTGTCCGGATTAATAAGAAATCAAATACTTGAGTCCTGAAGGTCTTTGCGGCCAATATATGCCGAAGACTAACTGCTATCCCTGCCTTCTAGAAAATAAATGTGACTTTGAGAATCTCATCAAACTCTGATCAATGAGTTAGATCTTAGAACCAGATTCTATTTGTTTTAGACAGACAACATAATATAGCATTCATTTGCCTTAACTGTTTTAGAGCAAATTCTTTTTCATTAGGGAAACACTGAATTCTTACTATTTCCAGAAAAACTGCTGAACATTTTCGCTTTAATTATGGCATTTAATCTCCGTCGAAATCTTATAAGAGACAGCGCCAAGTTAGACATCAGCTCGGTTTTGACTATGAAGCACAGATAGTTTTGTCACATAGATTATATCCACAATAGGACATTAGGTGGATCCCCAATAGGACATTGAGGACTACTTTGGTTACTAGGGAAAGGAGTGGAAGAAACGTTGTTAAGTGCCAAAATGTATGCCTAAAAACGTATAAACCTATTGTTATTCCGATTTTTTGCATAGGGAATAGGCCAATCTGTAGTTGGCCAATGTCATAAAGGGAGAACCAAAATTCACATCTAGATTTTTCTGTCTTCTCGTGTAGTATATTGTAAACATTAAGATGCATAAGATTCACTTGGTCATATTGTTAAAACTCAAGCTTTTATTCCAGAGGTCTAAAATGTGTCTGGGATTCTTTGTTTGTAACAAACTTCCAAGTGATGCAGCTGCTGCTGCTTATGTTCCACGTTTCGAGCAGCAATATCCTAAAGAAAGTTGAATGTGAGATAATGAAAGGGTGATAAATGCAAGATTAGACTGTTGAAATATTTGGAATAATTACAGAAAGAGTAACTGAGGTCTCATTTTTTTCTACTACAAGGTGTCAAATCCCAGGGCGAAGCAAGTACTTCTATTATACCTTTACTAACAGAAACCATCACCAGGTGAACAAAAATAAGGGGATAATGAAAAATAATCATAGCATGTCATACTCCAGTCGGGCAGTAGGGGGCGTGGTGGGAAAGCCCTTGAGTTTTAGGTAGGTTTTTGCATATGGTCTCTGTATCAGTTAAAATTGGATTTGGCCATGCCTTTCCCCACTAGACGAAGGTGGTTACTGAGGAGAAAGGTAAAATACAAAGAAATATAAATTTCCTTATTTTTTGCAGAAATTAATCATGATTGGGTGAGATTGCTTAAATCATGTTGAAAGTTTGAACGATTTTATGTATTTGGCTAGATATGCCCTCCACCACACACATACACTCCTGCCTGGTAACTCCCTAGGAAATATCAAGTAGGTGCTCAGGAGATCAAATACAGATCAAATACAAATCAGATCAAATACAGGTCAAGCAAATAATTTCCCCCTCCATACCGGGGCTATACTGTGAGTTCAATTTTGCAACTTGAGTATATAAACGTTTGGAATATAACCCATTCATGACCTACTGTAAATGCTTTTAAAATTTTTGTTATTTTCTTTCTTAATTAGAACGATATCTGTTTGATAATAGTGACAGTGTTTCAGGGTATTATTTAGAGTAATTTACTAATTTTATGAGCAATTTTACATTCATTGGTACTTCAGCGAAACTGGCTTTAAAAATTTTGTGTTTAGTTGCCTTTAATGGTCACTTAATAATCATAATTTTTAAGAAACATATATAATAATACTTATATATGTAATAATAATATAATTATATAAGTATATATAAGTATAAATATATATAATAATATAATACTTAATAATAAGCATAAGCTTTTTAGGAAGCATATATAAATTTGGGGCACCTGGGTGGCTCATTCACTTAAGTGTTTGACTCTTGGTTTCGGCTCAGGTCATGATCTCGTGGGTTTGTGGGTTCAAGCCCCGCATCCAGCTCCATGCTGACAGTTCAGAGTTTACTTGGGATTATTTCTTTCCCTCCCTCCCTCTCTCTCTCAATCTCTCAAAAATAAATAAATAAATAAATAAATAAATAAACAAACAAACTTTTTTAAAAAAGAAGCATATATAAAATTTTGGAAAAAATGGAAAAAATAAAAGAAACCATACAAACAGCAAAATCGTGTTTAGATTGTTTTTAAACAATCCAAGTCCAAATAAGGACTTTATTTATAGCTGCTATAATTGAGTTATAAAACTGAAAAAAATTATTTTCCTCTACTGGTTTTTATAGTCAAATCCACAAAGCCATTATTTTTATTTTTAATTATGGTCTTTTCAGGTTTTTGCATTCCATCCTTTTTTTAAAATTTTTTTTTTCAACGTTTATTTATTTTTTGGGACAGAGAGAGACAGAGCATGAACGGGGGAGGGGCAGAGAGAGAGGGAGACACAGAGTCGGAAACAGGCTCCAGGCTCTGAGCCATCAGCCCAGAGCCCAACGCCGGGCTCGGACTCACGGACCGCGAGATCGTGACCTGGCTGAAGTCGGACACTTAACCGACTGCGCCACCCAGGCGCCCCTCATTCCATCCTTTTGAAGTGTATATAGTTCACTGTGTCAGTTTTCTTTTTTTTTATAAAAAATTTTTTTAACGTTTTTTATTTATTTTTGAGACAGAGAGAGACAGAGCATGAACAGGGAAGGGTCAGAGAGAGGGAGACACAGAATCCAAAACAGGCTCCAGGCTCTGAGCTGTCAGCACAGAGCCCGACACGGGGCTCAAACTCATGGACGGTGAGATCATGACCTGAGCTGAAGTCGGCCGCTTAACCCACTGAGCCACCCAGGCACCCTGTAGTTCACTGTGTCAGTTTTCACCCCAGGGTGAGTCTCATTTTCTAGAACTTCTGAAAACTCATGAACTTCTTCACGAGTTCTTAAAATACTATTTTCTTTTGACTTGCCATATGAAAATTGTGAAACTAAGTAATACTAATAAGCCTATTTCTATGGAAATGGTCTAGATATTATCAAATCAGTCTTGCTAGATGCTGAACAATTCATGAACTGCTTGTTGAAATTCAATAAGCAGTTTATGAATACTTGAATTGAGAGATTCTATTTTTAAAAAAATCAGAAACCGGTAAGTTCCACTGGTGACCAATGGTAACAATCCAAATTCAAACTGGTTATGAAACATCTCAGTTTTTAAACTCCTCTTGAGTGGGCTCGTGGCAGTGAGAATAGACAACGTGTGACTACCAGGTAATGAAACTCATTTTCTGGGCTGGTTTGTAAAACAGGCTCTCTGAACAATTTCAGGCGAGGAGTTCCAAAAGTGTTTCAAGCTGTGGTAGCATCCCTATAATTAATGTACAGTCTCCCAGGGCGATTTCTTAGAAGGTCAGAACTCATTCTGGTGTTTGTTAGCAATCGTCCTTGTTATTTTCCTATCACACCTTTTAGGCTGGCGGAAGGCACTTTGCACCTGGAAGAATGCCTTTCAAAGACCCTTGGAAAGGATGGCGCAGGGAGCCTCGTCCACATCAGAAGTGTAGGAAAAGAAAATACAGTCACATCCTTTGTACCATCAGTGTGCATCCTTACTCTGCCACGGATACATTTTTAATTGCTGTCCTTAAAACCTTGATCCAAAAGTCTTAGAAGTAAACAGCTCTCTACCATTATCCTATTACAAGTGAACAGTCTCTCAATCCTGACCTAATTTTTAGAAAGGAAAAAAAAAAAAAAGCATTTAAAAACCATTCTGAAATGTAGTTTCTACCAACGTTTTCCTGTGGGTGATCTTACTAGCCCGTGAAACATTTGTAATCACAGAACTTAAAATATGGAACTGCAAGTATGTCAGCACAGTGTGTAATGTGCGCGCTTGCACGATATCTAGCACTCTCGGTGAGCTGATTTCTAGAACTGTAGCTGCACCAGCTGTCCGGGGAGCTGAAGCTGCCAGTCCACCCTCCTACCTCCCTTGGAGGAGACTAGGTGGTAGCAACAATCCATGTGGGCGGAAACTGAGGAAATGGAAGAATAAAGTAGAGGAGGAGGGAAGGTGGCTCACGCACGGCTGTGATGGAATAAATGACACAGCTTGAATTCAACAGTGCTTCTGTTCCTGTTTTTAGACCGATGATGTGCAAAGCCCCCTTTTTTTTCCCCTCCTCCTTTTTAAATTAGCAAAGATAATCCTTACTAAGCACCTGGCTGCCTTGCTCCTAGACCGCATCGGTGTCTGTCTCCTTTCATCTGTCATTTTAATGCAAAATATGAATGCAGTTTCACTGCTTTAAGAGATTCACTGGGAGCCTACTGATATTTTTCCAAGGACAAGAACACTTAAAAATACATCTTTTATCAGAACCTCAAGTGTTAGAATAATAGAGGAGTGACGACAGGAATAAGCAAATGGCTTAGGGGAAAATCATAATCTACTTTCTAAAAGTAGCAGTTTTTAAGAATCCTATTGCTAACACGAGCCATAATTAAATTGTTACATAATTAAAATGAAATAATAGAGTAGGATAACTAAGCGTTAGGCTTTCAGTTTTTCTCTCTGTTTCCAAAGGGGTGAAGGATACAGGAAGTCACATAACTGGGCTGAAATGAATAGTCCAATCACACAAACATATTTTTTGGATAAATATTGAAAAGTTTGTTACATCAACATATCAGCATGACCTTTTCTTCAACAACACAAATGTTTAACTCCCCTTTGGCTGATCATGTGAATTCAGCCCAACCACCCAGCTTGTACCTGGCTGCATGCAATTAGCTGTAAACACACAATTCCCAAGATAGACTACTTCAGGTTGGGTGGAAAATCTGCCGTTAGTGTTTCTTAAAGGCAGTCAGATTGGTTATTGCTGTATCAAGGCCTGAGAGTCCTCCCAGACAGGAATGTGTCTAGCAGTGTTAATTTCTGAATCTAGCTACTTCATAGGATAACCTTTTATCAGACACTATTTTGGTAGAGTATGTACACAAAGTAAGATGAGACGATATGAAAGCTTTAAAAGCTCCAGTTCTTTTGGGTCCTGAAGACAGTCATCAAAGTGGAAATTGGGCCAAGTCTACACCCACGGCCTGTACCAGGGATCAGAAGCACCAGTGATTTCACATGCCCATTTTTCTTTAGTGTATGTGAACACTTACATACAAAAAGAGAGACAATAGGGCACCTGGGTGGCATGGTCGGTTAAGCAGCTGACTGCAGCTCAGGTCATGATCTCCCCGTTGGTCGGTTCCAGCCCCGCAACATGACGGGCTCTGTGCTGACAGCTGAGAGCCTGGAGCCTGCCTTGGATTCTGTGTCTCCCTCTCTCTCTGCCCCTCCCCCACTCATGCTATGTCCCCCTCTCTCTCTCTGAAAACTATTAAAAAAATTTTTTTTAAAGAGGTGCAATAGATATACAGAAAAGAGGACAGGTAAATATAAACGTAGAAAAGATGGCAAGTTGCACACACACCTAATTCTTCTAGGACCCTTTGTTACGGAAAAGACAATCAGAGTGTAAAGTTGATGGAATTAAAAAATAATTATGCATGGGAGAAAATGTCCAACTATGTGGACATTTCAGAATGCTTTGGGAATTCTCCATTCAAGTGTAGGTGTAGACACCACCTTATTTCATTTTTGATATGTGTTTTTTCAAGTACTACATTTAAAGCATGCTCTAAAGTCTGTGCTACAGAGCTAATGTGAAAATAGCCTAAATCTAAAATTATATTCCTGTTACTGTTTCTGCATGCATCTACTTCTGAAAATACTTAGACTGCTTAATATCCTAAAAATTTATATTGAGAAATCTCATGAATAAAATATTCACTGGGATTTCTTTTTGACAATGTGTGAAATAATGGATCCCAGTATCATATTTGTTACGAAATTGTAGCTTCACCTTTGACAAAGAATTTTACAAATACAGAATAAAGTTCTTTGGTATACATTATCACTTTAGCTATAGTGGACACTGTCAGATTATCATAAATTCTGACAAAAGTTAACTCCATTGAAGATCTGATTCTTCACATAAAGGATTATAGTTAAAGTGTTAAACTCTGGATGGATTATCTCAGATTCATAGAAAATACATTTCCATTTTCAGAGAAGTCAACTATTTCAAAGACTACCTAAATACTTTCACCACTTTTAGTAAGATTGTGTGTGTGTGTGTGTGTGTGTGTGTGTGTGTGTGTGTGTGTGAAGTAGTATATAATATGGATAAAGATCTTTGGACTTTGAATTCTGGCTGACCTGGTTTTCATTATATGGTCTATCACTTTCTAGGCCTAGACAAATTATAAAGTCAAAGACTTGTCTTTTAGATTTATTAAAAAGAGATGGCAATTTATCTCATAGAATTTTTTTGTGGGGATTTAAATGATACGAATAAGTTGTTTAGGACAGAACCTGGTCTATATGAGATGCTGCTTTTATTATAAATCAAAAATAAAGTTCAAATTACAATGGATTAAATTGCAATCTCAGTAGATAACATCAGATTGATTGTGACTGTCGTACAGAATATCATTGTACTATGTTGGGAAATTAACATATGCCTCTTAATAACCTGTGCCAAAATTTTCAGGGTGGCCAGGTACCAGTATTATTAAACATTGAAGGAATATATTTACCTGACAAATACACGACTTGAATTAGCTGACCTCCAGTATCAACACAGGTATTGACCTAAAATCAGGAGGTTTAACCAGTTCACATTCAAAAAGAAACTAAGGTAATGTCAGATGTAAGGAAAACAGCACCAAAAAGAAAAGCCATCTCATTTCAATGGAATAAACATGCCCGAGGTATTTAAGGTGAGGTCTTATCCTCCACCAATAAGGAATGTAAAGAGATGGAGTGAAAAGGAGAGGTTAGGCATTACATAATTCAGCAATTCATATTGAAAGTTTTCATCTTCAGGTCAGTAGATCAAATATGATCTCAGGCAGTACAGAAGATTCTAAATATACCGGTTGTTCCTGCTGTGGAAAAGGCTATATAATTAAGCTCTCATCCCACCCAGGTCCACACCAGACTCAGCTCACCCAGGAATGAGTCACTGCTCTGATGGGCTGATTGCTCGGGGCAGAGCCAAAGTAGTGATTAAATAGCTCAGAGCTTTGGAGCTTCAGGGAACCTCTGCTTTAATTCTCCTTCAAGCTTAAATTAAGACTGATTCTGGAGGATATCCAGTGATTGCTAGGGATTTAAGAGGATGGTCTTCTGCAAACCATCCACAGGAACTGATGCCAACAGGCTCTTCACTGAACAGATGAAGTGCGGGTTGGGGAGCTCTTGGGCTAATTTGTTTCTCATATATGATGAATGTTTTCAAATATAAATTATTAACTGTGCTTTCAAACTGACTGCATAAAATGAGTTTTCAGTTAACCTACACTCCAAATGGCCTGCAACAAATAAACCACAGGCGTGAAAACATTTCTTTACTCAACATATGACTAAGTGTAAAACATTACTTCCCCTCCCCGCCCCCACCCCTCACCCCGGCTCTACATTACCCTACTTTTATTTTGTCACATGAGAAGACGTTATTATAAGGATCCAAAAAGACCCTTTGTAAACTGCTCAAAATAATCTATTTTAATTGGCCCAGAAGGTTATAGCGGATACTGATTAGTTTCACTGGTTGAACATGCTGCTGCTGCTAAGATCCGTGGCTTAAGTTTTGCACATCTAGGTTATCCATAGATTATTCATGCATCGTGTATCCAAGTTATCCATGGATATTTGTGCTTTGCCTAGCCAACTGTGCATGGAGAATAATTTAGTTCCACACCCACATATGTGCACATTCGCTGTGATAGGAATTTTAAAACATCTACCTATTTAATACGTGAGAAGGATTGTATTCAACCCATCGCCACTCTTCATTGCTCCAAATGAATATATTTAGGGAAGCTATGAGGATAAATGCATTTATGTATGAAGAGACTCCTGTATAGATTTGATTCTGGACTTCTAGAGGCTTCTCATCAAAGATAAAAGGGCTGAACTTACAGAGTATATATTATTATCATGGTAAATAAGTTCCTTAAAAAATGTATTTGAACAAGCTGGATCTCATTTTCAGTTATAAGTAACTGGAAATACTTTTCCTCCGCTGGAAAGAAGAATATGATAAAAGAAATAGTTCATCATGCTTAAAATTTCCCATTCTGAGGCTGTACTCTCTCACACATTCATAGTTGCTATTTTTCAACTATGATTCAAGAGGCCTTAAACAGTGAAGTCAATAATGAAAGTCTTAGAGTTGAATTCAGATCATGATTCATACTCTGAACTTCACATCCCAGCTCTTTCATTTGGGACAAATATTCAACTCCTCTCAGCCTTGTTTTTTGTCTGTTTTTGTTTTTGTTTGTAATTGGGTCAAACAGTTTGTAAACTGATAAGTTTACATGGTAATTTTAAAAAGAAATGAGAAGTATTCCCCGAATTCCCTCATTATGCCTAGCAAGGTCTTAGACACTCAGTAGGTGAGTACTGTTTGTAAAACCACATGGTCTCTCTCCTTTTTTTTTTTTTTGAACAATTGAGATTAACTGACATGAAAACATGTTTCAGGTGTACACCATAGTGATTTAATATTTGTATATGTTGCAAAATGATCACTGCAAGTCCAGTTAATATCTGTTACCATACATAGTTAGAATTTTCTTGTGATGAGGACTTCTAAGAACTACTCTCTGAGCAACTTTCAAATATAAAATACACTGTTATTAACTATAGTCACCATGCTGTACTTATTTTTTTATAATTCATTTTTAACCTTTGACCCCTTTCATCCATTTTGCTCCCCACTCTTTGAGCCTCTGGCAACCACCAGTCTGCTCTCTGTATCCATAAGCTTTTGTTTTGTTTTTATTCCACATGTAAGTGAGATCATATGGTATATATCTTTCTCTGACTTACTTCACTGAGCATAATGTCCTCAAGGTCCATCCATGTTGCAAATAGCAAGATTTCATTCTTTTTTAAGGCTTAATAATGTTCCAACTCGGCAATCAAACAGAATGAAGTCTTTCCATTTGCATTGTGAACAGAACTAGAGTGTATTATGCTAAGCAAAATCAGTGAAAGAAAGTCAAATACATGATTTCACTGATAAGTGGAATTTAAGAAACAAAACAGATGAACAGAGGGAAAAGGAAGAAAAATAAGATAAAAAGATGGAGGCAAACCATAAAAGACTTTTAAATACACGAAGAACAAACTGAGGGTTGATGGGGGGGGCACAGGGCAGGCAGGGGAAAGGGGATAATGGGTAATGGGCATTAAGGAGGGCACTTGTTGGGATGAGCACTGGGTGTTATATGTAAGTGATGAATCACTAAATTCTACCCCTGAAACCAATACTACACTATACGTTAACTTGGATTTAAATTAAAAAAAAAAAAAGAAACCTTAAAAAAATAAAAATTAAATAAAATTTTAAAAGGCTGCATAATATTCCATTGCATTATATGTATGCATACACAATACACATACCACCACCACTATATATATATATATATATATATATATATATATATATATATGAATGTATGTATATACATACACTATATGTATATATGTATGTATGTATATACATAAACTATATATATGACATCATCTTTATCCATTCATCCACTAATGGATACTTAAGTTGTTTCTGTATCTTAGCTGTTACAAGTAATGCTACACTGGATATATGGATGCATATATCTTTTCTAGTTAGTGTTTTCATTTTTCTTTGAATAAATACTCAGATCGGGAACTGCTAGATCAATGATGGTTTTATATATTTTTTAAGTACCTCACTACTGTTTTCCATAGTGACTGCACCAATTTATATTCCCATCAACAGTGTACAAGGGCTCCTACATCCTCACTGGATAGTTTTGTAAATTGTCTATTTAATAATAGCCTTTGTAACAGGTTTGAGGTTTTACCTTGTGGTTTGATTTGCATTTCCCTGATGATTAGTGATGTTGAGCATCTTTTCATGTACCTCTTGTCCATTTATATGTCTTCTTTGGGTAAATGTCTATTCAGAACTTATGCCCATTAATGCAATTGTTTGTTTGTTTTTTTGCTATTGTATTGTACGAGTTCTTTATAAATTTTGAATACTAACCCCATATCAAATATTTTCTCCCATTCAGCATGATGTTTTTTTCATTTTGTTGATGGTTTCTTTTGTGGGCAGAAGGTTTTCAATTTTATATAGTTTCTTGTTTCTTTTTGCTTTTGTTTCTGTTGCTTTTGGTGCCAGATTCAAACAATGATCACAAGACCAATGTCAAGAAGTTTACCATCTATGTTTTCTCCTAGGAGCTTTCTGGCTTCCGGTCTTCCATTTAGGTCTTTAATCGATTTTGAGTTAAGTTTTGTGTATGGTGTGAGATAGAGGTCCAGTTTCATTGTTTCGCAGGTGGCTGTCAAGTTTTCCAAGTACCATTTATTGAAGAAACTATTCTTCCCCATTATATACTTTTGGCTTTTTTTTTTCTAAAAAAATTAGTTGCCCACATATGTGTAGATTTATTTCTGAGTTCTCTGTTGTGTTTCTTTGATCTATGTGTCTGTTTTTATGCTTCTGCCATACTGTTTGATTACTTTAGATTTGTAATACAGTTGAAGATGAGGGGACTTGAAGTTTCCTGCTTTATTATTTTTAAGAGATAGAGTGCTTTTTAAAAAAATATTTCTGTGAAAAATGCCATTGGGATTTTCATAAGGATTGCATCGAATCTGCAGATTGCTTTGGGTGGTATGGACATTTTAACAGCATTAATTCTTTCAGTCGGTGACCACGTATCTTTTTATTTGCGTCATCTTCAATTTCTTTCATCTAAATTTTATAGTTTTCGGTGTACAAGTCTTTCACCTCTGTATTTAAATTTATCCCTAATTTTTAAATTGAAATTATAAATGAGATTGGGTTCTTAATTTTTCGGACAGTTCATTATTAGAAATGTATAGAGGGCGCCTGGGTGGCTCAGTCAGTTGAGCATCCGACTCTTGATTTTGGCTCATGTCATGATCTCACGATTGTTGAGATCGAGCCCAGCATCAGGCTCCATGTGGAGCCTGCTTAAGATTCTCTTTTGGGGCACGTGGGTGGCTCAGGGGATTAAGTTTCTGCCTTTGGCTCAGGTCATGATCTTGTGGTTTGTCAGTTTGAGCCCCGTGTCAGGCTCTGTGCTGACAGCTCAGAGCCTGGAACCAGTTTCGGATTCTGTCTCTCCTTCTCTCTCTGCCCCTCCCTCACTCAAGCTCGCTCTTGCTCTCTCTCTCCCTCTCTTTCTCTCTCTCAAAAATGAATAATTGTTAAAAAAATTAAAAATATTATCTCCCTCTCTGCTCCTTTCCCACTCGTGCGCTCTCTCTCTCTCTCTCTCTCTCTCTCTCTCAAAATAAACATTAAAGAAATAAATGTATAGGAAAATAACAAATTTTTGTATATTGATTTTGTGTCCTGAAACTTTCCTGAATTTGTAGATTAGTTATAACAGTTTAAGTGAAGTCTTTAGTGTTCTCTATATATCAAATCATACTATCTGAAAATAGTAACAGTCTTTTTCCTTTCCAGTGTCGATGTCTTTTATTGTGTTTTATTTCTTTTTCTTGCCTAATCGTTGTGGCTAAGACTTAGAATACTTTGTTTAATAAAAATGACAGAAGTTGGCATTTTTGTTGTTTCTCAGAGGAAAGATTTTAGCTTTTCACCATTGAATGTGATGCTAGTTGTAGGATTGTGTCATATATGACCTTTGTTATGTTGAGGTTTATTCCTTCTCTATCCACTTTGCTGAGTTTTTACCATAAATACATACAGAATTTCATCAAATGCTTTTTCTGCATCTACTGAGATGACCATATGATTTTTGTGTTTCATTTTGTTAATGTTATGTATCACATTGATTGATTTGAGGATGTTGAATCATCGTTACATCCCTGGCATAAATCTGCTTGATTGTGGTGTATGAACTTTTTAATGTATTGTTAAATTTGATTTGAAGATGTTGAATCATCCTTGCATCTTTGACATAAATCTGCTTGGTCATGGTGAATGAACTTTGTAATGTATTGTTGAATTTAGATTGCTGATGTTTCGTGGAGAATTTTTGTATCTATGTTCACCAGGGATATTGACCTGTGATTGTTTTTGTTTTGTTTTGGTTTGGTTTTCTTTTTCTCTCCTGGTGTCCTCATCTGGTTTTAGGATTAGGGTATACTAGCCTCCTAAAGTTAGTTTGTAAGCATTCCCTTTATTTTTTTGGAAAGGTTTGAGAAGGACTGGTATTAATTCTTGGAATGTTTAATAGAATTCACCAGTGAAGTTGTCTGCTCCTGGACCTTTGTTTATTGGAAAGTATTTAATTACTGATCCAATCTCCTTACTAGTAATTTACCTGTTCATATTGTGCATTTCTTAATGATTCAGTCTTGGTGGGTTACATGTTTCTAGGAATTTACCTATTTCTTCTAGATTGTTCAATTTGTGGCATGTATTTGTTTATATTAGTCCCATAATCCCTTGTATTTGTGGTACCATTTCCTCTTTCATCTGATTTTTCTCTTTGGGTGCCCCCTCGCTCTCTCTCTCTCTTTCTTGAACCTAGATGAAGGTTTGTCAACTTTATCATTTCAAAGAACCAGTTCTTAGTTTCACCGATCTTGGGGTTTTCTTTCTTTGTTTGTTTAGTCTCTATTTCATTCATTTCTACTTTGATCTTTGTTATTTATTTCCTTCTCCTAACTTTGAGTTTGGCTTGTTTTAGTTCTTTGAGGTTTAAATGTATATTGTTGACATTCTTTTTGTTTCTTGAGATAGGCATTTATCACTATGAATTTCCCTCTTAGAACTGTTTTTGCTGTATCTCATAAATTTTGGTATGCTGAATTTGTATTTTCATTTGTCTCAAAGTATTTTGTTGTTTTGTTTTATTTCTTCATTTACCCATTGACGTTCAGGAACCCATGTGGTTGATTTCCACGTATTTGTGACTTTTCTAGTTTTCTTCTTATATACCATTGTGGTGAGCAAGATGCTTCCCATAATTTCAATCTTAAATTTATTAAGACTTTATTGTGGCTTAACCTGTGATCTATCCT
The DNA here is from genome assembly GCF_022079265.1 of Lynx rufus. Classification (NCBI taxonomy): domain Eukaryota; kingdom Metazoa; phylum Chordata; class Mammalia; order Carnivora; family Felidae; genus Lynx; species Lynx rufus. Next base: position 102,181,793 of record NW_025814889.1, read on the forward strand.
GGAGAGTGTTCCATGTGCATTTGAAAAGAAGGTATATTCTTTTACTTTTGGATGGAATGTTCTATATACAGAATCTGTTAAATCCACCTGGTGTACTGTGTGATTTAAAGCCAGTGTTTTCTTATTAATACTCTGTTTGGATTATCTATTCATTGATATAAGTGGGTTTATTTATCTTTCTAAGCTACATGTTTAAATTTACTAATCACCTCTTAAACTCATCCTTACTTTAAATAACAATCAAAGTAGATGCATATAACCAGCTACCATAAAGAATACAAGATAAAATAATTTTGGTAAGAAAGCTAAAGGAAAAATTGTGTCACTGGTTAATGGCAGTTATGCATTGATCTCCTTTATCTCCTGTATTTATATAAAGCCTTTAAAATTTTATAACTAATAGCTCACTTTTTGAGGTCCAATGCATGACAGCCCCCCAAAAAGCTAAAAAATAAAAACCAACATCTAATGAACTTTCCATTAAAACTCAAGAACAAATTTTCTACTCTCCTCATCTCAGTCAATACCAGATTAATTTCTTTTTTATCACATACAACAGTATTACAAATCAATTTTATGAGTGAACTTGCATGATCAATTATTGTTTCTTTCCCCTTATGTTATTTAAATAAAAGAATAATCTTAATTGGTACAAATTTATTTATTAAAAGGATTTATTAAATTTTTTTCCTAAAATTTTTACCCCTCTTAGAGCTACAAAATGAAAAAGAACATAGTGATTATTTTTCTGTTCCTGTCTAATCAGATCATATAATGTGGAAATAATGTGTGTATCACATCTGGAGTGCAATACAAAATGCATAACCATATAGAGGATTTATCATTTATTAAAATACACAAATAAATTGAAATGTAGCTGTGTATATATGGCTTAAACTTAGTAAGTTATTCAGTTCATAACAAAAAATACAAAATATCAACTTTACCCAATTAAGTAAAATAATGCAATATGGGTACATTAATTTCTTTAATTTGGGACTTTAAGCTTTATTTCTTTGTAATCTTTATTGACTTACGGTTTTTTCATATCATTTTTCTTCTTTATTAGTCTCTTCTGTAACTTGTTCAGATATCTGACTCTCCAGCAAAAACCCTATCTTCCTCAACTGGTATTTCCATTTAGCCACTATATTATATTTTAACTAGTACAGAAGAATAATGTTTATTATAACAAACAGTTATATAAATAATGGTACAAATGTAAAGTATTATGTAAATATTAAGGTTCTTTGAAAGAATAGTAACATAGGAAATATTTTTAAAACAAACTAAAAGGACCAAAGCATGATTTAAAATTTATCGAACCATAAATAGAATTCCCATTTTATATAGGAATACATACATATGGAAATACTGAAGATTAATACACCAAAATTGTATTCTATATGCTGAGGCTTGAGAGCTAGAAAGTGAGATTAGAGATAATATTGCTTTCTTCTTTATAGTTTTCCCCAAATTTTCTATACTGAATATGTGTTATTTTTACAATTAATATGTGTTAGATCATGTTTTAAAATATATTTTGAATATTTTTTTCAACTAACAGAATTTAATGTAAACTTTTTAAAAGCCATTGCCCTTACTTCATTCATATCCTATCTGATCTTCCCAGAGACAATCATGTACCTTTCATTACTCTACCAGGAACGGAAAAGTATAGCTATGATACTTGTTTACTATTACAAGTTAAGGAAAATTAATTACTGCATCTTCTTCTAATTGTCTCCAATTTAAGATTACATATATTAAGCAGGAGAAACTAAAGTAAAAAGAAATCTAGTCTGACAACTTCAGAGCATTTCAATATGAAGATAACATTAATAAAATTTTGTTCGTGGAAGAGTTACTAGTCTCCAGCTTTACACCAAAACAAAACAAAACAAAGCAAACCAAAAAACACCAAACTTTTTCTTTTTTTTTTTAACAGAGTTGATAGAGCACAATATACAATTATATTTTCATGTTACCTTTTAAACTTTAGTATGAGCTTTAACTCAGTGTGCAGAACTTTTTCAATTTTTATATATTCTTTCCTTTCTGAAAGTAATAAATGTTGAAAGTTTCTGTAAAATATAAGTACTGCTTGATACGTTGATAAAACAAAGCTACAAAGAGCATATCCCACAGACCAGACCCAATTGAGCATGAGCTTTAGCTGTAATCTTAGCTGACATTTATCTAAGATGGTCTTCTACTTTGTCATTACACTATTAGAGGTACAAGTTTGGCCCATAAATCAGAGGTTCTCTAATTCTGTCTGAAAAATCAAGGTTGATTTATTTAAATTTATCTGGAATCCAAGGCCATTCATTAGAGGATGGATTATTAAATAGAGATGTATGGCTCTCTGCAAGGTAGCCGACACTGCACTTTGGTCTTTAAAAGCTCTATACTTGATCCAGTCTTTTAACTTACCCAGGTTCTCTATTTCAGAAGAGAAGGTATTTAAAAAAAAAAGTCTCAACTATTGAAAAGCCTCAACCGATCCTGTTTTACTCCTAGAACAGTTCTCTTAAACTGACCTGGGATAACTTTCTCAGAGATTATTATTTTTAAAATGAAATCTTCCATACAAGGATTCTACCCAGGATGTTTAGAGATGGTTTTATGTCTGTTTTGTACATAAAGATTCTGAATAATTAGGTAAATTTGCTACTCCATTGTATGGCTCGCTGCCAGATTGCTGTCTCCCAATTTACCATTCTAATAGTACTTTCTCATTCAGCATGTCTGGATATGAGGACAATGACATATATGCATATATATTAAATTACTGCCATCCTTTATTAAATTTACATCTCTAAGTATTTGATTCTCAAAACAAAAATTGGGGTCCTTTCAATAGCATCAGAAACAGACCAAGGATGACAAAACTCTAACTTTATCTTAAAAAACCATAAACAAATCTGAGATTGAGTAACTGTTTGGTTATGTATTTTTATGCTTGATATATTCTCATTTGAAATTTTAATCCAAATTTAAAATCTCTCATTACACAAAATTTTATATAAAGAGTAATCATAGTTTCTCTGCACATCATTTAGTGCTTTAGTAAAACAAACTTTATTAACTTCCAAGTCTCCAGAAAGTATTTTTTTTAACCTCTAATTGTATGTTTAAAAATTCAGTGCATAATTTTCTCTTTTGAAGTAAAATCCATTTAAAACTTACTTGCCAAGGTTACCGACTAAAGCAAATATTTTGGCAAAATAAATATCTTTTTTAATCTAACATTATCTAAAGGATAAAAATTCCAGAACTTACAAGGATAACCTCTATCATGAATTTCTTTTATTAAAATCTTAATAAATGATAAAGGTTAATAAAAATTTCAGAATTATGGCAGTTGCACAAGTCTTTCATAAATTTACAGAAACTTGATGTCTATACTTTGTAAAGCGCCATTTTAGGACCTACACTTTGATCCCCTCCAATGTGAGGTGATAAAATGAACACACCCATGGATGAAGAAAAACACACAAAGCTTCTAGGCTTCTGTTTTGAACTAGTGTTTGCTTGTGTCCAGGATGGGTGGGGAGGAAGGACAAGAAATAAAATTTGGGGCTTTGGTCATGGCAATGCTGCAGAAAGATCAAGTAGAAAAAGAACATGTTCTTGTTTCTCCCTGTCTCTGTCCTGGGGCAATAGTGCCTGCTGACACTGGTCTGAGATTTGCTACGAGTACAGTTTGAAGTCCTATGTATTTAAGAATTTGATTAAAACAGATAAAAATAATGAATTTAAGCAATGCTTCCCTACCTCTCCTTTTCTAATTTGACTAGACTGATTAATTAAAATCTAAAGAGGGTCATCTTCTAATGTTTTATTTGGGGAGAGGATAAAACTAAAGCTTTTTCTGACTCTAGGTAGTAAAGAGTGAATTGACCCTGGTTTCCTCGACTCCAGATATTGATCCTAGAACTCATTTGCTCTTTATTCCTTCAGCTTTTTCGAGCCGTCATGGCCTTTCTACTTTGTCTGACAAATAGTTGATACATTAAGGGCAAATGAGCTCACTGGGTAATATAAAGTAAAAAATCAACCTCTCACAGCACACCATTTATTAAATGAACTGTCCTTCACTCTGAAGGTAATCTTGAACTAATAGATGAAATCACCCAAACTCATTTATGCCCCATCCACAAAATAATCTGTTATTACTGGTCCAGAAAAATATTAAAGGGCTTATCAACAACAGCAAAAAGAAGCCATCATTCACAAAAAATTAGTGTGAGAAAAAAAAGATAAAGTAAAAATCAGAATTTTTTGGCTGAAGAAATACTCCAAACCTTGAAGCAGAGGACAACTGGTACATAACATCAATACAAATTAAACCTAATTGAATAATCATTGCAGATAAGGTTCACCACAATGAACTGGACATTCAAAAACTGAAAATAGAAGTGGAACACTATTCATTAAATTAATTAAAGAAAAACAAAGTCAACTCAAATAAATGTTAAGATAAAAAGTGCCTAAGCAAGGTAAATATGACTGAAAGTACGGTGATAGATACAGAGAATGTAAAGTCAAAAAGGAAACAAATAAATTCTAAAAGAAATAAAATATTTTTAAAAAGATAGAGAACATAGGCATAGGAGATCCAACATACATACAATTAGAATTGAAAGACCTAAAAACAAAACAATGATAGAACTAAATATTTTAATTTTTCTGAAATAAAAGTAGACTTGATCTCTCCACTGAAACAATCCCTCTTTGTACCTAGAAAAATTAACCAGGTGGCGTCAAGGCCAAAGTATATCAAAGTAAAATTATTAGGGAAAAAACTGTGTTTCCAGACCAAAAAAAGTCACTTCTGAAAGAAATTGGTATAAATCAAACTTGTTTTGAGAAATGTCTGTTCAAAACCTTTCCTATTGTTGAAACTAGGTTAGTTCTCTTATTATTGAGTTATGAGTTTTTTAGAAAGTCTATTATTAAAAAAAATGTTATCATACACGTTTTCAAATATTTTCTCCTAGTTTATAGCTTGCATTTTCACATATAGTTGTTAAACATTGGAAATGTGGCCAGTACGACTAGGGAAATGAAATTAAATTTTTTTTTAATTTAGTTAATTTAAATACAAAGAGATAAAACAAGATAGAGGAATGCCTAATGAGCACTTAAAAACATGTTTAGTACCATTAATCATTTGAGAAATGCAAAATAAACTATGAGATACCACTGTGGTATCTCACTAGAATAGCTAGAATAGCTTACATGGAAGAAGCAGGCAATATCAGGTGTCTCTGCAAATGTAGAACAACTGGAAATCTCACATATTGCTGGTATAAATTCCACATTAGAACATACCTTGGCAGTTTCATGTAAAGGTAAACACACCCTTACCAGATGATCCAGCAATCCTACTCCTAGCTACATAACCAAGAGAAATGAAAATTGATGTCCCCTCAAAGACTTGTGAGTGTGGGAAATATTTGTTCATAATGTCCACAAACTAAAATAACCCAAATGTCCATCAACTGGTGAATGGATAAACACATTGTGGCAAATCTATATAAAAGAAGCGAAATGATTATTCACAACAATAAGGATGAATGTTAACAGCATATACTAAGTAAAAGAAGCCTGAAACAAACAAAAAATCATATATAACTTCAACTGTATAAAATTTCATAAAAGACAAATTTAATAACAATTATTAGGGTTGGGATGGATATGTGGAGGGGATTTACTGTAAAAGAGCATGATGTAACTTGGGGTGATGGAAATATTCTATATCTTGATTGTGATAGCAGTTATTTGAGGACATACATTTGTCTCAAGACTTACCATGCAATTCACTTAAAGTTGATAAATTTTATTCCATGTAAAGTGTATCTCAAGCTGATTATAATACTAGAAACAAATGACTGTAAAAATAGTACTTATAAAAACCTATAGAATTCAGCAAAACTGCTGCTTTGCAGAAATCTGATAGCTTAAATATTTATATTGGGAAGGTAGGAAGCACCAAAATGAGTGTGCTCAACGTCTAAATTTTTTTTAATTGCTATAAAATACACCTGAAAGAAATGAAACAAAAGATAACAAAAGAGAAATTTAAATCATGCTATGTATAAAAACAAATGTAATGAGGAGGACATTACAACAGCTAAGAACAAAAGCATAGGCAAACTTGGCAAGATCAATTAGGTTTTCAGTGGTGAGTTTACTGGGGCTTATTGCATTATTAAATTTGTTAAAATTAATGACCAAACAAAAGTGTGCTAAGTACTGACAATGATGAGTATGTTCAATGAACCAGAGGTTATTTTTCATCTAATTCTGTGCATCTGAAGTATAATGGAGAAAAACACTGTTTTGGAAAAGCTTGATGCTTTTCTTTACAAACTCAAATACAAATAACCTAATAAATTGATTCTGGAACAATGTTGAGGCTCGAGGCACGAACCCCTTGAACAATTGAAAATCCAGGCGTAACTTTTGAATCCCCCCAAACTTGACTACTAAGAGTCTACTGTTAACCAGAAGCCTTACTGATAACATAAAGTTAGTGAACACATATTTTGTACATTATATGTATTAATACTGAATTCTTATAAAGCTAGAGAAAAATGTGAAGAAAATAATAAGAAAGAGAAAATATATTTACAGTACTATACTGTATTTATTTTTTTTAATCTTTTAAATGTTTATTTTTGAGACACAGAAAGAACGCGAGCAGGGGACGGACAGAGAGAGAGGGAGGCACAGAATCCAAAGCAGGCTCCAGGCTCTGAACTGAGAGCACAGAGCCCAACTCAGGGCTTGACCCCACAAACCGTGAGATCATGACCTGAGCCAGAGTCAGACCCTTGACCGACAGAGCCACCAAGTGACCCTATACTGTATTTTTTTTAAATATCTGTAAGTGACCCAGGTAGTTCAAACCTGTGCTGTTCAAGGCTCAACTGCACTACTTTTTAGATACGTATGTGTATTAAGATATTACATTTGAGTTTTCTATTTTTAAACTTTCCAAATTTCAAGAGAATATATTTTTAAAGGAATATCAAGATTACTAACCATATTAATTTTTAACCGTTTCATTAAATTTTTGAAATAGGACAAACAGGATGCCTGTTTGTATGTGATTACAAATAAGTACTGTAAAATATTTCTGCCTGGGAAAGTGCGCTGTAGCATGCATATATATATCTATATGTGTATATATAGGTATATGTACGTGTGTGTATATATATATATATATACACACATGTATATGTACATATACATATATACATATATACATATATATATACATATATACATATACGTATATATACGTATATATATACACATATATATATACATATATATACATATATATGTATATATACATATATATACACACACACGTACATATACCTATATATTCACACACCTATATATGCATATACATATAGACACACAATGTATTATATATGCTATTTTATAATATATTATATATATAAAGTACATAAATATTTTTGCACCTTAGCTGTTCATTATAATAGTAGGAAATATTTTTTTAACAATTGCTGATATAAGTACTCCTCTATACCACTGCAGAAAAATGTGGCATATAGAGAAGAAAGGTGTATGAAGAAAGATAAACTATTTATGAAGAAAAACCATTGGAGAACATCAGTATTAGCCGAGTTGCTTTTTCAGTTCATGGGATAACAGAAACATAATCTGATTGCATCCCTTATATTCTTGAGAAATGTAATTTAACCTTTCGTGTATTGGCCACCTTCGACAGTTTCATAAGAGTTTGCAGGAGTCAAATTTAAAAAAGTTTTATAGACCTGCACTGGCACTTATATATAAATATGGCTTTAAAACTTCCTGGTTATCATTTAATCATTAAATAATAGATATATCTGAATAGAACTATCCCCGTGTCTCCCTACTTAAAATTATACTTCTATCCTCCTTTTTATATGAAAATAAGTTTCCTCTATTCTATAGCCTATCCGTGCAAAAAGCACCAGCATGAATTTCCATTGGAAATAGTCACTTTGTGTGCTTAAATATTGCTATTCTAAGAAGCCAATAAGAATCCCAAAAGAGCTGTAATGCAACGCTGTAGATACAACCCTATATACAAAACCTTAGGGACTAAAGCTCAAGAGAAGTTTAATTCTTGTTCACTTACCAGTTCAAGGGGTGAGTCCTGACCTTCAGAGAGTTTTTCTGTTAAGCAGTAATTAGGGGACCATGGATTCATTCATCTATGATCTTACTGTAATGTGGATTCTCGTTATTATTTGTATCCAGGTATTGGAGGGGGAAACAGTGTGGGGAGTTGGCCCACACGTTTTTAAAGCCTTGTCCCAGATAAGGCACATAGCCCTTAAACTTCATCCCATTGGCTACATCTCCACGGTATGTTCACAACTAACTGCAAGGCTGGGCGGGGGGTCGGAGCGGGGGGTGGTGGCGGGGCGGTGCGTGTAGCCAATTTGTGTGCCCATGAAGAAAAGCAAATAGATTTCTATAAGAAATTAATTTGATGCTGTATTTTAACACCTGAATGATGAAAAGTGGAAAAGCTAAGTTCCAGGGACGGAAAATATACATACAATGGTGTCATAACAAGATGAATGAAGAATGATTATACCTGGGCGCTATGCTATCTCTACCTTTAACTGAGTAAATAGGCAAATCATTTTGTGAAATTCCACTTTGAGCTTTGTGACTGGATTATCTCTAAGATTAGCTACAGTTCTAAAATACTATAATTATACTTTTGACAGTTTCAGAGCAGTTGAGTGAGACTTAAATGTACAAAGTTCCAGCAAATTGAAAAAAGGTGAAAAATAATTTCTGATATGAATATTAAGGTTCATATGGCTGATTTTTATTACATATCAGAGTTAAGCTATTCTTTTTATAAGAATTAAAGTAAAAGTCAGTGAGTAATTATATACCAATTGATTTTAATCACAGTTTTTCAAAAATTACATATATTTTTTTTTACCATTGTGTGCTGACACCATCATTTCTGGCACATTGCGAGTACTGAATAAACATATGCTAAATGAATGCATGACTAAATGGATAAAATAAATTAAAATGAAATTTAACTCTGACAGCCTAAATTTGTGTCAAAAATATCCCTTATAAACTATCTCCATGGTTAATAAAAAGAATGTACAAACAGAATATACATAAGGAAAATGGCTCCTGTAGAACTCCTGTAGCTCCTGTAAACACAGTGCTCTTTTTTGGAGCATGTTGTAAACAAAATTTATATTGGTCTAATAACTAAATGAACTCTAGCAAAAATCTAAAAAGTGTAATTTCACAACTGGGAGTGGTAAGTGTATAGACACAATGTAGTTCATGTGAAAAAGACAGCATTTTCAATAACCTATTACTTACAAGAATTTATATTTATGGAAGAATTTCCTAGGGGAAGGAACTAGAGAAGAAATGTAATATGTAAATGTAGAGCGGATTTAGATTAGTGAAGCTGGCAGAAGGCTTCAAAGGCTATAGGATAGACACATTTGGTCCTTTCATACTTTTTTTTAATGTTTGTTCATTTTTTTGAGAGAGGGAGTAAGAGAGACAGAGTTCGAGTAGGGGAGGGGCAGAGAGAGAGGGAGACACAGAATCTGAAGCAGCCTCCAGGCTCTGAGCTGTCAGCTCAGAGTCTGATGCGGCTCGAACCCACGAACCATGAGACCATGACCTGAGCCGAAGTTGGATGCCCAACCGACTGAGCCACCCAGGCGCCCCAAGTCCTTTCGTATTCATGAATATAACTGTCATCCATTCCCCTACCAACTTAGAGGAGAGTTTCCCTTTCTCCAGGGAGAGAACATTTTACTTGCTTTCAGGTAAATGTAAGGCAAATTCCCTCCACATTTGTATAATCCTTGCATTTGTCCATTTCTTCAACAAATATTTTTGATTATATATATTTTCTTATAGTTTTCTTTTTTTAAAGATATAATTGGCATATAACATACTAGTTTCATGTATACTGGATGGTTGTATATATGAAATGACCACCATGATTAATCAAGTTCACATCCACCACTATACATGGTTACAGATTTTTTTCTTGTGATGAAAGCTTTTAAGATCTACTCTCAGTGACTTTCAATTACACAACAGGATTATGAACTATAGTCGCCATGCTATATATTATATCCTCATGACTTATTTTATTACTGGAGGTTTGTAGTTTTCGATCCCCTTTACCCATTCTTCCCAACTCCCCATGACCCCCACCTCTGGCAACTACCAGTCTATTCTCTGTGTTCATAAACTCAGATATTTTGTGTGTGTTTGTTTTTCTGTAATCCACATAAATGATAATATGGTATTTGTCTTTTTGTCTTTCTGAGTTATTTCAGTTAGCATAAAGCCCTCAAGTTCCACCTATGTTGTCACAGATGGTAAGATTTCATTCCTTTTCATGGCTGAATAACATCCATTGTGTGTGTGTGTGCATGTGTGTGTGTGTGTGTGTGCACGGGCACACGTCACATTTTCTTTATCCATTCATTCATGGACACTTAGGTTGTTACTATGTTTTGGCTATTGAAAATAATGTTGCAGTGAACAGGGGTACAGATATTTTTTTTGGTAGTGCTTTTGTTTTATTTGGATAAATACCCAGAAGTGGAAGTGTTGAATCATAGGACAATTCTTTTTTAAATTTTCTGAGGAACCTCCATATTGTTTTCCATAGTGGCTGAACCATTTTAAACTCCTACCAAAAGTGTACATCCTCACTGTTACTTGTTATTTCTTGTTATTTTGACAAGTCATTCTAACAGGCGTGAAGTGATATCTCATGTGGTTATAATCTGCATTTCCCTAATGATTACTGATACTGAGCACTGTTTCGTGTACCTGTTGGCTATCTGTATGTCATTTTTGGAAAAATGTCTCTTTAGATCTTTTCATTTTTTATTTATTTTTTAAGTATTTATTTTACTTTTTAAAAATTTATATCCAAGGTAGTTAGCATATAGTGCAACAATGATTTCAGGAGTAGAATCTTTAATGCCTCTTACCCATTTAGCCCATCCCTCCTTCCACAACCCCTCCAGTAACCTCCATAGGCAAGGGAGTCTGTTCATTCTCCATATTCAAGAGTCTCTTATGTTTTGTCCCCCTCCCTGTTTTTATATTATTTTTATTTCCCTTCCCTTATGTTCATCTGTTCTGTGTCTTAAAGTCCTCATATGAGTGAAGTCATATAATATTTGTCTTTCTCTGACTAATTTCACTTAGCATAATATCCTCTAGTTCCATCCACGTAGTTGCAAATGGCAAGATTTCAATCTTTTTGATTGCTGAGCAATACTCCATTGTGTGTGTGTGTATATATATATATATATATATATATATATATATATACCACATCCTCTTTATCCATTCATCCATTGATGGGCATTTGGGCTCTTTCCATACTTTAGCTGTTGTTGATAGTGCTGCTATAAACATGGGGGTGCATGTGCCCCTTCAAAACAGCATACCTGTATCTCTTGCATAAATACCTAGTAGTGCAATTGCTGGGTCGTAGGGTAGTTCTATTTTTAATTTTTTGAGGGACCTCAATACTGTTTTCCAGAGTGGCTGCACCAGCTTGCATTCCCACCAGCAGTACAAAAGAGATCCTTTTCTCTGCATCCTCGCCAATGTCTGTTGTTACCTGAGTTGTTAAAGTTAGCCATTCTGACAGGTGTGAGGTGGTATCTCATTGTGGTTTTGATTTGTAATCCTTGATGATGAGTGATGTGGAGCATTTTTTCATATGTCAGTTGGCCATCTGGATGTCTTCTTTGGAGGAGTGTCTCTTCATGTCTTTTGTCCGTTTCTTCACTGGATTATTTTCTTGGGGGTGTTGAGTTTGATAAGTTCTTTATAGATTTTTGGATACTAACCCTTTATCTGGTGTGTCATTTGCAAATATCTTCTCCCATTCTGCCGGTTGCTTTTTAGTTTTGCTGATTGTTTCCTTCACTGTGCAGAAGCTTTTTATTTTGATGAGGTCTCAATAGTTCATTTTTGTTTTTGTTTCCCTTGCCTCTGGGGACATGTTGAGTAAGAAGTTGCTGCTGCCAAGGTCAAAGAGATTTTTGCCTGCTTTCTCCTTGAGGATTTTGATGGCTTCCTGTCTTATGTTTAAGTCTTTCATCCATTTTGAGTTTATTTTTATATATGGTGTAAGAAAGTGGTCCAGGTTCATTCTTCTGCGTGTCACTCTCCAGTTTTCCCAGCACCACTTGTTGAAGAGACTGTCTTTATTCCATTGGATATTCTTTCCTGCTTTGCCAAAGATTAGTTGGCCATACGTTTGTGGGTCCATTTCTGGGTTCTCTATTCTGTTCCATTGATCTGAGTGTCTGTTTTTGTGCCAGATCTTCACATTTCTTAATTGTATTGTTTGATGGGTTTTTTTTTTGTTTGTTTGTTTGCTATTGAGTTGCATGAGTTCCTTATAATTTTTGGATACTAACCTCTTATCAGATACGTGGTATGCAAATATTTTCTCCCCTTTGGTAGGTTGACTTTTTATTTTGGTGATGTCTTCTTTGCTGTGCAGAAGTTTTTTAGGTTATGCCACCCCACTTGTATATTCTTAGCTTTTTTTCTCATGGATTAATTGACTGTATATGCATGGGATTATTTATGGGCTCCTTATTTTCTTCCATTTGTGTGTCTAATTTTATGCCAATACCATACTGTTTTGATTACTGGAGCTCTGTAATATGATGCCTCCAGCTTTGTTATACTTTTTGAACACTGCTTTGGTTATTTAGGGTTTTTTATGGGGCCATCTTCACCGACTATTTATCAAACATTTTCTGTGAGTAAAGCACAGCTCTAGTTCTGAGTACATACTAGTGAGATAAAGAATCATACCTCCACACTCTAAGTGTGCTAAAGAAAAAAAAAAAAAGAATCATACCTGCTCTTGTGCAATGTATAATCCCCAACGATAAATCCCACATTATAGTATTAGATTGAGTAAAAGGAGTAAATAACTTGGCATTCGTCAATTATAATAAAGCAAAACATTAGAAAACTAAAATAAAAAGATTAGTTTCATGTAAAGGGTTTAAAGAAGTGAGGTAATGGAGGATTAAACCCTTTTCCTCTGCTTTTCAGTATCCATAAAGGTGTAGAATTTCTAGGAAAAATATTACAGATCTAAAATAGAGACTTACTTGGAAGATAGGTATTGTGAATTCTATTCATTCATTTATTCAGTCTGAAAATATTGAGTTTTTACTATGTGCCACACACACAAAGATTAATATGGTAGTCTCTAGGTCAGAAACATAATTTGAATACAATGTAACAATTATAATAAGAGAAACACAGTGTTATGAACTGGAAGGGCCACTTAATACAAGCAAGCATATGTTTTAATTTAAAAAACCTTGGACACAGAAGAAAAAATTCCAAGGAGGATCGCTGTATAAAATATATATGGTACAGAAAAGAGGCTATATTTGAACTAGAGATTCAAATCTCACAGCTCGCTATAAACTTGGATACATGACATTAACTTTCTGAGCCTCAATTTCCTCATACGTATCAAGGAATTATACCTACTGCAAAGAGTTGTTGCAAGGATTTAAAATATAGGCCAAGGATCTGATGCATAGTAGATCTTCTATAAATGGTCACCAGTCTTAGGATTAAATGCGGAGTCTTATAAACTCAAGTAAGAGGAGTCAAGATATTCCAGATTAAAAAAAAAAAAAAAACCCACAAACAGCAAAGCTCTAATAATAGAATGACTTTGTATTAGGCTTCTAGGGAACAATTGAGAAAGTGGTAGGAGGTGGGATGAATAGAGAAAAGATTAGTAGAGAATGACTCTAGAGAGGTAAAGTGTATGAAGGACTAGCATGATATGATACAGAATCAGATTTTTTGTTACAGGAAATAACTCTGGTGGCAACTTGAGTGTGAACTGGAGATGGAGCAAAATGGCAGTTAGATCACATGCAAAACACAGGAGCCACCTGGGTGGCTCAGTCAGCTAAGCGTCCAACTCTTGGATTCAGCTCAGGTCATGATCTCATTGTTTGTGGGATCGAGCCCCACGTTAGGCTCTGTGCTGACAGAGCAGAGCCTGCTTGGGATTCTCTCTTCCTCTCTCTCAGCCTCTCCCCCACTTGCACGCACGCGTGCACTCTCCCTCTCTCTTCAAAATAAATGAACATTTTTTTAAAACAGAAAGGTCATGCAGAAAACATTTGGAGACATGTATCCATCCATTCCACCTATGTACCAGGCACAACAATAGGTGATATTAATACACAAATGAAGAAATATCTACCTTCAAGTCCAGAAGAGAAATTATGAGGATTGACATAGTGGAAGCAAAGGGAATGAAGTGTGAACAATAGATTTGGGAGAACTTTGGAGTTAATTCAAAGAAATCCATAACCCCATGGATGTGAGATATGAGGGACAGAGAATGATCAGTATGATTCTCAACTTTCTGACTGAATCACCTAGGGAGGCTAGAGGCAGGCTAGCACTAAGTGAAGAACAGAGTCTCTAGGGGCGCCTGGGTGGCGCAGTCGGTTAAGCGTCCGACTTCAGCCAGGTCACGATCTCACGGTCCGTGGGTTCGAGCCCCGCGTCAGGCTCTGGGCTGATGGCTCAGAGCCTGGAGCCTGTTTCCGATTCTGTGTCTCCCTCACTCTCTCTGCCCCTCCCCCATTCATGCTCTGTCTCTCTCTGTCCCAAAAATAAATAAACGTTGGAAAAAAAAAAAAAAAGAACAGAGTCTCTAGAAGGAAAGACTGCTTGGGTTCAAATCCCGCCTTCATCATTTTGTAACTGACATAACGTGGGCAAGTGACTTCTCCGCTTACTAGCAATATGCCTGCAATAGAACAGGGGAGACTTGAAGCTCAGTAAGGTGGAAAATTTTTCTAGTTAAAACTTGTTATAATAAATATAAAACTTGAGGCAAAAATATAAACAACGTATGTGGGGAGGTTTGGCGGCTGTCCTGCCCAATGCAGGAGCCACTAGCTACATGTGGCTAATAGAGCTTAACTTAAATTTTAAAAATTTAGCTCTTTAGTCACACAAGTTGTACTTTGAGTGCTCGTAGTTACATGTGCCTAGAGGCTACCATATTAGACAACAATTACACAAAATATTTACATCATGACAGAAAGATCAATTGGACAGTGCGCGTTTCCTCAGGAAATGAAAACACGATTAGAATATTTTAAAGAGAGGCTGGAGGAAGAGGGATGTTCCTGGACCTTTTAGAGTGACTTTAGTGTGCAGACATATTTTTGTTCTCTGGGAATGCTTACTAAATCCCCACTCCACTGAAGAGAAACTTAAAGTTGCCATAGCATTCAGTTTTATTCTAGCCTCTTGACAGTTTGTCCAATGGGTCACTAAACAAAGTGGTTATTTGATAGCAAGGAACAATATTCATCAGCTCAAAAATCACAGTCTTTGATTAAGTCATTGCTGATACTGCTATACCACACACAAGAACCCAATTTTCCAGTAAGACCACCACCTGCAACTCAGTAACATACCACAAAGGGTGCAGCCAATTAGATACCTGAAATGAAGCCTATGGCATTGTACACCTTTTATAACGGCACATGGAAGACACATATATTCTAGATCTAGATGTGTTTTCTCTGCTCATCATCTTATACCAGCACAAATATTCACAGACTTGTGACAAGCCTTGTTCACTCTTCTGGTATGAGGATACCATTGCTTTAAGGAAACTGTGTTATGGAAAATGAAATTCAAAATTGTGATTCATGGACCTTATCAGTTAACTAATCATCACAAAGCAGCTGGTATTATACAATGATGAAATTTCTGTTAAAAAAAAATCTCCAGCATAGGGATTCAAATCTTTTTTAGGTTTGGATTCTATCTTATGCCTACAGGATGTGTTAAATGGTCTGTACGCATGTTGTCTTTCTCTCATAGCCAGAACTCATGTGTTAGGCCTCCTCTCGTGGAGTTTGCCAATGGTGTCTGCCCCTAGGAAGATAAATGATCCGTTTGTTTGTTTGTTTTATGTAACTGAAACATTATCTCTACATATTAAAAGCTGATACTGCTATTTGGGCACTTGAGGTTCTGCATGTCACTTGGTGAGCTGTCTGAAACTGAAGGTTACAGAGTTGCCATGGGCAATGGATCTGCTTTAAGGAAAACTGGGTTACAATTCCCCCACTACAGGAATTTCAGGCTCTATATGCTTCTCTATATATCCTCTTTCATACTTATTACACTTTAACATTATATAAAATTTACTTATTGATATTTAGTGTTTATTATACATCACTTCATTCTTGAATGTAAGTGCTTAGGGACAGAGATATTTGTATATCCAAAGTATTGCACTGTGTAGAACAGGGCATAAAATATATCAGTTGTTAAACAAATGTATATTGAGTAAATTGAATCATGAGTGGAACCAGAGGCTCCCCTAATGTCACCTGTTCAGTGATACTAAGCGATGGAAGACTATTGTAATCCATTACAAATAGGATCACTGTGAGGCTCAGATCTCACAAAAACATTCTGCATCATCCTACAAGTTGAAACAAAACAAACATAGGCCAGGTTCTGGCTAAAGGCAAAAGTAATAATGAATTGCTAATGGGGTTAAAAAGCCATAAATATCAACCATGGCCCCAAGGAAGAAGATGACTGTGCCTACAAAAAAAAGAGGGTATTGTCTGTGCTTGCATTTTCCCTTTTATCCCTTTCTTCCACTACTGTTTGTAGATCATTTTTATTGAGATAGGACAGTAATAGACTTAAGGAAATAAAAGGTGTCACCTAGAAGTCTTGGACTTAGATACCTAGACTCTGGGAGCTGTCTGCAGTAACTGATGAGATTTTGGATTATTTGCATTTCTGGAGGGAATTGGATGTGCTTGCAATTTTAGGTTAAGCTACCATCAGCACTGAACCCTCCTTCCACTGGTAAAAGAGGAAACAACATATATTTGTTCCACTTCTCATTATGGAAACAGAGAAATTACACCTAGCAGAAGGAAAGGTACATGAATGTACCTAAGTTCAGCCTTCACTGTTGTATCTGCAATGAATGTTATAAAGATAATAAGATGGTTGGTATTTGTTAAAGTTAGCTATGACTATGCCCATACATAGGAATATCCTATTTTTTTATTTAGTAAGCACACACATATAGGTCTAATTATGGGCCAAGTCCACCTCTCAGTGTTTTATAAATCTTAACTCATTTAGGAACTTTTAGTAATCATTGGTGCTCTTTGTTGAATATTCTGGACTCAGTAAGATTGTACTTCCTGACATCTTCTGGTAACCAAGTAACCAGTTTTGGCTAGTGAGTTCTAAGTAGAAATGATATGTGTCACTTTCAGGCCTTACCCACTAGTTGCCAATATCATACCCTCCAGCCTTCTTTTAATGGCCATTTACAATGCTCCAGAGATTATCTCCTCCCTCAGTCTGGATATAGAAGTCAGGCTGACAAAAACATGGAGCTGTAACCTAGCCAACCCATAATAAACATGTTCCATGAGCATAAAATGAATTCTTTGTTTTTAAGTTAGATTTGGAGGAGTTATTACTGGATGGTAGCTTTCCCTAACCTAGTACCAACCCCTGTGAGGTATAAGTATGGTTTATTCCCATTTACAGAGAAAACCGACCCACTTAAACAAGCTCACACAGTAGGAAGCAGCAGACCAAGAATTCAGGCTCAGTTAAGCTAGCTTCAGAATCTATACTCTTAACTGAAAGGCTATGCTGCCTCTATAGACTGTCCTTTATAAAGGATAATTTTTGTTCTTTCTGACTTGTATTTTTAGATTTGCTTTGTTCCCATATGTCTTCCAGGATTCTCCATTAGCTACCCATTATTAGTGTAGGCCCTCCAACAAGTTTAACTTTTCTCTCTTAAAATAGCCAGAGTTGTTTTGGTGCTTATAAGCAAGAACCCTGAAAGAAATGTATGTGTGTTTGTTTGTATGATGTTGTTGTTGTTGTTGTTTTAATCTTAAAAGCAACAGGGATTTACTGAAGGAATTTAAGCAGAGGAATACTAGATAGATAGATAGATAGATCATTAAAAATATATTACAACAAATTGATTAAAAATGTTGATAGAATATCTCAAAGTTTCCAAAAAATTGAGTCATAAGTCTCAGAGAATTTTAAATATTAGAAAAATACAATATAGTAATACTCTGTTCTCATTGTAATGTTAACTTCAAATAAATCCCAGCTCAGACACAGTATACTCTTTCCAATCCTTAGAAATGGTTTCTCTAGTGGTATGACTAAGGGAATATATTCTGAAAATCCCACAGAGTTCTTTCCCTATTCACTATTGATTTTAAAGTGTTTTCAAAACTTCTGGTTAAACATTTGGAACTCTATTTTAAAGGTAACAAAAGAAGGTCTGAAAAACTAAGACTGGATTTAACATTTAATAAAACTGCCAATTGCTTTTCAATTTGGTAGCTGAGAAAATATTTAGACAGTAAATTGAAAGTTTTTATACCTATCATTGAAAAGTGGTGTTTATCTCCAGAATGTCTAAGGTAGAAATATGTCATCATGCAGAGGCCTAAGAAAATGTTTATTTACTGGCTCACATTCAATACCTGTCTCCTAGAAGTTAGAAAATACATGTTGCCAACTTTTGTCTTTCATTGTTTCCATAATTTCCAGACTCCTTATGTCAGATTTTAAAAATCTGAAAATAATCAAAGCTCAGTAACAATTTCACCCATTATGCTTGAAAACTACAGAGAAAGTTTTTTATTATTTGTATCTATTGAGCTCTTCCTAGAGAATGTAGGTCTAACGTTACCACACAAAACAAACAATAATTTTTAGTTTTTAGGGTTCCTAAGACGTTAAGACAAGTAGAGTACAAAGAACACAATTTTCATTTAGGCCAGGTAAAAGACAGAAGCTATCTTTTTTCCCTTTTTTATAAAAGAGTTGGATATAGCTATGTGTGTATGTTTATTTCGATTTGCTATTGTTTTTTTATACAATTATTCCAGTTGCAATGACTTCTCCTTTCTATGTGAATAGAGAATATTAATAAATTTAAGGTCATTGTTCCTAAGTAAGGTTTGCCAGAGGTCAATGCATTTGTTTCATAAAACTACATTTTCACTTAGGAAGAATGCTTGCACTTAGGGAGAATGGAGTAATGAATTAACATATGCAAATCCTATGGCTATTTTTTTTTTTTGGTACATCTTGCCGCATGACCCTATTGTCTTAATCTACTTAAAATGAGCTTTGTCCATTATTTAAGGTCTAATAAGATTGCTAAGCAAGGACCTTTGCCTAGCAAGTGCTGTTGGGGATAAAAACCAGGGATGTAGTGAATAAATTTTTGTCATTAACATTGCCTAGTCATGGTATAAATTTTTATCATAAGCTTTTTCCAGTGATTGAGCAGAATGTTCTGGAATTTGCCTGCTGAGATAAAACTGCAGGCTAGAGATGACCTTGGTTTCCCAGGCACGAACGGATCTGGCAGCTTGGCTACCCAGGACCACTAAGAACTTGAAAGTATCAGCTATTAGAAAGGGGACTGGAAGTAGTCATGAAACAATATGGTCTAGATCATACTCTTGGAATATAGGTGGGCGTGGCCTGACTCAGAGAGCAGAGTCCCGTCAAGTCTGGAGACCCCAAAAGAATGAATTGACAGTGTCCGTTTAGAATCCAGTACAAAACACCTAACATAGGATCTAAGATGAATTTAGTATTTGTGTACTATATTTTCTCCAACAGTGAATGTGAAAAAACTGGGTTTTATGTTTGTGCTGGGACTTTTACCATTATTAATCTCAGCATCTGTCTAAATACTTACTAGGTGATTATTACATGGACAAGAATGTCACAATGAAAAGAATAAACATTAGTGTCAAATTAATGTTATCTCTGAAGTCTGTCACTTATACGTTTTCTTAGTCCTTTAAATGAGGAAAGAATAGTCCTCATAATTATATTATTTATTTACCTGAAAGGAACAGGAAGAGCTAAACATATGGTTTAGAATCACAATTAGATGGTTCCTTGCAGTGAGCTCAGTAATCCATGATAATTTGATACAAACTGACATTTGGCTAAAACTGTGACAAGGAAAAAAGCCAATTTTCTTTGGAAAATAAGTGAATAATCTCCTAGAATCCCGAAACTGGGGAAAAAAGGAAATACAGGCTAAAATTTCGATTTGTGGCTGAATAAAAACTTGTAGGTATTATGGCACTTTCCTTCCTCCAGATTTTCAGCAAGCCTATAATTTACAGTAGCCCCTTAGAACCCTTTCTTTTTGCCTTATACACTTGTTTATTTTTCTTGAAAATTTCCCCAGTGACTGCAGACATTTTTCTTAACAGGTGATTTTTCAATGAAATGTCATTTTGGCTTTGTGAGTATCCTTAGTGGCATGTACCAAATGACTCATTTCATTTGTGACCAGAGCCAAATTCAAATTTAATTTTCCAGAGGGGACAAGTTAATGTATAACCTATTGTGCCACCTGGCATCCTAAATTAAATTTCCTGAGCTTTTTTTACTGAAAACAGAATCAGGTGTATGTTTTGTAAAGGCATTTTCAACTGTCAGCTGGGACTTCAGTCACTTTTATAGTTTTATAATTAATCCATTTGTTATAATTAATAAATAATAAATACCCAGGATTATTAATTTTGAAAATGACAAATGGGTTCTTTAGTTCTATGGAACTGAAATGGCATATGCTCTGAACATTACAGAAATATGAAAACTTCTCACCTGAACTGTCATTCTAAGTCATATACTAGCTATTGTGCCTGCCTCATGAATGCTATCATAGTCTGAAGTGTTCATTTGAGATTCAAACTCAAACCAGTTTAATTTCAAAACTCATGTTCTTTCTACCGCATAATGGTAGAGTTATACGTGTTCTGTTGAATCTTAGGAAAAGGGAGAACATTACAGAGTCTAATATAGAAAAGAGAGTTTTTCAGACTACTTCAAAATGGCATCTAGACACAAAGCCCTAATAACATTATGTATTAAAAAAAAAAAAAAAAACAACAACTGAGGCTGTGTATATACAGAATGCTGAGTTATTAAGACCACTTGCTGTCCGGAGTAGCCTGTCATGTCACTAAAACACTATAATTATACCACAATATGTGCCCTATAACATTCTACATTCTAGCAGAGATTTTCTCATTCATATCCAAGTATTCAAGATTGTTTTATATGTTTGACTAAACCCAAATGAGTCCTTTTAAATAGTAAACAAAACATTTTACACGGATTTTTTTGAAGATAAGTAAGATATAAATTCACGAATGAAATATTTTCTTCTTATTTCAGAAGCAATTACTACCATTCTTATTCTTAATCAGAGGTTAAGACTACAGACCCTGAATCATATTCAAATCACCACTTCTTATTTGGACAACTTTGGGGAGTAGTATGATCTCTCTGGGCATCTACAGTGGGAATAACAATGATAATAACAACTATAACACTGACCTCATTTAGTAATTATGAGAACAGAACAATTTTATTTATGTAAAGAACTTCAGGCTCTCTGCTCCTCCCTGTTTGACAGACAGTTGCATCTTCTGGTGCAGTGCCAGCCATGTCCCCAAGACATGATGGTGAAGGTCAGAGTAAATGGATTCAGCTGTATCGGGCACCTGGTCACCAGGGCTGCTTTTCGCTCTGGCAAAATGGATATTGTCACCATCAGTGACGTCTTCCTTGACCTCAACTACATGATCAACATGTTCCAATATGATGCCACCCACAACAAATGGAACAGCACAATCAAGGCTGAGAATGGGAAATTTGTCATCAATGGAAAACTCATCTCCATCTTGGAGGAGGGTGATCCCACCAACATCAAAAGGCATGATGCTGGTGTTCAGTATGTTGTGGAGTCCACTGGAGTCTTCACCACATGGAAAAGTCTGGGTCTCACTTGAAGGGTGGGGCCAAGAGAGTCATCATCTCTGCCCCTTCTGCTGGTGCCATATTTGTGATGGGAGTGAATCATGAGAAGTATGGCCACTACCTCAAGATTGTTGACAATACCTCTTGTACCACAACTGCTTGGCCCCTCTGATTAAGGTCATCAGTGACAAATTTGGCATTGTGGAGGGATACATGACTACAGTCCAGGCCATCCCTGCCACCAGAAAACTGGACAGCCCCTCTGGAAAGCTGTGGCATGATGGCCAAGGTGCTGCTCAGAACATAATCCCTGATTCTACTTGCACTGCCAAGGCTGTAGGCAAGGTCATTCCTGAGTTGAATGGGAAGCTCATTGGCATGACCTTCCAAGCCCCCAACCCCAGTGTATCAGTTGTAGATCTGACGTGCATCCTGGAGAAAGCTGCCAAATATGATGACATCTAGAAGGTGGTGAAGCAGGCATCAGAGGCCCCCTCAAGGGCATCCTGGGCTACATGGAGAATCAGTTTTTCTCCTATAACTTTAACAGTGACACTCATTCTTCTACCTTCGACACTGGGGCTAGCCTAGCTCTCAGTGACCTCTTTGTCAAGCTCATTTCCTGGTATGACAGTGAATTTGGCTATAGCAACCAAGTGGTGGACATTATGGTCCATGTAGCCTCTAAGGAGTAATAGCCCCCTGGACCACCAGTCCCAGTAAGAGAAAGGAAGAGAAAGATTCTCAGCTGCTGGGGAATCTTTACCCCAACTCATCCCCTAACATACTGAGAATCTCATGACCTCTACACAGTTTCCATCCCAGATCCCCTAAAGAAGGGAGGGACTTGGGGAACCCTACTGTGTCATGTACCATCAGTAAAGTATACTGTACCAAAAACAAACAAACTTCTAACAATACTTACAGTTAGTGAGTACTCCAAAAACATCGTGTACTACTCTTTGTTGTTAAAGTCTTCATACTTACAGTACCTTAGCATGATAGCTTATTTATCTCTAATACTCAAATCTCAATCACTACTATATTTTTCTCCTTTTCTTCCTTTTTGCCTCATTTCTTCTTACCATAGTCTCTAAATAATAATTGCAAAATATTTAAAAATAAAACCCATGACGTCTGCATCTAAGCACACATGCTATAAATATTTTGGAACTTTTTTTCTCAGTTCCTCCTGTAAATAGGTTATACCTATTTACACTGTAATTATGTTACATACACAATTCTAGGACTTTCTTTATTTACATAATGTTACAAAAAATCTCTTCACAACAAAAATGTTTTGTTATAAAAATATACTAGGTGTTAACGATATAAGTTAAGAATTTATACTAAGTTAATCAACAGTCTTGCCATTGTGAATCATTTAATTTCCTTTTATCTCTTTTTCTTTCTTTCTTTCTTTCTTCTTTTTTTTTAAATCATGATAGTGAATGCTATGATTCATTCATTCACCAAGTTAGAATCTTTCCTGGCTCAACAAGACAGTAGAGAACAAAAGGAGGCAAAAGCCCTATCTTTGTAGAGCTAATGTTCTAGCTGAGGAAGGACAACTACACAGATAACCTCTGTATGTGTATAAAGGAATGGCATGTGCTATAACCAACATTAAGGTAAGATATGGGTATAAATAGTAATGGGTAGGATCTCTTTTAGAAAAGCTGAATTTGGAAAGCCTCTCTGAGGAAAAGATATTTGAATAAACACCTGAATAAAATAATTAAGTCATAAAAATTTTAGTGCATAAAACTTATTACAAATATTTTTGAATGTTTGTATTTTTATATGTGGATGCAAATCATTAAATGCAAGAAATCTACGTAATTTCTTGTCCTATCCAAAAGTTACTCCCTAGCAGAATTTAGCATAAAAAAAATCAATAATATTCTACTTGTTAATGATAGTAATAGAGACACACTCAACTCACTGGTTGACATAAGAGAGGTTGAAAATAAAGCTCACAGAGTTCCATGAGTACTCAGGCCAATTTCCTTATCTCATAGGTTAGAGGTCATAGATCTGAAAACTGACTTTGGTTTCCTATTTGCCAGCAAAATTCTCATCTGTTTCTAAAATAAAACGTGAACAATATCCACGAATATGATCTGAACAGGTTCATCTCTTTGGATTCAAGTTATTGGCAACAACATACCTATTATCTTTATACTTACAAAACAACCCAAAATTTCCTGTGGAATCCCAGTACATAGAAACCTGTTATATTCAGCAATATGTAACCTGCAAAGGATTTCTGACTGTCAGGGTGCATAACGGAAATTGCCTTTGCTTAGAAGTTTACATAATCACTTACAGTCAGCCTTCCTAGAGAAGTTCCCACATTCAGCACTACAGCCCTTTGATCATAATGCAATAGGACAAATGTCAGGAAATACATTCCCATAAAGTGAATAAATCTTATTCTTTAACCCAGAAATGACTATAAACATTACCTTCATGGAAATTTCTCTCATATGCATATTTTCAGCTTCTGAGAGGGGAACACCGAATGACAATTAGGTAATGGTGTTTTTAATTGAGGACAAGATTAAACCTTTCTGATCAGATTCTCACATAGTGCAAACTGATCATTTTGGTCTGTGTGCTATAGTAAAGACATGACACATTGACCTCAGAGCATTCAAGAATTGTTTAATTTTCTTTGACTGAAAGAAAAAATGAAATGGATTTTGGTAAAGTTGTCTTGAGACAAAATTATACAATATTTATGTATACTTTTGTAGTATGCTTCTATATTTAGCAATTGCATTTTTCCTTTAGTTTCTTTTTGTAATATAACACTGTAGATACATAGATGGGACGTTACAGAGATTAAAAGAACCTAAACGAAGACTTACGTTCATGTCTAAGCCTCAAATTAGATTCAAGAAGAGGAAAAAGTGATTAAGAAAGAGAAACCATGAAATGAGAATGGACCCAGAAACTATAGAGGAGAATTACGTTAACATCGGGCAGCTAAGGGTCAAAAGTACCATGACAGGAGAAGGCAGAGAGAGAAGTAGAAAGAGAGACCTCAATCGTGGATAGAAATTAAGAGGCAAGAGGGAGACGAAGAGAAGATAAATGTCAGTAGAGAGGATTATGTCAGACCTCAAATCATTTTTTAAAAATGATGTCAGAGAGGGCAGAGAGGGGAAAGTAAAAGAAGATCTAGGGAAGAGGCAGAAAACCCAAAGTCTGGATTCTTTTGACTGAAAATGACACAATCACACTACAAACGTGTTGCACTTAAGAAGAAAATATCTCAAGGATACATAAGTATCTTAGAGAACATAAGACCTAAAAGTTCAACCAGGTCTTTCCAAGGACTACTCCAGGAATGAGAAAGCTGATTGTGGAAGCTCACAGAGCCTGGCTTGCCAAGATTTAAACGAGGAATGTTTGCAGCCTGGGAAATGGCTGGTTGAGAAGCCCCAAAGCAGACCAGGAACACCGGGTCTCCTATGCAATGTCAAGGCTCAATACAGTCTGTCCTTGCCTGTGGATCAACATGTTTTCCACTCTGTAAACAATTTAAAGTAGTAAAACAACCCCCTTCCTATGACGTATACACTACCCCTGTAATGTATGCCTGCACGTCACTAACCTGATTGTACTGTTCCCCCAATAATCTGAGTATGCTTTGTTCCTGCTTTTGAAACTACACATTCCTTTCCCCTGCACTCCTTGAAAGGTGCTGGTAAGATTCTCAATAAAAACTGGAGAAGAGTTCTCTTCAGGGCCATCGCCACCAGAGCGCTTGGCCTCCTCACCCTCTCCTTTCTGACTGAGGAATCTGGATTAATCTGCCATCTGCAGCCCCAAGGTGTGCTGGTCAAATCTGGCAGCTGGTAGTGTCCAAGATTCTTTTTCTTCCACTCGTCACTTTTTCCTCCATTCTTCCCTTTTTTGCAGACTGGCTTCTGGTTAGAAGTCTGAGTTTTCTAATGTCTTTCTTTCATTGCTAGTTTTTTTCTTCTTTCTTTCTTTCTTTCTTTCTCTCTCTCTCTCTCTCTCTTTCTTTCTTTCTCTCTCTTTCTTCTTTCTTTCTTTCTTTCTTTCTTTCTTTCTTTCTTTCTTTCTTTCTCTCTTTCCTTCCTTTCTTCCTTTCCATTTAGTATAGTCCACATCAGAGACTGCTTAGATTTCTGAATTTTTAATCTCAAATTATCAAAGAAAAATCATTCAATACAGTTGGGTCAAGGATCCACCCCTGGTATATTGCTTTAATCGTCTTTCATGAGGGAGTAATAATCAAATTGGGATGAGTTAGTCTTCCAGCTGTGGGACAGTTGTCAGGGAAGGAAGTCATGGAATACGTAGGAAAACTTGAAGATATCAACTTCTTAGAACTAAAGCATATTAAAGAAAGGAGTAATGGGAGAAGAATGTCTGGAGTCAGTAAAGTAAAAGGAGTTTTGAAGAAAAACAGTAAGAGAGAATGGGAGAGACAGACCGTTAAAGAGGAATCAGCCCAACTGTAACCACAGTGCTTCCCACTGACATCTATGTTTGTGAAAACTCCCTAATGCCACAAAATGTGTTACCTAGCTCTACATTTTTAGGGAGAATGGAATGCCTACTTACAAATCACATAATTTAATCTTCCACAACTGACATCTTTTAAGCACAAGGATTGACTCTTTTTCTGATTGTGGTAAGAAAACGAATAAGAGATCTCCCCTCTTAATAGATGTTTACGTGTACAAAACTGTACAATTAACTATAAGCAAAATGTTGTTTAGCAGTTCTCTAGGACTTAATATTTTTTGAATTTACACGTCTTAAATAAAGAACTGTATACCCCTTGATTAGCAAACCGCCCCTCCCCCAATTATTCCACCCCTCAGCCACTAGCAACCATTCTTGTCTCTGCTTCTATGAGTTTGACTATTTGAGATATCTGATAAGAGTGGAATCATATAGTGTTTGTCTTTTTTGTGACTGGCTTATTTCACTTAGCCTAATGTCCTCAACATTCATCCATGTTGTTGTATATTTCGGGATTTCTTTCTTTTTAAGGTTGGATGATAATTCATTAAATGTATATATCACATTATCTTTATCCATTTATCTGTTGAAGGACATTTAGGTTGTTTCCACATGTTGACTACTATAAATAGTGCTGCAGTGAACTTGAGAGTACTAACTAATATATCTTTAAGATCTTGATTTCAATTATTTTAGTTAAATACTTAGAAGTGGGATTGGTGGATCATATGGTGGTTCCATTTTTAATTATTTTAGGAATTTTCATACTGTTTTCCATAGAAGCTGTACCATTTTGAATTCTCAACAACAGTGTAGAAGGACTCCAATTTCTTCACATCCTCACCAATACTTTTTGGTCTCTCTCTCTCTCTCTCTCTGATAATAGGCATCCTAATGGGTGTGAGGTAAGACTTCATTGTGGTTTTGATTTGCAGTTCGTGGATAGCGATGTTGAACATCTTTTCATATATAAGTTGGTTGTTTGTATATCTTCTTTGGAGAAATGTCTAGTCAAGTCCTTAGTCTTTTTACATAAGTGGATTATGGGGGGAGGGTGTTTCACTTGATTTGTAGGAATTCATTATATATTTTATAAATTAATCCCTTACTAGATACCTGATCTGCAAATATTTGTCCCATTCCATAGATTGCCTTTTGGTTTAGTTGATTATTTTCTGCTTTGCAGAAGGCTTCTAGTTTGGTCTAGCCTCATTTATTTTTGTATTTGTTGTTTATACTTTTGGTGTCATATCAAAAAATTATTGCCAAGATCGTTATAATTTTTTTCTATGATTTCTCCTAAGAGTTCTACAGTTTCAGGTCTTACATTTAAGTCTTTAATTAATTTTGAGTTGATTTTTGTATGTGGTATAAGACATGGGTCCAATTTTATTCTTGTGCATGTGGCTGTCCAGTTTTCCCAACACCATTTATTGAAGAGACAATCTTTTCTTCATTTTGTATTTTTGTCACTCTTGTTTGAAGATCAGTTAACCGTATATGTGTGCTTTTATTTCTATGATCTCTATTTTGTTCCATGGATCTATATGTCTGTTCTTTTGTCAGTGCCATAGTGTTTGACTACTGTAGCTCTGTAATATAATTTAAAATCAGAGAGTGAGATACCTTCACCTTCGTTCTTTTTTCTCAAGTTTGTTTTGGACCCTTGGATTCCTTTGTGGTTTCACATGAATTTAAGAATTTAAGAATTGCAAAAATGAACTATTGGGACCTCATCAAGATAAAAAGCTTCTGCACTGCAAAGGAAACAATCAACAAAACTAAAAGGCAACCGATGGAATGGGAAAAGATATTTGCAAATGACATGTTGGACAAGGGGCTAGTATCCAAAATCTATAAAGAACTCACCAAACTCCACACCTGAAAAACAAATTATCCAGTGAAGAAATGGGCAGAAAATATGAATAGACACTTCTCTAAAGAAGAAATGCAGATGGCCAACAGGCACACGAAAAGATGCTCAACGTTGCTCCTCATCAGGGAAATACAAATCAAAACCATACTGAGATATCACCTCATGCCAGTCAGAGTGGCTAGAATGAATAAATCAGGAGACTATAGATGCTGGAGAGGATGTGGAGAAACGGGAACTTTCTTGCACTGTTGGTGGGAATGCAAACTGGTGCAGCCACTCTGGAAACAGTGTGGAGGTTCCTCAAAAAGTTAAAAATAGTTCTACCCCTATGACCCAGGAATAGTACTGCTAGCAATTTACAAGGGATACAGGAGTGCTGATGCATAGGGGCACTTGTACCCCAATGTTTATAGCAGCACTCTCAACAATAGCCAAATTATGGAAAGAGCCTAAATGTCCATCAACTGATGAATGGATAAAGAAGTTGTGGTTTACATACACAATGGAATACTACTTGGCAATGAGAAAGAATGAAACATGGCCTTTTGTGGCAATGTGGATGGAACTAGAGAGTGTTATGCTAGGTGAAATAAGTCCTACAGAGAAAGACAGCTACCATATGTTTTCACTTTTATGTGGGTCCTGAGAAACTTAACACAAGACCCTGGGGGAGGGGAAGGGGAAAAACAAACAAAAAATTACAGAGAGGGAAAGAGGAAAACCATAAGAGACTCTTAAAAACTGACAATAAACTGAGGGTTGATGGGGGTGGGAGGGAGGGGAAAGTGGGAAATGGGCATTGAGGAGGGATGAGCATTGTTGGGATGAACACTGAGTGTTGTATGCAAACCAATTTGACAATAAATTTCATATTTAAAAAAAAAGAATTGCCTTTTCTATTTCTGTAAAAAAATCTCATTGGGCTTTTTATAGTTATTGCATTGAATCTGTAGATCACTTTGATTAGTATGGACATTTTAATAGAAATAAGTCTTCCAATCCATGAACATGTCTTTCTTTTTGCTTATATTTTCTTTAATTTCTTTCATCAGTGTTTTGTAGTTTTCAGTGTATAAGTCTTTCACCTCCTTAGTCTAAGTATTTTTAAAATTTCTGATGCTATTGTAAATCACCATTGAGTATGCTATTGACAGTTGCCTTTTCATATCTGGGCTTTATTAAATCAATGTAATTTCCTTCTGTTCCCAGCCTGTCAAGAGTGTTCATGGTGAAAGAGTGTTGAATTTTATAATTCATTTTTAATTCCATCTATGGAAAATATCATATGACATTGATTCTGCCATTAAAATTGATATTTATATGTTGAACTATTCTTGTATCCCAGGGATAAATCCCACTTGGGCATGGTGTACGAAACTTTTAATGTGCTGTTGAGTTGGGTTTGCCGCAATTTTATTGAAGATTTTTTGCCTCTATATTTATCAGAGATATTGGCTTATAGCTTCCATTTCTTGCAGTGTCTTTATCTGGCTTTGATATCAAGATAATGCTGGCCTCATAGTAAGAGTTTGGAAGCGTTCACCCCTCTTCAATTTTTTGGAAGCATTTGAGAAAGATTAGCATTAATTCTTCTTTAAATGGAATTCATCTGATCCTGGGCTTTTCTTGTTGGGAAATTTCTGATAACTGATTCACTCTCTTTACTGTTTATAGATCTGCTTCTATTTCTACATGATTAAGTCTTGGTAAGTTGTATTTTTCTAGGTATTTATCCATTTCTTCCGATGTATCCAGTTTGCTGTTGTGTAATTATTTATAGTAGTCTCTTATCCTTTTTCTTTCTGTGACATCAGTTGTAATGTCTCCTCTCTCATTTATAGTTTTTATTTTGAGTCCTCTTTTTTCCTTAGGTAATCTAACTAAAGTTTGTCAATTTTATCTTTTCAAAAAATCAACTCTTCTATTGATTTTTTTCTACTTTGTTTCTATTCTCTATTTTGTTTATTTATACTCTAATCTTTATTAATTCCTTCCTTCTGCTAATTTTGGCCTTAGTTGGGTCTTTTTTTTCCTAATTCCCTAAGGTGTAAATTTAGATTGTTTATTGAAGATCTTTGTTATTGTTTCATTTTTTCCTTCTTTTCTTAATGTTTATCACTAAACTTTCCTTTTAGCACTACTTTTGCTGTGTCCCATAAGTTTTGGCATGCTAGGTTTTAATTTCTGTTTTCTCGAGATATTTTCTAATTTATTTATGATTTTTTTCCTTTGATCCATTGGTTCAAAATGTTTTATTTTCACATTTTTGAATTTTCCATTTTTCCTTCTGCTTTTGATTTCTGGTTTCATTCCATTGCATTTGGAAAAGGTACCTGGTATGATTTCAATTTTTTTAAAAAATTGATAGGACTTGTTTTTTGGTAGACATGCAATCTACCCTGGAGAATATTCCATGTATGCTTGAGATTACTTTTCTGCTGTTTGTTCTGTATGTCTGTGAAGCCATTTGGTCCACAGTGTTCAAATATGCAGTTTCTTTATTGATGTTTTATCTGGTTCTTTGATCCATTACTGAAACTGTGGAATTGATTTCTCCTACTATTACTCTATTGCTGTCTATTTCTCCCTTCGATTCAGTCAATATGTTTTCAAGTCTATATGTTTCTTTATATGTTTAGATGTTCTGATAGTGGGTGCATACATATGTATAATTGTTATATCTTCCTGTTGAATTGACTCTTAACATTATTTAATATACTTCTTTGTCTCTTATGACAATTAAAATTTTTTTAATGTTTATTTATTTTGAAGACAGAGAAACGGAGCGCAAGTCAGGGAAGGGCAGAGAGAGAGGGGACACAGAATCCAAAGCAGGCTCCAGGCTCTGAGCTGTCAGCACAGAGCCCAACGTGGGGCTCGAACCCACAATCCATGAGATCGTGACCCGAGCCAAAGTCGAATGCTGAACCGACTGAGCCATCCAGGCACCCCTCTTAAGACACTTTTTTACTGAAAGTCTATTGTATGTGATATAAATGTAGCTAGCTAACTCTGCTTCCTTTTATATTCATAAAAAGTTGTTTTCCACCCTTTCATTTTCAGCTTATGTGTGTCCATACACCTCAAGTGAGACTCTTGTAGCCAGCACATAGTTGCATGTTGTGTAATCCATTCAGCCACTCTGTGTCCTGTGATTGGACAGTTTAATCCACGTACATTCAGAGTAATTATTGATAGGAAAACAAATTGATTTAAAATCACAGTTTTGTTAGTTGTTCTATTTGTCCTGTAGTTCATTTGTCATTCTATTCCTCTCTTGCTGTCTTCCTTTGTGTTTCATTCTTTTTTATTTTTTTCTGTATTGATATGCTTTGTTTCTTTTCTCTTTTTGTCTTGCGTAACTTCTATAGATATTTTGTGGTACCCATGGAACTCACATAACATTTAACAGTCTAGTGTAAGCTGAGAACAATTGAAATCTCATAGAAAAATCCTACACCTTTATTTCTCCCCACATATACTTTGTTATTGATGTTGCAGTTTACATGTTTTTAGTTTGTATCCACTAACATATTTTTTAGATATCATTATTTTAATGATACTAGAATTAAGTGATTTTATACTAGAATTTTACTAATTTTATACTAGAATTAAGTGATTTACCTGCTTCTGTTATAGTAATATAGTATGAGTTTTATAGTTAGTTATCATGTTACTGTTTAGCTTTTTTGTTTATTTCAACTTGAAGAACTCTTTATAGCAACTCTTGTAAGACAGATCAAGTAGACACTAACTCCCTCAGCTTTTGTTTATCTGATGAAGTCTTTATCTCTCCTTCATTTTTAATGGACCAATTTGCCTGCATAGTATTTTTGGTTGGCATCTTTTTTTCCCTTTAATTCTTTGAATAAATCATCCCACTCCGTTCAGGCCCAAAACGTTTCTATTTTAAAATCTGTGTGCAATCTTACAGGGAGTCCATATTCATAACAAGTCTTGTTTCCTTGTCGCTTTCAAATTCTCTCATTGTTTTTGACTTTTGACAAGTTGATTATAATTTGTCTCCATATAGATTTCTCTGGATTCAACTTATCTGAGATCCTTTGGGTTTCCTGGATCTAGTTGTCCATTTTCTTTTCCACATTTGGAAAGTTTTTGGTCATTATTTCTTGGAATAAGCTTGGTTGTCACTCTTCTTCTGTGACTCACATAGGACATATGTTAGTCTTCTTATTGACATCCCATAAATGCTTAAAATTTCCTCATTTTTTTCTTTTTTGCTCTTCTGAATAGTGTCAAATATCTTTAAATTTGCTAATTCTTTCTTCCGCTCAGTCTTGTCTGACAGTGAATTCTTCTATTAAGTTTTTCAATTCACATATATTTTTTAACTCAAAAATTAATATTTAGTTCTTTTGAAACATTTTTCTCTTTGTTGAAATTCTTACTTTCATGCATTATTTGTAGCATATTGAGCCTCATGAGCATTTTGATAATGGTTAATTTTAATCTTCTTTCAGGTAATTGATATATCTCCATTTCATTAGGGATATTTTCTGGAGTTTTATCTTGTGCCTTTTTTTTGGATCATGTTTCTATATTTTTTTTTTATTTTTCTTGACTCTTTGTGTTATTGTCTATATATTAGGCAGAAGTGCTACCTCTCTCAGTCTTTACAGATTGGCCTCATACAAGAGATGATGTTTATCAATCAAGCCAGCCAAAGCTTCTGTAGGCCTCTCAAATATTTGTGTTAGTCCAAACCACCATTTTTGTTCTTAGCCCTTAGAAGAAACAAACAAATCCCTGGGGTAGTAACTGGAGAAATCAGCACATCACATGTACTCTCCAACTCTTTCTTTCCCCAGGGAAAAGCTGGGAGCTGGAGTCTTTAACCTGCTCACTCTGTGTTGTACTAGTGTTTATGGGGGGGAGGAGGGGGGCAGGGATGGGGTGAGTGTTTGTGTCATAGTTCAAATAATGTGCTGAAATCTAGAAAAGTCCATGTTCTATCAATTTTCTGATTTATGTAACAGAGAAGTCAATCCCTTGGGCAACTTCTGGAAATGTTGAAATTTGAAACTTTTGACATGCAGTCCAATTCTATCCCTACCCAAAGAAAAGCTGGGAGCTGGCTTACTTGTTTGGTTGGTTGGTTGGTTGTTGTTATTTTTACCTGATTGTTCCATGTTGAGCTGGAAGAAGAGCTGTAGTAAATGCCGATAAGCTAGTTTAATTGATTGACTTGTTCTCTGATGACCCCAGAGGTCTAACATATGCTGTGTCCCATTAGTGCTGTGATCCAGGCAAGACAAAAGTTAATCCCTAGGTAGCACGCAGAAAAGTTGGAATGTTGAATTTGTGATCCAACGTTTTCCCTCCAGGGAAAAACTAGGGGCTAGTTTTATTTCTATTTTTGCTTTGGCTTCCACCTCCTTATTCAGTGCTAAGCCGGAAGGAGCTGTGGTGAGTGCTCACACACTCGTTCAAATCACCACCTTTGTTCTCTGTATCCATAAGGGTCTAGTGTATGCCAGGTCCTGTCAGTGCTTCAAGACAGGTAATTAAAACTAATTCCTTAGATGGCACCCAAAAAAACTTGTAACTTTGGATGTATAGTTCAAACCTTATCCTCCCCAGAAAGAAGCTGGGAGTTGCGGGGTGGGTTGGTTGGTTGGTTTCCCCCCACGCACTTGTTTTGTGTTGAGCTTGAGAAGGATCTGTGGTGGGTGGATGTGTTCAGGTCAAATTACTGTCTTTTTTCTCTATAGTTCCAGGGTTCTAGCAGTTGTTGATTTTGTCAACACTCTGAGACACGTAAGATAGAAGCCATATCTTGGGCAGCCCTCTAAAAAGTTGGAATGTTGTCTATGCGGTCTAATTCTCTCTTCAGGGATAAACTGGGATCTGGAGGATTCCTCCTAATTATATGGCAATGTGTTAGGGATGGGGATTAAGGCAAGAGGATGCATCCAATTTTCCTATCTGTTTTGTGGCTGGCTTCATACTTGACCAGGCTGCAAGAGCCTCTCATCTCAACTAATTTCTGTATTTCACACAATAGTTGATTTGTGTATTGCTGTTGAATCAACGTGTCCATTGGAGAAAAAAAAGTCCAGGGCTTCCTATTCTGCCACCCTACTGACATGAGTCTCACTTGTTTTATGCCAACATTTTGCAAAATACCAGACACTTAATGCTTATAAATTAAGGACAGAAAGTAACATACTTTTGAGACTTTTGTGCTATTGATTTATTGAATCATACATTCATTTTAAAAATGAGCTTCTTGTTTACTAAGTACCTTTTTCCTAAATATGAAAGATTCTCCATAGGAAAGACACAGATAAAATGGCCAACTCGATACACCTAGTGCACAAATTCCTCTAGGCTAGGTTCCTTGAGGAAGTCAAATAAAGAGTGTCCTTGTTTTTTGCTTGGATCCTGTACAAAATGAGAGGCAAGATAAAAGGCCAGCAGATGGAGAATCAACATATGTCCTTTACTGTTGATAAAGGTTACGAAGAAGGACATAATGGAAGAATCAAAATTGCTTTGCTTACTGGATCCACAGAAATAGACTTATTTACCAACTAGGCAGCTTTTCACTGGGTCAGTCACCCTAACAAGAGAGCCTGCCACCCGAGAGAGATAAGGAAATGTGCTATCTGTGAGCAATCCTAGAAGGCAGGAACACAGGAATGGTTTACCCCCATGGCACTCCAAATGGGTGTACACAACTCTCAATTACAGTGAGTGAGACACATTAATACTGAAACCAAAATATCAGTGAGTTATTTTTAAAAATGAGAAGTTTTACTAAATTTTGTCTTAAAGATTTAATTTCACTCATTAATGATATAATTGATTTCTGCTAGTAATTAATACACCATTACAGTTTTTATTTATTTCTTAATGACAAGGCTTTGGTTATAATTCCCCTACATTAATTTAGTGGAAGCTATCCACTGGCAATCTATTAGATTTTCCTAGTTAAATTAGCATGATGGACTTTTAATGGATCTTTTAATAAACATGATGATGATCAAGAATATTGTGAAATCAGAATCACTCTCAATGACATTTTTGACTTTCTGTAGTAACAGTCCTCAGTCATTGATTCTGGTCCTCAGAGTAATAACTCAAAATGTATTACTAATAGATTTCTCTACCGTTAGCAGTGACAAAGTGAACGTGGAGTAGGGCAAATATAACAAGATTTTTTTTTAATATTCAATTAGCTAATCTAAGGTTTCCATTTCATGTTATTGTGGTCCTCCAATTCTGTGATCTTTCCCAATAAAATACAAACAGAAGAGATGATATCTGATTTGGAATTGAAACAGTAATAGACCATCTATTGCATCTGTACACTTTATGTCAAAGGGTCTTGTGTTGAGATCACTGGCAAAGGCAAATCTTGAGTTTAACTTAACCTAAGTATAAAACCATATTTTCTCTGGAATATGAATCCTTTTTTTTAATAATATACATTTCTCTTTATTAAAGTATATGGGACATATAACACTGTGCAAATTCAAGGTATACAGTAGGTTAATTTGATACATTTATGCACAATATATGATTGTCTGGAATATGAATTCTTAAGATTTTTATGTTCAGCAGGTGGCTGTTTCTCTTTGCTCTGTGAAAACACACATCTAGACTCCTTGACTTAGTGAAAGCAGGAGAACCTCAGTAACTGAACCTGGTTTGTGTCTTAAGAGAAGGCTACTAAGCTGCAAGCTGAAATTCTCCTAGGACATATTTGAAAGAAATTTCTGCAGGTGGTTGAGAGTTGTCCTTTATGCAGCTGTGGTAATGGAATGAAAATTGCTTACTCTGGGAACATTGACTGTATCATCCTTAAATTATCTGTGTACTACTTAAATAGTTTACATTGCTGTAGGGATAGGAAGGCTCAGTTATGTTTCCATTCTGCCATCACTGCCTATAAACACTGAGTATTCAATGCAAACAAAGCAAATTGTACCACATTTTTTTAATTTTAAACTTTTATTACACTTTTATTGCTGTGTGACATATTGTGACTAAGAAAAGATAGACCTTACATATAAAGACAAAAAGGAATTTAGGAAAAATTTTCCTGTAATCTATCATTTAAATATAAGCACTGTTAATATTTTAGTTGATAACCATTCAATATGTTTATATAAGTATATGCATTTTTCTTTATTTTCCCTCAAACTGTCATGTATTAAGGAATCATGTAACACTAATGTATTAAGAATCTCCTGGGGTGCCTGGCTAGCTCATCAGTAGAGCATGCAACTCTTGATCTGAGGGTTGTGAGTTCAAGCTCCACCTGGGGCCTAGCGTTTACTTAATAAAAAGAATATTCATTATGCATGAATCTTATATTTTCTAATTGAATAAAAACACTATAGAAAATTAGAAAAATGGATGGAAAATATAATGGGGATTGCTATAAATCCTTGTCAGATATAATGACTGGAAACATATTAAGATACAGCTATATATTTCATTTTTCCAGTTTGTAAATGGAAATAATAAGAACATATGTAAATAATAAGAACATATGCCATGTCAATAAATGTAGAGAGACATCAGTAGCATAGTGATCAAAAGAGTAGTTTCTAGAGTCAGATTAGCTGCTTTTCTGATCTAAGACTGCCACTTGTGCAACACCAGACAAATTGCATAACTCTATGGAACTCCATCTTTATATTGGGATGTAAAAGTGCTACCTCCCTGATCTAGCTACTCTAAAGCAAAGAGTATATAGTATTTTATAACACATAACATAAAATCTTAAAATCTTACTTATGCTCTTCCTAAATAGTTTATCAAGTGAGTAGCTATACCAGAGACCACTTAGCCAAATTCTCTTTTGATAGATTTTCATAGCATTTTCAATGATTCACTATTAAAAAGAATGTAATGAAAGTCCTTATACATTCATCCTCAGGCATTTGCCAAATTGTTTTCTTAGAATGCTTTGCACTAAATGGGAGGCAAAAATTATTCATTTGAAAGAACTTTTGGAAATATAGAAACGTTTAAAAATTATTATTGGAGTGTAGTTGCCAATGTTATTAGTTTCCAGTGTACAACACAGTGATTGGACAGTTCTGCACGTGACACAGCGTGCACCACAATAAGAATAGTTACCATCTGTCACCATACAATGTTATTACATTATTGATTATATCCTCTATGCTGTATTTTTCATCCCTGCGATGTATTTGCTTTATAATCAAAGTTTGTGACTCTTACTCCACTTCACCTATTTTGCCCATCTCTCCATGCCCTTACCCTCTTGCAAACCACAAGTTTGTTCTCTGTATTTATATCACGTAAACCCTGAAACATAAAGGGATTTATGTGAAATGTTCAGTGAAGAAATGAAATAAAGTCTTATCAATTTTTTTAAGTTTATTTATTTTTAGGAGACTGGGGAAGCATGGGGGGGGGTGGGGCAGAGAGAGAGGGAGAATCCCAAACAGGCTCTACACTGTCAGCACAGAGCCCGACCTGGGGCTTGAACCCACGAAACTATGAGATCATGACCTGAGCCCAAATCAAGAGTCGATGATTAACAGACTAAGCCACGCAGGCGCCCCTTATTAATGCTTTTTAACAAGAGGTTTTCTGATGTACCAAAAAGGACTCTTTAAAGAGCATGCAAGATCTTACAGTAGAAAATGCTTTCATAATTATTTTTAATCAGAAAACTTCCCCCAATCCATTGGAATGAAAACAAAAGAAGTGAACTCCTGCAGTGTTCTATGTCTGAGAGCAATGAAATCTCTTCAGTACAAGCATTAATAGGCATTTTGCAAAACTATAGAAAAGTGCACTGTTGGCATGCATTAAAAATGAAAGGGGAATTTGGCATATGTGTGTTGGTGGCTCCATCTTCTCCTGAATCTCAATAAATGCAAAATACCCCATCTCTACAGTCCTGTAAGGCTGAAACTTGTAAAGCCAAAGGATTTGCAATTGTTTAAGTTAAAAATCACATTGATTTCATTTTAAGTAGGCTTCACACCCAGTGCAGAGCCCAGTGCAGTGCTTGAACTCATGACCCAGAGATCAAGACTTGAGCTGAGATCAAGAGGCAGATGTTTAACTGACTGAGCCACCCAGGAACCCCCAAAATAACTTTTAAATAGCCCAGAAGCGAATGGTCTAAATTCTGACTTGGATATTAGAGTTAGCTGTAGTCAGAGCTTGCACATGTGATGGATGCTGCAATTTTGAAAGCACATAGAAAGTTTAAGGTACTCAGGGTGATTAAGTGATTATAAGAGGAGGGTAAAGGAACAGGGTTATAATGTTAA
Organism: Lynx rufus; assembly: GCF_022079265.1. Classification (NCBI taxonomy): domain Eukaryota; kingdom Metazoa; phylum Chordata; class Mammalia; order Carnivora; family Felidae; genus Lynx; species Lynx rufus. The sequence continues at coordinate 102,220,433 of NW_025814889.1, forward strand.
AAAAAGAAGAACTTGTAGTTCTTCCTGAGACTTAATTTGTCTAATATTGTGGAGACTGAGGGAATACACCCCTCTTTCATCAGGTAGGGTCATTTGTAGTCTGATGTCCTGAAAATGAGTCAGATTTAACTAGGGCATCAGAGTAATTAGATTCAGTATACAAATATTTCAGTATATTTCTTACATAGATGTAAAACTGCATGCAGCTCCCTTAAAGAAAAACTTCATCATCTGATCAACATCCAATTAAAATACATATTCCAAGGGTCTTAGAAATATTCCCTTGATCTCTCTTAACCATAGTACACAGGGCCATCAAAAGTGATATTCTTAACACTTAACACATGTAATGTTCTCTTGTCCCACTCGCTTCTTCTGGGCACATGGGATCATCTTTTATTTCTTCTTGATTTTTTTTATTGTGGTAAAAAATATATAATATATAACATAAAATTCACCATCTTAACCATTTTAAAGTGTACAATTCAGTGCCATTTAGTGCTTTCACTATACTGTTCAATTGTCTCCACACTCTAGTTTCAGAATAATTTCATCATAACAAAAAAGAAACCCTATACCTTTAAGCAGTAACTCGCTGTTCATATGTCTCCTCAGCCCCTGGTAACAACTAATGTGCTTTGTGTCTCTATGGGTTTAACTATTCTGCTTATTTCATATAAATGGAATCATATAACACATGGCCTTTGTGTTTGTCTTGTTTCACTTAATGTAATGTTTTCAAGGTTTATCCATGCTGTAGCATCCATGTGTCAGTACTTTAGTACTTGTTATGGATAACAGTAGTCCATTGTTTGTATGACCTATCTTGTGGATGTACGTATCAGTTGATAGATACTTGGGTTGTATCCACACTTTGGCTATTGGGAATAGTGCTATGAATGTGTACAGTTTTTTTTTGTTTGAATATCTGTGTTCAACTATTCTGAGTGTGTACCTAGAAGGTGAATTGCTGCATCAATGATAACTCTATTTTATTTATTGAGAAACTGCCAGACTGTTTTCCATAGCAGCTGCACCATTTGACATTCCCACCAGCAGTGTATGAAGGTTAAAATTTCTCTATATCCTTACCAACACTTATTTTCCGTGTTTTAATTCTAGCCATCCTAGTGGGTGTGAAGTGGTATGTCGTTGTGGTTTGTATTTTAATTTCCCAAATGACTAACGATATTGAGCACTTTTCACGTGTTTTTGGCAATTTTTATAACTTCTTTGGAAAAATGTTCATTGAATTCTCTTGCCTATATTTCAACAGGGTTGTCTTTTTGTTGGTGAGTTGGAAATGTTTATATATTTTGAATACTAAGTACCCTAATCAGATGTAATATGCAAATACTTGCTACAAATTTGTGGGTGGTCTTTAGCTCTCTTGATAGTGTCCTTTGCACAAAAGCCTTAATTCTGATAAAGTTTCATTTGTCTATTATCTTCCGTTGCTCATACTCTTTGGGTCGTATCTATGAAATCATTGTCAAATCCAAGGTCATGGTTTACCTGTTTTATTATAATATTTTTAGCTCTTTAGACCTTTGATCCATTTTGAGTTAATTTTTAAATACAGTGTGAGGCAAGGGTAAAAATCTATCCTTTTGTACACTGCTATACAATTGTCTCAATACCATTTATTGAAAACACTGTTCTTTGCTCCAGTAAATGGTCCTGGCACCCTTGTCAAAAATCAATTGGCTACATATTTGCTGTGATGTGGATGGAGCTAGAGTGTATTATGCTAAGCAAAATAAGTCAGAGAAAGACTAACACAATATGATTTCACTCATATGTGGAAATTAGGAAACGAAACAGATGAACATATGGGAAGGAGGAAAAAGAGAGGTAAACAAACCATAAGAAACTCTTTACAATAGAGAACAAACTGAAGCATGTTGGAGGGAAGTGGGTGAGAGATGGGCTAAATGGGTGATGGGGATTAAGGAGGGCTCTTGTCATGTTGAGCACTGGGTGTTATACGTAAGTGATGAATCACTAAATTCTACTCCTGAAAAAAATACTGCACTGCATGTTATTAACTAGAATTTAAATAAAAATTTGAAGAAAAACATCAATTGGTCATAGATGCTTGATTTATTTCTGTACCCTCAAGACTATTTCATTGGTTTTTTGCTCACCCTTCTGCTAGTGCCACACTATTTTGATTACTGTAGCTTTGTGTTAGTTTTGTAAGCCAGAAATGTGAGTCCTCCAGTTTTGTTTTCCTTTTTCAATATTGTTTGGGCCATTCAGAGGGTCTTGAAATCCCATATTAATTTTAGGATCAGATTTTCATTTCTGCGAAACGGTCATTGGACTTTGCTAGAGATTTCATTAACTCTGTAAGATTGTTTTGGGGGAGTACTTCCATTTTAACAAAATTAAGCCTTCCAGTCCCTGCACATGAGATGTCTTTCCATTTATTTAAGTCTTTTAAAATTTCTTTCATCAATATTTTGTGGGTTTTGGTGTACAAGTTTTATACTTTCTTTGTTAAACTTAATCCTAAGTATTTTATTATTTTTGATGCTATTATAAATGGAATTGTTTTCTAAATCTTCTTTTTTGGATTACTTATCAATAATGTATAGAAATCCAAATAGTATTTGTGCATTGATGTTTTATCCTGAAACTTTCCTCCAATTTGTTTATTCTTCTAATAGTTGCATTATGGATTCTTTAAGATTTTACATATATAAGATACTGTCATCTGAAAATAAAGGTAGTTTTACTTCTTCTAATTTAGATGCCTTTTATTTATTTTTCTTGCCTAAATGATTCGGCTGTAAATTCTAATGTTGAATAGAAGTGCAAAAGTGGAATACTTGCCTTTTTCCTGATTGTAAGGAAAAAATTTCAGTATTTCACCTTTGATAATTATGTTAGATGTGAGTTATTTATAAATAAACTTTATCTTGTTGAGCAAATTCCCTTTAATTCCTAATTTGTTGAATGTTAGTATCATGAAATGGTGTTGGATTTTGTGAAGTGGTTTTTCTGTGTCAATTGAAATGATCATTGTTTTGTTGTTGTTGTTGTTTTTGTTTTTGCTGTTTTTGCCTTTTTTTAAATTAATGGGGTATGTTATATTAATTTTTGTATGTTCAACTACTCTTGCATTTCTGGAATGAATCCCACTTGGTCATAGTGTACGATCCTTTTAAGTAGGCTACCAGATTGTTTGCTAGTATATTTTCCAGGATTATTGAATTTTTGCTCAAAAAAGATACTGGTTGGTAGTTTTCTTGTGATGTCTTTGGCTTTTTATGAGACCAGCCTCATAGAATATATGAAGAAAGTATATTCTTCTAACTTTGAAAGAGGTAAAGAAAGAGTTGAGTTAATTCTTCTGAAAAGTTTGGTGTAATTAACCAGTAATCGGCTCTTGCACTTTTCTTTGGTAGGAGGTCTCATAAGGGTATTTCATGTGGTTTTAATTTGCAATTTTCTTATCACTAATGATTTGAGTACTTTTTCATGTACTTAACAGCCATTTTTCTTATGTGAAGTATCTGTTGAACTCTGTCCCCATTTTCAAATTGTTAGCTGTCTTTTTATTGTTCATTTGTAGGAATTGTTAATATATACTAGACACAAATCAAACATATATTTGTGAATATGTTTTTGTAGTATGTGGCTTGTCTATTAAATTTATTGTTTCCTTGAAAGGGATTTTTAATATTGATGAATTTTAATTTGTCAGTATTTTCCTTTAACAGTTATTAGTTTGTTCTAAGAAGCTAGAAACTCTTTATTGTTCTGTCTTCAAGTCCTTTGACAGATGTATGAATTGTAAATGACTTCTCTTAATTTGTGATCTGACTTTTCCCTCTTTTAATAATGTTTTTTGATGATCAGAAGTTCTTAATTTAATGAAGTCCACTTTGTCAGTCTTCCCATTACTGATTAGCATTTTCTATATTCCATTTGAGAATTCTTTGCCTACCTCAAGGTGATGAAGATATTCTCCTATGCTTCGTTCCAGAAGTTTTGCTGTTTTTCCTTTCACATTTAGGTCTATCATCTATTTCCAGTTATCCAATTAGATAAGTATCTAATTGATTTCACATCATTTGTTGAAAATAAATCCTTCCCTCCCTGAATTAATGATGTATCTTTGTTACAAATTAGGTGATTCTCTCTATATACACATGAGTGTTTCTGGACTCTACTTTCAGTTCTGTTAGACTATTCTAACTAAAAAAATGTACTAAAAAATGAAATTATGAATATTATAAATATGAAGCTTTATAAGTTTCATACTGAGTAGTATAAGCCTTCCAACTCTGTTGAACTTGCAGAATTTCACAGAAACTAGAGTTGCATATAAATTTTTAATTAGCTTGCCAATTTACATTAGAATTAGCATTGAATTGGATCTATAAATCAATATGGGACAAATCGAAATCTTAATATTTACTCCTCCAATACAAGAGTATGGTACACTTTTTTCCATTTATTTAGATTTCATTAAATTTTTCTCAGCAATGTAGAATCAATGTAGAGATTATACACATATTTTATTAGATTTATTTTTAGGTGTTTAATATCCCTGGATGATATCACAAATGATATCATATTAAATACAACTTCTAATTATTTTTTTAAAAATTTTTAAATGTTTATTTATTTCGAGAGTGAGAACAAGTAGGGGACAGCAGAGAGGGAGGGAGAGAGAGAATCCTGAGCAGGGTCCTCAAGGCCAACTCAGAGCCCAATGTGGGGTTTGATCCCCAAATCATGAGGTCATGACCTGAGCCAATATCAAGAGTCAGATGCTTTAACCAACTGCACCCAGGTGCCCCTAATTGTGTTTTTTGAATTGTTTCTTATATGTAGAAATTTTTTATATTGACCATTTATCTAGAAAACTAGATAATAGTACTGTTGGCATATAGAAACATACAAATTGCAAATAATGACATTAATTTCTGTATTTTATATATAACTTGGACACAGTCCTGTGTCACTGTGTCAAGGTGCAAACTCTGTTTTCCCGAAACTTGCATGTATGATACCAAAATAGAGTTGGTACAGAGGTATTGTGTGACATAGGAAAGACAGACATGAAGCTGTATTATTCACTGAAGGTTCATATGCTCAGATATGGTATCAGACAAAATCTGACAGATGCATAACAGAAATATCCTGTTTTTAGTTTGTCCTTGCTTGTCTAGTTTTTTCCCCCCATAACACTCATAGACCCATAACCAGACCACTGGTACTGAACCTACAGAAATAAGTAAACAGGCAACAACATTCCATAAGCTTCAATGGTTAAATCCCTGTTAAACCTTAAGCTCGTAATTATAAAGGATAAACAACTTAAACCTCTAACAACGTTGCAAAGAGCAAACAAACAACAACAAAATATTGTAAGGCATTCAGAAGAAAGATACTTTTAGTGAAAGGATATGAAATAAATTTGTACATTATGATGGGTTCCCTGGAAAATATCAGAATTGAGGCTTGAGGTAGTATGTAAGGAAATATTTGTTTTAGGTAATTATTGAGGGAAAAAACAGTATAATTAAACTATAAACATATTTAAAAATTAAATGTCAGCTTCTGGGGATATTAACAATATGGATTGATTTGTCATTTTTTTTTATTTTAGCACTATTCACTATGTGGGTTGCAAACAGATACAATTCTACAAAACTTTACAGTACAATATAAAAAACAAAAGTTTGCATGTTAAGTTTGAGATTAAATACATCTATTTTAATTGAGATTGAGCAAAAAATCCAGTTCATTTTTTCAATGTTTTGAAAACTCATCAGTTTAACTGAAGGTATAAACACATGAATTGTTGAGAAACCCATACTTAAGCAGGAAAATCAAGACATTTTGAAAAGAATAAAACAATTATAAGCAATAATCATTGAATAGATGGTATGACGTTCTTAATTCCTTCAGCATGAATGTTTATATTAGACCTGTCAAAATGTTCAGCCTTATTTTGATAAAAGGCCTAAGAATGTTACATCTTGTAGACACATCATTTAAGAAATCAAATCATGGAAATGTCACTTGTATATACTTGAGTTTTTACTACACTCTCTTACAAACAAATAACTAATCTATAGCCTTAGGAAAAGGCAGCACAGCAAAGTTAATTTCCCAAACTGTAGGTCAATTGAAGTTTGCTTGAATTACCATTATTTACTGGCGTATTGGTACCTGGTTTCTGAATTTCTCATTGACTTCCAAATCAATTCCAAAGTCCTCTGGTCTGTTAGACACGCACAGAATCTGCTCTCCATCTCCTCAATACCACAGATGTCAAATTCTTTTTCCAATCTATTCCACCATAGGTCTTTCATCTCATGGAAAAAAACTTTTCTGATCATTGAATTAAAATGGTTACCTTTGCCTGGTTGCTCCAAATTCAGTTCATTCTTACTGGCATACCCTGAACCTAGTTCTAGGGTATAATCCATTCTAGATTTGCCTGACATCAGTGCATGCTCTCACATTACCAACGCAGACAATTCAGAGGGAGAACAGGTGAAGAAATAGACACAGCATCTACAGAAACAGGTTACATTCTCTATTACCCTTAATTGCCCTGTAATGGTTAGCAGGCCTTTTAACAATCTGGCCCTCAATTTTATTGTCTGTTAAGAGGAAACAATGGAATGATCTGAGTGCTATGAGATTAGGTAAGATGATATGGGTAAAAATACTACAGAAACATAAAAGTATTGGCATTATAAAATAGGCTGATTTTGAAAGTATCTTTCTAATATTCTGAGATAGGGCTGATTTCCTTTAGAAACAGTATTAAAAGTGGTGATGAGGAACACTCAATATGGCATGATTCTTACTAAACTTTGAGTGTAAAATAGATTATATAGAATCTTGTGAATTCCCCAGAGGAATATTTGGACAGTGTTTACATTTAAAAAATATATTTTATCTATATCTATATCTCTATAGATATATACTGAATTCTAAACAACTGCATTGCAAACAAACTTTTCACTGATTGCTTATAAGTAAAGATATCTCTTCATGGTATTCTTGATATGAAATTAAGATCTAAGGAATTTTTTAAGCAGGGTTAATTGTTGAGATATCAGTGTTCTTGCTTATTCCCTTGTTAAACATTTTATGCTAGAGTAATGGTACAAATGGCAAGAGACTTTTTCTTTCTTATTCCTCTATACAAATCCGATCACAAATAACTATCTCTATAGTTGTGGGCAGGTGATTTAATCTCTTTGGACAAACTTTTTTTTCACATAAGTTGAGTGAACCAGTTGAGCTATGATTTGCTATATGTTCAATTAAATAGAAATCCTCCCTCTGATTTCAAAGGGAATTAATATAAAATTAATGTTGCTCTTTTAGCAACTTGTTTTCACCACACTATATTCCTTATATAATAGACTATTTGAAAAATATATCATTTGTTTTCTTTCTAAGACCTTTAGCTAACATCAGCTCAAACTGCTTTTATTTTGCCCTTGAGATAGATTCACGTAAATAATATTTTCCTTGCTAACCTCAATAGCCTGACACAGTATATTACTTTTTGAGTCACTGTCCTCCTTTTCACTTCCAATATTTTCTTAGACATAACTTTAAGAAAAGGCTTTTGTAAAGCCACATTGAATACTGCTAGCTCTTTATTTTCTTTTCTTTGGAAATTGTGAAGTATTATAGTTCAATTATGGGGCTCTTACCCTCTGCCCCAGAGACTTGGTTCCCATCTATATTCATCATTTTCCCTTGCTCGATTGTAGATCCTCTTTATGTAACATTGCGGGTGTCCAGTTTAAAAATGCATGTGGTTAATTTCTCTTTATCTAATTCGGGTACAGAGAGCCCTAAGGTTTTTTCCTTACCAGTCGGCTATCAAACTATTTGCAGTGCTGCCAGGCCAAATAATCCTGAGAAAAAGGAGCGGAAGGGAAACCAGGATGGAGAGCCTCTCGATCTTTAAGTGCCACTAAAACAAGCGTATGGGGGCGCCAGGGTGGCTCAGTCGGTTAAGTGTCCAACTTTGGCTCAGGTCATGATCTCACTGTTCGAGGGTTTGAGACCCGCATCTGGCTCTGTATTGACAGCACAAAGCCTGCTTCGGATCCTGTTTCTCTCTCTCTCTCTCTCTCTCTCTCTCTCTCTCTCTCTCTCTCTCTCTGCCCCTCCCCTGCTTGCATGGTCTCTGTCTCCCCAAAATAAATATTAAAAAATAAAAAGAAGTGGATGGCTTCACTTGGTTGCTCGAAAACAATAACACAACGAGTTTTTTAGCACTAGAATTAATTCTTCTTAATTTTAAAAAGATAAATTAATTTTTAATGAAAAAAACAGTACTTAGGTACACATTCTCTAAAAATTATTCACTTCCTAAAAGATTGTACATAAAATATCAATAATTATCTGGCCTATGTTAGACTATAAATAGGTTCTTATAACATGGATTAATTTTCCTCTAACTTAATTGTTCACAGATGAAGAGTGTACTCCTCACTATTGGCTTAAATGAACTGTATGATGGGAGGAAACCCAATCTAGAAATTAGTAATCTAAAAAAAAAAAAAAAAAAAAGGAACAGTAGCAGCAGTGATAATAATAACAATAATAATGGCTAATATCGTTAAGTCCTTGATATGTGCTTGGAACTAGCATTTTATGTGCACTTTAATTTATTCCCACAAAAAAACTTAAGGATATATGTTGTATCATTCTGTATCAATTATAGATGAGAAAAGGGAGGTTGGGAGGGGTTTTGTACATTTTCAAGATCATACAATTAGTGGTAAAGCTGGAACTCCATCCAAATTCTTGCCCCAGAAAACATATTTAATCAATTCTCTATTTTAGGAAGAAGGGAAAACAAAAGATCTGTATCTTGAAAGGCAATGGCAGAAAATGTATAGGTATAACATAATAAAAAAATTAGAAATCTGTAAAACAATAGGCAAAACTTAGAAATTTATTTTTCCATTTTCTCACAATCAAAATGATACTTGTGAATAGATTTTACCAGACAACTAATGTGGTTATTAAAGGTAATGTTTGATGATATGTGAAAATTTGATGGAACCGGTAGTACCATGGACCAACTAGTATATGTAAGCCTTTCCACCAACCTGGAGAATTTTCTTGGTACCTCTCTTATGTATCATTTCTGTGGTCTGCAGAAAGCCTTGGCTAGGTTTCCACTTAATGAATTTCTAGTTTCCAAAGTCTCTAATTCCCACTCTTGCCATAAGACACACTTTTCTCCTCAGTGCCCTGATCCAATTTAGTTTCTATTCTGATCCAGTAGCCTCAAATAGATGGCAAAGGGAACATTAAAGTAGTAAATAAATGAATCCATTGAAAAAGGATAAAGAAAATGATGACAATGAGATCTTAATCAGAACAAAAAATGTGAGGGAAAAAATGAGCAACGTATTTTTTTAAAACAAAGAATGGAGAAGCAAAACATTAAGCAAAATGGATTGAAACACTTCTGAGAATAGCAAATATTTTTTTAATACCATACATAGAGGCGGGGCGCCTGGGTGGCTCAGTGGGTTAAGGGTCCGAGTTCAGCTCAGGTCATGATCTTGCAGTCTGTGAGTTCGAGCCCCGTGTCAGGCTCTGTGCTGACAGCTCAGAGCCTGGAGCCTGAGCTTTACATTCTGTGTCTCCCTCTCTCTCTGCCCCTCCCCTGCTCATGCTCTGTCTCTCTCTGTCTCAAAAATAAATAAAAACATTAAAAAAAAACTATACATAGAGGGGATAAATTAAATTTCAGTAGCGTAGATACTCTAGATTAAAAAGTACCTGAGAAATGAAATAAAGAGAGAAGAAAGACAAATGACTTGATCTTACTTTTAATGGAGGTAGGTTTGCTATAAAGGGTAAAGAGGTGATATCCACTGATAGGTAAACCCAGTAGCACCTGGTGGAGGTCTCCAGCCTATTCCCAGACTTTTAGGAGAACATACGGAGACAGAATACAAATCTTAGTCTTGCAAAAACTAGATTTACTTACAGTAATTCTATCTACAGTATGTAAATAGAATCTTCTTTATATTCACAAATAGAAATGCTATTAATTGTAAATTTGAAATATGAGTAAAACCCATTTCTTGTTAGCCAACAGTCCCCTTCAAGGAACTTGGGTTACAAACATCTAACGCCATTTACCACTGAGAGAGAAAGTTTGTTGGGTAGCACGTGAGGTAAAGAGGAAGACAGGACGAGAAATTGGCTAAAATGTTGATAGGGCCAAAGCCTGGAACAGGAATATGTAATCTGGACTCATAGTCTGCTTACTAATTTCTTCTCACATTAGTTTACTTGTTTCTCCATGCAGCTATTAAAATCATATAGTTTTAAATAATTGAGATCTAGAAATTGTGCTGGGAGTATTTTTAGAATAAAGATTTCTTTTAACTGGATATTAGGATCCTCTCATACAAAGACATTCATTGGGAAACAATATTAAAGAGATAATTGATTTTTTTTCTTTCTCCTCCTCCCCTCTTCTCTCCATTTTCACTTTCATCAAACTCTTAAAATTGATTTTAAATTAACATATATCCTTCAACTATGAAACTATTCTAAAATATGACTTGAGAAATAGTTTAGCAAAATGGAAGACAAATATTTCCATAATGTTGCAACTTTGCCAAATACACAAGTATCTGTCATTAAAAGGAATCGTAACAGGGTTGTCTTCTCTTCCCCTACACTTAGAATAAGGATCTTAATCTTAAACATCACATAAATAGGAGAGATTTAATTAAAACCTCAAGAAATGTGTTACTGTTAATTGAATTCTTGCTACAGTTACCTTTGCAAACCCATGTTAATGAAACTCCAGTTCAAAGTGGATGGGTTTGGGGAATTCAGATAGCTCTTTATTTCCTTACCTGAGATGCCATGATAATCTCGTCAGCCAAATACCCAGTTAGGAGAGTTCTCATTTGTAGCTATTGATCAAGTTTACACAAACTGTTAGGATTTCTAAACAAAACGAATCAGAGGTTCAAAGACCATAAAGCAAGGTCAGTGAGTGAGAAAGGGAAACACTTCTTTGCATTTTGCAAGCCTTTCACCTGTAGAGCAGAGAATGGACTGGCTCCTACCTGAAGCTAGGGTCCGCTCCGCCCCTCACCTAGCTCCTCCTCCCTTGTCCCTTCCCCCACCGGCGGAACGTCCCCAGTTCGGTATCTCTCGGTATTACCAAGCTATAAATTGCCTTAGAGCTTAGAGACAATCAGGTCAGCACTGCTCTCACAAGGGAAAAGCTTCTTACTTCCGAGCAGAACCGTTCAGGGGAACAAGAGGAAGGAGGGAGGGAACCGGTGCCTTCGTCGTCACTGGGCTGGCGAAGGGTGGAGAGAGAGATGGGGGAGGGGACGGACGGAAACTGCATCCGCAGCGGGGTCGCACTTGAGCCCAGTCTACAAACTTCGAGGTGGCTGCAGTGGAAACTCCCGGTGCGCTCTCCACTGCCTGGCAGCTGCCGGGTGGAGTCGCGCTCCCCGGCCCCACCTATGGGACGGAGCTTCCCCAGCAGCGCGGGGCACCGCACCCCTCAGGAAAAGTCTCCAGGCATCTAGCAAGACTCGGGTCATTCTACCCACCACTTCCACCCCAGAAAACCCCCGCAGGATACTCTCATTAGCCTCCGAGAGCCCAGAGGACCGCCTCCCTGTGGCTCAGTTTGAGGACACTCTCGTGCAGATCCTTTCCTATCCCCGCCCTGCTCTGCTTTCACAACTCTGCTGGGTCAAATGGCCAAAGACAAACTTCTGCCTCTCCTTCCCCGCTCCCACCTTAAAAAACAAAAAAACAAAAAACAAAAGAAAAAAAAAAAAACCCACAGTCTGCGAACCCACACGCGTCGGAACTCCTAGCGTGCTGTTGCAATCTGGGCATGCTCAGTATCAGGGCAGGTTTTGATTGAAAGTTAAAAAAAAGAAAGAAAGGGAAAAAGCTTTGTATTATGCCGTCTCCTTCTCTTGTGCATAGGGCTGGCTGAACAGGTTGCAGGGCATCCCTGCGCCTCCCCAAGGGGCTTATCGGGTGCCCTTGATTGCGTCTCCTTGGGATCTATCCCTCTCTTAGTTCACCCCCTCCCCCAGCGCTCCTGAACCTCCCTCTCCCGGTCCCTGTCCGCTGTGGGGATGGAGAGACACTAACAGAACTGGGATGGGCAATGTTGGCTGAGCGGATCCACCTATTATTAGTGGGCCCGGATTGGCTCCTTGCAGCAGCGTACCGAGGTGGAACCAATCAGGCGGTCGGGGCTGGGAGGTGATGGGCGGCCGCCTCCTCACTGGAGGGATTCCTGGAGAAGCTGCAGTGTGGGGATGCTCTAGACCAAGTACTGCCCTCCGTGTCTTTCTACCTCCTCCTCCTGCAGCGGCGGCAGCCCAGCACTTAGCGGCGGCAACTTGAGGCTGCACCCGGGGCGAGCCCCCCAGGGTGGTGCTCCACTGAGAGGGGGGCTCAGCGCCCCGAAGGGGTGTGTGTAGGGTGGGGTGGCCAGCTGGGACCAGCTGGTGGCCCTGAAAAACCTCCCACACACCCACACCCACACACCCCTTTTGTGTTGCAGGCTGCCCCTCCAAGAGCAGAGGCAGCGAGAGGACGCGTGTGTCTTGCACAGGTCCACGCGGGGAGAGCGGTGGGGACGGAGACCGGCACCACCTTCTGGTCCTCCCTCCAGGTAAGACAGCGAGACTGGCAGCGTGGCCACCTCGGAGGTGCCCGTTGGCTTGAATTCGCCCGCAAGATTTTGCTCTCGGTACACTTGGGTTTTGGTCGTGGGAGGCTGCGACCTGGGGAGGGAGCCCCGGGTGGCCTATTGTGAGAAATATAATGAGCCACATGTACATCTCCTGGAAAAGCACTTTGCCCAGCGCCCGTGATTCAGAGCCCGGAGTTGATGTTGGGCATCCCCCATCTTCTTGCTGCCTCTTTCCTTCCCATTCTTTCTTCTCCGTCCCCCACCCCCAATCTCCATCTCTCACCTCCCCCGCCCCTTGCTCAACCCCTCTCTCTCTCTCTCTCCTCTCTCTCTCTCTCTCTCTCTCTCTCATCTTCAACCTCCTCCCATCCTAAGAACGCACAGGGTTTCTTTCTCTTCCTGGAAACGATTGTCTTTTCTCAGAAGAAAGAGGGGGTTGAAGAAAGGAGAAAGATTTCTTTTGCCCGGGGGGGGGAGGGGGGGAGAGGAAAACAAGATAGAATACAATCTCTGCAAAAATTAGAGTACAGAAAGCAATTAAACTGAATAAAGGGAGGAGACAAGCCATCCAGCCCGGGCTGTCAGAGAAGGGAAGCTTCAAGTTTGACTTGATCTCCTCTTTACAAGAGGCTGTGTCTCTTATTTGATTCCTTCAAATGAAACAAAAATAAACCACTGCTTTAACCCACTTTCAACTGCTTAATTGCTGTTGCTTTTAACCATGTGCTAACCAAGTGCTAACCATCTGACTTTTCCTGTTCCCATCCGTCCTGTGGGGCTATTTCGTATTGCCCATCAGCAGTAATAATCTGAACTTTGAGGGGTTTCTCATATGAAGAAACAAATTTTTTTTAAACAGAGTCTTACCTTCCTGAGGTTCTCTGGTATGGCCTTTATGTTGGGGAGGGCAAAAAAAAAAGTAAAGTTTCAAGACATTTTTGTAAGTAACACCAGTGTTATCAGGAGGTTTGGATTTCTCTTTTGAGAAAGCTAATCTTCTAGTTAGTTTTGTGTACATGTTAGTTTTCACTTTATTAAATATTAACCCTTTGGTGAAATCAACCATTTCAGTTTGGTGTTAAAGCTAATTTTGTGTATGAATTGCCAGTTCATCCTACCATTCACTATGCTGTGCATTTGATTGCCTAGATATCGTACTCATGCCTTGCCTTATTTTTTTTTAATGAGAATATTTAGTGAATGTAAACATGGCTGGTGTTCATGCAATTTCAGTACCCCATTTGGAAGGCACACGGACGCTCAGCTGGCCAAGAATCCTCTCGTACTGGAACAAAGTTTAGAAAGTAATGGTAGGGAGATAGGCTGGAATTTTAAAAACCTTAAGGGGAAAATTGTTTTTGTTGTCATGTCCTATTATGAGAAAGAGAAGGACAGCAAAACAACTATGTTCCCTGCTGCCTGCACAATAGGTCAAGTAAAAGGTACTTGTTGGACAGAGCCTTGACAGCAGCTTCAGCAATTTCTAATTCCCTCATCAATGATATAAGCTTTCCTTTCCTTTTATTCATCAGAGACAGCTAAGTGATTATTGTCAGATGGGAGGAGGTAGAGAGAAGTGCCTAGCTGAATGTAATGGGGAAAGCATTCCAAGTGGGTCCTACATGAACGCAGAGAAGCCAGCAGATGTTAGTGTCCAGATGACTCCTTTCCTTTGATTTATCAGGGGAAATGCCAACTCTCATGTTTTGTTCTATTTGCACACTTGGGGTAAAAAAAGGCAATCTTCTTTCTAACTCTGTCTGGTCTTCCACACTAATTTCTGGACCCCAGAAAGTATTTTTTTTAAACCACATATCTTTAGTGTATAAGTTTATACACTGACTTAGAAAGGAGCTGGTTTCATTTACTATCAATGTAATGTATATTTTCTAAACCATTTTCCATTTGAGGCACTTATCTTTCCTATCAAGTAGAATTAGCTAGAGTCACAAAAACAAGATCTTCTGTCTAGAGCTTTCGGCATTTAAATGCCTTATTGTTGTTTTTTTTTTTTTTTTTATGTAGTATCTCTGTTGAAAGCTAACTGATTTTTAGAGGAGCCACCTTTTAGGTACAAGGACAAAAGGACAGTCGCTTAATTGCCTTATATGTGTACAACTGAATTAACAAGTTTATACATGAAAAGATGTACAAAACAGAAGCCCAATTACTGCCCGTGCAAGCAAATTAAGATTTTGTTTGTTTATTTCTCCACTGTCTTAGGGAAGGTAAAAGTTTGTGCTTGATTTGTGAAATTTATTTTCATGTATCTTTACAAATGTTAATTATAGCAATTACCTGTAGGAGAGATGCATATGAGTAGTTTTTCACATACTTCTGAAAAATTAAGCCTTTATATTCTAGAAGTCAGAACTAAATCCAATATATAGTGAGTGGATTGAGAGGAGACTTTAAATGATACATTTTAGGAAAGTATTCCCACAAAATATTCTAATGTGACAATTTCATATAATCTTCACATTTCCTCCTTTAAAAAGAATATCTTAGTAAATCCTCATCATGTTTTAGAGCAAACATGGCAATTAGATTTTAAGGTATTCTTATCAGAACTGAAGACTGCTACTATACACAGGAATCCTAAAATACTAATTCCATAAAATACCATTCAATCTTAGTAGTTGCAGAGTACTTTTATGCTTCATTTCATAATGGAGAATATTATTCTATTTGGTCCAATTATCAGATAGCTCTAATGAAGAAATATGAAAATGGATACCATGGTATTTACATGGTAAGATTTTCAGGTTAGGCTTGATGCTAACTGAAAATAAAACTAGAATATAGTAGCTTGTTTTAAATGATAGTTGCAAGATGAAATGGAAGTTTAATAAATAAAATGCAGAATGTGTTAGATAGCTGAAAGTTAATTTGAACTTCCCGTTAACCTATCAACACCATGGACATGATACCAATTCATATCTTTTGAGGCTAGTTTATTAAATCAACTTAAAGAAATTCCCCAAACAGGTTTTTAGAACCATCTAATCTAAAGAATTTGACTCAAGACGGACAATTTTATGAGCCTGAAATACTTATAGCTCTTATGATTTCCAGTTTGTGCAACAGCCGGGAAGAGATATCATTAATGCCAAATTGGAACATAACATTCCTTTTTCTAATGGTAGTGATTAGACGATTTAGGGGAGGGAAAGCAGAAATAAAACATTTTCATTACATAATGGAGTAAATTTCGTCTGATATTACAAAAAGCCAAGACCAAAGTTTGACTTTCTGCCATAAAATAATGTAGGTATGGGTCCTGCAAGTGTTTTGCTAAACAATAATGCTTTCTAAAATTTCTGCTGTACTTGTGGATTTTTAAATTTTTTCAATGATTTGCTTGTCACAAATACATCCGTATCAAAAGTTTAGTGGATCAGAGATGCTTTTTAGCTGAATTTGTTTTCCACTGAAATTGGCTAAAGCTGTTTAAACTGGAACAAAGTATACGGCAGTCTAAATTCATAAGTAATTAGTATTTAGGGATATGTGTGTGTGTGTGTGTGTGTGTGCGTGTGTATGTGTGTGTATACACACAGATGTATACACACACGTGTATACTTTTTAAATTATGTAACTTTTTTAAAAGGATTAGAGATTAATGGACAGTATCAAATAATCTGCTGAAGCTAGGGACTACTGTAAAAAGGACCCTTCAGAGAAAAATAACAGTGACTTGGGGATGCTTTTAATGGTTCTTTGGTTGAAAGCCTATTATACCCAGAGGCAAAATTAATGGGGGTCTAGATCTTTCCCTTTAGACAGCTTTTCTATGGCTTTGGGAAGAAGTTATTGTTCATATGAGTCATGGATTAAAAAAAAAATCAGTACAGGAAGATGCACTTCTATATACAGGTGACAAACCAAAATCATATTTTCATATAATGTAGGGATAAACTTTCTGTTTTTCTAAAGCTTGTATCAGGTGGTTTTTTTCAACATTTGCATAAAGCTAAACTTGTTCTGAATCTTTTACATAACTGTATGACATGGTTATTGCTTTTTTCAGGTAAGGGGGAGTGGTTTGGTGTCTTTAATAATCACTCAAGGAATGATCAATATTTTTTCATAATATTTTTGAACTTGATTTAAACATCTCCATTAAGTGTGGCCATTTTTTTTTAGAGTAGGCATTTAATTTCTCTAAGGAGAAGAAAACAGCATGTTTCCTTTAACTACCTTGTCACTTTAAGAGTTCTTGAAGAGCTGCTTTTATATTGACTGTAAGATAAACTATGCTAGCAGGGCATATGGACGTCTCTCTACTCACATGGGTTAGTAATAGGAAAATAAACTTATTTTAAATTATACTGCAAATATGTTAACGCTATCTATTGCAAGTAAGAAAGTATGCTGTCCTTTCTCGCACCTATGAATAAAACGTGAGCCTTTAACTGTTTTATTTAAAAAAACCTATTATTTTTAAAGTGTACAATGAGAAATCTATGTTGTCAAGAGTAAGCACTGGTGATGCTCTTTGTACAGTTTTAAATATAAATGTAGAGGTCCTGTTGCAAAGAAGCCCTCCTTTAAAATATGTTCCTTAATTTAAAAGCAATATTTAAGAAAGTTCTAAAACAAATTAAAGCCCAGTTTAGAAAAAAAGTAGCACATTTGTGATAGTATTAGAGATGAATTTTCTGCCACATCTTTGAAAAATGAGAAGCAGATTAAAAATTATTTCTCTAATTTCTATAATTTTTATATTTGGTTTTATCGTAAATTTTAATTGTGTGGAACTAGTTTTTGTTCTCTCTGTGTTTGTTTTGTCTCTACAATGCTCAGTGCTTAGAAGGCTATGTGGCATGCTGGTTCCCATAATTTACCAGTAATATAAACGAGGGGAGGTTAGAGTTCATCTTTTTTCGGTTATTGCTATTGTGGAAATAGAAAGAAAAAAATACTGGTCATTCCTATACTGGTCTCACATGTAGTATGTTGAGCATACTAATTATACACATAGGGAATAATTTTGTTAAAGAGGAGCTCTGGAACATTGTAAGGCAGATGAAGATAACAAATGCCTTTTATTTCTTAGCTGTTTGTACAAAATGGGAGCTAGAAAATTTCCATGCAAAGAATGGCCCTTTTCAGCTAGTATAAGAATCTGGTAAAACTCTTTTCCTAACAGCCTGTAAGACGACATTTGATCACACATACCAGACAAGAACTCAGCCGGAACATCCCCAAATACTGTGCGTAAGACATTTAGCCAAGTGCCTCAGTCAGGAATTTATTTTTGGTTGAAATATCCAATTAATCAAATCCAGGGTTGGTACTGAAATGTGGGTCTTATCTCATCCCCGTGCACCTATTGTGAAATGCAGCTTTTCTTCTCATCCTAAACAGCATAGAGTTCATATAATTATGATGTTTTGCCAAAGGATATCCTGAGTAAAAGGAGTTGTGTGTTTTTTTCTTCAATTAGTAAATGTTGTCTTTTTTTTTCCTAAACAATTCAACTAGTTAAGGATAACATGCACATAGGCACTTAAACACAAATAGAATCACAGAGTTATTTAAATGTAGAACATTCTTATGCTACAATTGCTTAAATAAGACACACTATCTCTTGTCCTCCTCTCACATCCCCTCTGACTACAAGCATCTTTTCACATTAGGAATTAGACAAGCCCAACCCACACCTCTGATGAGAATTCCCTGGGTGTGGCCTCCAGAGGGCAGCCTCTTGTTTTTACAGAGGTCCATTTCCTCTCTGGGCCAGCCTTGCCGCCCAGACCTCACTCTTGCTGGGAAGCAGGTAATTGGATTTACTAATTGCTACTTAGAGATTTGTGGGCATATTTTCATCAACCTGAAGGCAAAAACACATGGAATACTCAGACGAAACATACACAGCCATACCAAAGTTAGCACTAACACTTTTAAAATGTGATGTTGGTCCATGTTTTTATAATTGTTTTTTTTTAAAGGCTTTATTTCATGGAATTTGTTCTGATTACTCACAGATGATGAGATTGTTAGACATTGAGTGAATCAATGTAACTTTTTGTACTTATTAATACCCGTGGATAAAGCTGAAATAATTGGTAAAAAGAATTTCAGATCCTTGGGTTGGCTTGGGTACTTCCAAAATACACCTGTGTCTTGTTATGGAACCCTTAAAAATTTACATAACTCATCTTTGTTGTCACTGAAAATTGAGGACTGGTTTGCTTTTCTATGGACTCTTTGGATATTACTGTGAAACACCACAAAGGGTTGCTTTTAAGACAGATTATTAATAATCTGTTTTCTGACCTAATTTTATGTGAGAGGTACTGTAAGTATGAACAACAGTATAGCATCACGGCAACAGACTAGACTCCCAAAAATGTCAATTTCTAACTGTGTGCTCGTGCTCTCTCCTTCAGAAGGAGAAAGCCAATTGAGTGTGTTTTTTTTTCCTCGTGATGTACTGCACCCCAGTATTCTAGCAATATAAACAGTGGGTAGGACCTTGTTCACCACCTGTAAAACAGGGACACTGTGTAATTTTGAGGACAAAAATCATCAAAAAAATTTTCTTAGACAAACAACTTAATGGCCTTTGAAACAAGGAGAAGTGATATAACACAGGTTACCAAGGCCTAATTTAGCTTCTCTCCCAATCAGGGTTTAGGTAGCAGGGTTATTAAGAACAGTTGACACAATTTCTCAGGATAAAGACAAGGTAGCAAAGCATTGAATCTCTTTCTGACTTGGACTGTCTGCCAGATCCTGGTTTACAAGGCTGGCTTTCTGCCTAATCCCCAGCATTTTCATCAGATTTGAGGACTGAATAAAGTGAACCATTGGGCATTAGAGCATATTTCTAGAGCACCAGAATCTCTTCTATAAATAGAATAACATCACCATCCTATTTTAACCAATGTCCAAAATCCAAGAACACACACACACGAAAATTTATATATATTTCATACTTGAATATATGTAAATCAGACCACTATATGCCTAAAAATACTTTTATTTATCTGGCTACAGAAATTCTCATGCTGCAAGGGTAGGTAACAACTTGATAGTACATGTATCTATTTTTAGTATTTTTATTAAATTTAAAAAGCCAAGCAATCACCTTGAGATATATCTAATAATTCAAGAAAGTGACATTTCAACAGAAAGCCACCATACTCATAAATTGACCAAAACTGCTCTGCTTTTAAATTGTGAAAACAACACAAGAAGACAAAAAGTACCCTATATGCATGTTTCCTTTTTTTTTTTTTTTAATCAGGAATCATAGATACTTTCTGACACCACAAATGAATATTGATGATAGCGGAGAGCCGACTCCTTCAGGAAAAAGTAGAGTAGACAAGTTCTGTTATGGCTTTGAGAATCTGTTTCATGGTTTATATATTGAACACATAGTGACAGTTTTATATCTCTTGACTTCTGGACCTTTAGACCTGTATGCATTGAAGCATATTACCACTCACTGCCAGAGTAGAAGAGATTTGCTCTGCTGTCCAGCTAAGAGTAATAGAGTAACTCCCTTGCCTTACCTTGGTTTTCTTCCTTTGCCACCTCTCACCTTCCTACCCTCTCCTTATTCTTCCTTTTCTTCTTTCTATCTTAATGAATTATCTTCCTATAAAATCACTAAGTGGGAGCTTTGTTCTCTAAAGTGCATGATAATCTCTACCACCTGGACTTCCTTTTGTGTCAACAAGCACGAAATTTAATTCTTAATTTATAGACATTTTAAGTTAGCTTTACAAAACAGCTGTATAGATAAATAAGGGAGCAGACTCTTCATTTGTTTATGAAATATGCCATGATTTGTGTGTTTGTTTTTAAGACCTTACATGTGAAGTCTAGCCTATTGGTAATTTCTAGAAAAAATTTGATTACAAAAAGATAGAACAATAGTGTTTGAAAGTCCAAACAAATGGCATATCCTCTTAGACATTTTTTTTTCTTTTTCCTATTTTGTTCTTCTAATGATAACAATTAATAAATGTTTTTATGACAGGGATGTAGCCCTGAATTCTTAAAAAATTACATTGCCTTATTTGGTTTTGATGATGGAGAGATTCTCCATTTTACAGATGCAATAAAGCAGACTCAGAAGTTAAGTTACCTGCTTGCAATTACACACTCGGAAAGCCTTTATAACTCTCTCCTACCGAATCTTGCTGCCTCAGCATTTAATAAAGGAAAAAAAAAAGTACGTTTTAAAATTCTCTCAATATATAAGAAGTAGTTTGTCATTCCTTATCAAAATTAAAAACAAATCTAACATCACTAAATTTGGATATACTCTTTTCATATTGAAAAGGTAGGGAAAGTGTAATATGCAGTCATTAGTTGTGTGACTAAAACTCTGAAATAAGTTGTATTTGTAATTGAAAATGATTCAAGGGACTGTTTTCTAAAATGTAAGAGAAGTCACTAAGCCTGAGTCACTAGGCTCGGTTGGCCCTTAGTCATTGCTATATCACTGTGATAGGAGATGTCATTTCACTTGTTTCCTTATTTGTAAACTATGTAGTCCGAAGCCACCTCCTGGAGGGGCACAGAGATGTGACTGAGATAATGAGTGTTGTAGCTTTACTGCCTATGAGTTCTCCTTACTCTTCTCTCATTACTTCCCTCATTCGCACTCACCCACACAACCTGTGACTGCTTCCTGAGCATAATATTGATGGAAGTCGTTGAATCTGTAGATTCTTTTCTATTCCAAGATGGAGAGAGCTAAGCAGGGGACTTATGCAAGGCCCAATTATTACTCAGTCCTAGTGTGAAGTCTGTCAAATAACAATTCTTGGTATGAAGAAATAAATACATTTGGACGTGATTAATACACATTGCAATGTGGGCTAACTTAATTGACTGTCTAGCGGATCTGATACAAAGAAAGGAGTTTTAATTGGGAAAGACCTATAGAAACAATGCGAAGTTAATTAGAGCATAGGAGAGGTATTTATGGGGAGTTTTGGACAAATGCAGGGTAATCAGATTCTTATGTTTTTACTACGTGTCAGGCACTTTTCTGTGTACTTTCCATGCTTCATTCCATTTAACGTTGCCAACAATCTTAAGAGGTTGATACTAATGTATACATTTTAAATGAGAAAATTGGGGGAAACGTAACTCGTTAGGGTCATATAACTGTTACATAGTAGGATATGGATTCAAACCCAAGCAGTCTATTCATGGAACCTGTACTCAACCATAAGCAATCATATAGTCATTGAGATCCTCAGTGGAAGAAGGGGAACAAATGGTGACCAGGAAGTAGGGGTGTCTCAAAGAGATCGACTAATCATAGGCAAACTTTGTCCACTTCATAGTTTGAGCCAATATGACCACCACAGTGATGTGATAAAAGCATGAAACATCGAAGTCTTATAGACCTGAGTACAAATACCTACTCTGTCATGGTGAGCTTCAATGCGATTATTTCACTGATAGAGGTTTCATTTCACCAGGAAAGGAACTGTAATAACGTTTGCAAATTGTCTCATACTCAGTGGATGGCAGATCTGACCACCCTGGCCACCCATTTTTATGATTCAGGGACTCTTTTATTTAGAAAAATTCCACCTAACTCAAAATGGTTTAGGAAAGAAAAGGGATTTTAAAGTTCTCATTACCATACATCATCATGTTCAGGATATTCCAGATTTGGTCACAGCTGGAGATGGAAAATCAAACCATATGATTAGGACCAGATCTGTTATCCCTTACTCCCTCCCAGCCTTCCATCTTAGTCCTGCTCTCCTCTTCCATTGCTTTATTTGGAGTCAGGCTCTTAGTTTACAGTGGTAGGAATATACCCAATGACTATAGGGTCATTTAAGAAATCTCCATGTAAAGAGAACATCTTTTTTTGCCAAAAAATTTCAGGATAAGCATGACTGGAACAACTTGGGTCACTTGCCCTGAACCCATGAAATATGTTATTTATCTAGGCTGAGCATTGTGTCATCCCTGGATTTAAAAGTTGGGCACAGCATTACTTAACTAAATAGAAAGAGAGTTTTGCTGTTACAAGAAGGAAAATGACTAGATTTAGGGCAGGCAAAAGCAGCCAACATCCAGTTCCCAAGGTCCAGGCCTTGACCTCAGAAAAGATGCCACCTGGCCTTAATGCTGATGCAGGCTCTTGGAGGACCCCTGCTGTTCCAGGCACTAGTTGGTGGGTCAGGGGAAGACCAGGGAATTCTAGGGAAAGATCCATTGTAGTTGAGGATGTGGAGAGGAATGACACTGAGAGGCTTAAAGCAATGGCCATTTACCGTTATGGAAACATCCAGTAATTTGACAACAGGTATGACTTTTTCAGGGTGGAAATTCTGAATATCAGAGGTTAAGGGCTGAGTTGAGTTTCATTTAATTCTATTTGGGTCCTTACTTCCTCTTTTTTAATACAGTAGTGAGGTACTTCTAGAACTTGAGGATTCTTAGACTCTAAATTCAGTAGAGCTGAAAGCAGCTGCCCGAAGGTATGTGCAGGGCCAGTTGTGCATAGGTCAATACTTCAAATTGTTGTTTTGTGTGTGCGGGGGGGGGGGGGGGTTATTTCAAATTTACAACCACCCTGTTACCCCCAACTCCCTATATATTGCTACAGATGCAACAGAATGAACAAAAATACGATACGTTTTCCTCCCTGCTGTAGCCCAAAATGAACAGGAATTTTTTAGGAATAATGTATTTCTTCAGTAAGTACCAACATGTTGCTATTATAAGCCAAGCACTGTTTTAGATGCTGGGAATGCAGAAGCAATCAGCAGACAAGTTCCCTGCGTTTAAGGCAGTTTGCATTCTAGGGAAGGATACAGACAATGAAAAGCAACAGCAACAGCAAAACACAACTAAGATAGTTTCAAAAAGTGAGAAATGCTGTTAAATAATAAAACAGGCAAGTAAATGAAACAAAGCAACACTGGGGACTCTGGTGAAGCAAAAAAAAAAAAAAATTTAAGTCGAGGCATAAAAGAAGAGGGAGCCAGCTATGTGAAAGTTAGAGGAAGAGCATCACAGCTTCCCTCCACGGAGGGAATAAGTTTCTGCTCCTGGAAGAAACTGAAGGCAAATGCAGCCGAAGTGGAAAGGTACTGGTTTCATGAGTTGAACCCTGCTTTCATATTTTAATTAAAACAATCTTTAAATACTATTAAGGAAAAATTTCAAAACAATGTGATATGATCACAATAACCTCAACATAGTTTAAACATACATGAAGTGTCCTATCTGGGTAATACATTTTCAGTCTGTGTTCATATGCTTATATTGTTTTATGGTTATGGTATCATGGAATACATGCTCTTTCCACCCTGACTTTCAAAATGCGTTCTTGGGTGTCTTGCAGGTGTGTATTTTCATTCTCCATTTTCATCTTTAGAAGTGTAATTCCTTTTCTTTTGTGGCATGTATTCCTTAGACACTTTCTATATATCTTTTGTTGAATCTTAATAACCTTTCTCGTTTTGCCCTCCTTTCTAAGGGAATCGCACATGTGGCCTACCCCCTAATTTTATTATTTCTCTGAATTTGAGTGAACACCTTGGCTTTTTATCACAGTAATGATTTTTTCAATGTAATTTCCTTTTGAGTATATATTCGATGATATCCTCCAAAACTCTAATTTAGATTTTTGAAACAAAAGTAAATAAACACTGGAAACATAATGAAACAAATCAGTTTGTGTCGATTGTCATTTAGACAACACAAATCTCAGAGCATTAACCGGAAATTATTTCTCCTTTATCTAGTTTCATATCCTGGTTTCAAGAACTCAATAACCCAAGTCTACCTAGGTCATCTTGTGATAGTAAACTGGGTGCTTACAGAGGCATATTAACTTCTGTGAGATTACAGTACTACTCAATATGCTGCAGTGGTAATGAAGTAATAATTAAAGCGTCAATCTCAAATGGCCTTCTATTTTCCCTTAAGATTCCTCTGGACATTATACTCTGATAATAGTATATTTTGAAAATGGAATTTTCTTTGCTGAAATGGCACAAACCCACCTACGTGTGAATATAGCAAGGGTGTTATAATAAACTATTCTGGTCAATAAGAGATAGGCTCTGTTTTCCTTATCTGTAGCAACGAGGCTCTTGAGTATCCTAAATATCTTCTGTTTTAGTACATATATACAGGTATACTTGCAAATGTTTGGATTTTACAAATATTGCTGATTACCCCACTAACTGCAAGTGTTTCAGGATTTTGCGGTGGTATTTTTTTTTTATCATCTCTGACTTGCCAATGCTTGAGAGACAAGAGAAAAGGAGTGTTCTAGAGAATTGTGTGTGAGTGAATGAATCCACTAAATCTATATTTTCTAATGTTTGCAAATGACAGCCAAACTCAATACACAAGTTCAATAAAAATACTCAAGCAGAAGTTCAATAAAATATTTTTATGGTGTTGTGTTCTAATACTTCCTTTTCAGGTCTCTTTTTTCCTAATTCATTAAATAACACTTTTCAGTTCTCTTTTTTCCTAATTCATTAAATAACACTACTGGTCATGGCCAAGTAAGTTAATTTAACAACCTACTAATAGGTAACAATCTGTAGTTTTAAAAATACTTCTTTAGAAGTATTACCACTTTTCAAAGAATTAGAGTACATTTAAGATCCCATTAAGTGTATGTAAGTACAATTGATACTCAGAAATTTGCAGTGGCTTATTTTGAATATAAGGGATCATGATTCTGTAAATGTGTGAAATTTAATAGAATTCCCATACCAGAATTATAGTGTTCTTGCTATACTCACATAGGGGTAATTTTGTGTAAATTTGCACTGGGTTATTTTTTTAATTAATTTATTTTTTGGTTTTTACTTAAATTCCAGTTAGCTACAATTAGTGTCATATTAGTTTCAGGTGTACAATTTAGTGATTCAACAGTTCTATATAACACCTGGTTCTCTTCATGGCAAATGCACTCCTCAATCCCCACCACCTGCTTCATACGTTGCCCCCATCCAACTCCACTCTGGTAACCATCAGTTTGTTCTTTATAGTCTGTTTGTGGTTTTCCTCTCTCTCTTCCCCCCCCCCCCCCCATGATGGTTTTGGTGGTTAAATTCCACATATGAGTGAAATCATACGGTATTTGTCTTTCTCTGACTGACTGACTTCCCTTAGCATAATACCTTCTAGCTCCATTCACATTGTTGCAAATGGCAAGATTTCACTCTTTTTTATGGCCGAGTAATATTCCTATGGAATTTTATATATGTATATAATGGAATTACATGTATATAATGGAATTACATATATATATATATGAAATATATATGTATACATACACATAAACATGAGAGTGCAAGTATCCCTTAAAACTAGTATTTTTGTATTCTTTGGGTAAATACCTACACTGTTTTCCAGAGTGCACTGTAGTAACCTTTTTTAAGCCCACAACGAATCTGGCACTAATATTGTTATTGGTCATTCTCACTCGAGCAGATCCATGTTAGTCTGCTACGTTCTGAGAAATTCAGTTAATAGCTACTGGTTATAATAGCTATCAGTTAAAAACTATTACTCTTTCTTTTTGCTGAAACTGGGTCAGTGTGTTGTACTCCTTTTTGGTATGGATACATTTTCTCATAGAGACACACAGATACACAGTGGTTAGAAATTGTTTCTCTTCCTTTAAAGTAGTGAGCAGAGAACTAGCCTATGGAACCAACACACAATAAATACTGCGCATAGGGTATTTAGAATTTTGTGTTCAAATTTAAAAACAAGCAAATACTATAAACCCCCTCAGTCTGTCACTAAGTTAGTGATGTTGTGATTTTATTAGATGATCTCTCTGATACCTTTCATTATTAACATATTTTAGAGTTATATGTTCAAATTTAAAAAACAGTGTGAAAACCCTCAATCTGCCATTAACTTCATGATGTGGGGATTTTACTAGATGGTATCTCTGAAACCTGGCTGGCTCAGTTGGTAGAGCATGTGATTCTTAGTTTTGTGGTTTTGAGTTCGAGCCCCATGTTGGGTGTAGAGATTACTTAAAATCTTAAAAAAAAAAAAAAAAGAAAACTGCCAGCACTCCTGGCAAATTTGGAGGGTAAGCTAAATCATGTGTGTTTTATAGGAGTCCTGACATGAGAACAACTGCTATTTTAACAGATGTTTGGATCTCTTAAAGAGCCCTCCAAGTTACCACATCCAAACCTGAACTCAATCTTTTTACTAATAAATCTGGTCCTTCCCCGATGTCTTTGATCCTAATGAATGATCCCACCATCTAACGAGTTGTGTTATTTGGAAACTTATTGTCATAGGTCTCTCATCCTTACCCCCAAATCCAAAATAAATGAAGTCTTAATCATTTTTGGCTCACAAATATCTTTAATCTCTACCTCTATTGCCACAGCATAGTCAAGTCAACCTGGTCTTCTTAATCCTACTGTTCTTGACTTTCAAGTCCATGTATTATCTGGACTCTACTATTCACCAACCTAATTTCTCATATTACTCCTCTCATCTTCATGCTCTGGGCACATTGTCCTTCTTTCAAATTTTTAGTATTCCAGTGTCTTCCTGCCTCAGGACCTTAGCACATGCTGCTCCCTCTGCTTCAAGTACTGTGGAATGTATCTGCTATGGGCAGACAATAACATTGTAAAATCAGAAATATAATATGGCTGGTTGTTTAGAAATAAATGTTTATTATGTCTGAGAACAAATGTTTAGTTTTTACATATTACAAGAGTTTGGATGTCTCACTTTTAAAAATTAATCACAGAACTGTCAAACTGTGATAGAGAGGGATTTGAACAATAATTGAAAAAAAATTTGTTTTTTTTACATTTTAGGAAACTCTAGAGTTTAAGTTTGAATATGTTAAATACTTAACCACTTTTAAAGAGGAAATGTATTTATAAATTAATATGTTACAGGTGAGGATACCCATGAGACTAAGTAAAAGAAATCTTGAGTGGGTTGTAAAGAAGTGCTTTAAATACACATCACTGAAATTTTAACCTTAGGATATTTTTTCCAATTATTTTTGTAATGTGTTTTCTTAAAATCATGGCATCACAGATTTTTTTTCTTATTTGTTTCTTTTCTTTTTAATGGGAACACTCTGTGATCTAACATCCTCTGGGTGTGAAAACACATCTCCAGAAAATATCTGACAAAAAATGCAGTGAAAAATAAATCTTCCTAAATATAAAATAGTGAGACTGTAACAAATACAGGCTGATATGATCTTTAAAATTCTTTGATTCATGATTACTCTTTAAAAAAAATCTGAGATACGTTTTCATTTCTGTACTTTTCTTCAAACAATGCATTATAATATTATAACAATGAAGGATTAATGTTTATCATCACAGTGCAAAAACTCAGGTTGAACTTGAGTGCTCTCTGACTGCAGGACCCATTTTTATGTTGTTTCCAGTTATATCCTCATTGTTGACCTACCTAGCAGTGCTTAGCACTTACTAAGTAAGCACTTAAAAATCTTTGGTGAATATTACTGGTTAAATTATCCTTGTTGATTTTGTTTTCATTTATTTCTCTCTCATTCCTAGTTTTCTTCAAACTAATATAGTAGCTTAATGTCTGATCTTGGTAACAGGAATCTACATGAGCTGGAATTATAGTTGACTTTCATTTTTAGTCCAGGCAAAATATGACTTCTTTGTTTTTATTAGTCTTTACTTCCCCAAATAAATTGGCCAGAGAGCTCACTATTAAGTTCAAAATGAATGTGTTTTAAGTGTTTTAAGAGTGTAAACATAATGAAGAATATATTTCAATTCTACTTTAGTGGGACCACTATTTTAGATTTTGGGGGTCAATGCGAACTATTTTAAAATACATAATCATTCTTTTGCTTTACCTAATCCCTTTACCCTCCTCTTCATCTTTTCTTAGTACTGTTCTTAACCTTTTCCTCAATTAAATCCTATGTCTGTATTACATTCAAAGCATGAAGAGTTCTATTACTAAAAAACAAAGACACTCATTCTGTATAGATTTTCTAAATATGTTTAATTCTCTACTTTGGAAACTTTTTAAGTTTAGTTTGTTGCCAGTAAAGAACAGTGCTTTTAAGGAAATATTTTAGCTTTTAAGTGAAGAAGTATTCTATGAAATACTTAAAGTATTCAAATAATCACAAAATGTATAAATTGAAAAAATAATCTTTCAGATTCCTTGTTACTTTCCAGATGTAATCACTGTAAAAAGTCTCTTGTATCTACTAACAGAAATATGTGCATATGCAAGCATACATTACATTTAAAATCATTCTATTAAATATAATGTACTACACATTTTAAATTATTAGATGATTCTATGTTGGGTAATATTTTACACAAAGTATCATTTTGTAATGTACATACATTTTTAATTTTTTAATGTTTATTTTTGAGCGAGAGAGAGAGAGAGACAGCACGAGCAGGAAGGGTCAGAGAGAAAGAGAGACACAGAATCTGAATAGGCTTCGGGCTCCGAGCTGTCAGCACATAGCCTGAGGCGGGGCTCGAACTCAAGACTGGGGAGGTCATGACCTGAGCCAAAGTCAGTTGCTTAACTGACTGAGCCACCCAGGTGCCCCATGTAATGTATATTTTTTATATTAGAAAGTTATATAAGTCATTTTGGTTAATGTAACATGAAATAATTCTATAAAATATGTTAAATATGGGGCACCTGGGTAGCTCAGTCGGTTAAGTGTTCAACTTCGGCTCAGGTCATGATCTCATGGTTTGCTGAGTTCAAGCCCTGCATCGGGCTCTGTGCTGACTGCTCAGAGCCTGGAACCTGCTTCTGATTCTGTGTCTGCCTCTCTCTGTCCTTTCCCTGCTCACTCTCTGTCTCTCTCTCTCTCTCTCTCTCTCTCTCTCTGAAAAAATGAAATAAGCATTAAAAAAAATGAAAAAAAATGTTAAATTCAAATGATCCAAGTTACTTTAAACCAATTCAGTTTTATATTTTTAACTATTTTTGGCATAATTTGTGATGATTGTGTCAATACACGTAAGATATTAAATGATTTTATAGATTTGATTATGTTTAAGGATTAAAAAAAAATGTTTGTTTATTTTGAAAGAGAGAGTGCAGGCACAGGAACAGGGGAGGGGGAGACAGGCCCTGTTAGTGCAGGGCCTGATGCAGGGTTTGGTCCCACAAACCACAAGACCCTGACCTGTGCTGAAATCAAGAGTCAGAAGCTTAACTGACTGAGCCATCCAGGTGTCCCATATTTAAGGATTTTTTTAAAGTTCCTCTTTTATTGGGGCGCCTGCGTGGCTCAGTTGGTTGAGCTTCCGACCTCGGCTCAGGTCATGATCTCACGGTCCGTGAGTTCAAGCCCCGCATCGGGCTCTGCTGACAGCCCGGAACCCAGAGCCTGCTTCAAATTCTGTGTCTCCCTCTCTCTGACCGTCTCCCGTTCATGCTCTGTCTTTCCCTGTGTCAAAAATAAATAAACATTAAAGTTCCTCTTTTATCATGTTACAAAGTATTCTTGGGTAACAGATATTGGAATGTCTTGTTTAAAATTAATATTTTTATCAATAATGTTGTTATAGATCATAATCTATGTGGTTTTAATGTTTGAGTTCCTTTATATGTTCAGACACTATTACAAATAAAAATTTTATAATCACAGCTAATATATATTTGGTTGGGGTTGCAGTAGGCTAACCTTAAGGATTTTAAAGTATCTCAAAATGTAAAATGTTTTAAGAATTATCTTGCACATTTTAGCTATGCGACAAATATTTTAAAACAAAAAGAATATGGAAGTTGTTTCAAGAAATAGGAAGTTTTTAGGAGTCCTTAGAAAGTTCATTAACTTTAATAATAATAGTTTGCATGTAGAGAGCTTTAATTACATGCCGTGTGCCTTTCTAAGAATTTTTGTGCATTACTCATTTAATCGTACTTCAAACCATTTGTGAGGTTTGTACTATTATGCCCATTTTGGAAATGAGAAAATGAAAGGTCACAGAAATGATGCTGTTTGCTTCCAGCCGCTCCGCTGGTAAGTGTTACAGCTGGGATTCAGTGAGGAAGGTTTGCCTTTATTGTTGATAGGATCTAGGTCACTGAGCATTAGCTTAAAAGTACTCAGTGTCAACAACCTGTAGTCCACAAAGAAGAGCTTACCTTTTGGGGGGACCGATAAGAAGTGGAAAAAAATGAAAGAAAAAAGGGGAGAAGGAGGGAAGGAGGAAGAAGCAGGAAGGAAGGAAATGATTCTGGGTGTAGTATGTTTTATTTTGGTAAGTGCTGTCAAAGAAGTAAAAACAAACAACAACAACCAAAAACAAAACAAAACAAACAACAACAACAAAAAATAACAAGGAAAGAAAGTAGAGAGTGCCAGGTTTCCAGGAAGAAGGTGGAATGCATTTTATTATTTCTTTTTGTGCTGAAACTACCTTTTAAGTATCTTTTTTTTTTTTTTTGCAATTTAAAGTTGAAATTTATTTCAATTACAATTCTTTTGTTATGCGTTAAAGCTGTTTTAACCTTTAGAGGCATATGATTATTTCAGAATAGGTCTTCTTAATGATTCATTGTGTATGAAGACATTGGACGATGCAATTAGCTTTTTAAAAATTGAATTATAATTAATATACAATGTCCTATTAGTTTCAGATGTACAATAAGATTCCACAAGCCTATACATTTCTCAGTGCTCATCATGATAAGCATGCTGTTAATCCCCTTTATTTCACCCTTTCCCCCCACCCACATCCCTCTAGCAACCACTAGTTTTTCTCCGTATTTAAGAGTCATTTGTCTGTGTGTGTGTGTGTGTGTGTGTGTGTGTGTGTGTGTGTGTGGTTTGTTCACTTGTTTTGTTTGTTAAATTTCACATATGAGTGAAATCATAGGATATTCTCTGACTTATTTTACTTAGCATTATACCATTAGCATTAGATGCATCCATATTGCCCATCCTCCTTTTTTATGAATGATACCCCATTGTATATATATGCCACATCTTCATTCTCCATTCAGCTATTGATGGACCCTGGGTTGCTTCCATATCTCACCTTTTGTAAACAATGCAGCAACAAACATAGGGGCACATATATCTCTTTGAATTAATGTTTTTTGTTTTCTTTGGGTGAATACCCAGCAGTAGAATTACTAGATGATACGGTAATTCTATCTTGAATGTTTTGAGGAAATTCCATACTGTTTCCCACCGTGACTACCCCAATTTGCATTCCCACCAACAGTGCACAGGGGTTCCTTTTTCTCCACATCCTTGCCAATACTTCTTATTTCTTGTCTATTTTGAATTTAATCATTCTGACAGGTGTAAGATGATATCTTATTGTGGTTTTGATTTGCATTTCTCTGATGATGAGTGATGCGGAACATCTTTTCATGTGTCTGTTGGCCATTTGTATATCCTTTCCGGACAAATGTCTATTCAGGCCCTCTGTCCATTTTTAATCAGATTATTTGTGTTTGGTTTTGTTTTGTTGGTGTTGAGTTGTATAAATTTTTATAAATTTTAGATATCAACCCTTATTGGATATATCATTTGCAAATATCTTCTCTCATTGAATAGGTTGCTTTGTCATTTTGTTGACAGTTTCCTTCACTTTGCAAAGGCTTTTTAATTTGGTGTAGTCCCACTAGTTTTGCTTTTTTTTCCCTTACCTGAGGTGATGTATCTAGAAAAATGCTTCTACAGCTGATGTTAGAGATTACTGCCTCTGTTTTCATCTAGGAGTATTATGGATTCATATCTCACACTTAAGTCTTTAATCCATTTCAAGTTTATTTTTGTATATTGTATAAGAAAGTGCTCCAGTTTTATTCTTTTGCTCGTAGCTATCCAATTTGTCTAACACCATTTGTTGAAGAGACTTTTATCCCCCACTGTATGTTCTCGCTGCCTATGTCATAGATTTACCATCTAAGTATGGGTTTATTTGTGAGGTCTCTATTCAGTTCCATTCATCTACGTCTGTTTTGTTGCCACTATCATCATATGGTTTTGATTATTACAGCTTTGTAGTATGTCTTGAAATCTGGGATTCTGATACCTCCAGCTTTGTTCTTTCTCAAATTGCTTTAGCTAATTGGGGTTCTTCTGTGGTTCCATACAAAGTTTAATATTATTTCTTCTAGTTCTGGTATTTTGATAGGGATTTCATTAAATCTATGGATTACTTTGGTTAGTATGGACATTTTAACAGTATTCATTCTTTGAATCCATGAGCATGAAATATCTTTCCATTTGTTGGTGTCATCTCCAATTTCTTTCATCATCAATGTTTTATAGTTTTCAGAGTACAAGTCTTTCACCTCCTTGGTTAAGTTTATTCCTATTTTATTTTGGGGGGTATAATTGTAAATTGGAATGTTTTCATAATTTCTTTCTGCTACTTCATTATTAGTATATAGAAATACAACACATTTCTGTTAATTAATTTTGCATCCTGGAATTTTACTGAATTCATTTATCAATTTTAGTAGTTTTTGGTGGAGTCTTTAGAGTCTTTATATATAGTATTATGTCATCTGCAAATAGTGAAAGTTTTACTTCTTTCTTACCAATTTGGATGCCTTTTATTTCTTATCTGATTACTGTGGCTAGGACTTCCAGTACTAGGTTGAATAAAAGGGGTGAGAATGGACATTCTTACCTTGTTCTTGGTCTTAGAGGAAAAGCTCTCAGTTTTTCATTGAGTATGACGTTAGCTATGGGTTTTTCATATATGGACTTTACTATGTTGAAGTACGTTCTCTCTAAACCTATTTTGTTCAGAGTTTCTATCACCAATGCATTTATCAGAATAGGGTGGTAGCTGAAGGTCACATTTGAGCACATAGATCTGACGTGAGAAACTGAGCTTTGGTAAGATGTGGGACCATGCGTGGTGACTTGACAACAGAGGCCCTTGTGCTTTAGGTAAAGTAGTGAAGAAAGTACCCCAAGTTTCAGTTGAGGTAGCATGGGGGCAGATGGCGTGGGGTACTGGGTTGACTTGGCTTCTATTCTGAACGAGATGGGAAACTGTGGTAGAGATCCTCCCCCAAGGAATGTCGTGAAAAACCCAAGACTGGAAAGCAACCTGGCCATGTGTGCGAGTCGCCCATTCAGACCATATGTTACCATGTATGGGAGACAAAGAAGCAAAAATTGTACAAAAGGCAACCCCCTTCTGCACTCAGGACTCAGCCTTTTGGGATCCTAGCCCGCGGAGCCCATGCAAGCACGAAGAAAGTTGCTTGCTGGAAAGAAAAGCCTCAGTGTCCCAGCTCTGTGTGTGTGTGTGTGTGTCTCCCCATTACAAAATCATTGAAATGTTTTGAACAGAAGGGTAACATGTTGCTACTGAGATTTTTTTTAAGAGTCATTTTGAATAAAATGTTTTTGCTAGATTGATTGAGTAGGGCAAGGGCACAGAGGAAATTTGCTCTTTTGTAGGCTATTATAGTTGAGACAAAATTGCCCTATATCTTCTCTCTGTGTGTTTTCCTAGATTTTGTGGCCTTTAAATACATTAAAAGACCAAGAGAAAGTTCGGAAATATGTTACTATAGGATGTTTATTTAAAAATGGGTTCAACTTCCACCATGTGAGTCAGAGCCCATACTAACACTGATTTTATTTTATTCTTTTTTAGCATTTTATACATGCATTTCCCAGGCACCTTGCCATCTAATTCATTGTCTTGGGGCAAGTAGATACAAGTTGGGTTATCGTTAAAGCATCTGGGAAAGTGGCAGAGAAAATTTTTTCCCCTATGCTTGAAAGACTTACTAATGCACTTTCAAAGTCAGAGGAAGAGAAACATTAAGGGTTCATGAATATAAAGTGAGTGCAATTGGTTCTAAAAGCCATCCTCCGTAAAATACCTGGATTGGCATTGATATTCAAGAAAATTGTTTTTAGACAAAATGCTTTTGCTTTTCAATATTTTACATTTAATTTCATTTTACACAAGAATATATCAATGTCAACATTTAAATGATACCCGCTGTGCTGAAGACTGATTTTGAAAATTGTCAGACATTTGATGTTATTCTCTAAAAGTAACCATCACCTAAATGTTGCTTATAGTTAAATATATATCAACAAATTAACAATTAATAGGTATTTATAATCCTTATAACTGTGATGAACTATATTTCAGTCAGTATGTACTCCTGGTGCGTTAGGTACATGGCAAATAATTTCTCATTGTTTACTATGAGATGAGCATTCAGCCACATTTTCCAGATTTTTTTTTTCTAAAGGCTTTGTTTTTTCAAGGAGCATATAAGATAGTTAGAGTGAAGAAAGATCCAAAAATGCTTTCACTGAAAGTATAAGAAGTCTATTATCTATTCGTAAAGTTAAAAATAAAAAAAGGATAAATAAACAAAACAAGTTACTTTAGGTTAAGGCGTTTACTAAGGTTTCATGGCCTCCTAAGTCTATTTAGTCATGAGAACTGGGAGCCTCACAAGTCAGGAAGATAGAATTCCAGTTGGTAAAATTGAGAAAATAACCTTCTAGGATATTTCAACTTCCTACCTTAGAATATAGTATACGTTATTTACTTTTTCTATTACAACATGAGCTCCTGGAGAATAGGGAGAATGTCTACATTGTCTCTGTATCCCAAACAATATCTTATACATAGTTGATACTGAGTAAATACTTACTGATTGAATGAGGTATGTGTATTCTTCTAAGATGGTAATACATAACCTTTTATTAGGAGAAATGGGATATTATTGCTTGTTTGACAGCACGGATTATGTTTCTCAAATGTGATATTTTTGGCTTACTGAAAACAACTTTACCGTTCCTAGGTGGAAATATTTAAAACTAACAAAATTTTATCTCTAAAGAGGATTTCTCAAGTTTTGTACTTGAAAACTATTATTAGTTTCAGTCAATTTTATGATATGAGAAAAGCGACATGTTAATTACTAACAGTAGTAGCAGGAATAAAAAGCAAAATTGTATTTTTTATGCTTTTTAGACATAAAAGTAGTTTTTTAATCACGTAAAAAAATAAATTTGTGTGTGTGTGTGTGATTTGGGAAGATTTGTATTGCCCTTGTATGTAGAGGACTACACAACTGTGTAATGTACGCATAAGCAAATTGCTCGTATTTCAACTCATTTCCCATTTTACTTCCACTTTCTTATTATCATTGTGTACAATGC
Organism: Lynx rufus; assembly: GCF_022079265.1. NCBI lineage: Eukaryota > Metazoa > Chordata > Mammalia > Carnivora > Felidae > Lynx > Lynx rufus. Next base: position 102,256,306 of record NW_025814889.1, read on the forward strand.
CCTAGTTAGATGGATAAACCCATTTTCATTTGTAAGCTTTAATGAAATATATTCAAGCTGCTGCCATAATAAAATATATTCAACCTACTGAGAAATAATGCATGCAAAGTGATTAGTATGATGCTTGACACAGACAAATGCTCAATAAATGATCATTTTATCTACAATGCCTGTTATTATTCTTCCTAATCTTCTTGGAGTTGTTCACTTTCTGAAATGCTTCAGAGATCACTTCTACCAACTACCTTCTGAACTCCACATGGTTCCACATACCTCCGCCTGGTGATTGGTTAATATCTTTGGTAGCTTCTGAGTCATGCTTCATCAGGAAACCAAGGGTGTGATTTGCATCCTAGCATATCCTCCTTCCTCCTGCTCACTGTCACTTCTATTTTTGCTTTAGAGCACAGGGTTCTTAAAGGCATCTTATTCCAAGGCTTCCTATATACACAGATTTTCTACCTGCTTCTCTATAAGAAATGTGTATTTGGTAACAAATGTTTACTAGAAAAAAGGCAGCTATAGCTAGGTTAATACTTAAGGCCAAAGCTTTTCATTTCTTCTAAATCCTCTAGTAGTTCCCCTCTGTAGACTACTACCAATTTTCTGCCCCAGTTCTCCCAGGGTTCCTGGTCCAGTTAATTTACTTAAACCGATCAAAAATGATTTGAGTACCTATAGTTAATCCATCGACAAGCACATATTGAATTCTTACTTTATCCAGGGATGTTTGTTCAACACTAATTCTGGATACCATATCCTGGCATCCATGTTGCCTCAAGAGTTTCAAAATATTCAGAATTGTATGCAAAATGTGGTGTGCATGTTTGCATATGCAATTTCCTAGTCCCCGGGAATGAACTCACAGTTTCTATCGGATTGTCAAAGGGTGAAGACTCTAAAGAGATTTAAGATTTACTCTAGAGAGGCAAAAATGGATAAAACATATTTTTCTGGTTGAGGAGTTTGCAATAGAAGTGAAATTGACATAGTAAATGGAAGTATCAAAATAGGGGTGAATGGTATAGTATATAATATTTGCGAACAGAAAAATCACTTAGTGATAAATTGGAGGGAAGAACTTTATCTGGCCTAAAAATAAGTTACTTGTTAAAGTTTCATGGGATTTCCATCCTGTGAGGAAAAGAGTATGAGCAAGGCCTTGGGATTAGTATTGATTAGAGTGTTTGGGAAGATAATAAAGAGGCTAGGTCTTGAATAATACTGGATTATAAGAAAAAGTTATTGAGTACATGAGATCTTAATAATCCCCATGATATAAAATGCTAAATAGTAAAAAGATACATGGCAGATTATCTTTTAGCTAATCTTCCTTAGATTTAAAAACATTTAGGTTCTGAAACCCATAAATAATCTTGAAAAATTGTTTTGTAAAATAATTCTTAATAACAGCATAATACATCATTAAGAAATGTGCTGTGGCACTAAGTACAGTTCTTTAACAGCATATTATAATAGCTTACACTGACCTAGACTGTTTATATTTTACTTTCCTTAAATATATCCAATGCACTTTGTTTCTGGGCTTGTATTTTATGTAGTTGGAAGGGAGAAAATGTTCAAATGTCATGGATTTAGAGAGGTGCTGGAGTCTACAGGATACTGGACATCAGGCTATTCATAAGATTGCCCTTTTCTTGTAATTCACTAAGATATTTGTAAAGATATCCCTCCTAGCAACTTGTACTTTGCCCTCAGCCTGCCTTAATGCTCCCTCATCAATCTCACAGGTTCATGAGTTCGAGCCCCACAACAGGCTCAGTGCTGTCAGCACAGAGCCTGCTTCAGATCCTCTCCCCCCCCCTGCCCCTCCGCTGCTAGTGCTGTCTCAAAAATAAACAAACATTAAAAAAAAAAGAGCGTAGATATCTTCACTGAAAATCACAGTAGTATCTCAAAATTAATATTTAAAAAAATTTTAATGTTTATTTTTGAGAAAGAGAGTGAGAGAGAGAGGTCGTGAGCAGGGGAGGGGCAGAGAGAGAGGGAGACACAGAATCCCAAGCAGGCTCCAGGCTCTGAGCTGTGAGCACAGAGCCCAAAGCGGGGCTCGAACCCACAAACAGCAAGATCATGACCTGAGCCAAAGTCAGACACTTAACCGACTGAGCCACCCAGGCGGCCCTCAAAATTAATATGACTTAAACTGGACTGTTGACACCTCTCTTGTGCCTTCTCACATCATCTTGCATCTTTTCTTCAGAGCTTTACAGTTTCTGTCAGTTGCAACCAATCTTTCATTCTCCAATTCACTCTTTCTAAAATTGACCCCTTCTTCCCGGATATCTCTTCCATAGAGCATATTGTTTATCTACACCCCTCACTCTACTTGCATTTCCATTACCTCTGATCTCCTATCCCGAGTCCAACCCTTCTTTCCATTGATTTAAATATTGCTCTACCTTCAAGGTTTAGTTGAAAAACCTCAGCTAGAGTGTTTCTAAATGATAACTATGCAGAAGTAACCATGTTCCTAACATGAATACTTATGGTCTTTGGAAATGTAGGTAGTACCCTATTTTACACTCTGTCTTTTTGTTATGGATTTATTTAAGAGTTAATCCTATTGACTTTTCATGAATACTTAAGTTACTTTTCTTCTGTCTGAACTGTTATCTCCTTCTTGGCAGGATCACGTCTCTCCTTGTTGTTTTTGTTTCCTTTGGTTTGTTTTTATCCATCAGATCATTAAGCACAAAATGGGCTCGTGATAGGTAGTTTTTGGCTAAAACACTGGTAAGATTTTAGGAGGCAGATGACACATAATCAATACTAATATACATTGCAACTTACGGTGTACAAAGCATTTGCACATGCTTTTTCTCATTTATTAATCATAACAATACTATTCTATATTATTATCTTTATTTTGCAGATAAGGAAACAGACTTGGTCAAGAATAGGAAACTAGTAAATGGCTGGGCTGGGCATAAAACTCAACTCTGTCTTCATACCCAGCTTTCCATGTTATCATAGCTGCCTTCTAAGATTGCATTTTATAAAAGAAAGTTAAAGACTGCCTAGTTTCTAATACCCATCAAAGGGAAATATATCTGAAACAAATTTATCAAGATAGATGGCAGAAATCCTAGACATTACTGAATTTTCAAGTATCCACCATCAAATGACAGGTGATATTTATTTATATGTGGAAGAATAAATTAATAGCACCTTTTTAAGGTGTAAAACTAAAAGGTACTCAGACCATGTAGGATGAAAGGAAGCTTGGTCAGAAATGTCCCTAGAAATCTTTCGCAATTTGAATTGTGCTCAGGAGGAAGGTCATAAATCACTCACTGCTTTAGTGATATCTGTTAAGCAGTCTTTCTGGTCTTTGAAAGCTAAATAGCAGGTACCAAAATAAACAAAGCTCACAATGAGATATGTCTCATCTCATGCATATCTTCTTAGATCCACAAAGTCAGCACTGTTAAACTTAAGTGCTGAGAATTATTCAAATAAATTCTCTCAAATCTGACAAATATTCAAAAGATAATAAGTCTAGGAAAACTGAATAAGTCAATAGCTCTATCATAATTGTATATTAGCAATTTTCCATTCTGTCCATCTTGACGTAATGTTATTTTTGTCTTTGTGCTTATGAATCAACAGTCGAGGTCTGTCTGGTTTCCTACCACACCTTCCATCATCTCCCTGAGCTCTAGGGCTGGTGAATCCTCACTGAGCCTTGAACTATGCTACATAGTTTAAATGGAATAGTACTTTCAATGATTTGAAGAAAAACAGATGGATTCCTTAACTTCTTACATGCTAAAATGGAAAACTCTTTTTCTGTTTTTAACATGAAAACAACCTACCTAATGCCTATCATTAATTTTAGTAAATAATAATTTTATCATTTCTCAAATTATAATATATTTTGAGTTCTGAACATAAAAGTCCTCAGAAATTGGCTTAATTACATGCAACCAGGGATCAATAACTACTATTTAAAAGTGTAAAAAAAACCAAAAAACAAAAAACAAAGCAAAAATTTTCAACTGTGCTTCAATATAAAAATAGACAAAATAGTTTAGCAATACAAAAAAATCATCAGCATTGAATCCCAAATAACTGGTCTACATCCCCTGTTCCAATCTCCCTGCACACATATTTTAATTACATTAGGGGGAAAAATTATCTTTCAGAATTCTGCAGTCCTTTTGAGACAACTAAATATGAATTCTATAATGAGTTTATTTTATAAATTTATTTATTTATTTTGAGAGAAAGAATGAGTGATTAGGGGAGGGGCAGAGAGAGAGGGAGAAAGAGAATCCCAAGCAGGTTCTGCGCAGTCAGCACAGAGCCGGATGTGAAGCTCGAACTCAGGAACTATGAGATCATGACATGAGCTAAAGTGGGATGCTTAACCAACTGAGCCACCCAGGAGCACCCTAAATAGGAATTCTAATTTGAAAAGAGTCCCTTTGACAGAGAAAATAAAGACAAACATAAGTCAAATTCTAAAATTAAAAAGTAGCATGTGTAAGTATTATTATATTCTCATTATGATTTGTGTTCACTAGAAACTAAATTGCCCAACTACATTGATCTGTTATTTGCCAGCCAGTGTTAACTAAGATCTACTAGGATTGTGCAGACAAATGGATGACTGCCATTATTGTAACCAATATGAATGTCCTTAGCATGAGCGTACAAGTAAAAACAATTCCAGATTATTAGGCAATTGCAATATCAAAAGGAAGAGTAATTAATAGTAAATGACAGCTTGCCTTTTCAAATCTAATAATAATTCTTGCCTTAATTTTTTTTTGGGGGGGCGTCTTTCCATTGGCTGATTTATCAGAATATATAAACACTGACAGTAAAATTATTGAGCGTCTAGACCAGCAATATCATTTCTGAATATAATAATGTACATATTTATCGGTTAAACTTTTTTTAGTGTGCAAGATTTGCAAGATTCCAAAGCCAGCTTATTTAGGTATATATATTTCTTTCCATCTGTGTTAAAGTGGAGGAAAGTTTAGGTACCAACATTAACTGACTATGCAAAAAACAAAAAGCCTGAAACTTAGACACTCATGAAATACAGGCTGGAAGGGGATTTTATAGAAAAGCTGAGTCAAAGATATTAAGCTTCCTATCTGAATAAAATTTAATATACTATGATTTCTGCTAAAATGAGGCCAGTAGGGGATAACATGTTACTAAAAACAAACTTCTTTTACATGAAACTAAAACCCAAGTCTAAAGGTGGGTTATAGACTGGATTTATGTCATGTTATATAGACAACCGAAATAAACAAACAAACAAAAACCGTGGTACATTAAGTTAATACATTAGAAACGAGTTCAGCACATAGTGTTTAGACCTATGTTCCTGTCATAACGAATAATATAAAAAACCTAGTCAAGTGTCTTCTTTCTCCTTGAGATCTCAATTTTCAGGGTTCCTCATGCACGTAGAACCTTCCCAGGTCACGGGGGAATAGGCAGGTTAGCAGTGGATACGATTTTTGGTCAAGTTTGCAAAAATAAGATATTTTAACCATAATTAGTGGGACGACTGTGTTCTTTCCACCTAATTTTGCAGTCATATTGCTGTTACTGCCTTTTCTTGTGATGGTCCCTCATCATGTGTCAGGAAACTCTACATGTCAGGAAATTCTACATGTGTCAGGAAACTCAGCATCTGGAACCACTCCTATATGCTTTCCCTTCACCCTGATCTTTCTTTTCTCTTACAAATACTTCTTCTGTGCAAGTGTTCTGATTTGTTAATAGCACTTTGATCGTATCTGTTTTTAGTGTTAATCTGACTCAGTCTTAATCGATGGCATATGGTATTTTTTGTTTTGTCACTATCATTATCTAGAACACCTGGCTCCAAACCACCAGTTAGATTTACAAAGACTCACTCCCAAGCCTCATGAATTCATGGTTGTGTGACCCGGCAAGTCACTTACTCTCTTATTCACTTCATGACCATCAAGTGAGGATCAGAATAATAGTTTTCCTTCATAGACTTGTGATCAGGAGTAAATGAGATGATACATATCAAGTGCTTATTGCAAAGCTTGGATAATAGTAAAAACTTATTAATTAGTTCTTAACATTATGACTGCTGAAGTCATAATGTTAACTCATACTCTCCTTTTAAGTTTCTATAGGATCCTGTAAAATACCTTGAAAACAAATAAATATACACTGAAATAAATTTTTCATAAGAGAATTGATTATTTCTAGACATAAAATCAATTTGAAATACAAAATGAGAAGAAACAAAGTGTTAGTCTCATAAAGCTAATTAATGATATTTAGGATTATAGGCTTAAGTAATCACATAGTAAATAAGGCAATCAAAAATTCTTTGGTACAATATTCTGTTAAATGCTTAATGTAAAACAATATTTATTTTAGCAATTACTAAAGATTCAGCATTTGCGTGTTTCCCACATACTAAACAAACTCTAAAAACACAGTTGGTGGCTTGAACTATGGCATTGTCATTTGAAAAATAAAATGTTTTATTGAAGAAACATTTTCATTTCTCTGTGATTGACATTTTAAGAATATCTTTAAAGTTATTCTATAAAAACAATTGTTTCTGAAGTTATTCTATAAAAAACATGCTCTTTGTTAGATCTAGCATATTTTACTGGGACCATATATTTGAAGCCATAAGGCACAATAGTGAATGATTGCAATATGTGCACAGTGTTTTTTTTTTTTTTTTTTTTTATATGAAGTTTATTGACAAATTGGTTTCCATACAACACCCAGTGCTCATCCCAACAGGTGCCCTCCTCAATACCCATCACCCACCCGCCCCTCCCTCCCACCCCCCATCAACCCTCAGTTTGTTCTCAGTTTTTAACAGTCTCTTATGCTTTGGCTCTCTCCCACTCTAACCTCTTTTTTTTTTTCCTTCCCCTCCCCCATGGGTTCCTGTTAAGTTTCTCAGGATCCACATAAGAGTGAAACCATATGGTATCTGTCTTTCTCTGTATGGCTTATTTCACTTAGCATCACACTCTCCAGTTCCATCCACGTTGCTACAAAAGGCCATATTTCATTTTTTCTCATTGCCACGTAGTATTCCATTGTGTATATAAACCACAATTTCTTTATCCATTCATCAGTTGATGGACATTTAGGCTCTTTCCATAATTTGGCTATTGTTGAGAGTGCTGCTATGAACATTGGGGTACAAGTGCCCCTATGCTCAACGGGGAAAAACTGAGAGCTTTTTCCCTGAGATCAGGAACACGACAGGGATGCCCACTCTCACCGTTGTTGTTTAACATAGTGCTGGAAGTTCTAGCATCAGCAATCAGACAACAAAAGGAAATCAAAGGCATCAAAATTGGCAAAGATGAAGTCAAGCTTTCGCTTTTTGCAGATGACATGATATTATACATGGAAAATCCGATAGACTCCACCAAAAGTCTGCTAGAACTGATACATGAATTCAGCAAAGTTGCAGGATACAAAATCAATGTACAGAAATCAGTTGCATTCTTATACACTAACAATGAAGCAACAGAAAGACAAATAAAGAAACTGATCCCATTCACAATTGCACCAAGAAGCATAAAATACCTAGGAATAAATCTAACCAAAGATGTAAAGGATCTGTATGCTGAAAACTATAGAAAGCTTATGAAGGCAATTGAAGAAGATTTAAAGAAATGGAAAGACATTCCCTGCTCATGGATTGGAAAAATAAATATTGTCAAAATGTCAATACTACCCAAAGCTATCTACACATTCAATGCAATCCCAATCAAAATTGCTCCAGCATTCTTCTCGAAACTAGAACAAGCAATCCTAAAATTCATATGGAACCACAAAAGGCCCCGAATAGCCAAAGGAATTTTGAAGAAGAAGACCAAAGCAGGAGGCATCACAATCCCAGACTTCAGCCTCTACTACAAAGCTGTCATCATCAAGACAGCATGGTATTGGCACAAAAACAGACACACAGACCAATGGAATAGAATAGAAACCCCAGAACTAGACCCACAAACATATGGCCAACTCATCTTTGACAAAGCAGGAAAGAACATCCAATGGAAAAAAGACAGCCTCTTTAACAAATGGTGCTGGGAGAACTGGACAGCAACATGCAGAAGGTTGAAACTAGACCACTTTCTCACACCATTTACAAAAATAAACTCAAAATGGATAAAGGACCTAAATGTGAGACAGGAAACCATCAGAACCTTAGAGGAGAAAGCAGGAAAAGACCTCTCTGACCTCAGCCGTAGCAATCTCTTACTCGACACATCCCCAAAGGCAAGGGAATTAAAAGCAAAAGTGAATTACTGGGACCTTATGAAGATAAAAAGCTTCTGCACAGCCAAGGAAACAACCAACAAAACTAAAAGGCAACCAACGGAATGGGAAAAGATATTTGCAAATGACATATCGGACAAAGGGCTAGTATCTAAAATCTATAAAGAGCTCACCAAACTCCACACCCGAAAAACAAATAACCCAGTGAAGAAATGGGCAGAAAACATGAATAGACACTTCTCCAAAGAAGACATCCAGATGGCCAACAGGCACATGAAAAGATGTTCAGCGTCGCTCCTTATCTGTGCACAGTGTTTTAATAACACAAGCTGATTCTAGACACCCTAGGACCATAAAAAATGCAAGAGTAACAGTAACTGTGTCAAATACTTTAAGTTTATTCTATATTGAATTTATGGACTAAATTGTAGAGTTTTTTTTAACCAGTCAGGATCCCAACCTAGAGAAATCAGGCCCTCCCACTATACTGAGGATCTTACCAAAAAAAGCAGTCAATGGTGTAGGAGAAACAAAATGGACAAAGGAAACCTAAGGACAGGAGGCAAGTTCAGCCATGCAGGTGCCGTGCAATGGGCAGTGACTTCATCCAGAATGATTATACCAGCTTTAAAGGTAGATTGTACGTACATAAAGCAGCACGATCAGTTTCTAGCATATAGTCCGTGACGATGCAAATGAGTTTGTGTCTTGAGATCCAACTCTATATCACAAAAGCTCTTTAATGCCCTCCATTTCTTAATCATTTAGTATAAAGTTAGAGCTTCATTTATTCTTTTCTACTAAAATAGCCACTTGCTCTGTTTGAATAAAGAACTGGCTATTTCTTCAGTTGTGCGAAAAAGTGAATGGGTAGTGTCTTTACAAGAATTACAGGAAAAAAACGTTGGCAAATGTACTTGAAAAGAGATAGGAAAATATGTGAAAAGAATTAACTAGGAAAATGCCTTAGGGTAAATTATGAAGGAGAAAATTTTAGCTATCCTTTTCTGTTGAACAAACAAGAAAATGTAGTGAATGAAATGAATATAAATCTCTTGGAAAAAAGAAATTTATCTGAGACCCCTGAAAATTTTATTTGAAACTTGTTCTGAATATAGAAAAGAACATATTCTGAATCATACACAAGGTGAGCTTAATTTAAAATGAATACCAACAACCCTCCCCAAGGCAGAAATATCCCCAAATTATATCTCCTCATGTAAATGGAGGCTTTGCAGTATTTAGGATGCAGTGTTATTTCTAATAATTGCTTATAATGAAGATACCGAATCACTTAATTGGTTTTGTTTAAAACAGTATAAAATATTAAAATACTTAACATGAGAAAAGAAGATATCTTTTTTGTAAGTTTATTCATTTTAAGAGAGACAGAGTGAGCGGTGGGGGGGCGGGGGGTGTGGAGGTGCGGGGGGCAGAGAGAGAGGGAGAACAAGAATCTCAGGCGGGCTCTGCACTGTCAGTACAGAGTCTGATGCAGGGCTCGAACTCACGAAACATGAGATCATGACCTGAGCCGAAATCAAGAGTTGGATGCTTAAATGACTGAGTCACCCAGATGCCCCAAAAGAAGATATCTTTGAATTAGCTTCATTTCTCCTTGATAAATAAAAAAAGAAAGTAGTACTTTTATGTACTTTACAACAGATAATGGAAATTTTTAATTTCAATGTTAAAAAATTTTCTACCAAAAAATGAGATGAGTTTCAATTAATGGAAACCTATAATTAGAAAATTTACCTTCCTTAAATCTCATAGCCTCACAGTAATGTGTCTAAGTACTTTGACCTATATGCAATATCTAAGTGGATTTGTGACTGTCAGTACTGAAAGACAGCATGCTTAAAACTTTATTTTAAACTTATTTTTTAACATGCCGACTACAGAAGTAGCAGATCATGCATTTAAATATGTAACACATTCGATTAAACTATAATGTGCCGTAGAGTAGCTTTTGTACTTTCTTTGAAATATCATTTGAAAAAAATATTAAGTCTAACTTATTTTTATCAAATGCTAAACATCAGGATGTTATTAATGATTTCTGAGCTTAAGGGAAAAGCTATTTTCCTTTCTCACTCATGATCTCAATGATCTCACTCACTATCTCAATGATATCAATATAGAAATATTCCTTAATAAACTCTCCTTAGAGCGCTCTGGGTAGGATTAAATGTTTGGTGACCAGGAGTTAAAGTGTTGTTGTTGTTGTTGTTGTTGTTGTTTTAACCAGACCAGGTTTGGGATGCTGTCCAAACCTTGGAGGTGGATCTTCATCATTGCATAAAACTCTGTGAGCTTGAAAAATGACAGTCCAAGACTGCTGTGTAGAGGCAAATGCATCAGGTTGTCCTGATGCTTTAAAAGGAGCGGACTGATGATGCTTTGACACTGGTTCACATTAGATCCCATCAACTGATTTGCTCCATACAATGAATAAGGATCTGTATAATTTATTAAGTGCTACAGGGAGACTCTTTGCTAGGGCTTTACGTGTATCTTCTCACAAAGATCGTAACTAACCTATTACTAAGTGTGTACTGTAAATTAAAATTTGGATAGAGGGGAGGTATCCCTTCCCAATGGTTTTGGAATATTGTGTTGATCAGGGAATGCAATGCTGGTGTCTGGTGTTCTCACTGGTTTTTATTTTGTGGAGATAGTCCACACAACACTCTGGGCTAAAATTCCCAAGTTAGGAAATGAACTAAATATAAAGGTCAATTAAGACCTTGTGCATAGACAGCCTTCCTTTTCTTCAGCTTCCTAAGGGGTGAAATACCTCAGACTGAACTATCCTATTAACCCAAACTCCTAAACTTACTAACCAAAAATTTCTTAAAGCATTGACGAGTGCTTGAATATTAGCGATTCTGGTGTAGAGCAACATAGATCATATCTTTTGTTCTGCTAGTATGGTTGAAAACGCGTTGTCTGCAATAAGATTCTTAAGCTAACACTGCACTCGATAACTCTACAAACTTGAGCAAATTACTTAACTTTGTTGTCTCATATTTCTTACCCATAAAATTGGAATAAGAATAGTACTACCTCATAAACTTGTTTGGAGGATTGAAGTCTTAATAAATGCCAATGTTCTTGGAACAATGCCTGGAAAGAGGTAACAATACATGTTAATTATCATTATTGTTACTGTTCTCCTTGTTATTTGCTCAGATATAGGTTGTCCGTATACCTTATTGAGGCAGTTCAGTCGACCTGAGGGAGGGGAGAAGCATCAGTCCACACAACCAGTTGGCACAGGAATGTTTACTTCCAGTTTGGTTATTTTCTCATTGTGTCAAAGAATAACAAACAGCATAATCTCTATTCTCTTAACTTCCTCAGGCCTCTGATCTTCCCATAGTCACAGCAAAGTAGGATCTGAATGGCTTTCATCTAGTTTGTCTTGGTAATAGACCCACAGTCCATCAAGAAACAAATGCCATTCTATGGCCCTAGTTAAACAGAATTCATGATTGTTTTTTCCCCCAGGACTGCATTGCAACCACAGATGAGAATGGCAGACTGCCAGCGGGCCCTGCCAGCTGGCTTTCTACTGCACTCTGGGTTTTGGAGAACAGGAGCACAGATATTTTTGATTCTGCAGGCCAATTCAAGCACAATTTACAATGGGGAAGAAAACCTTTAGCAGCAATTTCACACGCAGTGAAGTTATGTCTTTAACACTAAAAAAATGTCTTTTCTTTACATACATCGTTTCAAAATGGATAACAGTAAATTAGCAGCTAAAACTGGACATGTATAAAAGAGCATGTTTTCCAGCAGTTAATTGCAGACCCTGTAATGATACAAAATGATGTGACCATTGATGGGGAATTGTTCCATTCATTCCTTCTTTTACTCATCGTTTCAGTACATATTTTGTGAGTGCCTACTCCATGCCCGGTACTTAGCATAAGACTGCATTTACTTCATTATTGATGGCTTTGAGTTGACAGAATCTGTGATACTATTACTTATACTACATTAACACTAGAAAATGTTGCTCACTAAATATCACCATTTTCAAATAAAATTTGAGATTACAATTTGGCATTTCACAATTAATATTTGAGGTTATTGATGGTTTTCTCATGATTATCTCTAGTGTAGGACTTTGCCTTGTCTTTCAGTATATTCTTAGAGCTACAGCACTGCCCAGCACAAGTTAAAAGCACAATACAAAAAACAACTGAATGAATAATTATGACAATCAAATCTAATGATGAAAAGCTATAAACCCTTTAAAATGTGTTTTTATTTCATAATCTAGGTGGTAGTCTACAGATACAATTTTTCTTCAGATTTAAAAATGTATTTTATATATTAAACATATTAATGTATTATATGGTAAAAGATGTGTGTCTATAAGTGTGGGTAAAGATGTGTACTACCTATACCATTTAAAAGTTTTAAAAATATACTTATGAAATAATATTTTCCCTATAAAAATATTTTTTCATTTTTGCTTCCTTCCTATCCAACATTTTTCTCTTTGAAACTTAATGTAGCTCTTAAAAATGTTCTGTCCTCTGTTTAATCTGCAGACTTAATATAATTGGATTTTTTTGAACCTGGCTCTTAAAACACTGTGTGAAAAATATTTCTCTAATATTCTTAGTTCAATATGCTTTATATTTTTATCAATGCTTTTTAATGAAACTCCCAAAATAATTTTATATCTAGATTACTTTATAGGTAAAACAGAATATTTTCCCAATATAAAGACCTTTTGAAGGAAGTTATTAATTTTGTATAATTGAATTTAGCTCTTAGTTTTTTTTTTTATCAAAGTTACCTTTAGAAACACAAATTAAGAAAATCATGTGAATAGACTCCTATCTAAATTAAAAATATCATTATCTTATTAATTGTAATTGTAGTTCAGTAAGACCAAACACAAATGTGACAAAACAAATTGAATAAATGGTCTTTGGAAGTTGCTAATAGATCCGCTGGTTATGATTGAGAAGCAATGGATAAGGATAGCTATATTTCCATAGTTTTCTGGCAAAAGAAATGTTCTGATGGGGAAAAGATACTGAAAATATGTTTATTTACTCTTCCTTTAGTCAACAAATCTCAATTTGGACACTTCTGTAACTAGGGCTAGATTGGTGTGCCAGCTAGACAACATACTACTTTCGTAGAATTTACATTCAAGAAGAGATGGCAGACATTAATGAGTACATAAGTAAGCATGGTGAAATCAAGTGGATTTGAGTGTGAGAGGAAAGTAACAAGGGCTACAGAATGACTGTAGAGAGATACGGCCAATTTTGGTTGAATAGTCAAGAAACTTTCATTTGACCCGGGACCAAAATGACAAGATGCCAGCCATTGGGAGATCTGTGTCAGACGCTCTAGGCAGAAGAAAGAGCTAATGTCCAGGGGAGAGGCTTGAGTGTGGTGTGTGAGGGATGGAAAGAAGGCATGTTTGGAGAATGTGGAACTAGGGAAAGGATGGGAGAGGAGGTTAGCAATAATAAGTAACACCTTGTGAGACCTTGAAAGCCATGGGCAGAGTTGAGATACATTCATGATTCTTAATGTAAATACTCAACACTGTCAAAACACACATAATTTTTAATGTGGTTTATCAGAACATGGGAAGGCAGTTAAAATCACTTGACCGATTTTCTTTCTCATCCATTTGCACAGATTACATTTTTAAGTTCTTTTATAGTAAAATCACTTAATTAGACATGCAATTTACTTATTTGTTTATGTGTTTATTTACTGACTTACTATGCTGTGCCTTTTATTCCCATGATTTATTTATTCCATACCTGGAATAAGGTAGCTTGTATCTGGAAGCTTGTATCTCCTGTTCCTCTTCACCCATGTTTGCCCATCCTCCTGTTCCACTCCCTTTTGGTAACCATCTGTCTGTTCTCTGTAGTTCTGATTCTGGTTAGTTGGTTGATTTTTTAGATTGCACATATGACTGAAATCCTATGGTATTTGTCTTTCTCAGTCTGATTTATTTCACTTAGCATAATACCTTCTAGGTCCATCTATGTTCACAAAGGGCATGATCTCATCCCTTTTTATGGCTGAGTGATACCATATATATATATATACACACACACACACACACACACACATATATACATGTATATATACATATATATGTATACATATATACATATATGTATACATATAAACATTTATATTGTATATACAATTATACATATATACATATATACATATATACATATATACATATATACATATATACATATATATATGTATACACACACACACATATATATAGCATCACACACATATCATATTTTCTTTATGCATTTGTCTATTGATGGACAGATGGACAGATGGATGCTTAGGTTGTTTTCCCATCTTGGGTATTATAAACAATGCTGCAATAAACATAGGGGTGAATATATCTTTGCTAAAATCAGTGCTTTTGTATTTTTTTAGGTAAATAGTCAGAAGTAGAATTATTGAATCATATAGTATTTCTATTTTTAATTTTTTGAGGAACCTCCATACCATTTTCTACATCAACTATACCAATCTACATTCTCACCGACAGTGTATGCTGGTTCCTTTTCTTCCATATCCTAACACTTGTTGTTTCTTGTCTTTTTAATTTTAGCCATTCTGACAGGTGTAAGATGATATTTCATTGTGATTTTGATTTGCATATCCCTGATATTTTGTGATGTTGAATGTCTCTTCATGTGACTGTTGGCTATCTGTATGTCTTTTTTGACAAATGTCTATTCAGTTCCTCTGCCCATTTTTAATTGGATAATTTGTTGGTCTTTTTTTTTTTTTTTTTTTTGGTGATGAGTTGTGTAAATTATTCATGTATTTGGATGTTAACCCCTTATAAATGGGTATATCATTTACAAATATTTTCTCCACTTAGTAGGTTGCCTTTCTGTTTTGTTGATGGTTTCCTTCATTGTGCTGAAGTTTTTTTTTTTTGTTTTTTTGTTTTTTGTTTTTTGTTTTTTATGTAGTTCCAATAGTTTATTTTTGCTTTGTTTCCCTTGAATTGGGAGACATATCTAGAAAGATGTTGCTCTGGCCAATTTCAGAGAAATCACTAACTATGTTCTCTTCTAGGAATATATGGTTTCAGATTTCTTAGGTCTTTAATCCATTTTAAGTGTATTTTTATGTACAGTGTAAGAAAGTGGTCCAGTTTCATTCTTTTATACTGTAGCCGCCCAGTTTGTCCACATCTCCAATGCATTTATTTAACTATATCCTTCCTATATAAGAACTTTACACACTATTTTTAAAGGTGTATGTATGTCTATCTGACTGACTTGATACTAATCCTTTGCTTCTAACTAGAAAGAATGGTCATGAACAATGTTTTCCAATTCAATTTAACTATCAACACTTTTCATGGTGATAAAATTTTGTATCTTCCAATACCAGGAACTTTGAATTGATTTGGATCTCTTCAAATAATTTTTCCTAAAAACAGATAGACTTTTTACTCAACTGATGAAAATTAAAGTTGGCTACCAAGTTTTTGAGATATTATTTTGGCCTAGTCTTTTCCTTTTATTTTCCAGACATGAATATCTGCCAAGGAAACACTATATTTAAACCCCTGAGAAGTTCAAAAGGGATTGGAGACAGCAAAGGGAGTTCTTTTATATTTCAATATCCTCTGTAATTAACATTTATGTCTCAGCATTAATGGAACTAAGCTTTTGCCCACTTTTTTATTTTTAGTGTAGTGGTGAGGCAATTATTATTTGTGAGAAAGGACAGTCTAGCTGTTAAAAGTAACACAAGTGTAAATTGGAGGGTAATTGGAAGAGATAATTTGCTGTTAGGAAAACATGTCCAAATATTTGTTTGTGTAGTTGTTGACAAAATGGTGATCATCAGGCCAAACAAATTCTCCTTCACAACCACCAATCGGTTGTTGTTGAATGTTGCCTTCATAATACTCGTGTGATCACATTCCATCATACATGCTTGGAACTGAATTTTAAAATGGAGAATATTCTTTTTTTGTTTGTCTGTTTGTTTTTGAGACAGACCATGAAGAGGGGAGGGGCAGAGAGAGAGGGAGACACAGAATCTGAAACAGGCTCCAGGCTCTGAGCTGTCAGCACAGAGCCCGACGCGGGGCTCGAACTCACGGACCGTGAGATCATGACCTGAGCCAAAGTCGGACGCTTAACCGACCAAGCCACCCAGGCGCCCCAAAATGGAGAATATTCTTAATGAAAGAAATGTGGGTGCTGCTTCTTTACCTCTACATCCTAAAAATTAGTCTAGCTGTGTGCTTTAATCAATCCTTATTAACTCTGATCATATAATGATATTTAATCTTAACATTACGTGTGTAACTATGCCCATTGATTGTTGGAAAAGAAAAATCTGTGTAAGAACATATATTTTCCAGGACCCAAGTGAAGGCAAGATCAACATGCAACAGTAGTGAAAACATAAAGGGTAACTTAGGAATCTCTCTGAAGCCACTACATCAGGCCAATAGTTTGCAACACTTTGTATACATCCACTTCCTAAAGTGTTATTGATTTATAAACTATGAAGCGAAATGGCACAGGTAATATAAACTAACAGACTAACTAAAATTACTGAACAGTAAAAGCAATACTTTATCATTTGTAATACCTGTCACTGAAATTTAGAAAAATTATTAACAAATATTGACATTATTGACTTTTCCCTCAGAAATAATCCATTTTTCTAGAAAGTTGAAGAGCAAGAGCTGGTTAAAAACAAAAGAAACATCACTAACTATTTATCAAGTAAAGATACATAAGAAATTTAAATATATTTTCCATCTATGTAGGCACACTAATCCTAAAATGATACGTAAGGTAATAGTTGAATATTTCGCTGGTAACGATACATAAGGTAATAGTTGAATATTTCACTGGTAACTATTTGTTTTGCGTGAATTGTATTGCATGTTTTGCGTAATTATATATTTTCCCCTTCAGGGGAATCAAATTTTATCTTCTGATGGTCATGGAATTTGTAGCCTGCACCAAAAGAGCATGTCTTATCTTAAGAAATTATCAATAATTTGAAGTCTCAAGTAAGTGCTGATGTATCCAGTATACAATATTTGGTGTATTCAGGTTTTTAAAAGTAATTTGTGGGATTGTATCATAAAACAGACACTTTGAAACTCAGATTTTACTATCTAAACCCTAGAAACATAAATAGTAGGAGCTGAATTGGGGTTAAATATTCAAGCAACTGGATTTGGCCACAATTGTACAGAATCAATTCTCAACTCAGAGAATTGAAAATAGCATTCAGTATTAAAGTAGTATGGTAGTTCAAAGCTGAAAGTAAGTGATAAAATTGCTGAATCTCAAGTCAGTCTTTCAAAGTAAATTTGGATACATCTTTTGCATTTTATATCAAAAAAGTAGGAAAAAGAATCAAAAATTTAATTATTTTGCAATAAATTATGTATAGAAAGTAATAGGTGTCTGTTTTTGCACTAGTTAAATCTTTTTGTTTATTGGTTAAAGTGATACATAAATATAACAATTTGAAAAATTGCTGAAAGTGATATTTAGGATATTCTTAAGTTACAGGTATCAGTTTATATATACATATATTTTAAAACTTCTCATAATCTTGAATGGCAAATAGCGCTTCACATGTTATAATTTAACTGAAAAATGTTTAACATAAATAGTAATACATAAATGTATATATAAATATGACAAGATTTTTATAATCTCAGCATATTTTTTAAAAAAAATCTTTGTGTCCCTTAAGCTAGGAGGCAATAATGATACTCCACTCATTTTCTTTTTCTAGTTAAAGAATCACCAAATGTGTTACAAGTATACTTATTTTATTGCACTTCACTTTATTGTGCTTCACACATACTGTGTTTTTTTTTTTTGTTTTGTTTTGTTTTTACAAATTGAAGGTTTATGGCAACCCTGTGATAAGCAGGTCTATCAGTGCCATTTTTCCCACAGTATGTCTTTGTGTCACATTCTGGTAATTTTTGCAATATTTTCATTATTATATTTGTTATGGCAATCTGTGGTCAATGACCTTTGATGTTACTACCATGATTATTTTGGGGCCTCACAGACGGCACACATGGAAGATGGCACATCTTCCTGATAAACGTTGTGTGTGTTCTGACTGCTCCACCAACCAGCTGTTCTCCCCATCTCTTTCTCCCATTTTCCTCCATATTAGCTGAGACACAGCAGTGTTTAAGTTTAGCCAATTAATAATGCTACAAAGGCCTCTAGGTGTTTCAAGTGAAAGGAAGAGTTGCAAGTCTCTTACTTCAAATCGAAAGTTAGAAATGATGGAGCTTAGTGAGGAAGCAAGTTGAAAGCCAAGATCATGGGAAACCTGGGCCTCTTGCTCCAAAGAGTTAGCCATGTTGTGAACACAAAGGAACAGGTCTTAAAGGAAATTAAAAGTGCTATTCCATTGAACACATAAGAAAGTAAACAACAACAACAACAAAACAAATAGTTTTATTGTGGATATGGAGAAAATTAGAATGTTCTGGATAGAAGATCAACATTTCTACAACATTTCCTTAGGCCAAAGCCTAATCCAAAGCAAGGTCCTAACTCTCTTCAGTTGTATGATTGCTGAGAGAGTTGAGGAAGCTGCAGATGGAAAGTTTGAAGCTAGCAGAGCTTGGTTCATAAGGTTTAAAGAAGCCATCTCTAGAACATAAAAGAGCAAGGGGAAGCAGCAAATGCTGATGTAGAAGATGCAGCAAGTTATACAGAAGATGTCACGAAGATAATGAAGGTGGCTACGCTAAACAACAGGTTTTCAATGCAGATAAAACAGCCCTATATTGGAAGAAGATGCTATCTAGGACTTTAACAGCCAGAGAGGAGAAGTCACGGGCTTCAAAGGACAGGCTGACTCTCATGTTAGGGGTCAATGCAGCTGGTGACTTTAAGTGGAAGTCGGTACTCTTGTACCATTCCAAAAACCCTAGGGCCCTTAAAAATTATGCTAATTCTACTCTGCCTATGTTCTGTAAATGGAACAACACAGCCTGGATGACAGCACATCTGTTTACAACATTACTGAATATTTGAAGCCCGCTGTTGAGACATAATGCTCAGAAAAGAAGCTGTCATCGAGAGTGATTTCTCTGATGAATCTGGGGAAGGTAAATTGAAAACCTCCTGAAAAGGATTCACCATTCTAAATACCATTAAGAACATTTATGATTCATGAGGAGAGGTCAAAGTATCAACATTAATAGGAATTTGGAATAAGTTGGTTACCACCAATGTCATGGATAACTTGAGAGAGGTTCAAGGCTTCAGTGGAGGAAGTAACTGCACATGTGGTGGAAATAGCAAAGAATCAGAAGTAGAGCCTGAAGATGGGACTAAATTGCTGCAATCTCATGATAAAACTTTAAAAGATGAGGAGTTGCTTCTTATGGATGAACAAAAAAAGTGGTTTCTTGAGACCGAATTTACTCTTGGTGAAGATGCCGTGAAGACCATTGAAATGACAACAAAGGATTTAGAATATTACATAAACTGTAAAAGTTGATAAAGCAACAGTGTGGTTTGAGAAAATTGACTTCAATTTTTAAGTTGACTTTCAATTTCAATTGACTTTCAGTTTTTCTACTGTGAGTAAAATGCTATCAAACAACATGGCTTGATACACAGAAATAATTCATGAAGAGTCAACTGATGTGGCAAACTTCACTGCTGTCTTATTTTTTTTTTTTTCAACGTTTATTTATTTTTGGGACAGAGAGAGACAGAGCATGAATGGGGGAGGGGCAGAGAGAGAGGGAGACACAGAATCGGAAACAGGCTCCAGGCTCCGAGCCATCAGCCCAGAGCCCGACGCGGGGCTCGAACTCACGGACCGCGAGATCGTGACCTGGCTGAAGTCGGACGCTTAACCGACTGCGCCACCCAGGCGCCCCCACTGCTGTCTTATTTTAGGAAGTTGCCACAGTCATTGCAACCTTCAGCAACCGCTATGCTGATCATACAGCGGCCATCAACATCAAGGCAAGACGCTTCACCAGCAAAAAAGACTATGATTTGCTGAAAGCTCAGATGATGGTTAGCAGTTTATAGCAATGAAGTATTTTTTCAATTATGGTATATACATTGTTTTTTAGATGCAATGCTATTTCATGTTTAATATACTACATTGTAGTATAAACATAACTTTTATATGCACTCAATAATCAGAAACTATATTTGATTCATCGTAATATTTGCTTTTCTGCAGAATCAAACCCACAGTATCTCTGAGATATGCCAATATATCACCTGATATATGAACGTGATCTGTCTGATCAGTGGAGCTAAATAATAAGTAAAAAATAATAATTTAAATAGTTATGCATAAAAGTTTCACAATCTCAATTAATTAAAATTTAGTTAAAAATCAAATTTATCAATCTTTTTTTTTTTTTTTTTTTAATTTTTTTTTTTCAACGTTTATTTATTTTTGGGACAGAGAGAGACAGAGCGTGAACGGGGGAGGGGCAGAGAGAGAGGGAGACACAGAATCGGAAACAGGCTCCAGGCTCCGAGCCATCAGCCCAGAGCCTGACGCGGGGCTCGAACTCACGGACCGCGAGATCGTGACCTGGCTGAAGTCGGACGCTTAACCGACTGTGCCACCCAGGCGCCCCTATCAATCTTTTTTTTTAATTAAGTGTTACAATTTCAAAAGCAAACTGCCAATACTGGTGTGTATTAAATTTTAATTAATCTTTTCCTAGAGGAGTTGGCCTATAAAGTAAAAATTCAATTCAGTTGTTATCATCTTGTGACTGGGACCTTAAAACAATTGTATGTTAGCATATGTGATTCATCCATTAGGAAGCTAATACAAAGTTGAGATTGTGTTGTAGATGGCCACCATTACCCCATAAAAAATATAAAAATTTAATTGTTCATACATAAATAATGCACACCTATTCTGAGCAAATTAATATATTGGATCTATGGTAAAGAAAATCAGTGGATGTAAATGTTGGCATGCTCCATTTCGTTAATTATTCTCAAAAATTGTGACAAAAAGAAGGTAGTAGATGTGCGCAATACTATGATAAGCAAATAAAAATCCTCAATTTTAATTCTTCATATTAAAAGCATACAGAATTCCACAAATTACCGGGGGATGTTAACAGAAGAAAAAGAGAGTTCTAGCTTAAATGAGACTGTATTTATTTTTAAAATTTGTTTTCACTTAAAATAATAAAGATAATGATATTAGTATGTATTATTGATCACTGAGCACTTTGTATGAGCCAGGTGTTCCAGGTGTTGCTCTAAACTCATTATTGCTCAGAACACTTAAAAGACAGGTGTGTGTGTGAACTTACATTAGGCAAATAAAGCATGCAGAGGTTAAGTACAGTTGAAGCAGTTTTCAAAATTGCTCATATGTTCATATGTTACAATTAGATCAATTTATGTTAATCTAAAGAAAAATATTTTATTTCCCCAAATTGGCTAATTTTTTATAATTTGTTAATAACATTTGAAAATCATTTACATTTTTTGACTCGAAAGAATAAGTCACTTTTCATCTTTCTGTGAAGCCCCTTAAATACTAATGAAATCTTGCAAAAATAGAGTATATCAAGAGATTACAGATTATTCAGATTTTGTTTACATTATTAAATGAGAGAATCAATGGATCGCCATTTTTCTGTTCTAAAAACGCTTTGTACCTAATGGCATATTGCATAATGTAATACACAGTAAGTAATATAGCAAAATAAGGTCAGAAATCATAGAAAAAGAATGGCAATTGTATTATTTCCCTGAAAAGTGAATACTGCACTTTAAGAACTGTAACAGAGAAAGCAGTTGCTCTCTATTTTCAATGTAAAAGCAGACTACATAAACACTGTTAACTATAAGAATACTAAAATAATTAAAACTACGTTTAATTCTTAAAGGTAACATAATAAAATGAGGGTTTTCAAAGAAATTTTATATCACTCACAATGGTTTAGATTCAGTGTGACATTGGACCTATTAGGTAGGCATTAAATGTCTTTATGTCTTATAAATTCCATGACAGCTTTAAGCCTTAGTGCATGTAAAACATGTACAGCCGTTTTTTCGAAAACTGTTATTCTTTAGGTACCCCAAATAGTTGTTCAGCTTCTCTTAGGGCAATAGAATCATCCTTCAAGGTCTCCTACTTCAGACAAAAAAAAAAAAAAAAAAAAAAAAAAAAAGCTAAATTTAGCTGGTAAAAATAAGAGTGCAGGATACTTTGACGGTTTCTTAATATGAAGTAAATACACAGGCAACTTTTTCATAGAAGCGTATAAACTCTGTTACCATTCATATGGCCTCTGAGAACAGGCTTGTTCAACAGAGCATCAAGTTCTTTGAAAGCTTACTTACTTGAAGTTCTAATTATCATGAAAGTAAATTCTATCTGTGGTTAATTTTTATTAATAGAGAAAAGTCAAGGGACGCCTGGGTGGCTCAGTCTAAGGTTAAGCATCCAATTTCGGCTCAGGTCATGATCTTACGGTTCTTGAGTTCAAACTCCACATTGGCTCTCTGCTGTCCGCACAGAGCTCATTTTGGATCCTGTGTCCTCCTCTCTTTCTACTGCTCCCCCGACTTTCATGTGCTCTCTCTCTCTCTCAAATAAAAAAAAAATATTAAAAAAAGAAAGAAAATTCAAGATCTATTATATTTGCTTAAAAATTTGCCTTTTTAGATTTTAAAGGATAAATCTTGTATGTAGTTTTTATTTATGTATGCTTACTTCCACAAGTAGCATTCTTATCTGGCAGAGCCTGAATGAACTCTAAAGTTAACATGCCTGTTAGCTTTATAAAACCTACAATACGGTTTCACACAAAAGTTGCTTAATTCAAAAGCAAAATCTGAGTTGCCATCATGTTGGAGTAGATGCTTCACTATAGAAGAAATGGCTTAAAATGATAATAGGATTAGGAAGGGGAAATTTTCTAGATGGAAAATTATTTATAGTGGGGTCCCTACGTGAAATGATTGTGCTCACAGATAGATGTGTTACTAAGTTAACTTCTAAAAAATAGTTCAGTTTTCTTCTTCCTTTTTTCCTTTCTTTTCTTTTTTTTTTCTTTTTTTTTTTAGAAAGCCAATTTCTCCAATGCTGAGAGTTTAGATAAAATGGTGACTGATATAAAATATTATCAGTTGGGAAGCTTCAACAATGAGGGATCCATCCTGGAGACATAAAGGCTGAAAAGATATATAATGAATATTTAGAAAATGATTAAGCCCATGAAAGTGGATAGAGACATCATTTACTTCCACATCCAATATTGAGAGGTGGCTGAAAGAGTATCTATTGGTACAAATCAAGATAGTAAATGAAATTCTATATTACATAAGTTAAATGCATAAGTTATGAGACTGTGCTAAGAGACAAAAAGGTGAAAAGTGTGCTTTGGATTCCACAGTTTTGTATTTAAAATGGGCAAATAAACTATAGGTATCATGTTGTATATTACATCCCCGTAGGTTACTTATCTCATACCTGGAAGTTTGTACCTTTTGACCTAAACCCAATTCCTCCTTTCCCACCCCACCTGTGGCAACCACCAATCTGTTATGTTTATAAGAGTTCAAGTTGTTTCTTTTTTGTTTTTTGTTTTTTGTTTTGGATTCCAGACATAGGCAAGGTCATACTGTTTGCCTTTCTTTGTCTGACTTCACTTAACATAATACCCTCAGATTCCATCCATGTTGTAGATGGCAAGATTTCATTCTTTTTATGAGTGAAATCATACATACACACATATATATGTATATATACCACCTTTTCTTTATCTGTTCAACTAAGGTTTTTCCATGTCTTGGCTATAGTAAATAATGCTGCAATGAACATGAGGGTGAAGATATGTTTTCAAGTTAATGTTTTAATCTCTTTTGGGTAAATACCTAGAAGTGGGGTTTCTGGATCATATGGTAGTCTATTTTTAATTTTTTGAAGAACTTCCATATTGCTTTCCATAGTGGCTAAACCAATTCACACTCTCACCAACGGTGTACATGGGTTTCTTTTTCCGTATCCACAACACTTGTTATCGCTGGTCTTTTTGATGACTGCTGTTTTAACAGGTATGAGATGATATTTCTTTGTGATTTTTGATTTGTATTTCCTTGAGGATTAGTAACATTGCACATCTTTTCACGGACCTATTGGTGAAATAGGTCTTTGGGAAAATGTCAGTTTGCGCATTTTTTTAATTATTATTTTCTTGCTATTGAGTTGTGTGTTTTTTATATATTTTGGCTGCTAATCCCTAATCAGATATGTGATCAGCAAGTATTTTCTCCCATTCTGTAGGTTGCCTGTTCATTTTGTTGATAGTTTCCTTTGCTGTGCAGAAGCTTTGTTGTTTGATGTAGCTACACTACGTCTGTCTGTTTTTGTTTTTATTGCCTTTGCTTGTGGTTTCAAATATGAAAAATCATTGCTAGGACCAGTGTCAAGGAGCTTACTCTCTGTGTTTTCCTCTAGGAATTGCAATATAGTGACTGTAGTTCATAGTACTGTATTCCACATTTGAAAGTTGCTAAGAGAGAGTAGATTTTTAAGGTTTTTTGTCACAAGAAAAACAATTTGTAACTATGCAAGAAGATGGATGCTAAGAAAACATATTATTATAATCATTTTGCCAGGTATACATATATCATTATGTTTTGCACCTTAAATAATATAGTATTATGTGTTATAGGTCAGTAAACTTGGTAAATATTTGAATAAGTTAAAAAATAAATAAAATGTCTATTAGAGAAAAGTAAGGATATCCTTATCCATATCTATTTCTTTTTTTTTTTTTTTTAATTTTTTTTTTTCAACGTTTATTTATTTTTGGGACAGAGAGAGACAGAGCATGAACGGGGGAGGGGCAGAGAGAGAGGGAGACACAGAATCGGAAACAAGCTCCAGGCTCTGAGCCATCAGCCCAGAGCCTGACGCGGGGCTCGAACTCACGGACCGCGAGATCGTGACCTGGCTGAAGTTGGACGCTTAACCGACTGCGCCACCCAGGCGCCCCCATATCTATTTCTGTGTTAGATGATTATGATGCTCTTCTACTTAATATATTGCCAAATATAGAATTTGGGACAAATACATCAAAAGTAAGCCACTGCATAATATTTTCTAGAAGTTTTTTTTTCCTGTACTTTTTTCTACTTGAACTCTCTCCTATCACTTTCATTGGTATATTTCCTTTAAAACATATGCAAGTCAAAATATTTTTTTCTTTTATTTATTTTCTTCCTGGACTCAGTCAAAACCCATAATGAGTTTAGCAATGAAACTGCTTTCTGAGGACACAGTAGGGAACAAATGGACTCAGAGGCCTCAGGGAGCTTCCATTCTAGGCAGTAGGACAGATCACCAACCACCTTCCACTTAAGAGCCTATAGCTATGGCTTGTTGAGTGCCAACTTTAATAAGTACTGCTGGTTCACAAACATTCTATCTAATCCAAAGAATTGTTTTAGCAACATTTTACTATCTCCATTTTTTTTTAATGTGAGGGAACCTGGATATTTTTATATTGTTTTGTTGTAAACATTTTTTTTTTTTTTGATGGGAAGGCAAATGTTTTGGGTACAAGTCCTGTGAAACAGACAAGATGTTTATTTCATGGCTACTGAGTAGCTTTTGTCCAATCTCTTGGCACAACTTAGACCCTGTCCAATAAAAGCAGAAGCACAATTTCTACAGTAAAATCTTGAAAAGTAAAGAATAAAAAAGATAAAACATAAGAAGAAAAAATTGTCTGGGGCGCCTGGGTGGCTCAGTCGGTTAAGCATCTGACTTTGGCTCAGGTCATGATCTCGCAGTTCGTGGTTTCAAGCCCAGCGTCAGGCTCTGTGCTGACAGCTGGGAGCCTGGAGCCTGTTTCAGATTCTGTGTCTCTCTCTCTCTCTGCCCCTCCCCCGCTCACGCACAAGCACACACTCAAGCGCGTGCTCTCTCTCAAAAATAAAACATTAAAAAATTTAAAAAACATTGTAAATAAGTTTGCAGTTGTCCTTTCCAAGCATAAGTCTTAATATGCTTGGCACTAAATATTTTTGGTATTAGTTTTATTTGGTAAGTACATTCATAGAAGTTTTATTTGGTAAGTACATTCATAGAAGTTTTATTTGGTAAGTACATTCATAGAAGTTTAAAGCTCTCAGGTATTTTTATAGAGCTTTAAGTTGACTTGTTAAATAGAAATGTTTGAAAATTTATGATAAAATTTCCTAGGCTTCATATGATAAACTTGAGCATAAAATGCCTCAAACCCTTTACTTATATTTTCTAAACAAACTGTAAATGGTATTGTTACCAATTATTGAAACCTCTTTTTAGAATGATTTGTGCATTAAAAATTCCAAACAATTTGGAAAAGGGTAAACCATTCATTTTTATACCTCTATCCTTTTATTATATATCATCTATAATACATTAGAGTTTGCTTTGCTTACTCTTAGTTATTTTAATTTCAGTTTAGTAAAATATAAATACCTAAACATAGGAATACTATCTATTTGAGATATATTTGACCTATAACACCAATTTCAGGTGTACAATATAACGATTCATTATTTGTGTAGATTGCAAAATGGCCACAAATCTAGTTAACATTCATCACCACACAGTTAAAAAAAAAAACTTGTTTTTCATGTGATGAGGACTTTTAAGACCTTTTAGCAAATTTCAAATATGCAACACGATATTAAGAGCTATAGTCACCATGCTATACATTACATCCTATGACTTATTTATTTATAATTGAAAGTTTATACCATCTAACCCTCTTGATGTATTTCACCCACTCTCCACTGCCTCTGGCAACCATCACTTTGCTCTCTTGATAAGCGTCTTTCCTTTCTTCTTTTAAACATGCTTATTTATTTTGAGAGACAGTGTGGGTGAGCAGGGAAGGGGCAAAGAGAAAGGGAGAGAGAGAATCCCAAGCAGGTTTGGCACTATCAGCACAGAGCCTGAGGAAGGGCTTGATCTCACAAACCCTGAGACCATGACCTGAGCCTAAATCAAGAGTCAGATGCTGAACTGACTGAGCCACGCAGGCTCCCCTCTTTTCTTGTTTTTATTTAAGATGCCACATATAAGTGAGATGGTATGGTATTTGTCTTTCTCTGTTTCCTTTATATCCCTTAGCACAACGCCCTCAAGGTCCATCCATGTGGTTGCAAATGGCAAAAACTTTCATTCCTTTTTATGGATGAATAATATCCCAATGTATATATGCTACATTTTAAAATTCATTCCTTCATGATGGACACTTAGGTTGCTTTTATATCTTGACTACTGTGAATAATGCTGCAGTGAACATAGGGGTGCATATATCATCTTGAGTTAGTATTTTCACTTTCTTTGGTTAAATACCCAGAAGTAGAATTGCCAGATCATAAGGTACCTCTATTTTTAAATTTTTTGAGGAAAGTCCATGCTGTTTTCCATAGTGGCTGTACCAATTGACATTTCCCGTCAACAGTGCACAAGTGTTCCCTTTTCTCCACATTTTTGCCAACATTTGATTTTCTTCTCTTCTTGATAATAACCCTTCTAACAGGTACGAAGTGAGGAATACTCTTCTTTTTAAGAGAAATGACCTTGGAAAAGGAAAGGTCGATTACTTGGCCTATTTAAACAATTAAAAAATGACAGCACGTTACAGTCCTTTTAAAAATGTTGTAAATAATGTAAAACCTGAAATCTCTAACACGAAGAGAAAATAATTCTAATCATATGTGCTAGAGCATCAGGGAAGATTTTTTTGTTCCAGAGCAGTTCCTCATATTTCATAAACAGTGATGAGTTTTCCCTTCCCCGAGGTAAGATAAAAATATTTGTAATTTAGGAGTACTCCTCCTTGTCATGTATTTCAAGGAATCCAAAGAAATTCAAGCACTATTTTTAGCATAGTATGCAGTACTGGAGAGTATGCTAAAAATAGTGCCAGTGAATAAAGATACGAATTAAATAAATTTGTTTATTTAGAAAGTACAAGTATAGATGTTTCTTTTTTTTTCTTTTTTCCTTGAAGTATAATTAATGCACAAAGTTACATGAGTTTCAGGTGTACCACATAGTGATTCAACAACTTTATACATTAGGCGGTGTTCAGAAATGTAGCTGCCATCTTTCACCATACAGTGGTATAAAAATACCATTCCCTATGCTGTACCTTACATCCCCAAAGATGTTTCTTTCAGTAAAAGAAGGGGAAGATTCAATTGTTTTCAATAATAGTACGAAAAATCTTTAAAAACCTAGGAAATTACAGTAAAATATTATTCCTAATACCTGCTGATGACTAATTTTATTCTAGGCATTTAACCTAGGCACATAACCAAAAGACTAGGAAGACGTTGGAATGTAAAACTGCACTTCCTGAGGATAAGTAGAAGTACTTTGAAACATTCCACAAATAGTTAGGAGTACTTGCCGAGTGCCAGACCCTGAGCGCTGAAGAGACAGCAGTCAACAGAACAGAAATGGCTGCCCTCATTGGGGGGAGCCAGACAGATACACCAAAAGGTAAAGTATTGAGCATGTCACGTGACACAAGTGCTGCGGAGAAAGAAAAATGGGAAAAGGCCCCCCTGCTGCTTTAAGAGTGTGGGTGGTCCCTGGACCCCCTGCTCATGTGATTAGCAGTTGACTGACCCAGGTGATTAGAAAAATGACTTGGAAGTGGAATTAGAACCGAGACGTCTGCCTATCTGGATGCAGTCGTGATCAAACTGCCATCAGAACTGAGGAGACAAAACAGGGTCTGGGGCTTCATCTTTTCTCTGCCTGAGCATGTAGTACCTGTAGGTCGTATTGATCATTCTGTCATTTTATTTCGTCTCAAAATATCAATTTTAGTGCCTATTATGGCCAGGCATTCTGCTATTGTGAATACAAAGATGATTAATACTTCACAACTGTACATGAAAAGCTTAAATTCTGGTACCTTAATAATACCTACTGGTATAACTCTTTGATATAAATTATTTAAAGATCACATTTTCATGTTTTGATTCATCCAAGCATACACTTAAGTTAAATTGTTGTTGGAAGGGGAATTTAACATTTATTGAGGACGTTCTCTTGTTCGAGTTCTGAGGGGAATATTTCACGTACATTACTTCAGAAAAATCACTAAAATATTCCAATATCATGATTCTCACTTTAAGGTAAGGAAATATAAAGGTGTCCAAGTTTGTGGAGTAAGCAAGTGGCAGAGCAGACCACTGAGTTCACAGTCTTCATTTCTTTAAATTGAAGTTTATTTATTGAGAGAGGGAGAGCACAAGCAGGGGAGGGGCAGAGAGAGAGGGAGACAAAGAGAATTCCCAGCAGATTCTCTGAGAGCAAGGAGCCTGATGTGGGGCTCAAATTCACAAACTGAGTTTAGCCAAAACCAAGAGTCAGATGCTTAACCAACTGAGCCACCCAAGTGCCCCGGAAGTCTTCATTTATTTCTGGAAAATATGTGTACAGAAACTACCACTCCATGAAAGAGATTCATTTTGTCACTTGATGATATCATCATGATTGCATACAATATGGACAAATTAAACTTCTGTGAAAATGAGTTAAAAGAGAATTCGGTACAAATATATACATATTACACATACATATACACAACATACATAGATACACATACATATATACATAACATATATACAGAAATATACATACATACACATATATATATTATACACACACACACACACACACACACACACACACACACACACACTTCCCTAATGGAGGACTAAGAGATCGAACTCCCCCAAGCAAAATAATCAACTTTAAGTGATGATGCTTAGAGATTTATTTCCTCAAAGTGTCCTTTCCAGAAGTTGCGTACTTATTAGAGCATTAACTGCTAAATTCTCCTTTTATGTACTGATGGAAGTCTCAACAGACAAGCTGTCTGTAGCCAAAATAAAAAAAATGCCCTATGCAGTTAGGTCAAACCCTCTGATCTGCCTCCCAGTTATTACTGTCACGAAGCCACTTTTTATTTTGTCAAATGAAATAAAAATGTGGGTTTGCTTATGCTTTACAACCAGAAAAACACCATCAAAACCACGCATTCTTGGGATTTAACAGAAGCAAAATGATCAAGATGGCTGCTTATAGAGAACATTGGTCCAATTCTCTGCCTTATATTTTGAAGGGAACAAGTAATTTTAATTACCTCTCAGATATAGAAGGGAGAAAGACTTTTCTCCAGCCATTTCCCTAGAGTCTGCAATATTTGGAATTGCTCATCCAGCAGTCATGTTGCTGCATAGAAAATCATGCAAATTTCGTTTTATGCCCAAAAGGTGAAAATAATTGGTTTTATTCGAAATAGAGATATTCAGACTATACCACAGTCTTATTTTTTTTTGTTTTTTCTTATCTCCTTGTTTACCCATAGACACACATACTTTTGTATAAATCTCTCTCTCATATATATGATATACATAGGAAGTCATTGTGCCCCTGGCAAATAATAGAAAGCCAGAGTTTTAAAGAGACTCAAGGAAAAGAACCTGTCAGAATCTCTGGACTTATCAGCTAACTTTCACTAGCTGGCAGCCTGAGGCAAATCACTTCACCTTCCTTAGCCTCAGTTTCCTCATATCCACAATCTCCAAATTCTGTAAAAATTCTATTTACTCACCAATTAATACAGAGTTTATAATTTCCAGACTCAGGGGATCTTTATTATTGCATTATTTTAGTTAAAATACTGGATTTATACTTATAGAATCTAAAGATTGATGAGGGTTTTGTGTACTGGTTACACTATTTCTAAATGTAACATTATCTTAAAGGTAATTAGTGCTCCTTCAGAGATACCAGAAGCTTGGGCCACAGTCTTTTCCAGTTTTGATCATTACATATCTGAACAATATAAAACTGAAATTCAGAGAGCAGCAGTTAATTGTTAGATCAGAATCTGTGTCAATCATTCTGCTCTACTGATCAGAATTTAAAGTCATCATTTTCTTCCTTAATCACTAAAATAGTCATTTCATGTTCTACTAGTTCTTTGATATTGTTTCTAGTTTACCCTGTGTTATAACACTCCTTCTTTCTGTAAATAAGCATTTTTGAGAAAATGGGTAAAGAAAAACTCATGGATAGGTTGAGGGCAGAGCCCTTGGATTTTTGTTTTTGTTTTTGGCCCTTGCAAGAATCTCTAGATGTCCATGTTGAATCTCCTACCTGGCATTCCAGGAAACCAATATTATTATATTACTTAGGATTGATCAGGTTCTGTGACACTGTTTTATATTATACATTTTCTCAAAGAATTGATCTAAATATCAGAACATGATTCATTAACGTATAATGAAGGACATTTCTAATGATTCTATTTTGCTGTTTTATTTTATTATGTTATTTTTTAACGTTTATTTTGGAGGAAGAGCATGAATGTGGGAAGAGCAGAGAGGAAGGAGTCAGGGACAGAGGATCTGAAGTCAGTTCTGTGCTGACAGCAGAGAGCTCAATGTGGGGCTCAAATTCACCAACTGTGAGATCATGACCTGAGCTGAAGTCAGATTCCTAACAGACCTGAGATACCCAGGTGCCCCAATTTTTATTTATTTATTTATTTATTTATTTATTTATTTATTTATTTGAGAGAGAGAGAGAGAGAGAGAGAGAGAGAGAAACACCTTAAGCAGGATCTATGTTGAGCACAGAGCCTGACATGGGGCTATGTCTCATGACCTGAGCCGAAATCAAGAGTCAGAGGCTCAACCAACTGAGCCACCCAGGTGTGCACTCCGAAGGACATTTTGATCAACCAAAAGATTCATAATCTCTGCAAGGCAAAGAGGACTTGGGAGCTGAATTTTATGGCACACTCCCTGCTGCTCCTCCCTAATGATATGGAATGATTATCCAAAATGTTTACTTTATGGGTATAGCACTCAATAAATACATTATATTTCTCCCTTTTTTTTCTAACCCCCATATAAATCCCATGCTCCCATTCACATTTTTATTAACCTATGTAAAATATTCCCAAAGTGAGTGCTTATTTTATATAAATGTGTGATTGGTTAAGTGACTTTCTGGGATTAGAGTGTGCCATTTCTTATCACAAGCAATCTAAATTGTTTTGCTTCATAAATTTGTCTCCTTATTTTTCAAGTGGAAAAGATGGATTTCTTTCTGATCTTGCCTTAAGTTTTTTCAGGACACATAATTGCTTTCTACATGTTTCCAACAAATCTACATGTAGATTCCAACAAAAATCATGAATACAAGCTTAGGCTTCACACATAAGTAAAAAAAAATCCAAGGACATATATACTTCATTTCTTATAGTTAAACCTTGTTGTTGTTGTTGTTATTGTTTGTTTGGTTTTTGTAATTTAAGCCAGTAGAGATATAGGTTTGTTCTTCATTGTCTTCCATGGGGAAAAAAATACACGACTATAAATCAATATAACATCTGTTTTCTTTTTTAAAAATTTTTAAGTTTATTAATTTATTTTTGAGAAAGAGAAGAGAAAGTGACCAGGAGATGGGCAGAGAGAGAGGGCAAGAGAGAATCCCAAGCAGGCTCCTCACTTAGCACAGAGCCTGATGCAGGGCTCGAACCTACAAACCATGAGATCATGACCTGAGCTGAAACCAAGATGAGCCTCTCCTTCTTCTTCTGTTCTCATATCCATCTAGGCATTATGAGCCTTCACTATTACCATTTTTTGTTTTGTCATGTGCCTCCCAGAATCATTGCAGTTCAGACCTAGAAATAGATTAAAAGCTCTTTACCACTGGGTAGGCCTCAGAGCCATTTAACTACTACATTGAAAGCTTCCTAATGGCAAGCTTCTTACCTTTGTAGCCATAATGCTTAGCATAGCTTACAATGCATAGTAGACATTTAATCATTTTTTTAAGTAAATGAATAACCAAATAAAGGATTAAGCCTAAACCTTGACCTTCCTTCCTAGTACTTGCTAGTTTCTTTACCACATATTCAGGATCCCAATTCTCAATCATTTAAAATCTAAAGTCTTATATTAAGCCTAAATAAACTTTCTTAAGCTATAGATGTCAAATGGTAAAACTTCTTAGGGATTTTTTTCTGCCCTTCTTATTCATTAATCAACCCAGCTTAAACCTCTGGAGTAAACTCCTATCCAGTTCAGACTACAACATTAATTTATTCATTCACTTAATTAGTGATTATTGATTTCCTACTATGTGCTGGGCATTTTGGATACAAAGAGGAGCAAAAACTAATACAGCCTTTGCCTTCTTGAAAATAACAGTCTAGCAAAGGAAACAAGAGTAATTAGATACTTGTAAAAATATACAGTTACAACTGTGAAAAATGCTACAAAAAGTAAGATATACAATATTCTGAGAGCTCATAATAAGAAATTTCACCTTATTGGGTAAGCTACACTTGAATAAGGAAAATTTGAGCTTCTATCTAAAGGACAAACTAGAAATTAACTAGTTGATAAGTATGGCAGAGAAAATCAAAGAAAATTTTTGAGAGAGAAAACAGACAAAGGAGAGACAAGGCCACTATGCTAAAGTACAAGGAATGAAGAAAAGTCTGCTAAGGGGAAAAAAAATTAAGACAGTAGATATAATCAGATTACATAGGGTTTTAGGTCATGTCAAGATTTGTCTAAGAGGGATGGGAGACCACTGAAAAGAGTTGAACAAGGTAGGGAAGTGATCAGATTTTCATTTTTAAATGATCACCCAAGTTTCAGTGTTGTGAGTGAACTAAAGGGGCTCTAAGGTGGAGACGGATAGATTAATTTGTCATCAAGATGAATTTTCTGACTTGTACAACTAGATGGATGTGGGTGTTATTTATCAAGATAGAAAACTCAGTGTGTGGGAAGATCATGAATTGGATTTTGGACATGAATGTGTGTTTGGAAATAAGTCCTATGAGAGATGTCTTATAGGAAATAGAATGTATTGACTTAGAGGTCAGAAGAAATCATTTGTGTTTAGGTAGTAATTGAAGCTGTGGATGTGGAAGAAATATAGAATAAAAGGAGAGAGAGCTTAAATCTAAACTTGGAGGTACTCCACCACTTAATATCTTTGTAAATAAAGGAGGAGCCTGCAGGCAACAAAGAAAGAACTGACCCAGAAGGAGTGAAATATGACAAATGTGTGACAGAACACCAGGGAAAAATATATTTTAAAAGGGTGGGATGACATCATTTGTATCAAAAGTGATCATGATATCAAAAATCTGAAAAATGTTTGTGAAATTCAGTAACATGGATATCACTGGGACTCTCTCAGCAAGAGCTGTTTCAATGACTCATGAGATTAGAAGCCAGAATGACGGGTGAGGAGTTGAGTGAAAGTCAAAATGGAGAGAAGTATAGACAATGCTAGCCTTACTAAACTTTGTGATTATGACGTTGGTGACACCCAGTGGAAGTGAGGTGACTTAATACCTTGGAAACTCTTTTGCCATTGCCTTACTTCTTGCTCTCTCTTTACTCTAAATGAGCTACAATAGAGTCCTAGGGTGCTTCCCAATTGAGACTAGCCACTTTATTAAATTTCAAAACATGATGAATATGTGCTTCCTATACTGCATAATTATATTAATAGATTAACAAAGTATTCTTTATTAAGGCTCAAAGTAACACAATTGATAATATCTGTGTCTGAATTCCTATTTCCATGACTTCCTGGGTGAGTTTCTGTGATATATCTTTAAGTTTCCTTTGTAGCATTCAAGAAATACAATTTAGACTTAGGGTACGTAACAAAGGTAATATCAGGTTGACATATGAGGTATGAGTCAACTGTGATTTCTCAGAAAGTGAAAATGGATTATTACTTTATTTTTTATTTTACTTTACTTATTATTACTTTACTCCATTTCCTTCTTCTTCTTCTTCTTCTTCTTCTTCTTCTTCTTCTTCTTCTTCTTCTTCCCTTTAAGAAATAAATACTCAGGTAGCTCTTCCTGCCCATGGGTCCTATCCCCATGCTTTACTAAAGTTACCTTTTTGCACCAAAAAATAAAATAAAATAAGGAAATAAATACCTCATGATTATACTATATAAGGTATTAGCTTATAAGTAGGAAAGGTAAATGGAGATAAGTATAAATATGCTGAGATTGCAAAAGAAAGGCGATGTCAGAATAAACAAATATAAGAAGGAAGAGAATGGGATTCAGAGAATTAGTGTGATAGATGACTTCGAAAGCAAGATGGAGATGCAGAGATGAATAGAGAGCTATTAAGAAAACAAATTTGGGAGCACCTGGGTGGCTCAGTTGGTTAAACATCTGACTCCTGATTTTGGCGCAGGTCATGATCCCAAGGTTCATAGGATTTTGCTCCACCTTGGGCTCTGCACTGACAGTGCAGAACCTGCTTGAGATTCTCTCTCTTTTCCTCTCTCCCTACCCCTTCCCTGCTAGTGTTGTCTGTCTGTCTCTCTCGCTCTCAAAATAAATAAACTTAACAACTAATTCAAAGAGATTATCCTAGAAGCTCTGCACAGGTCTAAAACTAAAGAGATAGTGGTTATTGCAATACTCTAGATAACAATTTTGGAGAGTAAATAGAAACAAGAGGCATTATGTAATGGAAGTATTCTCAAGACTTAGTAATTATTGGGAACATGTCAAAGGGAAAGGCAGTCAGTTTGGAGTCAAAAGGAGCTTCACATACAAGATACTTTTTTTTTAACATATTCATTTATTTTGAGAAAGGGGGCAGGGGAGAGAAAGAGAGAGAGAGAGAGAGAATGAGAATGAGAATGAGAATGAGAATGAGAATGAGAATGAGAGAGAGAATCCCAAGCAGGCTCAGTACTGTCAGCACTAAGCCTGACTTGGGGCTCAGGCAATCATGACCTGAGCCGAGACCAAGAGTCAGTCACTTAACCAACTGCCACCCAGGCATCACTACATGCAAGATACTTTAAAAGGGAGATACGTTTAACAGATTAAAATGCAATTTTTGGCTTCTTAGCCATCATGTGTTGGTAGGACACGCAAGTGTGCAAAAGAAAATATAAACCCACTTAGAGCTACTGTACAGCGATCTAAACATTTCCTGAAATGCTCCCTGGGAAGGCCCACTCAGTTACCATCATTTTCTATCATATCCTCTAGATTGAGGAAGAAAAGTGAGTAAGTCAATTAATAGAAAATATGATAAAATTTATTGAGTTATATGTACTTACATCAGACTGGGAAGTTAAATTTTACTTTTAATTGTAAGTAAAATCACATTAATTGTATTAATTTCTAGTACGTATTGTGAGTCTGCTCTTAGATGGCATTAACTTTGTCTTAAGAAAATGTACCCAGTACTCTTGATTTCTCATATAAAGTTCTTCTACAGAAGGTTTATTTTTTAAGGAACCAAATTCTAAATTTTATTTATCCTTTAAACATATGTTGGGGTGCCTGGGTGTCTCAGTTGGTTAGACATCCAACTTCAGCTCAGGTCATGATCTCACCATTCATGAGTTCCAGCCCCATGTCGGGCTCTGTGCTGACAGCTCAGAGCCTGGAGCCTGCTTTGGATTCTGTGTCTCCCCTTCTCTCTACCCTTCCCCCACTCATGCTCTGTCTCTCTCTGTCTCAATAATAAATAAGCATTAAAAAAAATTAAACATATGTCTCCTTTGGGGTGCCTGGGTGGATCAGTCGGTTAAGTGTTCAAATCCTGATTTTGGCTCAGGTCATGATCTCATGGTTCTTGAGATTGAGCCCTGTGATGGGCTCTGTGCTGACAGCTCAGAGCCTGGAGCCTGCGTCAGATTCTTTGTCTCCCTCTCTCTCTGCCCCTCCCCTGCTCACACTCTCTCTCAAAAATAAGTAAACATTAAAAAAACATTTAAAAAAAGAAAAACTTATGTTTGCTTTATTTACTGTAATATACATAAGTGGCAGCGCTTCAGTCTCGTATTTCTACAGTATACACATATTTTAATATTTATGTGTTTATTTTGAGAGAGAGAGCATGAGCAGGGAAAGGGCAAACAGAGAGAGAGAGAGACTCCCAAGCAGGCCCTGTGCTGTCAGCACAGAGCCGGACATGGGGCTTGATCCCATGAACCATGGGATCATGACCTGAGCCAAAATCAAGAGCCAGATGCTTAACTGACTGAGCCTACTGATATTTAAGGAACTTTACATATTTTTCCCTAGATCTTCTAATGATGTAAAATGCATACATCCTTAGAAATTTACACATTTTGTTCTCATTTTCCAGGTTGTTTATGTGACAAATTTTCTCAGATGATGGCAGTTATGATTTTTATAAAATGCAGAATTCTTTCATTCCTTTCCCTGAACAAGTCTTTAAGTAGATTTTCCCAATATGCGAGTTGCTAGGCTTATTATTATTTTTTTTGTTTTTTTTGTGTTTGTTATTTTGCTTTGCTTGATCAATAATCAAATATTTTGCAATATTTTCTTGATTTAGTAAAATATATGATTTACTTGGCTCAATGATGTATACAGATAATGATTAAACTCACAGTAATTGGAGTCTAATTATTAACCAGTGATCTAGATAATGAACAAATGAGCCGTAGGCATCACTGTTCACATACTTGGGGAGATTGAAAAGACACAGTGATATGTTTCTATCTGAAATCTCGATTATGTATCTAGGAGTCTCCTAAAAACTTGAATATCTTTAAGAAAATTATATATGTTGAAAAGGGAACTGAATTTGGATATACCTTGGGAAAATCACTCTTATTTAGTTTTAGTGTTTTTTTTTTTTATTTGCGAAGTACAGATCATAATTTTTGCCACACAGATTGTTCTGACTCTTAAGTAAGATAACATATGTGACTTTTTCAAACTAGAAAGGTGGCATTAATCTTCACTTATTCTTTTGATCCCTATTAAAATGCATCCCTTAGCAAAATTCCAAGGAAATATATGTAAGTAAGCTCTCAAAAAGGTTTTGGGAAATGATTGTGGGGTTCTGACCCTGGAGAAATGGAGACTGTAGCAATGATACCCTGGAGACTCTATCTGTGGGTGGTAGGAGGAGGGAGTTTGTGCTAATATTGAAGAGTAAGATGCGTAACTGGGGACCAGAACTACAGTGAAAAGAAATTTTTATTTCCTGGTTTTGTTTCTGGAATAGATTCTGTTAATAGCCTCTGCCCTTCTACACCAGTTTTTATATGATTTAGCCACCCAGCAGTTTAATGAGTTAGGCCTATTTTAACAGCAACAAATTATAGAGTAATTTGTTTTCCTTTATTGATGTACATGTTATATATATATATATATATATATATATATATATATATATATATATTTCCACTGTACTGCCTCATTTGCATAAGTTTAACTAGGCATATGAATTACAGTTCTGAGGCTGCTGCACGTCAGTTTATGGGTCCCTACACCTTCTGATGTCTGCTTAATGACACATACAGCTCAAATGCTGTGTTAGAAACATTTCTTATTTTTCTCACAAAACCTCTGAATTTAACTGAGTCAAGAATGCTGTTTTGTTTTCTTTTTTCATGCATTAATTAACACAAATCATTATCTATTTTGTGAAATATGTATGCAGTATACAGCTTGATAATCCATTGTCCCTACCCCTCAATTACATGCAATATAATGCAAAAAACAAAGGTGCACAGATATTTACAATGCAAAACTCAAAGTTAAAACCACCACATGGATATTACAGAATGTTATGGGGGTTCTAAATAGGAAGTGGTGACTTTTATCATAGGTAAAAAGAGTAGGCATCTTGGAGAAGGTGCCTTTTGATCTGTACCTTGAAAGATGACTGGTCATTTTCCTAAAAAAAGATGGACTGGAGATCATTATGAGTTATACTGAAAGTTTTAGAATAGAAAGATGGTATTAGAGACTTTAGGAAGACGCAGTAGTGGCTTGACCCAGATGGATTAGAGATAGGGGATGATTCTGCAAGTACAAATGCAATTAGGGAAATATTTTAATAATCGGTAGTTCACAAACACTGACCCCCTGCCACAGAAGCATCTGCAAAGATTGTTTTCCCCATTTTACTGAGGTGAATTGACATATAACATTGCATTAGTTTAAGGTATACAACATTGTGATATGTATCTATTATGAAACGATTACCATTATAAATTTAGTTTATATCCATCACCTCACATAGTCACATTTTTTTTGTGATGAGAACGTTTAAAATCTACCCTCTTAGCAAGTTTCAAATACATAGTACAGCATTTGTTAACTACAGTCGTTGTGAAGTGCATTGCGTTCTTAGAACTTATAACTAGAAGCTTGAACCTTTTAACCACTTTTAACCAATCCTCCCCACCCCCCATCTCTGGCACCCACCAATCTGGTCTCTGTACCCATGAATTTGGGTTTTTTAGATTCTATATATAAGTGAGGTCGTACAGTATTTGTCTTTCTCTCTCTGACTTATTTTACTTAGCATAAAACCCTCAAAGTCCATCCATCTTGTCAAAAATGTCAAGATTCTTTTTTTTTGGATGAATAATTTTCCATTATATACATTTTTCCTTTATCAGTTCATCCATCAATGGACCCCTTAGGTTGTTTTCATGTCTTGGCTGTTGTAAATGACACTGCAATTAATGTTTGAGCGTAGATATCTCTTAGAGATAATGATTTTCTTTTCCTTTGGAAGTATACCCAAAAGTAGAGTTGCTCAATCATGTGACATTTCTACTTTTAATTTTTTTTATTTTTATTTTTTATTTTTGAGGCAGAGAGAGACAGACCATGAGCAGGGGAGGGGTAGAGAGAGGGAGACACAGAATCCAAAGCAGACTCCAGGCTCTGAGCTGTCAGCACAGAGCCTGATGCAGGGCTCGAACTCATGGACTGTGAGATCATGACCTGAGCTGAAGTCAGACGCTTAACTGACTGAGCCACCCAGGCGCCCCTCTACTTTTAATTTTTTGAGGAACCTCCATACTGTGCTCCATAGTGGCTGGACTGATTTACATTCCCACAAACAGTGAACAAAGCTTCCCTTTTCTCCACATCTTTGTCAACATTTGTCATTTGTTACCTTTTTGGTGACAGCCATTCTAACAGGTGTGAGGTGACACCTCATTGTGGTTTTGATTTGCATTTCCCTGATGATTAGTGATATTGAGCATCTTTTTATGTACCTGTTTGCTGTTTATATGTCTTCTTTAGGAATATATTTTTTCCGTTTTTCTGCCCATTTTTTAATCAGATTTTTTTTTTCTGTAGATCTAGATGAGGTCTTTATATATTTTGGATATTAACGCCTTACTGGATACATTTTTTAAACAGAAAATTTCCAGGTCCCTCATGAGACTTTGATTCAATGAGTCTTAGGTAGGGCTACAGAAACAATACTGCAAACCTGTCTAGTGATTTGGATAAACAGGCAAGTTTAGGAACCACAGCTTGCAATGATAAAGTTTCTGGCCTTGTTGTTAGGGAATGGAATTAGGATAAGATAATGAGAGCAAAAAAGAAAGAAACATAGGAATGACATAGAAGTTACTTTACTGCTATTAATTGCCAACATTCAAAATGATGATTTTCTACTATTTGTGTTTTGCAAAATGCACTTGCAAAACGTTTTCTTCTTGTTTTATTACTATATTTATAAGTGCACTTAATGTCTATTTCTACCATTTTTTCTCTTGACATCACAACAAATTTTGTCAAAATATATTTCAAAAGTGTTTCTTCCTTCTATTTATGCTGACTATAATTCTGAAGTTATTTAAAGACTTTAAATCTTTTTATAATTACATTGAATTTTTAAAATTACTTGCTATCATGTGCATTTTTAGAAAGAAAAGTATCAGCTGATTAAGAAAATGTATTATATTTCCAACAGTTTTCCAGGCTTTGTTACCTAATTTGCATCCTCAATTGTCTCTTTTTATTAAGATTTTCAAATGCATAAGCATAGAAACAGATTTATTTTTAAATGTATATTTATCATATTGGTATTTAATTATGGTATGTTTATAGGGATATTTTATTCTAGATTTTAATCAGATGTTTCTAGGTCTAAATGAAATACAGTCTTACTTTAATTA
The DNA here is from genome assembly GCF_022079265.1 of Lynx rufus. Taxonomy (NCBI): domain Eukaryota; kingdom Metazoa; phylum Chordata; class Mammalia; order Carnivora; family Felidae; genus Lynx; species Lynx rufus. Next base: position 102,297,688 of record NW_025814889.1, read on the forward strand.
AATGCTAGACTATGCTAAAAATAATTAGGAAAAACTAAAAGAAAAAAACCCTAATGCAAGATTCAGGTTTTAGTTGTTGATTTTGTATATGTAAAGTATATCAGCTTTCCAGCTGAGCCAGCAAGTTTTGAAATTATGTATGGGACCCATCTGTTAAGCAGGATTTTCTTTAATTTCATTGAAATGTCTGAATATATAACCTAGCCAAAATGTATTGTATTCTGTTAAATCAGAATTCTGGCAAAACCAACATTGTTATGGGAAGTAAATGATAATAAAGGTTATTGCACGCAAGGTCATTAAAACATTTTTAGTAAGGAATACCCAGATTGTTTATTGAAACTAACATTCACTTGATGACATTTCTCCTTTTAATTTTTTTTTAACATTTATTTATTATTGAGAGACTGAGAGAGACAGAGTACAAGCTGGGGAGGGGCAGAGAGAGAGGGAGACACAGAATCTGAAGCAGGTTCCAGAGTCTGAGCTGTCAGCACAGAGTCTGACACGGGACTTGAACCCACAAACTGTGAGATCATGACCTGAGCCGAAGTCAGATGCTTAACTGACTGAGCCACCCAGGCACCCTGACATTTCTCCTTTTAATTCCAAAATTCAATCTAGCTAAATCCATTTATTTCCCTTTTTGTCTATTCAATACTAAATATATTTAGTATTGCTTATTTGTTGATCTGTTCTCTTGAATTACAGTTTTCCTTCTCTACTGATATATATAGAAAATGAGCAAAGTATTTTTTATTTATTAGTGGCACCTTGTTTTGTTGTAACCACTGGAACCATGAAGACCCATTTTTAATTCCATCTAGAACTTTATTATCTGTCCAAGTCTCTGGGTTTAATATTTATGAAAGCATAGTGTTTAGTGCTGTTTTGCTAGCTCATTTCTTTTCAAGAAATATGCACTTGAATACTTTTCTGTTCAGGCTCAGTATAAATTCTCACAGCAGTTACAACTGACCCTGTGCTTTATTAGAAAGATCTTTCCTATATTGAGCTGAAATTTTTTTTTTAATATCTCCACCTATAGCTCAATCCCTGTGGCTATGCAGAACAAATCTTATTCCACACAACAGCCTTGCAAGTATTTGAGGATGGTTATATTCATACTCTTACATGATTGCTCTAGGCAGTTTTTCATGACTCATGTCTTTGGTTTCTTTACCATCTTGTCTTCAAATGTGTCCCAATTGGTGTATGTACCTAGAATTGAGTGTAGGACACTGACATTAGTCTGAACATAACAAAATAAAGTAGGACCCACACTAACCTTGTTTTTGAGAATACATTTCCATTAATAGCCCTCACCACCCACCCATGCATGAGCATACTCACCTGATCAGACTGGCTCTTAAGATAGTTTCATAGTGTTGTCTCATATTCAATTTAAAGTCAAATAGAATTTTGGGCATGAGATAAAACTTGAGTATTAGTTGTTGGATAGAATAAGAACAATAATATTTAGTTAGATCTTAAAAACTCATATATTATACTGAACAAACTTTTTAGAAAGTTTTAAAACCATACATTGACAAGAGACTTTTAGTCTTTCATTAAGGTTTTAAGTACTCATATCAAATCCTATATAAAACAATTTAGCTCAAATGTTCAGGTAATAGTAACGTAGATTTTTTTTTTCCTAAATAAGACTGCATCATACATGCTCTAAGTGGGCTTAATTCATCAAGGGAAGAGGACCAGGAAAGCATTGATGCGAGAAGAGTCAATGTCTTGCTAGTTTCCATGTCAGGCAGGTTGCCTGACATGTCCTCATCCTACCCGTACAAATGCCAGCATCAGGCCATGCAGCATGCATGTGTAATTTGCTTTTCTGGAAAGCTATAGCAGGGCAGGGTTGACTGATTGAGAGAATTGAGAGCTACAGACTCAGATGAAAGGGCTGCCCTGAGGACACGGGAACTGCTTACATGTTGGTCCGTTTTCAAGCTAGGGAGATATGACTCTTGGTAAGTAGAGAAAAGGCTGTATTGGCTAGACTGACTGTGCTCTCCTGAACAGTGCAAATGATCCTCATTGCAGATGCGTTCTTCACTTAGTATTATTTATCAGAGTACCAACTAGACACAAACAAAGCAATAGAGAGACAGAGCAGCTAGGCCCAAATTTATACCAAAGATAGTCTTCATAGAATTATTTATAATTGGGAGAAAAAAAAAGTGTCCAACAATTACAATATTAATAAATAATACCTCCATAAAAGGAAATGTTATGCATCCATCTATGGTGAATACTAAAGAAAAATCTTCAATATTTCCATAAAATACTGATGATACTAAAACAAAAATTTCAGAGTAGTAGGATTAGTGGCATCTTACTGCTTAAATACATAAATGATGTATTTGGAAAGAGAGTTAATAATCGAGACTGAGATGCAGAGACAGAAGGAAAAATAAAAGATTATCAACCATAATTTTAAAGGATTTATTGCTTGATGGTGGAGTTACTGGTGACATACTACTTTAATTTCTGTATTTGTGTTTATATATGTTATGTTAACATAGGAATAAAGTTACAGCCTTTATAATAAAAGTATATCATCAAAGAGTTAAATGATTATGACAGGTATAAAGTAAAATTGGGAAAGATGCCAATGGAGGCAGGTTACTAAGGGAGGCAGGTTACCAAGGGAAGCCAGGAGACCCAAATACAGAGCTGAATCAGGCAAAATAAGGGACTAGTCTGCTTAGAACTCTTTCACCGGTACCTTTGCCAATGTACAGTCACTTGACACTTCTCCCCTCCCTGGAATAATCGTTAAGTCCCCTTACATCTTTACCCCACTTTAAGATACAAAAGTCCAAGGTGGGATGTTGTATATTATTGGCCCATAACACAAAGCATATATCTATGCCCAAGTTTCCAGGGCCCTGCGTTGACTATTCTCTGCTGCTTTTGGCTTCAGGTGGAGACATATCTTCTATTTTGAAATTTTTATTAGCTCCATTCACAGAAAGAGTATTGAAGGCTAAGTAATGACAAATGTTTTATACATCAAAATTTGTAATAGGATAGTGAAATATTATGTTAATACTTCTCCAGAGATTCTTCAAATCCTTCAATAAGATCTTTAAAATAGATTTTTAACTGCACGAGAAATTCTAATTGTGTTTGCCACAATTCTTATGACTCTGGAACATTTCAATAATGTGTATTTTGTATTTATGTGTTTCAGTTATAATAGAAATGCATTCTCCTGAAGACCAATACATAAACTGATTTATGCATACACTGCCAACGTTGGACACCAGATATTAGTATCAATATATTGTAGAGTATCATCTGGATGGTTACTGCTCAAGAGAGCTATGACATTTAGGTTTCTTTTATTTACTACTAAGGGAAAATGAATTACTAAGCTGACAAAATTCAAATTAAAAAATATATAAATATTTTTATTTTTGAATGATATGTAGGAGTCTGCCTTTTTTTTTAATTAATAGACTTGAAAATGTAAGCTACATTACAGTCATGGAAATCCACGTTTAGGCTAGTAATGTAGTGACAACTTCTTACTAGTGAGACCATAGTATCTCTATACTTGTATAAGATGTTTCAACAAGGTCGCAGAGAAAGTTATAGAAGCGGTACCTGGCACTGAGTAGTTTTATGAGCTAAAAGATGACATTCAACAAATGGAAATGAAAAGACAGGGTACATGTCATAGATAACTTCATGACTGTGTCATAGATAAATGTATGCTAAGAGATATTGGATGGCTTTAAAACACTGAGATTACTCCAATGCAAATTCAAGAAGCAATTGAGTGTTCAGTTCACCTAAAAACCTCCCATAACCACATTGAGAATATTTTTTAAATTGAAATATAATTAACTTACAGTGTTCTATGAGTTTCAAGTATACAGTATAATGATTCAACAATTCTGTACATTACTCAGTGCTTATCAAAATAAGTGTACTCTTAATCCCTTTTTATCTTTTTCAGCCATCTTCCATAGACCTCCTGTCTGGCAACCATGAGTTTGTTTTCTGTATTCAAGAGTCTGTTTTTTGTCTCGTGTGTGTGTGTGGGGGGGGGGTGGGTGGCTGTGTTGTTCATTTGTTTTATTTATTTTCTTTATTTTAAAATGTTTATTTATTTTGAGAGATAAAATGTGAGTGGGGGAGGGGCAGAGAGAGAGGAAGAGAGAGAATCCCAAGCAGGCTCCACATTTTCAGTGCAGAGCCCGATACAGGGCTTGATCTTACGAACCATGAGATCATGACATGAGCTGACATCAAGAGTCAGACTCTTAACAGACTGAACCACCCAGGTGCCCCTTTTGTTTTATTTCTTAAATTCCACATGTTAATGAAATCATATGGTAATTTATTTTCTCATACTGACTTATTTTACTTAGCATTATACCCTCTAGCTCCATTCATGCTGTTGCAAATGGCAAGACCTCATTTTTTTATGGCTGAGTAATATTCCATGGTATATGTATGCTACATTTTCTTATTCATTCATCCATCGATGGATACTTTGGTTATTTTCATATCTTATTGGCTTGTGGCTATTGTAAACAACCATACTGAGAATAACATTTTTAATTGAGGAAGAGGGGAAAGAGCCTTTTGCTAGTTGTTATTATTATGTATATAAATTAAGTCTCAATTGGCTTTTCAAATCCTTCTGTGATCTGTTCGGTGGAAATTAATTCCTTTCCTTTCCTTTCCCTCCCTGTTTTCCCTGAACTTTGTTTTACCTGTATTGTCTCATTAAAGTTTGTATATGATGATGATGATACTAATAATGAAGCTTTAGTGACTCAAATATTGAAACTTAGATTAGCTAATTTGTTCGATGTCATGCAGTTTATAAAGTATTAAGATCCAATCTTGAGCAATCTGATCCTAGAATCTCTCTCTATATATCTGTATATATATTTTATTGAAGTATAGTTAACACACAATGTTACATTAGTTTCAGGTGCACAACAGTGACTCAACAACTCTATATGTTATGCTGTGCTCATAAGTGTAGCTATTGGCTGTCACCATACAATGCTATTAGAATTCCATCGACTATATTCCCTATGGTGTACCTTTCATCCCCATGACTTATTTGTTCTATTACTGGAAGCCTGTATCTCCTACTTCCCTTCATGCCCTTTTGTCCATTTCCCCACCCTCGTCCCTCTGGCAACCATCAGCTTATTCTCTGTTTTTATGGGTCTGTTTATACTTTTGTGTGTGTGTTGATTTTTTGTTTTGTTTTTTAGAGTCCACATTTAAGTGAAATCATAGGGCATTTGTCGTTTTCTATCTGACTTAAGATTGTATACTTTCAATTCCTGCACCATGAATACATAATACAAGTTTGTTTTATTTTTTCCCCTGTGATTCATCCATTTGGGGAGGTTAAGACATTCATTTTATTTAGTAATATAACTTCCATAATATGTAAGTCCATGATAACCACCAAATAAATAAGATTAAAAGGAAATAAACCAAAATATCCAATAGAGTTATTATGCAGTGTGATTATAATTTTATCCTTTATAACACTAATATATTTTCCTAATATTCTGTAATGAATAGAAGTCAGCATGGGGGATAGTTAAAAAGTGTAAAATCTGGTCAAACATACCTGTTTTCAAATTACCTATCCCTAACTTTGTAACAGGTTATCTGTGGCTTCAGTTGTCTCATCCATAAAATGGAAATAGTTTAATAGCCTATTTGTTTACATGGAACCACTGAAATTATTAACAATGTCATTTACAAATCTTATTTGGTATTTGTACTGTATGTCTTGAATAACAAGATGTTGCAGAGACATAGGTCAAGAAAGATAAAAGATGGTGAGAATGAGGTATAAAATTTAATAAATAATGCATGAATTTTGTAAATAAGCAAAGGAAACCTTTTTGGGTTTTTTTACATGTCTTTGTACTGAATGAAACAGCTATTTCGGTCTAAGAGAAAATAATAGATAACGTTTTCAAATCAAAATATCCTTTACCACCACTATAGAAATTTCAGTATATCTTATCTTGATTGAAAAGTTACACCTAAGTATTTCTCTTTTTTTTAATTAATGTTTGTTTATTTTTAAGAAAGTGAGAACAAGTGCGGGGGGTGGGGCAGAGAGAAAGGGGGACAGAGGATCTAAAGCAGGCTCTACACTGACAACAGAGAGCCCACTGCGGAGCTTGACCTCACGAACTGTAAGATATTGACCTGAGCTGAAATCAAGTGTCAGACGCTTAGCCAACTGAGCCACCCAGGCGCCCCACACCTAAATATTTACACAAACCCAGGCACAGGTTTACTTGACTTTTTTTTTCCTCTATGCAATTCCAAATCAAATAAGATTCTCTGCACTATGTATGAACTTCTGTGATCAGTTTCAAGATCTTGAACTCAGCCTGTCCCTCATACTGAACACAGGAGACCGTTCTCCGTATTCAGCACCATTGTTCCAGGATCCACCAGCATGTCCATACATTATCCAAATTTACAGTTCATGCATAACTAATGGGATGATACAGCGTAAAGGACCTGGAATTGCAAGACCTGTCTTCAGCCCAAGGCTTTACCACTTGCGATTCCTTAGCTTTGGGCAAATAATTCACATTTTGGAATGTAAGCATATTTATTTGTGAAATTGAAAAAAATAATTTTCTTGGACCATACTGAGAGATATATGTGAACAACCTTTAAAAATGATAATCACTTTGAAGCTCTAAGTCAGAATGACAATGGTCTTAATTTCATGGAATGAGTCTCTGTATTGAGAGAGACATTAAAAGTCATTAAGTTCAACCATATCTCTCGTGCTTGATTATCTTTCTAAATAAGATGCTAATTTTATTTTATACAGAAGAAATCATTAACTCTGCCCCCAATATGTCTTAAAACATTTCCTTTGAGTTATAGAGGAGTGTTATTTTCTGTTCTTCACTGAACTCTTTTAATCTTCACACAACTCCATTAGGTAGGTGCTATTACTATCTCTATTTTCTAGACGAGGAAATCTGAAAAAAAAAAAAACAATTTTAAAGTCATTTGCCAAGGATTCACAGCTAGTAAGTTGTGGAGCCTGGACTTGATCCCAGACAGGCAGGGTGCAGACAGTCTCCAGAATTTTAAATAGCCATAACCAGCACAGCATACTGTCCCCCGGTAAAATGGAATGTGGGAATCTCCTCTGCTCCCTGCATGTAATTGTGGATGGATATAAGAAGCATCCTTTTAAATATCATAATAGTCTAGAGTCTAGACCATCACAGTCCAATAGACCTTTATGAGATAAAGGACTCGTTCTATATCTGTACTATCCAATATAGTGCCAGTAGGCACATTTCACTTTGAGCGCTTGATAAGTGCTCGTGTGATTGAAGAACCAGATTTTTAATTTTAGCACTTTGAGTTTAAATAAAATAGCTACATGTGGCTGGCAGTCACATAGTGAGAACTTATTGAACAATGCAGTTTTAGGTCTTAGATCATTCCTTCTCATGTTTTTTTCTTCTTTGGCATATATGAAAACAGCACTTATGTGTGACACTCTCCCTATAGAACAAAGTGCCTAAGAATTTAGAACAGTACAAATAATTCCTGTGTACACTTCACTTGTAACCTCCAAAGGTTAATTTCCTCTGTTTGTGTGTGTGTGTGTGTCTGTGTGTGTGTTTGCATTTGTGTGTGTTTATATGTGTTTATGTGTATGATTATTTCCCTGATCCATTTAAGACTACACTGCAGGCATGATTCCCCCTTCCTTTACAAAATACGTAAGTGTATATTTCCTAAAAATAAAGATATTATCTTCCATAAATCAGAAAATTAACATTTACTAGTCATAATACCATTATCTCATCTACAGACCTTATTCAGATTTCAGCACTTGTCCCAATAATGTCTTTTATATCCAAGCAAATACCATTTTATGTTTTACATTTAATTTTCGTGTCTCTTTAGTCTCCTTTATTCTGAAACAGTTCTTTAGTCTTGATTTGCATTTCATGACATACACATTTTTAAACGACATCGGCCAGTTTGCAGGCTTCCTCTCAATTTAGGTTTGTTCAATGTTTCCTTATGATTAGATATACTTTGTGCACTTTCATTAGGAAAGTGCAGGAACAACAAAAGTGATGGTAGTAACAACAGAGTGATGATGTGTCCTTTGTGGTACATGATATCAAGAGGTACATGATGTCCATTTGTCCCATTAGGGTGATATTAACTTTGTCACTTTGTTAAGATACTGTCTACTAGAAAGATATTTGCTAGTTAAGCTTATAATCCTTTATTTATTTTGATGCTCAAATTGTCCAGATTTAAACAGAGAGTTCCTTGCAAGCTGGCCCCTCTATCTTTCTGAAATGACTCCATGGTTATTTGAGTACATTCCTAATTTCTGGCACGAGAGGAGTTTCAGACTCATTTTTTACTTTCCCTGACTAGCCTTGGAATCAGGAATTTCCTCAAAGTGCCTAGATTTCTTTTTGTTCCTTTAGATTTCTTTTTGAAAGGAATGTATTTTGAAATCAGTGTCTTGGGTCCAGGTATGATTCTTGTTGCTACTGGATGTCATTGTGTTTAGGCCTTCTAAGCAGATAGAACTAGGAAATACACATACCCTCATAATGTATATGCGGTGCATATACCCATATCTCCGTATATTTTATATATTGTAATTATGTTTCTATATATTTCTGTATCTTAAAGCCGTAAGTTCAAACCAATATCTCCAATTCCAACCAATACCATGGAGTTGATGCTCTCTTCCCCCTTTCCCGTGTTTGTAACACTCTTCTCTGATAGTGTAAAACCTAGCTCCTATTATCCACAACATATTTCTTTGTTCATGCCTAGAATACAAAGAAAATAGTTTCAAAATTATTAACCTATGGATCTGAGGAAAGATGCCTACTACGTCGAGTTCAGTATCTATTTAGAATTCTTTGTGTCTTCAGACTGAGGATACATAGTCCACATAGTATAAAAGTTACCTGAAATGTCCCATCTGCCCCCACACCCAGTGTGGCTATTATTCACTGAAAATGTATTTCTTTTTGTTTTTTAAAAAAATTTCTACATTTGCTTTTCTTTAATCCCCAGTCTTGTCTATTTTTTTTTGTTTTAAGTAAATGAAACATGACAAATTTCCCAAAGTCAAAACCGTACCAGACATTTGACTCAGAAGTGTTACTCCTTCCACCCTTTCTGCATAGAACTGATCAGAGGAGTAAATAAGATTATAAATGTTTAGACTTTGCATACTACTTTTAGGTCTCTCAAAGTCTGATCTAGTTACTCATTTAATAATAGTGATTTACCTATATTAATGCTTCATACCATTTCCTCTCATCTATGAAACCAAATTGGAATGCAAATATGTGAATAAAATGCTTCTCAATCTTGGGTATTTGAAACCTTATTAGTAATAAGTTATTTGTACCCTTTTCACAATTGATCACAAAAGACTATTCGGAAACTTTAGTTTCCTAATTAAGAAGTACTGGCCTGTTTTTATTGCTTAGAAAGTAGAACATGGTTATTGCATATGGGATAAGCCTAATGTTATTGCAGGAGTAATGTACAAAACATTGCAGAGTCAGACCTCATTTCAGTGGTGCCTTAAATGTGAAGAAACTAGCTGTAATGCTGTATGAAGGTTATAATTGTTAGAGTGAAACAAAGAGTCCTGAGGCATGTCTGAAGAAATGAGCGGATTACATGCTTAACTAATTATGAGTGATAAGGTTCCTAGATGAGGTCATGCTCTACATAAGAATGGGAGGAAGAAGCATTATGTCATTAGAATCACTTTAATGCATTTCTTTTAAGAAAAAGCTTTGTTTCTGGAAGCATCTAATATTGCTGCATTTTCCTCATGAATTCTGTGCATATTTTAAAATAGTCATGCTGTTATGTATACTTTGCTAATAATATTTGATAAATATTATGCAGAACAGATTTCTTCTCATGGGTAAAACATTTGCAATAACAATTCTGGATCAAATTTGAGGTATTTCTTCCATTGGGAGCAATATATATATTTTTATGATCACATAAAAGTTAAATTTCGTAAAAAATTTTAAAACAAAGTTAATTTTACTGTGACTTTATAACTAAGCAATGGAAGAAACAAGGAATTCACAAATGACAAAAATAACTCTGAATCTTAAACATTTATGGGAAGTAAATAGAGATGCTAGCTCAAGACCAAAGATGTAATAACCATGTAGGCATCAGCAACATGACAGTCTCCCTAAGATGGTCATTTTCAAACATACTTTCTATATTCTTGATAGTGTACAAAAACATATTTTCTTGTCCATATCTTTTTTTTTTTAATTTTTTTTTTCAACGTTTATTTAGTTTTGGGACAGAGAGAGACAGAGCATGAACGGGGGAGGGGCAGAGAGAGAGGGAGACACAGAGTCGGAAACAGGCTCCAGGCTCTGAGCCATCAGCCCAGAGCCCGACGCGGGGCTCGAACTCACGGACCGCGAGATCGTGACCTGGCTGAAGTCGGACGCTTAACCGACTGCGCCACCCAGGCGCCCCTGTTGTCCATATCTTAATAGCAGTGGGAACTTAGGGTTGTTAAATTAAATTACAAGTTGCACGCACCAAAAATGTTAGTTCTAATACATTTTTGGTAAATGTCATATCTCAGTTTGAAGGGAAAATTTAACATACTCTCCTCTAGCACAGATAGATGAATAAGCATTTTCCAACATATCTCCAGTTTCACTAGGAATTTTTAAAGCAATACACAGTTGTGTCCTTTTTGCATACCCAGTTTCCATATTGCAGGTCTTATCTTCCAAATGAGGTACAAACACCGGCCCTTCAGGACCCAAGTCTTCTCCATGCCATGGCTGCGGTTTCCAAGGTCCAGCACCAACACCCCTCCTGAAGATTTCTTTCTTTTCCAACCGCTCTTGCATCATTTTATGTCCACCTCTGTCCTTGCTGCTAGAGAGGAACTTCCAACTATTATCACCAGGATGTCTTTGGGGTCCAGCTGCCTACTGCACCCAAGGATTTCATTGAGATGCTTTTGGAAACCCAATTTTTATGTAAGGTTATTTCCATGAGAAATTGGGTTCAATATTCTAAGAAATGTAGTTGTAAATTTTAGTTTAAGACTAGTGCAGATCATAATTTTTAAATTTTTTAAATCTCTCATCTATTGGGATATGTCCCATTCTTCAAATATGACCATGGGATCATGCCTAAATTTTCTTAGTTCTTTTGAAATACCTTTCCAAATATCTAGAGGAGGTTTCTAACCAGCTAATGTTTATCCCTTCCTTCTTGGTCTGAATTAAGTATTGAAGAGAAGTTATCCTAATAACTTTCTTTTCCTTCTACAAATGAAATTGTTAGCATGGCAAAGAAAAACATTTATTAGCTTTTCCACTTTCTTTTTTTTTTTTTTTTTTTTTTTTTTTTTTAATTTTTGGGACAGACAGAGACAGAGCATGAACGGGGGAGGGGCAGAGAGAGAGGGAGACACAGAATCGGAAACAGGCTCCAGGCTCCGAGCCATCAGCCCAGAGCCTGATGCGGGGCTCGAACTCACAGACCGTGAGATCGTGACCTGGCTGAAGTCGGACGCTTAACCGACTGCGCCACCCAGGCGCCCCTCCACTTTCATTGCAATAAGATTTCCAATAGATATCGGGAAACTCATCAGGCCCCTATTTGCTACAAACCCTTGCTCTTCTCTCACCTGATTTTGTAGTTATCATTAGGAAAAAAGCACCCATAGCCTCCAGCCAAGCATCTGTAGCACAGCATACCCCTTTAACAGGATGCTTCTGTCTGCATTTTTATTGATTTCTCCCAATGCTCATTTGTATGCTTCTATTAAAAATATATAGAATTCCTTGATACCTTATTTTTCAGTATTTCCCTCCACTTTTCCGTAGTGAGACTTAAAAGTGTGCGCTTGAAGTAAATAATACTGATTGACACTTTTTTTTTAAAATCTGCTATTATGAGATGGGCTAACATATAGCTTCGAAAGAGCAAATTTATAAACAGCAATAAAAGAGTTTTGGACATTTTCTCTCTGCTGATCTCATTAGTAACTACTGTAAGAGTCATTTGACACTTTATTTTAAATTGTAAATATTTGGCTCATGCTCAGCTAGGAATAAATTACATAGGCTATATCATACGATGGTTTATCTTTGGGCATAATTCATTAAGCTGCATTTAATCATTTCTAAAAGGTGGTACCATTGAAAAATATAGATGTTTTTATATTTATTTCTACGCTTATTTGCCCTTGGATGAATTAAATAGTAATCCACTATTCAATGCAGCTTAAAAAAATAAAGGTCAAAGAAACATGATGACCTTGGAAAGGTTGTGACTTCATTTTTTTTAAAAAGCAAAAAACAAGAAACATTAAAAAATCAGAATTTGGGAGATAGAACTGTTACAACAACCAGGGTATCTCAGGAAATCTGAGAGTGTCCTATGTCAGGTCATGTTGTCATTGATGATTCTACAATACATAGTAATTCTCATACATTCTGAATCTTGAATCTATTCTTATTTGGGTTATCTAACAAGGGTTATCTTAATCTAGCATATGCGTCCATTTTGAGAACAAAGAATATAAAAGCTTCTAATTTTTCTTGTGATTATCTGGAAATATGGTGAATAGTTTTAATCTAAAATTTCCTGTATAAGAAGAGGGGCGCCTGCGTGGCTCAGTCAGTTAAGCCTCCAACTTCAGCTCAGGTCATGATCTCACAATTTGTGAGTTCGAGCTCCACGTCAGCTCTGTGCTGACGGTGCAGAGCCTGCTTGGGATTCTCTCTCTCCCTCTCTCTCTCTCTCTCTCTCTCTCTGCTCCTTCCAAGTTCTCTCTCTCTCCCTCAAAAATAAAAATCCTGTATAAGAATGTTGATAAAGCTAAATAAAGGTCAGATACTACTAGCAATAATGAGGAACTCAATATAAAACCAAGACTTAAAGATATTAGAAACCCTTAGAGCTGAAAGTTGATATTATGTCCTGTATTTCAGGAAATAAAATCAAACCAAATGTTATCAGTTGGATTCTGTCAAAAAATCTGGTGTTATTTTACCATAATAGTTCTAGTTGATCATTCCATGATCTGAACATTGTAGCTTGAATGTGACACTACCTTCTATGCCCACAAAGGGGGCCAATGAGAGAGTGACCATTTGGTACCATATCCCAACCTGTCTCTAATCCAGTTCTATTCTAAATATAATTCAAGTAAGTATCTGCTCATCACAGGGTAGTTTTAAGGTGGAACTTAAGGCTGTTAACTAAAAACAAAACAAAACGAAAACATAGCATTGCACAAAATTACATATATTTTGTTCCATATCTAAAGTAATAATAAGGGAAAACTGAATACACAAAAAGTTACTAATAGCAATTATTTGGGGGAAGGTAGAATTTTTATTCAGTAATTTACTTTCTTCTTTAATAATTCTGTAGTGTTGGAATTATTAACAATTAGCAGTTATCACTTATCTGATTAAGAAAGATAATTTGTCAAAAGATAAATTTTATAGAAATATAAGGTAATGGAATAAAACCATAGAATTTATAGTCAAAACATGGGACTGTGTGGCCACCTGACTTTATATATGTCATGTATTTCTTCTGAGCCTCAGTATTCTTGTCTGTAAATTTATGATTGATAACAAAATTACCAAGCTAAACTGTTGCAATGTATGAATAAATGCTTTACAAGCTGCAAATAGCAAGATACATTTGGTATTTATATATGTACACTTTTTTATTGGAATTAACATACAATGTTATATTAGTTTCAGGTGTATAACATATTGACTCAACTATTCTGTATATTACTCAGTGCTCACCACTTTGTTTTAATCCCCTTTGTTCTCTGTAATTAAGAGGTTTCTTTTTTGTTTCTTCATATGTTTTCTTTCTTAGATTCCACATATACATAAAATTATATAATATTTGTATTTCTCTGACTTATTTCATTTAGTATAATGCACTCAGTCCATTCATGTGATCACGAATGGCAAGATCTCATGCTTTATGGCTGAATAATGCTCCATGTTATGTATATATACCATGTCTTTATCCATTTATTTATCCATGGACACTTGGGTTGCTTCCATATATTGGCTCTTGTAAATAATGGTGCAACAAATATACTGGTGCATAGATATTTTTTTATTTAGTGGGTTTGTTTTCTTTGGGTAAATACCCAATAGTGGAATTACTGATTGTATGTTATTTCTATTTTTAGTTTTTTCAGGAACCTCCATACTGTTTCCTACAGTGGTTGTATCAATTTATATTCCCACCAATAGTGTCCAAGGGTGTTTTTTTTTTCCCCCGTACATCCTCACCAACCCTTGTTATTTCTTGTTTTTTTGATTCTAGCCATTCTGAAAGGTGTAGGGTCATATTGGAGTTTGAATTTGCATCTTCTTGACATTAGTGATGAGCATCTTTTCATGGTCTGTTGGCCATGAGTATGTCTTCTTTGGAAAAATGTCTGTTCTGCCCATTTTAATCAGATTCTTTGGTTTTTTGAGTCGAGTTTTATAAGTTCCTTATATATTTCAGATAATAGCCCCTTATTGGATATATCACTTGCAAATAAACTCTCCCATTCAGTAGGTTGCCTTTTCATTTTGCTGATGGCTTCCGTCACTGTGCAGAACTTTTTTATTTTTGCTTTTATTTACCATGTCTGAGGAGACATATGTAGACAAATGATGCTAAGGCCAATGTCAAAGAAATTACTGCCTATTTTTTTTTCTAGTTTGATGCTTTCATGTCTTAATCCATTTTGAGTTTATTTTCATTTATGGTATAAGAAAGTGGTCTAGTTTTGTTCTTTGCATGTAGCCATCCAGTTTTTCCAGAAGTTTTTTAATTAAAATTTGTCTTTTCCCCATTGTATACTCTTGCCTACTTTATCATAAATTAATTGACCATATAAGCTTGGGTTTATTTCTGGGCTTTCTCTTCTGTTCTATTGATCTGTGTGTTTATTTTTGCTCCAGGACCATAGTGTTTTTATTACTATAGCTTTGTAGTATATGTTGAAATCTGAGATTGTGATACCTCCATCTTTGTTCTTCTTTCTCAACATTGCTTTGTCTTTTAGGTCTTTTGTGGTTTCATACAGATTTTAGGGTTATTTGTTCTAGTTCTATGAAAATGTTGCTGGTATTTTGATAGAGATTGCATTGAATCTGTAGATTACTTTGGGTCACATGAGACATTTTAATGATGTTAATTCTTCCGATCTACAAGCATGGAATATCTTTCCATTTGCTTGTGTCATCTTTAATTTTTCATCAGTGTTTTATAGTTTTCAGAATATATGCCTTTCACCTCTTTGGTTGTGTTTATTCCTAGTTTGTGTGTGTGTGTGTGTGTGTGTGCATGCGCGTGTACACACAATTATAAATGGAATTGTTTTATTTCTCTTTCTGCTACTTCATTATTAGTGTATAAAAATGCAACAGATTTCTGTATATGAATTTTGTATCCTGAAACATTACTGAATTCATTTATCAGTTCTAGTATTTTTTTGGTGGAGTCTTTAGAATTTTCTATATATAGTATCATGGCATCTGCAAATCGTCAAAGGTTTACTTCCTTCTTGCTAATTTGGTTGTGTTTTTTTTTTTTTTTCTTGTCTGACTGTTATGGGTGGGACTTTAAGTAATACTACGTTGAATAAAAGTGGTGACAGTGGACATCCTTATCTTATTCCTGATTTTAGACGAAAAGCTCTCAGTTTTTCACTGCTGAGTATGATGTTAGCTGTTTTTCATATATGTCCTTTATTATGTTGAGGAATGTTCCCTCTAACCCTACTTTGTTGAGAGTTTTTATCATGAATGAATGTTGTATTTTGTCAGATGCCTTTTCTGCATCTATGAGATTATATTGTTTTTATCCATTCCCTTGTTAATGTGATGTATCACATTGATTGATGTGCAATTATTGAACTACTCTCATACCTCTGAAGTAAATCCTCCTTGATCATAATGAATTATTCTTTTAATGTATTCTTGGATTTGATTTGCAAATATTCTGTTGTGGATTTTTGTATCTATGTTCATAAGAGATGTTTCCATGCAGTTTTGTACTATCTTTGTCTTTTTGTTTTCTTTGTAGTGTCTTTATATGGTTTTGGTATTAGGGTAATGCTGGCCTAATAGAATAAATTTGGAAGTTCTCCTTTTCTACTTTTTGTGATTATTTGGGAAAAATAGGTATTAACTCTTCTTTATTTTTTTAAAATGTTTATTTATTTATTTTGAGGGTGGAGGGGCAGAGAGAGGGAGAGAGAGAATCCCAAACAGCCTCCATGCTGTCAGCATAGAGCCCGATGCAGGGCCCAATCTCATCGCACAAACCATAAGATCATGACCTGAACCAAAATGAAGAGTAGGATGCCTACCGGACTGAGCCATCCAGGCATCCCTAACTCTTCTTTGCTAGAATTCACCTGTGAAGCCATCTGTCATGATCTGTTGTTTGTTGGGAGTTCGTTGGTTACTGATTCAATTTCATTACTGGCAATTCATCTGTTCAAATTTTCTGTTTTTTCCTGATTTGGTTTTGGAAGGTTATATGTTTTTACAAATTTATTCATTTCTTCTAGGTTGTACAATTTGTTAGCATATAATTTTTCATAATAATCTTACAATCCTTTCTAAGTCTGTAGTGTCAGTTATTATTTCTCTTCATTGGTTTCTGATTTTATTTGAGTGTTTTCTCCTTTTTCTTGGTAGTCTCACTAAAGGTTTAACAATTTTCTTTGTCTTTTCAAAAAACCAGCCCCCGGTTTCCTTAATTTTTTTTTTTTTTTTTAGTTTCTATTATTTCCTTCCTTATATTAACTGTAGGTTTTGTTTTATTTTTCTAGTTCTTTCAGATGTAAGGTCAGGTTGAGATTCTTTTGTTTGTTTCTTGAGGCAGGCCTGTAGTGCTATAAACTTCCCTCTCACAACAATTTTTGCTGCATCCCAAAGATTTTGGACTTGTTTCCATGTATTTTTAAATTTCCTCTTTGATTTCTCAGTTGACTCATTCATTGTGTAGCAGTAGGTTTTTAGCCTCCACATATTTGTGTTGTTTTCAGATTTTTTTCTTGTAACTGATCTTTAGTTTCATACTATTGTTGTTAGAAAGGATGCTTGATAGTATTTTAATCTTAAATTTACTGAGACTTGTTTTGTGGCCTAACACTGATCTATCCTGAAGAATGTTCCATATACACTTGAAAATAATGTGTTATCTGTTTCTGAATGTAATGTTCCCTATATATCTGTTAGATCCATCTGCTCTAATGTGTTGTTCAAAGCCACTGTTTCTTTTTTGATATTTTTTATCTGGATGACCTAACCATTGAAGTAAGTGCAGTGTTAAAATCCCCTACTATTATTGCATTACTGTTAATTTCTCCCTTATGTCTGTTAATAATTGTTATGTTTAACTATGTAGGTACTCCTTTGGGTGTATATAGATACCTAAATTTTTACATATTTATAATTTTAAATATTTATAATATTTACACAGATATCCTCATGTTGGGTCATTCCCCTTATTATGTAATGCCCCTTTGGCTCTTGCTATGGTCTTTATTTTAAAGTCTATTTTGTCTGATAAAGTACAGCTAGTTTTATGTAGCTAGAGGTTTGACAGTGGTCAAAGCTTAAACATAATTGAATGATATCACTAAAATTTGATTTATTGAAAACACTTTGTCTCTTCAAAGACTGAAGGTAAAATTAGCAACAGATGAAGCCAGGGCATAGGTTTTAGAGTGAGACAGATTGAAGCTCATATCCCATTTCTACCACTTTCATAGCTATGTAGTCTTGTGTATATTACTTGTTTTCTTTGAGAAAGTAAAAATAATAACTATCTCATGATGTTGTCTGCAGTAAAAATAATATGTTGTAATGCTTGAGACTGAATAGGTGCTCACTAAATGGTCAAGAAATTAGGTATGCAGAGAGCTTGCTTCTGCCCTTGGCACTGTGAATCTCATTCCACACTCATCTTTAGAATTAAGATTGATTACTGAGAAATGGGTATGTGGGGATGATGGAGATGTATGTATTTTTCTCTTAGGAGTTATTTGAACAAGAGAATTTTAATAGACTTTCTGTAGGTAGCTTTCCTACCAGCTGCATTTATTCTGTCCCTCTTGCTGGCAACTACTTTTTGTAAATAGAGATGGGCCAATTTATTTGATGCCGCTTCTGTGGGAAAGAGAGGTCCTTTGGGGGCAAAGTGTGGCTATCATGCAGAAGATTTTCCTAATCAAATGACATAGAGAACCAAGCAGTCAGGAGGAGAAGCAGTGTTGGTAGAAACAGAGTCTATTTTCTGTACCCACCTCTCCTATCTTAGTACGAGAACCACTTGGAGAGGACTCTCACAGACACTATCACGTCTGAGTATGTACCTGGGTGAGTCTTTCCGTGTGTTTGGGCAGCCACTTTCCCTCACTGCAAGGTTTGTTTCCTTCCTATCCTTAGTGGTAGCTCAGTTTATGAAATCTACTCTTCTCTATGAAATCGTGAGGCTAAATTTGTTTCCTCTAAACCTATGACATCCTCAAAATATGAAGATCCAAATTTAGGTTTTGGTTTCATTTTATCTTATATTTATTTATTTTTAAATTTAGTACCATAATGGCTTCCCTAATGAGAAAGTAAGTGTAACTTGTACACTAGCATGATCGTGGCAACTGTGAGAATGGTATGCTTGCTGCCTTTATGCTTTCTGTACCTCAGTTTCCTTGTATGGATTAGGATTTTTTTTTTTTACTTATCTCATAGGGTTCATTGTCAATTGTTTGTCTGAAATCACCTACAAAGTATTGGTGCCTCCAAAATTATCCAATCTTGCAAAAAATACTGATTACAAAGAGATCCCTGTGGTAAGGAGATTCATAGTTAAACTGTCAGTTTAAAATATTTTGCTTTTCATTTTATTTAAAAAGCAAAGTCCACTTCAAGTTAAGTTTGCCATGTGAAATTTTAAAAATTGGTATGAATAGTAACATCACAAAAACATCATAGAAATCTCATTTTGTTCAATTTTATAGCCATCATTTATTTAATGATCCTTATAACTTTCTTTGCAGCTATCTTTTAGGGAACATATGAGAAGTCTTCTAGAGCTAACTACTATCAATTCTTACAAACACAAATAAAAAATTATACGAAAGTGTACAAACATTTTATTTCACTTGGATAAGAGTTCATTCAATTCAGCTAAACTGGTTCTTATATTAAAACAAGTATTTATTTCATCACTTCAGTTATAGGCTAATAAATTGTTACAGCCTTCTGAAACACAAAATCTCAAAGACTTATGTAACCCCCCCCCCCCCACACACACACACTTTAAAATTCTATAGGTTATTAAACATCATTCTTAGTATCCTCGGAACCTGTTTATTTTTAAGGAAAGCCTCTAAGGTATGCCTCTGGAAGAAATATCTAGGTCATAGCTAATATACTCATCTCTCTTACACCATCTTGTATACTCTGTGTTGGGATGCATATGTTTAGATGAGTCTGTGTAACTAATATTAGAGCTTGACCCTGCCAAGGTACCAACTTCTATGAGCCTACCTGTTTAAAAAAAAATTGTTGTTGTTGGCTGAGGTATAGGTCTGCTAAGATACACTAACTTGAAGAAAAAAGGCTACAGTACATATTTTATCAAGTATTATCAAAAGTAGCCCAAGAACACCATTCTTGAGGCTTCTGAGTCCTTCAATTTAACAATACAAAAATATTGCATTTAAATGTCTTGCTTCTTGATGTACCATTTCTTTCTAACTTAAATTACTTGTCAAGTTCAGTCCATGGGATAGAGTATTAGTATGTTTTCTAATACAGCCTCTTAAATCCATCCCATTTGAAAGAGTAGAGAAGTGGGAATAGTCAAATATCCTCAACTTTGTATGTTGGAACCCCTTGGAGATTATCCATTTTAGGAATAGTTTAATGCTTTCTGAATATTTATCATAAGCTTCTATACAGATCTTAGCAAGAAATCTACAGGGTAAATTTTTATAGTATATCATTTTACCTTTTTAAGAGAAAGAAGAAAAATGACATGGAATCCCACCAGATTTAGATATTTAAAAAAATGCCTGGTATATGTATTTAGTTCTTTTTAGAAATGGGAAATTCATTAGAAGAATTTGAGGATAATCTATATTTAAGAAATGCAGTTTATATATCTTATTGGTCATGGTCTCCCTAATGAAAGAACGTTTGTTCAAATCTCTTTACTCAATAAAGACATATTAAAATTTACAATATATAAAACACTTTGTTTGATCCTCACCACAATCCTCTAGGGTGAGTAAAAGCAACATTAATATGCTTCTTTTTTGGTGGTGCTGCTAATTTGCCTTCCTGACCCAGAGTCAGTGCCAATCCATTCCAATTGTGAAAGACCTAAGAGTCATCTAAAGAAGCATGAACTGAGATATTAAAACCATTAGTTATATCTCACATCTAGAATTGAGAAGGCCTGTCAACCAGTCAAACAGATTAATTGCCCATGTACTATCAAACTAAATGTTGAAGTGAACAATCTTAAGACCTAAATATATAGATAAAAATAAATATGAGCTTTTCTTGTTCATACTTCTTTAAGTTTGCTAGTTACCTGAACACTATGATTTTGAACTTAAACCCTAAGGAGTCAAGTTCAAATGATGACTTGTATGCTCATTATCATAGGATTGGAAAATTAGACCTTGCCTTTTTAAGGTGTCTTAAATTATTACATGTATGTTACATATTTAAAACAGCTTTTAGTATAATTCTTATGAATTGGCTTTGCAGATATGCCTGTTTTTTTTTTTCTTTCTCTCTCTTTAAATAGAGTATTTAGGGTTGCCTGGTTGGCTTAGTCGGTTAAGCATCCGACTTCAACTCAGGTCATGATCTCGCGGTCCATGGCTCTGTACTGACAGCTCAGAGCCTGGAGCCTGCTTCTGATTCTGTGTCTCCCACTCTCTCTGCCCATCCCCCACTCATACTCCGTCTCCCTCACTCTCAAAAATGAATAAATGTTCAAAAAAATTTTTAAATAGAGTATTTACGGGTAGCATTTGGAAATATATTTAATGACAATTTTCCCTATAAAGAAGCCAAACTTTGATGTTCACTAAATAATAAAAAATTTAAATTCTTTATTTATTAGTGTATGTGAACAATAATTTTCTCTGAATATAACCCAGTGCTGCAACTTTGCATAAACAAGTAAGGAAGCCTTGATTCCAGGCTATTATAATAGGAGAGGCCAGAACTCAATCTGAGCTCTATTCCACTGAAACAAAGGGCAAGAGAATTTTAAGTGATTAGGTGGAGGGTTGTGTTTGCTAATTGGCTTTACCTATGGGAAAATGAAACTTTCTCAAGACAATGTAAAAATAGTTTTACAGCTTGGACCAATGCATCCAAAGATAGGGGCATTATCTTCCTTGATGAGTACATTTCAAAGGGATGGCTTCCAGGTTTTTGAGGAAGAAAATTGTGGATTGTAGAACTGGTAAGAAGCTTTAAAAAAGATTAAATCTCAAAGGAGTAGAGAATGATTTTACAATTACAAGTTTCCCAAAATGCTCTAAAAGAGACCTCAAAAGCCTAAAGTTAGGAAGAAGACTGTCTAGTCAAGCTTAAGGAGGGCATCTGCATCAATATATCATGTTGTAATTCTGTTACAATTTGGACTTCTTTCTAAGGTTCATTGACTACAGACCTCTGGGTGTGACTTTTTTGGATATGGAAAAGGGGAGGAAAAAATAGTGATGATGCTTTTGGTACTTTACTCTCTATTACCCACTTTTTATTTCTTGAGAGGCTGCCTTTGTAACCTTTAAATGTTATAATTTGAGAAGAAATTAGATTTTATATTAGTAACAAAAAAAACTGAAAATCATATCTTAAATTATTAGAATTTCCCAGAGAAGAATTATTCTAGAAATATAATTAGTAGTATTTTTTAATGCTTTCACAATTTTCAGTATTTCAACATAACCATCATGATGAATAGGAAAAGAGATACGGTTATAATATAAGAAAAACAAATTAAGGTTAAGTCATGCTGAACAATTATTTAAAGAGAATAGCCATATTCCTATACCACCAGCAGCTTATTTTAAAACTGGAACTAAAGAACATTTATATGCTATCTTGTTAAGAAGACAGCAATAATTATAAATTCTCTTATTCCTTCAGAATCTTTTAAACAAAAAGCCTTAGTTTGGAAGACTTTATAAGGCTCGAAAGCTGAAACAGTGTTTGGAAAAAAAATAGTTCATAAAAATGTTGATAAGAAAAGCTACCTAGCTAATTCTTAATTCTCTGAAAGCTAGAATGCTCCAATATTGGTTTTTTTTTTAATGCTGTTTAAGATAATTAGGTATGGTTTTCCAGTTACTTGGGGAAGAGTTAAGTGTGACTGATATTCCTGAGATCATAATTTTTATGCTGTTAAATGTGATGCTGACCATACGAGGGAATGTGAAGGTATGAGGCAGTTAACAGTAGAAGTAAAAATTTAGAACTGTGAGTCTTTGAATTATATTTTAAAGAATTGTAGCAAAAGCTAAACCTCATCTTATTCTTGCTTTCCTTTCTCTTCCTTGTTTCCTTCTGCCATCCCCATAGAGCTGAATTCTTAGGGTCTTTCTCATCTCTCTTCCTTTCCAATCTTTTCCGTTTCTTTTTTCCTTTGACACTGATCTTTGCTAGGAAAATAGGACACTGAAAGAATATATAACTTCCCACAGCTATCAGGGAGTAAGTCCTAATCATGTCAGTACTCAGTAAGCCATGTCTGAAGATGCAACCTTTCCTCTGGGTTTAATAGGATAAAGCTAGTAGTGGAATAGAAATTGAGAAATGTGGCCCAACTGATAAGGAAACCTCACCATAAAGTATGAATTAGCAGCAGTTTGCCAGATTTACTTCTGGAGTGTTTCATCGTTATTATAGTACCTATTTTATCCTTTGACTTCTGTGGACATATCACCCAAGATAATGATCCTCCAGCTATTTGCACAGGTGCAAAAAGGCAGAGGCGGGGGGCGGGGACTCAAATGTGCACACGGACTCGCACACACATAAGCATGCCAGGCCCAAGCCTCCCTGATTATAGAAAAGAATAATTCATTAATAAGGTAAATATTATAAAGTCCTGTGGCTCCTCATTCATGATTTACTCATTTCCAAATTACTTTTTAATTTGTTTTAGAAGTTGACAGATTTGACCAGAGGCATAAATCTAAGCTGTCCAGGAAGTGTAACTGTCTGCAGTAGCATCCTGAGAACAGCTGCCGTCTTTGTGTGGCTTATGCATCGGTTGCTTTTGTAGACCCTAATGAAGCCAAAACCAATTAGCAGATTAGAAATTGCCAGAAATCAGAGATACCTCGCTTAAGAATCACTAAAAATGAAAAGTACTCTGCTACTCCTCTTCTTTGTTCCTCTACAGATTTTTAGAATAAGAGGGTTTTGTGTGTAACCATCTGCTGCTTCAGGAGAGCATCCCTCGTGCAGTTGCCAGGTGACATATAGGGCACTTTGTGAATCTGGAAAGACCTTAAATCTATGGCACTGCTGAATTTCCTGCCACAGTTTAAAACTTTTAATCAGTATTTTAAAATCTGGTTCATAAAATGACCTGTTGAATAGTTTAACGTAAAATAAAGCATTTCAAAGGGTATTTCATATAAATGTAAATGTGGACTATGAGATAGTCAAGAGAATGTGGCTTTCATAGTGTTGTTTTTCTAGACACTTGGGGTCAAAGTCACGTTTTGAACGTGCAAAGTAAGCTTATAAACTTAAATCTTACTGCTTAGATTTAAGTTCTTTATTTTCATTATTAAAAGATGAATGCTACCTAAGCTTTATCTGTAGCATTAATTTTCCCATAAAGACAGGGGAACTGAATTAACAGGGGAAAGGGTAGGACCCTGGAACATTTAGGTCATGGCTTTGGAGTCAGAGCTCTCAGCAGTTTCATGCTTTGTGGATAATTAAAATCGATACAAAATAATTACACAGCTAGAAGGATCTCCAGATACTTAATCCAGTCCCTTGCCTCTAGGAGAAACTAGCTGTCCTCTAAACTAACCTCCACATAGGCATTCAGATTGTATGAGAGAAATGGGAATCCTCGAGTCACTTTCTGCACTAAGAACAATGCAAATATGGCTAAGTAGCAAAAGATTGTTTTTAGAAGTGTGTTGTCAGTATCATACCACAGTCTTCTGTGGTCCCTAAATTAGCCATGGAAGGTTGTGATGGCCAAAATGATACCTCTTTTTTATAATGACAATGACAGAGATTTTAGGATTTCTGACTATGTCCCATCTGCTAAATGGTTTTGCCATTTTCAGTGTCTCTTATGTGATATCTTAAAAGTACAGATTAAGTGCACATTCCTCCAAGCAACCTTACTAATCTCTACCATTTGTTATTTTATTCGTGGCTCTTTAATAAGGATTTAAGATATAGATATAAAACATAAATATAGAGAACCACATAAAGTAGCATTTGCCATCTCTCCACCTTAATCATAAGTCCTCTAGTTCCCAGAGCCAATTACAATGATCTCTTCCCCAGCAAATGCTGGTTGATAATATTTTTTTGAAATCTGGGTGAAGCCAGCTCTCCTTAGGGTCTGTCCTCAGGGCAGATGAGGTCAGTCATGAAAAGTGTTGGGTTTCTTGGCTGATTTCAATTTTCTATTCCAACATTGTGTTTCTCTTTATGCCGTTCTTAAGGATCCTATCTTATGGAGGCAAGCTATCATAAGATCAAGGTAAAACAAATATTTCCAAGTTCCATTAATGTTCCACTTTCTTCAAGTAAAATTTAATGTGACAAAGTTAGAGTACAACAAAAGATTTTGGATAGTCTTTTGGAATTTAGTTTTATTTTTAGGTACACTTTCTCTGAAAGAAAAGGGCAATGGTTCTTCAAGTTTTTTGTAAATCACTAGAATTCAAAATCCCTAAAGTAATGTGTCAAGTTCGATTAGTGGGTTAGTCCAAGACAGCTGATAGTTTTAGAGAAACTTAATATCTTAACTACATGTTCTGCAAAAAAAATGGAGAATTTTTTTTTTAATTTTCTTTTTTTCAACGTTTATTTATTTTTGGGACAGAGAGAGACAGAGCATGAACGGGGGAGGGGCAGAGAGAGAGGGAGACACAGAATTGGAAACAGGCTCCAGGCTCCGAGCCATCAGCACAGAGCCTGATGCGGGGCTTGAACTCACGGACTGCGAGATCGTGACCTGGTTGAAGTCGGACGCTTAACCGACTGCGCCACCCAGGCGCCCCAAAAATGGAGAATTTTTAATTAATATTGAACTTGAGCCACATATGGACCTGCATCCTATTTAGACCCATAATATCTCCTTTAATCCTGCCATCTTTGACTACTGATCAAAACTCAAGATTTTATTAAATATTTTCCATTGATTGTTATGTCTGCAACTAACTGCCTTCACAATCTCTTTATTTTATTACCTATATCCTACATTTCTTTACAGAATGTTCCCTTTTTTTCCCCCTTGAGATAATAAACACACAGTTACTTCACTCAGGAAGAAACAGAGGCAACCCAGGTGGAAGCTGTTCATTCCCTTACACCTGGAGTTGGGGGAGGGGAGGACTGCAAGTGGAATGATCACCGCTATGCTCTCATTCAAAACCCTTCCTCTACACTGAGGATGCTGGAATCCAGCTCACTACCTTTCTTTGGCCACAAATCCAACCACCCTTTTGTACGAACTCAGTGACTTAATTGAGGCCTCATCCCTTTATTCTAACACCTCAACTAACACTCCATCGACACACATCTTCAAAGCTTAGGCCCAAAGAAAATAATTTTCATTTGAGTCCTTGTTAGACTCTGTTAAGCTCCATGCCCTTCAACCCTGTCACTACCAATTTAACCTTCGCCCAAACACATGAACCCACGCAGTTACCCATTTCCATTGCCACCTGTTCGGTTGTCTTATTCTGCTACTTAAAGACCATCAGATTTGGCCCTTGGTCTTCGTCTCTACACATGTTTTTACTTGTACAAGATTATAATTAGTCCAACAGTTTTCCAAGTGTGCCTAACTTTCTAAACTCCAAGATATTCTCATGGCCTCTCTCCATCCTACCATATAAAAAAAAAAAAAAAAAGAAAAGAACTTTAGCATCCAAATTACCAGGTTTTCTATGTCTTTGCTATAGGAAAGTGTCTATATCCATCTCAGAAGTTCTACAGAATTGTGCCTCACTATTTGAAAGCATTTATTTCTTCATTTTGTGGTTAACTTTGTGTTTATCAAGACTATTTAACTACTTAAAAGGTACAACCAGCTTACTGTTTGGTAAAATAGGCTTCAGTGTCTGCCTCTAATTAGCTCTTTCTGACATCACTTCGTTCCTCCGTACAGTTTTATAATATGTAATACAAGGATGTCAGTTAAAACAGTGTCTTAAATTTTGCATGTATTCTATGAATTCAGAAAAATTGACCAGGGTTTTCTGTGTGTGTGTGTGTTTCTCTGTATCATTCTATGTGTCGTAGCCTGTTAATAGTTGATAATTAAAAGATATTCATTGAATAGGAAGGTGGTATTTCCTCAATTATTTTTTACAGAGTACAATAATTGTTAAGGAGTTAATAATCCACTTCAGGATATAGTTCTCAGTCAACTATTAAAACTAGTATAAATGCATGGCATGCCAGGTTTGGAAAAAGACTTTTAAGTTTTAGTGACATGCTGCACAATGCTACCATGACACCAGTTTTTGGGAAGAGACTTTGCAAAACCTCTCAATTATACCTCATTGTTATGGTTCTTATGCTTTCCTGGATAGTTCTCTAATAAAACTGCGTAAAATTGACTTTGTTGTTCACCATTGACAAAGGCCCATCACATGGTTTATTTTGTTTGAACCACCTAATAAATCCTAAGCTATAACTTCTTCCTCGTGTATAGGTTGCCTATAATTGTAAATTTTGCATAATAGATTTTTTCAAAAGAGAATATCTTATAAACATGGCAAGATACATCTTCCAGAAGCTCATGTCCTTTTGGATTTATGCATTGCTAAACAACATTGAAAAAATTAGATTGTTTTTATACAAAGACTTCAGAATTTTAATAATCTTGGAAAAGGGATATATGCCAACAGATGCTTAATTTTCATTGTAGCCCAAATATATCCTATGCCCAGAGGACACTTTTTCTTTTCACAATATTTAAATAACAGTATCACAACAAATGCCATCCTTCCCCTCACCCCCACCTTCTAGGTGTAGTACAGGGATGATTTTGTTAGCTATTACAGAGATTAATTTCATTTGCCTTTGCCCTACAGATAAAGAGTAAGCACAAGATAGAAATATTTTTAACAAAATAGTTACCCACAAACAGCAGTTTTGATTTAAAAAATGAAAATAAGCTACTAGCTCAGCCTCAGGACTTTAATTTGATTTGTGTGCCATCTGTAGGAGACTTGACTTTAGAATGCAAGTATAAAAACAAAATTCCAGAAAAAATTTCAGTTGATCTAAACCCCTTTAAAGAATTGTTCAAAAGATAGGTTATTTTCTTTCCTGCAATAAATAAAAGATTACTGTGAACAAAATGTGAGTGAAATGAGGTTAATTTGTGATTAATTTAACAGAAAAGAAATAAAATTAGTAAGTTTAAAACAGAACTTTACCTTACTTAAAATTAGCTTACCTTGTTTATCTCTGTATTTGATTATTCCTTTAAATGTAATTTTGGAAAACTTGTGCTTCTTTGGCTAAAATTTTAGTTTAATAAATACATACACGTGGACAGTGTAATCCTCCCTAATAATACTTTGTGATGATTAATATCAATATGCAAAAGTGTTTTATTCCTTTAGATTTGAAACATGATTCAGCATTCAAAACTTTATATTCAAGTTCAAAATACAATTTTCAGAGCAGGGGCACCTGGGTGGCTCTGTTGGTTGAGCGTCCGACTTCAGCTCAGGTCATGATCTCACAGTTTGTGAGTCCGAGCCCTGGGTTGGCCCCTGTGCTGACAGCTCAGAGCCTGTAGCCTACTTTGGATTCTGAGTCTCCCCTCCCCAGCTCATGCTCTGTGTCTCTCTCTTTCTCTTAAAAAAGAACATTAAAAAAAATTAAAAAGGAAAAATTTAAGAGCACTTTCTGTTTTTATATACCAAAGTTGGAAACACATGCATGAAAAATGACAATTTAAGTCATATGACCACCACATTAGTTCTCATTTTTTGACAACTTCTTAGTAAAGCAATTTAAAGAAATGAGTAGCCACCGATATGTATGGACCAGAAAGGAATTTAGAAATAATACAGCAATTGAGCTGTTGGATTTATTTGAGAATAAAGAAAGGACTATCTTATAAAATATGCATATATCATTCATATGTGTATATGCATACATATCTCACGTGTGTGTGTGTGTGTATGTATATATATATATTTGTTCTCTGTAAGATCGCACAATTTCTGGTCATTCAGTGATGTTCTTGGGAAAATGTTACCAAGTCAGACCTCTGTTCTCTGTTCAGGAAATGAGATCAGCAGTGCTTTTATGAAGCACTCATGGAATCATCAGTCTTTGGTGTTAATTTGGTTATATTAGTGTTGTGCAACACTAATAATGTGGGTTTTGACTGTATTAGTCACAGACACAATTCTAACGATATTAATGAGAAACCACTTCTGTTTTGTATCAAGAGAGTAAAGGATAGATAATTGTGCTAAGTCCGCCCTCATTCAGTCTCCTGCCCACTCCCCTAGAGCCATTATCCTTCCCATGTCCTACCTAAAACTGAAGGCAGCCCTTCTTGGCTGTATTACTTTTCTAACATTTCTTATCCTTTTAGGAGAAAAGTCTTAGGAAAGAATAAAAAAGGGTACAGTTAAAAATATGTGGTTTCCTCTCTAATGTTACCACTGTGCTTAATATTGTTGAAGGAAGGACTCAACCTTTCTTAATGTTACAGCAGACTTCCTATACGAGAACACTTCATGTATGAGGCATCTTAACATAGAGCCCTTTTGTCTTTATTTCAGTAAAATGTTCTTTTAAAAGTACTTAAAATCTGAATAAAACCTGAAAAATTTTTCCCAGAAGATCATCTCTCTTACAAGAAGGGAACTGATCCATTTCATAAGAATTTGGTAGGCATCTGGTATAGGCTAGCCATCTCTTAACTGGACATACAGCAGAACACAAGAAGAGCAAAGTTTGTGCCCCCAAGGAAGTTACCTTCTAGTAACACTTAATGGATAAAAGCTTGTATTTATAAAACCAGAGCTACTCTTCTTTTTTTAAGCTTATTTATTTATTTTGAGAGAGGAATACTGAGAATCCCAAACAGCAATTGGCAGCTCCGAGCCTGACGTGGGGCTCAAATCCATGAATCGTGAAATCATGACCCGGGCAAAAATCAAAAGTCAGATGCTTAATTGACTGAGCCGCCCAGGCTCTGCCACCAGAGCTACTCTTAAAACCACTTCAGTCAGTAACTTTATAGTGCTCATAACATCTGACACTGAATGCATATTAGTGCTTGTTTGGTTATATATTAACTCATCAAATTGGAAGGCTAGTGAGAAATACATTTTTGGCTAAAATATCTGAGCTTCAAAGTGACCAAACAAAAGCACTGGTTTTGATCAAATACAGCACAGAATTAGTATTGACTATTGTTATGAGTCTGCCTCTTAGTATAAAGGATATAATAATTATAACTCTTCTCAAAAATAGCTTTACAAGTTTTGTTTTCCAAAATGTTTAATGACATTAATTACCAATGGTTTCTTGATAGAGTACCACGTTTTCTGGTAGTTGCTGTTGTTGTTTTGTTTCATTTTTTAAAACTATTCCTAAAAGATTTGCATCTACTCCCTCCCCCCTCCCAGCTTGCTTCTTTCTATTTTCCCCTGACAAGTAGTGGGGATGTTATGGATTTAGGAGTTAACCCCCAAGAAAATGCTTTAGGTGATGACATCCTTGTGTGCTGCCCAATTCTGTAGTCTCTCTTTTGGGCACAACTTGGCAATGTGCAAAGATAGAGAGGAAAGAGGAGGGTGTTTCTGCACTGGCAATTTATCATTGGTAAGCCCTTTTCTTGCAAGAAACATCATGCATATTTAGGGCAAATTATACATCATGACCAGGAATTGGAAACCCAGTGCCTGGTGAGTTGGGACTCTTCTGTGAGACAAGCCAAACAACGCTAGTTAGAGTCATGGACTCTTCATACAGGTTGTCACATTCAATGAAATGAAACAGTGCCTGACAAAAGTAGTCAAGTAGTGTTTTTGAAATGTGAGCTATAAATTGCCAAGTTCATTTCTTTTCATAGCTTTTAAGGGAGCATAGAAATACCGTATATAAAAAATAATTAACAGTAGTCCAAGAGAATGACATATAATACATGAAGCGCCCTGTAGATTATTTTAACCATTTAATTAGGAGGAAAGACACCACTATTTCTCAGATGATTTTTTTTAAGTCACTATTACTATAACTTATTATATTAAAGGCTCTCAAAATGAGGGAATTAGTCACGGAATAACATTTTCTACAATTAATGACATATTTAATTTTCTTATTTAGTCATATTGCTATCTTTACTCCTAATCAAAATATAATTTAGAAAATGTATTATTTCATCTAGAAATTAACAGCTGGCTTGTAAGAAACACTTATGTCAGGTTAATTACTGCCTTTTAATTTTTTATAATATACTGTGACAGAAAATTAATGATGTTCGCAGTATTTAGCATAGTTCATAACCCGTATTTTAATGAAAATATACTGTCATTAATGATACACATTCTACAGATTTAGTATATACCAATTGCTGGTCATTTCATGTTTCTTCTGTGCAATTCTATAAAATGAAGCCATATTTATTCTGTTTACTAATTTAGGCTTCATGGGGTAAAATTTGCATGCATTATATTCATGTGTATATAGGATTATATGAATTTAATCAACCCAAGGCACGGCAAGTGGTATTTGACTGACAGTTTCCTCAAGATTCCAATCTGGTCAAGAATTCATTTTCCTTTCATCTTATCACAGATATATGAGCATCTTAAATTAGACTGAACATTTTAGCATTTTAAGTAGTATCCATTTCCTTCATGCTCACTCTGTCAAAATGGAGATAAATACTTGCTAGTGTCCACAGAGAGAGGCTTCCATAGCATGCACTGATATTAAATGCATGATATCTCCGGTTCTAGTTTCTTAAATGTAAATTCCTTACATAGCTTATGTTAAAATCCCTTTTCCTGTAGTAAAAAGCAGAGTCCCTTACATTATAGTACATCCACTGTAAAATTCCAGATTCTTAAGTAGAGCCGCCTGTTTCTTTCTCCAAATCAAGGACTTACAGTAATAGGAAAGACATACTACAAGTGAATACAGAAAACAGTCGTTTTTAGAACCAGAGACCTACAAAAATTAGTATGTCTTAATCATTTTACTTTAGAAGTTACTTTGGAAATAAGGAATTGCTACAGAATACTTGCAGAAATATTGAAAACTCTATGTTATGGATAGTCAGGATATTTACATTAATAATAAATGTGAAATGTTTATTTTCATAAACTAGCCAATATCTACAGAGCTATGATAATGAGTAGAATGTGTCCAGTGGTTTCAAGATAGTTCCAAGTGAGTTTAGAAGGCATGAATTGTTACAAAATAGTATAGTTTTTTGTTTGTTTTAGTTTTAAAAACCTTAAATGATACCCGGTTTGAGAGACTTCAGTCACAATACCATTTCATTTATAATTCACTTCTAAGTGTCTGTATTCTATAGATTGACTGACAATGGCAGGTGTTTCCGAGAACATATTGAAGATGGAAAATAGCAGAAATAAGTTTCCCTAAAAGGAGCCAAGTAGAAAAATTCATTTCTGAGTGAGAAAAGGCAACACACTTCGAAATCTCTTTTTGGCACATGCCTCACATTGAAAAAGAAGCATAGGAAAAAAACAGAGGAGCTAGAAAGAGCAGTAGTGTGGTTCCCTCTCATTAGCCAGAAAGCAGAAACGGAACAAAGGTCATCGTAAATTACATTGAACTATCTGAACTATGAAAACCTTTGGGAGGTGAATTTCCCTCTAATTTAATAGGAACAGAGTAGATGTAAATGAATATCATAAGCAACGTTTGTACAGAGCAGCAGAATACGATTTTTTTTCAAAAGTTACAAATGTTTTAGCATTTTTCAGTTAAATCGTAATTCTTGAAAATACTTTCAAAACCAAAACGAGTAAAGCTTCCTTAGAATTATACCCCCTAAAAGTAGTTGTCAATTTGGTGTGAATCCTTTCAGATTTTTTAATTTATACACACATACCCACACACGTGTGTAATATGTCTTAATACACATGAACCTACTTTATTTCATTAAATGGATGTACCATAACTCATTAAAGCAATTCCTTTCTAAGTATATTCTTATTATGATGATATAAGCAATAATGCAATACACATATGGCTAGTGAAATTAACATTTTGACACAGTTTCTACTAAGCCCCAGTGATCAGTAGGGACTAGGTTCAATGGACTTTATACAAGGTGCCAGGCACTTTTTCACATCCTGGTTCACGTAATCACGACAACCCTTGGATGTCCAAGTCATGAGCATCATTTTACAGGACATGGCAATATGTTTCAGAGAGTATAAAAGGTTTATTGAAAGACACATACCTGGTAAATGGCAAAGTTAATATTCAAAACCAGTTAGGTTTGAACTAGTTCTTGTTCCTGCCATGCCTATAAACTGAAAGAGTTACTTCAAGTGCCTACATTATTTAATCATGTCTTTTTAGCCAAATGACTTGACTCTCAAATTATTTTCCTTAACTACCACCCCTGATTTTATTTTTAAGGAATTACTGAACAAAAAGTGTGCCATTCTGTTTTTCTCATAACATCCATAATGGGAAAGCTGGCTTCTCAAACCAAAATGGAGGATCCATCACACTGTCACCAAAGTACCAACTTACAAATGGTTTCATGATGAAGGAGGAGTTTCTACATTAAAAATGTTTCAACTCTAAAGCAATATCATCTATGGACATCAAAAGATAAAGTTCTACCTCCGATACATTTTTATCTCATTTTGGAGATGGTTAGTTTGAATGGGAAATGAGGTCATCCTTTATGTAAATATGCAATGTATCCCTTCAGAATAATATTTAAGTCTAGACTCTCAGTATATGGATTAACTCTTTGCCCTAGGGCAGTATAACCTTCCTCCTTTTTCCTTCATAATAATGCCTCACACAACTTTTTACAAAACAAAGATTTTTTTTTTTCTTTTGGATAGAAGTTCTCATCTGTTCATTATCTATCTTTCATTCTATTGAAGAACGAGGAGCTTCATTCACTTGCTTGTTAATCAAGAACTTCTTAAACAATTATTATTTACTGGATTTTTACTGAAGTCTAGCGATACAAAAATAAATTAGAAATAAAAAGAGCTGCCAATGTTATAGAATTATGTAAGAAAGCCATTGATACAAATATAAGGTAAAATGAAAGCCCAGTGATAATTCTGGGCCCTAATACACAACACATTGAAGTTTTCAGGACAACAATAATGCGAGATTTAATAATATATAAATTATAAAGTAATTAGGATTCTCCAAGGCCGCAGGGGGAGGGGTGGATTCCTAGCTTAAGCTGTATCATTTACCATGTGATGTCAGTTTATACTATATGAACAAATAAAATTTCTGGTCAACATTAAAATAAGGCTCTCTTTATGTTAGCACAGTGAACAAGTTAGTCAACCTGCTCTTCAGCATCATGTTAAAGCCAGATAAATGGCCAGATTTTTTGTTCACATGAGTGGACGTTTTGCCCTCGTCTAGGCAATACCAGCTCCTAGTGATTTGGCTACAAGAACACTTGCTGGAGTTTCTGTGTCACTCGGAATGTCTCTAGCCTGTGCACTTGTGCCTGTTCTCATGACCACACTCAGCAAGCACCAGCTTTCGAAGGAGACTCCACTAATTAGCTTAGTTGATAGAGCATCTGGTAACTGGTTGGTGGGATAAACAAAAAAGACTCCTGAAGTGAAGGATGGAAAAATAAATTCTCCAGGCCATGAAGACCAAAATGAAATTACGAACCTACAACCCAAAGCCATGAGCAGCTTGATCATTTACATTAGCCGTGTCTTTAACATTGCTTGGCAGTAAATCCTGGGCCAAAATGTAGATAATTGGAATTACACAATGCTCAGCACTTTAATTTGGCATCAGTTTCATAATATAATAAAACTTATCATTTGTACGCCTGTCTGCTTTTTGGGGGGAAAAAAAACCCGAGAACAATTTGATCTGTCCTGCTACAGCAGACACTGATGCAGGTGGTTTAAAAACAAAGCATTTAATCAGGCAGGGTTTTACTTAAACTACTTGATGATTCATCATCCAGCCTCTGCTCATTGTCAATTGTGCCTCTCTGAGCTATTATTTATAGAATATTTAAAGAGCCTGGACTACATGTGCCTCTGTCTTGGGTTCTATTGTACTATAAATTACAGCTCCAATTTGTTTCAAATTCGGCATGGACTGTCAGGATGCCATGACTCATACTTTGTTCAGATGAATACTGTATAGTAGTTATACTGAAAAGCACTGTTGTCACTATTAATTTATTGGTAACTCTGAAATATTTCTAGACTACAGTTTTGTCAAGTTTTGGCCCCATAAAATCATTCTACATTTCCTTGGGTCCTTTTTTTTTTTTTTTTAAGAAGGCAAAATTCAATCAATGGCTTAAGGAACACTGTGTAGATTCTGGTTTCCCATCATGGCCATTGCTGTACGAGATTGCTCAGGGTGACACAACCCTTCTCCATGAGAAAAGACCAACATTTGTGGTATTCCCTAAGTAGAGACTACATAGATTTGTTACATCACATTATAGATCCTGAGCTATTTTTTTTTTCATAATATAACAAAAACAAAGGAAATTAGAACAAAAGGAAAGGAAAGGTTAATCTTAAATGACAAACCATGAGGACAGGATTTTTTACTTGACATGCTTAGCACTAACTGCAATTAAATTGCTAATTAATTTAATTCCCCCTATAAGATCCCTGAAAGAACAGTCTTGTCCTCACCCCCTGTACCCTCAGCCTTTAACTACAGTGAAGGGGCACAAATAATACATGTCAGGAATCACACGAATGAATGGTTCTAAAAGATAGGTTATGGGCCTATATCATTGGGAGGCTGAATAAAGTTAAAAAGAAAAAAGTCAATTATGAAAATGGGGCTGAACACTATAGAGAAGAGCTGAAAAAGATACATATGTATTTTATATAGACAGATATAGGTAGATATAAAATCAGCCTCAGATTCTACCTCCGTCTTAGTCCATTGGGCTACTACAACGAATTACTGAATGGACAGCCTTCTTGCTGTGTCCTACGTGGTGGATAGGGCCAGAGTGCTCTCTGGGGTCTCTTTTATAAGGGCACTAAGTCAATTCATGAAGGATCCACCCCCATGACCTACTTACCTATTCAAAGGCTCTACATCCTACTATCACATTAATGGCTAAGAATTCAAAATAGGAATTTTGGGGAAACGTTGATTCTATAGAGCAACCTCAGAATGAACATCTTCTCAAAGCACAGATTGCTCCTGTGCTGTTATTACACCCAGTAGATTTATTTGTTTTGACTCTAGAGGTACTTAGATGGCATTCGTTTGTCTTTTCATTTCCAGCACAGAATATGGCACATTAATAAATACTCGTAGCATTTATGGAGGGACTGAACCAGTACGTACACAATATCATCATCATTGAATTCTAAAGTCTTGCCCTGTTTAAAGAGAGTTGAGGTGTTGTGTTGAGAGATTATACAAACTGCATAATCCACCAGAACCAATGCCTGAAAGAATTTAGGCATCCAGCAAACACAAATTTCAATGAAATTTGAAAATTCATACCACAGTATGAAGTTAAGAAAACACAAATATGCTTTGCCAGAGTGAAAAGGTTTTTGAAAGTTTTCATTGAAAACATCAAGAAGAAAAGAAGTTAGGGTATGGAGAGGGAGAGTAGGAAGTAGAGATATACAGGAGGGACCAGAAGACAGGGTATCAGATTTTTCATTAGGTCTAGCCTACTTTGCTTTGGGCTCCTAGCCAGGGCTGATTATCAAAGCTATTCAAATTCAAAAACAATCCTTGGTGATGTTGTAAAGTCCACTAATATTTTAGTTACATTTTAGGGTCTGCGATCTGCAGGACAATTATTCAGATTTACATGACAAAGACATTTAATAGAATTCTTGGACTGCGTACAGAATCAGAGAAATGTTTTCTCTAGCTACTTCATTTGTAGCCTTAGAGAAATAAATGCATTAATCTGCAATTAGATCATGCCATCTTTCAGGATGTTTAGCTAAGGTGAAACGTGTAATTAGACATTTTAAATTGCATGTCACCTCCACCCACAGGGTTGACACATGTTGTTTTCTCTTTGGTTCAGTTCTGTGTAAGGATTCACTCAGTATATCCAGAAGTCACCTTGACCATGAAAATAGGCTGTAGCAAATTACAGTTTCAGAATTCGATCAAACATTATCTTCCATTATTTGTGTACTCCAACATAAATGAGCATTCATTTGATAAGTTTTTCACTTATTAACAAATTTTACATTTGAAGCCATAATTAAATTATCAAAGTAATTAAAAGATAATGACAGCATTAATGAGAGCATTAAAAATGCTCTTCTAGGTGCCCTGTATACCTTTCATTATGGCAGGAACATACCTGGAAAAGATATATAGACATATCCATAGAGATAAATATAGAGAGAGAGAATATATGTAAATATCTTCTTAATATTGAACCCAATTCAGTTTCATCGGTTTGCTATGCACATGACAATCAAACTAGAACATTTTAAAATAATGGCATGTTTGTTACTATGAGTAGCAAATAGGTTTCACGTAGGATTTTTTAAATATTAGCATGTAAAGGACAAAAGAAAGATGTAACTCATCTATGTGGGTATAAAAATGAATGCTAAATGTTAAAAACCTATTTATGAACATGTGCTTAAACTAATGCAGCACTGCCTGCATTGTACTTCTGTACTCTTTTTTTGCAGTGTTAATCAGGAATTTAAATTCTATTTTGGGGCATGGTATCCTGAGTACTATGTGAAAAGGCAGTGGTGATGGAATTTTTATTTTAGTGTTAACATCAGTTTTCAAGGGAGCTAATTAAAATCTTTATCTGAGCCTTGAATATGGGAAAACTGTGTGTAGGCATGTGCTGAGTTCATATGCCTTTGAGATTTTCTTTTCAATTTTATAATTTTCCATTTCTAGTTTTTTCATCCTTTCTCCTATAAAAGCAGTATTTTTTGATATCATCAAATGCTGTTTCAATTTAAAGTGACATTTAAACAGAGTTTCTGAGATACTTTGAAATACCTTAAAGGGGAAAATATAATTATTCAAGGGTCTAACAATTTACAAGTCCCATTTAGTCTCACCCAGATGCTATACAGTATGTTATATTGAGATGGTGTTTAGCTCATCAGTAGGATCAAAATCCAGAAGACGAGAAAAAATGTTACTTGGTTAATTTTCAAACACACCATTCAGGGTTTGTCAGTATTTTGAGTGGGATCATAATGGTTGGACCTCAAGGAGCATTACATGCTTGTTTGTCATGAAGAAGTTTAGTTGGTATCATGGTAGCCTTAGTGTCACTGAATTGCACCTTTATAATGACCAGGAAGAATACAATCTTTCTTGTCCTTTACCTAACAGTTTTAGGGGACTATGAATTCTATTTTCTGCCAAGGTATTGCATATACACACATATGTATTACATCTACACACACACACACACACATATAATATGTAAGTAGATAGGGAGTGCATGTGTACATATGAGAGAAACACTCAAATATAGTGTCTCTTTGCTCTATGGTTATCAACTGCTTTTTTTGTGTATTTTGAAATTTTAAGGTCTAATTCATAGTTTCAGATTAATACTTTCCTTTGGCTGAAATGTGGGGTAAATGTAGAATGGGGTAGTATAAGAGGCCAGGACATGTGGGTAAACATAGAAACTTCTACACTAGGAACAATTATGACCAAATGAAGTTGCTTTGCTCTATGTTCAATTTAGGTCTTATTTTTCTGAATGAAAACACAGAGTATATTTGGGAGGGAGTACCTTAGTAACAATGGAGTACTAACATTGATGAAGTGGCTAGTAGTGTGTATTTAATAAAAATTTCCACACAAGTGAAATAACATTCTGAGAAATATTTGGAGCAGTTCAACATACTGTATTAATATAAAGTATACAGTCAAAGAGACTGGAGGCACACTGACCGAGTTTGAATCCTGGCTCCTCTACTTGTAATTTCTATGATGGGCAATTAATCCAACCTCTCTGAGCCTCCATTTTCTTATCGGTAAAACTGGGATAATAATAGAATCTACCTCATCAAATTGCCTTGAGGATTAACTGAGCTAATGTCCCTCTCCCTCCCTTTGCTAGAAGGGAAACTCCAGGAGACTTGGATGTTTTTAAAGGACATATCTCAAATATCTGACACAATGGTGGCAATCATTTTCAATTTAAAATACGCATCAAAAGTAAAGTTTATTATTAAAATGAATGACTGGTGATGACATTTGCCCATAGATTCTATATTTTAAGAGCAGTTTGTTGTAAGATTATGATGTTTATTGAGACGTGACCTTGTAGAGTCGGTAGATTAATTAGTAAAGAATAATTATGGTACTCTGAGAATATACAGATTATCATCTTAATCAAATTTTCCTATTATGATGGGTTCCCTTTAGATTTTCATGGAGAAAATAATGATTCTATAAGATGGAGGTGGAACGTTATCTCAGCATCACAGTTTACTAAGAAAGTTGGAGGCTTTTTTGGTTCTCTTTTTTAATGACAGATACCTTCAAAGATTTTGTTGTTCAGGATCATAAAGGCCATGAGAGTCAAAAGCTAATCAATTTCTTGAATACTTTTTTTTTTGCTAAATACTAATAACGGTTAAATAAGCTAGATAAACAACATTAGAAGCCATTGCACTAGTGCTAAGAGTAAGTCTGTTTTGTACTTTGTAATCAATTATGTTTCCTTAATCAAACTCCGCCTTTGCTCTGCTGAGTGTCATCTGCCTACTGTATGTAGCCCAGCAGCACATCTCTCTGCAGAGCTGCACCCACATAACAAGCACAGTGCCTGGCTCCTGTCAAGTGGTGGTTGAATGGTATTGAATGAAATGTGTCATTCCATTTTATTTCTGTTTTATGGTGATTAATTTTAAGGACTAATAATATTGATATTAAGGCTCTTGCAGGGAAGGTACAGTTGTGGGAAACCCAGGAGTTGAGATGAGGTTGAAGAGTGACATGGTCCGAGAGGACAGTCATCACCTGGACGTATGATCTATGGAAACTGGCAGCTGTTATAGAGCTGCATGCATTATCCACATGGGCTGACACATGTTAAATACGATTTCAGTATCACTGATCAGGGCTTTGCCTTACTAAAACACTGCTGACCTACTACTTCGTTAATAATTAAAATAGAAAACCAAACGTATAAGTAGAACAAGTGGTGAAAAACCCCTCACCTTTTGTAGCAGGCTCTGTATAAGATAATTTTCTATTGAAATACTACTATATTTCACTGATAAGCAAAAATCTTCTGCTGATGACTTGGTGGTATTCAGATATAAGAATCCTGGAATTATTTTGGAATTCATTCTGCGTATCAATTCTTAACGCTTCATAATTGTGTTCCTTCTCTTATCTGTAGGGACTGCTTCTATTCTCAGCATTTTTGATGGTTTTCTGCTTAAATGTGTTAACAGGCCTCCTTTCTTTGGAACACTTGCTTAACTGGTTTTTAAAAACTCATGAAAACCCATCTGGACCCCAGAGCCTTTCCTGACTAAAAAGAGAAAAATCAAGTAGGAATCCCAGATCAGTGATTTTCAATGAAAATGTCCAACGGAGTGACCATGAACTCTACCCTCAGGTCATTGTATCAGAGGACCAGGGACATAATGTCACTGAAAACTGCCGAAGGTTAGATATGCTCAGTCCTACCAGGTGTCCAGTGATTGAGGGAAACCAATGGACAAACATTCTGCATAGTTTACCTATCACTTGTCAACTTAATGGAGAATATGACAGTAAACCTTGATTATGGGGAAGAATAACAGGTATTTGTGGGGTTTTCTTTTCTATTTAAATGAAAAATTTCCTACTTTCTTATACTACTACTTGCTGAAGCACTGACTATATTTCAAGCATTGAGGTTAATATAAACGTTGTGAGGTTGATTTTATTATTGTATTTTGTTACTATGTAATGATTAAGTCACACAGCCAGTAAGTGGGTAGAGCCAGAATTGGATCCTCATCTTTCTAAATAAAAAGCCTATGTTCTTTGCTTTTCTTGGGAGTCAAAATACACTGAACTGACTCGAATGTACTGCACGTTTTCTTTGACTCAGATGAATTTGCAAGATTGTATGTATGCTCAAAACAAAACAAAGATCTTTGTCTTCTAAGTTATTTTAAAAAATATTCCCCAAATATATAAATACAGAGATCCTGCAAAATATGAAAAAGCAGTAACATTATACTGTATTTAGTTACAAAATCATATAAGACTTTAATTTATTCGACCTGTGTTTTATTTATATTCTAGCATTCAGATAATTTTCAAACATCATAAGAAACAACTTCGACATTTCTTTTCCCTCAATTTCCTCTCTTATCCCCTAAATCCTTACATAGCTTCATTTGAGATCACAGCCTCTTCGAATTCTGTTCAAATTGTAATTTCCAAGGAAAAGAAAAGCCACTTTTGAGTGTACCTTTCATCTTTCCTTGGGAAGAAAGTTACAGTTAGAGATAAAGGTTTATCTCCCTTCTCCAAGTACCCTTCAATAAATGGATTATGCTTCTGAGGCCCAGGTAACTCCAAACCACAACAAAGTCACTGCACACAAGAGCTGTCACTTGGAAACCAAGGAATCAATAGGTACTTCAAATTCTTCTTTAATTTATTTCACAAATCTAAACACAGCAGAAGTTTGTCAGTCATTTCCTTGACATTTGTTCTGTTTCTATATTCTCATGGTACAATTCTTACCTAGTCCCTACCGGGCAAGTTCAGGCACACAGCAAAGATCATTCAGGATAGCATGAATTATTGTTTCTAGTGATTGAGTCTTATTACTCGCAGCTATCATTTAAACAAAAGAAAGAACACTATGCTATATAATCTCATTTTCTGTCATTTGTGCAAGTGTGAAAACATTCAAGATCCATTTATTATCAATTGAGGAAAATATTTTTAGGACCAAAGGGTCCATTGTACATAATATATGTGAAATTATTTTATATTTAAATATTTATCCTTATAATATGCTAATTTTAAACTTTATTCTCTCAGGGTTTTTTTTCAGCAAATTATTCAGTTAATTTATTTTTTTACAAGCTGATAGAAAGCTGTGTGTGTTATCTAATAGAAGCTCCATTTTTTTGGAATTTTTAGGGAATGTTCTGGAAGTATTGAATCAGCCAGAAGAAAGATTTTCTTATTAAACATATATATTATAAATGTATTTATAGTACAATTATATGTAACTGCAAATAAATATTTTTAAATGTTTAGAGTTATTGAAATAGTAATCTTACTTAAGAGTAACTATAACTTGGGGCGCCTGGGTGGCTCAGTCGGTTGAGTGTCCAACTTTGGCTCAGGTCTGGATCTTGAGGTTTGTGAATTCAAGCCCCACATTGGGCTCTGTGCTGAAGGCTGGGAGCCTGCTTCAGATTCTGTGTCTCCCTCTCTCTCTGCCCCTCCCCCTCTCACGCTCTGTCTCTCAAAAATGAATAAACGTTAAAAAAATTTAAAAAAGAGTGACTATAATTAAAAAGCTTCCTTACACAAAAATATCTATTTTGTTGTGTCTCAAATGTCCCTTAATCCTTCTGCACCCATCTGTTATTACAAACATGCCACTTATGAATTGATGCTGCTACCTTAAAATGTAAATGAGGCTATACTCCACTAAAGAGATTATTTTACATGAACACAAACGAGAGAGGTTAAGAGATGCAATAATTCTGTGGATAGTTGTTACAAGAGGCTCCTAAAAAGAAGTAATCAAACATACAGGCTCTATTCTTATTACAGAACAACAGATGTCAAGGCTTTATTTTTTTTATTTTTTTAATTTGAGAGCAAGCAGGGGAGGGGCAGAGAGAGAGGGAGAGAGAATCCCAAGCAGGGGCTCGAACTCACGAACCGTGAGATCATGACCTGAATCAAAATCAAGAGTTGGACATTTAACCGACGGGCCACCCACGTGCCCATGTGTCAGGGCTTCCTCAGAAAGCATGTGCCCCTCACAGAATGCCACTGGGTTCTACCCTGTTTCAGACTAATAGATGGCTGTGTTGCAACCGCATTAAGCTTGGGAGGGACTCGGTGGAGAGGTGAGGTAGCAGCTGAAAATGCTTCCATGTCCTTTGGAAATGTAAGTGCATTTGAATGTTCTATCATGATCAGGGAGCCACATGAAGTGGTTCCGTTTCTGAGGAATATAGTTCTAAAAAGTGTGAGCTACAAGACTCAACAAACACTACTGGTGATTTCGAGAAACCATAGGAAGCCATAGAAACCATAAAGTCTTATGTTTATTTTATAGTCTAATAGTCAAAACGTTAGTAAAGGAACATTAAAAAAAATGGCACCTTAACTGCTTGTATGCTGTGTCGGGAGTTTTGCTGGTCAAAAAAGAAAATAAAAGAAGGCGGCAAAAGAAATCTTAACTATTTTGGGTTTTAACCTTGTTCTAATTCAATCTTTTAGATTTATTTCTAACCTTTAGCCTTTCCAGATTT
Organism: Lynx rufus; assembly: GCF_022079265.1. NCBI lineage: Eukaryota > Metazoa > Chordata > Mammalia > Carnivora > Felidae > Lynx > Lynx rufus. The sequence goes on from NW_025814889.1 coordinate 102,340,748, forward strand.
CCTCTTAATAAGTACTTTAAGTACTGGCATAAATTTTAGGGAATTTAAAAAATATTTTCTGCTATAAATCACATATATACAACGATCTGGCACTACAGTGATCTGCAAAGCTAATGCTTGTTCCCTTAATGGATAAATGTGTTCAATAGTTTGGAGAATAAAAACACCTTTCTGAATCATTTTTTTGTCACCTAGTTCTTTATCTTAAAAAAGCAGTGAGATCATTTAACAGTTAATGAAACCATTTGGTGAGCTAGGTGTAACGAACAGATGTATTAACATGCTCCCTGCCTCTGGGACATCTCACTCTACTGGAAAAGACCAGCAAATAAAGATGCCAGTGCGGAACAGTGGCATGAGTATCACATTAGGAGAGGGTCATGGGATGCTCTGAAGTATATAGAAGTGACTCTCACTTAGATCAGTAAGGTTAGGGATGGTTTCGGTGAGATGTGGAATGAGGCACACTTCTGAAGAATTTCAAATGAGGAAAAGTAGGCTAGATAAAATTTTTAAAGAATAACCTGCTATGTCTTTCCCTGTAGAACTAAATTTATTAGTTTATACTTGATTTGCAAAAATTTCTGTTAGCCCAGTGGTCTGTGTCTGTGTCCACATACTGGCTAAGGAACAGGTAGTGGAGGCAGAAAGTGGTACAAACCAATGGAATTCTAATTTTTGTAGCCCCATATAAATTTGTCATCTACTAATTATCTGAAGTTCTCTTCCAAGATTCTTCTGTTTTCATTCTACCTCTCTGGAGTTCTGCGTTTCTATACTCGAAATGCCCATTGTGTGGAATTTCAGCATTTGCTGTTGTCTCAAGGTGGCTATTTCAAGCTCTAAACAATTGTCAGTCCCTTAAATTCTAGTGATTCAAGATTGCTGCGATCAAGTTCATGTTGACCCAGTCGACTGCCTTTGTGTCTTTAAAGATGTTGATTGTATCCCCTTTGTTTTCCTAAGTGGAGATGTTAATTTTACAACCATGTGTCCCAAAGTAGTCTGCTCTCTGGATCACAGGCAGTATGTCATGTAAGAAAAATGAGAAGGTAGGCGAAGGCTGCATTACTTTAATGAGCACTTCTTAATGTATCACTAATGGTAACTTGAAAACTATTTTGGCAGAAGGACACCTAGCACCAGATAAAACAGTCATTTTTCCAGAAGATGTAAGTTCTATAATTGAACGAGAATAATAGTGACGCAATGAATGCATCTTTTCTGCTTGGCATGCCATATTTAGTAAATTATCACATCCCCTCAACGAAGTCCCTGATGCCATACTTGAGTAACTTCATAGTAAAACCTTTTGACTCTTACATTCCTCAGAACCAGAGACGAAATGTAATATTGTTACATTCCTAGAGTTTTGTTAGAGGAAATTATTGACATTTTTAAAAAGTTTATTGAGATCAAAGTATCAGATTGTGGTTTTTTTGTTGTTTTATAGGATTTCTCTCCCTTTGCGGGAGGGAATTTTGAGATTTATTAATTTGGTTTTGCTTACTTCATACTTTTGGACTGTGCTGATATGGATTGTCCATGCAAAAATTTGAGTCACATAATTTAGGCAGTCTCAAGGAGGTTAGTTATATACTAGATCATGCATACATAGGAATCAGAGAATTTTTACAAAGATTAAATAACAATACAAGGTAAAGTGTTGAGAACACTGCTTGGCACACAGTAATGACTCAAGAGCATTCTTTTTTGTTATTATAATTAGTATCATAATCACTCCAGAAGTGAATTACGTTTACTTTCCTCCATGCAAGCCTATCCTGTGTAGCCTATAAATGATTGATAAAAATTGAGCCTCACTACCAGAAAACTAGCTTAAAGTTTAAGACCTAACTACTACATCGAGCCAATAGGTCAGCTTTGCAAAGAGATTAGAAAAATGTAATGAATGGATATATGTGAGTGGCGGTGGGGGGGGGGGGAAGGGGAGAAGCTGGCCTATGTATATTCTCAGTCCTAATCTATATAGGATATTCTAAAGGCAAGCTGTCCTTAAAACTTTAAAAAATAATAACTGGCTTATAAGAACAGTGGATATGGTTCGTTTGGAAGTAAGCAATGTATAACTTCTCTATTGTGTTTTTTTTTTTTCTGAAATCTGTTCACCATGCCATAGCAGTGTTTTGAAAATTCTACTCTGATCAAGTTACTCCCCCCCTTCAAAGTTTTTTGATCCTTTTATAAAGTACAAGAAAAAAGTCTAAAATCATTGCTATGACATACGTATTCTCATTACCTTTCCAACTTTATGGCTCCCCTCTCTCCCTTTGCTCTCTGTGGTTCAACTACCTTGGTTATAAGCGCAGTCACTTCAGGACCTTTGCACATGCTGAACCATCACCCTGGAAGACTTTCCCTTCCAAACCTTGCCTAATTTTTAATTATAATTTAGATCCCAACGTATAGTAAGTGCCCATAAATATATGTAGTATGAATGAAAAAAATGAATCACTAATTAAATGTATATTTTCTCAGAAGCTCTGTGCTAAAGGATAATTTGAACTGTTTTCATTAGTTTCCTCTCTATATGAATTGGTTTTGCATTAAAATAAAGTACAAACTCAATTTCTTTTTAATTCAAATTCATGTATATGAATTTTTAAAAATTCTTACCAGGTTAATAGAGAGGAAAAACAGGTCCTTTGTCTGCTACTATGTTCTTTTTTAGGTTTAGAGTTAATTTACAATAAAAGGATAGGAAGTTCATATATCCTCTCTAAAATTTCTGGGAGATTTTGAGATAAGGTTCAAAACTTAGCTATCCAAAAACGAACGGCGTGCACTTATCAAATCTATATGAATGTTCACAACAGTAAGCATGCTGTACTGTGCCATGAAGATGATGTTGTGAAACTATGGTCATACCTATATGTATGCTTTACAATATTAATCTTCTGCAATTGCCTGAGTCCCCTCTCACAACAGCTTAAGTTGCTTACAATGAGGAGCTGTGAGAAAAAAAGAATTCCTTTGGAAAAAAAATGTTTGGGCCCCAAAGCTGATGAGTTTTCTTCTGTTCTTAAGGTGGAAGAAAGAAAGATGTAGCCACTGGACTTTATATGTAACAGGGTCGTTGTTACCAAATGAACATGAAGAATTTAGAATTCTATACACTTCTGACATAACGATGAGATTTTATTATTAATTACTAGTAATGCCCATAAATTCTGATATTCCATGGAGGGGAATTCTTTCACCTGCACTAGATAAAAGGGAAATGAGACCCAATCTTAAATGACAAATTTTTCCTAATCTTGTATCTAAATTTTAAAATATTGTTCGTAATTTCTAATCCTTCAAGAATTTACTATTCACTTTTACCTGCTTGTATATTTTAGCTACCCACCATCTTGAAAAAAGCATATTGCCTGACTTACTTCTTAGAAACTAGGAATTAAACACTGGGATTTTTTTAAGTCGGCAAGAGATGTCTTATTTTTAGTTCCTGAAAATGCTAGTTGATCTAAATGCTACATGTCCCACACTACTAATGTCCTCTGAGTAACAATTAGCAGCACACACAGAAAAGTATTGCTCTGCCTATTCTCTGTGTCATGATATACCAGTACATTCTCTTCCATTCCCCATTCGGTGTCCTCTCTCATTCTGCCTCTGAAATAACTCTCCAAGAGATATACTTTGAATCTCTAACTTATTGACACACACTCTACTTCCAGAAGTTTCTCCTCCTTTGTCCTCCAACACAGTCATCTTCCTTTGATTAAACGTTAGTGTTCCTTAAGGATACTCGGCCATTTTCTCTTCTTTCTCTTTGTAGATCCTTTGGAGATTTCAGCTATCCTCTCTGATTCTGTTGTTTTCACTTATATATGAACAATCTCAAATCTCTACCCTTAGCTCCCCAATCTGTTCTTTGTTCCTTAGTTTTGCAGATTAGGGAGAATAGTTGAGAGCATGGGCTTTGTAGTCAAAATGCTTGGGTGCAAATGTCAGCTTTATTTATTGGTTGTGTGACCTTGAAGTAGTTATTTAATATGTTTGTGCCTCATTTTCTTGTCAGAAAAGATGGCACCTACTCCATAGTTTGATTATACGAGCTAAATGAACTACATATGTAAAATCCTTGGAACAGATTCTGGCACATGGTAAGTGTTGTGTTACTTTTGCGGTCATTGTTCTTATTACTGATTGATCAGTACTCTGAGCACAGGGGAATATAATAGTGAGCAAACCGGACATGACCACTACTTTCCTAGAGCATATAGTCTATAATCCTCTATTCCTGCCTCCTACTAGATATTTGTGCTTGGCTAACCTGCTGGTATTTCAAATAGAGGCTACTTAAGTTGAAATCGAGTACATTTCCCCCTCAAATCTATATCTAGTACTAATGCTACTTAACATCTAAAATGATTATCACAGGTGGGAAATGGGATCAGCCACTAACCAGTGATCACATATAGTAAGGGCTCTAGTATCAGCTCTAGGTCTTAACCACATTATACTCTATTGTTTAAGACACCATGTTGCCTGGAATCTAGTAGACCATCAAAAAATATTCTTGGAAAAAATGAATATAATGAATGCTTTATTAAGTCAGAGGTCATATTTTTTTACTTTGTCTGTTTACTGTTCTGTTGAAAGACAAGATACTGAAAAGGAACCAGCATGTGCTGAGCACTAAACATTTATATATCTTAATTATTTGGCATATTTATCTATTCTATTCCTATAACTCTAAGACTGGTGCCATTATCACTATTTTAAAAATGAGAACTCAAGAGTTTAAATTTGTTCTCAAGACTTCTGAGCTAGTACATGTTAAAGTCACAATTCAACTCTAAGTCTGTCTAATTCTAAGGATCCACAGTCTTTATACTACATCATCTTGCTGATTTATTTTCTGAGAAATCTATAGAGAATAGTTTGCTTTTACAACACATTTTTAGCTTTTACAACATATATGGCAAATCCGTCCATCATATTACTTGTTTCAGATAAGTCAGAATAAAAACGTTGACAAGGTAAGTCACCTACCTATTTATAGAGCCTTAGCTAGAAACCAGAGGTATGATCACAATTCAAGCATATGAGTTAATTCCTTTTTATAGCTTTTGGATATGATACTGGAAAAGGACAATTCCTTCTGTTTTCTTTTTGCACAAATAAAAAACTCAAGAAGGTTAATGTTCTTAAAAGCATTGTCTTATACAGAGGTATTGAGATAAATTTAAGTGAAATAATCATTGATTTTTGTATTTCATGAATACTAAGTCAATATATGCTTCTACTCTCTTTAATTCTTCCAGTATGCTACTGAACAATCATTCTAAAACTTAAATACCAAAGATAATAAATAAAATATTAGCCAATATTGAGCATAGACTATTAGGAACAATGATATGGTGTTATTTTCTTATGTCCCAGTAGAGAATAGCATTTCAGCAAGCCTTGTATAGTGATGACATATTCACTGAATTGTTTTTTCTCACATATCTTATCTCAATATAACAAACATTTATTAAGTGCATACTGTGGGCAAGGTTACACTATGGAGGATATAAAAGGGGCTAAGATACCACTTCTGCCCTTGAGGAATTAATAATCTGATGGCAAAAACAGACGTGAATGCAATCAACTGCAGTATTTGGAAAAATAAAGTCTTTTAATAGCAGTACAAAGTGCTCTGATAAGTGTAGCGAGAGCAAGGCTAGAGGGCAGAGAGATGTGGAGCTTGTACTGAAGTGGCAGGATATTAAAGGGAAGACATCAGTTATGAAGCTAAAGCACATATAAGCAATAACATGATAAGGGCCTGTATTAGCTAGTGGGCTGATAGAATAGAAGGGAAAGAATACCAGGGACGTTTCAGGGGAACAATTCATAACATGTGACACTTAATCAGATGTAGGAGTAGAAATTAGGTGGAATCAAATATAAATTTAAATTTTCTTATCAAATACTGGGTTAGGGAACACAAAATAAGAAAAAGCTGTGGGAAAGTACTCAACATTTCACTTACAGCTAGGGGGTTTCATAATGCCAGGAGGACATTTATAAGTAGATAGCCATCAGGACGAAATTTGGGTCTAGGGTATAGTAAAGAAGCCAATGCTAAATATTTAATACCAGGGATAGTCTGCAAAGCAGCCATATTTGAAAATACTGGAGTATGTGCTAGAATATAGAAGCACTGGAGAGCTGAAGAGAAAACCTTGGAATTAAACATGGATATGCTAAAGGAAGAGTAAGCAGAAACAGACGTAAATAAAACACTGAACTACACACACACACACACACACACACACACAGTGTGTGCACTAATTCAGAATCAAAGCTTTAATATCCTGAAAATGGTCCTCACCAATCTCAATGATGTGGAGAAGTCAAAAATGGAGAACTGATGTTGGATTTGACAGTCATGAGGTTCATGACAAATAGAATGAAAGGGGAAGCCAGATTGCTAAAGATTTAAAAGCTATATGGAAGTAAATGCAGAAAAGTTTACTATTAAAGCATTACAGTGGAGAGGAGAAAGCTGAGCATATGATTAAAAGGATAGTTAAGGTGGAATTAAAATTTTGGTGTAGTATTAAGAACATTAAACTGGTTTGTAAACTGGTAGAAAATAGATAAAGAGTAGGATTTTTAACTCAAGGTCCACAGAAGAGTAGTCTATTTGGGGCTCTTAGACTAAACTGAGGGAATAAGCCATGCAAATATCCAGGGAAAGATTTAGAGAATGGCCCATGTGTCTAGAGAAGACCGAGGACGACAGAATGGTAGATAAGGCCAGGAAGTCCATCGAGACCATAGTAAAGAATTGGAAAAGGAAGCTGTCCCATGAAAATTAAAGGAAACAGGTTGACTTGTTCTAGAAGTTAAATTTGACCAGGACATAACAACTGAGGGAAGCATGGGGAAACGAGGTTGGAGAAGTTGGCAGGGTCTAAGAGATAGTCTTTTAAGCATAAGGAACTAAGAGCCTCAGAGAAAAAGTGAGCCTTGAAGATTTTGAATGGGGAAGTAACATAATTCATCAGTTTTGCATTTTAAGCTTTGCATTTTCACTGGATACTTTATGAAGAATGTGTGGGCAGGGGATCAAGATTGTCTTCAGGGAGAAAACTTCTAAGTTTCCCTCGACTCCATGTCTTTTGCTCTTTAAACTGGTACCTTCTCTGCTGATAATGGTTGTTGTATATTCAAGTATTTAGGAAAATTAATCTGATATTGCTGTGTAGGAATGTATTGTAGGTAGCAGATTATTCCAGAGGTGGTGGTGTAATCCAGTGATGAAGACCTGAGTTGGTTTCAATCTATTAATGGTCAAAAGGGAGAGAAAAAGGCAAGTTGCTACTAGAAACATGAAGAAGAAAGAATTGATAGACTTGTGGCTGGTTACAGAAAGAGGGAAGGGTATTTGTGTTTAACCCATTGTATGTCAACAAATTCTACCTAAGTGAATAAATGAATGAACACGTGACCAAATGAGAAATGGAGGAAACGAGACTGAGGGAGCTGGTTTTAGTTTGGGGCATATTGTGTTGGAAAATAAAGTATAAAACTCTGCCTAAATTAAAATAAATCACCCACATACTATGCCCATCCTGTACTATTTCAACTGTATCATAAAAAATGAGCCAATTTAGGTAGGTACTCCTATCTTTTGGCCATACATTGAGAAATATAGCACAGTGTCATATCATTGAGCATTAGCCTAAAAGCCTGATAGATGGAGTTTAAATCTCAACTCCACCTCTCACTAGTATGACTTTGATCAAGTTATATAATCATTCTATTTCTGAGTTTTCTCATCTGTAAAATGGGAACAATAGTGTTATCTTCCTCGTAGGATAGTAAGGACTTCATAAACAATCCACTAGCCTTCAACCACATGTTAGAAACCTGAGGCTTGAAGATCAAAGACATCACTAGATAAACTTAATTATCCAAGATTCTCAGCCAAGAGATATTATCTCTTTGTACATGACACTGTATTGATTACAAAGCTTTAGACTGAAATAGATATGTTCTACTATAGTTAAGTTTAGGTAATTATTCACATCTTCTTACATTGTATTTCCTAAAGTTCTAAGATGTTTCATAATAAACCTATTTCACTGATTTATATGTATATATTTTAAAAATCATGAAAGTAAAGTAGCTCTTTAGTGTTAGTCTTTCTAAAATTTTATCTGTATTATGAACAAATGGTTCAGTCATTAATTGAGCTTTTAAAAAATCTTTTTATAAAGAATAAATAGAAGATAGATCATTTAAAAATAGGCAATTTACGAACTTTAGAATCAAAGTTTGTGGTTATTATTACATGAACAAGCTATTTCAATAGAGACTTCTTTATTCTATTGCATTATACTTGCTGTGTCTGGGTTTTCTCATATATGGATCCTTCTGACACTGATAATAGGACATAAAAATGGAGGATGTGCTCAATATTTTGTTCAGAATAAACTATTATACTATAGAATGCACTTTAAAAATTCTTAAAATTTAATTTATTGTTAAGATCTTTTTTCATCAAAGTATACAGCCCTTTCCATAAATTTAAAAAACTTTTATTGTGGCTCCACTATAAACTTTTCTAATCTAATTTATTTAGTGCTTACTTACATGAAAAAAAGCTAAAATTTACCAGAAGATAATATATAGCCATTCTACCAACAGTATACCCACCTTCATTACTGTAGTTAATTGTTCATGATTTTGTTGCTTTGTTATGAAAGTTTACATCTTTTGCAATCACTTGCATTGAAATACATTTTCTAAAATATTATGTCTTTAGTTTTGTATTTGGTGCTCCTAACATTGGCATCGATACTGAATTTAGCAAAGAGCAACAGAGTTTTAATTGAATTTTACAAGAACTTAAGCAACATGAAGACAGAGGTTTTATCTGTCTTGCTTGCCCTTTCCACTTCAGACCTACAAAAGTGCCTGCCACAAGCTAGGTGCTCAATAAATATGTCTTGCTATAAAAGAAAAAAGAGAGGTGCTTGGATGACTCTGGATTTCAGCTCATGATCTCACAGTTCATGGGTTTGAGCCCCATGTCAGGCTCTGTACTGGCAGTGTGGATTGGGATTCTCTCTCTCTTTCTCCTTCTATCTGCCCCTCCCCTGCCCCTCGCTCGCTCACTCACTCACTCTCCCAAATAAATAAAATCTTAAAAAAAAAACAAAACAGGAGAGACAGAAGACAAGAGATAGGGAAAAGTTAATGATATTTTTGTCCTCAGGAGACTTAGATGCAACATAAGAATATATGGCAGGTACATAAAAAATATGGAATAAAAATTAGTACAATGATGTACACTTCAATATACCGTAATTATATTTCAGCATTTAAGAATGGGAACCTGTAGGGTGTTGTGTTTTCAAATCTGAATTTGTGTTAACTTCATATTCAAAAGAATAATTTTAGGGGCACCTGGCTCATTTGGTGGCTCATTTGGTTAAGCATCCAACTCTTGGTTTCAGCTCAGGTCATGATCTCGAGGTTCAGGAGTTTGAGCTCTGTACTATATCAGACTCTGTACTGACAGAGTGGAGCATGTTTTAGATTCTCTGTCTCTCTCTCCCAAAATAATAACAATTATTATTATTATTTTATCAATAATGATAGTAACACTAACAATAGCTAACCCAATAGGACTTAGTATGTGCTAATATGTTAATTGAATTATTTATCCAATCCTCTCAGCAATAATATTGGAGAATTATTATATCCTTTTTAAAATGTTTTAAATGTTTATTCATTTATTTTGAGAGAGAAAGAGATAATAGAGTGTGAGCAGGGGAGGGTTAGAGAGAGAGGGAGACAGAGAATCCCAATCAGGCTCTGTGCTGTCAGCACTGAGCCCCACATGGGCCTCCAAATCAATTCAAGGCCAACAGTGAATCATAACCTGAGCTGAAATCAAGAGTTGATGCTCAACCGAGGAAGCCACCCACGTGTCCCAACATCCTTTTTTTTTTTTTTTTTTTAGATGAGGAAATTGAGAAATATGGCTAGGAAGTATTAGAGCTTGGATTTGAATTCAAGCTGTCTGAAGACAGACCTGATGACAACCAAAAATAAGTCTTTGAAAGATCAATTCACTCCTTTACGGTAAATATTACTCAAAAATTTTTATACAAGATTCCATTCAAAAAAAATTTTTTTTAAAGAACAAGAAAGGGAGTGCCTGAATGGCTCCAGTCAGTTGAGTGTCCGACTTTGGCTCAGGTCATGATCTCACAGCTCTTGAGTTCAAGCCCCGTGTCGGGCTCTGTGCTGACAGCTCAGAGCCTGGAGCCTCCTTCGGATTCTGTCTCCTTCTCTCTCTGCCCCTAACCCACTCCCAATCTGTCTCTGTCTTTTTAAACATTAAAAAAAATTTAAAAAAAAGATTCCATTTATTTTTTCTTAAACTGAATTCATAGTAAAGTAGTAATAGTTATTTATAACAATGCAAATGTTATTTCAAACTATTTAAAAGTTTAAATTTATTAAACAGCATAAATGTTAATGATTATGCCTTATTGAAAAATTTATTAAAAGAGTAGCTTTTGAAACAACTAAAGAAAACTTAAGAATATGTCAGTGTTCTTCTGGTTCTACACTTTGTATCTCTAGATTTCCAACCTTGCATACAAATTCTGGCTTGTTCTCTTTCCCCGCTCCACTCATACATATCAGAGAGTCTGCTGGAACTGGAGCAATTGATTGCTGTGCAGAGTACATTTTTAATCTCTCTGTTTATTCAATCCAAGAATTATTGCTAAATTGAGACTGTGACTAAATGCTGTAGAATTAATTACTTTGGCTTTAATCTCCTAAAATGCATTTTGTGTATACACATACAGCCTTATACGTATATGTACCTCTCTCCCTCTCTCTCTCTCTGTCACACACACCTATATTTGTATTTAATAATGCATTTTTAACATATACCTTCCAGGCCATGTGCTTTTTCCTAAATCTATTCTCCCAACTTTACCTTCACTTCAGAGCAGAGTTCACCTATATGGCCACAGTGGTCAACTGTTACCATTTTTGCTCTTATTAGGTATCTGGAAATTAATATACCACTAACAATTGTCAGTGGATCATATGCATGTTGGCTAGTTTTAGCAGATCTTTAGATTCCTTTCTTAACTAAATTTATCTTATAAAGCAGTCCAAACCTCTTGAATAATTTAAAATAAAACTTGAATATATATATATATATTTTTGCAAATATATCTTCATTTGTCGCATAGAGAAACTGAAGGCAATCAGTTGAACAAAAACAGGTTGTTAAAATTCATAGTGTATTCTATGTTGAGACTTCAAGAAAAAAAAAAAAAAAAGATGAAAGTAGAGGGCATTGTTTTGCGGATTAAATCGAACAAGACAGCCAGGGGTTGAAACTCACTTTTTCTGATTGATTCAAAAGAAAAAAATTACATAAAAATTTTTGTGGCTTTCATCTCAGATTGACGAATATGGTACAAGGACTTCTCCCTGCCATTTTTACCAAAAAGCAAACAAACAAATTCTAACAATAGAGCAAATACTTGCTTAAGTCTTGTAAGCTGTTTTAACTCTATATTCCTAGAGAAAAGTCAAGTGCCATGTTGGCTTGACTTGGGTCATGTGTTATAACAAGGAAATATGAAGTCTATGATGAAAAAGGCACTTTTCCCTCCTTGGATTGAGTATCAAGACATGAGTGGCAGCTTCCGCTATGCTACTAATAAGCTTGCCTGGGCAAGTGAATTTCCAGTGCCGAATATTTTTAGGGGGGGAATTACTGACTTCTTGTGAGAATCTGGCATAAATGAACAAGTACATAAATATAGTTTTACCTAGTATTTTAGGGAGTTTGCAGACTTCTTGGGCCTGTAGTCTCCACCAATAGGTAATGAAACCAAGAACCACATAATCCCTAAAGTATGCTTGAATTCTATATTTCAAACACAATTTGCAAACATTTTCACCTAAATTATTGTTTTCACTGGGAAAAAATTTTTTTTCACTTGAACGGTGCCAAGTAAAAGCCTATCTGTGGTACTTCATCCCCTACTTTTGGCCTTTGTCCATTGCAGACAGGATTCTTCTAGCAAATATTCTCTCGGGCATCTTGGCACAAGGGATATTTGAATGTCATTATCTTTTAAATTTTTAGGTTTTGGGTAACTTACTGGTATATTGTCTGTGATTTGTGTATACGTAAGGTCAAAAACCCAAGGTAATGAATGCATCATAAACAAATCTTTTATATTTTCTTTACAAAGGTTTACTGAACCTTTGAACCTACATTGACTATTATAAAGTTAATATTCCATATTAAAGCAAGACTCAAATTAGCCTTTCAAAAATTATACTACAAAAAAAATGAAAATACATAAGTCAAAATTAAAGTCATCATAAGCAAATAACTTTGGCAGGTTTTCTTAGACAACCATATCTTAAGCATGTTCCTCTAGATTATTTAAGATGTTTGGTATATTAAGGCAATTTATATCTAACCCAGTAAAATTTATAGTACATATGTTCAATAGAAGAAAATAACTGCTACATTAAGAAACCTCTCACTCTGCAGAAACAGTCCATTAAAATTCATAACTTGTCTGTCTACAAACTTTTATTAATTTATACCTGTGCCATAAGAATATAATCTTTGGGGCATCTAGGTGTCTCAGTCGTTGAACATCCAACTCTTGATTTCAACTCAGGTCATGATATCACGGCTCGTGAGGTCAAGCCCCAGGTTGGACTCTGCACTGACAGCACAGACCTCCTTGGGATTCCGTCTCTCCACCCCTCCCCTTCACATGCTCCCTGTCTCTCTCTCTCAAAAATACACATTTAAAAAAAAAAATATATATATATATATGTATATAATCTCTTAATATTACAAAATTTAAAGTACATATATTTGGTTTATGGTATAGTGCACTAAGTTCCTCTGCCAAATATAGAGTGTAAGAGAATCTGTATCCATCTCTAAACCAATAATAACCAAAGAATCTATAGTTCTATGAAAATAGATAGTTTGCTGAAAAATGATTGGATCTTAGTCTATAATGACCAAACTACAGTCTAAGAGATGTACATTAGTTAGAACAATGTGTTATGCTTTCATGTTAACCTCCTCACCTTTTATTTTTCATACATTTGCTTTACCCAAACGGGTTTTATTTAGACCTTTCCCATAAGTTACAACAACTCTAAAGACTGTTTTCAATGACATATGACCAAGAGCACATGGTGTTACCATGCGAAGGTGACCTCACGTGAAAGTAACTAAATGATTGCTGATTGCCAGCATCTGGGAGGCAATGTTCAGAATTATCCATTCATCTACACATTCTATACCAGATGATGTTCCAGGCCTTAGATACTTATCAGTGAACCAAAGTGAAAAAATAAATAAAGCTGTAGCTCTCTGAGATTTTTGATGAGGTGTGGTGGCAAGAGAAGGAAACAAGCAAGCATATATGTATAGTAATAAGTACTAGGAAGGAAAATACAGGATTATTTAAAAGAAAACAAATCACCCTACTTAACATCAGTGAGCCAGAAAAGTAATTCCTAAGTCAAAATGATAAATTTTACTTCTGAGGCTAGGTAGATTGTTTTAAATCATGATAAATATCCCCATCTACCCTATTCTATTATTGAACAGGAACTAAAAGGATTAGATCTTTCAGTGGCTTCTCATGGTTCCCATACCTGCCTCCAGCTTTAACACCCTCCATGCTTCTCTATGCCCACTCTATTACAACCACATTGACCTCTTTCTGTTCTCAAACATGAGAAGTTCCTTTCTGCCTCAGGACTTAACACACATATTGTTCCACCTTGTCTACCCCTTTACCCCACTCCACCTCCAAATCCAGCTAATCCTTAAATGTGATTTCTGCATGGAAGCCAATTCCGGATGAGACTCCCGGCTGTCACTTGCCTAGCAACTTTACCTGTCCTTTTAGGAATTTACTACAATTCCAATTATGCAATGACATAGGCACCTTGTGTATTTATCATCTGTCTCCTTGATTAGCCTATGGGCTCCACGGGGTGAGGGGGGGGGGGGGCTAGGCACAGCTGCTTCTCTCCTTTGCCAACTTACTTTCGGTGTCTTTGCACCCTGCTTGCCACAAAATGAGCACTTAGAAAAGTGTGAGAGGAAGAATGAATTGCCGTAAGAAATAGCTCTGGTTTACAACACGTGGCAAAGTGGGTTCTGGTGAGGGTTGGTAATACCTTTGAAACCCTGTGACTGAAAAAATGGTTCTGGTCAAATCTTGTGTTTTTAAATCTGTGTCACACACTGTTCTGGCCCCAGACTCTGCTGGAAGTCTACTGCTTGCTTGCAGGCTCAGAGTCTCAATGACAGATGGTTTTTAATCTTTGCTATTTGGCTTCCAGAGTGGGTGTATATTGCTAACTCATGTGTGCTCTCCAACATGTAGCAAATGACTCTGGTGGCCATGTTCTCTAAGGAATCAGATACTTTCTGGGATCTGTAGCTATGGGAGAAAGGTTTTCAATGCTTTCTAGTGGGCAATTTTGTTTTTCTTGGAATCATTGTTGAAAAAAGATCCAGTTATGAAAAGCCACAGTTGTGTAAATCATTAAACAATTCCAGGACTTGACTCTTTGATCACCTCATGCCTAGCACTCTAAAGAGCACACACACATATTAGCATAAACACACAGTGTTAGGAATATTTCCTACATGAAAAATTAGAATTCTCCTTGAGAATGGAAAGAATCCTTCTTTAGCACCTAGCATATTCTAAATCTCCATTGTGGCTCTTATCAATTTAGATAATGATAAATTGTTTTATTTCCGAATTTGTCTAACTCTTTCAAAGGCAAGAAACTATCTTTTTTTTTTATCCTAAGACCTGACCAAAAAATAAGGTTCATATTAAATGCTCAATTAATATTCATTAAGTAAATCACAGATAATAAATAAGTACTTATATTGGAAACCTCCTGAGCTGGAATACACACTCTGTTGTCTGTCCTGGCCAGGCAAAATGGAGCTCAGAAGCCACTCAGGAAATAATGCTCTCTGATGCAGCATCTATTCCTTCAAACCAAGGACTAAAGGTTTTCCCAAGCCCAATAAACCTTCAGAAGATTTTCTTGCGTGGATTTATGCCAGAACCATTCAGGTCCATTAGTTGGCAAATAGGACTCCTTAATAACTGCTGAGGAACTATAAAATTCTATTCAGAATATAATGAAAGCTGCAGGGGATTGTGTATTCATTTCTCTTGTAGTAGGAAAACTTGAATCCTCAAATAACAGGGTGTTGCCATGTTAGCTTCCTCTGGAGAATTAAAACACAAACTGTAAAGGGAGCAGAATGGTCTGACTGGTTATCACAGCCACTGGAATCTGCAAAGGCTCCCTTCTTAATTGGTACCAGAAGATCCAGCTGATAACAAAGTCTCCCTACTTGTGTCTCTATGGATGTGAAAGGATTAGGCTCCTTCGCTAAGTATTTTGAGATCTCATATTCTAAAGTCATTATTTAATGACCTGAAATATAATAGGTTGCTCTATGTCAAAGAATAGACAAATGCATTAGAAGTGTATGAAAGAGAACAGGAAAAGGAAGAAAAGAATGGAGGGAAAGAGGGTTGAAAGGGAGGGAGGAAAGAACAAAGCAAGGAAGGAAGGGAACTATTAAAATATTGCATAGAGCTCTGCCACATCCCGGTTGCTTTTGTATGTGCAGTATTTCAGTGTCCTTCCTAGGTAAATAGCAATGCTTTCCCTTTTTATTAGCACTGCTGCAGCTGCTGGTGCTTACAAAGAGATTCACAAATCAAAATAGATTCAGTTAGCTTTTCAATAATTCTGAAAGGTGGGGGAACATTGCCAGAGAAGGATAGCACTCCAGTATCCTAACAAGGCGTCTTGTTAGCAAAACAAAGTGTGAATTGCTTAGAGATAATTCCCTGCGGTTGGTAATTCCACTGGGCTCCTCAGTGGCAGCCCAAGCTATTTCTCCTCAATAGACCAATGCCACTGAAGAGAATGTGTCAGAAAAAATGCAAAAGAAACAACAACAACAACAAAAAAAAAAAAAACCTTGCTTTCTTGAAACATTTATTCTTCTAGATTTTTCTTTATGTCAGCATGATTCATACTTATTGGTTCTTAGCCTGGAGCACCTAGCACAAGCAGGAACTGAGGAAGCCAGAGCAGAGCGTGAATAATGAATGAGCTACATAAGCACAAGTCTATGTCCCCGATCAGGAGTAAAGGCAAGTGCAGAGTTGCAGGCCAGCATTTTCATGGATTATTTCTATTATTTTCTCTCTCAAAGGAAAACAGAAAGACGAGGCCCAGCAAGAGCTGGAGTGACAAACGCCGGGATTGAGATTGGAAGGCTGTCCATTTACCTCTTGCTTCACTCCTCGACATTGTGTTACAACTGCCTGATTAAGGTATATGGAAAGAACAGAAACTTTGATAGGTTTTGTTGATGTATCCCTCTATCCCTGTGCATATCTCATGACAGGTGAGGGGGGAAAACACATTTGTGTAGGGGATTGAGGGGTTTTTCCCTTAAAAAGTGTCCCGGGATATTAAAGGAAATATTAGTGTTTTTCACATCTGTGGGAATTATTACTAGTACTCATGCCCTTCAAGTGCTAGTTTACTTGAGGGGGCACTGGCCCCTTATATAACATGTGTGCTTTCTCTCCCTTTCATTTTGTACCTCATCCAATCTGCAGTTGTCATGGTTCATTATCTGTAGATGATCTTGAGCAGCCTTGCATTCTGAAAGAATATGCCGTGGCATCTGCCTCTGTGCTTTTGTGCCTTGCTGTACAGATGATATTTCAGCAAGAGTATTGGGGAAGGGGATGAGAGTGGAGGCAAGATTTGTGTCAGGCTGACATTTCTTTGCGCCATATTATATCTTCCTCTTTCATATGTGCCTAGTTCAACAACGAAGTACATGTATCACATTGTGACTATTACATATGTTAGAGTACATAATCGGGGTTGTAAAATATATGCTTGAATGTCTTAACTAATGAATTCCATCAAATTCAATTATCATTCTTAGACTCTTCATTAACCAATCACATTGCTTCTTTGGTCTAAGTCATTTCTAACACACTGTCACTAGGCATAAACACAAATCTGTGAAGTAAATTGGAGTGATTAAATTATCTCACTAGTCATTGTTTGGAGGCCCGTGTTACCGAAGTTCTGGATTCCTCAAGAATTGCCTTTCCTATTATTATCATCAAATACAAGAGAACGGATGTCAGAGTAGGAGACTGTGTCTTCAGGACTTTATTTCACTCAAGATATTGCCTCTCTACTCATTTTTCCTCAGGAAGTTGGTTACAAAGGGTCACCAATACTAAAATTACATAGGAGCAAACCACCTCTTATAAACTCAACTCATGGACTTATTAAATAAATCATAAGACCTTCACCTTTTCAGAATGAACTGAGTCAATACTAAAAGTTTGTCCTGTCTCTCATACAGTATGAAACTTCAGGGTAGGATTACAGCTGTTACTGTTCAAACATACTTTTTTTCTAATTCTCATAATTTCTTTACATGGACTCTTAAAGTGGCTCTGAAAAGGTATATATCCAAAATCACAAGTACTTCAGTTTCCTGGGAAATAATTGTCACAGTGCGAACATATAATGGTTATTTCAATAACTTTATAATGAAGGACATTTGCTGA
The DNA here is from genome assembly GCF_022079265.1 of Lynx rufus. NCBI lineage: Eukaryota > Metazoa > Chordata > Mammalia > Carnivora > Felidae > Lynx > Lynx rufus. Next base: position 102,358,459 of record NW_025814889.1, read on the forward strand.
TTTTCTGGCAGCATGATTCTTACCATACAGTTCATAAAACAGTTGTTTTATTTTCCTTAATGCCTTCTATGAACAATTAGTTTGAGAAACATCTCAAAATATAACCTGAAGCCAACCTACAGAAACATTAATTTCTGGGTTCTATGGAAGACTTCAATAAAAATCTTTGGGAGCAGGCTCTAGAACCAGCATTTTAAATATCTATATATCAGATGATTCCAATCAACTCCAAAGTTTAAGAACCTCTACTCTACAATTTGAAAGCAAGGAAACAGCTAAAAGGAAACCATTATAAAATTGATGTCAAAAATAGAATTGATATCAAAAATAAAACATTGAAATTGTTTCCTACATATTTATATTTACTGAGACTGTACAAGGAATTTTAGACTGTTTATTTCCTCTTTCATATGTATATTAAATATATTGAAATTTAAAAATCAGTGTTAGGGATGTCAAGGATATGAATGTCTATTAATTTAAAAGCTTTCCAAAGTTGCTAATAAGTGTATAATAGTAAAAAGTATTAAATTCATAATTTGTACAATCATTTTCTCATTTGAATCTTCAGTCTCACAAAGCTTTCTGAGTAGCAAGTTATTCTTTCACCATTGGATATGTTTAATAAGCACCACTTTGTTAAGAATTCCAACATGTACTTTTGTTATGGTTTCCATTGAGCCAACTCCTATGGGTGTTGAAGTTTGAAAATACAATTTATTGATGCAAATAAGTTAAACCTTTTGGGTTGAGGGTTCCCATTCATAAGTGAACATTTCTATGATGTCTCATTTTAGTAAGAGAATTTTCTCATACTTTTTTTTTTTTAGTGGAAACAAAGCATACCTTGTTTGCCAACTTTATACACTTAAGTGGGAGTTGAGGACAAAGAATTGTCTTCTGAGCCACGAAAAGAGAGAGCTTATGGTTAGGTTTGCCATTGGATGAGAGCAGAAAGCAACAGTAGAACCAGTAGGAGAAGGACAGAGAGTGAGCAATGAAATTAATTCTTTGTTCCTACATGATAGATTCCACTGAGACAAGGGTCTAAAGAAAAAAAAAAGTCATAAACATTAGGTGAGCTTTCAGTTCTCTCAAAATCTTTCAGGTATACTTAGTTTACAAATGTGTCCAAAATGATTGGATAATTTAAGTTGTTTCCCAAATTCATAAGAATCCTTTTATAAATAAAATAATTCTTGGTTTTCAGCTAGATTTTAAGTTTATTTATTTATTTATTTTGAGAGAGAGCTGGGAGAGAATCCCAAGCAGGTGCCACACTATCTGTGCCAAGCCCAATGCAGAGCCCGATGCAGGGCTCAAACCCACCAACCATGAGATCATGACCTGAGCTGAAGTCAAGAGTTGGATGCTTAACCCACTGAGCCACCTAGCACCCTGGTTTTCAGGTAGTTTTAAAGATCACATTTACAACTTAAGCAGACACTGACATCAATAAGATTGTGCTTCAAAACCTTAATTTGTGAGTTAAATATTTGGGACTCTAACAGCATTTTCACACAAAAACAATGCAATAAATGTTGTTAGATGTTCAGATTTAATTTTTTTTGAACACCACAAAATTATAGTCAAATCATGATTTGTAAAAATAGAGCTTTGAAGTGAAAAATAGTAGGAAACAAAACAATACGCTATGATTCCAAAACATTAAACCAATTCAATAACATAGTTTTGAAAATCTTGTTTACTTTGAGTAACAGCTCCAAAGGAAAGCAAATTTGACTGTTGAAAGAGAAGGTAGGGTTTTTTCTAAAACACGGAAAAAATGGTGACAACATGAGCCTCTTTCTCCTGAAACAGGGAAAAAGGTGATGGAGGGAAGAAATGCTGGGTAGAGCTAGAGCATGAGAGGCAAAATGGTCTCAAGTATGGGTCCCTAAGCAGCTATTGAATAGAAAGGATAGTCACTCATGGTTATGTTTGTAACTCACGGGAACAGGTGTATTCAATTATTTTAAATGAATACAGACATATACATTCATTTAGAAAACAGATGAACAGAGGCAGTGTTTAAGCAAAGACAAAGCATGAATCCTCAATTCAGAGGGCTGGAAGAAATGGTGGGAAGAGAGAACTGGTGAGGCTCACAGCCTTCTACCAATGACTTTTCCTCTGAATTAATCTACTACTCAAGGCTTTACTGAACTCCGCTTTCTAAGGAGCTCTACCCTCTGTGTCTTTCAAAAAGTTCAGCACCAAGTGGACCCAATTTATTGTTCTGCATTTATTTCTTTAATTCACCAAATATTTATTGTATGCTCACTGTGTATTAGCTACCTTTAGCCTAGATATTAGACTATAAAGAATATTTTGTTCTAGTTGAATTTTAGTACATTATATTTTACTATTTGTCTTTATTTTTTTATTCACTAAATTTGAATGGTTTGAGAGAATAGGCAGCTACTGTACCTGGGGATGGAGGACCAGGAGTATGAATAATCCAGGGAACAAGGCCCAAATGAGGGTGGATTTGTCTGTATTCTTTGTATGTCAAGGACGTCTCAGTGGCCCCCAATGTAGAATCCCCTTTACTTCCATTTAACCAAAAGAACAACTGTTGGAGGTGGAAAGCAGAATATTTTCTCACGGCTAAAATTCTCCATTTAAAGAAAAAATAATAATTTCAAAATTATTTGATCTAAACCTCACTACTAGGCTAATTTGCAGTATAAGAAGAAAACAATTAGAAAGCCATCCTGGAAAAAAGGCCTATAATTCTTCATCCATTCAGATTTTCAGAAACTGTCTAAAAGAAAAGTTTCCAGAATCTCTACTATTATTACTATTTACATTGAAGCATAAGAGAATTCATCATGTAGGTTCCTCAAATCTCTCTTCACTCTGAATATTCCACTGGGGGAGGCGGGGCAGGGGGAGGAAATAGTTTCTTTTCCGTTGAAGAAAGTTTATTAAAGGGGTTTTAAAATGTAAAGTAACCTCCCCTTTCCATTCCATTCTCAAGAAACAAGAACAAAGGATAAGAGGGAGCACTGACAACATTCAAAGGCCAGTCTTAGGACTGCCTATGCCTGTGCTGAGTTATCTCAATCTCTATTTTACATCTTTCAAAAACTGTTATGAAAACCTGAGCTGAATAAGATGCCAATGATATCACTACCCAACCCTGTATTTCCCAAGTGCTTTTCTCCCCCTTTCCCTCTTGAAGTGATATTTCAAAACTGCTTGACCAGTGCTATAACATAATCTATTATCTTCATATATAAACTTGTTTGATGGCCTATACACTTTTCAATTAATATGTCTTTGTCTTCTACTCTCCCTTGGCCCAAAAAACCTTGTCTACCATGGAGCCTGAGTTCATCCACTTATTTATCCAACAGTGATTTTTTTTAAGCATTTCTTATGCCAGTCACTTTTCTAAGCCCTAGGTCCAGGTTTCTGTTCTCATGGTGATTCCACGTTAGTGAAGAGGCAGACCCTTATCAAAGAATAAATACACAAATATTCAGACCCACTAAAATATTGGTTATCCTGTAACTCAGATAATATTTTTCTGTACATTTTTTCCGCCAAGTTTTTTTCCAATGATCCTACTCTTTATTTTAATCTTACTGATTCTTACTGTTTTCAACTGTGCAGTAAAAAAAAAAAAATCTGATCCATTTATTTTAACTCTTTTAAGGCTTTACATTTCCTTAAATGGAAAGGACAAGGGAATGCCTAAATTTACATATTAGATCAAGCTGTATTGCCTGAGAAATCTAATCCAGATAGCTGGGCCCAAATAGTGACAGGATGGCTACAGTGTGGCCACTATGGAATCAAATACCCTACAACTCAATTCACAAAAAACATCTTTTCTGATTCTGAGATTTTTCTTAATTATATTTTCTAGTGACTGAGTGTCCTATTCTGGGACACATCAGAATAAATCTTTTTGCTCCATTGTTCTTCCTGGCAAAGTGACTTTGGTATGGATTAAGTTAGACTAGCCACTTTTGAATTCAATAAGGATTATATGCATATAAAAACAACAATAGACTCCAGAGAATTCACTGTGGTAATAGAAAAAATGATTTAATCAAAGATACTGGATCTAAAGCAGAAAATAGATAAGAAAATACATGGTAACTTTAAGAATGTATATATTTTTAATATAAGAAATTAAACCAATATCCGGAAAACATTTTAGAAATTGGATATTAGTTAATAATTTCCCTTAATTATCACTTAAAAATAAACTAATAACATTGGGGCACCTGGGTGGCACAGTTGGTTCAGTGTCTGTCTGACTCTTGATTTCTGATCAGGTCATGATCTGTGATCCATAGGATCAATCCCCATGTCGGGCTCTGCACTGACAGTGTGGAGCCTGCTTGGGATTTTCTCTCTGTCCCTCCTCCATTTGTACACACACCCTGTCTCTAAAAGAAAATTAACATTAAAAAAATTAGTAACATTTGTTTTTAAATGTTAGAGATATTAGATAGAGTTATAAGTTTATAATTATAAGAATTATAAGAATTATTAATTATTAATTAAATATTAAATATTAATTGATTATTATAAGAATTATTAACATAATTCTTATAATTGTAAGAATTATAAATGTTAGAGATGTTAGCTAGAATTAGAGAGCCACTTTAATAATACAGATTATTTTTACATTTGCTTATGCTGATACTTATTTCCACCTAATAAAATATTTCATGGAGAAGTTAAATACTTTGTATTGTAATTTAATAAAAGTAAAATTTTTGTGGCATTCATTGCTTTATTTAGTGTTGATTCATTTTTATTTGAATATATTTTTCCCAATTGTTAGGCATTTAAAGAATCATTTTGCCCTACATTTAACCACTTATGTGCAGCTAAGCATATTTTGAACATATACCCAGAAGAGTACTATCTAGTTCACATGAACATGGGACAGAACTTGATATAATCCTATAGAGAAACAGAACCAAAGTAAGAAATGTCTAAAATAGATGGAAGAATATTTTCAAAAACCCAGTAAGAATGTGAAACAACACAGGGATATGTTGAGGGCTAGAAAATTATTTCGGATGCTATAGTAATGAACTCTGGAAAGCTGTCCATTTCCCAACACTGTAAAATTCACACATAACTAACTGAAGCATTGTCTAATTTTACTACATGCATCTAGATTAATCACTGATCACAATTTGTATCAACAATTCTGGTGAACTGAGATGAAACACTCACCACTCCTATTCATATATACATAACTTACTGTACATATTTCTAAACATATAGATCAGCACAAATAAAAATTTAAAAATCCTCAAGGGTCAAAAAAGGGAAACTCAAAAGCAGAATACAAAGCAGAAATACTAAGAGCCGATGTCATGACTGAACAGGGAGAGGTGGGTGCCTTATCAAGACTCTAATGATTGATTAAAGATCTGGAACTGAAAATCTCACATACATTCAAGACGCAAGAAGAGCTTCCTACTCTTTGATGAAGCAGCAATAAAACTGCACCCACTGATCCAGGGAAGTGAGTAGAGTTTGTCTGTCTAGGAATCTAGATGACGGGCGGGGGCGGGGGGGGGGGGGGGGGTGGGTGGGAAAGTAGCTCAGCTGTGACAAATCAAAACACCCGGCTGTGGCATATACCAGTATGGGATTTAAATTTATATTATTCACAGTGCAGGAGTCCCTCAAAATTGTACATAAACTAATGGAAACCAACAATTTTGTATAGAAACATATCTGAGCAAGAGCACACAGGACCCCTTAATTAAAAAAAACAAAAACAAAAAACAAAACCCTAGGGCACCTCGGTGGCTCAGTCAGTTAAGCGGTCAACTTTGGCTCAGGTCTCGGTCTCACAGTTCATAAGTTCGAGCCCCGCATCCAGCTCTGTGATGACAGCTCGGAGCCTGGAGCCTGCTTTGGATTCTGTGTCTCCCTCTCTCTCTGCCCCTCCCCCTTTCACACTCTGTGTCTCCCTCTTTCTCTCTCAAAAATAAACAGACATTAAAAACAAATTTTAAAAAAACTCTGAAAATGATTTACAATTAAACAAATAGTGATAAGCCCCCCCACCCCCGCCATGAGAACTGTTCAACCTAACAAAGAATAAGCAGGCACCACAAGCTAGAATCCTAAAATTTTGGAAAATAATTGTGAAGAAAAAAAGGAAGAAATAGAAACCAACAGGAGGACTTTATAAAAATAAATTAGCAAATTTGAAAAAGAACTAAAAAAGAAAAATATAGCTTTCAAATTTAAAAACTTAACAAAAACGTTTAGGAAGAAAAGAGAAATGGCCTTAGAGAATATTAATGGCTATAAATTATATGTGAAAAAATTTTCATGAATGAGCACAGAGTGTTAAGGTATGGAAAGGTTAAGAGACATGAAGGAATAAAATGAAGAAGTACACCACTGTTCTACTAGGAATTATAGATGGTTAACTGTAAGATAATAGCCGAGAATTTTCTGTATTTGAGGAAAGATATGAATACCGTATAAAGAATCATCCCCAGCCACAAACCAGATAAATTCATACACAGATACTGTAATAAAGCTACAGAATACCAAAAATAATGCAAAACCTTAAAAATCAATAAGAACAGACAGCATATAAAAAAGCAATGAAAATCAAAAGCAATGAAAAAATAATTTCAAGTGTTGAAGGAAAATAACTATCAAACTCAAATTCCACACTTACATAAACTATTATTTCAAGAGTAAAATAAATGAATTCCCAGGAAATGGCTAAAGGTCAGCACTCATAAAATATTTTGAGTAACAAAGTACATATTCCCTGCATTTTGGTGAAACCCTGGCTGTACATGTTTTAGCTATGAAAACTGGGTTATTCTAGAAGTCACTAAACCAGAAGACATCATCAATGGAATATTGTTAAAGACCAAATTCATTGCTAGCATATCCTTATATATCAAAGGCTTAAAAATTTAATGGCACCAGAGAGGGGGCCCTTTTGACAGCGAGTTAAATGGCCTGAAATGTAGAAACTGGGCACCATCCTGATCATTTACCCTTTTTTGTTTTGTGAGCAACAGCATTGCCATTTCTCCTAACACCAATTTCACATGTGAAATCTGTATGTTCTCCTAGGTTTATCCTTCTAGTTCTTGAACTGTCATTAGAAGCAGCCCAGTACATTCCAAAATATACATCCAGGGGCACCTGGGTGGCTCAGTCGGTTGGGACTCCGACTCTTGTCATAATCTCACGGTTCATGAGATCGAGATGCGCCTCGGGCTCTGTGCTGACAGCAAGGAGACTGCTTGGGATTCTCTCTTTCCCTCACTCTCTGCCCCTCCCCCACTCACACTCTCAAAATAAATAAACATTTTTTTAAATGCACAGCCATTTAGATATATACATATATAAATGCCAAATTTGTTCAAATATTCCAGAATAATGTGAAAATTTTATAAATTAGTGGCTAGACTTTATGCCATCTCTGTGCCCAGCACACTTAATAAATACAGGAAACCTGAGATAGAAGTAGTAGAAAAGATTGTTGGGATAATTGAAGTAAGTTCTTACCAAACTACTTATGATCATTTACAACATCTCCATATTGAAACAAGTGATTCCGTGAAGAAGACAGAAGGACATGGAATAATAAGTAGTTTAGCAAGACTGTGCCTTTACCCAGCACAAAAACTTACGAGCTCCTAGAAAAAGAGCAACTATCAAGACAAATGTGCATACATAATTTTTCTACCTCTTAAATTGGATAGAAATTTACAAATCAATTGTAGTCCTTTATATACCTGTGATGTTTTCTTATGTCCTGGACAGATGTGTCAAGATAATTACAAATTCAGAGCTTCCGAGCAAGACAGTGATATATGACTATTATATTATTTCTGTTCTATTTAATTCTTGAAGCTAATATTAAGATGAGCATAAATTAGGAAACAATAAAGGAATGTAGTAGAAAAAAACACTAAACATATTCATGAAAGAAAGACACTGTATAATAGTGAATTAAAATTCTTTATCAAATATGTAGAAAATTAGATGAAGTTTTTAGTTCACAATACCTTATTGGTAGGCAATAATGAAATGCTGTTAAAAAATGAGCATTATTCTAAGATATCCAAGTGGAAACATAATAAGAATAATCCTGAGCATGATCACTGTACTGGAGACCTGAGTTCAAATTTAAGTCCATAATTGAAGAAGAATATCAAAAGTAAAAATATAGAAGGAGCAACAAAATTAGTCATTTAAAGTTTGTGAAATAACCTTGTAAATAAAGAATAAACAAATTTCAAGATATTAAAATAAGAAAAAAAAAGCATCGATTAAGAATTTAAAGTAAATATATGCCATTCCAAGAAACATTGTACACTGAGGTTCAAAAGAAGAGAAACATGTTTAAATTATAGAAAAGAGTAGTGGATGGGATGATGTAATGTTCTGTGGGAGAGAATGTTAAAATCTGCTCTTGAATTTTTTTTAAAAAGACAGACATTTATCTTTTATGAAACTTTTAATACAATTCTGGCCGACATTGGAAAGATGCATTTTTTAGTATTTCCCTAACTCTCACATATTTACAGATAAATATTGAAGCTGCACTTGGAAAGCTTATTGTAATAAATCTGAAGGTTTTCTGAAATATGGGCACAACATGACACTTTTTGCAGTGATAAGTTATTTTACGATTTTGTTATTATGCTCCAAATGGGCAATGGAAAACATGAAAAAAAAATTCTTTAGGAAAATAATATCTTCCCCAAATGGCTCCCTGTCAAAGTGGTGGCTGAGTATAGAGACTGACTAGATTAATCCTTCTGGTTTACTAGTTGTTTTGATGTTACATAGAAGGAGAAATGATGACTCTATCTTGGTATCCAAGAAAGCACTCATCCAGGGATGGAGTGATCTGTTCACATTCCTCACATCTCCTTATTAATAGGCACATTCTAGGTAGAGGACTTGATAATGTATTCTTCATATTGCTTTAGAACTTTTAATTCTAAATATATTGGAGATTTTTAATCTACTGCTATTTAACTTTTGAGTATAAATGTAAGGATACTTGGTTTTATAGGTTAGTTTTATAATTTGGTTGCTTGAATACTTTTTTAAACTGATTTATGGTCAGCACGCTTCAAGTTTATTTGGATGCCAAATTTCTCCTTACAGATTCTATCAAAATCAACAAAGGAAAGCATTTCAAAAAGTATTCATCCAAAAACAATTGTATGTAGTCAGGAAATTTTACACTAATCTAGTTTTCTTTCCCAACATCCTTGTGTTTTTCTTTACAAAAGCACTTTGGAGAGTAAGAGAAATTAAAAGAAAACAAAAAGGAGGGATATTTCTATACAGCTTGAAAAATCATATGTAATTTTGCCTGATTTTCATGTAGCCCAGTGTCCAATATTTTTCTGGTTCTCTCTGCTTCCATTATGGTATGGACAGAAGTCGCAGTGTTTTCCCACCTGTTTCTTCTATACAGATAAAAGCATTCATACAAATATCTAACAGGTTGTGTTTTACTACTGAAAGAAATGTCTCTGGGGAGTAGGGAAGATGATTTATGTGCATGTACCTGACCTTATACAAAATAATCTTTGTGTTCATCATAAAGATGAATTTATATTGCTATCAAATATTTGCTCCAGTTTCCTTTTGTATATCTCCAATATACCATTTACTTTATAGATCTTTGATACATTAGAACACTTGGGAGTTTAGGGAAATCTATTGTGTTCCCCTCCCAATTTTTTCTTAGTTGATAGTTTTTCTTCTTTTTTTAATGAAACATAAAAAACTGTTTGCAGAGTTTTAGCTAAAACACTGTAGTGACTGAAAATTCCCGTTCCTTTTATTTATTATATAGAAAGTAAATGTTAAATATATTTATTATGTATCTATAAGGTAGAGTAAAAGTCATTGGGTTTCTTATACTGAAACTTTTTCTTAATTTTTATTTAAATTCTAGTAAGTTAACACACAGTGCAATATTGGTTTCAGGAGTAGAATTCAGTGATTCATCACTTACATACAGCACCCAGTGCTCATCACAAGTGCTCTCCTCAGTACCCCTCACCCATCTATTCCATCCCCTACCCACTTCCCTCCATCAATCCTCAGTTTGTTCTCTAAGACTCTCTTTAGTTTGTTTCCCTTCCCACTTCCCTGCCCCCAGCATATGTTAATCTGTTTTGTTTCTTAAATTCCACATGAGTGAAATCATATGGTATTTGTCTTTCTCTGACTTATTTCACTTAGCACAACACACTCCAGCTCCATCCACATGGTTGCAAATGGCAAGATTTCATTCTTTTTGATGGCTGGGTAATATATATATACACACACACATACCTACACACACACACACACACACACACACACACACACACACCATATCGTCTTTATCCATTCATCAGTTAATGAACATTTGGGCTCCCTCCATAGTTTGGCTATTATTGATAATGCTGCTGTAAATACCTGGGTGCATGTGCCTCTCCAAATCTGTATTTTTGTATCCTTTGGTGAAACTTCTTGTTTATATATAATGAAATTCAGATTTCTCCTAACAGGGGAAAAATAACTCTTCTACATTAACCTTTTCCATTCATGTCCTAAAACCACATTTGTTACCTTGTAGAAATTAATTATACATTTATTTGATACGGATGCTGAAATTTAGTTTATAAATTTTGTTTGATTTTCTGTTTGTCTTTGTCTAATAAGATCCTGGACTGTGGTGAGTGGCTTTCCATATACACATGAAGGATTAAATACACATCCTTCTTTTTTCCCAGAACGCCATCCATATTGTCAGTCTCTGAATATAGGTGGAAAATTGCCTTAATAGGGCTGGTATTTCTTATTAGAAAGTAGCCACAATGCAGAATAGAGAAACACTGAAGTTTTATGAAGCATGACCATGAAATAACAAAACTGCTGTCTTAAAGAAAGCTCATGTATTGGAATTTATATCCAAATGAGTGTTTTCCTTCACTGCAGTCATCTTAGATTTTAGAAATGCTTCCACTGTTGAAAATATTCTGGAACTATTTTTTAGAGCCAGTTATGCTCAAGGAAGCATTTCTCAACAAACACTGGGAAGGCATTGTGTTAATTATCATCAGTGCACATGTGGAGGCAGCCTTTCTGAGCTGTTTTCTTTCAATGAGTTTCTGACCTCAAGTATATTTTTATTCTAAATAGTCCTGTTTTTTTCCCTAGACAAAAAGACATATATGTCATATAGGAGAAGGGTTCTGAGGCTGATGGGCCCATGAGGTCATATGTTGGGTAAAGAAAGTATTAAACTCTTTCCAGATATTAAAAACAAAAACACAGGAAACAGAAAGTTTCAGCCTGGATCCTTGAGTATGGGCTCATTGTTTTACTCCTTGTTATATCGTTTAGTTAGATACTTATTCCAGACAGGTGTATAAGGTCCCTACTAGAACCCTAAGGGTATATAAAACCTGCCCCTGCTGCCTCTTTTTATTGGGCTATAAAACTTTACTGGAGCCTTTAGTACTCTGCATACCTAGTTGATATTCAGTTTCCATAGGGATGTATAAAATGGACCCTAAGAAGCCAGCCTATACCAGGCCCAGATGGGTTCACTAATGAACTTTGCCAGATACTTGAGGAAGAAATTGTACCAATCTTCTACAATTTCTTCTAGAAGATAGAAGTAGAGGGAATACTTCCTCATTCTATGAGACCACCAGTATTCAACTAACAAAACTAGACACACACAAGAAAGCTTTGGCAGAGATGCAAAAATCCTCAACAAGAGCCAGCCTATAAACGATCCTGCCAGATGAAAACAGTAATGGAGCTTGGAGGGATGTTCTGCCTCCTATTAGAAACTGTTCATTTATTCAACCAACATTAACTGTTCAGAGCACTATTCGACATGGCCATGAGATCAAACTTGTTACCATCCTCATTCAGTCACTTATTAATTCAGTCATCCCACAAATACTTTTCAATGTATCAAGCAGTATACTTGGGATTGGGAAATATAGCAGGGAGCAAAATAGGCCCAATTACTGCCTTCATAGAACTTACATTCTTTTGGGGACACAGACAATAAACAAGATCTACATGTAAAACGTAGACTCGTATACAGTAAAGATATATATATAAAATGTGAAACATGTTAATGATATGCACAGAGGAGATGAGAATTTAACATGTATAGGAGGGTGGTATTTACACAGGTTGTTCAGAACCTCTTTGAGAAGGTGACTTCATGTAAATTCCTAACGGATGTGAAGGAAGGAATCTTGACGTTGTCTCCTGCAAAAGAGAAGCTGGATAGACACGACACAGTAACTAGTGAAGGATGAGAGAAGGGATGTGCTTAGAGATGAAGGTGAGGATCTGGGTGGTCACCAAATCATGCAGGGCCTCGTGGGAAGTGGTAAGGAACTTGGATCTTCTACCCTAGCTGATGGGAAGCCTCTAGAGGGTCTTCAACAGGGGAATGCCATAAAATGACAATTTAAAAAGCCCTTTCTAGGGGCACCTGGGTGGCTCAGTCAGTTGAGCGTCCTACTTAAGCTCAGGTCTTGATCTCATGGTTCATGAATTCGAACCCCCCATCGGGGTCTGGGCTGACAGATTGGAGACTGGAGCCTGCTTCAGATTCTGTGTCTCCCTCTCTCCCTGCCCCTCCCCACTCAACGTGCTCTCTCCCTCACAAAAATAAATAAACATAAAAAAACTTTTTAAAAGTTAAATAAATAAATAATAAATAAATAAATAAATAAATAAATAGGTCATTCTAGGGGCTCCTGGGTGGCTCAATCAGTTAAGCATCTGACTTCGGCTCAGGTCATAATCTCATGGCTCAGGAGTTCAGTCTCTGCATTGTGGTAAGCTTGAGCCCCACTTCAGATGAAGTTGAAGCTCCACTTGGAACCCACACTCTCTCCACCTCTCTCTCTGCCCCTCGCTCACTCATGCTCTCTCTTTCAAAAATCAATCAATAAGTAAGTAGTTCATCTTAGTTTCAGTGCAGAAGGTCTATTTAGGTGTCAAGAGTACAGGCAAAGAGCAGCAGGAAGTTACTGCAGTATTCCAGGCAAAGAAACTACCAGAGGTTAGTAGCTTTAATTAGGCTTGTGGGAGGATAATGGTGAGAAGTAAAAAGATTTGAGACCTAGTTTGTAAGTTGAAGCTGTAAGACATGTTGATGGATTAGTTATGGGGAACAAGAGAGAAAAAAATAAACCAAGAATTAGCCTACATTTTTCTTTGAACAACTTGGTGAAGCCATTTATTGTGAGGGGAAAGACAAACAGGAACAGGTAAGGGAGGAGAAAACACATCTTATTCTTTACACAGAAGTTTTGACATTCGCACGGGACTTCCAAGAGACGTCAAACAGGCAGTGAGATACAGGAGGCAGGGGCAAAGGGGAAAAGGCTGGGGAAAAGCCTTTCCCAGGGGAAAAGGCTGGGATGAAGACACCAAGATGAGATTTATATTAAGTAAACTCAATCGCAAATTAAAACCAACTTACTAAAAGTTGCTTAACTATGAGTGGCATTTATTATGTCACTTTATGTCAACTTATTAATTCTAGCTTTAGAGAGTACCAGAGTTGATTCTGCAGATAATTGCTAAAACACCTGGGTCAGCCTCTATGAGAGTCTTTTAGCATATGCCCCAGGTTGGCAGTTCTGGTGCAGCGATCCAAGTATCGTGTCCCCACACAGCAACACAGAGAGCAGAGTAGCTGAAAGAAGAAGTGTGGCAGAATAGGACTTTTTGAAAAACATAGCTCTCTATTGTAATTGGAGAGCAAATCTTTCCTAGAAAATTACCAACAGACTTCCCTCAATGTCCTCCTGTCCAGAGCAATATCAAATGCCCATCCCTAAACCATTCCTTGCAAAAGGAAACTTGATAGGACAAGTATGAGTCATTTCCTCTGGCTGAGGTTCCATCATTAATGACAAAGCTAGACCGTATTGGGAAGCTAATCATCCATGTCTGCTGCACGAGGCACTGGCTTGTAGATGGTACTCAAAATCAGGACAGGATGGTGACACCAAAAAATATATCCACTGTTCAAAGTATCTTTACCTTCTCTCTGTAATATAACAAAATCATACATTCACCTAGAGTGTCACCTACCAATTAATTGCTTTTAGAAGTGAAGGAAAATCAAAACCCAGAACTTAAGCTGGCAGTTATGAGGATTATTTCTTATCATAGATGAGAATAACACACAGACAGACAGACATACACACACTCACAGCATGATTCCCAGTTACTTCCAGTTTTTATAGTAGGGGGGAAAAAGGTCTAGGTATTATGATCTTAGATATATTTATTGCAGACTTAAATTCAGCAGATCTGCCTAATAGCCATTTTATCTTCGTTAACCATGATTTTCTCATCTTTGAAATACCTCACAGCTTTTGCCCTCACTGTTCATGCAGGAATTTTTTTTTCTTTTTGATTCACATTTTTGACTTCAAAATATAGAATGAGTTAATGTACATGACTATGCCTTCCTGGCCATGGTAATTGGTCTAAGGATGGGCACTAAATACAAGCAAGTTAATTATGAAACTCCTTCATATGAGTATAATGATTTCATGTGCACATACATTTTTATACTTGTAGACTATTAACCTAGGCTTTCCTCTGTCTCTTAATTTAAAAATGGAATGCCAACAATGGCCTGCAATTTGTCCTATGTTTTTACAATGTTAAAATTAATCATTTGCCTATCAGCCAAGATAGAAATAAAAACCTTTCTTGTGAAAAATGTACATATATTTCTGGGCTTATGGGTTCTAAATGTTATAAATTGGAACATGGACAGGAAAATTAGATAATGTCTAATGACAAGGATTATGTCTACTGGCTCCTTAGTTTGCCTGTCTACAAGACACAGTTTTCTTGTTTACTAACTCCAATACTCTCTTTTAAAAGCTCACAACCATCATTTGACCTATCGAGTGACCCAGCTGGGGAAGGCGCTGGATGAAGTTATTTGAAATGCATTTGCTAAGTGACAGGAGCTAAATTAGACATTAGAATTTTTCATGAATAAAATGTGATCAATGTGTTTGAGTGTTTCACAGCCTAGCTGGAGACTGCATACAGTGTGTTAAGTACAATAAACAGAGGAACAGGACGTGTCTAGGATAAATGAGACCCAGAGAAAGAAAGATCTCTGAGAAAGAAGAGTTCAGATGTAAACATATTTGATGCAAGGACTGTGCTGGAAAGTTAATGAAATAAGTAAAAAAAAAAAAAAGGGTGGGGGGAGGATTAAATCATCCAAAAATGGGGAATAGACAGACCTATTGAAGTATCAGAAATGGGACAATCAGAACTTTTAGAAGGAAAGTTTGGGAAATTCATAGGAGAATAACCTGATTTCCAGAAAATCAGTTTTCGGGTTTGTGCACATTCAGTAGAGGAGTCACTGGATACTATTTGAACATGAGCTTATGTATGTGAATGTGTTGTGGCCTATGAATTTTGCCATTCACCTGCTGCCTCTGAGGAGGGTTAATAGGTATTACCTGTTCATTCGTTTACTGAGACCCTCCCGTATGCCAAGCACTATGGCAGGAACAAATCAAAGATGGAGGCCTTTGCCCTCAAATGATCATAATCTCTGACACAGAGATAATAGGCAATGTGATAAAATATATTTGCCACAATGTTCCTATTATCGCAGTTTTTTTTCTGATTTTAAAAACGAATCCAACTAACCCGTTGGCATTTAAATCACGACTCTCTAGTTGATACTGTCCTTCCATTTGTTCTGTTTGTTCTATTATAGAAAAAACATTATTAGTTGATACCCACATGTGTTTTTAAGTACAAACTCTTATCTGGGTCTTCCATATCACACTGTATTGTGAGAAGTCCAAAATTCAGGTTCCTTCTTAAATTTAATTATCTGGTCCTTTCCTACAACAGTCTGTCTCCTATTGACATGTCACATTTCATTTTGTTCACATATCTTTGGTGGGTGTCTCCTTGATATTGATAACAGTGGCTGGTGTAAGAGCTTATCTACTTTTGATTCTGAAAATGTAATAAAGGGGGGAAACACAAAGTAACAGCCAGATGTACTAGTTATTCAAGCATGCCTCCGACTTCTGTGTCCACGTTGGGAGAATATGGTGTATATGCTGCAACACAGTCTCACTGCTGTCAAAGACAGACACTAGTGGCAAGGGACAGCACTTCTCTGACAAGTAATTCCTTTGAAGGAAAAAAATTACTGAAACAAAACAAGCTAAAATGGTCTTATGTAAATCCTTTCTGTACTTCCAAGGTATCTTAATTTCATGAACGTGATCTCTCATACTATCTTCTTTTTTTACTTCAGAACAATGATGCTTTTATTTTTACTCAATAATCTATGAGTAGATTTGTGAGAATTATGAGAGATTTTACTTTTTGCTCTGTTTTAATTTTAACTGTATTTGGCCCATTTGAGTAGATCTCAAATAATTACCAAAATTAAATAATTGGAGGGAAAACATAATTTTGAAAGGTGTCCTAGGAAGTTACATAATCCTTGCCTGACTCTGGGCAGACTTGTAATTTGTAAAGGCTTTCTAGAAGACGAATCTCACAACATCTTATAGAAACTTCCTTATATCTAACTCAAATCCTTTATACTCTATATTAACAATATGTGTTCTTTTTTCTTAGAAAGTTTGTAGTAAACGGGTGCCTGGGCGGCACAGTCAGTTAAGCATTTGACTCTTGACTTTGACTCAGGTCATGATCTTATGGTTCGTGAGTTCAAGCCCCACATCGGAATCTGTGCTGACAGCACAGAGCCTGCTTAGGTTCTCTCTCTCCCTCTCTCTCTACCCCTCACCTGCATGTGTGCTCTCTCTCTCAAAATGCATAAATAAACACTTAAAAAAAAAGATAATTTGTAGTAGAATATCATGTCTCTTTGGCCTATAGCCAATGCCAAAAGCATTACAATTAATGTAGACATTTAAAAATTGTGGATTCCTAGCTAATTAATTCTGTTTCCTTTGGATTTCACAGATGAAAATAAACTTAGATTTATAATTAAAATAAGAAAGGAACAAATCCTTTGGAATCATTTTAAGTAAAAGAAGATTTTTCATCCTTTATCTAAAATCATATATCAGATATTTTCATCCAAGAAAATTCTAGAGAAATAATTTTGATTCCCAAATGTTATTAGAAAAACTCAGACATTCAGTTTTGCCTTTTCTGTGAACTCTTTCCTAGGTTAACAAGTTTTCTTGATCTCATCATTTTGGGGGCTGTTTATAAAATTAACAATTCCATGTAAGCACTGAATTTATTTATAGATTGTATAAAATCATGCTGAATTGTTTAATGGGTAAATATGTTTGCACCAAGTTGATGTAGTTGTGTGTGGATTACTCTTTGAGGAAAAAAAGCTGATTTTTTTGTAGTGAGGGTTATTACATGAAGAGCCATTATTTCTTGAAACATTTATTTTGGGGCCTTGCATGTAGACTGCAGGCCATGGGCAAGTTAAGAGCCAGGCTTCTCACCAAGGTCACTGTCCAGCTCATACTATTTCCTTTTCTCAACTCAGTATCATCCTGGGAGGAAGATTAATTTACAGAAGAAAGAAAGGGGTAGCTCTTTCTTTACCTATGCCCGAAGAGCCGCAAACAGCACCTGTCACATGGAAATCATTGTGAAGGGTTGGAATATTTAAGGGTTTTAGAGGTGGTTATGCATGGACTTGAATCTTTTTTTTTAAATTTTTTTTAATGTTTATTTATTTTTGAGACAATGCGAGAGACAGAGTGCAAGCAGCGGAGGGGCAGATAGAGGGAGACACAGAATCTGAAGCGGGCTCCAGGCTCTGAGCTGTCAGCACAGAATCTGATGCAGGCTGAAACTCATGAACTGTAAGATCATGACCTGAGCCAAAGTCGGATGCCCAACCAACTGAGCCACTCAGGCACCCCTGCATGGACTTGAATCTTAACTCTACCACCTAACTGTGTGGTTAGGCAAGGTGACTGACCTCTCCATCATACTGTCTTTTATATGCAATAATTTATTTTTTAAAGTTTATTTATTTATTTTGAGAGAGAGCATGAGTGGTGGCAGGGAGGTGGGCAGAGAGAGAAAGGGAGAGGGAGACTCGTAAGCAGGCTTCTCACCGTCAGCAGAGAGCCCAATGCAGGGCTCAATCTTATGAACCATGAGATCATGACCTGAGCTGAAACCATTATTTAAAATAATGCTTGTTAAACAGTAGGTGGTGACATATTCATGGGTCCTGGAATCATGGGTCCTGGTTACAAACCCAGTGCTTTAAATGGAATATAAATAGAAAATATGTTACATCAAATCAGTGAAAATTAATGCTGCTTTAAGGAACATTTTACTTATATATCTGCAGTGAGTGGTGGTATAAATCTGTTTCTTACTGGTGAAGGAACTGGGCCATCCGTTACAATGCAAAAAGAAAACCTAAAAACTTGTCATTCAAAACACAGAGCATAGACCAGCTATTCAGGAATACTGGAAAGAAGCAGTGCAGTGATATCTCTAATGTCTGTGAGGGACATTGTCTCCATTGTGTCTCCTAGGGAGTCTTGTCATCGCATTAAGTAAAGTAGCTGAGCTGTAGATGTCTACATGCAAGGGATATATGGCAACTCACTATGTTCATCTATCTAGTTGGACACTTGGGGAAGAAAGCAAATAGATTAGTGCATCCTTATTTAATTCAGGAACTTTTTTTAGGTGCCTTTCCTCAAAATTCACCATGCTAATATTACTGCAGAGAAAATTATCTGTTTCCTCTATATACTGTGATGTTTGTTCTTTGACATTTTTTTTTGTGAGCAACAAGATGGCTACTCTATGCTAATAAAATCCTCATGCATCAACCCCAACTCATCCGTTTCGATAGCTATATATCTAATGACTTAGAGCCTGCCTTAGATTTCTCTATTTCCCATAACAGAATATGAAACTGTCGGACCTAAATTATCCTAGACCCCAATCTGTGAAAGGACACATAATCATAGGAAAAAATATATTCCTTATCAGAACAAGCAGCTGTGCTCAAATATTGACTGAGCTGCATAATCACTTGGGCAGAGTAGATCTTGCAAGGAAGCACAGTAATATTCAAATGCTTGTGTTTTTATTTTCTGTGGGTTTGGTATTTTCCCTTCAGAGTAATCATTTTCCACGTTCTTGGTGAAATCGGGTTGATGCATCCAGTCTGCCATCCTTGAATATTTTAAGCCTTTGACATTAGGCCCTGTAATGCTAATTTGCATATTGCTTGCTGATGTGAGTGCCCAGTCAGAAATTCAGCTATTCCACTGGGACCCCATTTTTGTTTTTCAGAAGCAGTTGCACACCCATAACATTGAGCTTCTGGAAAGAAAAACTTTCAAACTAAATGTACTGTGCTCATTTATGATGATAAACTAATTCTTTAAAAAGCAAACACAAGAAAAAAGCACATTTATCGAACCATATAAAATTGCTATTTGACTCATTTTGACCTGTAAAAATGGCAATTTCAAATAGTTCAATCTGGTACTCCTTTTTTTCAATCTGATACTGCTTTTGGGGAAGACAATATCCTGTGTCCTTTTAAATATACAATTCTTTTTAAATATCCAGACTTTCTGAGTTCTGCCAGGTTAGATAGTCTGATGCTTTTCTTTATTCTTGTATTTAGCAAAGATTTTCCTAAATTCCTACTATATTCAGAGCACCAGGCATGTGGCAAAGACAAAAGATAAAGCCAACAGACTCTTAAGAATCATATAGTATGTTTTTCTGATAGTAGGCTGGTGGCAAAACAAAGGAAGTTAAGTGGGTTTTTTCACCCGTAAAGTGACACAAAACTTGATAATCCATCAAAATGTGTGGATTTTCTTAAATATTGCCTCAGTTTAGTATTACTGTCATCAAATTGCTTCCTATATTGCCCCTATATTTATTTCCTCCTGAGTAGATTTACTCTACGATCTACCTGCCAGTGTAATGTAGTCTTTCGCAGGTATTGTTCCCCAATCTTTAATATTAATGATCTTTTCTAAGAATCCAACCACCTAAAGAAGTCTCCTTCTGTCCTGAAGCATTAACAAAGCACCAAAGCAAGTCTTTAATGTTTAATTGCACCAGCTATGATCAATAAAATATTACAGTTGTTCATATGCTATTGTTCCTTTGTTTTTTGAGGAGAGACTAATGAGTGGATGGCTGTGTAGTTTGCCCCTTTATAAGATATTCATTGAATGTTCTATCTGTCGTTATTTCTAGTCTTCCACATTTACTTTCAAAGTCGCATCCTTTTGTGTGTTTGGTTTTGAGTGGAGGGAATCCTTTGTTCTGTGTTACCATTTTTGAAACTGTCACTTCCACCCATCAATATACAATGCTGTAGGGCTTTTGTGTTCTACGGAGAACCCTCATCTTGTCTTCGTATTGGCCATCCCCTCTGTGACTGCTACACCGAGGAACCCCGGACGGTAGACTGAGTTCATCAGGCAGCACAGCTAACTAAGCCAGGGATTCTCAACCCTTGGCTGCACACTGGAATCACCTGTGGGGTTTAAAAAATACTGACCCTCAGGTTCTGCTCCTGAGATTCTAATTAAATTGGTCCAAACTGAGACGAGGAGGGCATCAATATTTTTTAAATCTCCCAGAGGAAGTCTAATGCACAGTGAAGTCTGAGAACCACTGACTGAAGCTGTAAAAAGAATTCCCAGGCATAGCTGTGTCTTTGGTCTCATTGAAGCTTGGCCCAAACTCTGGAATAGGTGAAAAAGCTAAGGTCTGTATCCACTTTTAGTAACGCATTTTGGTGATGAGCTGGCTACTGTTTATAAAGATTTTGCCATCAAATTCATCAAAGTGGAGTTTAGATCTCAAGAAAGGTGAGAAACAATACTCATAATAGCACTTAAGTCACTCTTTGGTATCCACTGCAAGGTTATTCTACTCACATGACGATTTGGGCAGCTTTCTCCCGAGAGTAATTAACATCTGTGTAAAGATGTAATCACCTGGAGCAGCTATGTAAGCCAGAGCAATCTCAAGAGCTTTCGTTTCTGGAGGCAAAGAAATTGTATTACAGCAGCATTTTGCCAGCGTATCTTAGAACATCAGTGTAATCAGTATTAGAATGAAGCATTGTAAGACTGAATAACAGAGAGAGATTAATTTCTATTAAATATCTATTAAATATCTACATCTTTTGGTTCTCCAAAGTAGATTAGGCTGGGAAAGAATAATGGAGGATTTTACCCGATCCCCTTTGCCTCTGTGCACAATTCCTTCAGTGGCTGCTGAGGCTCACCAGAAGAGAAAAAAGAGAGTAGGAAATAGCTCCAAACATGTAACTAATCCCTACATTAATTGCTGTTTGAATGAACTGTTTTGTTATTTTGATTCAGTTTTAATTTACATTGACAATGACATCCTTTCCTTCTGAAAGAGAGATTTACTGTGTAACATTATACACTTTTAAGGTCAAAAAATTGTCTGAAGTTTCTAAATGGAATTTACTATTGCCCATATGTCACTTTCATAATAATCCAGGTCTGTCCCCATCCACTATTGTTACGGGAAGGTCTACATAATTTTACCTCTTTCTTTCCACATTCATATCATTTTAATAGAAATGAAAGATCTTTGCCAGATTTTGCTGTAACTTTTATGTTTTAGTGCTTCAGTGAATTAATTAAACTATAAAAATAAGCATTCATAGTAATTTTTAATGAATATAACATTTCTGTTCCATATCAAAGCCCAGCTGCTCTCAAGAAAACCCCTTGATCATTTCTGCAATTATGATTCTGGATTAGGAAAATGTTACTAAACGCTAATTTTTGCGTCAGGCAAGGGTTGGCTCCCAGATTTTATAAGAGAATCTCACAGAGATAATTTTTCTCTTTGTCTACAAGATATACTATATCGATACCAATTTAAGACGAATTGAGCATGAAATGGGAACTCTGCTAGGTTTCTGAAAGTCTGGGGTTTTACTGAACTTTGCAAATGCTGTGGGGAAGAGTTTAAACTTCCCTTGATGGTTACTTTTGATGCTATTAGTAAAGGGTGTTCTTAAAGGTCCTGAAAATTTAGAAAGACTGCAAAGACACAGTTATCTGGTCAAGAGATACGTTTCTAAATACTACATCGAACAGCATATGTAAAAATGACCCCAAAGCACAGTATGATCTGAGGATTCTATAGAGTCCTACATCATACGCAACAATCCCATCTACCTGCTTTACTCCATCCACCCATGTCCAGTGAGGCAAAATACAGAAAAGGGGTCAACCAAATCAGAAACATAAAAAACAAAGATAAACTCATACAAGTGGCCTTGGAATAACAATGCTTAAAAGAAACTGAGAGAAACAAGGATTGGATTACTCACAAAATAGATATAGGCCTGGTCACAGTATTAAGTACAAATGGCAAGTCCTATAAACCATTTGAGCTTGCATAAATCTCAGTGATTTTATCAGAAGGACACTGGGGTATACACACAATCCAAGGAAGCATTAAACGTTCACACCCCAAAGAGAATAGGACACAATGCAACTGCAAAAATTTCTGTAGCAGGAATATGCTCTACAGGCTTCTAGAAGTCTCCTACAGGCCCAAGAGCTTAATTCCTTATATATCTCAGTACAAATTCCAAATTGGCAGGAAAGTAATTTGATTTTCCTACTTGAGGTGAAGGGCCATTCCCATATTAATTACCACAGCAAGGAAAGCTGTTCGTGGAACAAAAACATGGCCCTTGGGAGTCATTCCTACGGACGGTGTGGGAAGTTCTCAACCAGAAACATCCAGACAGATAACTCAATAGGATTCTGTTATGACTGTTTTCAGAGAGCCAGAAAATAAAAAGGAGAGATAATCAAAATACAGGGACATTTATGTATTATGTTATTCCCAAAGTCTCAAGCCTCTCTATTTTGCCTAAATTACCTCATAGTCTTGACTGCTAAATATTATGTAATTGAACACTGAGAGAAGGTGGTAGCCTTGAAAAAAACAAAAACAAAAACCGGACCATGAACAATATTGAGAATGGACATCTGTTCCTTTTCTCTTGAGTGTCTGAGAGACCAAGAGAGAAGTGGGGCACTGAGATAAACCTCTTCTTTCACAGAGGCTGACTTGAACCCTACTGTCTCTTTCCACTTTTTTCTCCCTCTTTCTCTTTCCCTGTTTTGGAAAGAGAGATGGAGAAGAGAGTGGAATTAGGGTGAGTGGATGGGTGGGAAGAAAGAAAAAGAGAAAGGCAGTGAGGACAGACGAGAGAATGAGGAAGAAGAAACACATAGTGAAGAGAGTCTTCCAGAGAACACTGTTCAAAACATGTATTTCCTCATTCAGTAACCTAATGGAAAGTTAGGGGGAGCAAGTGCCTCAAGGGGCAGTTTTAGACAATTGAGGCTGGCCCTTACTGTCACACCTCTGTCCCATTCCCAGTACCCCTACTGCCCAAAGTGACTTTACAAGAGCTCAGAACCTTCAGTCTACATTTAGTAAGAAAGGATCTAGTTGATTTAAATTTAAAACAACTTACAAATGGACTTATATCAAAGCTTTGATCAAAAATGTTGAGGGGCGCCTGGGTGGGTCAGTGGGTTAAGCATCCAACTCTTGGTTTTGGCTCAGGTCATGATCTCATGGCTCTCACTGCCATTTTCTTGCTTTGTGATCTATGCTGATTTGTTTAATCTCTCTGAACTCCATGTCCTTCTCTGCAAAACTGGAGCAATAACATGAATTTTCTCATGTTATATAAATATAAATCAGCTCTTGGACAGAAAGCATTTAGCACATTGCCTGCCACATTGCTTGCTCAGAAACATGAAGTATAGCAACTTGTCATGCAGAGGTATATGCAAAATCCAATCAAATTTTGTACATACCTTGAATTTTAGCATTGCTAGAAATTTTTACTCTGTTACACTCATTACTTATCAAGGGATGGATAGAGTGAAGAGAGGGGATTTTTAAAAAGGTCCTATTTTTGGCTATTAACATTGAAGTTCCACAGCTGGCAATACTCGGTGACTACACGGCAGAACATGGGGTATTATTGTTCTCCATTCTATCAACTAATCAATACATAAGCTATAAAATATTCAAAGAGGAAGGTCTGAGCCACCAAGTATTTTTGGAAATTCATACCTGCTGTTTTTCTTCCAACATCAGCATGATTCAAAAGCATTAGCATGCTCTTGGCTGTGATTGCCTGTGTTTTGGAACCTTCATTTGTAACACCTCCCTAGAAGGGCAGCAAGTAATTTGGAGGCAACACAATGGTGTGATTGCTAAAGGCAGAGTCTTTTGTGTATGTATAGCTTCACTTCCTGGGAATTATTTTTTTAAGTTTATTTATTTATTTTGAAAGAGTTAGTATGAGCAGGGGAGGGGAGACAGAGAGGGAGAGAGAGAGAGAATTCCAAGCAGCCTCCGCACTGTCAGCACAGAGCCTGACACGGGGTTTGATCCCACAAACCATGAGATCATGACCTGAGCCTCAATCTAGAGTGGGCACTTAACCAACTGAGCCACCCAGGAGTCCCTCTAGGAATTATTTTTAAAGAGTCTAGATCTTTGACATGTTTTGGGGTTTGGGCTAAAAATGGGAGATTAATGGGGATGATCAAAAGCAGAATGACCATGGTATACCCCATTGGTGACAACCGTTCCAGTGACAAGTATAGCTCTTTTATGTATTGCCATTCTTCTTCTCATCACTCCAGCCTGGCAAAAATAGTTTAGACCAAATTAGTGTTTGTTGGACACATGTGTTTGACAGCAACTGGATTTAAGAAAATCCAATACTGAAACTTTGAAATTGTGCATTACAGAGATGAAAGGTGTATGTTGTGCAGGGTCCAGTGCAACACTTTGTCCACTATATTAGAGATATTTCAGCAATCGTTCACTGTCAGTAGTTAATGTTTTCAATATGTTAGTGAGAAGGGGGGATGGGATCATCAGAGAAATATAGAATCTGGTTAACATTCCTACAAAGGATTCATTAACTTCAACAAGATGTGATTTGAGAGAAAAGGTTCTAATCACCACACATTTTAAATAAGCACTTACACTACACAGGTGCCGGGGTTTTGATTATACAACTGGGTATTTCATACTGAGAAATGCTGATCTATTTTAAAAGTTGTCCTTGAGGTTAGTAGAAGCATACAAAATGATGACTGGAATGTAAAATAAATACAAGCATTACTGATATTAGATCAGATTATATTAAATTGGATTGGGGTATGCTAAAATATAGGGCAGGGTATATTTCAAAAGCAATTCAAAACTAATTCACCATTACTAAACTGGGATTCAGATGCAAGCAAAGTAGAAAGTTGAGTGCTATTTTTTCTTTTTCAGGTAAGCAGTGGGAAGATTAAAAATTGTAAACTTACTCCATGGAAACAAAATCTCTCTCTTGCTTTTGAACATAAATGATATTTTAAAAAATCACTTTTTTGAACTGCCTTAACCACTTCTTCATTTTGAGTATATAAAACTCTCTTTCCTTAAAGGAAAAGCATACTTTGTCCATACATTTGAAGCTATCAAGGCTAAATCTGAATTGCCTAATAATTCCTTAGTTACAAAACTCATCTGGGGTCAAAAGAGTCTAATCAGCATTTTATTTTTAAAATATTTTATCACCATCTTTTCATGAAACCAATATTGTTGTTGGCCTAAATGATTTACCCTTTATATCAATGTCAGTT
Organism: Lynx rufus; assembly: GCF_022079265.1. Lineage (NCBI taxonomy): Eukaryota > Metazoa > Chordata > Mammalia > Carnivora > Felidae > Lynx > Lynx rufus. Next base: position 102,384,216 of record NW_025814889.1, read on the forward strand.
GGTCAAAGGCCCATATATGTTCCAAGAAATGCTAGTTTAAATTCCCAAATATATCTTTACTTGAAAATAGTCAATAAATAGAAAATCACCTTAAATTGTCAACAGAAATTATTTCAAATAAATTAACTGAACGGTATCTTTCAAAGAATTCCAAGAAGTCAGACCTCTGGTGTAGTTACTCATGGGATCCTTTCTCTATAGGCAAAGTACCACCATCGTCTACACCTTAATTCATGTACTGTCCTGGTGAAAAATCACAGCAAGTTTAAGAGGCTCTAGGGTAAACACTTTCCATTTAACCTTTGTAATAGCTAAAAGCTGTCAGTATGATACTCAGTTCTTCTATTTCACATGTTATATAACAGACTAAAATGGTGACATTTTAGTGATCCTTTACACATTCTAACGTTCATTTCAGTAAAAAAAAAAAAAAAAATCCTCACTAATAAAGCCATTGGTAGGGTGACAGTAGAACATTCTGGAAATTCATCATTCACTCATGATTTAGAAGACATCTACTGCAGATCCTGATTAATTACATCAAAATAAATGAGTGGGATGTTTTAAGTGCAAATTTTAACTCTAAGCCATTTTATAAATAAGAAGACAAAAATACGTTACTTCAAGAGGGAATGTGACTAGGATGGAGAAGAGTCAAAATGTTAGTCTGCTTCCCCTACGAGGCATTCGCTTGGTTGGAAAGAGTCTGTGCTATTAGTGACTATAGAGAGGCTGCAAGGAGTGAGCACAGCACCATTATCTGACTAATTGCCTTGTGAAGTGCTTTTAGAAAAGCTGGAACTGAGAGGCACTCCATAGTACCAATTTATGGTCTATTCTTAGTGCCAGTGATGCCCAAGAGAGCAGCACATTGTTAAGTCTGTTTTGCAGATGATAATATTTTTGACAAAGTGATTCAGATTTTAAAATACTCTTACTGAAAGGTGCCAAGTGATCATCTGCTTTTCATGAACACTCACGTGATGGACTTTCACCTTCACCTCAACTTTCTTCATCCAAATCAACTTTTGTTTTTGTTTTTGTTTTTGGCACTTCAGACTTAAAAGATGAACAGAGGGGCACCTGGGTGGCTCAGTTAAGCCTCCTATTCGGCTCGGGTCATGATCTCATGGTTTGTGGGTTCAAGCCCCACGTCGTAAGAGCCTGGATCCTGTTTCAGATTCTGTGTCTCCCTCTCTCTCTGCCTCTTTCCCACTCCCACTCCCTCTCTGTCTCTCAAAATGAATAAACGTTAAAAAAATAAAGTATTAAAATGAAATAAAATGTTAACAGAGTACACAGATTGATTTTAGGAGTTGGATTAACTGAGAGATTTTGCTTAGGTTAATTTCAAGTTTTATAATCTTATTTTAAGAGTGATCTCCAATCATCTTCATGGTAAAATAACTAAAGTATTTAAGGAAAAACTTGTACAGTGCATAGATGTGTTTGCATTTTTTAAAATTTTTAACGTTTATTTATTTATGAGAGAGAGGGAGAGAGGGAGAGAGGGAGAGAGAGAGGGAGAGAGAGAGCGCGCGCACAAGCACGCGTGGGAGGGGCAGATAGAGAGGGGGACAAAGGATCCCAAGCAGGCTCCCCACTGATAGCAGAGAGACCTATGAGGGGCTGGAACTCAGGAACCCTGAGATCATGACCTGAGCCGAAGTTGGACACTTAATCGACTAAGTTACACAGGTGTCCCTTGCAGAGTTTTTTAATGGACAGAAATATACCTTTTGTTTCTCCTTATAATCTTTAAAAAGATTAAAACAATTGTACAGTAAGTTTTACTATAATCTTTTGCTGATTAAGAAGAATGGCAGAATGGCACAGATAAAGTACACTTCCGGGAGGACGAAGCGCCTCAGTGTGGTGTACCCCCCTCCCTGTCAGAAAAAGTCACCATGGCATGTGCTTACTGCTCATTTTTACAGTTTTCCTTTCTGAACTACTTATGTGCTTTTAGCTAAAACTTCTCTGGCAGGAGGAATAGCAATGCTATTTGTGACTGCAAGATGAAACATTCCTCCTTTGGCTTTTACTATCATTATCGTGGTTTTTATTATGAGGGAAATCTTGCTTAGGATGATGTTGTCACACCATTTCAGAGTTTTGCATTTCTTTTTTCAAATGAATGGTATTTGGCTTTTGAAGCTCAGGTTTGGTCTCCAGGTAGCAAGGGAGATGTCCTGAACTCCTGCCCGAGCACATTTCATTTATATTCCATGTCTATTCAAACTGTGAATTTAGTTTAGCATGACTAAACACATTACATTTGCTTAATGACTGTCTATTCTTTAAATCTCAGATTCATTGAGTCACTCTTTGGGGATCCTTCTACTGTTGTTAAAGTAGGCAAGAAGGGTAAAGTGAGGCAAAATGAGAAAAAAAAATAGCCACCCCAAAATGATTGAACTCTTTCTTTGTTTGGAAAATGATTTCATGAAACCTAAAGTATGGGGCTTTAGAAAGATATATATCAGTAATATGAAGATCAGTATGTAACTTTCTTTTAAAATGAGTATCAGGATATTAAATTTCTGCTGCACCTTCTACCTCCCGAGGAGTGTCTTACAAACTATAGACAGAGCACAGAAATCACTTTACCCACCACTGAAGTGGAACCCAGCGGTTGTTTAACTGAACACAATACTGCAAAATCATTTAAGAAAGGAACTGAATGAGAGGACAGCCTCCAAAAGAAACTGCAGGGGGAATTTAAGAAAAGCAGACTACAATCTCTCAGCTTGGAATTTGGCCAGGAAATTCAAGCCAAACACTCCACTCCATGGCAATTTTTCCCTTAAAAATTCTAGTGCCTTTAACTCCATGATTGGTGTCCTGACATTTTAGTGTTTCTATCACATGACGTCTCCTGAGATCTAGTTCCTTAATAATTACTGGTCCAGAACTGACCCTGAAAGAACAATTCCAATCGATGACTTTTAAATTTTCACTCTTCTAATGCACCTGGGTTCCGGCCTTCATGTGACCTTGCCAAATGCCACCAGTCCCAGGCAGTGTTAAAAATACTACAATGGCTATGTTATTTAAAACCCAAGATGGCAAAGTTGCAGGTTATAAGATTTTTCTAACTTCATGTAAATAATAAAAGTCATGCTCAAGACATCATTGCAAAATTTGAAAGATTTTGAGAGATTCAGGGAAGTATAAAACATGCTGGTAAAATAGATCTAATATGTGTCATTGAAGGGTTGTTGCATCCTTGTTCTGATTACAAGAAAGTTCTATTTTAATTTACATTATATTATAGATCTTCCCAAACTCCTAAATGATAGTGATAGTTCTGCAGGTCAATTTATTTTAAAAATATGTATGTGTATTTCATTTTCCCCTGTGGAGAAACATTAGTTTTCATAATTTCTATGACCTACTCATATTTTAAGTTTTGGTGATGTAGCTTAACTTCTCCATTTGTAAGTGTGTTGGGCAATCCCTTTTCATTTTTTGTAATGCTATAGAAACTCTTCTATAAAGAAGAATGTAGGCTTTGAAGTCAGATTAGGAAGTCAGAGTAGAGGTAATTTTTTTTATCTGCAGGATGTGAATCATCACTCCCTCTAAAAGAATTACTTTCTTTTGTTCCATTTTTAAATTAACAATTGCCAACATCTTGAAAAGCATCAACTGTGTGTAAAAACTGCCATGAACAGAAACCATAATAAAAGAATTAACCTTCATCTTTAGGGTAATGATGATGCCACCAAGAATTCAATTTTCTATGCTTTCATTTATCTCTTTTTTTTTTTACCTAATATTCTAATCAAGAAAGGGTAATCACATGTATTTTATACATATGCCAAATGATAATGAAGAAAACATACTTACATCCACTGAATTTTTGTTTGATTTACAGTTGTTAATGGCGAAAGTTACTAGTTATCTAAATTTCTTAAAGTAATATATTTGAACATTTAAAAGTAAGCTTTTATTGAAAATAAATTAGATTATAAATGTGGTGACAACTGTAATTTGTCTTAAAAAATTATAGCATGTAATTAACTCAGTTAATTCTTACTGACTTTTCCTTTGTGTTTAATCAATTCCATGATTTGGATAGAAAGCACTTAGAACATTATTGGAAAATATTGAGCTCTATACAAATTTTGTCATTTTATTGTAGGATTGTTTTCGTTGGTTAGCATAACCAATTGTATTTCAGAAAACTTCCAGTTATATCTTATGTTTAAGCTGTTTTGTTTTGTTGATATGGGGCTAAAGATTTAGAAAGTTATGTTGCTCTTGGTTTGGGGTATTTCAATAGTATAGTAGCAATTGTTAATACCTACAGGGTGAAAATGAACATAATTTAGATAGAGACATGGGAATTTTTTGAGTATCTAATATGTCCCCATCTCCTGTAAGTACCTTGTCTTATTTAATTTTACAACATTATGAGGAAAACATTATTTCCATATTTAAATTAAAACAATTGAGCAGAAAAGCATTGAGTAACTTACTCTAAGCCACACAGGTATAAAGTGATAGACTCTAGAACTCTTTCCCCTCAACAACGACACTGGTTTGGCAGGTTACATGCTCATATAATGTCAGACTTTCAAAGGAGAACTTACACAAAAACATGAAGCTTAACTCTGCATGTATAATACTTCCATGAAAAGAAAGGTGCCCTGGAACATAACTTGAAAACCCTGAGAGGTGGCATCTCACAAAGAGTCTGGTATCCTTGCAGTGAGGGCACAAAAAAGTTTTCTGGTAGCTCTCTGCATCCTCCAGATAATAAGCCTCCTATATAACTATGCTAATTTTGTTCACTCCCATAATACAAGATGAGGTTAGCAGAACACCCTGTGTCAAAGGTCACAGCCAACATCATGTGTTAGAAGCCAACTGTAGAATTTAGGAAGGGAGCATGAGTCAACTCACAGTATATCTGAACCCATTTAATAATCTTCTACTATGACAATATTCAGATTATGAAATTAATTAAACAAGTATTTATTAATAAGAAAAAATACCCCAAAGAAATAAAACACATTGACTGTAAAATCACACAAACTGAGATTACCATCTTAGTTTCCCTTTTACTAGCTCTGGATGTAACACAAATCATTTCAACCCAATGATCTGCAGTTTCTTTATAGAAAAAATAAGGCTCATAATAGTGTCTCTCTCATTGGGCTGTTGTACAATACATATTGAATCCAATAATATATGTAAAGTGCAGGGTATTTGACACATGGGAAGCACTTCAGAAATGATTATTTTGTTCCTATACTAGCATCATTAATATATACCAGATAGCATATAAGATCCTTAAGAGCAAATAGACATGTGCCCTACACTGACAGAGAAGTAATGGACTAAAAAGATGCATAGTTAAATAAGCACTGACCATGCAGTTTATAATTACTACGCTGAAAGAGGATTAAAATCTTCAAGAGTTCCAAATGTTTTTACTTAGTTTAAAAAAATATTCCAAATTGAGGGGGTGCCTGGATGGCTCAGTCAGTTAAGTGTCCGACTCTTGGTTTCAGCGGTGGTCATGATCTCACGGTTCGTGGGTTAAAGGGCTCAGACCCCACATCTGCAAGGTCAGTGCAGAGCCTCCTTAGGATTCTCCCTCTCTCTGCCCCGCCTCCGAAAGAAAGAAAGAAAGAAAGAAAGAAAGAAAGAAAGAAAGAAAGAAAGAAAGAAAGAAAGAAAGAATTTTTTTTAAATCCCAAATTGAGAACTAGTCTCACTAACAGTGTATATTTCATGAGGCTCTCAATCCATCCTCACATCCTAAAATTGTCCTTATCACCATGGAAATACCTTAGCACTCATGGTACCTACAGGAGTACTGCCATTTGGAGAGTGTTCAGTTTGCCTACTTTTTCTTCTCTCTAATTGGTTTGCTTTGATGGGTGATGGTGTATGCCTTTGGGGATGCCAAAAGATACATCTTAGTTTCTAACAAAAAGATGTGACTGAGTGAAAACAGAACCAAAAAAAAAACTGAAACCAAACAAATAAAAAACCAGAAGGGTTTTTTACTCAAGGTCCTCTTCTGGGGAAAACCAAAATTTTGAAATTGTCTGGAAACACTGATTTCCATGTCAGCTTGGAGAAGAAGTGATGGTATCTATTACTTTCAGATTTTCTATCTCAGGCAGGTCTACTTGTGACCATGTATGAAGATCACTTCTAGAAGGCATGAGAGTTAAAGTATTAGGTTCCGTATCATCAAGAGAATACTTGGTTAGGTCTGGCCAGTGCAGTAATTTGCCAACAGCTGGCCAAAGTTGCCAAGGCCAAAGGGTGGCTATTATGCACGGAGTGATTTCCATAATAAATTGTAATTGGAGTGTATTATGAGGCAAACAGGAAAGGCAGAAGTGGCAATGACCATGAACGAGCTCCAGGCAACAGATGCTCTTTTTGGAAAACTAGTCATGTTACTAAGAATGATGACATTGCAGGCTAGGATGTTTGGCTTTTCTGGTCTTTTGGCAGTCAGCAGGGATGAATATTTAGTGCCATCTTCTGAGAGTCCCTGAAATGACATCTGCCCAACCTGTCTTAGTTGTATTTTTTCCTTTGTTTTGTTATTTCTCTAAAATGTGCTTCGTAGGGATCATCGGATATTCACAAAGAGATACTCTCAGAAAGCTTAAGAGATTGACTTCGTAAGTTTGATCCTAGTGCAGGATAAGAGGAGGATCCTTCAACAAAGTTCCCATTTTCTCCATGATGAGCCACGTGAAAGCATATGGCAAAACACGTTACCATCGTGATTAATGCCTCTGAATCACAGTTTAGTTTCAAACGCTTAAGATATTTTGCAGTACTTATTGACTTCAGTCACTATGCAGCTCCTGCTATTTTGTTGCTTTTTACATTTTTAAAGCCTCTGGGAGAAATTCAAAAAACCAAAAAGATTTGCATCCATACAGTATACTCTTAAGGTGCTCCTTCCCATTAACATTTCAGTTTGTGGAGTTTCAAATGTGTTCAGTCTGAAATTATTCACAGTTACCTTGTTGGCCATTTTTCAGCAAAAGGGCTGCTGCTGTTGACAGTCGTGGCAGCCAGCCAGGAGAAACTGGGCAGAGAGGAGATGCAAATTTCCCCTCAAAATTAGGTGAGGGGAAATTATGTGACTAAGTATAGCCGCTATTTAAATCCAACAGTAATTCAAGGCCCATCTCAAGTCCCTCCTCCTCCAAATGCTTCTTTAATTACTTCAGGCCATGATGACCTCCCTGTCCTCTGGATTTCTACAGCTCACAATTTACTCAGGCAGTTATGAAATTAAAATTAAGATGTGCTTTATAAGTTTACGTGTAAGTTAGTCATTTGACACATGAAACTATTGGGGGGCATGTTTTATGCGATTGTTGTATTTTTTTTTAAACCATCTTTATTGGGGCACATGGATTCCTCAGTCAGTTAAGCTTTCGACTTCAGCTCAGGTCATGATCTCCTTGTCCGTGAGTTTGAGCCCCGCATCGGACTCTGCACGGTGGGTGCTTGGGATTCATTCCCTATCTCTCTCTGACCTTCCCCCACCTGCATGCTCACGTGTGTTCTCTCTCTCTCGCTCTCTCGCTCTCTCGCTCTCTCTCTCTCTCTCAAAAATAAATAAATAAATAAATAAATAAATAAATAAATAAATAAATCTTAAAAAAAAAAAAAAGCTTTATTAACCCTAACAGGAAATTAATGGCATGGATCAGTCCCCAGAGCCACTAACCACCTTTTAGCTGTGACAGTACTGAGAGAATTTGAGGTCATAAGAAACTCTGTCCCAACATCTAGAGTTATCTTTCTCTAAAGTTAACAGATAATCTGAACTCAGAAGGTAGTGCAAAGTTCAAGTTGATAATAGAGGGAAGAAACTAGATAATATTTATGCTTCTTTCTGTTACTGTAGGTCAACTTTCTTCTCCTAGGAGGTGTCACAAAAAGGCTTGAGGAGAAGGTGAATAGAAGATTTAAGGGTTCCGTTCTTGTTAGAAAAGTAATGAAAGATTTTCCATGCAAAAGCTCAACAAAGACAGAAAATAATTCTGGGAGTAGATGGCTTCAGAGATAGGGACTATATCTGGATGACAGGTCTAAGTAGTGACCACCTTCATTCATTCAGCATTCAACTAACAAATGCTTACTAGACATCAGGCACTGGTTTTAGGAGGTACTTGGGGATACTGCGATAAATTTGTCAACCAGGATCCCTGCCTTCAGGGAATTTACACAATACCATAAACAAACAAACAAGCAAACAAACAAACCCTCAGAATTTATAGTTCCAAAAAATAAATAAACCCACACATATGTAAAGAGTTATTACTGTAGTGAGGAAAAAAACCCCACAAAGATATATGAGGAATAATGAGTAGTGAGTTGAGAATAGAAGGGCTGTTTATATAGGATGGTCAGAGGAAGTCTCTGAGTTGAGACTTAAAGAGTAACAACCATCCTGAAATAACTGGAGAGAGAGGGTTCCAAGCAGATGGCTCAGGCTATGCAAGGGTGCTGAGATTGAACTGACCTTGATTTGTTCTAGCAGACAGTATGAGGAGTTTAGTGCACAGAGAAGGAGACTGCAAAATAATAGGGGCAAAACATGTGCGATCCTAGAAACCATGAGAAGTGGTTAAATTTAATTCCAACCATGATGGGGAAGCACTGAAATGTTTTAAGCAGAGAGACAATCTGGCCAAATTTATATTTGACAAGAAAATGCAGGCTATGGGTAGAATACTGAACGTAGGTAAAAAAGAGTAAAGATAGTAAAGCATGTTATCGAAGAAAAAGATGAAGGTGTTTTGGACAACGATAGTGGCTATGGGAATGGTAAGAGGTGGTCGAATCTGGACCATTTTGTGGAGGTGTGACAGGTGAGTTTTCATAATATAGACATTAAGGGAAGGAAAAAAGTCACAGATGATTCCCAGGATCCCGGGCTCAGAACTAGGTTGGATGGATGCATTAGGTACTCCAAATGATTCCTGTGTCATCCTCTACTATTCACTCTGTTTCTCGTTCATTTTCTTCCCTAACAAATGCCCTCATGGACAAGTGCCCTAACGTCTTCTGTGCCCATTGTGTCTATCCCAAAAGGGTTTAATAAAAACTCCATTAATGTCTCTGCTACTTGAACAAGAAAGCATTCAAGAACAATCCTCTTAAATAGGAAAAACATTGTAAAATTTGTAGTAACTTTTAGCTTTGCTCTCTCTATATTCATGCTTCCAAGTTTGCTTTGAACATTATTACTCCATTTAAATTATTATTTTTTAAGTTTCTTTACTAATTTTAGGAGGGTGGGGAAGAGCAGAGAGAGAGAGAGAGAGAGAGAGAGGGAATCCCAAGCAGGGTCTGCATTCCCAGCATGGAGCTTGACTTGGGGCTCGAACTCACAAACCAGGAGATCATGACCTGAGCCGAAATCAGGAATCAGACGCTTAACTGACTGAACCACCCAGGTGCGCCGAGAACATTATGACTCCATTCAGAAGACTTGCATGAAATTTTAAATCTGAGTTGTTCACTTTCATTAAATGTTTAACTTTCAAGACGATACCTCTTTTTGTTGCTTGTAACAATTTCTGTGGTAGCTGTTGTGAAATATAAGATGGTATTTTAAAGGCTTTATGGATTTTTAGGACTTTCTATGAGAAAACAAAACTCTATTCAACATTTGTGTATCATGTATTCCTGTATCAATATTTTAAACGCTAGTGGCTTTATCTTTACCATTTAGATAAAGATCCCTCTGATTTTCTTGTTTGTTTTGGGCTTCCAATTACTTATGAAAGGCCAGTCACTCTCTGGATTGTCGAAAACAGGAGGCAACCCTACTTTCAGTTTTCTCCTGAACCCAGAATACGTCTGCACATTTCATTATTGATGAGCATTAGCAAAGGCAACAAAGCAAATCATAGCTATTAATACGAAATTCATGCTTTACGTTCTTGTTTCCTGGCATCATGACAAACACTTACGTGTTTTATTTCACTTATTGAATGTACATATGTTATGAGTAAGTAGCATAATTATCCCTGTTTTACTGATAAAGACTGAGACTTAGAAAGATTAATGGCTGTGTCTAAGATCACCTAGCTGTCAATCAAAACTAAAATAAATACAAATGTAGAACTCAAACTCTTAACTGTATGGTACACTGCTTACTGACATAAGAAAGGGGGGAGCCTGGGTGCCTCAGTCAGTTAAACATCTGACTCTTGATTCCAGCTCAGGTCATGACCTCACATTTCTTGAGTTTGAGCCCCACATCGGACTCTGTGCTGGCAATGTGGAGCATTCTTGGGATTCATTCACTCATTCATTCATTCATTCTCAATCTCTCTCTCTCTCTCTCAAAAATTAAATAAATAAATAAATAAATAAATAAATAAATAAATAAATAAAATTTAGGAAAAGTGAATCCAGTTGTTATTTTGGTTATTTTATAATTTGTGAACTATAAATATATGTTCTTAAATTTTGAAATTCTACATACTTTTTTTAATGTTTATTTTTTTTTAATGATTATTTTTGAGAGACAGCAAGCAAAGGAGGGGCAGAGAGAGAGGGAGACACAGAACCTGAAGCAGGCTCCAGACTCTGAGCTGTTAGCACAGAGTCCGATGCAGGGCTTGAACTTGTGAATCATGAAATCTTGACCTGAAATTAAGTCGGACACTTAATGGACTGAGCCACCCAAGGGCCCTGAAATTCTGTGTGCTTTAACCTGTATCTCTTCTTTGTTTTTCTATCCACGTCAATTCTATTTCATTAACTCCTTTTTCTACCTTTCTTTCATTTTCATATTTTCTTCCTAAACCAGATTTGGTGCCTTACTCCATAGCTACTTAAGCCTCAGCTCAGAAAAGGCATTCTCTATATATTTCATGACACTTCCTTCATTGTCACAATTATGCTCTCTTGGATTCACAATACTAAGCTCTGATAATATTCATGTTTTCTTAACTTGCTTTCCAGTGTCACGGAATGGAATACTGTGAGCTCCGTGGACTTTAAGGTCTGGTACCAGAGGTGTTACGGGTTTCTTTTTATTGCTAGATGAATACTACGGCATTCCTATTACCGTAGGTTAACGTTTTTTTATCCTGTTCTTTCAATATTTTTCTAGTACAATAGAAAAAGAGGCTGGAAAAATCAATAGAATTAGAATTGAAAAGAGACCGTGACAAGATGAAAATTGGACAGAAACAAATTGAATGTTTTTTTTTTTCTTTTCAGTCTAAGTTCAAGATTAGACTAGATGTCTCTTGCTTCTCTCAGAAAATAAAAGGTGAGGAGTATCTCACGTGTATCCATATCACGTCCTGTCTTCACTGTGGCTGCCCTTCCACAGACTCCTCCATTTCATTCTGAACATGTTCTCCTCCCAAAATCGTGTCTCGTCATGTGTTCTTAATAGGGACCAAGTGGTCCATAATAACTTTTCCCAATGCTTTCTCTCATCAAGCTCATACTTTTTGCTGTTCCTCTTGATTTGAAACCATATTTGAACCCCCCACTTATCAAAGCCCACTGAACTATAGTCTTTATTCAATCTGGATTCTTACCAACTTCAGTGTCTCTTATAATGCCTCCAAGACACCCAGATCCTGACTTTTTTAGTCTTACCTATACTTTCTGTATTCCTATACTTCAGGCTAATAGAGTCCTGTTCTGCTGCCAGCTTTTATATTAATCTTGTGGATACTCCCCCTGCCCCACCAGGATCCCATTCTAACCACTTTATCTTTTTATCTATATTTTAATTATTTATTTCAGTCTCTGAAGACCAGTTTCTTCTAAAGTTAGATCTTCTAAATCTACTTTTTATTAAATACCCATCTAATTCCTGAGCCATCTTGCTCCTATGAGGATGTGTTCATTTTTCAAGCCTATTCAACTTTCCTTAAAGGGAAAGATGAAGGCATTTGGACAAGGATTATGGCTGCAAATATAGTGAGAGGTGGACAGATTTGGGCCATTATGTCAATCACTGTTGAGAAGTTCTACCAGAATTTGATGGGGCTATTTCTTAGTAGTAGCCTAAAAAGTTACTTTAGGGTCTAATATAAACCTTAAATGAAATAATATCTTTTCACTAGAGGTTAAAAGAGATCACAGTCTTCAAGTAATCAAAACATTTAATATTTCCTGCATATTTTTTCATTCAGTAAGTATTTATTAAGTGCCTCTTAAGTGCCAGGTACTCCACGAGGTATTACCAATTCTACTGAGCACAAAATAGTTTCCCAGAGTTTACAGATACCTTAGAAGAAAAATAATCTGTTTTATTATAAAGAAGTGTGATGAGTGATTTGGGAAATTACACAGAGGTATTGAATCTGCAGAGGAGCATTCCATTTAGTCAAGAGGCAATGACATTTTATCTGGGATTCAAAGAATGGTAAGATTTAACCCTATCCTAATGCTGAGGAGAGAAAGTTGAGAAGGACAGTACCCCTGACCTTGAAGAACTTATCATACAGCAGTATATATGATTTCTGAGAGATCTTACTAGAAACAGTTCGAATAAACTAAGAAAAACTTTTAGACCAATGGCTCTTAACTTTGCACTTAAAGTTCACCTAAGCTTCATTTAAACAACAACAAAAATCTATGCCTAGTCACCCCAAATCTCTTGAGTTAAAATTTCTGGGTATGGATCCTGGGAATTTCCATTTTATAAACTTTCCAGTACTTGTATAATAATGCTTGGGAATCATTGACTAAGACTGAAACACAGGTTTTCCTGAAAATCCTCCATGTACCTAAGAGCCTGGAGGGTCAAGAGCTAAGAGTTCCAGACTCTTCTTTTTTTAAAAATCAGTCCAGTTGATTCTGGTTCAAGAGTAGGCAGACTACACATGGAAAAACAGCTCTAAAGTTTTACAACAACAGCTTATGTTAACAAAATGACTATAGACTAGATATCGATTTAAGTTTTAGAAGTTTGGATCTAATCTACTGGATGGTGTCTTACTTTCTGGCCATATCTAGTTCAAGCCATCTCCCACTCAAGCCTAACTGACCACTTAATACTTGATATACAAATGGCAAGCCACATCTCTTTTTTCATAAAAATACAAGTGTATGCAGAATTGTCAATATGTAAGGAAGGCAATTGGGCTTTCCCAATTCTCTTATTTGTTTTTGTAACACTTCTGAGATCTATGGGGTCGTCACCATTCTATAGCTCTTGCTTTCAAAAAGAGCTGAGAAAAAAAAATTATACTAACTCCTGACAGCTTTCTATAGACACACATTCAATCCTTCTGAGAAAAGCACAGCGTACTTTGTAGCTGCTTCCCATACCTCTTCCCAGACTATCCTTGCCCTGCAGCCAGGATTTTCCTCCTGTGGTTTCTCATCTCTATGATGAAGTCATTTTTTAAATGAGGCTTGCCATGCTCTATAGGATGTGTGCCAACCCTCCTTCAACTGCGTATCTCATCTTTCTTTGCTTTATTAAATATGCCACACACCTCCATGTAATAGAGCCCTTTCTTCCCACAGTCTCCTCTACCTGGAGGTAGCCACGTCTGCTTACTTTCATGTCAGCCCAACTCAATACTCGTCCTTCACTTGTCAGCTCAGGAGTCACTTACTTAGAGAAGACAGTCAAGCTTAGTTTTTGTTTAACATTATTTTTATTCATTATTTATTTTCTTTATTTTATACCTACTTATTTTTAACACTATTTCTATCTCATGGAGTGTTTCCCAAAGTGTTATTATATACTCTTTCATGAGGTTATTTGCTTAAAGTCTCCATAACTAGACTGATAGTAGAAACTGGGTGTTTATCTTTTTATTCACCATATGGACTACACCTAGTAGGTGTTTAATAAATATTTGTTGAAGAAGTAAATGAAGAGTTTACAATATTCTAAGACAGTCAGATTTGTGATTTCAGTTCACTATACTGGGCCACCATATATTTCATATTGGCATGTGCTGGACCCAGTAATAAGCACCAGGAATGCCGAGATGAATTCACTGTTTGTGAGCTATACCACAATATGCACTTTCAGTTTTAGCCAACTTTTTTTTTTTGCCACTGAATGCTGCTGTATCACCGGTTTGTAAACGTGATAGCCCTCTCTCATTAAGTCATCTCGCCTGCTTATCTGCAATCAATTTAGACACATTCCATTATATTCCTTCTGTGTTTCCCATATAACATCTAGTTCATTCCCAAGGGGCCTGAATAAGGCATCCAATCAAACCCACTTCTAGAAAACAAACCAAAACTTCAGATTAATTCTTGATTTAGTATGTGAAAAAGCACTTTCTTCTAGGTAGTAAGGGCTAGGTAGCCTATAGCAGGCTAAGTAGCCTGTATCTTTTTTTCTTTATGTAAAAATAAGATTTGGGGCACCTGGGTAGCTCAGTTGGTTAAGCGTCCAACTTTGGCTCAGCTCATGATCTCACGGTTTGTGAGTTCAAGCCTTGCATTGAGCTCTGCGCTGACAGCTCTGTGCTGAAGCAGAGAGCCTGCTTCAGGTTCTGTGTCTCCCTCTCTCTCCCCTTCCTCTGCTCATGTTCTGTCTGTCTCTAGAATAAATAAACATTAATTTTTAAAAAATAATTAAAAATAAGATTTTATCATTATATCAATTTTGTTTAAAAATAAATCCAGTATATTTTTGACAATTTCTAGGGAAAAAGCAATTCAAATAGTTTCATCAAAAACAACTCTCATAATAAATACATTTTTTCTTAAGTCTAACCTAAAATCTATATTCAAATGTGATTACAATTCTTTTCAAATACTTGATACCATTTAGAATAGTGTTTAGAGTTCTTCTTCCCTTTAGCCATTCTATATCATGCCTATATTTGGTGTAAATATTTCTTCTCTCCGAAAACTTTTTCCAAAATCTTCATATGAAATTTAAGCTAAAAAAAATTAAACATAAAGCTGTACTCTAAGCTTATTCTTCATAGAGCTAACTCCATTTTAAATGTTTATAATATTGTCCCTTCATTTTGAATAAGTAACCAACATTTTATTTGCTTTTCCTCTTTTTCATTTAACTATGTACATCAATTCACAACACATATTGTCTCTTTGGGAGTTTCTCTATCTGATTAATATTGTTTCTACCTCTATCACTTACTACCTTGCTAATGATTCAGAATATTTAAATTAAAATGATAAAACTGTATGTATTACAGAGACTTAGTCAACATAGATTATATAATTCTAGTTTTATGCAGTCAGCAGACCTGTATCTAATGGACCAAAATAAATCTATTTAAATAAATTCAAAGTACGTAGTTTTCAGAAATACTCAGTTCTATATGAAGGCAGTTTGTTCAGAGGCTTAGATCAGTGATATAGTTATATTCTTATCCACCATGTTTATTCTTTATATCAATAATCAAATAGTCAAAATAATAAAACCGTGTGTATTACAGAGACTTAGGCAATATAGATTATATTAATATCATTCTAGTTTCATACTGCCAGCAGATCTATATCTAATGGACCAAAATAAATACCATAGCATCTATTTAAATAAATTCAAACTACATAGTTAATATCATGTTCATACTTACTGAATATATAATATTAGTGTTTATTTCTGCCAAAGTGAGGCTGGCCAGGATTAGCTATACTTTACAAATGAAAAGAGGTAAGGAGAAGTTAAATGACTTTGCCAAGGTCACATAGTGAGTTCACACCAGATCTAAGATGAAAACAAAGTGCAGTGAGCCATGATGCTCCTTTCCCAGGAAATCATTTATCAAGCAGCTATCCCAAATCAAGATTAATTGGGTCAGATGATACCTCTTCTTTCACCAAAGCACATTCAACTAATATAGCTGAGATTTGTTATTTGTGTGTTACCATTCTGAACAGAGTGTGTAATGAAAACAAAAACCCC
This sequence comes from Lynx rufus, assembly GCF_022079265.1. Lineage (NCBI taxonomy): Eukaryota > Metazoa > Chordata > Mammalia > Carnivora > Felidae > Lynx > Lynx rufus. Next base: position 102,400,105 of record NW_025814889.1, read on the forward strand.
ACAAAGTTAAAGACAGAAGTTGTTTTCCTCTAATTAGATCAAAGATTTTATATCCCCTCACTATGACATCTCTGTGAGGTAGGGCATTATAATGAATTTTCTCATACATTTTGTCCAGATAAAAGCTTAAAAGAATGGGCTCATGTCTCTTCAATGCTCTAATCTCATACTTGTTGTTTCTAGAATTAAAGCTGCCTCGAGTGTTTCCATAGGCATTATGTTTTCCGTTGGAGTCAAATTGTTCCTATTTAAACAGCTGTCCTCAGTTCTATTGCTGTCATATTGGTTGTAATTATATTTCAACTGCAAACCATTGTTGCATTTTTTATTTATAACTTGGCAAAGGAGAGCAACTTAAACTACGTAGAGGTCAGTTTTTCAGAACTGAGAACAATTAAATTATTTGCTAAGTGCACTGGTGTCAGAAATATTATCCCATGGTATATTTATAATTTTAAAGGGGAAAAACTCAATTATAAAATCTATGATCACTAAGTGGGGAGCAGTGCTTTCTGCAACTTAATTTGAAATGGATTTGTAAACTGAGTAAAGTTGATTTTAATGATGTCATGGAGGAGGCAGTGATTATGTTAAGTTCCTCTATATGTTTAGGATTTAAGTATCTGCATTTGGTGTATTCACTTGGTAACAACTTAATAAATAACTCCCAATTAGTCATAATTTGATAGAATTATTAACTTTTATTAAAAGGAGGGTAGTATGTTGGATAGAAGCCACCATAGATCCAAATTTTACCACCCACTAGCTAAAATCACTTTGGACATTTGAAGAGACAAAAAACTGATCTCTCCAATTATGTACTCCCAGATATGGACAAAGAGCTTATTGTGTTCCTGTTAATTCTCTTACTTCCATAACCCACTTTTGAAGATACCTGCTGTGAGGATTTGTTGACTTGTTTAAAATCCCTGATGGGAATAGGGGAAGAGGATGATTCTGTAATATTTCACAAGACCTCCAAAAGTGATGTTAAAGAAGACGACCTCAGGACAGCTAACTGAAACCTGGGAACTACTCTATTTTATCAAATGCAGATATTCACATTTAAGGAAAGTACGATTTCAGATCAGGAGAAAAGAATATTAGAAATAATAGTATGCACACTTCATGCTTCTTTGTATTAGTCACTTGTTTTGTGCCAGGCACTATGCTACATGTTAAGAATACAGAAATAACTAAGCATAGCTCTATCCTCAAAGATCTCACAATCTAATAAAATAATCAGGCATGCAAGCAAATAATCACAATGGAGTAGTCTCTAACTGAGGCATGTAGATAAACCAGCAAATATCCAATAGGGTAGTTTGAAAAACTAGTAAAAGTCTCACTGGAAAGATAATGGTTTAATGGTTTTGCAAAGAGTGTGTGTGTGTGTGTGTGTGTGTGTGTGTGTATTAACCACAGAACTGATAGATGGGGAGGTGTGACACAACATTGGGTAATATAAAAGAGCATGACACTGTGAGTAGGAGACTTCAACATGGTCAGAACACATTCAGTTTATAGCCAATGTCAGAAGAAGAGGTCAAAAATGTAAAGAGAGATTAGGTTGATAAAGACCCTACACACTCCGCTAAGGAATTTCAGGAAGCAGCTGTTGAAAATTTTTAACCAGAAAATTGACATGACTAGACTGTACTTTGATAAAATAACTCTGTCAACATGGTAATAAATGGATAGAAGGAGACACATTTGAAATTGGCAACTCGTGGCAGGGAGTCTATAGGAAGCCATGGCGATGGTCCAGGAAGAAGGGGAAGAGGTCAGTGGGGATGGTTAAAAAGGAATCTATTTGAAAGAAAATTGCTAGTGCTTATTAGAAGGGTAATGTAGCATGGATGGCTATGGATAATGGAGGAGGAGGAGACCAGGTTTATTCTATTAGTAGGAGGACCTCTTGGTTTTAGACAAAAGATACAGTTTTCAAAGTTTTTATAGCCATTAAATCCTTTATTTCAAGTGATACAGATTTTGAGTGAAAGCCAAGTGCTGGAGAGGAAAAAAGTGCTGGAAACGGGTGTCATTTGGTTGGATAAGGCCGATGTAAATCGTATGAAGACCTAGAGAAAAACACCTGCCATTTGAAGGTTGGGGAGTCTAGAACTTTCCTGGAAGAAGATGCTCCTTATAGCTTTCATTATTTAGCTTCAATAAGCAAGACACAAGCCTGAGTTCTTTAATAGTTAAAACATTCCTTAAGAATAATTTAGAAACGATGCATGTTAATCCCAGTTCCACGAATTAGTAGGATTATGACCTTGTGAGAATCCCTTCCACTCTCTGAGGCTGTTTTATTATCCTTAAGAGGGGAGAGTACCTCCTCATAGAATTGTTTTGGAGATGAAATGAAACCACAAAGGTGAGGTGCTTTGTGTCCCTCTCAGCATATAATAAGCACTTTGTAAATGGTTACTATTTGCAAACTTTTATTGAAATGAGGATATGTATCAGTTAAATTGAGTTGCCATACCCCAAATTTATATTCCTTTGTATCTTGTCCACTTCTTTATTCATTCAGCAAGTAGTTTTTGAGCCCCTGTCCTTTATCAAACTGTATCTGGAGATACAGATTGCTGCCTATGGTCTAACAGTTGAATGAGGAGAGAAATGCAGTCAAAATAAAGGCAGCACAGCATGATCTCATGGTTCATAAATATACAGGCATAATATTTCGTTAATGTGAATTCTGTTAATATCCTTCGTAAAATAATTTAATTTGAGGGTGATTATTGAATACTATTGCAGAAATTTGAGACCCAATTGAGTTGGCCAAAAGATAACCAGTTTGAATTACCATCAGCAATCCCAGATTTATACTGCAAAAGTCACAGAGGATATAAGTTACATAAATCAATGTATACAGTGATGATTAATATCATAATTATGCTATATGCAAACATAATTCAGGTGTCTACCTAACACACAGTTTGCACCTGTATAGATCTAATGGTCAACAGTAGCCATCATGAGAGCTTTTTATCAATGATTCATCTGTCCTGTTGGTACTCTGTTAGCTGCTTTTAACTTTGTTAGGCAAAATGCCATTTGGGATTTTGTTTTGTTTTTAACTTTTGTTTTCGAGAAGTGAGGAAAGAACCTACAGCATTTTTTCCTATTAAAATCCGTCATGCCAGGGAAAGAGAAAATTGTTGGCTAGAGAAACCAGAAGCAAAATTTGCAAGTGAAATCAAACAAAACACTAACCAATTGTTATATGTATTAAAATGCTTTCATTTTCATAACCCATTCAAGAAGTAGGGGTTTCCTGTGATGCAAAGATACATTTATTTTTCTTTCAACATCGCTACAAATTGCTTTTGCGTAATATACTGCACCATAGGCTACTCACCCAGAGAGTTGATGCAAAACCTCATTCTGAGAAACAAAAGCAGTGTCAATTTATATGGCAAGAGAATGAATACTACATTCCAAGTTGATACAGGATCTGACACTTCAAATCTAAAATAAATTATTTGGAAGGCCCACTATCTTTTTTCCCCCTGACCTTGGTATTAACAGCATTTGTGACCTTGTATGCAAATGAAGTAAAACACCAAGGATGTTTTTCATCAGTATGAATTAGCAGTTTTTTAATGTATGTTTCTGTGATCATCCGTTTATTTCCCAAAGTGTAATTTCTATCTCCCTAAATCAATTTAACCAGCAGCATGTTGTGAATGTGACTCATTTCATCTGAGCCTGTGGTTAGCATTATGTTGCTGCGAAGAGACCACCTGACAGATCTTTCAGCCTAGAAGTTGTCCATTTCAATTAACAGGACACTCAGGACATTTCCCTGTCAGGATAATAAAAGTGTTCATTTGCCTCCTCTCTTGAAAGAGAAGAAAATATCGTGCACTGTTAATAGGAAGTCAACCTCCCTTTTTCTGTTTTCAGAACACAAAGTCTTAGCAGGAAGTGAATATAAATAAAGGAAAACAATTCAGTATGCTGGAACGTAGAGAAGCGTGATTTCTTTTTTCTCCACATTACAGCGTGCGCGCTAGGCATTCCTTTCCTAACTCTGTCACTCCTGTAGAAAAATAGATGGACAAAACCATGAATTTATATTGCTGATCTTGCCATAGCAATGGATCTGGGTTTTCTGTGCTTTGAAAAGGAAACACTTTGAAGAAAATGCATCATTCTAATGTTTAAATATTGTTTGCTACATGAATCCTTTGTGTTTTTTTAAGTTTATTTATTTTGAAAGAGAGAGAGTGTGTGTGTGTGAGGGGCAGAGATGGAGAGAGAGAGAGACAGACAGAAAGACAGGGAGAGGGAGAGGGAGAGGGAGAGGGAGAGAGAGAGGGAGAGAATCCTAAGCAGGCTCCACACTCAAAACAGACCCTGATGCAGAGGTTCAATTTCACAGACCTTGAGATCATGACCTGAGCCAAAATCAAGAGTCAGATGTTTAACTGACTGAGCCACCCGGGCACCGTTATATGAATCCTTTGAAGAAACTTGTGGTGTTTAATTCTTAGGCCAGTGCTGAGCAAGGCTACTTAATGGGTGGTGAAAGTAAAAATGTACTGTGATGACAACTCTAAATAGCTTCATGAAGAATTGGTGCAGCTTTTCAATAATATTTTAATGAGATTAGAAATTCTGACATCATCTCAGACTTAGTCAACATCGGTGCGTGCTGGACTTTTAATATAATTGCACATGTAAACCACAGCTTTTCTAGTCTGGCTCAATTTCTCTATGCTCTAATCTTGATATATCTCTTTTTGTTAATAATTTTTGTAAGCTTACCTCAAAAAGAAAACAAACTGAAGCCAGCTTCTTTCAACTCGAAAAACATCCCTGCAAATGTATGCAGGCACTCTAGATAGACCGTTTTCTCTGGTTAAGCTTCAAAACCCATCTCTGCAGCAGGCTGCACATTTAGCTGGGAGACAACTGAGTTATAAAATTGGTTTGGGGCTACTGAGAAACAAAAATGCAGCTCCAGAGTGGAGATTCTATGATGAGGTGTAAAATAGGAACTTTTTCTTCCTATGGCGAGCTTCTCTAAATAACTGGCTGATTTTCCCTTATATGGAGAACGTTCACTATCCAGAGATACCTCTCACTTGTCCTCCATGCAGTGGCCCTCAATGAAAACTGCGTATGTGTATGTAGTGATGAGACGAGCCTAACATATTGCAAACACTTCCCTTCTGTAAAAATTCCGAGGATTATTTTAGAGATTTGGGAACTGAAAGAACGAGTACCTAGCCTTCCAAAAAATCATTTTAAAGATGAAAACTGCTGTTCCAAGAGGTGCATTTTCTCCAAATCAGAAAGTCAGCTAGTGATGGAAGCACAGCAGGCCATCCCCTGACCCCTGGAAAGCACCTAACCTTTCGGTGTGCCGTGTAACTTGACAACAAGAATCAGGGACCGAGAACATGTATAGTGCCCAAACCTAGGATTCTTAAGGAAATAATTTAACATAACTCATGTTTTGATTCTATGTTTCAAAGAGCTGAATTTTGTCTAAGTAGCACAGTTATTCATTTAACATTTTTATTCTGCTGTCAAAATAAGTGCATTTCTTACATTTCAATGTCCCTTTTACTTTTTCAAAACATCTTCAGCTCATTTTCCTTTGTCACTGTTGCAGTCCTGTAAGGTAGCTATTCTTATTTCTGTTTTGTTCTTTGTTTCGTTTATTCTCCCCCACTGAGGACATGGAAAACAAGGGACACAATCTTACCAAGTTCAAAAACCAATGAACATTAACAGTATAATCATGAGAGCCAATGGATTTGCGGAAGGAAGAAAAGAGGAAACTTACTTTTACCAAATATGAGTGACTTGTGCTAAACTATTGAGAGGAACTTTATATGTTATTTCATTTAGTTCTCAGTAAAGTAGCATTATCTTGATTTCTTGAGTCTCTTACAGGGTTCAATTCAACGGAGGCCTTAAAACCATCTGGAAGCAAACTGGGTTTCAAACTCAGGATTGTCAGTCCTAAACAAATGCTTGATTTTGTAAATTAGTTGTTCTCAAAGTGTGGTCTGAGGACCTTGCAGGCCCAATGACCATTTCAAGAGGTCTGTGAGATCAAAACTAGTTTCCTAGTAACTTCTTAATTAAATCTCATCATCTGACAGTTTCACAAGGGAATTTTCCACAGGTTACAGGATATAACACAACAAATTGACTAAAGATGCAGACATGAGAGTCCAGCCATCTTGTAGTAATTAGATATTTAAAAAGATATACACATGTGTAAAACAGTGACCCTCTTCTTACTATTTTGTTTTGGAATATAGGGTTTTTTTTTTAATAACATGTTATAGATTTATTGTTCATTGCTGTTGTTTTAATCAATTAATAATATTCCACACTTATTATTTTCAGTTTCTAATAGGTGATGTATCTGTAGTGGCACTTAACATAGGAACAAGTTGGAATCCTCAATAATTTTTACGAGTGTAATCCTTAATAATTTTAAAGAGTGTAACACCAAAACATTTGAGAACCACTATGCCAGATGAAGCTTCTTCACAGAGTAGAGTTGGAAGCTACAAGATACAGCAAAACAGCCCAGGACCTATCTTTCTAAAGATAGAAAATCTATGTGGGCATCAATCTTAGTACTAGAAATGACTTTTAGATAAACCTTGCTGCCATGTCGTTTTTAAATTTGACTTATCCTAGAAAGAAGTCCATAATTAGTTCTTTTCTTGGAGGTCATGAGTGATGAATTATCACTATAACCAGGAAATTAAATCTAATTTTTGACTTAGGTTCAGCAAAGGTCTCAAAAGCCAAGAAGGAAATGATAGGTGATAGAACCTGTACATTCCAGAGTGAGAGACTGCAATCTACATAGAACTTTTAAAGGCAGTTTTTAAAGTTGGTTTGACAACCTCTCTCCTACCTGGATGATGTAAAAGGGTAAAAGAGAAGCAAGGTTCTTGGAAACAGAAGAATTTCTTTAAACATACTTAAAATATTTATTTATTTATTTATTTATTTATTTATTTATTTATTTGAGAGGGAGAGAGGGAGAGAGGGAGGGAGAGAGAGAGAGAGAGAGAGAGAGCACACGAGCTGGGGAGGGGTGGAAAGAGAGGGAGGGAGAGAATCCCAAGCAGGCTCTGCACAGTAGCACAGAGCCCAATGTGGGGCTCAATCCATGAACCATGAGATCATGACCTGAGCAGAAATCAAGAGCTGGATGCTCAATGGACTGGTCCGCCAAGATGCCCCTGAACATACTTCTCAGAATGCTCGGAGTCTTTATAGGGGAGAGATAAAGAAAGCTTCCCTCTCACACGAAAACCAGAGAATGGCACCTTAGGGAGGCCATCTGGAGATCCACATCTGTGACATATGGAGCCTCTGGGGCCCCACAGCTGATGCCTGACCTATAGCAGGAAAAGCCAAAAAGCAGGATATTGTGATGGGTTCATCCCTCAAATGGAGGAGCTTGAAAAGGAGACTTCATCAAAGCAGTCTGGACTAACAGAAGTTGACAGGACCAAGTATGGTGAGCACGTCCTCTGGGACCAGATATTAATGCAGCAGCTTTCAGTAGTTGTTGTTAGTAACTTGTAAAAATTTTTATGACTGTATATTTTATAATTCATAACAATTAATTATCACCTAATTATATTATTTCATTCCTACAGAAAAGTAACAGTAGTGTGAAAAACTTCTATATGCTCTGCCAAAATTCTGCAACAGTTTAATTTAATTTACTTTTAATGTTTATTTATTTTTGAGAGAGAGCTAGCAAGCAAGTATGAGTGGGGGAGGGGCAGAGAGAGAGGAAGACAGAATCCAAAGCAGGCTCCAGGCTCTGAGATGTCAGCACAGAGCCTGATGTGGAGCTCGAACTCACAGACTGCAAGATCATGACCTGAGCCAAGGTCAGATGCTTAACCAACTGAGCTACCCAGGTGCCCCAATGCTGCAATAGTTTATATTAAGTTGTGCCATTTGATTTATTATTCCCTTTCTCTTTCTCTGTTCCTATCAGTCTCTCTCCATGTTCATGCATACACAGAGGTTTGGGTTTATTTTGTTGTTGTTGTTGTTGTTTTAAAGTTTATTTATTTTGAGAGAGAGAGCACGAGCAGGGGAGGGGCAGAGAGAAGGAGAGAGCGAATCCCAAGCAGGCTCTGTGCTGTCAGAGGCTCCAGCTCACAAATGGTAAGATCATGACCTGAACCAAAACCAAGAGTCAGATGCTTAACAAACTTAGCCACCCAGGTGCCCGAGGTTTTTTTGTTTTTTGTTTTTTAACCATTTGCCTATAGGTTGGAGACATCAGGCCTCTTTAAATATTTCAGTGTGTATTTCCTAAGAATAGATATATTTTCTTATTTTATATGACAACAGTATTAGTTATCAGGAAATTTCTTATTGATGCTAGAGTACTACCTAATCTATAGCTACAGTTGTTTCAAATTCCCCCAAGAAGATTACCTGGGAGGGCATCCTGACTGCACATAGGGTAAGGACTGATGATTTCCCAGAGATTGAGACAGGAAGGATGAAGGACAAACGCATGAAAATTCATAGGTCTCCAACCCAGTCTTGAGTGATTAGCAAGGACACTAGGAAGTTGGGGATGGGAACAGAAAGGACTTACTCACCGAAGAACAATTCAAAGGCTCATTTTCTGGGTCAGGGGCTTCAAAGAGGTAACTGACTAGTAAATAGCAAGGCAAAATCAAGGATGGATGGGAGAGCACCTGCCCCAGGCTCCTGCTTGTGCCTTCTGTCTGATGTCAGAATCCACTGCAGAACGAGGGTTATTCCTTTCAGCAAGGGGAGACAATTCATACTCAGTAGCCAAGATTAGGTGTTGTATTATCATACAAAACCAGAATTTTGCTTGACGGTTTGTTAATGTAACCTGTACTATCTCTAACATTCTAGAGCTCTGGAGGCATTTATTCATTTAATGATCATATATTTTTAAAGTTTGTTTGTTTGTTCAGAGAGAGAGAGAGAGAGAGAGAGAGAGAGAGAGGGAGGGAGGGAGGATGGGAGGATGCACAGGGAAGGGGCAGAGTGAGAGGAAGAGAGAAAATCCCAAGCAGGCTCCACGCTGTCAGCACAGAGCCCAATGCAGGGTCTAACTCATGAACCATGAGATCATGACCTGAGCCAAAACCGAGTCGGACACTTAACCAACTGAGCCACCCAGGCGCCACTAATAATTAATGTTAGCTACATGTCTACATTGTAAAGTCTGCACGAGGAATAAATTCCTCAGCGTTGTCTTCAATATTCATTCCTTTAGTTATTTATTCATTCATGTATTCATTCAACAAATATTTATTGAGAAATGTAATGCACCATACTTTCTAGGTGCTAAGAAAACAATATTTGACTAAAACAGGAAAGATCCCTGCTTTCCTGCAAGTTATTTTCTGGGGTGCATTCTGTTGTTCTTGTTGATCTTGACTATCATCTCTGCAAAGAGATGTTACAGTGATGTGTTGTTATGTCACATGCTATATAGTTTTTATGCTGTAGTGATTAAGGAAGGATTTGGATCAGAGAATGAAGCTAACAGAATTTAGTCCAGCTTTGTTCCTTTGTAATGATGTATTGTCTTCTTGAAGTCCTGCTTGTTAGCTACATATTTTCTTTAGTAATAGCTCCAAGATAATAGGTACTTAATCCTGCATTTATTGTGACCTCTTTACAATCAGTTGCAAGGCAGAATAAACTTATTTCTAATGCACTTATAAACTATTTCCTTAGCCATATAGAACTCATATTCAAAAGCTAAAGCCCACATGTGTATACACTAATTTTTGTGAACACCAAGTATGAGTGTTGATTTTTCTATCCAAGTTTCTATGCATGGTTTTACCATTTAGACGGTACTGATTTGTCTGGAAGTATTTTGACATGATACATGTATTAAACACTCAGGTCTCAATTCAGGATAATTTTCCTTTGGAGGCCAAAAAAAAAAGTGATCTGAGACATCATTACTTTTACTTCAATGAGAATCATGAATCTAATCATCATGATTCCATTTTCTCTGAGTTGACTTTAAAAACTCGTAAACTCAAAGCCAAAATATAATGATATTTGCTTGTTAAATGTTATAGAAGCACTAGGAAGCCTGGAAATGAAGTTGAAATTCTACCAAAACTTAGAGTTTCTAATAGCCATTTTAAAAATCATTACAAACTAAGTTTAATAGCTTCCTTTTGGAATGTCATTTGGTTCACAAATCTAGAGAGAAGAATCAGAGAGGTACACTTGGTGGCAGACTTCTGGCTATTATTTTACATTATAGAATAAAAATGTAATTTTATTTCTCAGTCATAAATATATATATACACACATTATGCACATATACAAAACACACTTATAACATGGATAAGTTCATGTCTTTGTGTGCATATATGTGCTAAATACATATATTCTGTGTTTTACTCTGCAGCGTATGCACATGCACGTCTGGATGATAGCTTTTAAGTGGTAAAAAGTGATTTAAAAAAACTGAACCTAGAGGTGTTTGGTTTTTTTTAATACTATATACTACCCGTATAAGTGACTTTTTGAGAAGGTTGGTGATGTTAATGCACACATACACTGTTGGAAATCTTATTCTGATTTTGCTATGGAGAAGTCGCTTATGTCTATATACGAGGGTGCGGCTGCTTCAAAATGAATCCTCCTTCTCAGTGTAGATATAAAATATCTGAAATATTTAAAAAGCCCCTTGAGGGGCACCTGGGTAAAAGTCGGTAAAGCATCCTCCTTGATTTTGGCTCAGGTTATGATCTCACAGTTGTGAGACTGAGCCCACACCAGACTCTGTGCTGAGCACGGAGCCTGCTTGGGATTCTCTCTTTTCCACTCTCTCTACCCCTCCCCTGCTCAGTCAATCTCTCTCTCTTTCTCTCTCTCTCAAATAAAAATTTAATAAATAGAGAAGCCTTGAAATATAAATGCATTTGGCATAATATTAAAGAATTATATTTTAAAGCTTGATTTGTTCACTTTATTCATCGTTTATTTTAGTTTCTTATGATTGTTGAGAAAATATATTTTTTTAATTTTTTAATGTTTATTCATTTTTGAGAGAGAAGGAGACACAGAATCCAAAGCGGGTTCCAGGCTCTGAGCTGTCAGCACAGAGCCTGATGCAGGTGTGAACCCACAAACCATGAGATCATGGCCTGAGCTGAAAGTTGGATGCCTAACCGACTGAGCCACCCAGGTGCCCCAAGAAAATACTACTTATAAAGTGTTTAGAATCATTTCCTTTTCTAACAGATTAACTGTAAGCAATTTATGCTTCTGTTTTAAGAAAGAAGGAAGTTATTAACCCATTGAGAATACGTAGTCTATCTGTTGTGTAAACATACTCTAAGTACACAGAGTTATTATCTTTTCCTGATCAAGGGAGTTAGTGTACTGATTATAGAAATGAGGAAGTGAAGACTCAAAGAAGTAATTGCATTTTGTGGATGTGTAATGCATTTGTCTATTGATCACCAGACAAAATTGCCCATTCTCACCCATGTTTTAACCTGATAAGAAAAAAAAAAAGACATATTAAATAACACACTTGGAATAACTTGATTTGCCTGTTTGTTTTTAGCTATTAGACTGCATTTAAAACTCTTTGAAAATCCACACAGCATTAGATATTGATGTATTCTTTTAATAGATTTTAACATACACCTTGAAATTATTCACACAGCAATCTAACCTTAATATTTGGAAGATGCTTTGCTTATGTCTTTGCTACTCTGCTCTACCCTAAACATAAACAATCTTTCCCTGCTTCAGGCCATTGTGCTCTGAAGTTCTTACCTGCATCCTTACACAGCTGTTTTTCTCATTTTACTCTGGTCTCTGCTCAAATCTCCTTTCAGAGCTGACTTTCTTGACCACTCTACCGAAAATAGCATCTTCTGTCTGCTTCTTGCCTAATTCTTTTAAGACTTACCTGTCTATATGTTTCCTTATAGCCACTGTTACAACCTGGAGTTATACTGAATCACTTTCTCATTGATTACATGAGAATAAGGAAATTGTGTGCTATATTCACCTCTCTGAACAGTGCCTATCATATCACAGGTTCTCAAAGAATAAAAAAATGTGTGTGTGTGTGTGTGTGTGTGTATCAAACCCCTGTTGAATGAATGTAGAAGGAAAGTTGAAAACCAAGAGATTTAGGTAAAAACCACACACATTTGAAGCCAATTTATGATTAAATAACATCACACCCAAAATGTCTGAAAGAATGGATTCTTTTTGGTCAGAAGTAGTAAACACAATATGCTATAGATAATTTTAACTCGGGATGATAGAAATGAGTTATTTAAAAACATTAATAAGCTTTATTAAGATAACTTCTATTGCAACAGTTAAAGGTTTACCATCACACTAATTATTTTGAATTTGTTTTAAATAAATAGAAACCAGTTTAACCATGAATTTGCATCAACCACTGGCCAAGTGTTAATGGTTATTCGCCTGCCTATAAGTAGATATATCTCGTAATACATTCCTGAGCATTTGAGCTTGCCCATTTCTTAGTGCAGGCATAGTATAAATTGATAAAAGATTTCATTAGGATAAAGGAGCAAAAGAGCTATATTCAATATCACCAAATCTCTAAGATGAGATCATTGTTTACTTATTCAAGTAATATTGTAGAAATACATGGTCACTTTTATCATCTCAAAGATATCTCCATAAAAACACGTGTCAGAAAACGTCAGAAAAATCGTGCACTGTTTGTTGACAAGCCATTTAAAATTTCCTTTCTGTAGAGCTGTCTTCTGCTAGCCTTGTCAGAACTTATCAGATGTTTCTTTACTCCAATAGAAAAACATACTGTTTTTTAAAAAAATTTAATATTTATTTATTTTTTGAGAGAGAGAGGGACATACTGTGAGCAGGGAAGGGGCAGAAGGAGAGGGAGACACAGAATCCCAAGCAAGTTCCAGGCTCTGCACTGTCAGCACAGAGCCAGACACAGGGCTTGAGCCCACAAACCATGAAATCATGATCTGAGCCAAAGTCGGATGCTTAACCCACTGAGCCACCCAGGCGCCCGGAGAAAAACATACTTTTAAACATTATCTTCTCATATTCTTCTTTCGAAATTTTAAGTGTAAATGTGCTAATATAATGCGTGTTCCTGGCCAGCTTAATGCTTTAGAGGTTCCAAATCCAAAAACATGAAGATAGATGACCCTGGATAGAGCTAAAATGCTATTCAGTTTTTTTTTCCCCATAAAGAAAATTAGAGCATACATGTTCATTGCAGAGACTATAAGCATTATGGGAGTAAACCCCATGTGTATCCTGTGATCCTCTGTGTCCACAGCATGTTAGCACTACATCTGTCACACGGTACCCATTCAATATATCTTTGTTAGATCAAAAACAAAAACAAAAAAGTTGAGTTTGTATCAGTGACCTCCCTGCTCCCCCAAAAAGACGTATAATAACACACTGTTCACCATTTAGGTATGAATGATAAATGGCTAATTATACAGCCTTATTTTTGGTCTAAAATTTGCCGGGTTTTTTGAACATGGTATTGCAAAACAATGAAGTATTTCAGCATGATAATTATGTAACTGGATGAAGATTTTATGCTTTTCCTCATGTAAAAACTACATTCTAACACTGACCTTCTGTCAAGAGCAACAGGGTAGATGAAATGGAATAAGAAACAGAAAATATATGTAGGGGTTCCTTCCATTCAGCAGGGAATAATAGCAGTTATAGATTTTCTAAAAGCGTTATTGCAAAGTCTTTTAAGTTAACAATAGTCACAAATATTTCTTCTTCCTCTATTCAGTGGTTGGGTCATTACTCTCTTATTCAGGAAGCTGTCCAAGGGATACTTGGCTTTTCAAGTTCTGCATGGTAGTAGGAGTGCTTTCTCATTCCTAGGTAATTTCTACTAATGCAGGTATCAATTACGCTTTCAAACTTTTCAATATTTCACCCATGTGTGTTATGGGTAGTGTAGATTGCTTTTGTTTTCCAGCCTTTGTTAATGCATTTGCAGATTGCACTGAAAGAGCCTGAGAAAATTACTCCATACATCAGCATCAACAGTGCAAATTGTTTTTTAATCTATATACGGTACTATTGCACTACATTGTACAAACCAGTAAAGAAAAAAAAGCTAAGTGACTAACATTGGTTCTGGAAAGTTGTAGGGCAGGAGTAAATACACTTTTGAACACTTCTCAAAACTAAATACCAGAAAAGATAAATACAATAGAATATGAAACCAAACATACACTCCTCCCTCTTCCAACCATCCAGATTCAGAAACATTTGTGACTTCTGACTTGGTGATTAATTTAGCATCACTTGTGAAATTAGTGAAATTAAAATATTTTCCATGCATGTAATGTTATTCTCTAGCTAACGATCCTCAAATGAAGTTTTATTTATACAGATGTGTTAAGTGTGAACATAGGAGGTTACATGGTAATTGCAAGTTAATTGATTATAGCAGTAATGTTCCTTTAAGACATTGTATGGTAACATTTTGCAAGTAAAGATAATTTTATAGCCAACTATGTTACCAAGATAATGTTCTTCTTTTTACACAACCATGTATATAGAACAGTTACCTTAACTGAATGTTACAATATTTTCTAACCACAGCACAGTATCAATTCCAATACATTTAAGTGCCATGGTGTTTAGTTTATATATCTGACTTGCTTCACTGTCTCTTCTTCATTTTCTTTTTCTCTCTTGGGTGCAGATTATCAATGCCATATAGAATAAACTACAGGAAATTCTGCGACTTCAAATCAGACAACGTCTTTCTCTTCAGTGTGTTTCTTTCTTAACAGTGCAATTCACTGTTAACACTTTCATGAAAGAAACAAAAATGTTATACTTTATATACTTCTTAACACACCCTTTAAAATTTGCCATACAATATTGTGTACTATTTTAATTAAAAAAGTTTATCGCACAAATTTAAATAAAATATGACTTAAAAGAATACTACCAAATTCCTTTGATATATCGATCATCTCAGAAAATCAATTGATCTCTTCAGAAACCTGCATTTGCTCCTTGTCGCCTTCGTAATCTCATCCTCAGGTTATCTACAGTATGTCCCGGTCTACTTTTCCAGCCTCATTTCTCTCTCCTTCCGTACTTAACCTTATTCTCCTGTCATACTAACTTAGTGTCAAGAATCCAAACATGCCCAGTGCTTTTTTCCCTTGCACAAATTTGTTCCTCCGTGACTGGTACCTCCAAACTGAGATACTTCTTTATAGCAAAACTCAGGCAAAGAATGGTCATCCTACAAATACCACACGCTATTAGGGCTTTGGCGATTGCACTGGGTTTTAGTTTGTATACATAGAGAACTCATCAGCTTTTCTCATTCAAGAGTTACGAGTGGATTCAACTATCCCTTCTCCACCATATCTTCTGGACTAAAAATTACTGAAAACAGAAATCCCTTGCAGTTTCTCATTTTTGTGTGTGGAACAGTGTTTGGCAAGTACTTTTCTCAAAGTATTCCACCAGAAAAATAGATTGATTATATATTATGAAGGAACTGCATCAATTGCTTTGGTGAGGCTTTCACAAATAAAAGAAACAAGAATTTAGTTGTTTAAACAGCTTTATGTTTAAGTTACGTGAAGTAAGGTGATACTATCAACTCTATATTGTCTTAGAAGTACCTACATTTTATTTAAATAATGACTAGATTTAGACGAGGCAGGTTGAATTTTCCTCTGGTGCATGTTGTCTCCAGTGGTGTTGCCTCAATTATTACCTCCAATGCATACTTACCTCCATGAATGACTTTCTTTTTTCTTTCTTTCTTTCTTTCTTTCTTTCTTTCTTTCTTTCTTTCTCTCGCTCTCTCTTCCTTTCTCTTTCTCTCTCTTTCTCCATCTCTTCTTCCCTCCCTTTCTTCTTCCCTCCCTCCCTTCATTTCTCTTTCTTTATTCTATTTATCTACCCATCCATCCATCCATCAATCAAATATATGGAATATATATATTCATTCCGAAAGTCTACATGGTGTGTGCATGTACATGTATATATTCTGTGTGTATATTTATGGGTGTGTATGTATACATATTCTGTATGTATATTTATGTACCCATAAACGCACCCACCAGAAAGAATAAAACATGCATAGTTAGGCACAGAATAAACACCTAAAATTTAAGATTTACCTAAAATCCACCAAAACCAGCTTCCTCAATAAAATTGAGATTGAAATAATCATCAAATAGTATCATTTGTGATGAAATTAACTATTAATGACACAATTCTTTTATTCTTCCCATATTAAAGTGTATTTTAACAAGTCTATAAGAACAATTTCCTTAGTTAAAATGGTATGTAAATGTTATTATGTACCTCTTGCAAATACTATTGATCAATTTTAAATCATGTAAAATTTGAGATTATAGATTATGCCTGATGCATTGATTGGGTCTTCCATGTTAACTTATTTTCATGGCATTTGCTTCTTTTTAATAAAGGAACATGAAGACCACGACATAGAAACAAACTCTGAGGGCAGTTTTCATGTGAATGTCAAGGTCCAGGATACCTATGAACCAATGTGTACTGTTGTATATATTTGTACACTCTATATTTACCAGCTAGAAATACAGAGATAAAGATGTCTTGAGAACAAGTTTAACATAAGAAAATTAAGAAAATTCAGGAGAATTTTTAATTTTGGGTTTGAATATCCCCAATTCACCAAGTCAAATGGGTTTTAACTTCCTGTTAAGGTGACAGTCCTTATTAGTAACCTATCATGTAACTTCCATACTAAACACATCACACAATTAACTCTGCCTTTTCTCATAGAACCTATAAGAAAAGTAAATGGGTGCCTAATGGGAAAGAGGCTTAGGTTTGAGGGGTAGCAATTATCTACCTGGGAGAGAGAAAAAGTGGTGGTATAGAATAAGATATAATATTATGTAGTCAGACATTTCTGACATGGGAAATGTCTAGAATGTTTGCCCATACATGGCAGAATGTCTTCTGTACCTCTTTTCCTTTCCATGAGGATCACAAATCTAATTATGTAAGCTTCATGTAAGCCTTTATGAAAATAGATCTAAATAAAAGATGTCATAGGAGATTATTTACAATGTTTGTGCCTCATATAATAGCTAGACCCTGCCAAAATCAAGTACACAGAAAAACCAAAAAGCATACCTGGCATTAAGTGTGGCCGCCAAGTAAGTGCACCTCCACGATTCAACTGTACCACCAAATTGGCAAAGAGGATTTTTAGTGAAAGAATGCTGTGTAGACAAAGGAGACTGACTTGAGTTCTTCAAGAGTTCAGTTCAACAAACATTTGCTTAGAACCCCATATATGCCAGGAGACGTACTAAGTACTATGAACTGAAGGTTGGAAAGCTTCCAGTGATGTGGAGTTAACAACAACAAAACAGACTTTAAATCCATGTACAGTGCTGAGGTAGAGTTATGAATTGGGGTTTGACAGACAGGCACCCTTCTTCTACTTCTTTTTATCCCACACGCCTCCTAAAACAATACTATAGAAACTCAACAGCAATTGTTGAGATTTGCCGGATTGTAGAGATGAAACTGTGGCTTCACTTGGGGCTGCCTCCAGGGTATTGACAATAAGACTGTGATTTGTAGTCAACTAGAAAAAGGTCTGCTTCCCACCAACCTCTGACAACCAAATTTACCATTCTCAATATAATTAGCATTCAAATGATTTCATTATATTGATATTTTAGTTCATGTCAGGATTATTAGCAAAATGAGAAATCCACATGTGGTAGATGGCACTACGTAGACTACATTAAAGTGTTAAAGTGAATTATGACATGATTATTTTCTGATTCTCTCTGTATCAAGGATATGAAAGTAATTATAATAAAATCAGTTTCTTTTCAAAAATGACACTTCTTTAAACTATAACTAAAGAGGTGATTACAGCGCTAGGGGACTCTATGGCAGAAACACAACGATAGCACTGAGGAACACACTAAAAGTTCACTTGCTGCTGTACGTAATTCCAAATGAATTTTAGTTTCAAACTGAAGGTGGGGCTCTTCAATTAAGTTTCCTATCAGGGAGCCCAAAACTGACCGTTACAATCCCTGCCTGGAGTCCTCCAAAGAAATTTGCCTATTCTAAGGAATTACTTCTAAGAAATTAATCTTGATCATATTCTTTTTGACAGTGAAAATTAGTTGCTATTCATGTTAGACAAGTGAAGGATCAAAGAGTAGAAGCTGAGAAAACAACTCACCCATGTTTTTGCCTCACTTTTTTGGCTGTTATCCTATCCATTATTATCATTTCATGGATGACATGAGAGTCTTTTTCAAACCCAGGTAAAACAGTATCAGTTTTTTTTTTAATAAAATTTTATTGAACTGTCACCCAAATATCTAATGCTAGTTGTTTTCTCTAATGAAAACTTTAGTATGATTTAACTACACATTCCTCTTATAATTTGATGGCTATTCTTTTTTTTTCTCAAATATATGTTTTCTTAAATCATCTTTTGAATTCTCTGAATAAATCATTAATTTAGGATTTTATAAGATTGTATCATGGTCATCTTAAGAAACGATAATTTTATCAGGGTTAAGTGGATGGTTCTTACTTATGGCAAGGATCTTTTTTATATCCACCCCCTTTGGTCTTTTCTAGTTATAAATTTGTTTTTAATCTAGAATCTAATGGAATCTAGAGTCTATTGTTCTGGACTATCACTTCATATATTCTCTTTCAGAATAGAAATGCCATTCCATTCTTTGAACTTCTTACCATTTACAGCTCCTTCACATCTAATAACTAACTTAAAATGTTTTATTCAAAGTTTATTGTTGCCATTGTTTTTTAACTTCTAGAGTTTTGGGGATTCAGGGGTTGTTCATTTAATGAGTTGAGAGTTTAGCTATTTGAGCTATCATTGACTTTGGGGTTTCAAATCAGCACAACACATCTTTTAGCCGTCTCCCTGGTATTTAGCTCTTAACTTGAACATTCAAGTTTTGTAGGCTCTAATTAAGAAAAGACATATCTCTAGACTTCCATGGCCACACAGTTTTATTTCCTGCCTAATGCAATTTTAGGTCAATTATGCAGATGTTTAGAATTAAAAATTGTAAGACAAAGGTTTTATGCCTCTTATAAACATATCCTGAAGGTAATCTTACGATAGTAATTCTTCATATGTAGATGAAATTATTGTGTTGATTTGAGAATCTTTTGTTTAATGTAGGAATTATGATATTCAGGTAAAAGTTCTAGAAGTAGTAATTTTAAAAAGGTTACATGTGGAAAATTTTTTGAAAAAGCTTCTATTTTGAAGGCTTCTTGTTTCTCTGAGACTAGGTATATTCGATTACTTTTAGAAACAGAATATACCTCAATAAATTGGCTAATCTAATCTTTTCCTTGGGGTAAGTACGGTGTTATCCCATTTTACAGATGAAGCAATTAAGATCATTTATTTGAATTGCTTCAGAGGCTATACATCTAATAAGTAGTAAAGAAATAGCTGGAAAATAGATTTTCTACGTTCTCAAAGTCCATTCTAACACTACAGAGGCTTTGTTGCTAGGGAAAAACAGGATTCAGGTACAAACAGGGCTGAATCTAGTTAGACTTTGGGTCCACCACTTACTAACTGCAAAAAAGTTGTGAACCAAGTTCGTTCATATGTAAATAGGTTTAACAACTACTTCACCATGTCCTTAGAAATCTGAAAGTAATAAAGTATACAATCTGCTAAATGCAGCTTACTAAACAGCATTTGTTTGTTTGTTTGTTTGTTTGCTTGTTATTTAAAATCACACTGCTTCTCCAGAAATAGGCATGTAGCCTCCTACAATGAATCTCTAAAGAGGGCAGTTTTTCTGTGAATGTCAAGGACCAGGATATGTATGAACCGGTGTATACTGTTGTTTCTATTTGTACACTTTATATTTACCAGCTCGAAAGACAGAGATAAAGATGATGTCTTGAGAACAAGTTTAACCTAAGAAATTGCTTGTTTTCTTTTTTGTCTCTATGATTGTTCCCCATGTGGATGTTAGGTAAAGAGAGGAGACCAGAGACCCCTTCTTAGCTGTGGTTTTTTCATGGCTGGCCCTGGACTTCCAGCTTGGTCCTGTCCCATGGTGCTGAACTAAATCCAGAACACAGTACAGCACTAAAGTTGAAACAATTAGCATAGAACTGTAATAATTTCATGCCATATCCCAACATCTTTGCTGGGTTTGAATTTGCAGCAAGCCAAGGCTTAAATAAATCAAATGTTCTCCTTCAACCTTAAATGTGTATATAGAATTGCTACTACACTCTCCCCACCCAACCTCAAAAACTGGGTAAGGTGAGTCAACTTATTTTCATTTCCTGTCACTTTACCAACACCCTCCGTTCCATGAGCAAATGTGAAGTTTTTATAGCTACCTTGGAGTCTTTTGTAAAGATAGTTGACTTCTGCTTTTTGTGAAACCAGCAATAATGTATCTTTTAATCTAAGTATCCAGTCTCCAATTGTTGCAGTATTAGAATTTGTACAGAAATCTCTGAAAATAATCTAGTTCTGGGGCACCTGGGTGGCTCAGTCCATTAAGCCTCTGACTTTGGCCTAGGTCATGGTCTCATCGTTCCAGAGTTTGAGCCCTCTGTCGGGCTTTGTGCTGACAGCTCAGAGCCTCGAGCCTATTTCAGACTCGGTGTCTCCCTCTCTCTCTCTGCCCCTCCCCCACTTGCACTCTCTCTCTCTCTCTCAACAACAAATAAACATTAAAAATAGTTAGTTCTCTTATATTCTCTTTCTCTTGGGCCTTCCTCCTCTTTTCTACCCCATCCTTCCCACAGAGACACTACCTCTGCCATCACTGACACCCCAGCTTTTTCGTAGCAGTATACAATCAGTGGTCTTGATTTCAGTATAGATTATAAGAAATATTCTGCTCTGGTCTGACAAAGCTCAGAAAGTGGCCCCAGCTCACCTCTGCTGTGGATCAGACTCACATGCAAAGCTTATTTCAGGTCATAGTTTCCCATCCCATGAAGACTATTTGACTAGACCCTTCTTTTTAAAGAATAGTATGCCTTTTATCTCCATGATAGGTCTTTAGATCCTCTTATGGAAAATGCCTAGAGGAATAGGCTGATGAGAAGAAAGGAAGGTAGGGGACTCACAGAAGTCCCAAGACCACCAACCATGCTTGATGGCCAAGAAGTCATTTTTGGCAGCCACCAATCAGCATCCCAGTTCCTTTTTTAACTTCAAAGTGTATTGTCCCCATCTCCATCCACTGGCAAATGTTTATTGAGCATCTAACTCATCTTAAGGACCACTGTAGTCCAGGGAAACACAAAAGCAAAGTATGCGGCATCAATTCAAAATCAGCATAGATGAAACCGGGGAAAATAATGAGATCACATATAAGTAAAAGCTAACGTATGTCTTCTAGAATGTAAATGCTCAACAAGCTTACAGAAAAGAAAACACATGAGGAAGCCAGTGTTAATTACCAAAGGCTTCATGGAGGTATAAGCAATTGTGCCTTTTGGGTCTTGTATTAAATAGCTCTTCATGGAATTACACATAGATCCTAAGAGTTACTTCAGCTTTCCTTTCTCTAAAATGGGCAGTCCCAATTCCATGACCTGTAGTAAGAGAACATTTATATAAACTCCTGCCATTTATAGCTTCTTCTGAATGTTCTCCATTTCTGTTTATTTGAGAACTCTAAAGGTGCAAGCAGGGGGTGTGTACAGTCACTCTGGTAATAATAAAAAGAACAGATAAAGATCTCTACATCTGCATGCCTGTATCAACAGTACACATAAATGTCACTTCTTACATCAAAACCATAAATCACTTTCTGAATTCTCTTATTAACATCTCTTTCAGTGGGACTTATTTTCCATTACTTGAGCCGATGCTTTGCTCTTTGATTCATCTTTTCTATTTTTCCCCATTTCTCTTCATTTAAAACTCATATAAGGCTAGTCTCTTCTACGAAAATGTTCACAGTTGCCCATTTTGATAAACAGAACCACGTCCAGAAATATTTAGATCTGGAAGGCACCTTGGTGAATCACCTTTTTCCACAGTCTCATTTCACAGCTGATAAAATTAGATTAAGTGAGTTGTCTAAGGTCACACATTAGATAGAGACAGAAGAAGACTTGGATTATGTGACACTAAATTTTACTTTTGTCAATATACAATTATCCATTCAGCAAACATTTATTCATGTGGCAGGCACTACTGTAGGGATTGGAAGCCAATAGGGACACCCACAGGCATAATTCTGCTCCTGTATACTCGTAATTCTGCAGGTTTCACCTCCCTTAGGTGTGCTCTGACTTTCTGCTCGATCTTTTATTCTAATAGTTTTATTTCTTCATGCTTTGATAGTGTCCTTATCTTCACTTGTTCCCAATTAACTTCCCCAAGCTTCTCATTTAATTAATTCCCATCCTCCTTTTCAAGATACAAACTGGCTCTCCTGACTTAGTGCCATTCTGCCTCATTATCAGCCCCCCATTCTAAAATAATTATTTTGAATATAATGGAAATGTTAAACATGGCTGAACCCAATATGTCATGATTGTAACTGACTGCCAGCAAGTGCTTTAGTGGGTTCTGACTTGTCTAATAAAGTGTCACAACAGAAAAATGAGTAGAGCCTTTATCCCTTTTCCAATCTTTGTTGGTAAACATTTGCTTCTATCATAATGAGGACAGGTTTGTAAAAATTAAGCCTCCTAAATGGCTGTCAATGGTTAGACACAAAAAAAGGAAAAATAGACACATTCCTTTGTCCTCAATACGAAGCAAAATATTTCATTCTCCCTTTCCTTTCAAGAAAAATCCATATTCTGTGTTACTGCCTTCCCACTATTCCAGCAGCACCATAGGTACTGATAGTGGCCGCATTTATTTAAAGAAAACAATTTTTTTTGTTTATTGATGGGTTACTTTTCTTTTATTGCCTAATACTCTCCATTTTCCAGATAAATGTCCTTTTCTTTTATTGTTATATACAGAATGAAACAATCTTGTGCTTAATGGACAAAATAACATAGCCACAGTTCAGTGAAATATTTTGTAAGGATACTGAAAAAACGGCACTTTATTTTTATTTTTTTAATAGTTTTATAATCTCTTTTTTTTGGTAATGATTATTTTGTTCTTTCATAAAAACTCTCACAAAAAGTTGCAAGGATAGTTTAAGTTCCCATATGACTTTTACCTAGATTAACCAATTGTTTAATTTTGTTCTGTATCATTTTCTCTCTCTCTCTCTCTCTCTCTGTGTGTGTGTGTGTATATATATTTATATGATATTATATATTATATTATATATTATATATTATATTTATGTGTTTATATACACTGTCCATATCTTTTTCCTAACCATTCAGAATAAGTTGAAGACATGATATGTCTTATTCCAAGTATTTTAGAGTATATTTCAGTATAATTCTGAAGAGAACATAGATTAAAAGTAAAATAGTTGTTTGTCCCCTACAGTAGAAAAGGCTTGCCCATTCATCCTTGAGATAGATCTGCATGTAAAACCAAAATGAAATCAAATCCCTGCAGATGGCTCGTAAGTCACAAAAACTGTTTAATCTTTTAACTGCGTCCCTTTGGGAAGCCGGCCCCTGGGTAAGTCTCAATGTGTAATAAATATAACGTCAAATATTCTCTTAGATTTTTAGCAGAAAGACTTCATTGACTCCAGCAGGGCCACCCACCCCCGCAGCGCCCCGCTGCCACCTGTATTTCTTGTAAAGAGGTCTATGTTACTCCGGTGCCTTAATATGTACACCCACAGAGTTTGGTTGTAGTTTTTGCTTTAATAAGAAAAGTGTCAGTAACCGAAACTATACGTAGAAATCTTATCTAAAATTGACTGTGGCTCAAAGTCGTATTTTAAGAGTCAGCCAGGCAAATCTAAGCACATTTTTACAATGCTCTTTCTAATGGCTCTTACTAGAAAACAGTTGCATTTCAAGCAGGAATAAAATGAAAACGGACCTTGGGGCTTAACCATTGAACAGATGCAGTAAATGCAGCTTTGGAAATATAGCTGTCACTTCAGATCTTTTATGCTGAGTACCTATATGAGCCAGTTGCCAGAGCTGCTGGCATTATTGTATTTCTGCAGTTCTGTTCAAAACAGACTCTGTAAGAACTTATAAAAACAGAGTAACATGCCTATTATGAACCTATTTTTAAATATTTCATTCTTTCTTGGTTTTCATTCTACTTAAATTTTTGAAGACTAAAACTGATCAGAACTTCTATAAAAAGGCACTTGTCTCTAACACTGTGAAATCTTTCATTTGTGAGTTGCTAACGTCAAATCAAATCAGAAATTCTTGACATCTTTATTACATTAAAGCAATTCCTGATATTGACTCTAGGGAAGGATTTCATTTTCTTACTCTCTAAACTAGAAGTTGTACTTTTTTTTTTTTTAACACAGCGATGTGAGATTATTTTTCTCTTTACCCCTGCTGGGGGATATATATACATTTTTGTCAAATCTTTTTGAACAACACGGTTTGAACTGCATGGGTCCACTCAAATCTGTGATGTATTTTTTCCTCTTTATGATTTCCTTAACATTTTCTTTTCTCTAGCTTACTTTATTATATAACAAATAAACATAATAAACAAAATATACATTAACTGGCTTTATGTTATCAGGAAGGGTTCTGGACAACAGTAGGCTGTTAGTAGTCAAATTTGGGGAGAGTCAAAAGTGACATAAGGATTTTTGATTACAAGGAGGGTCAGTGCCCCTAACCCCCACACTGTTTAAGAGTCAACTATGATCATGTCAATACTAAATATAGCACCATGTATTTAACTGACTAATAACTGTATGATTCTTTCTAAATAAATAATGTAATATTCTCTAACAATGTCTACCTAGATGAGTATTGTTTCATTTTTAAAGTAGAAAAGCTATACTGCAAGAAGCATCGTCACAAAAATCAGTGTATCAATTACTCATAGAATCTTGATCTCTAGTTCTTCAAACCAACTTTAAAATTCCTAACAATCTCTGTCTTCTACTCTATATACTAAATGTACATATACGTGACATTATATTGTATTTGGATATATATCTCTCAAGATTTTTTAGAAATATTACATAATAAAATTAATCAGTCACATTAGTGACAATCTGAAATGATTCTGAACTATGCAGTCAGCTAACCAGTGGGCATGTTGTTTTCCTTTATAGAAAAAAAGAATCTGAAAGAAAGAAGAAAATACCCCAGAATTCCTCACAGAACAGTAAGTGCTTTCATGATACCATAATATGACTAGAGCCTCTATAAAATTCTACAAACTTCTTTTATAGAAATATTCGCCTTTCTATTTGGTAAGATAAGAGATTAATACAGCTGGCAAGCTTTAGAAGGAACCTTCTAAAAGTCAATCCCAATTTACTGGAGGAAGCTGAAAATCAGTTATCCTATAATCCTCTTAAATAAGAGGCCAAGGTAATCCTTGTGATACATCTATATGGCAGAACGTGTTTATGTTGATTCCATCCTATCTTTTGACTAGCACTGTATCATTTTAATTCTAAAGAAGAAAAAAATTAAGTAAAATTTAACCATCGTGCCTCACATTCTCTGTATGTGCTAGAAAAATATATTCATTTTGAACAAAATTTTAAGAAGAATCAAGATGTTTGTTGTCTTTAAATTAGAATTATCAAAAAATAAAAAAAAGGGGGCAACCATCCGTAGGCTTTAAATCTAAAGGTTTCTCATTAGTACATTTCTAATATTCTCACAACTATGACTTATATTTCCTTATACAGCTATTAACTGAGAGTAATAATTGTTTTCCTAAATATGTTCCTAAGTATGCTTTTTGTGAAGCAAAATTAAATTTTTATACCATTCTTTATGGTAGAATTTGTAACATTTTAATGATTTCCTAGATGCAAGCAATTACAAATTTTAAATATGTGAATATCAAAAATAATAAAGATGGAAAAGCAAAGTCCACATTGGTGAACCATGTTATCTCCCTTTTAATGCCATGGTTGTTTTCAAATGAGTTTGCAAACTCACTTCTAGGTTGAATTTTTAAATGACAGAATCATACATATTAGTTTTATACTCTTTATACAAGAAGCAGTTAATATTTATACCCCTCACAATTTCTTGGTCATCTTATAATTTCACTGTCAAGAGCCATCAACGGCTATTTTTCTGACCTATCTTTAAGTGATTGGGTCTATTATTCAGGTGTTACTTATAGAAGTTGTTTCGTTTGGATTGTACTTTTCATAACTATATTAAAATCGGATTTAGTATGGCATCCTTTGGAAAGAATTGATGCAAGTATTTAGGTCTTCTGCTCATTTGGGGCAATCCTAGAGAAAATGATATGCATGTTTCTGAGAAAGAAAACATGCAATTTCTTGGTGTGTTTGTGCTTTGTGGGAGTTTTCCTTTTAGCTTTTATGGTCTTTTATTTAACAACTGCATGCTAAATGACTCCTAAAAAACTGTAAGGAAAAATTACTAACTCAAGCCCAAATTTAAAAATAGAGTTTATGCCTTAATGATTTTATAAAATATTTTTGAAGAGAAATACTCTGAATTAAAACAATATTGTCAAAACACTAGAGGTGTCTTAATATAGGTCTTTTTCCAAAGAGTTCATGAATTAGGGATGTCAGTACATAAAATAAAGCATGATAGAAAGTGAAGACATTGGATAATGCAGTATTTTTCTTGTCTTTAATCTATAGAATATGTGTCTGTGTTGCAAGTCCATGAATAATAAGTGAGTTTTTACAATTTGTATTTAAATCAAGCCTTATAAATTAGCATAGGAAAGCCTTACAAACCTATAGTTTTGCCTCAAAGCTCATAGCTTAAGAACAATTTGGTAATTGATTAGAATATTACTAAAGATCTTTAGAGCACATTACACTTATATTTCACAGAAAAAATATGCTTAAAGATAAGAAAAATAAGAAAAGGACCTTTGGAAATTGTATCTTAAAATAGTAACTTTTCACTATTACTGAACAAATGTCCGGTGGTACTTTCAAAAACTCTAAGGGTTGGTTCTCTGCAGACAGAATATACTGGATAGTGATGATGATGATGATGATAATAATAATAACAACAACAACAACAACAAAGAGGATACATTTAAAAAAAGCACTCAGATGCTCAGACATTCTTCTTGGAAGCTATTCACATTATCATAGATCTACTAAACCTCTTTAAATACTACTGGGAGTTGATGTTCTCACTCAAAGCATGATTATTATTAACAATCTCTCTTTGCTGGTACACCAAATAGAACAAGAGGTTTTCAGAAGACAAGTCTTAAGAGAAAATAGATTTTAACTAGAAAAGTGTTTTGTGATTCACTAGTAAATAAATATTATTTGCAAATGCCCCTACAACTTTCAATTAGTCAAACCATTCTCTATTTGAAATAACAAGTCCTTATAATCAAAGAGTATTGGGCTATGTGTGTGTATGTGTTTGCATGTAACAGCACGGAGTTAAGAGAAATTTCTCTCTAGTCCAGTATATTCATTTTACAGGCATTACCTTCTCTACTATCCTCGTTTATAGAGGGCCAGAGAAGTCAATTCATTTATCTAAGCTCTCATATCTAGTGACAGAATCAAGAAAAATTCTGGCTTAATTAACCACCATTTTTTTTCCTGACAAATTAGCTGAAAGTACTTGTATAAAAACTGAAGGTCTTAGATTGGCTCAAGAAACCTGTTCTCAAAACTTAATTTTTTTCCACCAAAATGCTAATCAAATTCTATATTGTCTCTGTCTGACTAAAACTGTATTTTGATAAGCTCGTTAGAATGTTAATAGAAGAGAGAACTGGGGCGCCTGGGTGGCTCAGTCGGTTAAGCGTCCGACTTCGGCTCAGGTCACGATCTTGCGCTATGTGAGTTCGAGCCCCGCGTTGGGCTCTGTGCTGACTGCTCAGAGCCTGGAGCCTGTTTCAGATTCTTTGTCTCCCTCTCTCTCTGACCCTCCCCCGTTCATGCTCTGTCTCTCTCTGTCTCAAAAATAAATAAACGTTAAAAAAAAATTAAAAAAAAAAAGAAGAGAGAATTATACACAGAGTTAGAGTCTGAGTTTGAGTCTTGGCTTCACCCATCTCCCTGTCTCTTAGTAAGGAGTACTGGAGCACAGAGGGAGAACGCTCAGCTAAAAAAAAAAAAAAAAAACAAACAAACAAACAAAAAAAAACAAAAACAAAAAACTACCATATGACAATAATATATAACAATAATACACACATACCATCTATCATCAGCAATAGTTAAGCAATTACCTCAGTGATTCGTTGTTATCCTATCTAAATAATGGGGGGAAAATTGCCCAATCTACTTCCCAAGATTCCCTGAGATCACATTAGATATACGAGTATAGTGATGTTTAATTATAAATTTTAGTTATGTTATTATGGAAAACCTTAGATTACTATAAAAAGACTTCCTTTTGTATGAAGTTTTCTTTTACTGCGTTGGGAGTCCAATATATCATTTTACAAACAGTGTGTTGATGATGAAACCTAAGTCATCGATTACTGTCTGCCCTAGACAATAATGGTCCTCCAGAAAAAATTTCCCTTTTCTTGAATTTATAATCTAATCAGATGATGATGACATTTTATTTAGTTATGAAAAGAACACTTCCTATGTTATCACAGTTTTGTAGATTCATGAAAATGAAAAATGAAGGCTTTATAATGTTAGTCTAGTTAGTAAGCAGCAGAGTTAGCATTTGAACTCAGGTCTAACTCCCCCTTTCCCTAAACACATCACAAAGTGAAGTGACGGCAAAGCATATTGCATTTTCCTGTATGAATGATGGCATAGTGAGAAGAGATGGAAGCCGAGAATAGATCTTTTTCAAATGTCATTGGTCTGTGTAAAATACTGGGTGCACCTATGGTATCACTTTTCCTTATCACTTATCAATAAACATTAAATTGGATCATGTGCATTGATTCTTCAGATGCCAAAATTAAACCATGGTAGGAGAATTTAATTATTAAAGACAACTATCTTTAGATAGGAAGAGTAGAAGTAAAGTTGAAATGGATAATAGCCATAAGTATAAAAGGTCACCTACAGGCACAGAACTATGTTTATTTTGTTTGTAAAGAGTATTCCCACAAAATAGATGCTCCCAATTTGTGCTTCCTAGATATCTTATGCTTACTACATTATCTGGACTTATCTCCTTTAAAATCTTTGGTACTACTTTGGAAATTCATTCCTTTATTTCTTCTTTCTTCTTTATTTAATAGTTGCCATTGAGTGCCTACTGCATACATTTTCCCGAGTGTTGGTGTTATAGGAGTAAACAAAGCATAGCCTCTGTCATCAAGTAGCTTATATTTAGTATAATCACAAATACTGGAACGTTCACTACATGGAGAGAATAATAGTACTTTGACTTACAGTAATAGACTATCTTTTTAAGATATTCATCTGACTAACCATAATCAGAATCAGTATGTTTTTATTTAATAAATGATTGACAGTTTTTCACTCTCTCTGGGACATTGGGTAAGATAGGTTTCCTGCAGTCATTATTACTCATGATAAAAAGCTAAAACATATTTAATGACTTAGTTATATCCTAGGATACTAAAGAATGAGAACTCACCCTCTGTATTTGAATTCCAGCTTCACTGCTTATTAACTTTGGGACATAGGGCTATTTAGTAGATAGACCTCTAGATGTTTTAATTCCTTCAATGACTGATTGAGATAGTTAATTGAGTTAAAGATATGCAGTGACTTTGGTTATATAACAGTATTTTGTTGACAGTAGGCACTATATAAAGCTAGCTGTTATAATTACTGATAGAGTCTGTCCAATAATTCTAGAAACAATCTTTAATTTGGATATTCGCATTGATATTTGCCTTTATTTTCTCCTGAAAACTGCATCATCTTTCATGACTCTGAAATATAACTTATGAAAGAGATACAGTAGAAATGCTTTAAAATCAACAATATGTAAAGCCTTAAGTTAATAAAAGGTTAAAATGAATGATTCAGCCATTTGAATAATTTATGCTAATTTTGATCTGTTCTAACATTCTGATTTATTCACTTATTTGTCTGCACCAGGTCATTATTTTAGACTGCATTATTTATTTTTGTAATTAAGAATGTTGGCAGTGGATGAAAGAGCTATGTTCAAGTTCTCTTTCTGCCACATACTGGCTATATGACCTCAAGAAGACAATTTAACTTCTTCCTCAATGTCCTCATCTATAAAAATGAAGATAATGAATTATATTTTGTAGGTTTGAGAATTCCATACATCTTATGTGTTTATTACAGAAGTTAGTACAATATAAACAAATAGTAATTTGTTGTTATGTTTGCTATTAAAGATATCTACTTTGCAATATTAAAGAGACACTCTCTTAAAATTATATAAAAAAAAAAAATAGGGGCCCCCTGGGTGGCTCAGTCGGTTAAGCGTCCAGCTCTTGGTTTTGACTCAGGTCACAATCTGGTGGTTTTGTGATTTCGAGCCCCGCATCTGCTGCCAGCGGGGAGCCTGCTTGGGATTCTCTCTCTTCCTCTCTCTCTCTACCCCTCCCCGACTTGTGCTGTCTACTTGTGCTGTCTCTGTCTCCCTCAAAATAAATAAACCTAAAAAAAATAAAATTATTAAAAATATACAAGTCTGCAAAGAACACAGAAAATGTGAAGGAAGAAAGAAGAGATGTGGAGGATGGTTTGAATACAGGATAAAATTTGGTTTTAATACAGTAGGATGTGGACATGCTCTAGGAGGGGTCCACCATGAGCCCTCTCCTTGAAGACCTCTTACTCTGTAAAGCAGATACTGAAACCACACAAGGTCAAGAGCATGACTCCCCTTCAGGGAGGTCAAAAGACTTGAAACATTTCGACAGTCTTCATGGCCCTATTATAAGTAAAGCTGAATCGGTACACATTATGAGGTGAACGTTACCAAAAAAGGCTTTCTACCCTACCATGAAATTACTTCCTTTGGAGTACCAAATGGGGTTATTTTCTCCACAGAAAATAAACCTCACCAAACTGTAGGCTGAACAAGCTTCCAAAAATAAAATACATCCAACATATGTTATTACATAAACCATTTTAAAGTTAAGGATAGTTTTATGCCATTGCATGGCAAAATGATACACCCTCCTTCCAAAAAATTACATAAAAACATGCGTGTGATATTGGAAATTAAAATCACAAAATTTTTTTACCAAGGAAATCTCAGAAAACAAAATTTCACATTCCGCTGGTTTCCCTATGATAAAGAATTGTTTACGAATTTTCTCTTCAGTTTTGTACATCAATTATTTTCTGTTAATTTTACATCTACCATTGTACTTGGCTTTGTTGTTTGAGTCATTCTTTTGCAAACGCCATAAAAATCTCTTTATAATACTGACACTGAGCACCAGTACTAATACCACTCCCTCTTAATGTCGAATCTTGTTCTGCTTCTAAAGATAAGTATATCCAATCTTAGTAATCATCGTTTCTATATCAGCAAAATGCGATTAGCGGTAAATATCTTCTCATTTTTCTCCTCTTTAAAATGTAATCCTGGGGCGCCTGGGTGGCTCAGTCGGCTAAGCGTCCAACTTCAGCTCAGGTCACAATCTCACAGTTCATGGGTTTGAGCCCCGCATCGGGCTCTGTGCTGACAGCTCAGAGCCTGGAGCCTGTTTCAGATTCTGTGTCTCCCTCTCTCTCTGACCCTCCCCCATCCATGCTCTATCTCTCTCTGTCTCAAAAATAAATAAACGTTAAAAAAAATTTTTAAATGTAATCCTTACATAAAGAGCAATTTTCTTTCCCAAAATACAAAAAATCTGGTTCAGCATATGTTCCATTGTATATCTGAGCAATTTATCTCATGTTATTATGGTTAATATAATTGCTTAACCCTGCTATTGTTTTCATCTTCCACTTCCAAAAGAATCCTGGCAAAGTCTATGTTAATGAATTGGCATGAAATGTTTTGTGAGGAAATAATGTCTCTAAGCAAATGCTCAACACGCATGACCCCCAACGTGATAATATCTGGATTTTCAGTAGTCTGAAGTGTCTTGCAAGAAATAATTCTTAGCAGCAGTTTTGCAAGTTGGTCAGAGTTTTCTGCTTATCCATTTTATGTTTGCATCTAGCATACACACAATATGCCATAACATCTCCTGGGAAGTTATTTCTTTTTAATTAGGAATGTAATGTTTGAAGTGTGAAAGATTTAGCCTTGGCTTTTCCTACTGTTTTGGACTTTAAAATACTTTTTTTCTAATTTTAAAGGAGATTTTCTTAATGCCCTTGATTTATGTCTTGGAGCATTTATCTATGTGGTAATACTAATAAATAATGTTGTATTATAGAGTACACACCTTTTCATTTATCTGAATTAGGCCTCTTAACATAATTCCAGAAAAAAATGGGTTTGCCTCATTGTGTAATTATTAATGTATCCATTATTCTCAATGAGGCTAAGATTTGGACAGTTATCAATATGGGTTACAAAGGTAGAGCAAAGTTTGTCACTGAGTCAGTGGAAATAATGGAGAAAACAGGTGGTCCCCAACCTACCAAAGAGTTACGTAACAAAATGCATTTTAAGCTGTTTTCCTTTCCATTTCATGAGATGGATATTTACCTAAAGTGGTTGCACAAACCCATGAACACCCACAGTCTACGTTGAACCACAGTATTTGCAGGCTTGGGGATGGGAACTAGAGGAGTGTGAGGAAGACAGGGGCACCATGTTTCTCCATTTTTGCTGATACTCGATTGATCCCGCCCAAAATGTGGACAATGAGTTAAACTGGCTTTCCACACCGACTTCTTTCTCACCTTGGCTTGTTACCTGATATGCGTCTGCTCCTGATAGGATATTCTCTAGCTGTCTTTTCTTTAAAGTGGCGTTGGTTTCCAACGTCCTGGCCCCACTTTTCTCTTGATCAAAATGTGTCAGTGTGACTGGTATGAGGAAACCTCTCAGAAGAAAGGGAGTGAATCAAAGTATTTACACCAGCCGTGCATTCTCCCTGCTCCCTCCACACCCTACCCACACAATTGTTAAACCAAACAAACAAGTCACAAAGGATCTTAGGCAGTGTGAGATCCTGAAGCGAATTGAAATCATATGGATGGAGAGACTTGGGGACAGACACCGCAGGCTCCGGATGCAGCACCCCTGTGCTGCTCTTGAGGTGTTATGTTTCCTTCCGGGCCTCTACACAGGAGTCCAGAATTCCTTTATTTTAATACCTTCAAATTCTCCCAGGGGGTTTTTGAGGTTTGTGATTAAAGCTCCCTCAATGAAGTATAGTAAGCTAGAAATTATCTGTGCTCTATTTCTCACGTTATGTAATGTACACAATTAAGTATCATTCACCTACCTTGTAATTTTTAAAATTTGTTTTAAATACCCCAAATATAAAAGCATCCATTCATGTAGTAAATATTTAAGTATCCCTTCCACATGCAGGAAATTCCTTTGTTTGTACCAGTAGTCAGTTCTGGCTGCTGTAATGAACTATTTCGTAGGCTGGGTGGCTTATAAACAACAGAAATTGACTTCTCACAGCTCTGGAGGCTGGAAGTCTGAGATCGGGGTATCATTGTGGTTGTGTGCTGGTAGAAGCCCTCTTCCATGTTGCAGACTTCACCTCGTATCCTCACGTGGCGGAAAGAAGGCGAGATATCTCTCGGGGTCCCTTTCATAAGGGTACTAATTCCACCCATGAGTGTCCACTCTCATGACCTAATCACCTCCCAGAGACCCTCCACCTCCTCATACCATCACAAGGGTGTTAGGATTTCAGTGTGTGAGTTGGGTGGGGCGGGGGAGAGGATGCAAGCATTCAATCCATTACAACCATCTATTCCATTCATCCTATTTGACAGCTCAAATCAAGGAAATCATCCACAATGTTTAACAGTCAATTTCTATTATAATTATGTTTGAAAATATATGGTTTCAATGATCCCCCCACTAGTGTTGATCAGACAAATGCTGTCTTTCTGGGCTGGCATCAACAATTACGGAGATGGCATGGTGAGGCCAGGCCAGCCTATTTGCACCTTATTTTCCCAGACAGCTGGTTAGGTAGCCCCAACCAGCCCCTATCTCTGTCCTAAGATTACCACACAGCAGTGGCCACTATTGCCTGAACACTTACTTTCTCCGAGTGCTTTTTATGTAATTTCTCTGAGAAGTTTATATTCATAGTTCATAAACTGCAGAGATTCTGAGAGGCAAACTAACTTCCTTAACGTCACACAGCTTATAATTTTTGATCCTGATGCAGACTCGGGTCTACACAAGGCTGAAACCTCTACTCTTAGACACATAAATTTCTTGGTCTTATACCAGAATGATGTTTCAAGAGTTTCTCTTTGCATGAGAAGAACTCCCTCAGTATGGTAGGCAAATCTCTTTATCCCAGACCCTGGCACAGAGTAGGTGCTCAATGCTAGTTGAACCAAAGTGATGACCTTCTTAACCCAGATCTATCATAGAGCTGGCTTTATCCAAAGTTCTCTTTTCTCTTACTTTTCCTCACTTAAAGCTAGATTTATCTACATCCTGAAAAACTCCATTACAATAAGCTTTTATTTTCAAGGGCTGTATCTTTAGCCTTATACAAATATATTACTTATTTTTCACTTTTTGTGAGAAAATACACATAGAATTTATTGTTTTAACCATTTATAATTGTACAGCTCAGTGGCATTAAGTACATTCACACTGTTGTACAATCATTACCAACATCCACCCGCAGAACTTCTACATATTTCCAAACTGAAATTCCATACCCATATAATAATAACCCCCCATTCCCTCTCTCCACAGCCCCTGGAAACCACCACCATCTTACTTTCTGTCTCTATGCATTTGACTATTCTAGATACCTCATATAAGTGGGGTCATGGAGTATTTATCCTTCTGGGTCTGACTTATTTCACTCAGCATAACGTCTGTAAGGTTTACCCATGTGGTAGCATCTGTCGGAATTGCCATCTTTTTAAGGCTCAATAATTCCTTTGTGGTATATACTGCATTCTGTTTATCCATTTACCTATAATTTATTGTATGATATAGTTGTCTTAAGTGGAATTTTTTTGTGTGAATTCCCTAACTAAAGATGCAAATACAGGAATGTAATGTTTGTGGCTTCTAGGACATCTCTTTTTTTATATCATAAACTCTAAAATTAATCACAGAAAACTAGCTCATATAGGCAATCAGCAAAAGACACAAATGAGTTTAAGGTAATTTAGGGTGTCTGAGTCATAAATATGCCACGTTTTAACTGCTCAGACTAGAATTAGCCTGTCTTCATTGGATTATCTGATGTTTTTATACACCAACAGTTCTTAGAAGATTTATAAAGCTAGGGGTATCTTTATATTGACTTTTCTCTAAAAATAAATGAATAATAGGGAGGGGGTTATTGATTCAAAACAGAAATGCAAATTTATAACCTTCGACTTTTGTAATACTACCATTTAACTTCTCATCTGCCTTATGAAATATTATGGCCCAACACTTACTGGATTAATCTTAAATCAGTAAGCTCTTTCATATATTCTTTTTTTTTTTAATTTTTTTTACGTTTATTTTTGAGACAGAGAGAGACAGAGCATGAACGGGGGGGAGCAGACAGAGAGGGAGACACAGAATCTGAAACAGGCTCCAGGCTCTGAGCTGTCAGCACAGAGCCCGACGCGGGGCTCGAACTCACGGACCGTGAGATCATGACCTGAGCCGAAGTCGGACGCTTAACTGACCAAGCCACCCAGGCGCCCCGAGCTCTTTCATATTTTCAATAAGCATTCCTTAGATGCTTACTAATAATTCTAAAGCTAGCATTTATTGAATGTGAGATACACACAATACACATGTATTTATCCATGTCTGTCTTCTCTCAGAAAAGCTTTATCACCATCCTACAGATAAGGAATCTAAGGATCAGAAAGATTAAATGATTTTCCCAGTTAATAAGTATCAGAGTTGGATTTTGAGATCAGAACCTCTTGGAGCAGGACTCTTGCTCTCTGACACCTCACACTACCCCCTGTATACCATGCATGGAGCTATATGTAGGGCAAAACACTGTCTCCACAACAAAGTAATTTACATTACAGTAGAATGGATGGACATTCTAAATTAAATACAATAGTATGAAGATAAGAAATACTTGGAAACCAGCAGGTAGACATGGCTTAACACTGCCTGAATAACTTAAAAAGGAAAGTGGATTCCATACGGACCTTATATGACTTACTTCCGTGCTGGTTTTCTGCTTTCGTTGTTAAGGAATTAGTTAAGCACATGGTATATGGTAATGTAAGGGAGGAGGCTGTAATGAGATCATGAAGGTCAAAGTAAAGGGCTTGAAGTTTATCTGTAGCCCACGGAAAATCATTGTTTTAATGCTTTTCTTGCTGTTTTTTGCTGTTTAATCGCTCATTCTGTAGAAGCCTTGGTAATAGAATAATAGCAGCAATAAAAAAAGATAAGTTTAAGAAAAATAATCCTTTTCTTAGCCTCTGTTAATTTTTTTTTTTTTAGCATTATAGAAACGAGTAAAGAAGTAAGTTACGACCTTGCCTCTTATCCAGAACTATCACATCTCTTAGGTGATCCTCAAGAGTACGATCTATAACATTTTGTTATTATTTTCTGACCTGTTGGGTGAGGCACTAAAACCTGCTTCCCAGGTCTGTGTTGCTTCAAATTACTGTAGTGAGGAAATTTCACAGTGCTGTCATGCTTTTGGTTAATACAGTTTTGTGTTTTGCTTGGGAAAGACTATTCTGATAGTGTCCTATTGATTCAGATGTTTTCTGACAGTAGCTGCCTACCAGGTTTGCCTTCATTGACTTTTCAATGTTCTGTTACAAATAACTTGCATGTACAATTTGATACTGAAGGACAAAGAAGGTTCCCCACTGTGCATGAAGTCGGAGCAGCCCTGAGCGTGGGGTGGTGAGTGTTTATTATCATTCTAAAAATCACCCACTTGTCCAGGGCTGCTGCCATAAAAGAGCTGTGTTTTCTCTGTTACTCTTTTTTCTTCTCCTCTTTGTTTCATTTTTCCAGACATTCCAGTGTACCTCTTATTCTTGAAAGGCTTAAACTTCATTCTTATAAATCCTCCATACTCACTGAAACTTCAAATATAAAATCACAGGTGTTTTCTTATTTTTTTGCACACCTGGAATCCAAAATAGCTTGAATTCAAAGTACTTGTTTTATTATAAATTTTAAAAGATATCATTTGGGGCACGTGGGTGGCTCAGTCAGTTGAGCATCCAACTCTTGATTTTGGCTCCGGTCACAATCTCAGGATTGTTGGAATTGAGTGCCATGTGGGGCTCCATGCTGAGCGTGGAGACTACTTGGGATTCTCTCCCTCTCCCCCTCTCCCCACTGGTGCTCTCTCTCTCTCTCTAAAAGATAAAAATATATAAAAACTAAAAAATAAAAGATCTGTTTTTGATTTTCCTAAAATTGCAAATGGTTAGAAATAGTAATGTTATAATAATAAAATAACTATAGTGTATTTAATCCCTACCTTCCTCAAGCTCTGTGCAGGTTTTACATATCACCTATAATTCTGCCAACTCTACAAGGTAGATATCATTACTTCATTTTACAGATGCAGAAACTAACACTCTGAGAGATTAGGTCACTTGCCCAAGACAATAATAATTCCATCTTTCTTTTTTTTTTTTTTTTTAATTTTTTTTCCAACGTTTATTTATTTTTGGGACAGAGAGAGACAGAGCGTGAATGGGGGAGGGGCAGAGAGAGAGGGAGACACAGAATCGGAAACAGGCTCCAGGCTCTGAGCCATCAGCCCAGAGCCCGACGCGGGGCTCGAACTCCCGTACCGCGAGATCGTGACCTGGCTGAAGTCGAACGCCTAACCGACTGCGCCACCCAGGCACCCCAATAATTCCATCTTTCTGATCATGCTTGACTTCTGGTTATCTAAAATGAGAGCATTATTGTTTGGGTTTGCAGAGCACTTCACAGTTTGTATAGCAGTTTTATATATGGCGCCGCTTCAACCTCACAAAAGTGGTATGGATACTTTGTAATTCATCTTACTTCTTGGGAGACCATTTATAGGCTCTAGATTTAGAAATGGATTATGGATTTTTGTGTGTAAAATAGTTCCCTTTATTAAGGTGGCTAGATAACTTGCCTGTTGATGCCCTTGAAGAATTTTTGAGATTATGCTTACCCAGGCAATACTTGCCTGAAGAAGAAGCCATAGTAATGTTTTTGAAACCAAACTTCTATGCCCCAGAAAACTGAGTAGGAAATATATACATAGCTATTTCCTGCTGTCTGTTAGGATGCCATCTCATGGTGACTTTGTCCTTAAAGACAGTCTGTTTCCATATCTCCATATAAACCAGAGCACCCTAGTAATTCAATATACCTGAATAAACATGGACGGGGAGAGGCAAGTACAAAGAGACAGAGAGAATATCTTATAGTATTGCACAAAAAGTAGGTAACACGAAAATGGGCAGTCAGTATATTTCTGTCTAATATGTAGTAGTTCCAAAACCCAATGACATCAGAGTCTCTTAAGGAATGTGGGATGGGAAATAACAACTGGACAATGGGAACAACAAACAAAAAGGTTGGAAGATTAAACAGAGGAAAAACGAAAACAGATTAAGCAACACGTATACTACCCTCCAGCCCCATGGAAACAAAACCGCCCTACTCACCATTCCAGAAAGTACAATGTTCTTTCAAACACCAGAAGTTTAGCTCAAGAGTTTGGCCCTAGTTTTTCTGACCTTACGTCTTCCTAAGCTGAGTTAGTTTCTCCCTGTCTTTTATATTCCCAGAGCATCTAGGACGGGGCTCTAGTGCAGCATCCATCTGATCTGCTGGTTATGAGCAAAATCAGCCATCCTTATGGGAGCCTAGTCCTCTCCTCGATCCCACCATCCCAGAAAGCAATACAGCACTTTGAGCACAATGCTTAGCGCACAGTACATGATTCTAGTCAGTCATTCAACAGTACCAGACCCTATGCCAGTACTGAGGGCTAGACTCAAAGAATGTTTGAAGCAAAGAAGAAAGGAATGAAGAAGGTAGGGGAGAGAGAAATGAAAGACTTAGGAAGAAAGGAAAGAAGGAAAGCAGGCCAAAGATAGAAGGAAAAAAATGTAATGATTTACTCTCTCACATAGTATTTCATATAAACTTTTCTTTCAGTGAGGAAATCTATTTGAAAAAATAAATATTTCAGAGTGTTTCAGAACTCACAGTGGAAATGAGGGGAATGAGTTTTATAAAAGACTAGAAGTTAAATCTTAGATAGTTTTTTCTCCACTAATTTGGAAGTTTATTTTTCTTATTACCAAAAGATTTCCATTTTCATACATGAAAATACAAGATCTTTGTTCACTCCTTAGCTAACAAATTTTAGAAACAGGCTTTTTAATATGTCTTTATAATGGAACAAAGAAGTCAGAAGGCAAGACAATTTATCTCCCAATCTGCAACTTACTGCATTGAAATACTTCTAAATATGCAAAACCTACAGTGTGTGTGTGTGTGTGTGTGTGTGTGTGTGTGTGTGTGTGTGTGTGTGTTTTCTTTTTGGTCTCTGTGAGACTGATAATGCTAATTTACACCAGTGCTCCTAATACGAACTAATGATTCCCCATGTAAATACCACTTACTATCCATTCCCCTGCTAATGTACTCTGAAGTTCTAGTTTCTTCCTTTTTATCCCCCAGCCCTTCCCTCATCAATCCTAAGAAAACCCCTGATTTTTCTATTGCTTCTAGAACTTTGAGGGGTTACATGCTTCCATTCTACTGCTTTTCAAACATTCTAATTAGAAATTCAGGGGTAGAGTGTGATCAGAGGAGGATTTTTGCTCTGCTTAATGACAGAAACTTGATGCCAATTGCCATAATTGTGGGCAGATAATGTATTAAATAAGGCTGATACTTTACCTTTGTTCCTATCTTGCTGCTACTTAAACACATATCCCAGTAACAATAATTAGCAGTCACTAAAGGCAAGAAGATAAACAGAAAAATAAATCTTGAGAAAAAGAATCAAGAATGATTTTTGAATATTTATTATAACACCTTAAAATCCATTAAAATCCTTTCCCAGTATCTGAA
The DNA here is from genome assembly GCF_022079265.1 of Lynx rufus. Lineage (NCBI taxonomy): Eukaryota > Metazoa > Chordata > Mammalia > Carnivora > Felidae > Lynx > Lynx rufus. Next base: position 102,440,368 of record NW_025814889.1, read on the forward strand.
TCAGATCTGAATCAGATCTGAAACAGATAACCCGCTATCTGTTAAAGTCTACAGGACAGTCACTTATGCAACGACAATGCAACATTTTAGTTTGTGTATTTACACACATAGAAGATGCTCTGTGAATTGGTTTGAATTTTCCTTCCTTTCAGTACCTTATGGTTTAATTGCTAATGAGCAGAAAATTGAGAAAGATGGAAAAAGGGAAGAGGGAAAGTTAGCACTCTAGATAAAGGGTTGAAGAAATTATAAAAGAACAAAGTAATTATTCATGAGATAGAAGAGGAGATATTTCCCAAAAATGAATTACATTATGGATTGGAAGGAGCAGACCACACACATACACAACCATGTGCCTGCATGTATGATCCACACACAACAAACGGACCACATCATGCACGCACAAAGATGCGCACATGTGCAGACTCTACCACACACACACCCTTCACACAAAAGCGCTTGTACATATGCTCACAAACACACACGGATACAGCAAAGTTATGCTCCCATTTAATTAGCTAGGCGCACAGCATTTTATGAGAAGCATGGTATCCCCAAAGGATAGTAGTATATCTCGTGATAGCTTCCCTTGCTCCCAGCACCCCAGAGGAGGCTCATAACTGCCTCCTCTAATGACATGCAGTGAGACTTGTAAAGCTCATCTCTTTTTGCAGCACTGAATTTTTATATACCAGTGTATAGAATCATTCCAGAAAATCTTGAATTTATAATCTACGTGCTTCGGCTTAACAGTAAGTGTCGCATCTTTTGGTTCTCAAACCAAACTCAGTGATATCTAGGCCATGTCATCATCTAGAGAGAGCAGACGGAGTCAGTGCCCAGGAGCCAAGAGCAATCCTGGTTTCTTTGCATTAAATGTTGTGGGTTCTACTTAGTCGAATACTGACTTCATACAATGGAAATAATAACTCTTAACCAATAAAACCACATCTGGGACGTAAAAGACACTCAAAAATAGTAATGGAGAAGAGTGAGGCATATTGTTACCTCTTTGTTACAACTGATGATTTCCAGCTCATCTTGGTTTGGTTGGTTTACCTGACAAATCCACTGGCTTAGACTCTAAATAAGCAAATTGCATTTTCCAATTTGGTTATCTTCTAGTGTTCTCACATTAAAAAGGGCTACTGAGTCCACATTAATAGGTCTTTGAAATCTGAATAAAACCTTAAAACTTTCAAACATAGATCAGAAGTACACATTGCCTAAGTTCATTTATATATTTCCTTGATGTAGTCAATAACATATGCTTTTTGATCATATATCCATATGCAAGAGAAAACTTTCTGCCATGAAAACCCACTTTGGTTGTAAGATTCACCCCAGTTTATAAAAATAAACATTTCATTAAAGAACATATTTTAAAATATTTGAGATGTTAAGAGCATAATGTTATATATTACAGATGTTGGTTAAAAGTAGTTTTATGTTAGGGGTGCCTGGGTGGCTCGGTCGGTTGAGCGTCTGACTTTGGCTCAGGTCATGATCTCGCAGTCTGTGAGTTCGAGCCCCGCGTCGGGCTCTGTGCTGACAGCTCAGAGCCTGGAGCCTGCTTGGGATTCTGTGTCTCCCTCTCTCTCTGCCCTTCCCCTGCTCATGTTCTGTCTCTCTCTCTTTCAAAAATAAATAAAAATTTTTTAAAACAGTAGTTTTATGTTATTTAAAATCCTTGGGGCGCCTGGGTGGCGCAGTCGGTTAAGCGTCCGACTTCAGCCAGGTCACGATCTCGCACTCCGTGAGTTCGAGCCCCGCGTCAGGCTCTGGGCTGATGGCTCAGAGCCTGTTTCTGATTCTGTGTCTCCCTCTCTCTCTGCCCCTCCCCGGTTCATGCTCTGTCTCTCTCTGTCCCAAAAATAAATAAACGTTGAAAAAAAAATTTAAAAAAAAAATAAATAAATAAATAAAATAAAATCCTATAGCTCATGCCTATCCTTTTTGTTCAGAGGTCCCCTCTACAAATATACTGTCCTTGCATGTATTGAATTCTTAAAGTTGACTTTAAATGCTGCTTCCTATATTAAGCAGAAAAATAGAGTCCTAGAACTCTGGGATTGGAATTCAGAGATATGTACTTCATTGCCATCTAGATATTTAAAATACTAGGAAATTATATTGATATAAAGCTATTTTTAACAGTAGGTTCTAGGTGGTTTTTTTCCAGGGTCAATTAAGCTTTAAGCTGGTTTACCTGGAGTACTGAAGAGAACAATTTCTTATAAAGCTAAGATCATATAAAAACCATAGCTTTCCAAACAGTTTTATATGAGCTTTAAAGCAAATACATAACAATATATGAACACAAGCAAGGCCACAGATGATTCTCTCTAGCAGTTAGTTTGGAAAGAGATCTCGTAGATTTGTGGGGGGTTCCAGGTTAAAAAAAAAATCCATACCAACTTTACTTCATGTTCAGTGGTGGAAAAAGGCAGGATATCAGGATGTGGGCATCGGGTCCCAGACTTGAAACAATCACTTAAGCTTCCCCAAGTTTTAATCTTAGTGTGCATCCACCCTAGGATCAAACTGCCCTTGGCCTCAAAAGGAGACTCAGAGAACATATTTGTTCAAGACTACACCCGCCAAGCAGGAACTGCTGTAGACTATGTTATGTACCTCCACATTTCAGGGTTGAGTGTAATCATTTGGCAGTATCCACTCAATACTTTTATTTACACAAGTGCACCCCCATGCAGCAAACCTAAAAGTGGAAGGCAGGAAGTACAGATCATGCGTAGAACTCCCGCCATGCTTTGGACTTCACTCTTATTCATTTGAGTTGTAGTCGTAAAAAGCCAGGCCAGAAATGACCTTTGATTATTTTATGAAACCCAAACACACTTGTCAAACCCAACCATGCAAAACGGCACAAATTAAGTCAACTTTCACTCTGGTTTCGTGCCAAATGGAATGAAGCCTCTGGTGGGCTGGACAGCTCTATTTCCTGCTTTCAATTTCAGAGAGTCCAATTAGTAAATCAAACTTTCAAAAGCTGTCTAAAATAATTAATTAGGTCATAATTACTCAGAAGCATATTTTATAGTGTACTCTAATCTAGTATCTGGTCTAAATGCTTGAAAAGGGTATCAATTTCATTATTAAAGAATTAATTATAATTGGGCCTAATCCTTCGGTGATAGAGGTTGAAAAAAAAATACTCTAGGGATAAACTGTTCACATATGTGAAGTAGATAAATTCTTCCAGAGCTCGAGAGCTAGTTGTGCTCTGGAATTATTTGCTGCTTATAATATTATTCCTTTTTTAAAAGCTTGTAGACATTACTCAACAAATAAATGCCTCATAGGAAAAAAGGGCCCTCGGTCTAAATGTGTTTATCATGTTTGGACAACTGATTTTCCTCCTACTCTATCCCAAAACATTTTCAGTAATCAGTACATTGATACCATAAAAGATGAAGAAAATGCATATGCTGTCAGCCACTATATTAAGGAGTTTTCCCACTTTATCTTATTTAGTCTAATAATAATTATGTGAGGAATGTACCATTTCTACAGATTGAGGAGCAGAGGTTCAGGGAGACTGAATGATTTTTGCAGAGTTAGTAAGGGCAGGATCTAGGAATTGAATTCAGGCCTATTTCATTCTAAACTTCACCCGATTTCTACTATTTCAGTGTTCGTCCCTGGTAGCATGTGTTTCTGAGGGTTCATGAGTACCAAGACACCATTTTAAAAAATGTTCTTATTTCATTTCAGTAATAATGTGAAAATGTATGTATCTTACCATTTATGAATACAAAACAGCTACTTGGAAGTGATTATTTTAAAATGGAAGATATTTTGGGGCGCCTGGGTGGCTCAGTTGCTTAAGTGTCCAACTTCAGCTCAGGTCATGATCTCACGGCTTGTGGTTCCAGCCCCACCACTTGAAACACCACTTGAAGCTAGAGCCTGCTTCACATTCTCTGTCTCCCTCTCTCTGCCCCTCTCCTGCTCAAGCTCTCTCCGTCTCTGTCTCTCTCTCTCAAAAATAAACATTAATTTTTTTTTAATGGAAGACATTTTAAGAGAATACAACTTTAGTTGTTAAGTCATGATTTCTCAAACTGCCACTGCCCCCAACTCTGCTGGAGAAATCCTCAAAGATTTTTCTTTCTTTTTTTTTTTTTTTTGAAAGACACCTCATAGGCCTCATGCTTATGAAACTGTGTTCTGCATGGCCACAGACTATTCCTTGTGGATCCTTGAGTATTTTTCATTAATTCTTCAAATTCCAGGTTGTATTTATTTCCATAGCATTAATGATGTTTATGACCTATATGTTACAACATCAACAGATGTACAGAAATATCTAGTCATGAACTCAAGTTTGGTTTGTATCAATGTACATTATGGGAAATGTTATATGACCAACCAACCATTAGAAGCCAACATAAGCATCTGAAACAAGAGCAGTTATTAAGTTAAATGATTCTTAGGGAAGTAATTATTGCTGTTTTATGGATTTAATATTCTTATTACTTAATTTTAACCTGATTGCTAAGTTCTCTTTTATATATTATTTGCTCCTGGTTTACATACATTTTAATGAGTTCCATGAAGCCTGCTGTGATAATATCTTTGTCGCTTTAATATGCTAGTACAGTATGCTTTTATTTGACAAATAGCTTTTTTCAACTGACATTTTAATGCCACATTCACAAGAAATCAAGCAGAAATGCTAAATACTATTTGTTTTGTCAGTGAGGTAGGGTTCTAAAGAGATTTCCATCAGAAAAGCTATATGAAAGAGATAATATACAAAAGATGGGAGAATATAGGTAATTATCTCACATCCTAATATTTACACAAGATAATATAACTTATTACTGATTGCAAATACAAAAAAGTCTTCCTTGAAGACAACATACGTCATCCTTTAGAGACTAATTCTCAACTTTATTAAGATTCAACAACAGAAATCCTCTATGCAAATTTTCCTAAAATTTCTCACTGGTAGTGACAGCTTTTGGTGTGTATTGTGTTCCTAAGTTTTACTATTTTTAATGTAAAGGCTCTTAAGTTACATGAAGGACTAATTTCTCCCAGTCATCTTTTTCATGAGCTATGAAGGAAAACGCCAAGGTCGGGGCAGGGCAGGGGGTGGGGGTGGGGGGAATGTTACTATGGTTTTAAGTTCCTAATCATTTATTTTTAATGTTTCTTTTAGGAATAGCAAATTAAAAAAAAAACTTCAGCTTATCAAAAATAGTAATAACACCTGAGATCAGTATAGCTTACCTGTACCTATCCATGCCAGAAATAAGGTAATATGAGCTTTTTCTATACCTTTCTGTCCATTTACGCCAAAGAGGATTGTAAAGCCAAAGGCATAGAGTCCAATAAATCAAAGACAGCTGATACTATAGTTTCATGGGTAAATTGTTGTAGTTGATTAATGTGTTTCCCAGAAGAAAGAGAACAGGGGTGGTTGGGGCTCACCTATAAAAGGCAATGAGTCTGGGCTGATGGCTCAGAGCCTGGAGCCTGTTTCCGATTCTGTGTCTCCCTCTCTCTCTGCCCCTCCCCCATTCATGCTCTGTCTCTCTCTGTCTCGAAAATAAATAAACGTTAAAAAAAATTAAAAAAAAAATAAAATAAGATAAAAGGCAATGAGTAACATGAAACCAAGAACACAGGTAATATACCAGCTAAGGACTTCACAGCAGTTTGAAGCACAACATCTAAAAAACAATCTTAGGTCCATAAGTAGGCAAAATAATCAAGAGCATCTTTCAAGCACTGTTTCTTTTATTTTATTAGGCTTCACAAATTATATTATATACATAACTAAAGCCATAATGCTGACTTATACTTACTTAAAATGTATTCTTAAAAAATTAAGAAACTTCTCATTTTTCCACATATTCTTTTTATATATTTATACACCTTCCTATTTTTCCACGATTGTGTTTGAGTGTTGAGACTGATTTTTTTTCCTTTTTAATATTTTATTTATGGAATTATAACATTAATTTTAGTAGTAATTGAAAATTAACATCAAAGTATAAAAAATTTAAAAATTCCTGTTATAAAGAATGATAGCCACTAAATACTACTTGTGTGTAATTTGACTGGCAGAAAAATGTACGAGTATGTCTGGAAATGAATACCTGATAAGTACAAACTCCAGATCAAGTAAGATGTCCAAATACCTTTCTGGACCTCCAATCTCTTGGCAAACTTAAGTATTGTGTAACTCTTCATGTTTTAGTTGGGTAAAAGTGCTTGGGTAAAGGATAATTTTTGCTTCCATCTCTTTCCAAAAATATATATGCTCCTATTTTGAGATGCAAAATGGAAAAACATTGAATAGAATTAAGTGTCTCATTGTCCAACAGCTTCAATAAATAATAAGATAAATCCAAAGAGACGCTGAAATATATAACCTTGAACATAATGCTTTGCAAGGTTGTAAGAATTTTCCAAATGCCTTCCATTTTCATCCTCTTAAATTTTTCAAAAGCTACTTAAGATGTCTGAGATAAATAACAATGCTTCCATCATAAGGATAGGCTCTCTTTTCAAAACTGTTTGTTACCAATTCCTGCCATTTTATATAATGGACCTACCAACACATAGAATGAGTGACATACAAACTGACCAAGACAGACAGGGACCTTAAGTGGACATCCATAGGCAAGAAGAGCAATTCATCTAGCTCTAGGATTTTTTGCCTTCAAGATGCTTTATGGGCCCCAAGAAGTTCTAAAGACACCCCTGAGAGTTAATTGGCAGCTATTGACAATTTATGGGAAAGAAATGGATGGCTAACTAATGTGCCCAAGGCTAAAGAAAGTCAGAGGATGGTTTTCTGCTCAAGTTTTCAGTGAAATTGATTATTGGCATTGCACTTTCTCTTTTAGGAAGGTGCCATCATTTGTTTCTGCAAATCTATACTCGTGCTATACTTGTACTTGAGATTACGCTTCTATTTTAAAATTCCTATTTCCGTCACTAACAGCTTTTTGAACGTTTTTCTCCCTTTTTTCCCCCCAAGCGTGATTTTTATTCCAAAAAGTTAAACTAGAAAGTTGTATTAAAAACTGCTTGGTCATATTTAAATAAGGCAAAACTTGACATAAATAACAATTCCAAGTGGTAGAAAATTTTTCAAGCTCTATGTACATAAGAATAGCTAACTGAGAAAAAGGTTTCCTCCAAAGCACAGTCTGAAAGTGAGAAGAAAGCTTTGACTTTCAAAAGTGAGGACGCGTAGATAAAAGAGAACAAAGTAGCTTGAAATCCTGACCCTCCCTTTTTGAAGAAACTACATCTGAACTCTAACTAGAAAAACAACATCAAAATACAGGGAATTCAGTCTATATTCGACTTCACGTTGGTGTTTTGAAACAATAGACTGTTCTTTAGTGCATCACTGCTAAAGCATGAGAAACCTTTGTGAATCAATACCAGTTTATTCTAACAATAATTTATTGATGAATTCACATTTTATTTACTATCCTCTAGGCCAGACACCATTATGAGCAATGAAGCTACAATAATAAATGATATGGACCTTGCCCTTAAGAAGTTCAGTCTAAGAGAGATGAAGAGGAGAAAGGAAAAAAGGGGGGGAAAGCTAATAAATTTGTGCTGTGAGAGTACAGAGAAAGAAGTAAAGACTTTTATAGACACTACACATTTTAGATTGGAAAACTAGACCCTGAAGAATGAATGTCTGTTAAATACCTACTATATTTCTTTCCTGGGATGCCATGACAAATTATCACAAACTAGAATGGCTTAAAACAACTCTGTTCTCTCACAGATCTGGAGGCTAGAAATTCAAAATCGACCTGTTGAGTCATCCTCCCTGTGAACCCTCTGAGGGAAGGACCCTACCTTGCCTCTTCAGCTTCTCCAAGCCCCAGGCATTCCTTGCTTTGTGGCCACGAAACTTCAATCTTGGCCTCTGCCTGCACTTGGCTTCTTTCCCTCTATGCCTCCTTTCCTCTTCTATTAAGGATACCAGTCCTATTGGGTTTACAGTCCACTCTACTCCAAAGCAGTCTCCCTTTGATTTAATTACATCTGTGAAGACCCTATTCCCAAATAAGGTTACATTCACAGGAATCAAGGGTTATGACCACAACATATCTTTTACCAGGAGACAGTTCAACACACAACACTATCAGCTAGGTGCTCACTAAAACACCAGAGTCCTGCCCTCCTTCATTTAAAAATAATAATGGTTTAATTTAAAAATCAGACAATAGGCTGGGCGCCTGGGTGGCTCAGTCCATTAAGCATCCGGCTTTAGCTCGGGTCATGATCTCACAGTCTGTGAGTTCAAGCACAGCGTTGGGCTCTGTGCTGACAGCTCAGAGACTGGAGCCTGCTTCAGATTCTGTGTCTCCCTCTCTCTCTGCCCCTCCCCCACTCTCGCTCTGTCTCAAAAATAAATAAAAATATTAAATTTTTTTTTAATCAGACAATAAGGGGCACCTGGGTGGCTAAGTCAGTTAAGCAAACGACTTTGGCTCAGGTCATGATCTCGCAGTTCCTGGGTTTGAGCCCCGCGTTGGTCTGAGTGCCGACAGCTCAGAGCCTGGAGCCTGCTTCAGATTCTGTGTCTCCCTCTCTCTTCGCCCCTCCCTCACTTGCACTCTCTCTCTCAAAAACAAATAAACATTAAAAAATTTTTAATAAAAATAATAAAGATAAAAATCAGACAATAAAATAATTCATGATGTTTTTTGCAGTTCACGGTTCTCTATATGGGCTTTTATAAATAAGTTCTCTGAATTTCATTATTATCTGTAGCATTTATTATTCTGTCTTTAAACATGAAAAGGATTATCTTCTCTGAACAAAGAAAATGATAGATTTAATCAGCAATTAAAGATGGGAATAAAAAAGAGCAATGGCCCTATAAAACACACTAATCATGGATATTGTGAAATCACTTTTCTGGTAATTTATTTAAATAGGTAAACTAATGAAATGGGATGATGAAACCTTACCCACAGCTGAAGAAGGATATTAAATGATCTGGAAGATTTAAATGGCAATAATTTAAATGTAATAAAATTTGAAATTTTTAAAAAATAATAGGACACATAAGCAAGAATGTTTACTTAAGATTGGCAAATTTTGGGGCGCCTGGGTGGCGCAGTCGGTTAAGCGTCCGACTTCAGCCAGGTCACGATCTCGCGGTCCGTGAGTTCGAGCCCCGCGTCGGGCTCTGGGCTGATGGCTCAGAGCCTGGAGCCTGTTTCCGATTCTGTGTCTCCCTCTCTCTCTGCCCCTCGCCCGTTCATGCTCTGTCTCTCTCTGTCCCAAAAATAAATAAAACGTTGAAAAAAAATTAAAAAAAAAAAAAAGATTGGCAAATTTTATCTGTAATACATGTATAATGTATTATGTTTAAAATGCATGGGGCGCCTGGGTGGCCCAGTAGGTTGGGCATCTGACCTTGGCTCAGGTCATGTTCTCACGGTTCGTGGCCCAAGCCCTGCGTCCGGCTCTGAGCTGACAGCCTCTGAGCCTGCTTCTGATTCTGTGTCTCCCTCTCTCTGACCCTCCGCCACTCACTCTCTGTCTCACTCTCTTTCCAAAATAAATAAGCATTAAAAAAATTTTTAATAAATAAAATAAATAATAAAATGCATGTACAGGGGCGCCTGGGGAGCTCAGTCTGTTAAGGATCTGACTTCGGCTCAGGTCATGATCTCGTGGTTCATGAGTTCAAGCCCTGCATGGGGCTCATTGCTGAGAGCCCAGAGCTTGGAGCCTGCTTCGGATTCTGTGTCTTCCTCTCTCCTCTCCTCACACTCTGTCTCGCTCTCTCAAAAATAAATAAATATTAATTTTTTTATTTAAGAAAATTTTAAAATGCATGTACCTCCTGAAAACATACTGTTTTAGAATAGTTGAGTTTCCTATAGCTTCTAAGAATGCATACATGGTACCTAAAAATATTTTCAACTTTTTGCTTTAGTTGAATGTTATAAACTTATTGTACTCAGCAAATTCTAAACTACACAGTACAGAGACATCTTCATGACCTCAAGAAGCATATTATTACCGTTAAGTGCTATATCTATATAAATATGGACCTTAAGTGATTTTACCAAGACCAGGATTGTGAGACAGGGTAGATATTTCAAGAAAATGGAGTGATTAATGCATTCATTCAACCAATATATATGGAAAGCCTGCTGTTATGCCAAGCCCTGGCCAAGGCACTGGGAACACAGCAGTGAATAGTTCCAAATTCCTGCCCTCAAGGAGCTCAAATTTGGGGGTGGGGTGGGAGAGGGGCCACAAGATAAAATACACGATGCCCTGTAAAATGTGCATTCCAGGTAAATATTTTTAGTATGAATAGGTGCAATAGAATACTTGGGATATTTATACTGTGAATAAGCTTTCAGTATAAGTAATGACAAGTAGTAAGATTTTAGTTTGCATACGTCTGATGCAATATTTAGGACACACTTACACTACAAAGTTTTTTGTTGTTGTTCATCCAAAATTCAAACTTAACTGGGTGTCTTGTATTTTTATTTCCTAAATGTAATGTGATAAGGATGGAGGCGGGGGGCAGAAGACAAACACACACTGAAGGAGTATGCCATTCGTGTTAAGTGCTCTGCAGGAAAACGAAGTCCGGCTGGCAGAAGTGGGGGCATTACAAGAGTAGCGGATCACCAAGAGACATGACAGGGAAGACGTCTCCAGGCAGGAGGCATCTGAGCGGAGACCTGAAGGAAGTGAAGGTGTGATCCGTGCCACCTACTGGGGGAAGGGCTTTCCTGGCTAAGGAAACAGCTAGTAAGAATTCCTAAAGCAGGAATATTGCACGGTTCCCAGGGAACCAAGAGAGTCCAGTGTGCTGAAATAGAGGGAGCAGAAGAAAGGCAAAATTGTATTGCCCTTCCAGAATTTGTCATGAGCCAGCATTAATTCTTTGACATTCCTCAAAATATAACCTTTATCTGTATGCCTGTCGATCTCTCTCTGCACCTTCTCGTCTTTCTGTTTCTGTCTTTATCTCTGCTGCCCTACAAATGCACGTGTGTGTGTATGTATCTTAGAGACTAAACACAAAGCATTCTCTGCTGCGAGAAAAAATAATGAGCAACTTAATCTGAGCCTTATTTACACTACATTGTCAATTTTGATCATTTTCTTATTTAACTAAAATGTTCTGCTTTCATTACAGTCATTACCTTCCATCTATAAATTATAATGTGTTCACATTCCATAAGTATGTTTGAGTTCTGCACATTTTGCCTTTTGCAGCACAGACCAGACACAGGGATTATTTTTATTTAATGAAACCTCTAATCAAACCCTGTGGATTCACTAGCAATTGGTTAACCTTCAAAATAACCCCACATATCAGGACTCTAATGCCCAAATTTGTTGATCTCATTCTTTGTTTTCACCATCAGCTTCCATTTGACATTGTGTCACACGGTCAACTCCCCAGCTTTTGCCCCTGCAGTCCTTCTCTTCACGCAGCGGGGGTCAATGTGGCCCCAGCATGTGGATGCAGTCCTGCTCCCAGTTTTAAAAATGAGGAATTATAGCTCTAGATCCAGGGGACGCTTGCACAGCACCTGTGCTCAGGTTCTGTCTCCATCCTTGTGACTAAATCTCCAGTTCGATATCTTCCCACAACCACAGCCCCTAGAAACCTGGATCCCTACCCCTCTCTTGTAATTGACTCTTTTTAAAACCCATTTATTCTCTGGTCTCTGGCCTGGTCACAGACCAGAGACCAGAGATCATTTTATTGGCTGATAAAAATTTCTGAATAAAATGTTCATGTATTAGTAATCATTCTTCATCTCCGTGTTTTGCTCACTCATGAGCTGGGGCATCCCAAGAGCAACTTCTCAGACTCCTATTGTTGAGATTTCATGTAGATTTGTGTCCTGCTATTGTCATGCTTCCTGATAGAAGTCATGGTTTGCCTGACAGACGAACTTTCTCTGAGCATGGGCATATGGATCAGCTCTTAGTGTGCACAACAGTCAACCGCGAATGTGATCCCAGATCCTGTCATCCCATCTGCCCTCATTGGATTTCGCAGGGCCAGGACACTTGGGCATTAGCTAAGCTCCACCCTTTCTCCCCGTAATGGGACTGGCTGGTATTTCCTCTTCTTTTTTTTGAAAGAGTGAGAATAGGGGCGCCTGGGTGGTGCAGTCGGTTAAGCGTCCGACTTCAGCCAGGTCACGATCTCGCGGTCCGTGAGTTCGAGCCCCGCGTCAGGCTCTGGGCTGATGGCTCGGAGCCTGGAGCCTGTTTCCGATTCTGTGTCTCCCTCTCTCTCTGCCCCTCCCCCGTTCATGCTCTGTCTCTCTCTGTCCCAAAATAAATAATAAATAAACGTTGAAAAAAAAATTAAAAAAAAAAAAAGAGTGAGAATAAAACCAAAATTACCACATACTTCACTCTGTATTCTCAAGTCAAAAATATCATAGAAGCATCCTACATCTCAAAGAGTTTTAATTAGAGGCACCACGCACCTATTGTTGCATACTTCCAAAACCAGCCATTAGAAAAGCCCTCTATTTGCAGCAACTCAACTAAAACATTTCTAAACTCTTTACTTTCAGGTACTCTTGCAGAAGAGATAACATGAGTTCCTCCCTCTCAATTCACTCAACCCCTGGCTTCCTAGGCAAAATCATCAAGGCTTCTGATTTGAGAGCAAATTCCTCTTTTTGGTCTGTGGACCCACTTTCCACCTTTGTTATACCTCTTTTGAGCTTTTCCCCTTATACTCTTTAGAACGTCTCCTCCTTTTTGTTCCGATCCAAGCAGGCTTTTCTGTCTGGCTCTGGCAGACACTTAGGTCTTTCTTCCCAGCAGGTGTCTATCTCGGAAGCCTGATGCAGTTTAGCCAAAGGACCCTTTTAAGTAAATAAACAGCCATCTTTGACTAATTGTTCTTTTTGCTGTTGGGGAAGTGCTTCTGATGCTTTCATATTTACATTCTAGATAAAAAAAAAAATTCTACTATTAGTTATGTGAACCTAACCCCAAGTCTCAGTGCTCTCATTTGCAAAAGGAGGATATCGGCTATTTGATCTCCAAGGTCACCTATACCTCTGCAGTCTATGATGCAACTATTCATCATGTCTGGCACTTCCTCTCCTCTTTATAAAACTCAAGTCTATGGAATCAGACAAAGAGCATGAGAATGATGGCAGGCGTGATTTTGCTCTGTCCAGATATCTATCGTCATAGTCATATACTCATTTTCTAAAAAAACCTGAAGAGGAGGAAACTATGCAAATAAATACAAATATATATTAAATACTTGTAAATTTTATCAGCTTTAAGAATAGAGAGAATATTACTAAAATGTTCTAAAAAGAAATACAGTGACTTTTATATATTATTATCTTTAGGTGTCTGTTAATTCTTTACTACTCTATTTGGAAGAGAGTACATACATAGTTTCAAATTTTTCAAAACTTAAGTATATCAAATGAAACAGAATTGTGATTCCTGCTCACCTGTTTTTGTTTTTCATAAAGGAGATTGCATGTGTCAGTCACTCAGTGTGAATCTGTTCGTAAGAAATGTTAAGTTTTAGGAATATTTGCATCATAAAACTCACACTCCAGGATTGGCTATAAATTAACAATGCATAAAGAACTAATTTAAAAATGAAGATTTGGGGCACCTGGGTGGCTCAATTGGTTGAGCGTCCGACTCTTGATCTTGGGCTCAGGTCATGATCTCACAATTTGTGAGTTCGAGCCCTGCATCAGGCTCTGTGCTGACAGGGTGGAGCCTGCTTGGGATTCTGTCTCTCCCTCTCTCTCTGCCCTCCCCCACTTGCTCTCCCTCTCAAAATAAATAAATAAACTTAAAGAGAAAAGAAAATGAAGTTTCAACCTGTTACATTATGAGGGAGATCCTAAATAATTAAAATTACTGGTTTGTAAAATGAATGGGGATGATGTCTTAATTTTCTATATAAATGTACATACTTCACCAGTAAGTTTGTCTTTATACCCTTATTGCTAGATCCACGCTGTTAATTCTTGAGTCACTCCTGAAAAAGTGTAGATGCTTTAGGCAAGCCTCAGCCCAGCAGTGCACTGGGTTTGGAATGTCTTTCTATTATATGCCCAGCAAGTTTTAGCCCTGCCTTCATTCCTCAATTTCAGCCACTTTATTGACCTACCATGGAGCTTTTGCTTCAAACTCCTGCTGGACCTGAACTTCCTTGGATAAAGCATTGGCCCCACTTGGTTATTATCAGCCCCAATTCTAGAGAACAGTAAAGCTATTTATTCCCACAATATGGCCATGTTCCCTCCAGAAATGAGCTCCTCTGCCCAGACACATAGCACTGCCATGCAACTAATTTTGACCTTGAACTTCTCCTTGTCCTTCCACAAGTATGGCCAACTCATACCACTGGGTTCAACACCCACAGTAACCACACAGAAATTTGCCATTTTACATTGGACAACCCCATGGCTAGCTGGGTCTGCTTTCCAATTTCCAGGTTTTTTCTATATCTCTCTCTCCACTGCCTCTTATTGATGAAATGGCACTCTGACCCATTCCAACATTTCCATAGAGGAAGGGAAATTACGTAGTTGTTTGGGCCATTCATCATTGACTTGGGCATTCAATGTGAAAATATTTGTGATTATTTATGAATATCCCTCTTTTAAAATTAAATGATATTAGTGAAGTACTGAGGTGGTTGATCGTGCAGTCTTTGCAAAGATAAATATGAATTATTTAAATAAAGGCATAAACTTTGGCAAGAGCAGCATGTACTTTGTTTTCCTGTTTTTGTTTTTCCTACATTGTTAGGTGAAGGGGACTATAAAAAGCTGAATGAAAATTGAAAATAATGTAACATAAAAATAAGCATTGGGACATTCAATATTATCACATTAATCTTTCTGGCCCTTTTAGAAATAATGAGCTCGTTTTAAAAATTGTATGCTTTTTTCCCCGGGTTAGTAATTTTTGCATCTAAATTTCAAAACATTAAAAAGTACTACCCACATGTTTCTCTGGGTCATTTTCTGAAATATTTTTGAACAAGTTTATGTGTTGGTAGAAACAGAGGAACGTTTTTAAGAACTAAATCTGAGCATGTATTCTTGGCTTTGAGAACTGTTGTTTCCCATGAAAGATTTTCTTCTAAGATCAGTAGAGCCATCAAATTAAGGCAGTCTGCTTTCTGGTACCTCCTGGCCACTGTCCACTTCAAACTTAACATCCTGGCCGTCATGTCGACCTCAGAGTCAGCAGAGCAGGGCGCTACTTCTGTTTCTTCACCTACCTCCTCTCTGTTCTCTGATCTCTCACATCTAATTCTCTCACACCTAAATAGTAAGAATACTTGTGTCTTCTTTATTCAAGGGTCAATGTGAGGACTAAAGTAGACAATCTATGTAGATTACTTAGCTCAGTGCCTGACATATAGTAGGAACATAATAAAATTATTTAAAATAATACATAAATTATGTGTCTCTGAAGCAATTGAGGCAGACATTAATAATACAATACTTAAATCTTTTCTAATTCTAGCCATGCTTTCATTAAAAGCCTTTTATATTTTCCACTATTTTTTTTCTAATACTGGTAATTTGCCTTTTAAAGCTAGAACTCTTGGGGCACCTGGGTGGCTCAGTCAGTTAAGTATCTGACTTCGGCTCAGGTCATGACCTCACAGCTCGTGAGTTCAAGCTCAGTGTTGGGCTCTGTGCTGACAGCTCAGAGTCTGGAGCCTGCTTCAGATTCTGTGTCTCCCTCTGTCTCTTTGCTCCTCCCCCACTCGCTTGGTCTCTCTCTCTCTCTCTTTCTCTCTCTCTCTCTCTCTCTCTCTCTCTCAAAAATAAATTAAAAAACATTAAGAAAAAAATTTAAAGCCAGAACTCTTGGCTACTTTTTGAAGTGAGAAAATATTCTGTAAGATTCTATTTTATGACAGGATCATTTCTTTCCCAGAAACATATCTATTCAGAATATACGTATTACTCCATATCCATCCTGCTTTAGATTTTCAAAAAGGACTTGAATACATTGGCCTGACCCTGAATGCTCAGGAATACTTAAACCACGTGGTCTGACTTTATGAAGAGTCAATTATATTCAATGGCAACTGATGAATAAACCCAGCTGTATTAGGGGGTAGAATTAAAAAGTCACGTCAATTCAAGTAAGAAGAAAGCACAAGATCCACCTAATAAGTTCCTGTCTGACAGGAATTTAGACGAATTTAGACTACAGCCCAGATTCTCCAGTACATTTAGCCCTTCTGATGTTAAGAATACCCTACAAAATTTAAAAATAAAGAATAAAAAAACATTCAACATGCAATGACAGTAAAATAAAATAAGACTAATATAGAAACATTGCCATAAGCTGTAAAGAACATGAAAAGGATATTACAACTGATTTCACTCCCTATAGTAGGGATTAATAGAGTAGTAATTTTTACTTTGATGTATAATCCCTATTAAAGACACAGAGTGACTTAAATGGCTCCTGTGATGTATGGAACATTAGATATATCAAAGCCCAGGCTATGAAAATCTTAGAATTTTATAAGACAATTGCTATGAATTTGGGGCATTATTTTGGGAGGAAGTAGAATAGGAAGTTTAACCTAGCTTAACTGAAATTCCCATTAATACACATTACCATCTCATTTAAATTATGATCTGTATGTTGCTATTTGAATTAGCTACTTAGATGTTTTTATATATACACGTATCAAATGAAATGAATATAACAGTATGACAGTAGAAATGACATTTTCAGATATTTGAATTTCTCTGTTTTCTTTAATTACAGAAATGTTCTCTATCAGTTGCAAAAACTGGAATGTGTATGTTATATTATAAACATACAACTAAATAATATTACTTGGAAAGTCACAATAATTTCAAAGAACTATTTGCAGTTGACGTACACAACAATGAAATATACTAAAGTAATAAAGAAGACTTGGGTCTGAAGGTTGTACTGGGTGCTATTATCATTGAACAGATCCATAGACATGAAAAATGGGCCATCTGTCCTTTTTGCTGACTCAGTGAGAGTGTCTTAAAAACAAGATCAATACTTTCAGATGGCTACTGATTGTAATGGATGAAGAGAACCTTAAATTCACAGTATGGTATTTTGTATCCTTCATATTTTGAGTCATTGTTACAAAAGTAAAACCTTCACTTCTTCAAAAATAAATCTGCTCTTTCAAAGAAGTGAAGAATTTCAATGATACTCATTTTAAATGTAATGTTATATTATTGGGTCTTACAGGTAATGGCCTGAGGGTTTAGTACATAGGCATTTATCCATTTATATAACATAATTATATTCAATAGAGCAAAAAAAAAAGGAAAATTATGCAAATTACTTCTATCTTTTTACATTGTATCAAACATCTGGATATCTTGGGACATCTGTGTGTTTGACAACCACCAACCTCAATATGATTAACTGAGCATCTCATTTTTTATCTAAATGATTTGGCACCAAGGAGAAGCAGATTTAATGATTATTAATTAACCTTCTGGTCCAAGGAGAGTTTGAAAATTTTGTATTGTAAAACATACAGAGAAGCTATTCACTACACTAAAACTGAGTTGCCTAAATCTTAATCTAAAAACAATCACAATTAATGCTTGTGGATATACATAAAAATACATTTTCTTCTATCTTTAAGACAAAACGAATCACAAAAAGATAATGGGGTTTAATATTTAGGTTTTAAATCACAACTGAATATCAGTATCACAATATCACAAGTGGTAACATCACAGTATCACAAGTGAAAATTAGATGAGAAAGATTCTCATATAAATGAGCAGTGACAATATCAGGCAATATGTAAGCTCTAAAATGCCAATATTTAAGCCCTATTATCTTGAAGGCACTAGAGTCTTACCAAGGCCACTCAAGCCTTCTGCTTGGTTGCCACAACTCCAGAGAGGCAAGCTAGCATCCACAAAGATGCTGTTTGACTAATCGAGTTGGTCACTTCCATCGTCAATACCTTGTCAAAATAGCTTAAGATGACAGATAGGTCAGGCAATTTAAGAGTTTTGACAACAGACACAAAACTATAAAGTGCCAGTGGTCAAGATGTAGCTTACTGGTAAGAACAGATTGAAGGGGGCGTTATCGGGACTAGATGGAGACAGAGGCGCAGAATGGTGTTGCGGCTCCGATGGTAAAGAGCTTTATACACAGGCAGTGAGGCAGCTGGGTGTGGTGGGAATGGATTATAATGAAACTGACAAAGTTTGGGACTGAAAAGACTTAAAAAATAGACAGAGGTTGGAAGAATTAGATATTATGTCAAAAACAATCGTATATGATTATGTGTCTGTGCATTTATGTGTGTGTGTGCAAACCTGTACACATAACCAATCACATTCTCCTCAACTCCCCCATTTCTTCTCTCTTTCCAGGGACATCCATATACTTACAAATATTTTAGAGCTTGTGTATAAAATCTACAAAAAAAACGGGACGCCTGGGTGGCTCAGTTGGTTAAGCGACCGACTTCAGCTCAGGTCATGATCTCGCAGTTTGTGAGCCCTGCGTCGGGCTCTGTGCTGACAGCTCAGAGCCTGGAGCCTAATTCAGTTTCTATGTCTCCCCTTCTCTCTACCCCTCCCCTGCTCACGCTCTGTGTCTCTCTCTCTCAATAATAAGCGTTAAAAAAATTCTGATCTATAAAAAAAGCAAAAGTTTATTACTTCATTTGACCTATATAATACAATATGGACATTGTTATGTCTTACACATTCACTTTTTGTGAAAGTTACACATGAGACATACTCATGTGTATCTGGTCATTGATCCTGATTTACCTCTTTATTCCATAGTTTCCTCTCCTTATCAAATTATCAGCTGCCTTCTAGAATTTATTTCTCTGATACAGCATATTCTTCATCAATTCAAGTACTTCTGCCAGCTTTCCTTGGGGGCTCTAAGACCACAAATGACTGCTTTACCTTTGAAAGGAGTGTTTGTCATTATAAGCAACTTTTTTTCTTACATGATAGCTGACTACTTATGTGACTTTAAAACCTTAATTTCTCTGTATCTCAATTTTTTTCTACGAAAGAGCAGTATATATATTGACATTAAAAACCTTCCTACCAAAACTTGTGGCCAAGATTAATAGTGTAGAGTTGGACCTCAAATGCTCATATATTGGATTGTTGGTACAGATTCAACATAGATCCTGGGAGGAGATGTTGACTCCTCTGTAGATCCTACCTAAGAGAGGAAGTCATGTGGCCTTTTATCCACACATGTGTGCTACCCACATATCTGGTTTATCAGTTTTCAACAATTCTTAAAAACCCAACTATAGCTCAGCAGTCTGCAAGAAACAGCCTCAATCAGCATCACAGGATAGCAGCCCTCCAGGCATTGCAAGAAAATGTAATCATTCATTTGATATACATTTTTGTCCACCTACTATATCCCAGGCAGTACCTTAAGCACAGGAATATAACTACTAACAGACATGGTCCCTATATCAAGGGACTGGCAGAACAGAGAAGTCAGACCATAAATGACCAAAACCATAACACATAAATACACACCTCACAAGAAAACCATTTCTGTAGTAACAGAGAATCACTACTAGGGAATTCTAGGAAGGCAAGGAAAAAATAATCCACATATCAACACACACCTTATAATAAGTGCTCTGAAAGAAACAAATGGAGCAATGGTAAGGAATAACTAGTAGGGAATTATGAGATGACGATGGCTTGAATATATCTCTGCTACTCTTGCTGCCACTATCTCTAACTCAAGCACTTCCTACCCTTCATGTGCTGCTGGAGTCTTGGCAAGAAGAGCACATTCAAGAGACGCCTGGGTGGCTCAGTCGGTTGAGCGTCCAACTTGGGCTCAGGTCATGATCTTGCAGTCTGTGAGTTCGAGCCCTGCGTCAGGCTCTGTACTGACAGCTCAGAGCCTGGAGCCTGCTTTGGATTCTGTGTCTCCCTCTCTCTGCCCCCTCACACTCACTCTCTCTCTCTCTCTCAAAAATAAACATGCATTGAGAGAAAGAAAGAAAGAAAGAAAGAAAGAAAGAAAGAAAGAAAGAAAGAAAGAAAAAGAAAGCACATTCAAGAATTTGTGCTCCATGAATCAAGGAAAAAGCATATTCCAGTAGGAGAGAGACCCAAAAGGAGTCTCCATTGAATGTGGCAGATTCTGGCGAAAGTCTGGCTTGTGGGGTGGATGGGCAAAGCCTGCCCACGAGAGTGGTCCTTGCTGGGTCCACCGGTCTCCCCAGTCCTTGAGCAACTTCCAGGGGAAGGAAGGATTTTTTCTTCAAGAAACAAAAAAAGCAAAAACCATAAAAGAAAACATTGTTATAAATGATTCTAGTAAATTAAAAACTTGAATGAAGATAATTTTTTTAAAAAGTGAAAGGGAAAACCAAGATTAAAAATATATATTTGAACAAAAAAATCAGGGAGCCTGGGCCGCTCAGTCGGTTAGGCGTCTGGCATTTGACTTTGGCTCAGGTCATGATCTCATGGTGTGTGGGTTCGAGACACATCGGGCTCTGCACTGACCGTGTGGAGCCTGCTTGGGATTCTCTCCCTGCCTCCTTCTCTCTCTGCCCTTCCCCTGTTCGCTCACACGCTCTCTCTCAAAATAAATAAATAAACTTAAAAAAAAATCAAACAGTCTAGAAGCAAAATGGGCAGAAAGGTAGGCATTTCTTTGAGGAAAAGGAAGTTAGAGTGCAATAATATATCCATACAGGTTAGAGCTCACTAAAAACTTCTGAAATTTTGAGAGATTAACCAGAATTAATTTTACAATACCAAGGAGTTAATGAAGATGTGGAAAGGTAAGACTCACATACTTTAGTGGCTGAAGGATAAATTAGGACCACCGCAAAGGAGAAGACCTTTGAACACCTGGTAAATCTGAATATGCTCATGAGCTGGGACTCCGAAGTTTTCCTGCTAGATGAATTCCCTCGTGACACTGGCCCACTTCTGTAAGGAGTACGTACAAGGACGCTCAGGTCTGCTCCCTCATTAAGAGTGAAACACCGCAACAACCTAATTATTCTTCAGCAGGGAAATGGATAAACTCTGTTCACACAGTAGGATAATGAGCCAAAATTAAAATAAACTATATTTACATATATCGACCTGCATAAATTACAATATCCATGGTGATTTTTCAAAAGCAAGTTGAAAAATAAAAGTATTAAATGATTTAAAGCTGTATAAATGCATTAAGTGTATAAAATGCATTTATTTTAAAAGTTTTATAAAAACTTTAAACCTAAAAGATAACATTATATACATTGTTTTGGGGCACCTGGGTGGCTCAGTTGGTTAAGCGTCTGATCAGCTCAGATCATGATCTTGCGGTTCATGCGTTCGAGCCCCACATCAGGCTCTGTGCTGATAACTCAGAACCTGGAGTATGCTTCAGATTCTGTGACTCCCTCTCTCTCTGCCCCTTCCCCCCCCCACATCTATCTCAGAAATAAGCATTAAAAATTATATACATTGCTTATATAGATATCTATATTTTTAAAAATATAAAATTATGTGTACAGATGTATACCAACTTGATGAAAGTGATTACAGCTGAGGAGAGGGGAAAGGGACATGAAAGGCTTTGGCTGCATATGTACCATTTGATTTTGAAAGACAGAGAGATCCTTGATGCAGACATGCTAACATGTCAGCATGTTTTTTATTCGTGGAATTGGACGCTCTTTGTAATATTTTTATATTAGTGAAATCACAATTAGAGTGGGAGACTTCACAAGATGTACGTCATAGCAAGAACAAAGAGGAGTGAGGTAGAACTGAAAGGTTGCACATTGTAGAGGTGCAGAAGAGTCAAGTGGCTTCCTGGTGTGCTTTGGGATCAGGTGTGGAATGATCTAGATGCTACCACTTAGCAGACCTGCAGCTTTGAGAGAGTTCTTTAACTTCTTCAGGTTTTTCCTCTATAAAGTGGAGATAATAATGGCATCTGCTTCACAGTATTATGGTGAAGCAAAATGTACTCAGATAGCATATATAAAACAATTGGCACTGTGCCCAGAGTAAATGTTCCATTAATGTTGGACACACAGTCCATTCATTCATCAAGATATTATTAAAATTTCCAGGCTAAAAACATAATGTCACAAAGACATTATGAGGGCAAATGGAAGGATAGGGTAATTTATTACCAAGCATGCATTAAACATCAACTGGGCTCCAGCATTTCACATCATTTACCTATAATCCTCCAAATCACCATGCAATGGCAACTCTTACCATCCTCTGTAAGGACACCCAGGCCCTAAGAGGTTCAGTGTTTGGTCTAAATCTCTAAGCATGTTAGAGTTAGAGTTGTGGGGTCCAGAATAAATCTCCTATCTGACTCCTGAGGTTTTTATTTACCTTGATATTCAGACTGGGCTCCCAGGGCTATGGCAGCTTTAAAATGTTTGAGAACTATTCTACACCATTGTGCCTTTCTGAATACTAGATGTTTTCTAAGGTTCAAAGGAAAGCTGCTATGTACCTTGATAACAGTATAATACTTCAGTTATACTATAAAATATAATGCGAGTAACATGTAAGAAGAACAAAATTGCTTAGCCTTAAACATATGATGTTTTGTTGGTTTGTTTTACAATGTGTATTGTATAGGTAATTCGGTATAGGTACGTAAGAATTTGGTATAGGTAAGTAAGTTGACCAGATGTTACTGTTTTCATCCGCACTGGAAACTGGCTCTCAAATGACTACTTTGTTCACTTATGATTTTAAGTAAAGTCAAATGTGTACATTTGAGCCTAGAAAGGGGACTTTAAGCACTCTATCCAAATCCTTGGTAAGGTTTCAAGGAACGCTCTGGGACAACCCAGGAGATTACTTAGAAAAAATTAGCAAATGAGATAAACTCTAAGAATAAATTAATTAAGGAGAAAGTTGTGAGCCCCCAAATAAGACCACCTGGATTTGAATCCCAGGTCCTCACTTATTAGTTACTTAACTGATGTAAAACTAGTCCCCTATAAACTACCTTATAGTGTTACTATGAATATTAAATAAAATAATGCATGTTAAGTACTTAGCAAAGTGCCTGGAACATAAAAAAAAAAAAAAAGAGAGATCAATAACGTAATCTACAATCACCTTACCACCACCACCCTCATCATTATTGTTATTATGAAATTCATCACATGTGGGAATAAACCTAGCAGTTCCTGTCACATGATCTGTGCCTGAGTGTGTGCATCAAACCTCCCAACGTTTTCCGACTTTTATGCCAAGACATCTTCTCTATATCAAGCAATAGAAATATAAAATGCTATTTGATTAAAGGTAATGAGGAATAAAGTAGCCCTCTCAAAACACAGTGAGAAATGATTATTTTCAGCAGGTTAGAATAAATATTGAGCCGATGGTATTTTTGTTAGAATCTTTCCTTCATCCTCCATAGTTTAGTACCTGTTCTTCCGGATATTTTAGTGGTGAAAACATTCCTGGCCACAAAGAAATGTGAATTGTTCATTAAAAGAAGTGTGCTCGTCACTGCCTTATAAAGATGATTCTGACAGCTTAGTTCTTTATGAACTATTTGCGTGGAGGCTTGCCCTGACTTTGGACAAGTTGGCCACTGAAGCAGAAAAATCACTGCCAGAGTTGTCAAATATCATCGGTGCAACGTGCCTTTCTGTGTGCCTCGCTGAGCAGCTTCCATTGACATTTGACGTGGGGTTTTCTCCCAAGGCCATGGCACGCGATGTGCAGCAGAATCCAAGCTGAAACACTAGTGCACGGCCGGGTTTTCTCCGTGGCCTCCAGGTACTCCACGTTCATTTATAAAATGCTTTCTTTCTACTTCAAATTAATCTTATATTCTCTCCCATCACCATCGTAATACTCTTTTGACTTTCTGTTCTGACAGGCTTGAAACAGCCTGATGGGACTGAAGTGAGGTATAAAAAATCCCAAGTTACAGTGGTCAGAAATAAATGAAAAAACCAACAACCAGGTCTGTAGAGTTATCGTCACAGCTGTGTTAGTAAGCAATTCAGGCCTTTTCTTTTCTTTTCTTTCTTTCTTTCTTTTTTTTTTTTTTTGCCTATAAATTGTGTCTTTGTTTTTAATTAAGTTGTAATCTATCTCCAACACTTGTAACATTCCTGGTCATTCTCTGTCACCACAAATGCAAGTTCAGGGTCTGGTTTACGGCAAAGCTACTACTACAACAGCAGAAGGAGAATTATCCCATTTAATCTGAATAGTACGTTTATTTTTAATCCATCTAAGCAAATCAAAGGATGCTTTTTCTTCCTGCACATACAGTTCAATGCCCAATTAGGTTCAAATATTTTCTTTAGATCATTAGTCACATTGTGTGTTGTTGGTGACCCATCCATTTCCTAAGCATGTATGTGGAACTTCCTATGTGCCTGGCTTTTGGAACTCAGGCAAATGGGACAAAGTTCCTGTCCTCAAAGGATTCCTAGTCTGTTGGAAGAGGAGGATAAGCAAACAAAGGATGTGTAAGGTGTGTGGATCTCAGTGGCAGTAACAGGTGGTGGGCATAGAGGCAAGAGAAGAGAATAGGAGTTCAAGGAAGACTTCCTGAAGAAGAT
Source organism: Lynx rufus (assembly GCF_022079265.1). NCBI lineage: Eukaryota > Metazoa > Chordata > Mammalia > Carnivora > Felidae > Lynx > Lynx rufus. The sequence continues at coordinate 102,465,002 of NW_025814889.1, forward strand.
GAGGTCTGAGCTGGATAAAAGGGGTAAAATAATGACAATCACTGATAGGAAGTCAGAGTGGGATCACTTGTTAACCAAAAGGATCCAAGAAACACATAACTGAAATAGGGCAATTGAACAATTCATATGAAGCTCTGTATTTAAATGGCACTTTCGTATATTGTATTCACTTACTCATTCCTTCCTCCTTTTTTCTTAAATGTTTATTTATTTTACAGGGAGCATGAGCAAGACAGGGGCAGAGAGGGAGCGAGAGAGACAATTCCAAGCAGGCTCAGTGCTGTCAGTGCAAAGTCTGATACAGGGCTCAAACCCACAAGCTGTGAGATCATGACCTGAGCCAAAGTCAAGAGTTGGGTGCTCAACCGAATGAGCCACCCAGGCGCCCCTCATTCCTTCCTCCCTTTAAAAAAGCCCCTTGATATATACAAACCAGTACCTCTCGAATTCTTCAAGTCAGAGTTCATGCTCAGTGACTTGTTATTTGAATGAAAAAAACTCAACGTTTATTGAGTGCACGTTACTCCCGTGGGCCTCCATTTTTTAAACATAAAATTAGCAAAATAACCATACCTCTTTCTTAAGATTACTATGAAGAAAAAATGAGATAATAGTTTTAGGCTCAAAGTCAGTGTTAGATAAACCAGTTACTATTGCTACTAGCAATAACAGGTACCATTTTAGCACAGATTTTGAGCAAAATGAAAGCTAGCTTTCACAACATTTATAGTGTAACTGAAGTGGAATGATAAAGGGGGGAGAGTAAAAGGAAAAAAAGTTGAAAAAATTGCTGGCAGAGACAAAGGCACAGATTACATAGTAATTCATAAGCCATGGTAAGAATTTAGAATTTTAAGCAAAAAAGGGAACATGATCTAACTTATGCTTTAAAAGATTTACTTACACACTGAATAGACTGAAGTAGGGCAAGAATGGAGAAAATGGACCAGTTAGAAGATTATTCAGATAATAGTTGCTTTCGGCCAGAATGTGTGTGTGTCCGGGGCAAGGGTTGGTGGATACAGGGAGAAATGGTCAAAGTTTGGATATATTTTGAAAATTTACCAGGCAGAATTCTCTGATGGATTGGTTAGGTGTTATTCTAGAAAGAGAGCTTTCAGAATTTCAAGTAGGAGAAGATTAATAAGGAAGAAAATTGGTGGTAGAAATAAAAATTTCCACTATAGACATGTTAATACTACATAAGTGAATGAATATGATATGGTGTTACAAAAAAATTAAGGAATTGGCTTGGGTTAGGAAAGAATGGATAGAAATGAAAGGAATAAAAATATTATTATGGTTTAAAGATCCAAAATGAAAAGTAGAATACAATAAGGCTCATAATGGGATCTGAATGGGAAGGAGCACATGCAATAATAATGAGAATTAAAACTGGAAATAAATAACCAGGGCTTGAAATGCTGAGATGCACGTCTGAGCTACATTTACTAGCTGATTTGCAATAGTTAAGATTTTCCAAACAGGTTGATTTGAACTCAGGATGTTCGCATTTATCACATTATATTGAGTTAACTGTGTCTCTGCTTTGCTCTCCCTCTTACCTGTAAGCCCACCCTGTATTTTATTCGCCATCATTCCACCGTAGCCTACACAATGCCTGGACATGGTCTGTATGTAGAAGTAAATTGAAAAGAAATGGCTTATGCCTAAATAGGAACTCTAATTAAAATTACAGGTTCCCTGGTTCCCTCCAAATTCAAACCACTTGTGCTTGCAGAGAATTCGTGGTTACTGAGAAAGCTCCAGGTATCTGTCTTAGCACCACAAAGAATGGTAACACTCACTTCCCACAGTCTGGAAACAACTCTTAGTATCCAGTTACTACCTCATGTTGCTTCCTACCAGAGTCAAGAGCAACATTTCAGTGTTTCTTTTTCTTCCAAGTCAAAATGAACCCTGGTCTACTTGAAGAAAATACAGAGATGTAATTTTTCCTTCCCTGTACATATTCACTTATCTGTACTCCAATTCACTCAAAACTCAGAGAAAAATGCATCTGTATTGAAACATTTGTATGGCATTGATTGCTCCCCATGGGATTATCCCAACAACAACTGCGCAACAACATTAAGGTGAAAATAATCTCTGTAGCTTGTCTTGCGTGGGCTAACACCCTAGTGAGATGGACAAAAAACCTAAGATGCATCTCTCTGTCTCTCTGAGACCTGTCTTTTCAACAAGTGTTTATTTACTATACCTCCTGCTTGCTGTTAGTGAGTGATGTATTTCTTGAAGCTAGAACAAATTCTGTCTTTTCCATTTGAAAACACAATTTCTTTTTATTGTGGTCAAAGTATCCCATTAAAAAAGTTTTTCAAGATATGAGAATAGATATTTAAAGTTGGTACAAACTGTTCAAAATCTGATAACAATGAATCAGACTAGAGGTGTAGAAGGCACCTCTTTGTTTTCTGCTGGCCCCACTTACAGCCAAGGACACATCCTTCCAGAATCTCAACCACCGTTTTGTTTCTCACTCCTCTCCTCCCTATTATTTTGTCTCCCATAATGGTTCCTCCGCTTTCCGGGCTTATCCATCAACTCAATGTTCCTTCTTAATTGGATATTTGAGGCCACCAGAGACCCCTAAGCAGTATTGGGGCTTATGAAATTCATATTTGCCAGGTGACAAGATGTTGGCCAGATGGAACAGTATACCTCCTCACAAGGATCTACCAATGTCTGGAGAGACAAGACACATAAACAAACTTAGCTAAGTATGATTCATGCTTCAATGGATGTTGCCCAGAGAAGGCGTTAACTCTTTCTGAGGTGATCAAGAACATTTCACTACAAATGTGATGTTTAGCTGAATCCTACAGGACGAGTAGAAATTTGCCAATGAAGGAAGGCATTGTAGGTGAAAAAAAAGCATCATGTTAAGGGAGCAGAAGAATTCAATGATATGACCCATTTGGAGAAAAGAAGTTAGAAGTGACTGGAAAGAAGGGTACTGGAAGGTGAGCGGCTACATATTAAAGGATTTTGATCAGAGATCTGCCATCATCACACTGGAAGCAGTGTAGAAGATAAAACAATTTGGATACCAAATTCAAGTAAAAAGTCTGTTGCCATATTTGCAATGATGTGGGGTGGAGTCAAGGGGATTAAGAGGCTGACACAGAATTGAAAGACTCTTAAGAATGAAAATCCCCATCAGTTCATGACAAACCACAAGAGGGCACGATGAGGGAGGAGGAGGGGAAAGAGGTTAAGGATAATATCCAGATAGATGTCACTCACCAAAATAGAGAATGAAAGAGTTATTGAATGGGTTTGAATTGGTGTGGAGAGGATGACATACCTGATTTTGGAAGTGTTGAAGGATCCTGGAATATGAGTTGAGTTAGACACGTGGGAGTTTTTAATGTAGGCAGAAAAATTGAAATCATAGGTGTGGATACAATTACTCAAGGTAGAACATGTAGAGTGAGAAGGGACATGGGGTGAAGCAAAAATCATATCTGAGGCTATCCCAAGAACACAGGTTCATTACTGCTATAGTCAAAATCCAAGAGCTCCTAATAAGCCTGTTCCCCCTAAAGTAATATAAGAGATATCAACCATACTTCTGGGAAATCTCAATTATATGTTCTCTGGTTTGCAAAATTAAAATATTTTCATCCTCTAATGACACATGACACTACCAGAATCATCCATTAGCCATTGACATCCTCTATCCATAAGGTTTAAACCTCAGAGATCTTAGAAAGCTGTTTTCAGAGAGGCCATAGAAACACATCACTCCCCTTTCTTATGAATACCCATAGGAGCTTGTATCACTAGAATATACTATGCAGTCTTTGAAAGTCCCTTCAGAAAATCAAAACGCTCATAAAATAAAGCTAAGATCTTGTCAAAGCTTTATCCAGCACTAATCAAGGAAGAAAGCAATCCTTTTGACCTCTGAAAAATGACCTATTTGCCTTCTCCTCTAAGGAATAGTAGCAAAACTACCACAACTATTGATGTATATTTAATAATGATAAAAATTTTTAACTTTTAACAATCCTGCTTAGAGTAAAGCAGGACTTACAAAGTTACATTGCTAGTTATTTCCTAGACGAAACCCTGTCTTTCCTCACCTCCTTTAGAGTGAGACCAGAAGCATAGTCACTTTAGTGTGTGTGAATGTGTGTGCGTGTCCTTGTGTGCACACGCACACGTTTACCTGAATTCCAATAGACATCCCGTGATCATTTAAAATTTATTTGGTTTCACCAAAAAGCTTCTTCAGTTATGTTTTTACCGAACTCCTCTGGGCTGATATTTCCTCGTAGTTACCATTTAATGAGTTTCTATGCTGGGTCACACCATAGGAGCTTCGTGCTTTATATTTCATTTCTTCTTCCAATGAATGAAATGTTAAAATCCAGTTTAATACATAAATCTGAACTTATGAGAGGCTAAAAAACTTGTTCTAGGTCGTACATCTACAAAGATGCACAGCCAGTGTCTGAAACTGTCTTTCTGACCTCACTTCTTCCAAACATTGTCATCTCCAAATGAACTGGGTAGATGGTGGTCCTTACTAATTCTAAGTTATCTTAAGTCTGTTAATTTCATAATTCAGCATTTAATAGCAACCTTCTTGTATTCCGGCAATAAAAAAAAAAGGAACACAAAAATTCAAAGCATTGGCCAGAAGAGCACAATAAAAATGAAATACCCAGCAATGGGGACTCAATTTATATCCACTGGATCTGAACTTGTCTAGGTCAAACATTATTACTGATGTTATCCGATCTCAAAGGGTATACTAGAACTTCAGGTTGTGAAGACGTGGTTTCAATTAAATATTTTTAAACTATATTCAGCAAGAAATTATTTTGCGGAGAGTCTAATTTATCGCAAGTGAAAAACTTTTGAGGTTCTGGCTAGCAGGGACTCAGAGTAATGTTCCTATCTTTGCACTCTTGGCCCACTGCCATCCCAGCCATGTGGTACTCTGCAGTGGCACAGGAGGAGAGAATCACATGCCAGGGGAGGCACCTGTCAGGACCTGTTGAGGGGCTCGATCTCCCTGTGAACTAACAGGGAAGCTCCCAAGACTGATCTGATTTAACCAGAACACGCTCCCCACATCGTTGCCTTTCCACGTGTTGTTTCAGAACATGCCGACAGCACACTAAATAAATTGGTTAAAGAGCAACTTCAACTGGTTCGATGTATGAGTATTGATTTTTTTTTTTTGTCCTTCAGAGCTTTACTGTAGCCACTCAAGGACCAATAAGGAAGTGATTTCAAAAAAATGTACTCAACAGTAATTTTCTACGTGTGAGCACAGGAAAGAGGGAAATAAAAGATGGATGTTCTACCTAAATGTTATCCATAGTAGCTTTATCCAATCTTGGCAATGACAAAACTCCACAGACTTTACCAAATAAAGGCAATGCCACCAGAAGGTGGATTTCTTTTTGTCTCACAGTCCATTCCGTTACTAATCCTGAAAAAAATAATAATAATTTCTCTGTGATGGCACTTAATCCCTCTTTCCAATAAAGAAATACATTAATTCAAACCATCTGATTTTTGCCACAAAAGAGAAGCTCTAGCACAATAATGAGGGTTTTTTTTTTTCCAAATATTATTTACTCACTGCAATTGGTTGTTTTAAAACAAAGCAATTTGAAAGAAACATATGCTTGGGTAATGTTATCCTTTAGAGAGGAATAAAAATTACTAATTTAAGGCCATATAAGTATTATGCATCTGGTTTGATACAAATGTACTCTTGAGATACAGGAGTGAAAAATTACTCAAACATCAGAAATATGGAAATCACAACTTCTTGGATAGTTAATATAGTCCTCTGTAAACACAAAGGAGGGGTTTCAAAATTTATGTAGATTGTCATTTCTAATAATGCAAAGTATTGATCAATATCTTTGATACATATCTCTTAAAAACTGAGAATTGTTTTTTATAAATGTGTCAATGTCAACAACAAACCTTCATACACTTAATGTATCAGTTTTGCCCTGTGTGTTTATATGCAAATGCCATAGACAGTGGTCTTTGATTAAGACAATGCCTTCCTGACTGGATTCAGTTGGAGGTGTATTTAGTTTGGCTTATTTAAGGTACCACTAAGCCTCTGTGTATCCTCCAAGTCAGAATCTCAGGGGGTTCATTTCCATTTAACATCTCAGTGATTCTTATGCCTGCTGAAATGTTAGAACCACAATAATTCCTACTGTGCCACAGAAATTTCCCAAGTTTTGTCAAAGTGTTAAATACTTTTCCTGGTTCTCCAACTTTGAGATAACAATATATTATCTATATGTGACAGAGATTTCATGCTAATTAATAACCAATACTTGAAGTGTATATTTGGTGTCAAGTGCTCTTTTAAGTAGTAATTCATTAATTTACTGAGTACTCCCAGTATGAGTACTGAGTATCAAGTATTATGTTTGTTGCCATTCTAGAATGAGGAAAAGAGGCACAAAGAGGTTGAATGATTTGCCCAAGGTCACACAGCCAGCAAGTTGTAGAGCTAACTTTGGCCTCATGCAATGTGGCTTCCAAAGCTTCCTCTCAACTACCGGATTACACTAGGTCTTAAATGTGTGTCACTGAAAACTGAACTGCTTCAAAAGTCATAAAAAAAGGGGAAAAATGCTCCCAACAAATTGCTTTTTTGTAGAAGGAAGGAGAAGAAAAGAAAGGATATATAGCAATATAATCGGATATCCCAGTGAGTGAGTTGGCTAAAAGAGGTGAGAAAAGGGCCTTTTGTAAGGTAGGACTTACTGGAAATACTGTATTTGAATAAATGCTAAATAATAAATCTGAATAAAATTAAAATAAATTTAATAGATATTGAATAAATATTTAAATGTGAATATACATTAAATACAAAATACATAAAATATAATAAACATAAATAAGTTAAAAATAAAATTAAAAGCCAGTCTTTCAAATACGTATCCAAGGAATAGAGCATTCCAGAAAGAGGAAATATGTTTCAATGTGTTCATGTTGGAACAACGTTCATCGTGAGTTCAAGAAACAAAAAGTCCTTTGTTTGGAAACAAAGGGCTTGGTTTCACATTCTAGCTCTTCTGCTTCCTAATTGATTAGCATTTGCTAAGTTATCTATGCTATCAGGCGTCAGTTTCCACATCTTTATGCAAAAATAACCATGAGGCCTACCTTGCAGTTTTTGAGTACTAATTCATATCATGCATGGGGTTAGCCAAGTGTCTGGCACTAACAAAAGTGACTATTTTAGGGCATTTGAGAGAATGCAATTTAATCCAGTTTGACTGTTTTATATGGGGAAGAGTAATGAAAGATAAGTCTACAAATATAACTGGAACCGGAATAAATGGAACATAGAACACCAGACCATTTCATAAGCAGGAGAGAATCACTAAAAAAAATTTTAGCAAGGAAGTGGTGTATCAGTGCTAGACTCTAGAAAGATTGATGCAGCAGTTGTTTGCAGAATATTTTGGATACTGGAGATACAGAAATAGAAAAATCGGTTAACAAGCAATTTAATTTTTCTACAGTAGGGACCAAAGGGAGGGAATGGATTGCCAACATGACGGAGGTCAGATAGACAGGACTTTGTGACTAAGTAAATGAGAACAGGCATCAAAGCCCGGGGCCTGAGAGAGTAACTGAAATAGAGATGGTGATCGAAGAATCCAGTTAGAGTCAGAAGAAAATGACTCAGCTGCAGACATGCTGGTTTGAGATTCCGGCAGATATCCAGCCAGCAGTGGAAGTGCAGTAAACTAAAATAAGGGGAAAAGTTCTGGTTGGAAGTGAAGGTTGGAGTATCATCAACACTCAGACGACAGCTAAAGCCCTGACTGGTGGTGGTACATTGTTGCCAAGAGAAAATGAAGATAAAAGAAGGAAGATAGGAGAAAAGGGTGTGGTCCCAACATCTGAACAGATTTGACTGACAGGACTAGAAGAATGAGAGTGGGAATAGCAGGGTAGGGAGTGGTCCATATGCTCCCAGTGCATCCAGAAGAGCATGATGAACAGACTACATATGTCAATCACGGTATGGAAATGCTACCTAAATAATGAATTTAAACACTTTCATTTAGTGGATGCCAAACAACTAAAAAATTATTGATCGTGCTTTTCACTCATAATGAAAAGGATGTAAAAATTCTTGGGTCTGTGTCTTTTCTCTTGTATATATCCAGTTTATTTACAAGTCTTTGCAAGGAGGTATTTAAGTGTTCTATTTATAAAGTATAGAATAACTTCCTGTGAAAGTTGTGAAATATCCAGACCACGAATAGCTTCCTACAAAATAGGTCCTGTTAACAGCATAAAAAACCTTTTCCTCTGACATAGTAGCTAAAGGCAATAAAATTATTTACTCTTTAAATGACTGAAGTCCTATGGTAGCATTTAGGAGTATATATTAAAAGAGGCATCATCACAAAAGGTTGTCTTTTAACTGCTACACTTTCCTCTCTACCTTTAATCGTAATAGAATCAAAGTAGAAACAAAATCAGGTAGTATGGATAAAAATGATATATATTGTTTTATTTTCCTAGCTATTCATTCCCATATCTCACTTTGTAGTGTACAGACTAGAATTCCAGTTAATAGGAAGAAAGAAAAGTTTTTTTTTTCCAACAAGCAGACTTATTTATATAGGTAAAATTATGAATGAGATTAAAAACAGCATAATTCATATAAAATATTGAAATTTTAAGACCAAGTATATGTTAATAAACTTGCAGATGCCAATGAAACATCTAGAAAGCTATAACAGATCAAAATGAACAGAATCCTAATACAAGAAATAGTAGAGATGTTAGGTCAGTTTTTTCCAACGGGGGGGAAAAAGTGGGTTGACCTCTAATATTTCCTCTGTTTCTCTGTGATAAGGTACAATAAGGAATAATAACTAACTTGAGAAAAGGAGACAGCTTTCTCCAGTCCCATAGCAACCTAAGAATAAAAACTTCAAAAATCCATTTTTTTCTAAAATAAAAATTTTATGAGGATTTGATCATATTGTCCTGTTAATGTTGGAGAACCTGATCTCTTTAAACAGTGGGAAATCCATGTAAATCTAGAAAAGATTTTAGTGTGAATTCATATATAGTACATGTACCCTTTCATCCTAAACCTAATTATTGATATCAGAAGTTTGCATCTTAGCTATATCACTGATGAAATAGATTTTTAATTTTATAAGCTTTAATACTTCATTTAGCAGTCTGATTTAACCACTGCTTTAAAAACAAAATTATCAAGTTTTCTAGGTGTAGCTTTAATTAAACAAGTATAGGCTTATGGGGCACCCGGGTAGCTCAGTGGTTAAACATCTGACAATCTCGGCTCAGGTCATGATCTTACAGTTTGTGAGTTCAAGCCCCATGTCAGGCTCTGCATCTGCACTGACAGTGGGCCCTGCTTGGGATTCTGTCTGTCCCTCCCTCTGCACCTCCCCTGCTTGTATTCTCTCTGTCTCTAAATACATACATAGATACACTTTAAAAAAATAAAATTAAAAAATAAAACAAAAAAAAAATTAATCATGTATAAGCTTGTAAATAAAGCATAAATGGAGGTGCATAGAACAAATTGCTTATTACTGGTTACTAAGTAACAAAGGCTAATGGTTGTTGAACTCTTACCAAGTATCAGATCATGTACCTACTCACTACCTATATTACTTCCTTTACTGTTCACAATAATTTTATAATCAAGTACTGTTGTTATTTTATAGTCAATGAGTAAGTGATTTGCCTAAGGACATACAACAATAAAGTAATGAAGTTGGACTATGTACCCATGGCTATAACCCTACACAGTGCTCCTCACCTCTCATCCACACTGTGGGTAACTTTAATTTTATTTACTTTTTCAAAAATATTCACTATACATAGTATAACAGTGAAATATGAAGAATGTTCTAAATCCAAATCATCTTGATTTAGAAAGTAAAAATTCTCATCTCACTGCAAAGAAAATCCTTATGTGTCTCCATGATCTAGAGTAGTATTCCTAACAAAGTTTCAGACAGAACGCTGTGGAGCAAAAAAGGGAAATACATCAGAGGAATATATCAAAGAAAGGTATTCTTATACTACACTCACCCACCTCCAAAATCCAGAATTTCTCCTTTCTTTCTCATGCTTTATGTATCATTTCAAATACTCTTTCTTTTCCTGGAACATTCTTTCTGCCTCTACCCCCACTTCAGGGCTAAGCTTATCCTACAGGTCTCTACTCACATGTTACCTTCCCCAGGAAGCCTTCTTGTCCCCACTCTTTGTTAGGTGCCTTTCTTTTCTCTTCTTGCTAATGGCACTGGTGTTCCATCCTTCCTTTCACATCATAAGTCATCCTCCCTCCCTCTCTCCCTCTTTCACTCCCTCCCCCCACCAACCTCGCTCTCTCTCTCTCTCTCTCACACACACACACACACACTTTTTTTTTTGAGAGAGAGAGAGCACATGTGAGCAGGGGAGAGAAGGAGATGGGGAGAGAAGGAGAGGCGGGGGGAGAGAATCGTAAGCAGTCTCCATTCTCAGCACAGAGCTGGACTTGGGACTAGATCCCACGACCGACCCTAGGATCGTGATCTGAGCCGAAATCAAGAGTCAGACCTCAACTGACTGAGACACCCAGGCACTCCCCACACACAGTATTCTAATTCTTTATTTATATGTTGCTCTCTTCTGGACTATTAGATCCTTCTAAGCAGAGACAATGAGTTTTTCATTTATCTTAATTTAGTAACAAATTGCAAAAATGAAAGACTTATTTTTATCTCCAATAACTACCATAATGCCTACCACAGACTCAACACTCAAAAAGTATTTGTTGAATGAACACATATTTTTCAAAGTACCTCATGGTTTGCAATATATTTTTTCATGTGTTACATCAGTTAATTTTTAAAGTAAGCCTCTATGGTGGGTGTAATGTTCTTATTTTCAAATAATGAGACACCAAGACACCGAAAAGTTAGGAAACTTGTCCAAGGTCACAAATGCTGCAATAACAAAAGTGAGACCCAAACACCTATCTTTGGATTCTATGTCCAGTGTTGTTTCTTTTACAACTCAGATAAGAAAGTGGTCTCCTAGGAAAATGCAAGTGGTACATCTGGTATACCAAATTTCACACTCAAAACTTCTACTACATTGAAATGGTAGCATGCCACAGAAATTTTTCAACTTTTCAGGTTAAATAGACAGAATGAATGTTCTTTAATTCAGTAACTACTTAATGAAGAGCATATTGATAGTAAATAATAAACACAATCTTTGCCCTTAAGAGAACTTAAAGTTTAGTAGAAAGAATCAGAGAAACACACAAATAACTTTAACTCAGGACAAGAAAAATATGCTATGAGAGTCCGTAGTTCACGGGACAAATCTTTTTTAAATGATTAATTCCATGTGTCAAATGTGGTGCAACGTGCTAGATACATGTGGATTTTATTTTTTTATTGTCTTTGAGAGAGAGAGAGAGAGAGAGCGCGAGCATGAGCAAGAGTGGAGCAGAGGGAGAGGGAGAGAAAGACTCTTAAGCAACTCTACACCCAGCACAGAGCCCCATGCAGGGCTTGATCCCACTACCATGAGATTATGACTTGAGGTGAAATCAAGAGTCGGTTGCCCAAGTGACTGAACCACCCAAACACTTTGATATATGAGGATTTTAAAACAGGGAGTTGCAACTTTTTAGAAGGCAAGAGATGTTATCCATGGGGCTGGATTAAAAACAGGCTCATGAAGCGGGATAATCTGAGAGGAAGCTTAAAGAGTTGGTTTCAAAGGACAAGGATAAGGGTCATCATTCTGGAAGACACTGAGACATTAAACAAAATGTGCAAGAAACATGGGAGCATGTTTTGGAAAGAACCAGACCAATTGGAGTGAGGAGGGGAAAAAAATGAGTAAGAATGTAATGTTAGGACCTTAAATGCCAGCCTAAGGAATTCATGAGTTGATAAGCAATGGGGAGCTATTTATTGAATTTTGAGCAGCAGATGGAATGACATTTTGGAGCTTATATTGGTAAAGATTTATCTACCAGGTGAATGGAGAATGCAGTAAGAAACTCAATTTCTCAAAGCAAAGGATGAGAAAGTATCATCATTTAATTACACCATTGTATTACAGAAAATATTTAGTTTATCTAAAATAAACACATTCTTTTAGTTTATCTTCCTAAAATAGATGAAACAATTTTAAAAGAATCCCTACTGATGAGTTTTCATACTAAACAAAATGCCTATTAGAAGGAGAGATTGCAACTCAGTACAGTTAAATTAGATTTGATACTTTTTGAAACTAAGCTCCCTTTGGTAGTTGTGGAGAACTTCTAGTGTAGATTAAAAAGGAAGAAGAAGAACACGAAGCACACAGCAATTTTTCATAGTTATTACAGGTGACATCTAAACTGGCAGAGTGCAGACAAAGGAAAGGCATATAAATTAGATAAATAAAGGGGTTGCTTTAGACTCATCTACAAACGCCAACAGAAGTATATAAAGAGATAATGAACTCATCTAAGGGTAGCTGCTGCTGAATGAGTAAGCCCAAATATTTTTCAATGCCAAAATGTCAAGTCAATTTTGACTGCTGTTTTCAAAAGTAGTTATTTTTAGTGTATTTGCATTTCACATAAGTTAACTGAAATATTTTATGTATTAGGTGTCAAATTTAATTGTGTTGATACTAAGCATATACTGCTAAATATAGTTTTAACAATTTACATCCCTGCATGTGTTAGGGGATCAACTTCAATGAATTAACTTGATGTTTTTATAAAACAGAAAAGGAAACCTGTTTAAGTTCTGTAACCATTGAATCTGGCACTTCTGGGCATTAACTCAACAGTTCTTCAATGATAGATATTTTATGCTAAAGAGATATGGCTTCAAAGTATGGTATTAGGTGACCAAACAACTCTCTGGGTCATAAGGTCCATTAGATGTTCTAGTAAGGAAAAATTTTATTGTCAATTAAATTTTGGAAATCTGCACGTCTCTTTCCTTTGGACACACATACTGTACATTAGGCAGCATAAATCAGACTTTCATATGCAAAAAATGAAACTTATTTAACTTTATCAACCCAGTGCTTTCCAAACTCAGATGACCATAAAATCTATTTTCCTTTAACATCTATTCATATTCCATACTACCTTTAGGAAATATTGCCAGAGAACAAGGAAGACAGCATTACCCACCAGGGAAATGGGAAGTTTTAATAAAAGATCTATTCACCACTAACCCCACTTCCCTGCCCCCGCAAAAAAAAAAAAAATTGCTACTAGAGTTCTGATCTGAAGGGGTGCTTCAAATTTAACATAGGGATTCCCATAGTTCTATTTAGTGCTGCCTCAAAAATGGCACATTATCTCTGATTATTTTGTCTCTCCATCTCTGCGGCCTCTGTTCAATGCTTTCTGTGTTCTGACTGTGTAACAGAGAACATAATATGTTTTGAAGATAAAAAGGTGAGCAAACCCCCATGGTCTCACCGTCACTAAACAAGCAGTGTAACTGAAGAAAGAGACAAGGAAAGAGCCTGACGGGTTTTTGCTAAGGGAGATACTTCACACTGTGGGAACACAGGTTACCAGCATTCATAGTGCCTTGGTGGATGAAGGTAGTCATGTGAATAAGCTGAAATCTGAAGAATGAGTAGGCCAGAGAAAAGAAAGTTTTAGTCAAAGCCTTGATGTGGAAAAGCATTACTTGCAAGAAAAATGTAAATACGGTAATTCATCCAGTCTATACAGTATAGAGCCCAAAGGAAAATCTTTTCCTTATTGTTAGATTCCCTTCTCAGGAAAGTTCAGAAATACTGTCCAAACTCTGGTACCTGTAGGACAATCCAAAGGTGAGGGGAGATAGCAATGTTCCTTTAAGAAGCTCGACCCTCTGCTCCCTGATTAGGTGGTAGCTGTTATTTGGAGGTAAGGGGTAGATGCTAGAATCTCCCTCGTCCTCGGTGTTTTAAGCCCAGATCTACAGAGGGGCAACACAGCTAACCAACAACTCTGTCTACAGTGCTCTTCTTCTGGGGCTTTAGCCAACCCTGGAAAAATTCCCTCACACGGCCTTCAACTCTAGGTCATGATTGCGATATTTACATCAAGGCCAGAAACATTTCTTAACTCAGGCAGAATATAGCTATTTGAAGTATGCTCACAAACTTGAGATATGTTTGGATAATGCTGGCCAGGCCTGTATGGATCAGATTATTTCTTGACAAAATACTGATTTATCTTTAAGGAGGAGGTCCACTGGATTGTGAAATCAACGTGTATGTCACGCATAGGCAAAAGTAAAGAGTTACTAAAATTGGAAACATTAGCACCATTTACACAACCTCAATAACACTAAATTGGCATTCTAATAAAATGAAGGTTAAATGTTTTAAAAATGAAAAAGTGGAATATGATTTTATGTGATGATTTTACATTTTTGAAAGGAAACATTCACAGGAAGATGTGAATCACTTATCATCCTGACCAGACCTCTCCTAGTCTTGGCTCTTTAAAGTTGAAAATAGGGCAATTATTTTGTTATGCTTCATAAAATAGTAAATTATCTCCAATTACTGCAAATGCATAGTAGCAGCAAAATGCTTGTGTAGAACAACACACTCCCCATGGTCATCTTGGAATTTATTACAATATCATAAAATTATAACTCTGAAAAGAGTTTCAGAAGCATGTCTAGCTCATTTTCCTTGCCTCTGGGCAGGACTGGGTTGCAAATAATTCCAGACAAAGAGCTACCTAAAAAGAAGACCTAACAATTGTTCTTGTTGGCTACAGGGTTCAATTGCACTTACATAGAGACCAATATTTTTTTCTCCCATATGGGCATATTTCCAAATGTTTCCTCATGTTCATATTCAGCTAAATTCTCAAAAAGTTACATTCTATCACCTCAACACAAGGGAATGAGCAACAGCAATAATAATGTAAATGTATCGATGACTTTGCCTCGTGAACTTCTGAAAACCCCTTTCATTTTTCTGCCTTGATATCTCTGTTTTCATCTAAAAGACAGGACTGCCTACACAAATTTTTAACCTCTAGATGAAATATCAAGGAAGTGTCTTAAGAGCAGTAATCTAGTCTCTGCACAGAAATATTTTGTTATTCCCACAGAAACCATCAAGTGAGCACAGCAGCCTCTCCTGACATTATAGAATATCAGTTAATTTTCAAAAGTTTATAATTATGAATTTTTGCTGGGAACGTGGGAGATGCCAGAGATCCTCTGTGAAGTTTTGTCACCGTCTACTGTGTTCCTTTTATTACCCAGCACGTTCTCTAGGCTCCCTTCTAGAGCCTGCCCCTTCCACAATTTAGGGCTGCTTTGAGCATTTCTAGACCCGTTCTGATACCATACATTAGTCTGCCAACCAAACATGTATTAAGTTCCTACAAAATTTCTCTCTTCCCCACATTCTGAAAATTTCAAAGGGCAGAACGGTAGACTCTAGTGGCCCGAACAGGGTAGCCTGAAACCTTTGAAGTTAAAAAGATCTGTTTGATAGCTAGCTCTCTCACTAAGTTGCTAGTTGACCTTGGAAATGTCGTTTATCTTGTCTGGGTTCAGGGTCCTTGCCATTTAAATGGAAATAATAATGCCTACCTTGCGGGATTGAATAAGGGTTAAGATAATTTATGGGAAGCAAATAATAGATTGTTAAACAAATTGACCCTCAGTCCGTGTTTGCAGTCCTTATTTCATTATTATTGATGTTCTTACTGCTAGTATTACCATGTCTACTGGGAATGCTGGAGCACAGAGACCCAAAAGGCCCAGCAGAGAAGTTTAGGATTGGTATTCGTGTTCTCTGGGATAGGTGGCTGGGATTTTACGCTGGCAAGAATGTGTACAATGTGGAGTAAAAGTTGACTAGTAAGAAGACAGGGTATTTCTTTTACAGGGTGATGAGGTATTTCACAATGCATACAAAATCTCTGGTAAAGCAAAACATCTTCTTATTTATATGTCACCTTATAGATGAGAAACACAGTATTAATATAGCATGTCCAACATGATAAAGTAGACTTCAGACCCAGGATTTCTGAGACCAAAGTCAGTGCTTTATCCACTTGTACCAGAGTCTTTCCCCTCTTTTAGGACATCAGCCCTTTCTATATTCTTCTTCGACCAATCAACCTCTTAGTCATTGACAATTACAGCATAATTATTTGCTGTATTTTATCTCTATTAAATTTGAGCTGCAAGAGGTCAAATAGAATCTCGTATTCAAGGCCTACACCTGAATCTGATTTCCACCTCTGAAAGACTGCATGCGCAAGTCTTTTCTCTTCCACTTCAGAGAGGAGCGTAGCCACGGTTTTTACTGTCCTCACTTGAAACCCACAAGCACCTCTACCAACGGAGAACCATCTATGTAGAGACTGGTCGATAATAGAGATTAATGAGGAAGCTGGGGTACAAACTGTAAAGCCTTCCAGATCTGGACGAAGAACAAGTTCTTGAGTTTAGGAGTTGTTTCTTGAGAGTCCTGTTACTGGAGAGAGATTAATCTATCAGCAACACACAAGACAGATTAGCAAGAGATGGAAGTTCTAGTGAAATCATTCACTAGCTAATTGAATTCCCTCTTCACTCCGTTTTGCTACGATTGAAATAATAAAAGCTCTGTTTACATTTTTGATGCCTTGATATGCATTGAGAAATACAATGTGCTTAAGTAGGTTTTCCCTTTCGCTTTTCTCTGCTTTAACATAATACAGTCATTATCCGTGTGGGCCCACAGTGCTCTGTGTTAAATTCACCAACTGCTGTTCTGCACATTCCCTCAGCCAATTTATTTCAATTTCAGAAGGCGCAACCAACTCCACAGTGGATGACTCCTGACTGCAGTTCCACACCATCACTCCTCGGGAGTAAAGGCGTATCAAGCAAACAGCTTCCAAATGTGAGCACGAACGTGCTCTGTCCCCTGGCAGGAGCAGCAGCTCTGGGCTTGACAGACCCATTTCTGCACATGAGGTGGCTCATCTGCCTCTAGCACAGCCCAAGTAAAAGCTATAGGGGCACCTGGGGGGCTCAGTCTATTAAGTGTCAGACTTCAGCCCGGTCATGATCTCGCGGTAGGTGGGTTCAAGCCTCACGTTGGGTTTTGTGCTGACAGCTCTGAGCCTGGTGCCTGCTTCAGATTCTGTGTCTCCCTCTCTCTATATACCTCCCCACCTCGCACTGTCTGTCTCTCTCTCTCTCTCTCTCAAATATAAATAAACATTTAAAATTTTTTTGAAAAAAGAAAGAAAAAGCCATAGAAAATGTAAGGGAAAAAGAAATTGTGTGCACAGAGATTTTCAAACTAGTTGTTACCGCACGTTAACAGCTAGGTCAGATTTACAACATAGTTGGTGGTGACCAGATACCATAAATGCGTATGTTTACTTTTGGAAATAAGAACTCTTAAGGTTTAACAGCTTGGTTTTAACAGCTTGAAACTTATAATTATCATGGTTAGGGGTTTACAGCCAAAGTGTTCAGAAATTTTCCACAAATGTCTATCATCAACTTAAAATAATTTCATTTACTAAATAAATTGGTACTGAGCTAGACACATGGGATTAAAAAAAAAAATCTGTAGCACAGAGCAGAAAAATGTTCCCCTTTGTCCATAGGACATCCCTGCTCTTGTCTCTTATTTTATCTATATGCTGATTCCATCAATAAGGTGACCTTTACAGAAATGACCTAAATTGTTATTTGACAAGATTCTTTATTCTTGAACAATATTATCACTTACCCCATTACCTTGCACTTAAATAGTACATTAGAATGAGCCAGGTCACTGTTGAATATGTGTACTTGTGAATTACTGGTTAGGTACTGCCACACTCCTGCTAAAACTATGTCTTTTAATATAGAAGTAGACATTTCTAGAAATGTATGTATAGCAATCCACTTACAAATTTGGGTTCTATATGATCATAGGGTTAAGCATTTTCCAAGTGTAATATTAAGCAATTTTTTCATTTCATGCAATTTGAATAGACAGGCCAGTTCATTCAATTCTACATACAATTTTCACAGGCTAGAACTGGCACAAAAACAAAAGGCACAGTTTCTGCTCTTGTTTAAAGCAATAATCAAATTTACCATCTCTACTATGTAATAAAGCAACAGCACTGGTACAGAAATGAAGAAGAAAGAAAAAGGAACATTTGGTAAACATCAAAGTTGAGTCAAACACTGTCCGTGTGTTAGCTCCTTTGGTTCCACAACACAAAAACAAAGTAGTTATTACCCGAGCTTCTGGGGTGTTAAGTAATTTACCAAATGTGTCCTGCTGGCTCTTTAGATGCTATAGCTCCACAGGCTTCTGTCCTGAGCACTCTGCTTTTCGATAGTACATAATTTCCCTGGGTGCTCTGGTCTCTTTACATAATTTCAAATGCTATTATAGACTCTGATTACCCCCAGATCCATTATTTCCCGCTATAACCTTTCTTCTAAACCTCAGATCCATATACCCAGCTGCCTACTAGATAGCTCCCCTTCCTTGTCCCTAGACACTTTCTAGTCCAAACATCCACTATTGATTTCCCTGTTCTCTCTACTCTGTGCCCTAGATTCCCCAGTGGTTGCGGGTACCACCATCCTGCCAGGGTAGGAGAGGACTGGTCATTTACTTTTCTCAATTACCCCTAATATCCTTCTATAAATTTCACCCCCTTAGTGCCATCCGAGTGCAACTAAGGAATCTGTGCCTGTCCTCTCCATCTTCACTACCCTCTCCTTACTGTGTCTATCATCATGTCTTGTCTCAACTCCTAAGTTTCTCTTGCCTTCAGTTTTAACTCCATCAACTCTGTCTTCCACAACACTGCTGGAGAGATATATATACATCTATCTATATATACACATCTATACACATATATCTATCTATACATATATCTATATATATATACATATGTCTCTCTATATATATACATATCTATACATACACATCTATCTATATCTATATATACATATCTATCTACATATAGATATACAGATATATACACATATATCTATCTATATGTAGATAGATATTGCAAATATGCCATTCCCCTTTTCAAAAACCTGAAGGGGTCTCCATTTCCAGCAGAAAACAGGCTGAACTCCCTAACAAGGCTCTCTATGACCTGGTTCATGCTTTCTTCCATGAAGCTTCATCTTTTTTCATCCTTGTCCCTCCCTTTGTTCTCCAGAAACACCAACTCCTTATATGTTTTCTCAAGTGATTTTTCTTTGGTCCCAATATCCCGTAAGCCTCGAAGCTTCTTCTTATCTACACCTTCACTTTTTCTGATTCCTCCTCACGGTTTAAGATTCAGGAAATATCACTATCACCAGAAATCCCTCTCTGACACAGTCTTACAAAAATTAGAATGGTGAGTTTATATTTGGAACTTACTAAGTGTCTAGAGAGTTGAGTTGACATCATTGGTGTTTGAGCTTAGTGGGCAGAAATGTATACTTGCAAATGAACCTAAAAAGCCTAAGACTTGCTGAAACAAATGGAGAGGAACACTTAAAATCATTCTGGAAAATTCCTTTATTTCCTGAATTAACTTGTAAGTTTGTTGTTTTTTTTTTCCTAAGCTAAATTACTTAAGTAGCTTTAGTCTCCCCTTGAGTAAGGGCAGAAACTAATCAGGCGTCCTCCAATGCACAGATGGGAAAAGTATCATCTCCCTTCCTCTTCTCTTAATCCCCAGTATAACCAGATGTAGTGAAGATCCCAGCTGACTCCTAAAGCCTGCCGTGGAACAATAGAATCCAAGAGACTGGGCCAGCGAACCAAGCTTAACATTTGCATCCAAAGGCCTCCCCTGAAGCAAATGAATTCAGCTCCCAAATCCCTACCCATTCTGCTGCTTCTGGGAAATATTACCACGCAAAGAAATGGTTGGGCCTGTGTTTAGGGGACAAAAACATTTACCCAAATCAGAATGTTCTGATGTCTTATGTGGGGATGTGAATCCGGTCAATTCAGGCAAACAGAGCAATTAATTTGTATATATAATTTTTTAAATACAAACTGCAAACTCTGAGAGGGAGAGCTGCTTAGTACAGCTTCGTGGTGCCCATGTTTTGTGAATGTTGACTTTAGCAGAGTTTTACGGTCACAATGTATAACTTGTCCAAAATAACATGTCGTCAGTAAAGCTGGACTCGCATGACATGTGCTTATGCAGTGTCTTCGAAGACACTTTCGTTCCCCGCACACCTTAGCCAAGTGAAAGAAAAGCACTGAAAAAAAGGACTCCATATGAAAAATGAATGTTTATCAAAACATTATATGATGCTTCGTGTGGTTAAATATGTGATTAAGGTTTAAGAGAACTTCCTAGAATGTTTTATTTTTACAGCTCGGAGGTGGTATAGGCATCATCTGATCCAGATTTCTTACTTTGCAGCTGAGAATCGAATGCATGTAGCAGTTCAGTGACTCACTGATGATTATGCCACGGATGTGAGCCTTGCCTCCCAAGTCCCCTGACCTGGGAGGAAGTTCCACTGGACCTTGTAAACTTGTCCTTTTTTCAAAAAGCAGCTACCTATGAATGTGAGCCAGTGTTCAGAGTAGTGAGGTATACTGTTTCAAATCTGCAGAAATCATCTACATGTAGTCTTAAAATACCTTTCATAGAATAGTGGGGCCTTAGTCCGTAATGTCACACTGTCCTTCGTGCATGGTCCAGGGCTGGGGTCTGTTCCTCTTCCCTGAAATTACCCCTAGTGTGTCTTTTCCTTCCTTTTCCTCTGGCAAACCCATTTCCCAATCCTGAGGACCCCACTGCTCACACCCACACTGCTCATTGCTCTACCTGACTCCCAGCGTGTGGGGACGGGGTTTAGCTGCCAAGAGACATGCTTCAAACCCCCTCTTTTCCAGGCATTCCTGGAGTTGGTGTGTGAATGTTATCGGCCCGTAGAAGTGGGCAACTTCATAAGCTAATTGAAGGTGAAAGCATTTTCTCTTTGTTGGGTTTCTCTAATGTCCTAGAATGAAATGGAGACTGCACTTTTAAGTAATATCAAATAAATCCAGAAAGAAAGTTTGACAGCTATTCGACATGGCTAGCTTCTTGCTGATTTCAGCAGCAGGGCCTCTGTAATGGCGTATTCAGTTTTATCCTTCTGCCTTCTTCCCACTCAGGACCACAGACAGTCATCCTCCACCTCCACCATCACCCACAAGCTATCCCAGTGCCCGTCCCTAGCTACGTATGCCTTGGGGAAGGCATAAGGTCAGGTCAGTGAGTCTGCTAGACTTGTGTATTGAGCCACCTGAGATGCTACTGGAAGGGAACTTTCTTACCAGCTGTTTTCAAAAAATAAATATCTGGAGTCCTGTCGGGTCTTGAATGCCCCACGGACAGACTTTGTATAGAGGAGAAGTCAAACCTTATATTTCCTTAATGATCAATAATCTGTCAAGGTACTGGATAATAAACAACATAGATCAGTAGATGCCTTTCAAGTCAACTACCATTTATTCCTAATATGTGACAGCCAGATTTCCCCAAAATTGAAAAGTCCTGTCCCCCCTGATAAAGAGGAACTGAGAAAAGTTGCATTTAACCACACATTTTAATGAAACTGTTCCCCTCTTGTTGCCTTTCAGCACTTTTTGAAGTAGGTATCTTCTTTGTATCATGTTTCCTGGCAAGATTTCTAAGATCCTTCAAACTACACAACAACAGCACGTGTCCTAAGCATACCCTCTTTCTTCAAACTTATCATCACTCATATAATTAGATGTAAAAGACTGTAGAAATGATATGAAATTCCTACAACAAAAGGTCAACAGATTTACACTCCAAATAAGTGTGTGTGAATTTTAACTGGTTATTAAAAGTTTCATATCAATTAAGCTGTTATTGAACTTGAACATATCTGATTCAGATTCCAAATGTGATATATAAAGCCAATTTTTCTGGTCACATATAAGTTCCATTTGTTTTATTGCCAGCAAATTCAGTCTGGTAAGTTTGCACGAGAGATATGGAAATAAAATATTGGAAGCATGACGATATTTAAGGTGATGCTCTGTTTCTATCAAGTCCTTAGTAAATAATAAATCCTTCATTGTTTTCAGAAAGAAGATTCTGATCTTCCTCATATTGCCTAAGCCTCCGAGATATAACTCTATTCATCCAACTTGCTCAATTTTTTTTAAGTAAATGATGACACCTCTTAAGGTGATCATTAACATCCATCATTTTTAAAAGTAGTTTGATGGAAAATGACGAATTATGAGAGGTGAACCTGGTTTTACGAGGGAGTATTTTTCCCTTCCTTTTGGAGACAAGTTCTATAGCCGCCCACAGAAATGGGTATGTTTAATTCAGTTATGATGAAAAGAACGAACTATCTTTCAAAAGATTCAAGTTCATTTGCCATCTATTCCACGTTTCTAACAGGTTCTAACACTAAGCAAGACAGAAACTTGTGGATTCCTAGGGAAAACCTGCCTGACATTCCCATCTATCTAAAAATGGGTCTTGTGTCGCCTGCCTCCGTACTGAGGGCCCATCACTGAGCCCTATTCTCTGAGCCACTCCATTGTTTCCAGAGTTACCCATCTCAAAGCCCCGGTGTGTGTGTGTGTGTGTGTGTGTGTGTGTGTGTGTGTGTGTGTAGGAAGTAACTGCTGAAAGCAAATAGCAAACGATAAATGTCCCATTAGTAAATTTGTAGAACTGATTATCAGACTCCTTGGCTGTCACTTCAGAAATCAGAACATAAGAGGATCAAAGAAGAAACAAAATAGGCAATGATGTTAAAAAATAATAACACCTAGGGACTCCTGGGTGGCTCAGCCAGTTGGGCATCTGACTTTGGCTCAGGTCATTATCTCATGGTTCATGAGTTCAAGCCCCATGTCAGGCTCTGTGCTGACAGCTCAGAGCCTGGAGCCTGCTTTGGATTCTGTGTCTCCCTCGCTTTCTGTCCTTCCCCCCACTCGCACTCTGCCTCTCTCTCTCAAAAATAAATAAACATTAAAAAAATAACACCTAATGCTTATTTCATTTGATCTTCTAGATGCTAACATCATCCCCCTTCTACAGATAAGGGAACTAAGGCTTGTAGGGATGGATTGATTTGTTCATGCCTACACTCCTAACCACAGCATACCAAGTGAACATTTTGTTCTCTTATACTTTAGAAACATATTTACTGCATAAATCCAGTTCCTGTGTGCATGTAATCTTACTATATATTTTTTCCTCTGCCTAAAATAAAATTGAAGCATTTTACAACTGACAGCAGATGTCTAAAGGTTTCATTTCCCATTTTTGGTGTTAGAACTCAAAGAGCTCAAACTCGTGATTCCTTATAAACCTGAAACAGACATACAGAACACTTTATAAAAGTTACTAAATAAAAGTACCAATTTCCATAATCAGAAAATTAACAACAACAAAAACACTGAATAGCTTTACTCTTCCCCTTAAGTGAAGAGGAGACTAATTAAGGACTCCTTTAAACACTGCTGGGAGAAATCTCTTTCTCCACCCAGCTTCTATTTTGTTGTTGCTCTTCTCATATTTTCAGCTAACATTTGTCCCACACACATGATGTTCCAGGCACACGACAAACACCTGCATTTACGTACTAAATGCTTGCGACCACTCCATGAGGATTTCATGGACTAAGCCACGGTCAAGGTGTCAAATGAAACTCTTACAGACAGGAAACCAGGATTCACTCTCTAAAACTCACATTTTGACTCTACCTGAAACATAGCCAGAAGTATATACTGCGTTTCAAAATTATGTAGCCTACTTTAGGGAAAAATTCTCTAGCACCAACCGGATATAATGGCAATAGTCTAGATACCCGGTGTCACAATATACTCTCTGCAACATTTTTGTTGTATCATCTTGGACCCAATACCAAACCTCTCAGGACTTTTATTCCCTCACCCAAAAAGAAGATTATGATACCAAACCCAAAGATGTGAGGAAAAACTTAGACAAACTATAGATCCTAGAAATGAGAGAGCCCAATAAAAGTGTTTTCATCACCACCACCATCATCTTTATCACACGGTATATTCTCTGATTCTTTGGGGAGAAAGTGAGTAGGGAATGAATAGAAAATGAGACTGTTCCATGTAGGAGTTGTATACATTCAATATATATGAATGAATATACAAGTGTGTGTGTATATATATATATATATATATATATATATGTAAAGATAATTGAAAGAGAGGGAAAATACATTAGGTATCTTTACTCCATCTCTATCCATGTGTGACTTTTATTTTTAACAAGGACTATATAGCATAAACATATACAACCCTGATTCTCATTATTTCTGATGAATACTAATCCATTCCATCTTTGGTGTGCGTCTTAGGGTTTAGCAGATCACTTTACCTCAGAAAATTAAATCATAAAACCTTCAAGAAAAATGAATGGGAAGTATTAAAAACTATGTAAGTGGAAAATAACATACCAGTTATTTTTTTCCTCTTCCTAATTCAGGACTCCATTCTTCCTTGACAGATATTTTAAGGCAATAACAATGTTTATAGTTCTTGGCTTATCTATACAAAATTTAAAATATGGACAACCTATCAGTCTCTCAACTGCTCTACTATCAATATCACTTTGCCAATAGGTTTGTGATGTTCCTGAAACAGGAACATGCACTCCTCATGGAAAAGGCAGTCCCTGGTTCCTTCCAGTCCCTATTCAAAATCCACCTCACCAAAGACACCTTTCCTAATTTCCCAGCAGGCAGTGAGTCCCCATCTCATTGCTCCCCATCCTGTGCACCCTACCTTTGATTTCACCATGTGGCGTCTGTCTGTTTAGGGTCCTTCTCACACCATTGGAATGTAACCTCCCCTCAGACCAGAGAGTTCTTTTGCTTCACTATTCTATGGCATGGAGGAGTTTAGTGATTACTTGTTAAGAGTGAGTAGTAAAAACAAAAAAAAAAAAAAACAAACGATTATCTTTTAGAAAAGCAAAGCCCTTATTAGGTTTCAGAGACTGGCAAAAACTATATTATCATCAGTACCTTTAAAATATAGCTTTTATGTTTATTATGTGTGAATGTGTGAATGTGTGTGTGTGTGTGTGTGTGTGTGTGTGTGTGTGTGTATGTGACAGAGAGAGAGAGACAGAGACAGAGACAGAGAAGGAGAAACGCATTATTTAAAATGTCTTATAATATGCTGGAATTGTCACTTAAGAAACTCTAGCGCAACAGCCATTTTGGAGGATTTACATATGCAGTGTCAAATGATCTCATTTAGAGTGTCTATCTGGACACCTCAAAATGGTGTTGTTGGAAAGTATTTTTAGACCCACAATAAGATAGGGTCCCAGATGTCCTCAATTATTGAATAAGCTGGTAAAAGGGGAAGTGGAGTGGAAAATACAGGAATGGGGACTTTGTGACCAAGACTGTCGTTAGGGGAGGGCCCATCAATTACATGAATTCTGGGTTTGTCAACCTTGTGGTTTTAGTAGTGAATTCAGTAAAACTCAGGCTTTCAGCTTGAGGAAGAGTGCCTTTGCTATATGATTATGGTTCTGTGTTGTTCAGATTCCCGGGAGACTCCCACCTAGGACCACATTTCAGGAGGAAGCAGCTGGCAGAGCTCTACTGGTAGCATTTCTCAGTGTTCTGTCTATGACCTCACACAATTAACATGGGGCCCCAAAGTTCCATATCTTTTATAATAAAATAAAAGCTCAGGAATCATCTAGACCTACCTTCCATTAAAAGCAGACAAGAGACATTTTTTGCTTAAGCATGATTCCTTAATACCTTAGACTCTCATCCCTGTCACCTAAGCTGCTCGTCAGAATATTCTTCTCAGAGGCAGAAGAAAATTCTGGTAAACACAATTTTCTCCATATTATTCCAATTCAAAGATTATCTAATTATGTAATTTGAGAGAGAGAGGAGAGAGAGAAAAAGAGAACATGAGGGGGGGAACGACAGAGAGAGAGACAGAGAGAGAGAGACAGAGAGAGAGAGACACTCTTAAGCAGGCTCCAGTGGACCCTGATGTGGGGCTCGATCTTATAACTACGAGATCATGACCTGAACTGAGATCAAGAGTCAGATGCTCAACCAACCTAGCCACCCAGATGCCCCCAAATCAAAGATAAATTTTAGCATCACTCACACATTGGCTTTCTGTCTATTACCTGACTGGCACAACTTTAATCTTACTTTGCCTTAATTTAGTACTGGTTGCAAGAAAGGTACGGGGGGGGGGGGGGGAAGAGAGAGAAGCCAGAAGTACAATTTCCATCATGAAATAAAGCAAAGGTCAAAAATTTAGTAATGTTTCAGAGCAAGCCCTTTAAAACAAGTTTGGTTTGTACTATATCTGAATTTGCCAAATACAGCTACCTGAATATGAGTAAGCTACTTAATATTTCTAAAGCTTAGATTCCTCAACTAAAAAATGGAAATAATGATAGCGCCTAGCTGAGACACTGATGTGAGGATACTAAGTCAGTCATGAAGGGAGATGTCATGAAGACTGAGTAGAACAGTGGACATGAAAATTACTACCAAAGAGCAGGTAAACGTACCCATTCTCTTCTCTTCCCCCTCACCTGGGGCAGAGCCACTTCCTGGGGCTTTCACGGGCTACCAGAATCCTGCCTTGCTGTGGCTGTTTCTGTTTCCAGCTGTCTTTAATCTGCCACATCCAAGAATAAAAGTTGATAGAAAACTTAGAAAACAATGATCATCTTGTTTTTATTTGTTAAGAACAATGAAAGGGGCCTGTCCTTAGGAATAGATGTTAAATCATGTCAGTGAAGTAATATTATTTAACATTAAAGGTAGCTATATAGAAATGAACTATCTAAGCCAGATAGATGATGATAGATTGATAGATATTACAGGATAAATAAAGTATAAAAATACTAAGAATTTGAAATTTAGCATAAGGAAGGAAATTCTTAGACCCCTGTCTCCCTTTTGAATTAAAGCCAAGCACACTTATGTTTCAAGTCTGTGCTTTTCAGACTGCAGCAGCATGTACTCGGGGTGCAAGATAAACCTGGTGCATTTTCCTAGAAATTCCTTAAATCTTCAACTATTCGAAAGTTATTCTTTATGTTTGCATTTCAAAATTTACAAATATATTATGAACTAAGTAGGAAAACTTGTATGTGTTTTTCAGAAAAAAACCTCAAAACTTCAATGTGATTTTATGTTAGAAAAGAGTGGCTTTAGGTTACAGCCCCCAGACGCCTCCCGTGGTATCCATTCTTTCTCCTTTGTCTTTATGGATATTTTGTGAAAAATCTTAGAAATACATTGTCAACCGAGGGGTCACAATGATTGGTGTGGCACAAAACACAAACTTTTTTACAGTTTTTGTTTTGCCTTGGTTTTAGCAATGTATGTATTAATTTTTGCTTGACTTAAATATGCATGCTGTTATGATAATGCTTATCAGATGAAACATTAAGCGGGCTACAGGATGCAGTGGAGAAGAGGATACAATGTGCTGTGAGTAAGAGATAAAAGACACAGATGCATGTCAAGCCAAAAACTTCTCCTCTTGGGCGTATAAGAGCACAGTCAGGTTGATAAAAGTTCCATCCAAAGGACAAGTCACGGCTGAAGGAATCGAACAGTGCACTGACCATGGTGGGCTTTTCTTAAGCCACGTAGGAACAATTGTAGTCTAGGAGAAATTATATTGTAAAATATTCTGCCTCATTCACTATATGTGAGCATGAGTGTCAACAAAGATACAGTATTTGAGAGTGTGTTAAAGACTGCAAAAATGGTTGGGAATCTCTGGGTTAAATTTTGCAGTTTAGATCAGAGACTTACTGACACCTGTTAGCAGTGTACCAAAAGGGGCTTTTAATAAGTGAATCTAAATATAAATGTAAAACTCATTTTAAGTCACAGGGCTTTGGAAGGAATGTAAAGTTGTATCAAAGATGAGTCAAATGGGTATATTATAAACATTTTCAGAGACGTATTATTTTGCAAATGTGCATAGACATCTGCAAATGGACAGATGGAAAGAATTACACACACACGCATGCACACAACAAACCCCAACTACATTTTTAGATTAAAAATTTGCAGACCTTTGGGAAGCCTTGGTGGCTCAGTAAGTTAAGCATCTGACTCTTGATTTCAGCTCAGGTCATGACCTCACACTTTGTGGTTTCAAGACCTATGTCGGGCTCTGCCCTGATGCCCTGAGAGATCCCCTGCTTGGGATTCTCTATTCCTCTCTCTCTCTGCTCCTCCCCTGCTCACATTCTCTCTCAAAAATAAACAAAATAAGTGTACTTGATTAAATAAATAATATTTTTTAAAAAAATTTGCAGCTCTTTCTCAGAAACCCTTGTACAAACAAGTAAACTTTTTTCTTCTTTATATATAAAAACTTGGAAAATTTGCTAAAATTCACCAGGAATTCTTGGATATATAGTCATAGCAAGCAAAGAAGAATTTTTATGATCATTTGGAAAGGATTCTTTTTAAAAAATGTAGTGTTTCTTCACAGTGAGCGTACGAGGTGACTATATAATTTATTACTAATGTGGGACACTTGATAGTTAGAGGAGGCACTCAAACACGGTATAAATTGCTCTACACCAGGCTTTGCCATGGGCCAACTAGAACATAAAGTCACTGTAGTGATAATAGCCATTACCTATCATTTGGCATCTCCTGCATATTGTCCACCATCTGTAACAGAGACACGTTACCATGTTGCTCAGAGACAGTTCATGGGCATCATGTGTCCACACATCTTGAGAGCATAGAAACCAGTTGCCTTGGTTCCTAGTCTTTTCAAGAGTGGCTGTATGGCAAACAGCTCTGGAAGCTAAACATCCAGAGGAAAAGTCAAAGCAGGTTTATAAAAGATCTCACTGAATCCCGTTATAAAAGAGTTGAGTTTTCTGAGCTTAAGATTCCTCAGCTGTGATGCAAATCCACTAAATGCACATCATCCACCCAGGCCGTGCCATGTCACCCTCCTGAAACGTGGGATGTTGGGGGGAAGTGGCACAAATATGAAGCCTCCTATGCTATAAGTTACTACTACAATCCTTTTGAGTGACTCTGAACAAATTATTTCACTTCTCTTTGGTCCCCAATTTCCCCATCTAGGAAGTGGTCAGGGTAGAAGGTGGCCTTTGAAGGTCCTTCTGAGTCTAAACACTTCGGATTCGTGATTCTTTCAGTATGTCCGACAACTCTGTCCTTCATTCCTATCACATGACTTATTTACGTATGGTTGCACATGGGAGCTTACAAATCACAGAATACTGGAGTGCAGAAGCTCCTTAGAGATGATCTACTCTAGGTAATGCTGTAACTATGCTCTGATAAATCCCAGCATTCTTCAAGAAAGACTTGGGGACCCTAGGCTGATTTCATCAGAGACAAGTAACACTGATGTGTTGCAGGAATATTAGTCTAATGAAAGAGAATCTCATGAATTGGGGTAAAGAAGAGAAGAAAGTAGAGGCAGCAAGCTAACTGTACATATATGGAGCTACTGTACTTTAGTTTTTTCCTTTTCCTTCTGAGTTGAGGATCCTATTTTGTTTCCTTAGAAGTCATGTAGTTGAATCTTGCAGTAATTTGGAGTGTGGGTTTACTACAGTGGTTTTTGTTCCTACTAGACAATTAAAGGTTTCCTTGCACAAAAGGATTTTTCTTTTGGTCATTGTTTCTGCTTGGCATCGCTCCCCATGAGGATGGGATGACAGACCTGAACGTGGGTGGAACCAGCCAAAATGGAAAAGAGTTAGGGATGAAAGGCAGTACCAAAGAAGAAGCACAGAATTCAATGGCTACTTCATGTACAGGAAAATTTAAATGTCATTCCTGCATCTCAGTGCCTCGGGAAGTAATAGCAACTTTGATAGAAACAGGAAAGGTGAATGGGGTAGCCAGTATTGAAAGGAAAGATTAGAAGCACAATTGAGAGAGTTGGAGGTTGAAGAGACAGCAGATCATTTGGTATAAAGCTCAATGAACAGACCAGAATTCAGGAAAGAGGCCTCGCTCGAATTGGGGATTTGGTAGTCATCCGTGTCTGTAGATTACAGGCTTCAGATACCAGAAATTATCTGTTATTCTTGAATCTGGAAGTGCCGATCATGCTGTCAATTTTCTGTCACTCATTCCAATAAAAAGCCCATTCTGATTTCACTGCGACTCAGTAAATTGGCCCCAAATCTCATATACCACACTTTTCTTGTGGCAGGATTCTTCAAAAAAGATTTGGGGACTCCAAAATGCTTGATTAATTTAATTTTCATATATATTTTAACTAGTTTTCCCACCATAACAAAACAACACTCTCAAATGTATTATAAGCCAATGCGAACACATGGAAGACCAACAAATCTACCTCCACTTTAAAAGTTAAAAAAAAAAAAGTTGTATATATGTAAACTGAACAATTACATCTTCCTCTTCCTGAGCAATATGGAAGTGTGAAAAATAAATCATTTTCACCAATCAATGCAAGTAATTCAGGTTTACAAAGGCATATTTGAATTACTATAAAAGAAAAGGAGACCTGACAATTTCTCTTTGATTGTGGGATGTATAGCATCATCAAAATGACAAGATAAATGCTGAGGAACATTTTTCTGAGTTTGGAAGAATTGACTGAGTATTCAGCAGAAGCTAAATGAAATGTCAGGGTAACAATGAAGATTTTGCACTTTAGCACACTCTGATGATTGGTACCTAGCAAGATTTGATTGTGGCTTCACGAAAGTAGGCAATCGAAGCTTCAAAGACATCAGCTACACTAGAACGGTAGAATGTTCCTTTATTTTGCATTCGAGTTTTTTCAAAATATATACATTTTTAAGTTGTATGTTATTTGGGTACTGTGTATGTCTCACTCATCATATTTCATCCCTTGAATCTACAGATCGTTCTTCTGTTTCTTTCTAAGTATAAAATTAGTCTAAGCTTTTCTCAGATACTAATAAATAAGTAACAAGGTTTCAGTGAGTATGCACCATGTGCCTACCACAAGATTGGGCATTAGGGAAGTTAAAGAAATTACAATCTTCCAGGGAGGTAAGACTGGACATTCATAAAATAATTATTCGACATTTCATTCTGTGATAAGGAAGAATAAGAAAGTTGGGTGGTAAAAATAGCCCTTTGGTTGACATGAGCATCTTGCTTTTGTGAGCATCTGGCTTTTGATTGAAAAAGGTACTTTTTCAAGGACATCAGCTTGATCTACACCCTGCCTTTACTTTCAGGGCTTCAAGAGACAGGAGTTGGTGGTGGCGAATGTATGCTTATTCTCCTGCAGAAGTAGAAAGGTTGAGGGATTCCGGTTTTTTGGAATGGTTGAATTTGTGAGAAAATAAGATTCTGGCAACAGTAATTAAAATAAGCTGTTAATTAAAAGCTTTTGCTATCTGAACTGGAGGAAGCAAATCAAAGTGGCAAGCTTTCACTCTAAGCCATGTCAATTGCTCCAAAGCCCAGAACAGTAGCCTGAGACAACACTGCCTGGAAATTTCCCAAATGCCTGAAAGGAGTTGGGTTGAGTTCAAAGCCTGGAAAATAGTTCTGTGTTTAGAATAATTATTTTTTTTATTTTTAAATTTAACATTTAGACAAAATCACTTAATTTTCCATTATTATAAAAATAAATATGCCATTCCAGTTAGTAGAGTAGACATTCATTCAGCTGCTATCAAGCTCTTATTAACAGCCAGACCTGCTAACTGCATTATCTTGGTTGAACTTCACACAATATTATGAGGTTGATATTTTATCTCACTTTTACACACACACACACACACACACACACACACACACACACACACATGCACACACAAAAGACACGGAGATCCATCAACTCACAAGAGGTGAGGGCTGAGATTAGAATCCAAACACGAAGATCCTAAAGTCATTTTGTCAACCACCACCCTATTTGCCAGTCTTGACCGGCAATAAACTTTGGGCATTACACATTAGTGCACTTAGGTGAGTCATTTCCTGATTGCAAATGAACCTCTATTCTCCCAAGTTCTGTGTGTGTGTGTGTGTGTGTGTGTGTGTGTTTTGTATTTACACATTACTATTACACTATTTTCCATAGCTTCTAATAACATATAATACCCTAATGATGACATTTTAATTAGTGAAGGCAGCAAGTATATCTCTGTGATTTTCATTTTTTAACATTAACCAATGCAGGTTTTGCTCAAATATTTCTTCTTGGTCAGTAACTTATTACTTTTGCTAAACCAAAAGAAAAATCTATTAAATGAAGTTACATCATGTAAAAGGTAAATCCCTTGTATTAAGGGGGGAAAAATCATGTTTTTCATTAATTATAAGGCAACTGATCAATTTTAAATATGGGCTCCCTCTGCATATTAAAATTGATTTTCCTCTCCATTTTTAATTCTGCAGGTATTACTTATCTGGAAAACAAGAAAAACATCAATTATTTTCATTATTCCATGTATGCAAGGTCATTTCTGTAGGTCATGTCAAACACTTGTTCTCAAGTAGTGTCCTTTGCATCCAAAGGCAACAACAACAGTTAGGTGTACCGTTTATTGAATAACTGATACGTTTCAGGTATTGTACATGGAAGCTTTTTTTGTGTGTTTGGCAATTTATGGCATTAATATTCATGATCAACCCACAAAGTAGCTATCATTACCCACAATTATACAAGAACAATGTGTTAAAACACCTCTCCTAAGTCATATTTATAAGTGACAAAAACTGTTCCCAAAACCAAGCCTGCTTGACTCCTAACACTAAAAGTTTACTCTATCTCTGTCCTGTCCTCTAAGGTACTTCTGAAAATATTGTAAATTAAACCATCAGTGTAAAAATAAAATCTTAAGTCTATTTTTTTAATTTGTACTTCATAAACATTTTAATGCATATTCTTTTATCTTGAATAAAAGTCACATTTAGCTGAAATTCTATAATTTACTTCTTTAAACATTCAATATCGTATTAACCTTTTGTGAGCACTGCTGACCTTTCCCAGCACATTGTATTTATGTATACGATCCTGCTTTTGTATTGACTATGGATATTTCTTCCTTTATCCCCTGCACAAATCTCTTTGCTGTCATGTTGTTAGCAGATATTTATTCCACTCTGCAGGCAGTAATGCATAAAAATATGATCATAGATATTCATGTCCTTTCTCAAGCCCCAACACATACTGATTTAACCATCACGTCATTCATAGATATTTATTTCACCACGACAAGAACAGCAACATAAATAATTAATATTGATTTCCCTGATCTTGACTCTAACACATATAGCTTTCACCAGTACTGATTGATAGAGAAATACTTTACCTCTGAAGCTCTCTGACATTTAAATATTTTCCCTCCATCTCATAGCTCACTAAATATTACTGGGATACACAAAAAGAACTGCTAAAATAGCAGTAATTCAAACTAAAAGCTTGAGAAATGATGCGTAACCAAAAAATTTCCTGTAAAATTTTGAAAAGGTAACACTAGAAACTTATATTCTCAGCATCAAATTTCTATTTTTAATTTCAGGGAAAGAGGTATAAACATTGCTCTTTAATAACACCTTGAATGATACTTTGCTGCGTTTCCCAAATGCAATAACACCAACAATTATTAATCCATTAGTGTTTATGACTTACTCTCAATTTATAAACACATTACTCTGACTTCCATTCACCTTCTCCTTTGACCCCAGCCCTGCAACTTTGGGCCAATTATTTAACCTTTCCAAACTATTCTATTCTCACTTTTAACATATAAAATCCATAGATTAAATGAGAATATGTGTGTGTTATAAAGCATATTTCTTAATATATGCATAAATACATACATATTATGTGATATATATCAGCAAATATATATTATGTGATATATTATATTTAGAGATATATATAAATATAGTATCTGGCATATATATAGTATATTCTCATAAATGTGAATTTCTTCCCTTTCATTTTCATATGTTTACCTCAATATCACATACTATGTACTTATCTGTTAAATACATTGTATTCTGCAAGACTTCTACTCAGGGTAGGGCCAGGATGAGGCAAGTAAGGCACATGTCTCATGCACAAAGTTTAAGATGGTGAAAAAAATCTGTAATCAAGTACATAATATTTTAATACAATGTTTTTATTCTTTTTTAATGTTTTAAGTTTATTTTGAGAGAGAGAGAGAGAGAGAGAGAGAAATCCCAAGCAGGCTCTATACCAGCAACACTGAGCCCCATGCAGGGCTCAAATTCACAAACCATGAGATCATGACCTGAGCCGAAACCAAGAGTCAGATACTGAATTGACTGAGCCACCCAGGCACTCCTAATGCAATGTTTTTAAAATCAGAATTCATCCAAAATCCCATGATGAGAAAAATACCAAAATATTAAATAAAGACAGGATTGGGGCACCTGGGTGGCTCATTTGCTTAAGCATCCAACTCTTGGTTTCGGCTCAGGTCATATCTCACAGTTTGTGAGATGGAGCCCTGCATCAGGCTCTGGACTGACAGCACGGAGCCTGATCAGGGTTCTCTCTCTCCCTCTCTCTCTACCCCTCTTCTGCTCATGCTCTCTCTCTCAAAATAATAAACAAACATTTTATTTAAAACTATGAATGAATGAATGAAGGCAGGATCAGTATTACTGGTTTT
Organism: Lynx rufus; assembly: GCF_022079265.1. Taxonomy (NCBI): domain Eukaryota; kingdom Metazoa; phylum Chordata; class Mammalia; order Carnivora; family Felidae; genus Lynx; species Lynx rufus. The sequence continues at coordinate 102,499,725 of NW_025814889.1, forward strand.
TCCTTCACCACAGGCTCTGATATGGCTTGGCCACACATTGCTTTCACCAGAATCACCTAAACCTGTTTCATAGCTCATAGCCTCTCCACAGAAACAATACTCCACCCCTGTGTCCTTAGTCCTGGGCCTTATTCCAGGAGGTAGCTGACAGCCTCATTCTCAGTCTCAAAACCCATTTTGAGGCTGAAATGTTTAAGGCTTGAACTTGGAGACTGGAATAAAGGCTTAAGAGCTGAGCAGTTGAGAAAGCAAGAACGGAAATGTTTGGAGTCACAGAGATCTGGTGACAGGAGAGAGTTTCAGATCTAGAACTTGCCAGGCTAAAAAGACTACAAACAATAGTCTCATTGGCCATTCTGCTTCAATTTCCTCATCCAAGAATGAATGATTTCTGACCATGACAATAAATACATATCCATGGTCCCACAATGTTTTGAGGAGGCATCAGATAAATTTCTGGTTCCTTTTAGGCCTGTAACAGAGTACTCCATAGTTAATTTTCTTTCTATTGGACTTTAAAAACAAACAAACAAACAAACAAACAAACAAAAAGACTTGATGATTAAGAATCCTTTAAGTACTTGGCATATACAGGTTATAGAGTTTATTTTAATAGTGCTTTTGGGAAATTATAGTGTTACGTTCTATATCTATAGTGTTTTCTTAATATTTCATGTTGCACTTGTTCCCAGTATTTAAATAGACCTCTACCAAAACCAAATTATAGACCAGGTTACAGTGTTTGATGTTGCTTTCTTTTGACTGACTCTCTCACGAGACACTTCTCTCTTTGGTTTGCCGCAGGAGAAAGAATTGTATTACCAGTAGGCAACCCAGTCAGTAGAGTAACAAGACCGTTGTGCAGAATGAGTGGGTGACTGTGGGTTCTATCCCTCATTTACTAAATTATGCACAAAACCTATCTGCAGTTTGTGTTGCTATGTATGCAGCATTTCAGGTGGACCATGGGTTGGCAAGAAAAGACCATCTGAACCTACACAAAGTCCTGCATTTATTTAACAAGTGTGCTGAAATTAATAGAAATACAATGAGTGGCTCCCCACGGCAGGAACAGAGAGGCAGCATATGGCTTTCCTCTTGCCCCTGGCTTCCCTGAGGGGCACAGAGCTGCCAGAGACTCACTTCATCTGGGGAAGGCCCTGCTAGCATTAGAAAAACAGCCAAGTTCTTGCTATGCTACAGTCTTTCAGAACATGGGACATACGGCACAGTCCAGGGGAACTTGGGCTAACAACCTATGTGCTTCCATTAAGGGAAAGCCTACAAACTGTAGACTCTACAGGTTCTTCTGCAAAGTCCCCAGGAAGCCTACATCTTCTCGTATAGAAAGCAGAGTCACGTTTCCCTTTATAACATAGCGTCCTCTAGAATTCTGGTATCTCCAAAAACCATTTTCTAACAGAACACCCTTTTAGATTTAGCATACTTTTACTAGCTGGTTTCAATATCCAGGTGGTCTGAAGATAACAGCAATTTAACTTTTCTGAAAGATACTTAGTTCTTTGCAAAGAAGTTACATGCAAAGTTAAGTTGCTATTGAATCCTATTGAATTCTTAGAGCCATTTATGAGTTTGAACTCAGGACTCCCTGACCTATAAAAGACCATGCGCTTCATTACCAAGCATCAGAGTCACCTGGAATGCTTATCAAATGCAGAATTTCTGGATGTCTCCCCAGCTTTACTGCTAAGTCGTCATCTTTGAGGATAGGGGCCCTGAATTGTTATTTTTACCAACTCCCAGTTGACTTATGCATGCTAAAGTTTGGCCATCACCAGTTTACATCCTGGTTGCATTTGCCCCCTCAGGACTTAAAATTCTGTGCTGTCTTGGAGGGAGAAGCCCATAAGTAAACATGCTGCCAGCACCACAGTCACAACTGCTCTTTGTCTCCCTCAAAAACAAAACAAAACAAGAAAACAAAACTGCCTGGCCACTTGGCGTCAGAACGCTGTAGTCACAACACCAACCTGAACTCAGCCTGCCTACATCAGGATGAACTGGCTGTCAAGGCCACACAGTCAAGGGAGGAAACTTCCTAAGGATTCATCTTAAAAGAAAGTAGGCCATCCTGTTCCCCTTGCCTTCTATCCTGAGTCTTGTTAAAACACAGACTATTTATATATCTGTGGAAACGAGCATGTATGCCATCTGTTTCCTTTCAGATATCAAAGTTCTATGTTTTTCATTGGGTAACAAATATTTCACCCCTCCTTATCACACTTTCTATACCTGCTTTATCTGATCAGATTCAATCTATATACTGATGACATGAATCTATTTTTTATGCTTATTTTTTCCCTAATTTAGGCCCAAGGAATTTTGTATTCTAATGTTTTGTGACACTATGGAGTCCTTATTTCTTCCAAAATGCACTCCTTTGAAAATGTACACATAACATATATTTGTATCTTCACTGTTTATTTCTTACTTAAGCACAAGATATTACATATGATATTAGATAAGCTAGAATGGATAATTTAACTAAAATACGCTATTTTGTTTGCTTCCATTAATGCTATTGTGGTTATATAGGTTTACACACTTGAAAAAGATGAGGAACATATGCTAGTTTAATTATTTTGCATTTCATGGCACAAAACAACTAAAACCTATGTTCTAGTATTGTCAGTGAAAAAAAGATCATTGAATACTTGGGATAAAGCCTGCAAATATTTAGATTAGTCATAATTATTTGGATACGGAAGGCCAGGTATTATTTAAAAACAACACATGTGAACCTAAAACTGCTCAAAAATAACGGTCTTATGTATGTAAATATATATCTAAATATATACATTGCAGAAATATTTTACTTGACATAATTAAGTTGGGTCTGGGATGTGATATTCATTGCCTCTACTGCTTTCATGACTTTTAGTAGTTTACCGATCCCGTATCTTCTGAAGAGTATCACAGGGACGTAAGAACACATCGCATTTGAATGCATAATTCATTAGGTTAAACAGCATATGTCATTGACTTGGGTTTCCTTCGTCAGGGTGCTCCCTGAAGCACATCAGGATCCAGCTTTGCTAGCAGCAGTTGGAGATACAGAATTAGCATTTCGTTTCTCCAAGAATGCCCTTGAACGTGCCTGAGCAGCTGTCTTGTGTGAGGCCTGAGCAGAATTGCTGAGAGCCAGAGAGAAGACAGAGCCCGGGCGCCATGCAGTAATCCTGTGTGGCTCTAGTTTGGTATTTCGGGAAAAGGTCCTCGGGAAATGTCAGGATCACCACTGACTGACACCGAGACCGTGCAGGTCAGTGCTGCACCTGGAGACCCCGCAGCTCGCTTGTGCTGCAGCACACCTGTGCACAATTCCAGAGCGGCTCCTGTGGTGCCAGGTAAGCATCTTGCCCTCACTTCTAATAGTCAGAAGTTCCTACCGAAAAATAATTGAGAAGTTAAGGCCCTTCTCTGCTACTTGATATTTACATAATTTATCTTTTTATGAGAGGGCTTAAAAATGTGCATTTCCTGGAAGGTACGAAAGATGGAAATAAATACATGGCTGGCTGGGATAAGGAAACTGAAGCTGTGGCCAGAAAAAAGGAAAACAAATCAACCTTCATGTAGACTAACCATGAGAGACTTAGCAATAAGACATTTTATTAATCTCACATGCCAGGAAACAGTCACTTACTAAGATAGATAGAATAGAGTGTTTCCATTTGGCAAAATGCTTGGAGGTGAGGAAAATTTTAATCAATCAAAGGCGAACATTAGTAAAATGAGGAAAAATAAGACACTATAAGCATATCACAATTTCATAGGAACTTTCATTTGTCTTTTGAGCAGCAGGATAAAATGACTGTCACTGCTTTTAATCACTTGAGAACCAATTCTTTTCAGAGTTCCATCACTTATTGTGGGAGAGACCTGTATATGAGTCCAAGATTCAGGGACCTGAAACAGAATACTTTATTTGATTTGCATTAGCCACAAGATGCCTGAGGAATATCACTTTTGCTTACAAAAAACAAAAATAGGCCTGTAGGTTACATTGCTAGGCCTCAAGTGCATTTTAAGACAGGAGGTCAAACTCAGGTTGTCCTTGGGCAATTAAGAAACTGAAATAACAGAACTTCAAACCCCAGATTGTTTTCATGTAACCCCGTGGGTTCGTGACTTTGAGAAAATCTTACATAAAAAAAAGATGGATGATTAGTGTAGAGAGTAATATATGGGTTGTTTTCTCTGATGATACTCCAAAAATGGATTCTCAAGAGCAGATCCTGTCAAGATCTTTTCATGTTGCTAGGGGAATTGTTACCATAGGAACAATGGTACTAGTAAGCATCACTTACCATACGACATGTTACCTAAAAAGTACTTTAATTAAAATATCTTCAGAATTTTATATTGTTGTCTTTCGCAGTATTTGTGTGTGAACAGTATAATTTAAGCCTTCTTTTAGGCAAGCATGTATAAATTTGTCCACTGACAGATTTAAATCCTCACTTTGTTACATTGAAGTTTTGTCTTTCTTCAGCATATGATTAAAAAAAAAAGCTTCATTATGCTGAGCTCAACTGTCATTTTCATTGGGGACACTGAGTTGCAGCAGTGGTGAACGTTCAGCCCTGATGGACTGCCATCATCAAATGAAAAAATATTGGCACTGGTGCAGATTTAGGTCATGTTTCACCCGCAACCCAGTCATTTTATCTTCAGTATTATTTTGAAAACACAAAATCAGAACAAGTAGCTACCCTCAAATTCCTTAAGACATGCTTTTTTTCTCCTGCCGTTTCATTAAAAATCACAAACTCTGTTCAAATGGAAGAGAGCTCAGCTCAAGCTACTTTAGGAAATACTCCTTTACTTCCCCCTTTGAAATAATATTTAGTAAGACTACATTTACACGGGTACTGAGTTCAGGCCCATGGTTTAAAGAATATGCTAGCTCAGGTTAGAGATCTCTCTAAAACCAAAAGCCTGAAGTCTGAATTCAGGGCTTAAAATATTAATGTATTGCCAGAAAACAAACTGGGAGAAGCATTCTCACATTGTGGTTGTGAATTTGTGCAATGTTAGTCTATTTCCTGAAATACTGTGAGTAGGGAGTTTTAGACAGGTGTTAGCGAAGATAAAGCATACCACCCTTGACCACAATAGGCTTCTGCTAATGTGGCATCCATCATCACCTCTCTGACCCACTTTTCCTCCCAAATTAGCTCATTTACCATAGATCAAATTACTTTTCAATTTTTATCAATAAAGTATGCTATTGCTGTGCTATGCAATATACTGTCAGAACGCCAAAGTTATAACCCCTGAATTCCAAAAGCCGAAAGCAGTGTCAATAAAACAGGTTAATAAGGATTATGTAACCAACAACCTACATAACATATTGCCTTTATGATTTAGAGAATAGAGACACAGGCCTCCTGAGGACACAGATCTCATTCTGACATTCCTTAGTGAAACACTTCTTTTTCCCATTGGCCAGAGGGCATCGCTTAACGATCTCCTCAGCCCACTTGGGATGAGGGAAGAGGGCTTCTGACTTTCTCTGGAAGGATACTCTCCAACAGCACCCAGATCCTAGACATCCATGGCCCAGATGGCACAATTCCCACTAACAAATGACTAAGCCAGATAGCACCAGGAAGTGACCCTTTCAACCAGACTCTTGTACCTGGGTCAGTCATGACAACGGCTCACCCAGAATTGAGAACACCAGAATACCTCTTCACACCCTGGCTCATTTTGCTTTGAGAATATTGCCTCCCAAGGAATTAGCTGTGGGGTAAGCTTCCAATAAGCTTTCACTGTAAACTAGCAATGATTCTGCTTTACCTTTCCAAGATGGAAATGGCCTGTATCTACCTGTACCCCTCAAATAAAAAACTTTCCGTCCCATTTAGTTGTAGCTGGAAGACACTTTCTGTATTTTTTATCCTGCCAGTGTTCTCCATTATATTGAGCACTTGGTACTCTTAGCAATCCAGAGTATCAGAGTTTGACCTAACCGTGGACAATTTGCTCTTACAGCCATCATGGAAAAAGTAACAATGTTGTTATTAGCAACTCTCTAGGCCTCAGTTTCCATATATAGAAAATAAAGAGCATAACCTTACTCTATAGCATTGGAGTATTAATGAGGGTTAAACTAAATAATGCATATTAAGGTACATAACATAGTTTCTGGAATATACTCTTCAATAGATGATAGCCTCTACCATGACATTATCTGCAGAACTGTTGAGAAGAAAATGGGCCTTATATCCCTAATTGTAAGCAGTTTTATTTGGGTTTATTTTGCAATTCATTTCTCTCCGTGACTCTCGCTCATGTGTCTTTTACTTTGAAATATAAAATTAATTCAAATGCCAGATTGGTGTTTTTCAAACTTGCCCATGGGAAATGCTCATAGGAAACGCTCATAGGATAGCAAATATATTGGTTAAAAACATGACTGCTATAAGAGGCAATGAGAACATTTGTTCATAGTAATTCAAGAAGTGCAATGCGGAAGAATCATCAAGTCATAGAAATCTAAAACTGTCAAAGCTTAACAAGTTATCAATTCTGTTTGTCCACACTGTGCCCTTCAGGGTGTCATCCAGTCTTTGTTTCTTATGCCCCAAACGATGAAACTCCTTCTATTGATTCCCCTTGAAAAAGTCTCCAATCACCAATAAATACTACTGTCAAAGTAGTATTTGACTTCGCAAGTCAGCCTTCAGACTCCCATATTCTGGATGGCAAACCTACCTTTTTTTTCCCATAATTTCCTAAAGATTTTCTCTTACTTTCCTGAGCAAAGAACCAATGCTAATTTACATCTTTTGTAACATGATTTTTGCAACCCCTACTATTTATCAGTGTATGGTTTTCTAATTCCTACTTTTCATTAGATTGCCTCAAAAGACAATTTCACTTCATCTTGTCCTTTTCATTGTGTTGGCACCTCCTTATTTTACCTACTTTTTATAGCTCAATCTTATATCATTTTAGACCATCACAGATGTATACAAAAGAAGGACTCCGAACACAAATGTACGCATACACCTCACACTGTGTCAAAGCTCCTTTAGAGTAGAAACCATGAGATGTAAGTCTATTTGGTGACTAAAATCACATAGCTGAGAATTTTGTGCATAGCAGTTGCTTCATAAATGTTATGTTGAATTCTCTTCTCACATAGCAAGCTGAACTAAAAGCAGTAACTTTCCTGGTACTTGAAAGCAGAATAGTAAATTTTACGTATTTAGAAAGAAAATATAGACTGTTTTAGAAAAACTTAATTCAACAATCATCAGACAATTAAATGAGATTCAATTAAACTCAACTTATAGGCTGCTGTATAAAAGCTAGTCACAAAATTATAAGCAATAAAATCACCAGTGTTCCCACTGAATCCCCAGAAGTTATTTTAATCACTCTGAAAAAAAAAGGATTTCTACAAGCCATGCCACAGAGGTTATCCTTTCATTGGTGTTTATTTCTCCATTTCAATTACCCTTTCTTTTTATTACTCTGTTTCCTACCTTCTTGTAATCATTTGTCATAATGTACTTCAACGTGAAGTTCATTTTTCTTTAGCAAACTTCCCATGCCAACTTCCAGATGAGTATTTTAGACTTTTAACTATGCCTAGTTACAGATTCCCCCTATAAATTACATTGCATGGATTTCATCCTTTTTAATGCTCTGAAAAGACCTTACACTTTTTCTTCATATAGTCCATTACAAAGGTAATTATGCAATTATTTGTTTGTTTAATGTCTGAGTCTTCAGCTTTATAAATAGTAGACTCCATGAAGGTGTACTCTTTTGTTCTGTTTTGTTCACTACTGTATTTTATCTTAACTCACTACCATATGTCTAGCACAGTGCCTTACATTTAATAGTTATATAGCAAATACTTATTGAACAAGTGAAGAAATGAACGAAGGGATGGATATAATTTTATTTTGATAAATTTCAACTCCCTTAAGCAAATGATGAACTTATTTATGTACATGTTTATTTTTTAGTACTCCTTGTATGGTTATGAATTACCCAGGAGTGTAAATACTAAGCTGCCTTTGGTTTGTCTATGTATAAAGGATAGCTAGTGCTATTTCCCACTAATATTGCCCTTAACAAGGAAATTGGTTAGAGAGAAGCTATTGAATTTCTTGCTGACTCATTTCCCACGACTGGAACTTCATTCTCTTAATGGAGAAGTGCACAGGGCAGGGAAATAGAAGCTGAAGTGAGTTAAATTGTACCTCAAAAAGAGAAAGTGGCTTGGCATTGAGAAAATAATAGGTTTTTTTTTTCCATAATCATAATTAAACAACAGATCAATTAACTCAAGGATCAGGCATTTGGGTTGAACATCATTATAGCTGGTGATGTCCAGAGAATGAAACACTGATATAATTCCTTACATTTTAAGTTTCTTAGGAGAGTTCTGTATTAAATAGGAAAATTCCAGTCAAAGTCACTATCTAGTAAACATGTATAGTATTTACTATGTAATTTGGTTCATGTCTTAGTTTTTAATGATAATATCTACACTGTATTTAATAAACTGTTCTTTTCTCAATAATTATTTCATCAATTTAGTAATTATTGATTCCATACTCTACAGATCAATCTGAAAAATATGAAGACCTTATCTGCTCATTTCTATTCTTACCTCAAATGCTTTAGATGATAACAAATTCACACAGTATTATATAATATGCACTACATGCCTAATATGTTACCCAATTTTCTAAATCTATGTAGCTCTGACTTATTTTCATTAAAAATCTGTTTTTCTAACTTTATTTAGAATGTTAAATTTTTTAAAAACATGATTTAGTATATTTTACTTTGTTATACATACATTTTAAAGATCATAATCTCACATAACTCATCAAAAATACATGTTTATTTTTATTTTATTCATTCAGTGTTTTTAAACAAAATAATTGTGTTCATAACAAGAACCATTTAGCCATACTGAACCTAAGTTATTTAAGAATTAATAATGGCTACCAGGTACATGTGTTCACAATGTGAAAGATGCCATCACCCTTCCTAATGGTTTTTGTGTATTAAATTTACTCCTCATAGCAAAAACACAGTGAGATTGGCATCATTACTAACAGATCTATTTTGCAGATCAGTGTAGAGAGGCACAAAGGTTTAAGTAACTTCCCCGCCATCACATAGCCAATGAAGCAAACAGTTGAATTCCAGAGCCCAAGCTTTAAATAATTATGCTATCTACAATGCCTCTCTTTTTACATATAGTAGTTCAGGTCCAATGGAAGAGAGGGAAAAGGAAAATGCAGAAAAAAAACAAAAAGGAAATAATCACAATGACAAAAACTACTTCAGACCTCGAAGAGCTTTTAATAATGAAAGAATTTACAGCCTAGTACATTCGTCACCCTCCTAGTCCCAAACATATTCCCACAAACAGACCACACATTTGCACACTCAGAACCAACACACTTTACACATACATCCCTATATACAAGTACAAAGCAAACTAAGAGGAAGTAAAGTCACCATTGTGTAGGAAACAGTTTATTACAAGGAACAGAACCAACATTTAGAGATTGTAAACTGTATACCAGACCTTTTCCCTCCATTGTCTCATGTCATCTTCGTCACTTTATAGAAGACACAACTAAGGCTTAAGAAGTTCAGTAATTTGCTGAGGACTACAAAGATGATTCTGGAATAGTTGGAATTTGAATCACATTGAGTCCAAGCCCTTGGCAACACCACACCACAGTGCAGAAAAGATGATGCCTTGGTTGCTGTGAAATGCTAATGTACCACAGGGACTTGTGACAGAACCCAGTAGCAAACACCAATAAACAAACAAACAAACAAACAAACAGTCTTCACCTTAGCAGTTTTGGGAAATGATAAACTTTAAGGTCTGGCCTTGTGGAGTGATGTGGTAGAGGAATAATCAGAGCCTGTTGAAACTCATCACAGAATTATTTTCTGGAAGGTTTTCAACTGACCTGGGGTTTTGAAGAAATTGTGATAAATGTCTATAAGGTAAAGGTGGTAGAAAAACTACATAGCATATATCTGCTTAAAAATACATACATCTCAAGAATGTAAATATCATTAATAAAATGAATCTCTATAATCATTACCAAAAATAACTATTTAAGCTGCCTATTACTTGTTCCCCTCCTTCATCTCGTAGCTAGTGTCATATTTATTCTCAAAAATTACCCTCTTTATTCCCCAAGTACATGAAAACACACAGGCATTTGTCAAATATACTTTGAGTATTCCCCTATTTGTGGATTACCAGATTGCAAATTTCATGAAAATTAAAGACAAAGAAAGGATCTGAAGTGTGTATTCTTTAAGGTCTACACCTGTTTTATCCTAAATTTAAACGAATTTTTCTTATATTTTTGTGAATGCTGTTTATCGTAATGCTCATTGCAAGGACTATAATACAAATTTGGACAATTTTAAGTAGGCTTTGTAAAGTTAAACCATGTTAAAATACCTTAAATTCAAGTTTGTCAACTAATAGCTTTGTTTATTAAAATATGTGGTTCAATGTCATTCACAAACAGCTGTAATATTTAACTCAACAGTCTCATCACAATGATTAATGTCAACTGATGTAAAGAAACAGTTACACCTCATGAGTCATGAAAATCTATGAGATTAAAACTCCCAGGATTAATATTTCATATTAAAGTTTTAGTACTTTTAAGTGAGGATGAGAGTCAAACTTAAAATATTTCAAGGATACATAAGGGAATCTTTGTTCGGCAAAGTAGCAATGAATTCCAATACTAACATATAATTGGTTTGAAATAGGAACTTTTGATGCCACATCTGGAGAGTAGAATAATATAAGCCACTACAGGTAGTAATTACTGAAGGTAATTGTAATGCAGCTCGAGTGGTAAACATTAATGGGAAAAAAAAGATTTCTAAGCAAATAAAATCTCAAGCATCAAAAAGACAAAAAGTTTGTGATAAATGGTTCATTTAGGCATGCAGTGCTGTGTGGGCAAAATTGGATTGCAATCATAGCCATTTCAAAAAAATGAAAACATTAGGAGAAAAGAAAATTGGGCAGAAATGGCATGGAAATTACAGCCTTTGATCCATTCTGAAGAACTTTTTTTTTTGAAGCATCATCATGAGTGGGCAGCAAACTCTTTCTAATCTCTTGTTAAAACCTTCATGAAAGGCTGGAGACCCTGAGAGAAATAATCAATTCAGGACAGACAATGGAAATATATTTCAATGATAATCTTTTTTCCATAAAACTGTGAAAAATTAATTTTACTGTTAAATTGCTATCTGATTTTGCAATAGACACTTTTAATTTAAGGAGAAAGTCCTTCCTGAATCATCCTTGACCTGTCCAACCAGAAGATCAGTTAATAAGTGCATGTTTCATGGTAATTAATAAAGAGATAACACAATTTCACATAAATAAAAAGTATTTTAATGATCCTGGTATTATATTCATGGGTCTAAGAATCAGTATCTGAATAACAATGCACACTTTAGAACATAAGTGGGCCTCATTCTTTGAAAATAGATCTTTGGCTATTACAAATGATGCATTATAGTTTCCAAAGACATGCAGTGCTAGAGCCTTATTTGCAAAAACTTAAATTAGTTCCTACAGCTTTGAAACAATAATGATCATAGACTTGTTCAATCGCTACTAAAATGTCTATAATTTGATTCCTAGACACCAGTACTGAAATTACCCATTGGCTTTCTTTATTAAGTACTGGTAATTAGTAATTTCATAAGGGTTTTTTGCCCTATTTTGTTAAGTCCAGCTTTTTAAATTAGCTTCCCAATAATCATTTAAATTAGTTCTTACATATAAAAACATTTTAGGTTATTATCTTAGGGAGAATGTTACATCCTGATGTTAAAAAGGAGAATTATTTGTAAATAAGTATAAGAACATTACTTTACATTTCAGTAAATAGCAGCTTTAATCTTCTGAAAAGGCTGTTTAAATCAGATTTGTAATGCCTGAAGCAAAATCTTGGTTTATTTTCTTATTTTATGTGACTTGACTACATTCTGTTTTCATTAACATTTTCTATTTGACCTTTAGACTTATAGACCCATTTTAACCCAAAAAAAAACAAAAAAAATTATTATGAAAGAAGAATGCATCTATTTGTTTTATATCTTTGAAAGTGAGTATTGGTTTTATTGCTATTTTAAAATCATTATTTATAAGATAGTGGTGAGAAATTTTAAATAAAATGACTAAAATGTGTTTTCTTTTTCTGTCAAAGTTTTTTTAATTCAGCTATGGGTGAAACAGTTTCTTACTAAGACCTGTTAGTCATGTATAATTTACATAAGCAAAATAACCCATTTTTATGGCTCTTAAGGCTTTCATGATAATTTTTTTCTAAATTATCTCTGAAGTAGCATAAAATAATTTTCTAAATAGACTCTCAAATCACTGCAATATGCATGTTGTTTTTAAATCTGAAAGAGATGAAAATCCTTGCCTTGGCCCTTGAAAAACCTGTAATCTAATGGAAAAGGCAGACAAGTGGCAAATAAAAAATCAAATAAAAAATAGTATAGTGAGTGCTATAAGGGAGGTACTTACACATCATTGCTTCAGGGACCACGAAACTAGGTTATATTTCCTTATAATATACTGCTATAAGCACACTGAACTGCCCTTGCTAAAATACCTTATATCCTGTATGGCAATGACCTTTCAGATCTGTCTTCCTATTAGACCAATAACTATATAAAGACCCATATCTTCCTCTCTTGTTCACCACAGTATCTTTAGTGCCTAGTGCCATTTCTGACACATGTGTAATGTTAGATTCATATGTGCTACCCAAAGAAGATAGTTGGGTTGGAGCCACTTTGTTGAAGGGCATCGTATACCAAGCTAGTAAGTCTGAACTTGATTCTGAAGACAGTCAGCCATTCATGGTTTTCAATCAGCAGTATTAGAGGTTTGGTTAGAAATTTTATAAATATCACCCTAATGGCAATAGAAGTTTGGTCTGGATAGCGACAAGACTAATGGGAAATCGACCAGGTATTGGCAATAATGCAGTCAAGAGATGATGAGCTGAGCCTAAGAGTATAAGAATAGAAAGGAACTGATAATTTGAGAGGTATTTAGGATAAAGAATCATCCTGAAAGAAAAAGGAATCGCTGATGTCTCTGGGGTTTCTGGTTGGCCTGGGAGCAGAAGTGGGGGAAAGAGAGCAGGAACACTGGGAGAGGCATAATGTTATCATATCAAAAAGAATATGGAAGGTAAGTAGCTAAGAGAAGGAAGAAAATGATCTGGAGCTCAGGACAGAGGAATTTGGGGCTCATGAGTGGAGTTGAAGATTGAGGCATATGTAGGAGACATATCCCAGGAAATGTGTAAAAGGGCTGAGCATGGAACTCTGTGTGCTCAGGAAGAGAAGTGACTGACGAAGAGTGAGCAGAAAGCTAGAAGAACAGCAGAGCATGATACCACAGAGGAAATGAGAGGGAAAAAATTCCTGGAAGGAGAAAAATGTCCACTGTGTCAGACGCTATGAAAAACTAAGTAAAATAAACTTTAGAAAATTTGCACCAGAAAAAAAAAAAGAAAATACTTAGCAAAGAAAATAGATTTTTGAAAATACCGAGTATGACATCTTAGATGATCTATGAGAAAAGATGTTATGGTCTAGGAAAAGGGCATGGATCCAGACTTCAATGAGTCAAGACGAGAAACCTAGGTGATGAAATAGATACATTAGGAAATCTGACCAGGAGGAGAGAGCTACACCGAGGACTCTACATGGGTTTTAAGATCAAGGAAGCTGAGTGATCTTGGTCTTGATTCTGCTTCATGGGGCGGTTTGGACAGTTTATAGAGAGGAGGGCAGGGAGGAAAAGCGAAGGAAAAGAGTTTGAAGAGAAAATAAGGAGAAGAGAAAGGAATAGTGGCCTGCAGCAGTGAAAAGGCAGAAAGGGGCAAAATGCAGATAGACATGGATGGGAAGGAAGTTAGAATTTTTATGAAATCAGAATAATTTCCTATCCTTGTAGAGCAGGAAGAAGTGGCTGAAAAATACAAAATGTCAAGGAAATTACTGCCTACTTGCCTCTATTTTTCTGAGAGAAAACAGATGAGAGAGTACTTGTCCATTATGTGAATAATATTATGTGAGGCATGATCTATTTTCACATAATCTCATATTGTCTAAGGATCTATCTATTATATCCATTTTGTGAGGAATGATAAAGAGGAATCTCTATTCTATGAGAGAGGAATTATCTGCAGACGGTGAGGACACGATTTGGAAGACATTTTAGAAGTGAGCATAATAAACATTTGAAGAACAGGGTGGGAGGGGGAGCTGATGGGGGATAAGTGGACCGACTACATAGTAATTTTTGCCAAGAGCAAAAAGCTTTCCTTTTGGAGCTAAACTGCGGAAGTTAATTTACTGATGGTGGTTTATGAAAAGCAGGAAAAACATGTAAAGTGAAGAAAGACACATTTAGACCTAGGAGAAAACTTAGATTTCATCCAGCCATTCTACTCTCCTCATTTATACACAAGATAACACAAGACCCGAAAGGTCAGGGCAGTTACCCAGAGCTCAGTGGTGGCACCACATTCTAGCCCCTCCCTGTCACACCAGGAGTGTCACCTCTGCGGCTGCCTCTTGCCAAAGGCCTTCATCTACACCTTAGAAAAATCTACCAGAGGACCTATTTTGCAAGATTGGCAGAGCACACAGAGCCTGGCAGCCATGTGCACAGGCTTTTAAATTGATCATTTTCTCTGAATCTCTATTGTCTATTTAGTTCTCCAGAACTGGACATGTTTGTGGCTTCAAGCACCCTAGTTATTAAGTATTTAGACACTTAATTTCACTGGTGAACTCTCATGACTTAGTTCTTAAAAGAAGACATACCTCAATACACGCTTGATGGGACTATTTTACTCTAATAATTGTTTTGTGTTTAACAAATATAGGAATAATTTCGTGAACAGTTTATTTAAGCTTCTGGACGATAGGACATCACCTGCCTTTTTGAATACAAGATCTTAGGCCATATTTTCTCAGGAACTGTTTCGCCTGAAATTGTCTGTTGAACAACTTCATTTAATTCATTTAATTTCTGGCATGAAATGGATGTCCCAAATTGAGTTACATGTTGTGTGTTTTTGTTTTTCGTTTTTCCCCGTGATTATAAAATGCCTTTCCCCACCCCTACCCTTCCTGTAAGTACTTAGTGCACCCTATTTACTAAACGTTTTAAAGGGAGAAACAAAAAAAGAATGTTCCTGATTTTAGGTGAGTAAAATACCACATTTTATAAATAGGAAGTTCCAGTTTGCACTTCCCTTAAATCCAAAAGAAAAACTCAGGATTTTAGAAATAGTAAGGAAGCTCCAATAGATCAAAAGAGAGGAGCCTACAAAAAAATTTTCACATAAGGGAGAGACAAGAATTCTGGTGGTTCAATATCATGGGATTGTTAATTATAAAAGAAAAATCTAGTTTGTTTTTTTTCTTCATGACTGAAGTAGCACTTATAACTTCACCCAGCCTCATAACTCTCTTCATTTATATAAAGTTTAAGACTTGAAAGGCAAACTATTTTTGGACCATGAACCACCAACACCTGTTTCCCAAGTCTGGATCAAGGGCTCAACACAAAGCATGAATTACAGGGCAGCAAACTCACAAGGAACTCTGACGGGGGGGGGGGGGGGGGGGGTGTCAGGAGAGTGTGGGGGAGGTGGAGCTAGATTCTAGCCCAGAGCCTGAGGATTAGCCAAATTACTTAACTTCCCAGGTTTCTCAGTTCTTCTCATCTGGAAAATGGAAATTATAAACTAGATAGTCCTTATGAACCCAACAATTAATAGAACGTCAATTCTCCTGGATTCAGACTTAACAATAAGCCTTTGTCTCTGGCTTGTTTCCATCCGAAATTATGGGTAGGGGAAACATCCAGTGAACAGGCAGGAAAATTCTGTTCTGTTTAATTGTAAGAAAATTGCAGCTACAACTTTTAATGGGTTATAGGCTACCCTAATGCATGTATGTTCTAGAATGGCTATGATTAAAAGCGCAATTTATGAACAATAGGGGCACATTAATTATGACTAGAAGGATAAACATAAGCAAAGAAGAAATTATATGTTTTATATACAAATTATCCTGCCATAGAGAAGGTTGATTCAAACTGTCTAACATTGGTAATCCTTCTTTTACTGTAATGATATTTTCAAATGCTTTTACCTCACTGGGTGGACTTCACAGATAAGCTCTCTGACATGAAAAATCATTCAGTTGTCATCAGTTTCCTAGGGAATTTGAAAGTTGAGAGATCTTTACTTAAAATGAGTCATTACAGTGGTGTTATTTCTCTCTCTGTGGTCTACCTATATACCCAGTTAGACATCTGAGGTTCAGGAATGAGGTCCAGTTGAATGTTTACCAATTGAACATAAATGATGTACCACCTATAAATTACCATGCCAATAATATTGTCTCTCTTTTACAGTATGAGAAAATGATGTTCAAAAGGATTACAGAAGTTATAAAGCCAAGCAGATTTTAATTGGCAAATCTGAGAATTGAGCCCTTGACTTTATAAATCTCAAGCCCAGTGAGGTCCTCACTGTATTATTATATGGTCTCTAATGACCTTCTACTAATTATTAGTATGAAGCTTGACCAAGATTTAGAAGATTGTGTTAGGTCTAACCTGATTCCTGGTTAAATGTCTATGGCTTTAGGTCAGGGTTAAAATATTCCAAGGGATATAACTAAGCCACAGAGGAACGAAGGTGAGAAATTGCCAAAAAAGAAAAAAAAATCATTTATTCTGGATTATTTCAATGTTACCTTGAAATAATAGTTAACACTTCCTGAATGCATGCTATATTGTTCTAAGAACTTTACAAGAGAAATTTTACTTAATCCTCAAAATGATTTCTCCTTCTTTTAATAAATGAGAAATCTGAGAGATGGAGAAGTGAAATATCAGATCACACAGCTAGTGTGTTTTGGAGCTAAGCAAGCTAAGCCAGACTCCAGAGTCCTTGCTCTACACCACTCTAGGTATGTACGAGAGGAGAAAAGATCATAACATTTTATCTAATGAGTACCTATATAGTACACTTTGGTAGAAACCAGGAAAAATTCTGTAGAGTGAAGCATTGAGAAAATATCGCTGTTGGAGCATGTGATGCCAAAATAGTGACCATGTAGTGACAATGGGGAGGGAATTTCAAATGCCTTAAACAAGGGACACTAAGGCAAATGCCTTCATAGCTTCACCTGGGAATTTGTGAAGACAAGTTCAAAAGGAAAAGCATATGGATCTAAGCCCTTAGAATCAACAGGACAACCCAGGCTAAGGTTAACTTCTGTGCTACTGAAGCTACATTGTACAGTAAGAGGTACCCATTACTGAATGCATCAACCAAGAAACTTCCAAAAGAGCCAGGAAATTTCCTCTGCTCCCATGTAAAACAGCATATGGCCGTGGCACCACCATTCTACTCCTCTGAGGCAAGAAAAAGATAAATATTTGACTAAATTCAGATTAAAAACTGAAAGTAAATTCCTATCAGGTTAATGAAAAAATTAGATTGCTGTACTTGAAATATGTGATACCTTGTTAAAGGACATACTAAAGCACTATATCCATCGCCATGGAGAACCAAACAAATGTAAGAGAGATGGGAATAAAGCCAGATTGCTCATTTTCATACAAAGTATTAGTTTATCAAAAATAAAATAGTAGAGGGGCGCCTGGGTGGCGCAGTCGGTTAAGCGTCCGACTTCAGCCAGGTCACGATCTCGCGGTCCGTGAGTTCGAGCCCTGCGTCGGGCTCTGGGCTGATGGCTCAGAGCCTGGAGCCTGTTTCCGATTCTGTGTCTCCCTCTCTCTCTGCCCCTCCCCCATTCATGCTCTGTCTCTCTCTGTCCCAAAAATAAATAAACGTTGAAAAAAAAATAAAAAAATAAAATAAAATAAAATAAAATAAAATAAAATAAAATAGTAGAATGGGCTGCCAAGAGGGATCATATTGCCTCTGTTTCTGAATATCAGAAGTGATGCCATTCTTTATTAATTAAAAATCCAGAGGTCTAAATGTAGGAATTCACTATTTAACATAAAAATCCATATTCAGCTATAACTATTGTCTCTGAGGCATTAACAAACCAAATATGGTCAGATTTCTTTGTTGATGTTATATTCTTTTAAAATTCTTTTCTTCTCATCCCAGCACCAAATCAACTGTATATATTTTTGTTTAAAATCTATGAATACTTTAGTAGTGTCCTAGATTCACAGGGTGATGTCTCTAAATAATATAAATTGTGTTTTAAATGCACTTTATATTTGGAAAGAGCCTATCAGAGTTATGATTCCATTAATACACTCTTTTGAAAAATTAGAAACATCTAGGTTAGCTTTTAAAAAATGGGCATTAAAATGGAATAAACTTTTCTCTGGCAAAGTTTTATTGGTGACTCCATTTCGGAAGAAATAAAAGCCCTTTTGAGTACCCCCCCATATGGGGTAGAACTAGTATTTTTAACTTCCATTCTATGGGAATTTGATAACAGTTACAGAACTTAGGTATAAGATTTGTTTGCCTTATTATCCATTGTTATATGTATGGAGATTACTAAATCATATTCTCAGTCTCTAACCAATATTTTAGATGAACCACCTATTAAAATTCATTTGAATCTAACAGTTGGTCATTATACACCTACATCAAGTATTACATGCCACATATATTACATACATGGCCTCATACTAAGAACAACCTTGGACATGATGGGTACTATCATTGCTCCTTTTACAAACGACAAAGTAGAGACTCAATAGGGTCTTACAAAATGATATAGCAGAATTTGAGGCTAACTCAGATAGGTCTATGTGACTATAAAGCCCATAATCAATGCACGAGGCCATTTGGCCTCATTTTTGCCAGAGAAGATCACTGAAAACTCACTTGATACACCATTTGCTCTGACAAGGTAAATACTGTGTATGTTTAATGCTTTGAGGTAAACAGCCTTCAGAGGTTATGTTTACCCCTAGCTGCATGAAAAGTATAGGCTGTTTGGTTTATTTAATTCATTTATTCATTTATTTAATACAAAAATAGTAAAAACTTAATACAACTTAAAGTCCTGATTAGATGTAGTCAGTGAATTCATTCAGAAAAGGGTGCTCCTTGGCAAGCATTAGTGCCATTTGTCACAAGCAAACACTTCCAGGTCACCTTTCCCCTCACCGAGACTGGCACCAAGGGTCCAGACCTCCAAGACTGGCTCAGGCAGGAAAGAGAGACAGATGGATGGAGAGGAAGAAAAGGGAGTATTGTTGGAGAAAGGTGGAGAGAAGAGGAAGATGAAGAGTTCATATGGGATCACTGGCCCAATCGTGAGGCTCAGTCATCATTCCGTCTCTGTCATCTTTGTCCCCACTGCACTGAGGACGCTGTCCTTTCTACTGTCAGGCAAGCTTGTTCTACAAGACAAAGTGAACTGCTTCCAGTTTATTGCAAGGGAACATTTTAGCTGTGACCTTTAAAAGCACAATATTCTATAGGCATAACTATCATTCACCCTTTGCATCGATGCAGCTGGTTGGAGTTATGACCCAGGTCACGCTCCTTGGGCAATTAAAAACTGCAAAAGACAAACTGACATGAGGTGAGAACATTGAAATAGCGACCTCAGACACCAGCTCGATCCCGCCACTATTTTAATACTGCCCGTTCGAAGTAGTAGATGGCAAGAAATCCCCCACTTTCAACAAAACCCTAAACATTTTTAACTCTCTCTGTACACAGAATCCAACAAAAATAACTTATCCATTTGACCAAATATATTTGTACTTGTATTCAATGTTTTGCTGATGACATTATTCATTAAGTGCTTGCGGAATGTGAACACGTGTCAGGAGATAGACAGCTGAAGATGCAAAGAAAAGCAGGATATTGTCCCCATCAGGGAAAGATTTGCTCTTTAATTGTGGAGGCAAATAATCATAGGGCATTATACTAAAAACTGTACCTTTATTTTGCACCTAGAACTCCCCTAAGTGATTTGAATATATTAACTCACCTAATTCTTTCAAAAACCTTTTAGGTAGTTGCTATTTTTATCCCCATTTTACTGAAGGAGAAAATGAGGTACAAAGAAGTGACTACTAATTTATTATGCCGG
The DNA here is from genome assembly GCF_022079265.1 of Lynx rufus. NCBI lineage: Eukaryota > Metazoa > Chordata > Mammalia > Carnivora > Felidae > Lynx > Lynx rufus. Next base: position 102,519,945 of record NW_025814889.1, read on the forward strand.
TAAGTGCTGTAGATGGACAGAAACTCAGTCTGGCAGTCTGGCTCCAGATTCCACACTTAAAGCCACTTTGCTATAAAACACAAAAAACAGAGATGACTGAGGGGATCCAGGAAAGACTTCTGAGAGACCACGTTAAAACTAAACTCTAAAAGATAGGTTGAATTTAGTCATAGAAAAGTCTTTCAAGTCAAAACATATAGCATGTCCTGAGGCATGACAGTTTGTTCAAGAAACACCGATAAAGGCTATGAAGATGGCACTTAACGTGTGTGAGAAAAATGAAGAAAGGCAGAGAAATTACATTAGGATCAGATGGGGAAGGGCCTTTTATGTTAATGCTGAGGAAGTTTAGATCTTTATCCCATGAACAATAGACATTAGTGATTTCCAAAACAGGTAAGGAGAGGTGAACATTAAGTTGAGGTACATCTGGGCTGGTGGATTCTGACCAAACACTGGAAAAAGAAAATGTGAAAATTAGATAGGTTTAGGGATTATGTAAACATATCATGTTCAGTATTTTGTTTCCTAAGACTTGTTCTGTCTGCTAACAAAAAAGTCACTGGGGATGGATGAGACAGAGAAAACAGAGAAGTCATAGAGGCTGGGAGAGTATTCAGAAAATCATTAGCATGTTTCATCAAATCCTAGACGCCATTCATTTTAAAGTACAAGAATTTAAGAAACAAAAATGCTTCCAATTAAACACCATCTATCATAAGATGCATTCCAATTTCACAGATGTTTCACAGTGCATCCTAGAATCTATGAAATATGGTATAATAACTCAAGCAACAGTAGATTTAATTACTGGTCTCAGTCACCCCTTTGTTTATTGTTGCATTACTTACGGTAGCTATGATATGGAAGCAACTGAAATGTCTGTCAATAGATAAAGAGATAAAGGAGATGTGGTTTATATACACACTGGAGTGTTACTCAGCTCTAAAAATAAAATCTTGTCATTTGCAATAACAAAGCTGTCCACAATAACATCATGCTAAGTGCAATAAGTCAGACAGAGAAAGACAAATGATTTCACTTACATGTGGAACTTAGACAATAAAACAGAGACAGATTCCAATGCAGAAAACAAACTGGTGGTTGCCAGAAGGGAGGAGGATGGTAGGACAGGCAAAGTAGGTGAAACGGATTGAGGGGTACAACTTCCAATTATAAAATAAATAAGTCCCAGGGATGAAAAGTATAGCACAGGAAATACAGTCAATAATATTGTAGTAACTTTGTACAGTAACAGACGGTAGCCATTTATCATGGTGTGCATTTCGTAATGTATAGAATTGTCAAATCATTATGTTATACACATGAAAATAATATATTATATGTCAACTTTACTTCAGTTTTGAAATTATGGTATAACTCCTCAAGCAAGAGTAGATTTCATTACTGTTCCCAATAACTGAGTAAATTAGAACACAAATTAATTGATCAAATACTTATTGAACATTGGTATATAGAAATATAATGATGTTGAGACTAAATGGCAGTAATGACTGAGGAAAAGAAATGATAATGGATGTAAGATATTTAGATCATAGAATTGTTTAGCTTTGTCATGTTACTAAATGCAGAAGGTAAGGGAGAGGGCTTTAAGCATAACCATTAAATATCTAAGATGGCAGACAAGGTAACACAGAAGCACAAAAAAGAAGATTGTGTTGGGTAATGACATCATGAGTTTGACTTGGCACATGCTGAGGTTAAAATAAAGTAGGACTAACAAGTAAGGATATCCAAAAGGTGGTTGGAATAAGTGCCCAGCCCCGGCTCAGGGAAGAGGAAAGAGCTAGAAATATGGATTGGGGAAGCATCCAGGTGACGTGGTCAATGAAACCATGGAAGCAGACGGAGCCACCTCCAAAAACAAGCCTGGCCAAGAGGTAATGTGAGCTTGAACAGGAGAAAGAATTAGGAACAAATAAAAGGAGATGCTTTCAAGACATACTCTGAAGATGAAATTTCTCAGTCTTGATATTGAGGATCCATAAGGGTTGGGACAAAATTGGTTCCATTAAGTGATATGGGAAGCTATGAAGTACAGCAGTTTGGTTGGGGAGGAGTAAAAATTTCAATTCTTGATGTGCTGTGTTGAAAGTGCTTCCAGGATATGCAAGTAAAAATGACCCAAGAGTGGTTTAAACTGATTAGTCTGTATTTCGGAGATGGCTCAGATCTAGAGATAAAAATTCGAGAGTCATCTATTCATAGTAAAAGATGCTGCTGTGGTATAAAGAGTGCCAAGAGAAAAATATAAAAGGAGAGCAGAAATAATTCAACCACAGTCCCTTAAACTAAGTTATATTTAGGTGGAAAAAGTAGTTCTGTCTTATACTTAAATAATATTATTTAATAGGAGATTAAACAACTGATTCATTGAATCTTAAATGTGTGAGACATTTTACATCTGAAATTTGTAATACTTTTAAATAACTGCATGAGACATAATCAAATATTCATTTTACATATGAGGAAAATCTGAGGTTTGGTAACTTTCCCAGCATCACACAACTAGTAAGTGGCTGAGTGGGGATTTAAAGTCTTTGAAAGCAAGGCTCTTGCTTGAAAGCCCTGTGCTTTAATAACATACTCCTGGCCTACACAAGGCCACCATCCCATAATTTCATACATTGCTCCTCTTCTTTATAGAGCCCATGAAACAAATCCAAGTGCTTACAGAGGACACACCCAAGTCATGTGTTTAGGAGACCTGGGCTGGATCTGTCCCTAGTAGTATCTGGAATTGTATGCTTTCGACACTGACACCCTTCTTTTGACTATGAAGATGCTTTCTTGACTCCTACAAAAGAAAGGTTTTCTTAAAATATGGGATCCTCTATTTTCATTTTTCCCACTGTGACTGAAACATGGAAACAAAGAAATGTTTTTCTACCATAAGAAAACAGCAATAATTGTAATGGTAAGAGTGAAAGAAGCTTGAATTCAGTGCTGAGGATAATAGGGAAAATGTGAAGTCCCATCCCAAAAGGCGACCACCCCTCAAAGTCTTGCATTGCCAAATCTTCAGATTTTTGTAAGGGAAGGTAGAAACTTAAAAGGAGAAGCTTTAATCTAGCATTTTAATAGAATTCCTTATTTTAAATTATGCAGCATAAAGGGAAACTGCCTGTAAGTAAGATGAATACAAAATGGTACCAATTTACTACTATACCATGCTTCCACAAGGCAACCGTTAGTACTGAAGACCTCACCCTGCCTTATAATCTCCACATTTAATACTCCCAGTTCCTTCCAGTGTTCGTGTGGCTGGAGTTACAAAACTTTACTTTCCTTTGGACAGAATCCATTCTGTCAGTGTTCCCCTTAAAATATGCCAAGTAAAGCTAAACCAACTTGCATCTTCTGTCTGGGACTGTTACTGGCTTCGTACTGAACAGTGTAGACTCATGCAATCTAGTGTTACATGAGCTTTTGAGGGACCTTTACATCATTTCATTGTTGCCTAAAGGAGTTTTAGTCAATAAAAACCGTGGGTTTTTTCATATCATATGAACTTCTAAGATAAACTTTACACATCTAATACTTGTGGAGTTGCAACCATTTGGTTTTAAAACTAAATGAAAGACTTTATATTTTCCTTATTAAACTTTATGTATTTGGGACCATTATTCTAAAATTTGGGTGGAGTTTCCAATCATCTACCTCTTTCCACTGTTCCAAGTATAAAAACCTGCAATTCACGCCAAGGGCTATTCTCAGACACAGTGAATATTCATGAGAAAATCTTGTCCACCAAGACGTTCGCCATTTCAAAAGATCCAAAGCAGAATTAGTCCCTAATTAGAATATTACATTATTCCTTAAGTACCCCCCACACACAATTTCCTACAAATCACTACAGCTTTATTTACATTTGCCTGAATTACCCCTATACACTGACAAATACCACACGCATTGGCACACCTGCTTACACATAAGGTAAGATTTCAGTGACCCCAGCTAATTGGCTTCTTTTGCCATTATCCAGAATTTTAGCTTGTAAATTATCTCCTATATTTGTGTTGATTAAAAAAATTCCTTGCTGGTAACTGCAAATATACACTTGATCATAAATTAAGTAACATGTTCTTCTTATTTCTCTGCTTGAAAGATGACTAATCCAGGAGTAGCAATTTCTCTGATTAGAGCCTTGTATGCCACGTGGTTTTCTTTCAGTAAACTCTGCAGGCTATAATATCAATGACAGCTCGTGCTTCCTAAGGTTTTGCTGTATACGAAAGCACTGGGCCATGCATTTTAGGTAAGTCATCCCCCACATTCCTGAGCACCAATGCTTAAAGAAGGACTTATTGTACATACTTAACAGCCAAGTACTAAGACATAAACAATTGAGTAGCCTTACACAGTCAGTAATTGTCTGGGTCTATTTGCCAGCTAATTCAGTCTGTACCAAAAACCTTGCTCTTAGCCATTGTTCTCATTCCTTGGCAGTCATCTGGACTTTCCTTTGATTTAGTCAAATAAATTACCAATTGGATGGTGACACCCACAATCACTAACAAGCCCAAATTCTGTGAAAGACCAAGGCTTATTTGGCAGGTGTGTATCAAACCTTAAAGTAGGAATGCCCTGGTAGTCTACTATTAGGTCTCTACTTATTAACTGTTTTAAGTCAAAGGGATAACTTTTTCAAACATTTTTTTAAGTCCTTAACAATACATTAGTTTTGTGATTTCTTTCTTCACCTTCATTTCTTCAACCAGGTTGCTGGTAAAATATTGAAGGAGGGAGAAAGCTGGGCTATACCACTGGGGTGTGACTTTCTACCTTTTTTCCACCATTACACAGATTATGATGGTATATCCACCATTACTACATTCCAAATCCCCACGGCAGTCAATTCTGGAACTTCTTTTCCATATATAGCTAGAGATAGATACATAGATACACACACACACACACACACACACAGAGAGAGAGAGAGAGAGAGAGAGAGAGAAATGGAAATAAACCTGATGTTATCACAGGGACATCAAATCAGATAATAATTTTTAACATAAATAAATAAGAAATGTTGGTACTTTACCATTACTGATGAATTACTGGTATAACAAGGGACCGCTGTGAAGTAACTCTTAATTTGGGAGCATTCAGGAAGAAGTTAGGGTGTCCTTTTCTCTTTTCTTTTTCTTTTTTTTTTTTTGTTTTTGTTTTGTTATGTTTTGTCCTTCTATTGTTCCACCCACTATGAATTCATCTAAATTAAAGTGTCCTTTTAGTCTTCATTTTTCCATTTGTTTGCAAAAACATCACAAGAACTTGTGTATAAAATGCTTTACAACATTAAAGTACATGTATGAATATTCACAAATTGGTCACTTACATCAGGGTTAGCAGTCATAGACTAGATGAGAATCACAAAGGAACCATGTTTGTTAACCTGCTTTGGAGCACACCCAGTAAAACACAGTGTAAAGAGAAATCTTAGTAATTACATTTCTCATTGGCTTTAATCTCTGTTGAGCCCCTTCTTTTGTCTTTGGGAATTCAATGTTTAGCCATTTTTTAACAATTCCAAATATTAGTTTCTCATGAGATGGGGCATGAGGTAACAGGCACTATTTGCTTTGGAAAGTACATGGATTAGATTTAAATTTTGATTTTAAATGAATCGAAAAATACTCAGTTTTGCATTTAATAAATGAAAAATGGCAAGTACACAAGAGAAAATGGCAATATAGATGGAACACTGGTAGATACCTAAACTTATGTTGATGGAAATATACCCTTTTACTCACTGACAATTTTATAAAGTTAACAATAAATATCTACAGAAGTAAGCTTTTGGCCATCATTTGTTTTTTGTGCCAGAGTTGGGCACACATTTTGATAAGAGGTAGGGGGTGAGGAGATATCCTGTATTCGGATCTTTGTGGAAGTACAAGAAAAACAGTAATAGTGGGGATTTTTCTTCATCATCCTCAAAATTTGGCTTAAGGACATCCCTTTGTGTTTAAAAATACTTTTTCTTAGATGAATATCATCTAAGCTAATTTAAAGGAATTTTTTTCTGGGTGATACATTTTCTGTATTTATCTTTGGAAACAATGTTTAACTTTTTTTATGTCATTTATGGTTGAAAATGATAATTGAACACTTAGAAAAAACTTAATTATATAGCTTATATGGTATTTAAATAGCACATTTATTGCATATTTGTAGCCTGAGAGGATTCTTCCCAAATAAAAACTTATTTATCTTGGTGGGCTGGGCGTCATCCCAACTCAGATTTATAACAGTGTTGGAAAGGTTTTGTTCACTAAACTTACTCTAAAATTTCTAATGTTTGATATTCTTTAAGGAGAATGTGATTGATTTAATAGGATAGTTGTGCTGTGAAGATTCTTCTATTAAAATATATTTCAGTGAGAATTTATCCTTTGAGCAGACAGCTAAGAAATTTATCTTGATTGCAGTGGAAGATGGCAATTTAGGACAATTATTTATCCTTATAATAACTCAAGAGCTTTTATCATCAAGCACTTGCTATTTGAAGACCTGACTCCCATTCCTAAATAAGTGAATATTAATCAGCTTGTTTTTGATCCTTTTAACACAACAATCTTTTGCTAGCCTATTCTATGGCTAATGAGTACATATTAAATGGAAACTGAATTATCAACCTTCTCAACTGTTTATAAAGATATATATTAAACATATACAATGGGAGGAGAACTAAAACACATTTTCTTTTAAACAATTAATAGGAACCGTTCTTTAGGTACTTCAGGCTAAAGTCTAATTACTTAAGAAAAGTTCACCCACTGAATTAATCAAGTCTCCCTTACCTTTTCTCATTTTGACTGACTTCTTAAATAAAAACGTATTACTGTTTACAAGAAATCATTATTCTTTCTTTTCAAATGGAAATTCCAACCAAAGACAAAACTAAAAATTGGATATTATGCTAGATTCATCAACTTGGAGGTTTCAAGATTGATTATACAAAACATGGACCAGGACCTATAGAAAAATTTACTTTTATGTCATCAGGAACTTCAGGGCCCTAAGAGCTGCCTTTGCAAAACACCACTTTTTAAAAAATTTATCTATCTATTTATTTATTTTGAGAGACAGGGAGAGAAGGGGGGGAGAGAGAGAGACAGACTTGGAGAGGGTCAGAGAGAAGGAGAGAGAGAGAATCCCAAGTAGGGTCTGCACTGTCTGCTCAGAGTCCAATGTGGGGCTCGAATCCATGAACCATGAGATCATGACTTGAGTCAAAACCAAGGGTGGGACATTCAACAGACTGAGCCACGCAGGTGCCCCGCAAAATACCATTTTGATACAACTTTTCAGAAAGCAACTTAGAATTTTTAAATATATACCAGTGGTCAGAGTCTATAAAAAATTCTACTGGCAGCTTTTAAAAAATTCAATTCTACCATAATGATTGTAATAGAATACATCCATAATAAACATGAACATGTAATGCAATGCATAGAATATAATTCAGTAACTGATTTTTTTCTTTAAATGCCCAAATAATTTAACAGTGAAATATGAAAAATAATATATAATAAAAAGATCTTTCAATGGTAAAGTGAAGGATTTAATTTTATAATTACCTCATTACCTAAAAATGTTGAGTATATAATTCTCTACTTATGCTTTTTTTTTTAATTTTATTTAAATCCAGGTTAGTTAACATATAGTGTAATAACAGTTTTAGGGGTAGAACTTAGTAATTCATCACTTGCATAAAACACCCAGTGCTGATCCCCAAAAGTGCCCTCCTTAGTACCCATCGCCCATTTAGCCCATCCCCCTACTCACCTCCCCTCCAGCAACCCTCAGTTTGTTCTCTGTATTTGAGAGTCTCTTATGGTTTGCCTCCCTCTGTTTTTATCTTATCTTCCTTCCCTTCCCATACGTTCGCCTGTTGCTTCTCAAATTCCACATATGAGTAAAATCATATCGTACTTGTCTTTCCCTGACTGACTTATTTTGCTTAACATTCTAGTTCCATCCACATTGTTGCAAATGGCAAGATTTCATTCTTTTTGATCACCACATAGTATTCCACTGTATATATATACCACATCATCTTTATCCATTCATCAGTTGATGGACATTTGGGCTCTTTCCATAAGTTGGCTATTGTTGATAGTACTGCCATAAACATTGGGGTGCATGTGCCCCTTTGAATCAGCATTTGTGTATCCTTCTAATAAATACCTAGTAGTACAATTACTGGATTGTAGGGTAGCTCTATTTTTAATTTTTTGAAGAACCTCCATACTCTTTTCCAGAGTGGCTGCACCAGTTTGCATTCCCACCAACAGTGCAAAAGTGTTCCGCTTTCTCCATATTTTCACCAACATCTGTTGTTTCCTGAGTTGTTAATTTTAGCCATTCTGATAGGTGTGAGGTGTTATCTCATTGTGGTTTTGATTTGTATTTCCCTGAGAGTAAGTAATGTTGAGCATTACTGCCATCTGAACGTCTTCTTTGGAAAAGTGTCTATTCGTGCCTTCTACCCTTTTGTTCAGTGGATTATTTGTTTTTTGGGTGTTGAGTTTGATAAGTTCTTTATAGGTTTTAGATACTAGCCCTTTATCTGATATGTGATTTGCAAATATCTTCTCCCACTCTGTCGGTTGCCTTTTAGTTTTGCTGATTGTTTCCTTCACCATGCAGAAGCTTTTCATCTTGATGAGATCCCAAAAGTTCATTTTTGCTTTTGTTTCCCTTGCCTCCAAAGACATTCTAGTAACAAGTTGCTGAGGCCAAGGTCAAAGAGGTTGTTGCCTGTTTTCTCCCCTAGAATTTTCATGGCTTCCAGTCTTATGTCTAGGCCTTTCATCCATTTTGAGTTTATTTTTGTGTATGGTGTAAGAAAGTGGTTCAGGTTCATTCTTCTGCATGTCGCTGTCCGGTTTTCCCAACACCATTTGCTGAAGAGACTGTCTTTTTTCCATTGGATATTCTTTCCTTCTTTGTCAAAGGTTAGTTGGCCATAACATTTGTGGGTCCATTTCTGGGTTCTCTATTCTGTTCCATTGCTCTATGTGTCTTTTTTTGTGCCTGTACCATACTGTCTTAACGGTTACAGCTTTGTAATACAGCTTGAAGTTTGGAATTGTGCTGCCTACAGTTATGGTTTTCTTTTTCAGGATTTCTTTGGCTATTTGGGGTCTTTTCTGGTTCCATATAAATTTTAGAGTTGTTTGTTCCAGCTCTGTGAAGAATGCTAGTGTTATTTGGATAGGGATTGCATTGAATGTGTAGATTGCTTTGGGTAATATCAACATTTTCACAATATTTGTTTTTCCAATCCATGAACATGGAGTGTTTTTGCATTTCTTTGTGTCTTCTTCAATTTCTTTCTGAGCTTTCTATATAGTTTTCGGCATACACATCTTTTACCTCCTAGGTTAGGTTTACTCCTAGATTATTTTAAGTCTTTTGGTGCAATTGTGAATGATATTGATTCCTTGCTTTCTCTTTCTGCTGCTTCATTACTGCTGTATAGAAATGCAACTGATTTCTGTAAGTTGATTTTATAATCCGTGAGTTTGCTGAATTCATGGATCAGTTCTAGAGTTTTTTGGTGGAGTCTTTTGGGTTTTCCACATGGAGTATCATGTCATCTGCAAAGAGTGAAAGTTTGACTTCTTCCTTGCTGATTTGGATGCCTTTTATTTCTTTGTGCTGTCTGATTCCTGAGGCTAGGACTCCCAGTACTATCTTGAACATCAGTGGTGAGAGGGGACATCCCTGTCATGTTTCTGACCTTAGGGATAAAGTTCTATCATATTCTATGCAAGGAAGAACCAGCTCTATATTGATATAGTCACTACAAAGACTACACAGAAGACAAAGATGATATTCTAAAGAAGAATATTTTGGAGAGAAAAACATACAGTATTGAATAACCATCTAGGTCATCTCTTTAGACCAAAATTTCATTTTATTTTCTGTGATGCTCTAGTAATGCTTCAATAGCATTACAAGGAGCCCTAAATCCTGGCTCATAACATGTTCTTGTTCCAGTTTTAGAAACACAATGGACATCAAATAGGTATAAAAATACATCTCTTCCTGGGCCTTGTGAGGATCAAATGAGATAATGTACATGAAGGCACTACAGATACTGTACAAAAGTTAGCTGGATTCTAGGGGAAGGCTTTTCAAAGACCACAGTGGCACAGCAGAAAGGCACCTGGATTCAGTGTGGAAAAACTTAGATTTACTAGCTGGGTTCTCTTGAGAAAATCATTCAAATTTAATTCCTCTGAGGGCATCTTTTGGGATGAGCACTGGGTGTTGTATGGAAACCAATTTGACAATAAATTTCATATATTAAAAAAAAAATTTAATTCCTCTGAGTTTCACTTTTTTATATGTAAAACAAGTATAATTTCTACTACTGTTTTGTAAACCACCTCAAACACAATGAGCTCTCTAATGAAAGTGCTTTGTGAACAATGCAGCGCAACATTAATATATTGCTATTAGAGTGTTTCGTAAATAAAATGGACTTGAAGGAATAGCATTTTTAACAAAATAAATACAATTGTTTGATTAAAACATCTCTTTAGAAAGGTTAGGCAATTGAAGTTAGTTCTTCATTGAGTTCTTATCAAATAATCATCTCAGTGTCTCTGTGGAGAGGGTAGAGAAATTGTGAGCAATTTCCTGGCCTTGAACACCTTATCATTTCAAGTATAAGTAAGGCATACTTTGAGTCTCTTAAAGATATAAAAGAAATCAACAAAAACCAAAAATTTATTCATGGTATGTGCCACTTTCATTAAATCTGTCATCTAGCATTCATAATACTTAAGTATTGTGTACATTATATACAAATTGTATGCATAATATTGTATACAAAACACTGTATTATGTCCTGACTTATGAGTGAGAGAGTGTGTGTGTTTCAGAGGGAGGAACAGAGTTGAAATGTATACTATAAAAATGTATATATATGTATGATTCCTTCTCCACCCTCAGTGTGAAACTTATAAAATTTTGTAATATAAAGAAGCATAAAACGAGTATCAAATGACTTTTTCAAGGATGTGTTATTGAAACTTACTGAGCCTAATACCTAGAAACTGGTCTTTATTTTTACAAAAGAATAAATATTAGAGGACTAAAATGTCAGGGACCATATATATTTAGCCATACTTCCCTAAAGTCCAATAAATGAGAATTAAAACAAGGAATTACGAAGACATTATGCTAAGGTCTAAAACACACACACACACACACACACACACACACACACACACACTGAACTCCTTAGTGTTCTAGTGATTCATTTAGACATGTGAAGAGGCAGAGACCTTTGGAGAAGCAAGGAGATCTAGGATAAAGCCTTATTTGAGTGACAGGTGTCAAATTACCTCACTGAGCCTCAGTTTTTTCATCTATAACTCATTAGGTTGTTTTAATGAATAAATGTAACAAAACTGTGCTAGGAAAACGTTTGGAACTGAAAATGTAAGCAACAGTATTCAGTAAGTCAAGAATCTTCCTTTTTAATAAACCCACCAAGTGATATTTTGATTTAGCAAAGATGGGACATCCTGCACTAAATTTCATTACTTTCTCTTTCCCACAGAAGACTGCTAGTTCTTATTGGTGAATCGTTAATATTTATGGAATAAAGACATCTTTTTCACATTTCAATTTTACTTTTAAATGTTTTCAATACAGTCACTAGGAAGATAAGGGACGGTATTTGTTACAGTTAAAAAAAACAACGCATGATTTTCTAAACTGTCTTTAAATGAAAGCAATGTTTCAGACTAGAGCTTTATTCTCAGAAATATATGAGTTTGGGTATGTTATTTGAGGTTAACAAGGATGTGATTTTGAAGTCATAACTATTGTTTGTGAGTGTATATAAGATGAGAAGCTGATTATTTGCAGGTTTACCTAAATTAGCACATCTGGTTTCTAATGTTGCTAGGCCTCAACAGTAATAAACAATCACATTTCTACACAGCTTTTTCACATGCTGTTGGGTCATTAGTTTCTTCATCTTTAAAGTTTTCAATATTCTTTTCAAGGCATCTTGAATACTTGAGCAGCAATTTTCCCTGTTTGCAGCAATCACCAGTTGAATGCTTTTGTGAATGGCAAATTAAATGGATTTTCAACAATGTCGATACTTTTAAATGAGAGTCCCAATGAAATTATGGATGAATCAAGGGACAGCAGGGGCGCCTGGGTGGCGCAGTCGGTTAAGCGTCCGACTTCAGCCAGGTCACGATCTCGCGGTCCGTGAGTTCGAGCCCCGCGTCAGGCTCTGGGCTGATGGCTCAGAGCCTGGAGCCTGTTTCCGATTCTGTGTCTCCCTCTCTCTCTGCCCCTCGCCCGTTCATGCTCTGTCTCTCTCTGTCCCAAAAATAAATAAACGTTGAAAAAAAAATTAAAAAAAAAAAAAGGGACAGCAGGAAGTCGGTGATTTTTCTGCATTCGTAAATATCTTTCTAAAAAATGCCATCCTTAGAACTCTACAGCCATTAACCCATTAGTGCCAGTCTGTCCATCTGCCTCTTAGATAATTCCTATTCTTTTCTTAATGGCTCTAAAAATTCACACGCGAAAAGTTAAGTATACAAACAGTACTTATCAAAGTGTATAAAGAACAGTAAATATGCAGTCACTTGAGGACTCATACAAAATATTTACATCCCTGACTTCTGGAAGGTCTAAAGTATAAATGGTATGAAAAAAATATCTTAAGGGTGCTTGAGTGGCTCAGTTACTAAGCATCCAACTTCGGCTCCGGTCATGATCTTAGGGTCCACAAGTTTGAGCCCTGGGCTCTGTGCTGACAGCTCAGAACCTGGAGACTGCTTTGGATTCTGTGTCTCCCTCTCTCTCTGGCCCTACCCCACTCACGCTCTGTCTTTGTATCTCTAAATAAAGCAGCCACCTTTGGGATTCGCCATATATGCTTCTGAGAAGGAGTGTGGCATGAGGAGACTGATGTTTAAGGAAGAAGATTCTTGCTGTTACTAAATTACCGTAGAAGAGGAAGCATCATTTGACCTCCACATTAGTCATGTTGCCAAATATAAATTAGGTTTTTCAAGCGAATTCCCACTATTTTCATATATTTCCTCCAGAATTCAGTTATTCATTCAGTTGAGGGTTAATCTGACAAAACTATTGCATGATTTTCCAGAAGAGGAGTAAGTTAGCAGAGTGATTAGACACACGGGCTTTGGACCTACACCATCTGGGTTTAAATCTTGGCCATATTCTCTGCCCCCTGTGTGACTTAGATAAACTGCTTCGTCTCTCCCAACTTCAGTCTCCTCATCTGGGATAATATAATGTCTCCCTCCTTGTTTTAATGAGAAGATTAAGTGATAAGAGTGTTGAAAAAGTACTTAAATAGTATTAAGTAGTATAAAGACTCAGTAAGTGATAATTAATATTTCTGAATTTAAAGAAATCTGTTATTTCTGAGGCATTTTTACTGAATCATCATGCAAACCTATGCCATTTTTCTTCACTTCTACAATAGAGAGAAAAAGCTTTCAACACTGAAAAATTCAAAATGAATTTGAAAACGTGACTCGGTAATTTCTAAATACAGATGTAGACATTTTAAATTTTGCAACATTTTAATTCACTGGAGTTTTACAATTGCTTATACAATGGTTCTAAATGCTTTGGACTAAATGTCTAAATTTCACATATTCTCAATTATTTTCAAACATAAAGTATATACATTGAGTAATCTACCTTATGGTATATTAGGACTTCATTTTTAAATGCTTTTAAAGTGATAAAACATTTGTTGAGAACAAAAGAATGAAATCATGGTGGAAAAATTATGAAGACAATATCTGTGATGAGGTGAACTTTGATGTTTATTTAAAAGCAGGCCTTGGTAATAGGAAAAGTTAGATCTTTTGGGGGGCTTTTTTGCTATTGTTTTGGTTTTGTTTGTTTCGTTTTTTGCTTTCTTCTTAGACTTTTTTCTAGAGACTAGGATTAGTTATACATGGACAATCTACTATGAAAAATTGATAATACTATGAATTAAATTTGATCTAAAAATATCATTCATACCATTTAGGATTTACCAATTTTCTGGTTAATTATAGTTCTTCATTCTCAATCAGTTTTGATTCTAGAACTTCCATGATGTATTCTGCACTTCTTTCAGTTATTATTTGTACAGAGTAAGACATTTTCTTTTAAGCCTAAGGCAGAAATACCTTCCCTTGAAAATAGTGTGATCATCTGTCAGCAATACAGTCTCAGATTCTAGATGCCTTTTTCACATTGGCATCATAGGTCAATGAATAGGTGTCAAGATTCTAGTACATGTAATGCAGATTACTAAGAGTTTTTGCCCTCAGAAAAAGAGTTTTGCATTTAATAAGAGAAACGCTTAACAAATAAAATGAGGTATACTAAAAGGCATACAAATGCTTGGGATTTAAGGGGACTGATTAATTGCATCTCTATCTTTTTCCTCTAATGTCCAGGACCCTATGAGAGGTAAACTGAGGAATTAAGCTACTACAGATCAAAACAGCTTTGGAGAGCATATTAATTGCATTGTGAGGCTTAAATGTGTAACCTCAATGTAGCTCTTTGAGTTGAGCTTACAATTCAAATCTGCAATGCTCCCCGGAAGTGCAGAGTATAGCCCTCTGTGAATTCACTGCGTATCAAACAGCGTGCAATCTCTCTGTGGGCAAGCCCATGCATAGTAAGAACCTCAGACGCCCTAGGCCAAGCCTGCTCAATTTCTTCCCCCAAATTCATCAATCAAGGCAGGCATTCCTCCCCAGGGGAGGATGGAGGGAGGGAGCCAACAAGATGGAAGTCTCTCTCCCTTATTTTTTCCTGTAAGAAGTGCAGTGGAAATTCCCCCTTCATGAATCGGGAATATGCAAAGTGAAAGTAAGTGATCTTGTTCTAATGGAGACAACATGCATGGAGTTCAAAGGATGAAGAGTCCAGATGGCTGGATGATGGGGAAATAATTCAGAAAGGAGTTGGTGGCTGAGATAGGCTAAAAGAGGAATATAAATTAGGCTAGATGAAAGAACAAGGCTCCCATGGAGAGTCTGGTAGAAAGTCCAGAAGAAATAGCTAGAATTCCCAAGCATTAAAGAGGACCCTAGGTGACACTGAAGTGAATTTCTAATGAACTTAGAATGATTGAAGACTCTCTTTATTAATATTTAGAAGGCAAGGAATAGCCAGTCATCATGACGTGTTTAAGATTAGCAAGCACATGTGGTGTATGTTTCAGTGGATGTGACATTCTACAGAAATAGTATATTATTAAAATAGATGTGGTGTGGTTCAGGCTTAGCTGCTGGACAAAACAAAAACAAAAACAAAAACCTCAGTACCTGTGACACAGAGTAGAGGGGTAGAGAATGAGAAAATGAATAAATGTATACGGAAAATAAGAAAACAGAAGGCCACAGTGAAAGAAAGAATTTTGGAACGTGTAATATGGAAAATGGAGCAATGCCCAGAGATGAAACCCAAACTATAATTAGAAATTAAAATTTAACCAAAAAAAAAAAAAAAAAAAGGACTTTCACGGAGGCTCATCAATAGACTGAAATCACTCCAGGGTGCTAGCAGAATTCAGTATAAGCTGGTGGAGGAAGATGGACACCCATCCTAGAAATCGTTTGTGATGCTAATGAAGAATTAAATAACAGAAATACAGAAAAGGCAAGTGGTCAAGTGCTCATGGTTAGTCATCTGGAAATAGTACTGAGGAACCAGTTATATGCCCAGCTACTCTCCTGGCCTTAAAAGAAGAGGTTAGGAGACATGGGGGGAAAATCAGGCTTCAATGAATAAAAGGTAGAGTTTAGAAGAAAGATTTGAGGATTTGATACAAGGTGCGATAAAATGCAGGTAGTCGGTAACATGCTATGCATGATACACTAATAAGGGAGTGGACCAGTATAAGTGACCTGGGAAAGAAGGGCAGTCTGAATAAGAAAAGGGATTTGCAAAGCATCAATAGCAGAGATTAAGAAAACAATGGTTTGAGAAAGCAGCTCCAGAGACCCGTGGACAGGGCAGGAGGTTGGCACCATTTAATCATTTTCAGCCCTTTGGAATGGTATTGCCAAGTCACTCTGGATGTTCAAAAATTCTATTTCTTCAACATCTTTATAATTAGGAACAGGAATTGGTGTCATCCGATTGGAGCTTGCTGCTAAAGATGTGAGAGTTTTTAGAGACAAATACATGGTCTTGCCAACACAATCTAATGTAGTCACGGTGCCATCCAGTGGTTAGTTTGATTACTTTTACAGGTACTTCCCATCACTCTTTAAGAATGTATTTTACTCTCTAGTGAATATTCATCTAAGTTTCATCAAGGTTCTATGAAAAGCATTTTACTGTCTTTTCAAAAATCACATAGGAGGGATTTGATTTGCTATCCACTTCTAAAACTAATGGAGTTATAGCCAGCTTGTTTTCTATATGTGTTATGCTCTGGAAAACATGATTTAGCCTGTCTTCTATCGAAATTAATGCAATAAGGAACCATGAAATAATGGGCCTTACACTGTATTCAATTTTAGTCCTAATGGAAACACAATGGAAAACAACATCTGCGACATAGGCCTGGTTGCTTGTAGGAAAGTAATGGATATTTTCTGCTGTGATTTTATTGGTGCTCTGGGTTTTATCCTTCATCATATGCTCATCAGTATAGTAATAATGTAATACATACTTTGACTTGACTTGTACATAGTCTCAGTTTGTAAGGTCACATGGGTAAATGTAGCTGGAAGACTTTTAATTTGGCTGCTGACAAAGTAGGATAAATCAAGACGCCATTAGAAGGAACCCTTCTCAAATTTTTTATGAAAGCACAGCTTTTAGATTTATTGCACACATCTGTAAAAAATATACTTTACAGTAAATTTTAGTAACATCACATTGGGACATTTGAACCTTTGGCAATGAAATTCTGCATTGCCACCGAAATTCATTATTTAAATCTCCATGGTAAATTAGCTTTATGAGGTGGCTACTTTATTTTCCTATGAATCAAAGGCAAGAGTAGAGACAACTTCATCATCTTTATCACTGTTTATATGGGAAAGTACTAAACATTTTGCCCATGGAGAAACCTGTAAAGGCCTTTGGGTTTACCTCTTTATCAGCAGGCATAAACACATCCAAACCACCCTAGAAAAATGGAAGTTAACATCTAATATTGTTTCTAAACATCTAAAGGGATAGCCTCACTACAGTGGACTATGTCAAACTGATACAGTATTTCAAATCACTTCAATTTGAAAATGATTGGAGCCACTTATCATTTGATTCTTTTCACACTATTTGTCAGATTTCTTCCATTTGGTTCAGAAAACACAGAACTGATTTGGAGAAGATGGTATTGATGTAAATGATGGCACTGTCTGTGGGAGCAGGAGATCTAAGGCTACTTGGAGGGTGTGGCGAAACAGGTGTTGATGATCCAAACGGAAATGCCTTCTTGTTCATGAGTTACTACATTTGCTCTTAACTTGTGCAGTTAAATACCTCACACAATTTATCAGCGTTAAATGAATATTCCCTAAAAATTTTACCTAACCTCTACCAGTCTACAATCTGCAACCAAGACAATACATTTTGGCTTCTTTTGCTCTTGCTGTTGAGTTTATAGTTTTCAAACTTTACATATGGAAAATGTTAAACTTACAAAAACAAGTTTAAGGAATAGTGTGATGACCATGCACATACCCTTTGCTGCTACCAAATGGTAACTTTTTTTTTTTTTATGACATTTGCTTTGTCTGTGTAACGATAAGCTTTTTATTTTTATTTTTATTTTTTTGGCTGAACCATATGGAAATAATATAGGCACTTCAGCCCTAAGTACAGTATGTATCTTAGGAATAAAAATAAGACTACTCTTCTACATAAACACAACATCATTTTCAGGCACCCCTAAATTGAACATGGTGTAGTAATATTATCAAATATAATGTCTACGTGTAAATGTCACCTGTTGTCCAAAAACACCCTGGATAGCTCCATTGTAAAGGTACAATTCTACCTTTACAACTAATATCCTGTTCCCTTTTATACAATGGTTTTTGCATCTATGGATTCTTGCCTGACTCACATATTATATTAGCTATTGCAAAAAGGTGTTTTCGACTTTCATTATTACGTTTTGAGACAGCCTTCTGCTGTGAAGATTTTACTCCTTTTATTTAAAAATATCACCCTGGGTTCATGGATTCTTTTTTTATTTAACATTTTATAACCCGTTGCCATCATTTTTCTTTTTCATGCTCCCATTGTCCTAAATTTTGCCAGTGGGAGCCCCTGAAAGCCCAACTCCTGTGTCTTTTTGACATGTCCCAACAGATTTGGAGCATGTCTTTACTTTCTTACGTAATAAAGTAGGTCTGCCTTGTGCCTTCCCCATCCCAGACTTAGAAACAAGAAGTCCTGTTTTGTTGTTGTTGTTGTTGTTGCTGTTCCTGTGGGTAATGGTACTTAGAAACCAAAATATATTTATTTTTACTGGGATATCATTCTTCTAGGCTCTTTCAGTGAACAGGGCTAGATTTTTTTTTAAATAATGAATTCAAACTTTGCCTCTAAGTCAGACGCAACACCAAAGGCTTCTGCCTCACCTTTCTCCATTCCATACGCATACTTCACATCTTCCACTTTGAAAACACTGCTACCTACCATCAATATATTTACCATTTGCTCTATCACACAATACACAAAACAAAGTTTTAGGATTTCTGCACCAAGAACAGTACTAACAACAAACCTACTATGTCAAGTTCAATGTTTTTAAATATTCTTTTATGTCCTTAGATTATGTACCACTGTGGGGTTTCACTTAACAATATATCCTGAAAACTCACTCCATATCAGTTTAGAGATATATGCTTTATTCATTTTTATAGGTTTACAGTACCCCATTTTATGGATATATCAGAATTTGTCCAACTAATCTCCTATAATTTGGCATTTAGGGGTTTTTTTTTCAATATTATACCACAATGATTAAGTCTGTATATATATCATTTTGTATTTTTAAAGGTGTTTCTTGAGGGCAAATTTCTAGAAGTGGCATTGCAGTGGCAGAGATTACCAAAAAATGTATACTTTTATCAAATATTGCCAAATCCCCCTCCACAGATATTATGCCATCTTGGTCTTCCACCATTGTACTTCTTACAATAACCAAATGATTATTTCTCCCTGAAAATATTAACAATATTAACGGTTTTAAATAGTAAGAGTTGTTTGGAACAAATGTAAAGGTAAGAATTTCTTGTATACCCACTTCCTGATTCCAAACTCAAATTCAAATTATATGGTGGTATGGCACTCCTGGATGGCTCAGTCAGTTGAGCATCCATCTCTTGAGGTCAGCTCAGATCATGATCCTGGGGTCATGGGATCCAGCTCCCACATTGGACTCTGCACTGAGCGTGAAAACTTCTTGGGATTCTTGCTCTCTCTCTCTCTCTCTCTCTCTCTCTCTCTCTCCCTCTGCCCCTCTCCCCTACTCATGCTCTCTCCAATTAGTCAATTAATCAATAAATAGAATTTAAATTACAGAGATGGTAGATGCCACTGCAGAAACAAAGCCAGACTATAATATTAAACAAACCTGCCTAAGTGGTATTTTGAAGCTATAGTGGTTTATGATTGTTTTTCTCCTGGACTAATTAAAAATACAAAATAAAACAAATTCATACATTGGAAATTTAGAGTAGGAAGAAATCTCAGAGATTTGCCAGTGAAGTACTGACAACATAAAGAAAATTGAATGTTTATCATTTTATTTCTTAGAATACGATGCTATTTCTTAGAATATGCTGCTCTCTCCTCAAAATACAATTTCCTCTCCATTTATTTCCCTAGGGTTCTCAACAGTCTCTATGTCAACCCTAAATCTTTCTAAATTTCTACTATTTCCATTCAAACAGGTCCTACGATCCCATAGTCTTATTTCTCAGTTCCCATTCTTAAGCGACTGAGTATGGAAGACTAACTCATGGGACTGGAGCCACTTAAGATGCCCCTCATGCAACACCAATGGGCTTTGACCACCGTCCAGCATACCTCCTTCCCCAAGATCCAGTGTCTGAAAATCCCCTTCAACACCTTCTCTCCCAGCTGATGATCTTGGTTTTTACTTTATGTGAACACCAAAAATATTTCACTTAGAGTTCCAGCCAATCCTATCTTCCTTTTCCTACATCTTTACTTCCACTTTTTTTTGTTTCTCTTCCTCCAAGCTGGCTATCCCCCCTTCCCATTACTCCAAACCACTCCCCCCCATGCACACACACACACACTCTTCCCCTGCAGTTGTGCTCCATAAATCATCTCTTTTTTAGCTTACAAATGTTTGAATTTTTTTTCTAGTAACTTCTCTTTGTTTAAACACATGCTTAGGTCTCTCACATTCTAAAAACCACTTCTGGGGCACCTGGGTGACTCAGTTGCTTAAACATCTGACTTTGACTCCAGTCATGATCTCACAGTTCATGAGTTCAAGCCCCACGTAGGGCTTTGTGCCGACAGCTCAGAACCTCGGGCTGCTTCAGATTCTGTGTCTCCCTCTCTCTCTGCCCCTCCCTCACTCACACTCTGTCTCTCTCAAAACTAAACAAACATTAAAGAAAATATTTTTAATAAAAAAATAAATAAATATAAAGACAGCTTCCTTTACCCTACTACCTTGAATTGGATTATTACTTTCCAATTATAAAATTCTGATAGTGACTGTATTAAAATCAAAGCCTCTGTTTACTCTCCTGTCAAGCCCTCATAATCTGGCCTCCATTTCATAAAAGTTGTTCTCTTAAAAGTTTCTAATGACCTCTAAACCAAATTCCAGTAGTCTCTTACTGGTCTCCATCCTCCTTAAGCTCACTGTGAGGATTGCCACTATTTATTGTGACCCTTTCTGTGATTTTCAGGAAATTTTGCTATCAGTTTTCCTCCCAAACATTCCTTCTCTCTCTTGACCTGTAGTATGTCCCAACTGCTAAAACTAGGTATTCCCTAAAAGTTCTTTCATAAACCCTAGTTGAGAAGTTCACCAGATGAAGAAGTTAGAGGACCCTAAATGAGAATGTGTCTCTTGGATTATGAAAATGGCATAATACATGTTGGGAAGCTCATTGCATAAAGCCTGAGAACAAACAGGTATATAGATAGGTTCAGGTTACTTGTTAACAAATAATAGCTAGATGACAGATATAGATAGGTTCAGATTATATGCCATGTAGTTCTAGGACTTTATTTCGTGGGTATTACACATCAGAATATTTATGGGTCAGTATGTCTTCAGCCAATACATATCAAAGCAACAGTTTTTAACTGACTGAAAGCAAAGATCTGAACTACAATTAAAAACATACGTATTTTAACTCTTAGCATTTCTGCTAAAAGATTTTTTAAATCTAATATCAAAGGGAACTGCACCATATTACTACCCTTGGTGATGGCATTAATAATCGTCTATTACATACATTAGAAATCAGCCTTATTTCTCTTTTTTAAAGGCCTAACAATTGTGAATATTTAAATATTTTCTACAAAAATAATAATGTTCAGGCTTCTATTAAGGTAGGTCAATTTGTAACCTGCTTTTGTAACATGTTTTTTATAGTAATCATTCAGAATAAAACCTGCTCTTTATAGTAATCATTCAAACTAAAACCTGGTCTTCATAGTAATCATTCGGAATAAAAACCAAACATATTATGGTCCTTTAGTCAAGAATTTAGGCAATATTTATCACACATCCACTGCCTGAGCTACAGCACGTATTTACTGAGTGATAATGATATGCAAGCCACTAATCTGGGTGTTAGGGATTCAAGCCAGACAAAATCTCAGCCCCTGTAGCATATAGATTTGAATTAGACTGGCTTAGATGTTATGGTATATGTAGCCCATACCTGTCTCTTCCTGCACTGAGTGGTGCTGGACGGGTTGTGCCAGTGTTTAGTGAACACACTAAGATGGACAGCTACGATATTTGTCTTCTATAAGGAGAAACTGTTCATCTTAGTCACTGGTGGTTCAAAACTAAGGGTGATCTTGCCTTAAGGAATTTGGGGCAATATGTGGCATTTTTGGTTGCCACAACTGGTCCATTACTCACATCTAAAATTCTGCGAAACATCCTACAATGCATGGAACAGCCTCCCAAACAAAGAGTTCTCCAGTCCACACTGGACAGTGCCAAGGCAGAGAAACCCTGCTGTAGACTAAAGAGCCCATGTGGCTTGAGTTTTCTCCTAAAAGAGGAACATGAACCACATGTTCCCACAGCCTCTCCTACCTCTGACCACAGAGATCCCCCTTCAAGCTCATTCCTCTAATCTTCTTTGTTCCATGGGTAAACACACAATGTTCAGTTGAGATCCATCCGTACCTTCTATTTGTTTTCTGGGCTGTTCTCAAGGGTCAATCAATGCTTACTAAAGTTTTTGAGCAAGCACTAAGGTAGTAAGTTCTATGCCTGCTGGGCATAATTATAGGAAACAACTTCATTTTTTTAAATCTCATAACCCGAAGCTCAGCACAATCCACAAATTACAACTCCTTTCCAGTGTGTTTGTGCCCTCAGCAGCTCACAGCAGGACAAAATCTCAGCCTCTGCCAGCCACCATTTTTTAGCCACCTTTCCTAAAATATCAGAAGCAACAAACCTCCCAGGGTGAGGCAACATTCTGCGGTTTTGCCTGCATGGATCAGTATTTTTCCCACACAGTGATTATGTTGCTATGAAATAGTCAATAATTATTTTTTATTTAAATCATGAGTACAAGGAGGAAGTTAGTCAGACTGTTACTCATTATCAATACTCTACTTCATACGGTAGGAAGCTCACAGGGGCCTTGGTTGGTAGTCCAAAATTCACTTGTATTTTTCCCTTTCATTTAAATGCTGTGTAAACTTTTCTGATTATAATTCTATTTCTATAACTATACGACAGGCTATGAACCGTCACTTAACAACATTTGAGCTCCAGATGGAATTTATACCTTTACCACTGTGTAACATTAGACAACTCACTTAACTTTTCAAGGATAGGATTTAGTAATGTATTGAGTAAATAGTCTGAGCTAGTATCTGACATGAAAATGATGAGTCTTAAGTAAGTATTGCCAGTTTCTGGCCATGTGACCATCGGCAAGCCTTCCCTCGCCCACCATTTGGAGATTAATTTGAGTATTAAAGATTTTTTCCATTGCTACTGTCACCACCAAATTGTTGTCTTCAGTGTGTCTTCTAGCTCTGCAGGTACAACTCAGTATCACCCTAAACTGAATTGAAGAAAGGATATCCAGTATTCAGGATGTCTAAATTGACCAAAATTAAATAGGTTTTTAAACTCTATGTTTCAACTTTTTTTCCCTAATAAAATAACTTTACTCTCTACCCAGGCACAGAAGCATAGGAATGGAAATTTATTTTGCACCCCACTGGCCCCAGACATTATCTTTTCTAACATGCACACTCTGTTTTAGATTCACTAGGAAAGATTAATAATTTAGAAACTGAATATTTCTCTTTAGACTAGTAAAGGCTGAACATTTTTTCTGAAGATTCTATCTCAGAATTTCTGTTCCTTCCTGACATAAAACTACATGGGCTCTGTCCTTACAGAGAAAGAACATCTTCACTAGCAAACAGAAATGTCACCAAGCATCAAAATATATTGAGAGCCAGGTCCCCTCTACTATGAACTGCCATTTTGGTCACTAGCTACTGATCGTCAAGAGCACTAGTAACACTGAAGAGTGGACCTCAGACATCATTTCCTATTATTTGTGAATGACTAATTAACCGTGTTCCCAGTAAGTCAATCACCATTGCTTATGAAGAGTCATATATTTGAATGACAACTAGATACTGAGGGACTATCATAATAAAAATCAAATGCCACTTTATTTACTCTTCACCTATCCACTTGCATTTTTATCTAACCAGACTATTTTTCCAGGCAATCATGTTTAATATGGTAAAGTCAATCGGGCATGTTTGAGGGTAGGTGCATGTTGGTATGATTCTAGTGTGATAGTTTACAAAACAACATCCCACTTTTCCAATGTCCCTTCTCTGCTAGATTTCTTCAGAGGACCCAGATAATAAATGGCCACACAACATCTTCTTAAACAAGTTTGCACTGCAGAAGGAATGATCTCATTCTTCAAGAAGCTTACATCTTTATTGGAGATAAATGACAAATGCATGTAAAAGAGAGAGTGAGGGAGAGAGTGAGTGAGAGAGAGAGGAAAGAAAGAAAGAAAGAAAGAAAGAAAGAAAGAAAGAAAGAAAGAAAAAAAGAAAGAAAGAAAGAAAGAATCACCCATCCAAAAAGTAAATACTACAAGCAGCTATATACT
This sequence comes from Lynx rufus, assembly GCF_022079265.1. Lineage (NCBI taxonomy): Eukaryota > Metazoa > Chordata > Mammalia > Carnivora > Felidae > Lynx > Lynx rufus. The sequence continues at coordinate 102,544,364 of NW_025814889.1, forward strand.
GTTAGACAAAAGATGTCTAACAATAGTATATAATAAAAAACTTGTTAGAAAATATCAATAAATACATATCAGTTTTACCTAACCAAGTAAGTTATCATTTAATGATTAGATATTGCACAGCAAGTTAACTATCCATGCTTTTTTTTGAGGTATATCCTATATTTCCATTAATTTCCACTAGATAACGTGACAAATATTTTTTAAAATCTTCAAAAGTTTTGGTCGACAGAAATTTAGGTGCAACCCTTCAGCATGTCAGGAATTGAAGTGTTTAATCTTTTCACATTTTTAGTGCTCAAAAGGGTTCATTTTATTTTATAGTTTTTTACATATCATCTTTATTTGTTCAACAAACTCCTCTGTATCCTTTTCCCTGAAACCACAGGGCTTTTTTGAGGCTCAGGGATCCCCTCATATTCCCATTTCCCAGAACTTTACTCTTTCTTTGCCTGTAATTTTCTAGAATCCCTTGGATTTTACACAAGTATAAAATACTTATAACTGACATAGCATAAAATTCAGTCACGCTCATTTTATCAGTTGCGCACAAACTTCCTCATTACATACATGATACCCACGGTTAGTTTGCATTTTATTTTTATCTGTTGCACATAAGCCATTACTTTGTTAAAGAAAAAAAAAACATCCTGCAGAATGGTGGAGAGAGTGTAGGAGACTTTGGTTCTGAGTTCTACACAGTTTGGCACTTTCTTCCCTCAAATGTAGAACAAGAACATTGGAATTGTGTTCCTTTTCCCATAACTTATCTACTGTGACAGGGTTTTTATTCATGTGACCTTTAATTTCTTACTCTCTTCAGATCTAGAAAAGAAATGAAACTTTTAGAATTCTTTGAGAGAAAGGAAATAATTGTATTCGTGATGTCCATTTTAGTTAGTAAAAAATGTCTCTGAGAGGCTGACTCCCCCAAAGATTAAATGAAATGTCCATTCAGTGGTAAAGTCGGAATTGGACCCTCAGCTCCTCACTTCCCACACCACGTACTAGCTGTGGGATACACTTCCTCCTGCCAGATTCCTCCTGAAAATGTAATTTGTCATCTTCTAAGTAGTAGACAATTAAGGCCTGAGATTCATTTTCGCTGCAAATGAATAATTAGTGAATGTCAATTTCATGTTTTCTGAGTCCATGCAGAAGACAAAAAAATAGTCATGTTAAAACACTTAACAGGCCCTTTAGCTGTGATGACACATCAGTTCTTGGAGATGAGTATAAATATTATTATTGTTTTCCTCCTTAAAAGATCATCGAATCTGGGTCTCACTTAAAAGTTTACTGAACATTTGTCTACTCAATTTATAGCTTTAGGAGTGTTTTGCTAATAGATTCAAAAAAATACAATCATCTCTTCTAAACATTGTGTTTGCATTTGGTTTTTGCTTTTTTGTTGTTTCTTTTTTTCTCTACACCCCCTTACAGCACAAGGTGCCTCAAACCCCAAGCAGCTGCCATCTGGTTTGTTTTACATAACTCTCTAAGCCCATTCAAGTGGCACTATACCAGCGAAGAATAAAATATATATTTATATATATGTATATATTATATATAGTGGATGGAGCCCAGGAACTGCGCCCAAAATAACTTGTTAAAAGTCACTGAGCATAACAGAGGGAATCATAGGGAGGTCATAGCAGCAGCTGCTCTGGAACAGCTCCCTCTCTCGTCATGGTGCCGTAGGCATGGTTAAGAAGGCAATACTCACAGCACCTCCTCCTTCTCCTTTAGTTTTTATGCCTGTCTATCACTCGCATCTCACTAGCTGACAAGCACCTGGGATTCAATTCCTGCTGGATTTTAGAAAGTCACATTAATTTTGGTAATTTCCCTATTGTAGTAGTGAGACACCCCCCCCCACCCAGTTTGGCGAGCAGCTTTAATATTTCATTGCATATTCATGTATTGCCTCATGTTATTTTTGGTGTCTAATGGAGACAGCAGCCAGGGCTTCATGAAAGATTAGTAAGAGCCCTACAAATAGCTTTCTCACTGTTCTAGTAGATTGGTTTTTTTTTTTTTTTTCCTTTTCCTAAGAGGGCGGACCAGAATTCTTTTCAACGAAGACATATTTGGTAGTGAACAAAAAAGAAACTTCCCCAGTCCACGAAGAATCTCCTTGATACGTGAGAATATGTAATTATGATTACCCCCAAGACAGCCTGCCCCTGTGCCTCTGTTCAGCTACTGGAAGGCACCAGCTAATCTTCACGTTTTGTCTCTTTCCCCTAATTCTTTTCCCTAATTCTTCTCATTTATATTATTTAAAGAATGTCATGTTTCATTAGTTCCACATTTCTTTCGGTGAGATATAGGACCCCAATGGGAAAGAAATCATCTTTTTTTAAAAATGTCCCACACATACAACACCGTTTACTCCTTCTGAATTGCAAATAATTTATTCATGGCATATTGATGTCTTGTAACTTTTACATTTACTGGGCTGTTCTTTAAAACAATTTTCTATTCCATTTCCCTTACTCATCCAGAGATTTATAAGAATGTATAGCATGCAATATAGTGAAAAGCCCAAAGTACCAGAAAATATTTTTAGAATAGAGACATTCTACAAATGACAGATTTTTTTCCATTTTAGGCCTTATGAAAAATGGATTTGAAACTTATAAAAAATGTATCTGGAACATCTGAGTGCAAGGTTTTTGATTGGATTTTAGAATTCAGATCTATGATTCAAAAGCAATTTCTTCTTCTCTGAAAGTGGCCACACCGAATTGATTTTTAAGGAGAAAGAAAGGGTATAATTTGGATTTTGAACCCTTTTCTAAGGATTCATATTGTTTTCACTTATGCTGACTTCCTTCATCCCTACTGCATCCTTATGGAGGAGGCAAGTATGTGTTAAAACAACTCTTTTACAAGAGTTGACCTTAGGCAAAGCTATAAATAAAGCTTCACTTTTCTTTGTCCTGTTTCACCTTTTTCATTCCACATTTCCTATTATAGACCCCATGTGGCTTTCTAGTGAACATTTTTTTTTCTATCTTGAAAGGTGTTATTATCTTATAACGCCACTCAAAGAATTTGTTTTTTCCCACCACAAAAAATAAAGGGAGGAAATAATAAACCCAAATGAATTAATCAGTAATGGTAGACCTTCCAGTAAAAATAAGTATGAGATAGATGTCCAGGAAAGAAAACTGGAAATTTTCCAAGTTTATGAAAATGCATAGAGGAGTAGGGAGAATTCTGTTTTGTCTCCTGAAAAACCAAAAGTCACTAACCCTATTTTTAAAATCTTGATCCTCAAACTCTGAATATTTTTCTTCACCCAGCTTTCTCTCTTCTGTGATGGTTGCATCAACTTCCACTGAGTACAGCTAATGGAGAAAAAAATAAACACCTAATTGAATAAAAAAGATAAGTAGGTTGAAACTCAACCCAAAGTTTAGTCTGATTTGCCATGGGTAGCTTTCTAACTTTTGGGAGCAATTGGTCCTTTTTGAATGTTATTTTCCACCTCTAAAATTAGAAAGCTCAAGCATATTTTTTAAACGGTTCTGTAACAGGAGCACCTGGCTGGCTCAGTCAGTAGAAGGTGCAACTCTTGATCTCAGGTTGTAAATGTGAGCCCCATGTTGGATGTAGACATTACTGAAATGATTCTGCAACAGTCTTCATTTAAATTTGAACTGTACCCATCTGCTAACTGTGTGATCCTACCCAAGCTCTTTATCATACTTTACTTTGTTCATCTATAAGATCATTGCAGTGCCTACTTTGGAAGAAGTTATAGCAAATAAATGCTTAGTTAGCTTCTACTGGTTTTTAGCTATTGTTTAATTCTAAGGGCTATGTTTTATTACAGATATATTAAACGGCATACTTGAAAAATGTGAACAACATAATTTTAAGTATTTGTAGAATAGCTGATGTTTATCAAGTGATTATGGGCCAAACATTAAGTCCTTCATTTGCAAATCTCATTTGAGTCCCTCAATAACATAATGTAGAACGTATACTTATCCTTGGACTACCGATGAGAAAGCTAAAGCTTCGCTAAGCACACAGACACAAGTAAAAAAGTACTAGGAGGGGTTTTCCAAAGAGGCCACTGTGCCATACTGCTTTCCATTCTAGAGTTGTCTGCCCTCGGTCTAGATGATTAATACCCAAATAAATGTTGCACTGGATCCTAATAAAGATCCACCTTTCCATCTCCTGAATCATCTTTATGATCCGTATGTGCTTTATATTCTTTACCAAACCTGCCAGTGAACTTTGAGACATTAAGTATATATTTTTTCAGCATGCACACCCAGAAAGTCAGAGTGTTTTCAAACCACAAGGTGTTACCCACCCACCTTTCCTCTGAATATCACATACGAAGGATCAAGTTTCTCAGGAAGCTCAGACTTGTCTAAATTCACCTAAAACCAGATAAAATTAATGTTGTAAGGCCCATGAGACCCCAGTAGAAGAAACTACATCAAAACGCACACACCTCTTCATTTCAAATGGAAGAAGCCAGAGTTAGCACCCCACTGTTTCCCACAGATGGTGCAAGTCATAACATGTGAAATTGATACATTTCAGCTCTCAGCCTCTCGGGGTGCAATACCAGCACACTGGGAAAAGTCTCTGTTTCCTTCTCCAGATTAATTCTCTTCTTTCCGAGAAATGACTTTCAGCTATTTTAGACAATATGCCCTTCATTTGGAAAGCGATTTATATTCATTCACTCACAGCCATCATTCAGGAACATCATGGATTGATAGATTCTAAAAGCCTAGCTTTTCATTAGTTCTGTTTGCAAGGCTAATTTTCACAGCCATTGATCATTCACTCCCAGTTGCTCCTTCTTTCCAGGACTTCGTGTCCCACAAACATTCTTTTGATGCAGTGGTCCATTACATGTTTCTATCCACAGAGATGTGTCTATGCCCCTAATAGTGACAGCAGGTACTTACCAGAGCAAACACGTTCATGTTCCTGGTGCTAATTAGGCACAGAAGGTTCTACCTCTCACTTACCGATGAGAAACAGACTGAGTCTCAGAGCAGAGAAGATCAGGAGCTTAGTTGCTTATTTAACACATATATCATTGGCACCTAATTTACACTGAATATATGCAAACTCTTTGCTTTGTTTCTCAGGTATCCTATTATTGTTTACACTTGCAGCTGTTAGTATTGCTAAATTCAAATTAATCACAGGGTATCTCCACATAAGTCACTACTATCTTACCAAAAGCCAATGATAAAAATAAGGAATGACCTGATGATGGATCTGATAAAGCTACTTCTGATCTCTAGGCACACATACTAAAGAGATTTTTCCCTTGTTAAACTTTACTCATCAAGCATATATGTATAAATATCTATTTTTCTGTTCATAGGCTCACACGTGAAATAGTGTTCTGAGTGGTAGATTCTAGTACATGAGGAGCCTGTGGAATAAAGAAGAGACAATTCCTAGCAGTGATGATTCCTACTAATAGAATATTTGCAATTACAATGTGACATCTGACATTTTAGTTGCTATGCAATTAACATTTTCTTCTTCTCTTCTACCTCCCGATACACATATACATGAGGATGTGTAGGTTTCATTATACCACGATGGTAAGGTAGAGATATCGGTTGAGATTTTAAGACGTTTAGAACATTTTCCAGACTCCAAAAATGAGTGATAAGTGATTTCTTTTTTTGCTGTCAACAAATTTGTACTGGGCATTACGATGACCCAGGGACTTCACACATACATAAGATCTCCCCAATTAATCCTCACAGCAAACTGTGAGGTACTTGGTGATTTAGTATGAAAGATGGGACATATACTTGAATGACCACAAGTTAAGGGATAAAATGATGATTCCATAAGCAAAATGATGTAATACCCTAAGTACAAAGTAATATATATATGTGTGTGTGTGTATGTATATATATATATATATATATATATATATGTGTGTGTATGTATATATATATATATATGTATATATATATATATATATATACATACACACACACACATATGTAACAACAGCTGTATATATATAATAACAACTATACACAAGGAAAAGTTTCATTCTACCTGAAGAAGTTAAAAAACAAATTCCTTAAAAGGCAACAATAGAGTCAGATCTGAGGGTGAAAAGGTATTTTCACTCCAAATCCTATCACTTGTTCTTTTTAGATGTGTATCACTAGCATTATTCTGATGTTAAATGAGCAAGAGAAAGGTGTAACTCTGGCAAAATAAGAAATGAAGGTGGGCATGCAAGAAAGAAAGGAAGGAATAGAAAGCCTGAAAATATGTGAAGTACCTAGCAAGGACTATGCAGAAGAAGGAAGAAGAGTGTGTGTGTTCATGAAAAAGAGACTATGAAAGACAAAAAGAACGAAGATCTTTAATCCCAATGAATTAAAATAAAAGAGTGGGGAAACAGGAAAGTCACTGCTTTGCCGCTTCCTCCATACACCCACCACCTACCACCATCAAGGCCACCTAGTTCATCGGGTGCCGGAGCAGATATCACTAGCGTCAGAAGAGAATCTGACCACAGATCACATGTATAAAACATTCAAGGCTCAGGTGCTCATTCAAGAAATGCATAGGAGGGTGAAATCAGTGCTTCACCCGTCAATGGTCCAGAAGTTTACAATGTGAAGGCCTAGCATGTAAAGAAGAGGATGCAAACGAAGAAAAAAACACCTGTATTGATGGTGACAAATATGACCTTTTCCCCATAGTCCAAGCTGAGTGATCTTACTTGAAGGTCAAGTATTTCATGACATCATTCTGGCTTGCTCAGGGGACCTGCCTGTTGACTGTGTCTCCACCACTCCTGGAAGGACATAGGGACTGCCCCAAACATCACCCCAGGGTCTAAGAACTGACTAATGTTGAGTGCATTTACCATCTATTCAAATATTAAGACTCATTGATCTCTGATACAGAGTCAGTGGGGTTTTTCTCTCCTTCCTTCCTTTCTTATAATTTGATACCACTGTCTACGCTGTTCATAAATGCTTCTCTAGAATCAGGTGATTCCTTTCAAAACTGTGGATGTTCAAACTGGCAAATGATACCTAAACTAAGGTCAGCTCTTCTCAAGTGACCCTACATCTGGCTCCACATAACACGGAAGATGCCGAATGACTTCTTAATAGCCTGACAGAATCCCTGTAACTTTCAAACGAGCTTCAGGAAAAACACAGAGCATAACAAAGTAAGTCCAAGAAATGATTTTTTAAACATCCTTGTTATATTAAGGATTGTTCCATACCTCAGAGGCTACAACAATGCCACTACCAGACTCTCAGGAAATACACAATCTGAGAAAAGCAGGTGTAAACAATAAATACCATATGAAGCAGTAGTCGCTAGAGGTACACAATACTAGGAAAATAAATTAATTCTGACTGGGCTAGCTCAGAGGAGAAGGAAAGGGTTGACTTAGAACTTGAAACATTAAAAAGACAAGTCTAGAATTACGTAGAGGCAGAGTTTGCAGATGACAGTTTGCCAGAACTGGGGGAATTCGGGATTCTATCAATATGGCGAATTACTTAATACAGTAGAAATTTAGGGGTGTTTCATACCAAGGATTTATTTCAAATTCGCTTTAAAATATTTTACCTTAAAGAATTTAAGTTACTTATTTCCATGTTTTCATTTACTATTAAGATCCATCAGGGGCGCCTGGGTGGCGCAGTCGGTTAAGCGTCCGACTTCAGCCAGGTCACGATCTCGCGGTCCGGGAGTTCGAGCCCCGCGTCCGGCTCTGGGCTGATGGCTCAGAGCCTGGAGCCTGCTTCCGATTCTGTGTCTCCCTCTCTCTCTGCCCTTCCCCCGTTCATGCTCTGTCTCTCTCTGTCCCAAAAATAAATAAACGTTGAAAAAAAAAATTTTAAAAAAGATCCATCAAAACAACATGACCAAAATATATCTTATTTTGTATAAATACATTAAAAATGGATGAAGCTAACTTTAAATATCTTTCTTATTCATTGCTTCAAATCTCAGAACATTTTTGCTTTTCATATATATTTTGCTTTTGTTTTCTTTGTCCCTGCTTCTTAAGTATTTTTAAATCCTGGTATGCTCTGATAAATAATTGCCATAGAGCATATTAGAACTACAGAGCCTCAGATTAGTTTGAAAACTGGAATTCAAATAAAAGTATAATTGGCTACAAAATTCACAGACTCTTACTATGGTAATAATCTAACTTCTGTTGAGCCCTGAATTTCAAGTCCCTGCTAAGCATTGAAACGTGTTTAAATTCATTTGGAATAGCAGTGTTTTATGCGGGGTGAGCATCTGAAGCCTAAAGTATCTATAGTCTAACCCTTGAAAATAAGCCTACCATAAAATTCAGTAGGCTAATTTTTCCCATCTCAGTAAATCCAACACAACATTCAAAGAGACCACTATTCTTATTGTGAGATCCAGATGCAATAATCACTGAGTTAGAAGCCATGTAGTATTAAAAAATTGAGTTGTTTTTTGTGGTTTTTTTTTCTCCTGAGTGGGGATGGTTGATGTTGCTTCTGTTTAATTATAAACTAATCTAGCAGTTCTCAAAGATAAACATGCATCCCAATTACCTGGAGGGCTTGTTAAACTAGACTGCAGAATTCTACCCTCGGTAGATCTGGAACAGGCCTGAGAAGTTTCATTTTCAAGTTACTGGTAATGCTGCTGCTGCTGCTACTGTTCCAAGGACCTCGTTTTGAAAATGACTCTGTGTGTACAGACACACACACACAACCAGACTTTAAAGTCTTATTTATGAAGACTTTATAAAAAAAAAAAAAAAAAGATAACTCTGCGTGTGCACAACATTCAACCAAACCACATTCCTTAATCTATCAGTATTTACGTATTTGGTGATACATGTAATCATTTTCATGCAAAACTTCTGTTTTCATGTGTAAAGCTGGCAAAACCAGTCCCCAGCTGTTGGGAATGCCTTAATGTTGAGGTCAAATTTGCCTACAGAACCCTGCCTACTTGGATTTAATGCCAGGAAGATAGAGATAAAACTGGCATTTCAATAAGCTACTTTGCTAAACTTTAATAACACCACTTCTGTTAACCTTGGAGCCCTGATTAAAATACAAATAAGTGAGGAAATCCCCATTGTTAACTAAGCCCATTTTGCATATTTATTGCTATCCCTTTTAATTTGTAAGGGCATGTCAGATTGTGCAATGAAATCTGTCCTCTACTTGTTGGGTCTTTGATTTTGCCTTTTCCAAAAGGAAAAGAGTTAAGATGTAGATGCCTGATATAACCTTCCGTAGCACCTTATCTACATTTGTAGAAAATATGAAAATGTTTGAAAAAGTGTTTGCTGCCTCCTTTCCTTAACTTTCTAATTGTTTCCTACTCTTGTCTATAATCTGCTTTCAAGGTTTTTCACTTGATTTTTCACTCCACCAAAATGAAAATTACAGCTGTATTTATTTAAATATTTATTTAAAAAGAAATGCTGTATTTTCTTGTGAGAGTTTCTGCGGACTCTCAAACGTTTAATTCAGTGTTATCCCTTGTATATCATGTAACTCAAATAAAAAGAGATAACCTGGAAAAGAGAATGCAATACAAATAAGCTGGGGTTGAGCAGTGTGAGAATACAGACATTCAGAGAAACACGGAAACTATTTGACACCCGAGAAGGTGACCACATAGTCATCAGGCTTTGGAACTGATTATGGGGAGGAAAAGGGATGCCCAAAGGAGGGTACGGAAAGACTGATAGGCAAGATTTTGACGTGACAGTTCAAAATGGACCAAATTTACAATTCCATCACATGATCAACCTTCTTGTGCAGTTCAACTTGGGAGGAGCTAGGGTAGAAAATATATAAATACAAAAATCAAATTTCCTACTTTTTCCTTTTATTTGATTATGGAAGGCTATAGAAGGCAAAGCTAAAACTATGTATCTCAGTTTAACTGCTTTATCTATGGATTTCTTACAGAGAAGTGCCTCCGGTGGCATGCATAATTTAGAACTGCTGGCATTGTTTATATTGGGAGGCTGTAAATCCTATTCATTCATTCATTTGACAAATATTTATTAAACAGCTTCTATGTGCCGAGTATTGGGTAAAGGAAATACAGTTGTGAACACATATGCTTTGCTCAACCTGATGGTTAGAGCACACCAATATAGAACTCATTGTGCTAACATGTGCGGACCTTAGCCACAGAGGTACGTGGAACTGTGAATGGATCAAGGGGTACTAGTCCTAATTGTAATGTCTGCATTCTCCTGCCAAACTGAACCCTAATTTAGAATTTAAATTCTATGCGGGGGGGTGGGATGGGGGGGGATCAGTCTAGCCCATATTTATTTTCCTTTAGCAACAACTACAAAGAAGTGTGTCCCTTTAACCTCTGGGAAGGCTATTTTCCCTTCCAGAGGTGGGGGCGGGGGTGGAGATTTAGATCAGAACTAATTGCTCTGTGATTACTATTTTCCCTCCCGTAGCTCCATACGGCCGGGATAACACGCATTGTACACACAACAGGAGCTAAGACAGTCAGTCAATTAGGGGAACAATTAGTTCCAGTTTCTATAATTCATTTGAGTTTGTAGATGAAATTGCCTGAAAATATTAAGAACATTAAAGATCAGTGATAAAACCTAAAGAAAGCAATTTATATTCCAGTTCTAGAGGCAGATGCTTAGTTGACACTGCTCTTCTGCAGACAGGTGACGTTAATGCAGTAATAATTATAGTTTGGCAGCAATTAATAAATAGACTGTCAAAACCAGTCAAATTGTGTTCATGGTTTTGGAAGGCTGCTGATTTTAGCTTTGACATGATGTGGCTGAAGTGTTCCTGAAAAGCTCAAAATTGTTAATTAGAGGATGCAATTCTGTAACTCCCCTTCCATGGGTCTTAGGTTGGAAATTTTTGGAAACAAACATTCACTTGCAACCTGGTGTCTTCTTTGGGGTCTGTGTTTACTTGCTAATTTATATGTAGAAGGATGTAATATGTAGGAATATTCTAAGATTTAGGAGACTGATGAACCTACAACCGAGTCAACTTGAAGAGAGAGAACTTGATGGGAGTTAGTTTTTGTTGCAATATCACAATGTAAAATTCAGGGGAGGGCTAGAAATCACAGTGGAGCAAGGTTAATAGCCTGGCTTTAAGTGAACTCAAAGTCCTACCTCATGCAGACAAATCTGCAAGTTTAAACCTAGTAAGAGACTAAGGGTTCTCTGGTCCAGGGAATAAGAAAGCAGAAAGAAGGTAAGGAAAATGGTCAAGAACATTAATAATGAATTCAATTTCTTTTAAAGCAAGTGATAAGACGAAATTTAAAGCCATAACTTTACCAAGTGTTAAGATCAGAGATTACCCTATCCTGACTTAATAATGATCAAAGCTACCTCAACCCAGAATATAAATCCCTGATCAGTTTCACACATCTGCTAGTTTGCCCAGACTTCAGCAAAGGAACAAATAAAATACTGATGTTATTTAACAGTGTGTATGCATAATATTTAAGACCCAAACACATTCTGAGAGTAATGACCTAGAATTACTCAAGTTTAATTCCTCAGAGAAAATTTATATTTTTTAAAAGGTAGCACTGTTGGGGCGCCTGGGTGGCTCAGTCAGTTAAGTGTCCGACTCTTGGTTCGGCTCAGGTCACGATCCCATGGTTCGTGGGTTTGAGCCCCACGTTGGCCTCTGTGCTGACAGCATGGGGCCTGCTTGGGATTCTCTCTCTTCCTCTCTCTCTGCCCTTCCCTGCTTGCTCCTGCTCTCTTCAAATAAACAACCATCAAAAAAAAAAAAAAAAAGTAGAACCGTTACTTTGATGAATAATTTCTTGCTAAAAACTCTGATACAAATAAGACTGCTAAGAAATAATGAAGGCAAACAAACATCACTATCACCCCCCCCAAAAAAACACAATACCAACAGAAAGTGTAAGTATTAAACTTCTAAACCAAAACAAGGAAAAAATTCATCGTATCTCACACAAGTTTTCCTAGACTTTAAGTAAAAATCTTGTAGAAATTTGTGATAAAGTTCCATTTTCTAATTTAATTCTAGGACTTAACCATGAGGAAAGCAAATTAATACTCTCAGCTCCTTGTCTGTGGTGTTTAGTACTTATATCAACTTTTGCGCTCTAATTAATTTTACTAATCCTTTAGTTAATGAATAAGACCGGGGGCGGTGGGGGGAAGCATCAGTTTCAAGAACAGAGGTAGAAAATTGTTAATTCAGAAGTGACCCACAGCTCCCAAAGCATTCTCGTCAGCATTGCTTTGCGATCCTGTTAATATTTTGTTTTATTGTTCTTCATAGAGCAAAACGTTTCACAGTTAATCTCTACGGTACTTTTGTTTCTAAGCTCTCTAAAAGACATTGATCTGGCAGTAGCCAAATATTTGAATATAAATTGATTTTATGCCATACACAGAAAACAAGTATTTTATTGATATAAATGGTTTCTTTATTTGTAGAATTACACTAAAAATTATTTTGAAACAGCATGATTCCTTTCTGGACAGTATTAGAATTTCATGCCTAAATCAAGTTGAACATTAGTTTTATAGGAGTTTTTTGTCTTCTGCAATAGCATAAATGTCTATGGTGAGAAGTGTCAAGGGAGTAGAGATGTAGTCAAAAGCTTTGAGAAAGAAGACGTAAGTGTGAGATGACAGAATGGTCACGTGCAGAGAAATTGTTAAAGCTTTTCTCTGTTTTAGGCCTATTCATAAAGACAATACTTAAAGACTGAAGTCATTTTCTTTCAATCTGCTTGTTAAGAGCAGAACACTTGGGTCTAAATTATATATGCAAGACAGTAAATGCACAGATATCATGGAGACCAGCCACTGTAAGAAAGGGGAAGTCTGCATGAAATTTTGAAACTACAAGCCTTGTACACTGACATTCTGTTATCAGCTGCCATTCTGACATCAAGTCCCAAGCATCCTGCACTGAATGTTTATTATAGTCTTTAACCAGCATGGCCAAGACAGAAGTCTCAAGGACAGGATAGATCCCCACGGTTGTTTATTGCCTCCATTCTTTTACCCTCTTCAAAGCCACGCCGTTCTTACCTCATCTAGAATGCTGTGTTCTCACTCAGAACTGTATTCAGGATTTGATGATGGACTTCTATAAAGTGCCATCTCCATCGGCTGATTTCTACAGAGACTTTTCTTTTCTCCAACACGCTCTGCAAAACGCTGGCTTGCTTCTTTACTTGTTATCATGAATAACAGCATGATTTTGCATGCTGCCCTTTTTCAACACTGAATGCTCTATATCTGTCTTGTCTCTACCAGCTGCCTTCTCGCTCTTCCCTTGTCAGCATTTTGTGAAAGAAGAGATTCAGTAACAATGTGTGCCCAATATTGTGTAGGTTTTATATTCACTTTGGATTTGAAGCAGGCCTCCATATTTCACCACCGAAATGCTCAATCAACCCTCCAATTACCGATTCTCTCCAAAATTGAACTTAATCTATTCTAACATGGAAAACTTGGAAATGCATTCCTTTAGGTATGCTGTTATTATTTTCATCTTTGCAGCTGTAAACTTTCTAGTAAAGCTACATTTTCCCTCTTCTGTCTACTTCTAGCCTGGAAAATTCTGATTTTAAGCTCGCATTCTAAAAGTCTCTCTCGTATTTCAGTTTGGCTTTTAATTTTACTCCATTTAAGAATGCTTTGCTAGCATTCCTGCCTTTTTTTTTTTTAAACATAAAGCTTGCACACATTGTTTTGTTTTCAGGGATAGTTTTTCCCAGTGATTTTTGTCCTTGATCACAAAAGCCCCTGAGTGATTTCTATGAAAAAATATCCAGTAAACAAGCGGAATTTTATTAAGTCCTAACTCCTATTTTTATTCTATATTTCACCTTCTGTAATACAGGGTGACTTTTAGATGATTGAAATCAACACTCATATTTTATTCATGTTATCAGTACACTTTTATCTTAGGAAAAGTGTTAGTTCATCTGTAACGTAATATCTAGTTATGAATTTGTAACAGTGTGCCCTCACTCTGAAATGTCTCCTTAGCCAGTTGGATATTAATTGAGATTCTAGATATTGATATTAACCATCTTATGGAAAAGCAATTGTATATTAACAGCGTGGAAGAAAAAAACTTTTGGCTAAATACAAATTTTCGCCTAATTCATCATAGTTTATAACCAGACTGATGAAAAAAACTTGACATTGTAGTCATCAATGATCTTGACTTGTACTACAGGGAACACTGCAAATCTTCCTGTATCTGTTGTTTTACAGTGAGGTTGAGATGATTTCTGCTTAACATTTAAAAGTCATGGTAATATGGTATCTTGAGACTGGAAGTCATTTAACACTTTCAAAGAAGTTGGGTACATTCAGCCCAAGTAGTTTAGATCACTTTTCAGTTTTCTTTTAGTATGTCATAAATATTAAATTTTGATCAATAAGTTTGGGAAAAAAGGCCTGAAGATCTTTGAATTGCCTATGGAATGACTTTATTTTGATGAAATTCTGAATATGAAATAAAAAGGCAATTTAGCTCCATATACTGCTGTCAGTAAGCCAGCATGCTGCCTCATGATGCAAATAAGCAAGTATTTACAGATCGCGCTTCTCAATGCAAACTAACACACTGAACTCCTTGAACTCCTTCTCGGAAGATCTGACATGCACACTGTGCTATATTCAGCAGTCTTATTACTGAGCCAGCCACTCAGACGGAAATGTCATTAAAGCCAACTCTTGGCCAAAATGAAAGTTTACAAGTATCCACAGGTAATGAATTTTATCAAAGTCCTATTTTTCACAATGATGTTTACTTACATGTAGGATGGTGACTTGATGGTATTTGATAGGAAACCTGTTCATAAGTTCACTTTCTTAAAGCGGTATGGTCTGGGTTTGTCAAGATGAAAGAAGACATGAAAAAAGTTCATCAACGTATCGCTAACTCTATCACACCTTGACTTGATGGAGAAACCAAAAACAATCCATTGCTTATGAAGAGACCAAAGCAAAGGAGGAAAGCAGCAGTGAAAGAAAAGGAACCCACCAAGAACCACTTGGAGACTATGCTACATAATGAACATAATAGGCTATCTGCCTCTCAAATATCCTTTCCAAACATTTGACTCCCTGGATTTACTTACTAGGTGCTCCCAAGCAGATCAAGGTGTAGTTGGTCACTGTCCCCTCATGCAAACTTTGATTAATCACGGGCACATGAGAAAATAGAATGTTTAATTTGAATACCATATACAAAATTAGAAACCTACCTTAACCTTTCAAATCTTCTAAATTAGATCAAACCAATCACCAAAACCAATTTTCTCCTATTTTAAATCCATTTGTTTGTATGTACCTAGCACCCTAGGATGTAGGGCAATCATCTTCATTTCAATTCATACAATGTGGGGAAGATACAGCCCTATTGTAAATAGGAGAAAATGTAATGAGTGTCTCTTAAACTTATTGATAACCATAAACTAGGGGGTCAAAGGCACACACAGGTAAAGGGTTTTAAGGGGTCAAGCTTGCACAGCATAGTAAAAACGCTAACCAATAGAAAAAGTAAATTTTATTTTTGTTATTGTGGAAATCAGATTATAAAGTATTTGTATATCGTAGCTTTTGGCTGCAAGCAACAACAAGCACAACACAAAATGGATTAAATCATAAGGAAAAGGTATTATCTCCCATTGCAAGAAGTTCCAAGGCATGGTGGTGGTAGCTTTAGCTAGTATAGCAGCCCCACAGCATCATGAGGGTCTTGACTGCTGTCAACTTTTAGTATCATCATCTGTAAAGCACCAGCCTTCCACGCTGGATTCTCCCATGAACACATGACTGCAAGCACTTCCAAGTACCACACACAAACACAACCACCACCAGCAGAAAAGAGATTGCTTTCTGTGTATATATGTTTAAGAGTTAGAAAAATTTCCTCAGAAATCACCCAACAGACTTCCTCTCCTATCACAATAGCCTGAACTGGATCACATGCCCTTCCTTGACTAAGCCAACCACAGGGAAAAACAATGAGATTACCATGATTATATATGTATGTATATATATAGAGAGAGAGTAGGGGGGGACTAATAAAGTTCACCCATGAGTAGAGATAAGGAGCTGAAAAAAATAGGGCTTGTCTTAAATCAGAAAGACTGATTAGGTGAGCAATTGACACATGATTTTATTATTTCGTAAAATGTGTGTATTGTTCATTCAGGTTTCACGTGCCCAAGTTAATTTGTTGGCACACAACAGAAGACAGAATTTAGGAAGAAGAATAAGCCGAATCATCACTTTCTATACTTCATATCTGATATATACACATAGACATACATACATATATCTAGCATATAAACTTAGTCTTCGGGCCCCACTATAATCAGATAAGTTAAATCTCAATCATCTTCTATCTGGTGGTATCTTCTCTGTGTAGCCTCCTAGAATTATTTCTACTACAGCATGTAACACATTGGATTCTAACCATCTGTATGCATCCCCAAGCATACAGATGGTGAATGAACTACTTGAAATTTATCCAAAGCACCTAGCATCATCATGTCAGACACATTGCAGTCATCCAATATATTCATTCATTCAACATCTATCTATTCATTTATTAGTCAGGCAGAATTCCATAGACCCTGGAGCTAGCCTGTTTCACTCTAAATCCTTGCTCCAGCGCTTACTAGCTGTGCAACCTTTGGCATGTTTTCTCATCTATAATAGATAATAATATTGCCTGACTCACGGGGTTTATTTTGTGAGCATTAAATGAGCTTCTATGTTTAAAGCTCGTATAAAAATGTCTGGCTAATACTATGGGCTTATAAAGGGTTATTCTTTTTATTTATTAATACACTATTTCTAACTGTAGACTGCAGAATTTTTCATCATATTTACCACAATCTGAACTGTGGTATGGATCGATTTTAAAGCTTTGCTTCACTGTGTGACAAAACAATGACAGTTTGAGCACAGTTTGATAAAAGAGGGCTTTGAGTTGCAAGCTTAGATTTTCTCTCAAGCGCCTGCAGCTCAGAAACAGCAAGTGCTCAGAGCTGAGTTTCAGCAAAGCAATGAAAGATGGGAATTCCAAATTAACTATCTGTAGCTTCTATAGAAAACATTTTAGGAGCCAATTGGCTTGATCCAGCTAAGCTGTATCTCTTCATTCACTGCCAAAAGCATCTAGCATCTTACTATACAAAAGTTAAAGAGAGATAACTTCAATTAATATTGTACACAATGAGCATTGTTGCTGAAAACTATCTTAAATTGAGCCATGAAAGATCAATTTCCTCTGTAGGTTTTTCCATCTACCATTGTAGCAAAAAAAAACTTAAGAGATTTTGACCCTTACTGTACAACTTCTAAAACATTGCAAAATACATTTGACATATTTATAATGCATTTTAAAGGCAATTTTGATAACTTTTCTTCATTATGATTCTGACATGCTTAACAAAATCTTAGGAGGCCCCTTCCAGTCATCCAAGTTCTCAACTGAGGGGTGCTTTTTAAATAGATGGCTGCTTTTAAAACTACAACAATATTTTATTAATAGAGAAATGGGTACACAGTAAATAGATTAGAAAAACACTATTAAATTTGTGAATTCATTAAATGCTTTGACAATTCTGTCCTATCCCAATTTTCAAAATTTATTTCCCTACTGTAGGCGGGAAATTTTCAATTTTGTTTAAGAGCCCTTGATTTTCTGTATCATTTTACAGTAATTCAGTACTTGGACTTTGAATTGGATATAATTTAGTTGTTTCCATTCTTTTCTTGTCTGTATTATAGGTCTGAAGGGGAAAATATCGCAGCAATAAATTTAATTTCCATTTGGCTCATGGATTTATTTTTATTTTAGTTAGTTCTTCTGAAATTCGTATTGCCTTCAATTGCTAAATATAATTGTGTCGATTGATCTTCCGGGAATGAGAAACTCAGTTTGTTAAAAATTTTATCAAGTTTATTGCTTTATAATACATTATTTGTAAATAATGCTAATGCTTTCTCTTTGTTCTGTAGGAAATTTATATTTTATGTATTCTAAGAAACCATTAATTACAAGATGCGTCGTTATTTTATATACTACCAAGAAAAAATGCTACAAAGTAAAGTATGTCGAAAATAGTTTCATATCCCTTGAATTTTTATTTTGTACTTATCGAAAAATCATTCAGACTTAGGTTTTATTTTGTGTCACTTTTGTGCATACAAATGAGGAAATTAAAAGCACAATAGATTGCTTATTATGTTCCTAAATTTCTAAACCTGTTCTCAAGTTAGAGTTAATGATGCCCATCTCTTTTTGTGCACCATTTACCTTTGTGCTACCAGTAGTGTTGGCTAAAGCATTTCTTTAAATGCTGTTCCACTAATGCTTCCAGAATCTTCCAAGACACTTGACTCTCATTCTGCTAGTTTTAATTGTGTAAGGTTACAGTAGAAAGCTTTAAGACCACAACCAGGATTCAGATTCCTTCCTCAAATGTCCTTTAAATGATTTGTTGACTGGAACATCAGTGGGGATAATAAGCAGATTGGGAGTGCACAAGCCTGGCCAATAGTGACATTAAGATGCCATAGATTATAAGGCAAATTCCCATTTCTGAGATGCAAAAATGTGAAAAAATACATTTAATTGAATGTTTTAAATACTCATCTGTCAGTTGGCCTCCACGGCATTTTTCTAGGCTTTAGATCACTCTGTATGATCGGTTCTATCACTCTCCGACATACATTTAATTATGACTGCAGGGCAGACTTAGAAACAGAACTTACCGACTCTGGCTATAAATTTAAATATTCCCCAAACTACCAAGCCTAGTGAACTACACAGTAGGTTTTACTTCTGATGATGCCTTCCTGATCACAAGGTGAAGCTACTCTGATTATTATATTAGTTTTTATAGTATACTATGTGATAAACTCAGACCTGGAAACCAGGCCAAAGGAAGCAGGGTAACTGCACAAATGGCACTGAACAGCAGTCATGGTGTTTGGAAGCCTCGCTTCACCACTTATTAACTCTGTGACAATAAGCATGTTTCTTCTCTATGCCTCAGTTTTTTCCAGGTACTTCATAGCTTCAGTTCCTAAAGGAGACAATCTTATGTGCCTCACTCACTTTTTCATGCCAAATAGTGTCATTGGCCTTAGGCCAGCACCTAAGTGAGCTGCCCTTGAGTCAAGTGCTCATCCCTCCATAAATCCACTGTGACTATGGCAGAAGGGGTGGCCATGAATTCTACCTAGACTCTTACCCATCATTAGAGTCTGTGAGCAGGACAGTTTCACGGAAAAGGAGCTATGAGTGGGTAAGGACTGGGGTTCATATCTTGAGTACATCTCCTACCCACCTCCCACTTCTGCGGGATCCAGGGTTAGATCTGTCTCTCCTCAGAGAAAACAAAGTTGAAAAAAGAAAAGAATGATTTTGAACAAGTTGGGCTAACTTGGAAATATAACTGAGTAGTAGTGACTTTTTTTTGACATAGAACATTATTTTTCACACAATCAAAACTAGAGATGGGAGAATAATCAAATTCTTATTACAACCAGTATCCTTCCACCTTTAAGGAAGATGGGCCTTGAGGAATGGCTTTTGCCTGTCCTGGGGCAACAAGAATGGAAGAAGATGAACACCAAAAAATCTAGAAAACCAAATTATACTTTAAAAGAAATAATTTACATTAAAAATATGAAAAAAGAAACTTGATAAATCAAAGTTTTCCAACCTCTACTAAGAGTAGCTGGCCATTGAAAAAGTTTGATCTCTAGTTTTTAATACAAGTGTTTGCTATTCTACTGTTTTGAGCGCCTCACATCTGTACCTTTCTCTGCTTATTTCCTTTGGATCCAAATTTCCTAATTCCTGGTCCTCCTTGTTACTTCTTATTCATGCTTTTCCATCTGCTGCTTGGCCATCAGGGTCATGTTTCTAGTTGTGTCACTATGTCAAGAAGATGACCGTGATTTGCAATTTGCCACTATTGGTATCAAGAGATACCATAGCAGGGCATATTGGGTTTCCATAATGGCAGGAAAAGACAGCTAGGAGAAACTCAAGGGCTGCCTTGAGGTTGAGAATCGGGGTCTTATTCTCCTTTTCTCTGCCTTCACATAAAGCATAAGGTTCAGTAGATACTCATGACATACATCAAGTGCCTGGTACATGGTAAATGAGACCTAACAATAAGTTTTTGTTCTCCCCTTTGAAGGGAAGAAACTAAGAAGAAGAGAAAAGATAAGGAGAATAGGAGAGTTTTGATCAGAGAGAAGGAGAGAGAAAGAGAAATAGAGAAAGAAGGAAAACCAATAGGGCACTCAGTGGCTGCAGAGAAACAGGTTTACAAGAAGGGAGACAGAAGGCATATAGCACTTTGTACAGAGCCAGGAACTAGAGACTGTGGTGATGGTTCCTTGGGTGTACATTTATTACCAAGTCCATTAAGTTTCATACATTAAATATGTACAGCCCTTTGCAGGTCAGTCATGCTTCAATCTCAATAAACCAGTAAGTCAATAAATAAGTAGATTCCTAGGAAACGCGGCTGGTGAGCGTTCAGTATTTCCTTCCTGCTTGCGCTCTTCCAAAGACACCTTCATTATAAAAATCTACACACCTTTCAGTGTTCGTAGTGTGGTATTTTTAGGGTCGGGGAGAGATGCTGATTCTATACTCAAAGGCAGGCAGAGCCACTTATATTCAACGTGCAAAACTATTTATGAGAAATACTGTCTGAGAACCACACTCTAAAGCAAAATCCTCCCTGTACCTCTTAGGAGGCTTTTGTGGCTAAATAGGTAAAATCTGGAGGCAACTAGATCTACTTTGGAAAGAAAAGAAGAAAAAGACCCAGGAGCCTGTACTTTTTTATGGTTTATGAAGGTAGGTGGCCTGCTGTGCTTCCATTTGCTCCAAGGTCTGAAAACAACCTTTCATCTCTCGCCCTTTTACTGGGACTATCGCCAGAAGTCAGCTGTCATCGCCATGAGAGGGACTATATAACTTCCAGTTTCCCTCTTCCTTCCTTCAAGAGAAAGTATCTATTTAAACTAGAGAGAAGATATACCTTAAGCCTGACATTCAAACATCTGCAAACTTGTGGAAGATTTGTATAATGCTGCTAGACTTCACTTACTGCCTAAAAATCCTTGGGTGTGGAAAGAATTTAAATGAAACCTCGACATTAGTTCTCCACCCCCCCACCCCCCGCCAAAAAAATCTTCCAGAGTGGGTGCCATAGGTCCATAGGTCAGATTCCTAGGGAGCTGTTCTGGGTCTCATGTAGCTTGCTGGGGAATGCTTCCTGGGTAGGGAAACTGGGAACGCAGGTTTGGGCAAAGCGAGTTTCTGAAAAACTGAGGTGCAGTCACCACAGGCTTTAGCTGATCCTATAGGGCCCTTCAGAGATAAAACTGAGGCAGGGGCCAGGCCTCTATACCAGCATCCACTCATCAATTGGATGTGGGCTGTCCCTGGGGAAGTGGGTTTAACCTTGGGCGTGGCAGCTCCCTCCAGTCAAGGGAAATCATTGAGGAGAGATCACTCAGCTCTGAACTGTCTTTAGGCAGCACTCTCTGAAACTAAGGGCCTCATTTCTGAAAGGAAGGGAGAGATTCACATGGCATCCTCTTATGGTTCCCACCTACACCTACAGAAGGTCAAGGAAAATTCTGATGGAATAAAATCACTACATTCTGCCCTCCATCTCAAAAATGCACTCTAACATATTCCATGGTATCTGCTGGATTCTCTATGATAATTACTTCAATAGTTACTTTCATTTTGGGGCATTTCTGCCTCTGAATGCTTTTTTTTAAGTAATATTTTCAGCATCTCTTTTACCTTTTTAAATTTTTTTTTAACATTTATCCATTTTTGAGAGTGAGAGAGACAGAGCATGAGCAGGGGAGGGGCAGAGAGAGAGGGAGACGCAGAATCCGAAGCAGGCTCCAGGCTCTGAGCTGTTAGCACAGGGCCTGACACGGGGCTTGAACTCACGGACTGTGAGATCATGACCTGAGCTGAAGTAGGAAGCTTAAGCAACTGAGCCACCCAGGTGCCCCTCTTTTACCTTTTTCTCCTATTTGTTTTTTAACTTTGCATGTGATTATTATAAAATACAATACTTAAATGGAAATAGTGCTTTCTCCAAAAATCGTTATGTTTATGCAGTATGGTAGACAATCTCACTATATAATCTGATAAATCTGTATCAATTTATAGACCTAGAGATAGGCATAATTAAAGTCCTACTAAGAAGAATATAAGGGACAAAGGGAAGTTGTCATGGGAACCAAAAATCCTGATTTTCCTCATTTTGTACCATAAAAGTATTAACCTCTATGATACCTTAATATTTTTTCTACATTGTATTTTAACCACTGGTCACTTTGTATATTGTATTTGCTATATACATAGCTAAATCATCACTTCCTACAATTTAGCTTTTTACATTACATTTTAAAATAGTTTTTTTTAAATCTGGCACTAGGAAGTTAAACTCTTCCTCCAAGAAGCAGTTTTTCTTAAGAGCAAAATAGTGTTAAAGGTTTTTTTCTCTGTGTAATTTAAAATAGTTCAGATTTCTAATATATTGACAATGTAACCATACAGGAGAAAAAATGATTCCACCACAAATGTAACATTTTAAATTTATCTTTCCAACCTCTTTGATACTGAGTTTTTTATTTTGAAAAATTGGGCATATTTCATATAATGTTCAATAATTTGCTTTTTTTCATCTAACACTTACAATGTATTTCCAGGTTTGTAAATATTTACCGTGAAGATAATTTTAACAACTTTATTTAACGGATTACCATAATTTTAAGACTCTCTTTACATAGTTTCTGCTCTGTAATATGACAAATACGTTACAATAAACATCTTTAAATTGTTTGTACACCCCAGATTAATTCTTTACTGTGAAATCCTAGAAAAAGAATGTGTACTTCTACAGCTCTAAATGTATTTTTCTAAATGTTTATTTTTGAGACAGAACACAAGTGGGAGAAGGGCAGAGAGAGAGAGAGAGAGAGAAAGAGAGAGAGAGAGACAGAACCCAAAGCAGGCTCCAAGCTGTCAGCACAGAGCACAACACTAAGCTCGAAATCACAATCAGTGAAGTCATGACCTGAGCCAAAGTCTAATCCTTAACCAACTGAGCCACCCAGGCGCTTAACACTTTTATAGCTTTTTCTATGCTGTTAGTTTGGCCTCCATAAAGTATTTTTCTATTCTATGGGCTTTCCCAATTGCTCACTTTTCTGAACCCTCACCTTCATATCTACATATACCCACATTTAGAAATGAATATATATTAGCTTATTGTTATTTTAAGTCTTAGGTTTTTGACTATTTGTGAAATTAAATGCTTATCAGGAGGATTTGTATTCCTTTCTTTGAGAACTGCTTCCTCGTGTCATTCGTACTGAACTTTCTCCTAGAGGGGAATTATTTTTCTATCCAATATTATTTCTCTTGGCATATTTCAAGATGCCAAATTCCACTTTAACCAACTAAATGACTACACTCTAAAATTAAGTAACCCGTTTCCCATTGGCAAAAAAAGGACTTGTGTTTTCCATTTACTGGTAAACCAGTTCAAAAGAAAATCATAAATATCTTTCCAGTACCAATTTAATTGTTTAGTACTATGTAAGTGTTACTATTAGAGTAGTCTAGTGGAAGGAACCTTGAATCAGGCTAAATCTTTGTAGGACAAATCACTTAACCTCTCCACATCCCAACTGTTTTCTGTAAAATAAGACCAAGTTGCTCTTCAGGGTGTAATGAGAATTGAGAATATTATACGAATGACAGTATTTTGGCACCCAGTAGGTCAGTAAGTGGCATCTTTAGTTTTCAATAGCCCCATTAGTTTTATTGTATCTTCAGATGTCCTTTGTTATAGTGGTAAAGTATAAGCTTTTTATTCCCATAAATATGAATTGAAGAGCCATGTAAATGCTCTAAGTTTTTCTATTTACAAACAGCATTATCTCTCAAAATATGAAAGAGTAAGAATATTAACAATCAGTCTCTTTGTCAGTATATTAGATCCTTAATTGCCCATTATATTTTTGTATTTTATGAAAGACTTTCATTTCACAGTTAAGAAAAAGGAGCATTGTCTATAATCTTTTCTTGATGTAAAATAATTAGAAATAAGAGATAATATCATTGACAAATAACAGTTGCAAGTTTATAGCTTTTACCTTTTTTGATAAAAACACTTCTAAAGCATACCTCATATCTGAAGAGGATTGGAAATATTCATTGCTTCATTAAAAAATATACTGAATATACTTCAAATCCAACTTCTATCAAACAAGTATTTTTTAAATAGTCTTTTAGATCATTCAACTCATATGTAGAGATGTTTTATATTCCATTATAAACTGGAGCAACATGAAAATATTCAACAACCTGAGTGGCAAAGGACCCAACCATCTGTGCACACAAAGGCTAGAAAGGAGTTTGGGGTGGCAGTTGATCAATCTAGATGACCAGCAACAATACCTCACTTCTAGAAGATGCAAAAATTGAACTGAAACCTAATTAGACAATATACCTTAATGATGGCACTGTTGTACGTAGGCATTTGCATTTACTGCAATAATTTCTTTCAAATTCTACAGTAAACCATGATTCTTCAAATATCCTCAACTATCCTATAGAGATAAGAAATAATGCATATCATATCTGGTAATTCTCACAGCAGAGGACCAAATTTAGTTTTTGAATACATACATACTAATATTTCATACATATGTATGTGTTTGTGTATATAATTCTAGTCTTAGCTGACTCACATGAAATATAAAAGTTTTGTTATTATCAATATCAGTAGTTTCACCTAAGTTATGCAAACCAGACTCCAAATTTTAGCAGGGAGACACATCCTAAGCTAAACACAATCAGAAAATCAAGAAAACCTTCTAGAAAGTGACTTTGAGTTGGAGAAAAAACTACAGTTTTCCACCATCTGGAAAATTCTGGATTGCCAAGTATTACTAGGGAGGGTAAGAGGGGGGACAGAAGGACCGATTGACTGATCTATTGATACAGTCCTAAGCTCATTGAATAGATTACCTCACTGCATACTCAAAAACCTTCTGTCTTTGGTAGGATTATTCTCACTTTACAAATGAAGAAACTAAGGAACGGAGAAGATCTAAGCCCCTATCTGTCTAACTCTACCCTTTCATGTTATATTAGTAGCTACTAGTGGAAAATTAAAAGCTTTAAAAAAAATAACATTTGTAAAATGAAAACTGATTATCCGTGTGTATTTATGAGCCTCAGCCATCCTCTCCTTCCATGAAATCCAAAAATCTCTGGATTTTAAGATTATAATAATACATCCATACATCAGAGATTATTCTACTGTTTATTTCCACTAAATACATAAGTATGCATAATTAATTCACAAAAGACTCTAAATCTATAAAAATCCTTTATCTCTTTTCTGGTTATTTCCATTTCTTTGCAAAAGGGACTTATAGGTCCATCAACTTTCCTGCTGAGACTATGAAGTTACTTTGCCCAGACATGTTTGTATTTATCTATTTCTGCCCCAAATCCTGTTCCCTTTCTTACCAGCACTGCCTGAAATCTTAAGTCATACAGTAAAATTCATTATTAAAGCCCAGAATATGTTTAGGTTGGAGAATAGGGCTTCAATCCTGCCTCTTTAGAACACCTTCTGCACTGCACATGTACTAAAAAAAATCCAGGTAAGACAGGTTTCAGTTTCTTTACATTTCAGAAGGCAGATAAATTAAGAGGTCAAATGTCCTATCAGAATGCATTCAGCCAAGAAATAGAACCAGAACTGAGGTCTTCTGTATTCAAGGCTAAGCGGTTTTCACTGGCTACCTTAGGGACTAATTGTTTTTTTTTTAATATTTTAGAGATAAACATTTAAAGTAATTGAATACATTAACTTAATAGAATAACTCAATAATCTAATCAAGATGAATCAGCAGAAATGGTTTCCAGACAAGACATGTTTCATCATCATTTCCTTGATACATACAGTCAATCATGCCACATTTACAGTGGCTTCAAACATTTACCCAGCAAGACAACTGAATTATTGATCACAGTATTGTCTACAGTAAATGTCAAAAATAAATGACTGGGAGGAAAATGTACCATCAATAAATGAAATTCAAAAACTTCTCTAGGACACTCCTGATATCTTACAGTGTCCATGTTATACTAGTATTCTCTATAACCATTTTAAAAATAACTAATATTTTGAATGCATGCTATCATTTATCAACATTTTGAATATAAATATTTAATCTTTCTTTCCTTTTAGAAAATACAAAATGTTCAGAGTATAGAGCATATATGTTGTCAGCAACTGTTTCATACACAGTTCTGTAATGTACAGGTTAGAAGTTAAATCTGCACAATAAATAACTGGCAGTATAAACAACTAGTAGATTTGACAGCTCACATAGTATTGTTGGGACAGTGTTTTCAGTAAGTACGTCTGGTCTTACCTTCTAGGAAAGACTCTCCACCGTGGTTCCATAAATACTTTATGAACCAACATAAAGTAATATGCTAATGATAGACTATTTACCCAGGGAGCAGGTGCACTCTCTAATGTGTTTCATCTCTGGTGCACCTTTGATGTGGGATCAGTTAAGCCATTTTGAATTGTTCTTTGTTTTATTTATTTATTTATTTTGCTTCCCTCCCCTCTTAGATTCACCTGAACCTAAAATGGTGAGCGAGAGTCACCATGAGGCCCTGGCAGCCCCGCCAGTCACCACTGTTGCGACTGTCCTACCACATAATGCCACAGAGCCAGCCAGTCCTGGGGAAGGAAAGGAAGATGCCTTTTCGAAGCTGAAGGAGAAGTTTATGAATGAGTTGCATAAAATTCCACGTAAGTACTATATATGGTTGGTAGAGTAAAAATAAATACTTAAAAAATGATCTTATGCACGGGGCGGGGGGGGGGGGTTGCCGGGGGACAGAATTCCTCTTAACTTACATTTGATTTTTGTTAATTGTTGGCAGGGTAGCATTCCAATAATAAAATGGAGTATTAGAAATGGAATATTTTTAAGTCTTTAAATATACTTTATACATGAAAGCCCAGTTTATAAAACATTTCTACCTTGTGTTTCATGCAGGTGGGGTCTTTTTTAAATGTCTATTTTTCTCTAGAATATTAATGTTTATGAGTTGTACTGTATATATTTTTAACTTGTATTTATGAAATTATTCCATTATAAAGATTATTCCTAAACAATGGCTAAAATGGACTTTCCAATATTGCAAGCTTGATTTCCTTTAATTTACTAATATATCAAAATCTTCTGCATGGTTTTTAAATGTTTCTTTGTTCTCATCAGGAAAACCTACACAAAAAACAATAACCTGTAGTTAAGCTTATTTGTATGAGTGCAGTGCTAAGTTCAAAACCAGTGGGTTTAAATCTGAAACAGGTTTTTTTTTTCTTCAGATGTGAACATTTATCATGAACTAGACATTTTTTTCAGATGCTGGGAAAACAGATTTTCCTACAAAGCTTATTCTAGTCAGGAAAAGAATAAATCCATCTAGATGCAAATATAGAAAGTCATGTGGTCATAAATAAGAGAAACTGAAGAAGAGTAGGTGGGATATGGAAGGGCATAGACGGTAAAACATTATTTTTTAGGATGAGCAGGGCTGGTTTCTTTTGTAAGGAACCCTGGAAGAAGTTGGGGGGGGGGAGTTATAAAATGTAGGAATTCTGGACAAAGGCCCTTAGGCAAAAATCTGCCTGAAACAGCAAGGAGGAGCCCAGTGAGCCTTACGTAGAGTGAATAAGGTGGAGGTGGGCAGAAGGGGAACTCAGATTGTAGCACAGGCCGTATCATGTGAGCCTTGTCGATTATTCTATGTAACTTGAATCTCCTATGAGTGAAACAAAATGCCTCTGGAGGGTTTTGAGGAGAAGTGTCCCAGGATCTGACTCAAGTTTTTTAAAGATCATTCTAGCTACTGTGTTGAAAATGGGTTCTAGAAAGACAAGGACAGAAGATAAACAGGATGTTGCAATAATTCAGGTGAGAGATTTATCAATCCCTAAGAAAATTATTCTATAAGCACAATGAGAAACCAAGTGAAAAAAAAAAAAAAAACTACAAGGAATCAACTTCTTATCCATCAGTGGCTAATAATTTATTGATCTGTCTACTGTTAACAAATTCAAGTTCATCCGAGAGATGCTCTCGGCATAGTTGCCAGTAATTACCATTCTCAACAGGAAGATCCATAACCTAGTAGAGGTGGAGATGGCCCAATAGATGAAGCCCTAGGATGAGAACCACAAGTTCTCTTTCCTGCTCTGCTACAAAGCTGATGGCTGATCCTGATACAACTTCAAGGTCGTAACTACAAGACACAAACCAAAATGCATGTATCATGGGGGCAAACTCTCACTTGAATATTTTACCAAAATGATTGCTTTAAGAGAGATGAGTTAGCAGAGAAAGAAATGAATAACATCAAATAAAATGCATACTCTGCCTGGTCTTGAACACCACCATCTCCTTCTTCAGAAGAGTAAACAATATGAGTGGTATGGCAATGTTATTAACTATAGGATTGAATGTTCCCCATGTAGCCAAAAAACTCATTCTCTCCTCTCCTTTAGGCTTTGCCTAAATGTCATCCTCTTAGTGAAGGACTTTCTCAACCATTCTACTTAAAATGATAACCCATTCATCCCACCTCATCTTTGCCAGCAATTCCTGTCCTCACCCTTGCTTTCTCACCATAGCACAGCTTTGCAGATGGTGCTATTTATTATTTGTTTTTAAATTGCTCTGGCTCCCTCCAAAATAGCATAAGCTCTATGAGAGCAAGGAATTGGGTCTGTTCTTTGTGGGGTTCGAGCACAGGTGGTGCCTGATACATAGGAGGCACTCCATATCTACTTGTTGAATGAATAAATGAATGAATGTCAGTTTAACTTATGTCCTGAACCACCCTAGACTTTGAGGTCTTAAGATGCTGAAAAATCAAATCATCTTAAATATTTTTAATTTTTAATGCTAGGAATTATTCCAGTGCTTGACTGTGTCATTTACACTGAAAAAAACAAGTTGTTTTCATCTTTATAGCGACACTTCCATCTTTTAGCCTTTCCTACTTAGAGCCAACCATTCTGTACTTTATATTTCCCTCCCATTTAGCAATAAGAAAATAGGCAGCTGGAAAAAAATTATGAAATGCTCCCTTCTTTCCTTTCTTTCCCTTGACTAACTTCATTTCTTCCCAAGCTATTGACCCACTCCCATGTCCCTTTCTTAGACACTGGGCAGGAGACCCAGGTGATCCATTGTTCCTCCATGGAGGTTTACTTTTGATCAGCAATCTAATAGAACTTCAAAGGATCTGGGTAACTCCTATGAAAATATCATGCTGCTAGATCTATACTTGATTTAATAGAAAGGAACAAGTCAACTACCTAAATCTTAAAATATTATGGTAAATTAGAGTTAGAAAAACTTATATAAGTACAGCCATGTAGTTTTATCAAAAACTCATAACTGCATATTTTACACCTTTATTTTAATCTACCACAGTTTTTACTGCCTGTGTAAAAAATTTCTAATGGGATGTATACACAGGGAGCAACACTAAGCAAAAATAAAACATATCCTGAAAATCAAATTCCTTTAGGAGCATATGTTATGTAAAGGTTATCACTTTTGACTTGGCATAATCTAGTGTGACACTAATGACAGGTAACAAATTAGAATATTAATTGATTTCAGTCTCTGAACTAAATCTTGGCTATCTGGCAGATGTGTTTTTTGCAAAATTGATAGCAAACAGCTTTAGTCTGTCACTTGAAATTCCCACTTGTGAGAAGAGAGGTGTCACAATGGCAAGGAGTTTGCATGTCATTAGTTGGGTAATCTGCACAGTCCAGCATGGAACATATTCAAACCAAATTGCCTGATGATATCATCCATAACACCATGGGGCTTAAAATTTAAAAAAAAAAAAAAGGAAAAGGAAACGGTACATGCTGAGCATTTTTATCTTTCAATTCATTCTGCACACTGTTATCTAAATGAAGCAGACAAGGTTTTTCAGAATGTTTCTTTATTTTGCAACTTTGATTGTAATATGACTGGGGTCATGGTTGGTTTGTAAAGCATGAACTCTGTGTCATCCAAATAGCTGTGATTAAGGTTTTGATATTCATGAGCTTCTTGAAGTAGAGTGCACCCTTCCTTGAGCACAGCAGAAAACCAAATATCCACAACCTGTCTCTTAGTGCAGAGTAAGAGTGGACGAAGGGTAATTGTGTACTTTTTGCAGAAACACTACTGGATAAAACGTTGAATGGAGAGATGGAAAACACAAGCTCTGGACTCAGACTGCATGGGTTCAAATCTAAGTTCTACCACATACGCGTGCTGTGACCTGGAATGTTCATCTTTCTGGGAATCAGTTTCTTCCTGTGTAAAATGGGGATGAAAACACTATCTCCACCACAAGTTTGTTGGGTAAAGGGAGCAATGCATACAGAGCACTTAGCAGAGTGTGTGGCATGGCGTAAACATTCTGTAAATGTTAGCTAATATTAAACCCAAGCTGTCATTTTAACAAATCTATTTCCATGTTAGAAAAGCCCTCAGTTCCTGTCAGGTAGAAACCCAAATTATGAAAATTCCAAAACTTTGCAGGTAATATGTGCACCTTGCATTCTCTAAACCCACTCCAGTGATGCCTGACCTAGGAAGATGAATTCTCTCATGGTGTTTCCTCTGCCCATTATCACCTCCAACTTTCCCTTTTTCTTTTTTAACTCCTGTAATTTCACTCACTCCTTCATTCCTTTTAGCCTATGCATATGCTCAAGGTTCACATATCTGAAAGAGCCTAGCAAAATTTGGCACACAGTAAGTGCTCAAGGAATGTTCATTTTTCTTCTTTCATGCACTGAAATTGTCTTCTCCTTACCTTACTCTCTGTCAAGCTACCATGCTGTCTTCTTCTTTCGTATCTACACCAAAATTTCTTGAAAAGCCTAACCTTGATCCCGACATCTATTTCTTCACATCCCATCAATGACTCACCTCCTTCCATGCTGATTTCCATCCTGCAAGTGACGTTAAAATTGTTTTCACTTGAGTCACCAGGTACATCTTGATGTACGATTATGAAGGTTATGATCAACCTTCGTTCAGTCAGTTATTTTTGTATCACTAGCACTATCAGCCATCATCATCTGTAATTCTTGATTTCCAGGACCCTACTCTCATTTTCACGTCTTCCTTCTCCACCCACCCTTTCCATTCTTTCATTGACTGGTCCTCCTTTTTCATGGTCTTCCCTTCCCTAAAGTGGTACAGGATTGAGGATTACAATGTTAACCCAGTTCTGGTTTTTTTTTGTTTGTTTATTTTGTTTTTTCAACATGCTCTCCCTGGGTGATATCACTCACCTAGTCTTTCAAATAAAGAGATCTCACTATTACCCTTGTCTCCCTTAATCTATTTCAGCTCCAATCCTATACCTGCAATTCATTTAAGTCCTGTTAATGCTGTTCATGAAAAACCTCTCAAAACCTGCCAGCACTCTCATGGTCCAGTGTCTTCTCTCATGTTTTTCTCTCTTCCGGGACTCCCTTTCCCCATTAACACTGACACATTCTTTTATCATCCAAGAACCAGTTCAGATGTTATCACTTGGATGAGAAATTTCCTCATTTCCTAAGGCAGAATTATGTGAGTCTTCCTCCAACCTTCCAAAGCACTTCATGAAAATCTTTATCTTGGTTATTTGGTTTTGTTTGGGGCCTGTCCTTCTCACTGAAATGTAAATTGCTCAGA
The DNA here is from genome assembly GCF_022079265.1 of Lynx rufus. Lineage (NCBI taxonomy): Eukaryota > Metazoa > Chordata > Mammalia > Carnivora > Felidae > Lynx > Lynx rufus. The sequence goes on from NW_025814889.1 coordinate 102,576,264, forward strand.
GATAGGAACCATTTCTCACACAGGTTTGTATTCCCAATACCTTGAAAATATCTGACACCATGCCAAAACTGTATAGATATTATCATATTACAAATCTTACTATATCCAACATTATGCCCAATGGTCTTGGAGAGGCTGATCTAGGAAATAATAGTTTTCGAACCATCTTAAGCAAATGAAATATTATAAAAGCCTATATTTATAACATGAATTAAGCAAATCAAGCTGCTGTGGTGAGTTAAAAGTGTCTTCCTCGCTCACCCTCACATCGGCAGCAACAAAGACACCTAGATGTATGAAACACCTTTGAAAGCAGTGGCCTGGAAAAGGAGCAGGTAAAGCAATGTTATCCCTCATAGCAACAGCCAATGACACCCGACAACCAGTAGTGATGTAGGTGGTTAAGTATGGCACAAACAAATCAGTGATGAAAAACGTAGTCCAGTAACTTTGTTTTCCCTCAAGCGACTGCAGGATGAACATATCATTGTCGTAGATCATGTAACTGTTTTATGTTAATGTCGTAAACGTAATGCTGATGCAAGAAGAATTTCAAGACTAAATGAACAGAAAACCCTTAGGAACATACAGGAATCCATGGCATGTGAATAACACAATTACTGTAATGATTGCCAGTCTTTAGTGAGGACTTAATGTGGAAACATGTGCTGTGCATTCTGTAAAATCAACCTGCATTCTGCCTTGTGAAAACTCTACTAGGTGAGAAAAATTATCCTCATTTTACACATAAGAAAGCTCAGGCTTAGTAAGGTAAGTGGTTTGTCTAAGGAAGTTACACATGGTACAGATGGTAGGTACAGAACTATGTCGGGAAAAATCTTGCAATTTATGACTATGCCCTAACAGAACATCACCGACTGCAAACCATCTCCATCATTCCTCATCACAACTAAGACGTGAAACTATTAGGGTCTTTTGTGTCTGTGCAGATATATTGCTTGATATTTGTCTTTTGATAGGTTTTAATGTTTGCTAGGTTTCAAAAGACTGAATACTTGGAACACAAATTTAATACTAATTAAGAGTTTCTCATTACATTATCTGGATTTGAAGCAGGTACTCATTCACCTTATGCTTCTGCAGTTCTTTTACTGGCCCCACTTACTCAGACTGTCATGTTAATAACTCATGACTACCCAAGTACTAATAGTTAGATTTTGTTTCGTTGCACCGATGAACTCTGTAGATGACTCAGCTTCAGTTCTCATCTGTTGACTCAATTCTTCCTCACACTTCAGAAAAGCACTAGCTAAAATGTTAAATGTTATTATTCATTGTTAACTTCTAGTAAATTGAAATATCTGTAAGTAAAAAACCTTACAATAACGATGAGTGTTATTTGCAGGGAAAGCAAGTCCTTCGTTAATACTGAGGGGCTTCAACAATGCAATGGCTGAAGGAATCAATTGGGGCAAGAACACTGAGGTATAAGGGTTACAATTCATCACAGCACAATGTAGTAATCTGTGCTTATATTCAAAGGTTTTTCATTAAATTTTAGTTTATTTCATCATCTTTTTAAGTTTAATTCTGGTTCAAAATGTAGGAAATATCTGTGTGTGTGAATACAGACAGAGAGAGAAAAATATTTAAAAGCTCCCATTGCTAAAAACTTAATCCTATAGCACTGAGTCAGTTTGGTTCTCAGTAGAGTTGGCATGGCCTCCTGCAGAATATTCTGAATATTCATTGGGCCACGTTTAGAGTGCTAAAAAATGGGCATACAGGAAAGCAACTGGCATTTAAAGGCCATGGGCCTACGAGCGTACAAATCTTGCAATGTGAGACAGTTTCACACAATGAAAACTATTCCCACATTCTGCACAATTTTCAAAATCTCCATAGGACACACGTATAGAAGGAAACCCTGTTTATAATTATCTAAGCCGAGAACAACTTGACATATAAACATAGCACAATGTGGTTTTGCATGATTTTAATATAAACAGAATATTCTAGCTTTTAGTGTAACATTCACCCAGCTTCTGATCTTTTATTTTCTCCCGATTTTTCAAAATCTCCTCTCTTACTTCTCTAAATCCAAAATCCCTTTTAGCAGCTGCAAGCATGTGATTATTTCATTGCATCTTCCAGTATAGTTACACCTGAAGATCTTCATAGTGAAATAAATTCCATTATAAACTTTCGTTTTTCGTTTTTACTTTCCTTATTTTCTTGATTTGTAAAAATTATATATGTAAACAATTTGTATTATTATTTATTCTTGGTGAGTAAAGGAACATTATAAAATATTTGTTATAAACTGGGACATTGTGTATAATACTGATTTTAAAGTCTGCAGTAGGATTCCTTCAACAGCCTGTGTTCAATGTGGAAACATAGCAAAGCATATGCTACTGATATTTCAGGAAAGTTGTTTAAATGTGTCCTTGAATTTCGTTTCCCTCTTGGGTGCCGATTATGCAGAAAAATCCCCCAAGAAATTCATGCCTTTCAAATGAACTAGTGTTGAGGGATTTTACAAACTTCCAAAGCATAGGTAATACAAAGCGACAGTGAACACATAAAGCCACCAGGCGTATTAAGATCTCAGCTAAGTTTCTAAACCTTATTTAGCTATATTCTATTAGCATTTCAAAGACATTAAGTACATACACCTGAGGACAAGGGGAGTGGATATTTTGGACATACAATAAAAGTAACTCAGAAACTACCTTGCTGAAATACTTTACAAATACACAAATATATTTTTAAATAGCTTTAAACGTCCACTCCTCAACTTATACCAGGTGCATGTCAAAACAGAGGAACATTTTCACGAGAGGAAGCCTGAATCCAAATGGAAATGTATAAAGAAAGCAACAGAAAGAGAGAATCTGAGAGACCCTGGCTTTCTCCTCACTCTTAACGATGATGTAGATCTTTTGTTGTAGGGCTGACAGATTTGTGCCAGTTTCTATTCAATGGGACAAAGAATTTAAAAGCAGAAACCAGAGGGAAGAACTATGATGTACTATTATGTATAGATCTTTACCACTTGACTTTATTTTTTTGTTCTGATTTTCATGTGTGAAAATACTATACTGAACGATTTAAATGTGGCATCTTCTAATCTCACATGCATCCCCAGTCTGCCTGTTAGGTGAACTTAGAAAAGTATAAACAATTTAAAAGACAGTGGCCCATTTACAGGTTTCCTCACCAAACACTTTGAATGAAACTGCTGTCCTGGCAGAATTTCAATCCATTTAAACCCTCTCCCTTTTTCTTTTCTCTTTCCAGCTGTTTGCACACATATGAGTTAAAAACAAAAGAAGGGGGGCAATGGTAAACTACAAATAACAGAAACATATTTGCCTTGGTAAATATGCCGTTTACCCAAAGTAGTGTGTGCCTGTCCACGGAAACTTAGAAAAGATCCAGGATCTCAGTGTAGTGAACCTCAACTGACTGACTTGCATTGCTCAATGCCCTGAAAGTAAATTTTATGGTAATAATTTCCTTTTCATAAGGATAAGATCGAGTTCTATAAATATCAGGAAACCATTACAGTGAATTAGAAACATTATTGTTATAATCATGTAACTATTACTCCCTAAATTCTTCAGTACAATTTAGCAGCCCTGAATGTTAACACTTTGTTCAGAATGCTATATAAATCACTCAGATTCTGGCCCAGTATTAGTTACTAACCCGAGTAGGGACAGCATTGTTTGCTATGACTAAAGGCCAAGGTGTGAGTTCTAGAGTTGGTCTGTCTGGGTATGAAATCATGGTCCTGTCATGACTAGTGTCTGATCTTGGGCACATCATTTAATCTCTCTGTAAAATAAGGATAATAATAATAACCTCTGGGAAGGTACGAGCATAGTGGTATTAATATATAAAGTATTACATATATAAATAATATTCAAAATTCAAACTTCCAATATATATTTATATAGCACCTACTATGTATGAGGCTGTATATGACAGGCTAAGGATCTCAATCTCAATCAAAGCACATAATTTCAAGGCCTTGTTTCTAGGCCTTGGTGGCATTATGGATTCCTAATTCTGCCAGAGGACCTCTAAATTAAAATACTTTAGCAAGACATCCATGACTTTTTATGAGACGATCTGATATGGCTTGTACACACATTCCCAGTTCACAGCCCACCCTTCACCCACACACATTTTCCTTCAGCTGCACAGAAATCCTTAGAGTTACTGAATTTATTACCCAGAGTGTTCCAAGCTTCCAGGTCTCGGTACAAATTCTCTCCTAAAATGTCTTGCTTATCTGGCTGGACTGCTTCCAGTTATCCTTCAGAACTCCACTCCATTTTAAAAGTCTTCCTGTCGCCTCCTAATCTATGAGTGAGCAATTCGCCTTTTGTAATAAGTCTTCATTTTATACGCGTTTAGAATTCTCACTTTGTATTTTACTTATCTGTGTTTTCTCTCCTAACACCAACCAGTCTACCTGAGACCAGAACACTGTCCTTTCATCTTTCTGTCTCCAACCTCAGCACGAAACTTGGTTCACAGTAGGTAGGATTATTCTCCTCTAGCTCAAAAGATCCTAGATAATCATACTATCAAGAAACAGGCTTCCACTCATAGATCCAGAAAGCAGATTGGTGGCTGCCAGTGGCAAGAAGTTGGTGGGGATGGGTAAATTGGAGGAAGCAGGCCAAAAAGTACCAACTTGCAGTTACAGGATAAGTCAGTCTCAGGGATGTAACATTCAGCACAGTGACTCCAGTCAATACCGTGCTGTATATTTGAAAGTTGCTAAGAAAGTAGATCTTAAAAGTTTTCATCACAAGGAAAAAATGTGTAACATGTGTGGGGATGGATGTTAACCAGATTTCACTGTAGTCATCATTTTGCAATACAAATATCAAGTCATTATTTTGTACACCTGCAACTAATGTTATATGTCAATTATACCTCCATGAAGGGAGGGAGGAACGGTGGGAGGGAGGGAGGGAGAGAAACAGAGAAAGGAAGAGGAGCAGGAAGGAAGGGAGGGAGAGGGGGAGGGAGGAAGGTGTCCTACTGGAAAGGAGTAATAGTAATACTCAGAGGTGAAATTTAACATTACCCAGGACTAAAGACGGGCTTACCTACAGAGCCATTTTGCTTTGCCTTCAACCACACAGCATCATACAACCATCTTTTCTCTTTCATCCTCTCCTTATTTTTCTCTTTCCTGAAACTTTCTGTAACTTTGTCATTTCCTGTTCTGTTTTCTATCCCTTTCGCCTGTGCTGAGTAAAACCATTCCCTGTTTTATTCTTTGGCCTGGTGGCAGCCCAGGCTCATTCACCACTAAGATAGAAGCAGCCACCAAACCGGTCCACAGGGTAAATGGTTCTCCCCACAGGCATTTTCATTCCAGTGGAGATCAGGGACTTACTTTCATCCTTTAGTTTTAAAAAGTAATATGCTGTATTGGAATGCCTAAGAAACAAGATGAACTCATTTCTTCTGACCATTGTTATACAACACAGCCCAGTTTCTTGTGCTTTCATTGAGAGTTCAAAGACAACTGAACATGTTGTGTTAACCGCAGCTTTCCCAGTAATGGTTACTTCTGTAAGGCTTTTTTGGGTGAGTTTCTCTGTTTCACCCGATCAGCTACACAAAACATTGCAGTTTAGTTTTTCAGCTACTCTTGGTACCAGTAATGCCACAACTGTGGATATCATTTGAAGTGGTGCTTTACAAAGGCCTCCCAGCCATCTTCTGTCCACACCAACTGGCACTGTCCCATGTCACCTCACCTTTTTACAGCTGCTGGCAAACACCTACCTTTCTTCTCCATATTTGCTACTAAGGCTCTAATGCAGTTTACCCGGCTGCCTTCCAGCAGAGATCTGTTTTTGCTATTTTGCACTAACTAGTCTTCAGCTCTAACACCAATGCCACTGATGTGAAAACCCAGGCACTTCCATAGAGTTTAAGCTGAAGAATGTTTCTAAAAGTTGAACATGATTTTTCCCAGTGCTTCCATTGCAAGAAAACATGTAGACCATTCTCCAAAGTCAGTTCTTCTGCTTTTATCTTCCACTGAGGTTTGATGCAGCTTTTGCTCCTAGCTGGATTGCATGGTTTGGCCTTTCACCCAGCAAGAGACAGTTGGACCTATACATAAAAGGCACCCAATACTCTTACTGATACTCTCTTCTCCCTTCGTTTCTGATACTTCACATTCTAATTATCTTCCTTTCTTTCCGAGTGTTCTCTTTGCCTCCTCCAAGCACTTACAAGTATGTACTTCCCAAGGATCTGCCTCTGGCATTCTTCTACCACTATGATTTCTTCATAATTTCAGAACTTCCAATCCTGTCTTTATGTAACTCATACTCAGAACTCAACCTCTACCTTTGATGCTTCTACTAATCTCCCCCTCTAATAACTTTAAGGAATTTAATTAATTTTATTAAGGAATGGTTTACACACAATAAGATAAACCCATCGTAGATGTACGGTTCTGCACACTTTGACAATATATGCAAAGTAATCCTCACTCAAAAAAATTTCTCTACTCCCTTTCCAGCAATTTCTGCCCTGGTTCTAAATAGTGACTGATCTCCTACCACTATAAATTAGTTTTGACTGTTCTAGCATTTCCTAAAAACAGAACCATATACTGCATAGTCCTTTGTGTCTGGTTCTGGTTTCTTTCACTGAGCATAATATTTTTGAGATTCATCAATGTTCTTGTATATATCAGCCATTCTTTTCCATTGTTCCAGTAGGATTCCATTGTAAGGATACCCACAATTTATTTACATGCTAATGGACATTTAGGCCATTTCCAGTGTGGGGCTCTTAAGAATAAATCTGCTATGAATACTCTCATGCAAGTCCTATAAGCAGGGATATATGTTTATGTTTCCTTTTCTCTTGGGGAGTACCTAAGTGTGGAATTACTGAGTAGTATAGTATTTACATTAGATTCTAAAAATTGTCAAACTTTTTCTAAAGTGGTTGTATTATTTACATCTCACCAGTGATGTATGAGAGTTCCAATTGTTCCGCATCCTGGAAGTTTGTACTGTTTGGCCAATTATTGCCCCACTTGCACTACCTGGGCAAAGTTTTCTTAAAAGGACACCACAAGCATTAACTATAAAAGAAAAAGTTGATAAACCCAATTTCTTCAAGAATAAAGACTTCTGCTTTTTGAAAGTCACCATTAGTAAAAAGGCAAGTCACAAACTGGGAGAGAATATCCACAGTACAGTAATAATACAATATTAAATAAAATATATTTAATGAATAAGGTGCTTCCAAAATATATTTGGAAAAAAAAACTCTTACAAACCAATACAAAAATGAGCAAAAACTCTTAACACGCAATGTAAGAAGATACACCTGACCGATAAATTCATATAAAGATGTTCAACATTTTTAGACATTAGGGAAATGCTAATTAAAGCAACAATGAATTCCATTTTTGAAGGCTCTTTAAAAACTATACATCTATATACGGCATTTGCAATTGAAGTTAAGTATATCCAAAACTAAACTCATCTTTTCCCTCAGCAAAACATTTACATACACATATATATTCCTCTAATCTGAAACTTAAACCCCTAGCATCACCTTTAACCCTTGCCACTTTTCCCCCCATTGTCCAACTTGTTAACAAGTCCTACTACCTCATTCTCAGTCTCCTCTCTCCTTTACATTCCCACTGCTACTGCTGTATTTGGGTCCTCATCCATATTACAGTCATTAGAGCCTCCTAAGAGGTCTTCCCACAACAATTTTCCACTGTTAGCTAAACCACTGTACGTACATTTTCCAGACGATGCTTCCTGAAGCCCTACTCTGAACACACAAGTCTCTTGCTCAGATACCTTTAGTAATTCTCCCTTAGCCAACTTTTGAATTCCCTCATTTGTTATCCAAGACCCTCTGTAGAATAGCCCCAACCACCTTTCCAAACTTATTTCAACTTCTCTCAACTGAACTATTCACTGTTCAACGGATAAATGCCTACATTTCCTGCCTTTATACCTTAGTCTATGGCATTCCTACATTTGAAATACCAGTACTCCCATCTCTGCATACCCAAGCCTCCGTATCCTATAGGATTAAGGCTCAATTAACATGTTAGCTTTTCTATAATGCTCTTACTAAATACCCATATTATTCCTTTTATATGCTTATCTTCCACCATGTAGTAGTATTATATTCATATCTTTTCTTCCTTGCTGGACTTTAAGTTCTTAAAAGATAGCCTCATTTCTTTCCTTCTCTAGACCACATGCTACATGCCCTACAGAGAGTAGACATCAATAAATGTGTACAGCATGGATGAACGGCTGGTAGAGGAGTACCAAGTAGAGTAAGTTTTCATTTTCATAATCTAAGAGGAGAGATAAGATGTGCATAGAAACAGTAACAATAAAAGACGTAAGCATGCTGAAACCTCAGAGATGTGTAGGGGAGTCATCAAAAAGACTGCAAAAGTAATTAGGAATTCATTTGGAGAGGGCCATCAATATCAAATTAAGGAGCTTAGACTTTATTTAATAGTTAAAGAGGAGCCAGGAACCATTCAAGATATTTAAACATGGAAGTAACACAATTACAGTTTTGTTTCAGAAACATCAATCTGGCGGCGGTGTGTGGGTAGGACAGATTGCAAGGGGAGGGCCTGGAAAGAGGCACAGGCAGAAAAGAGGTGATTGAAGGAGCACTGCACTTAATGAAAGCCTCATCTGCTGTGGAAGGAAAGGCACGGATGTGACAGACTCTGCGAACATGCAGTTGCCAGGCACTGCAAGCGGATGTGAGGGTGTCAAGGCAAAAGAAAATAAGGGCTAATTCTAGTGAAGCTGGGTACCGTGGCAGGGTCATGCCCTGTAGGGAATAAAAATGCCAAAGCGGGATCAGCATTGGAAATTGAGGTCTGCGAGTCGAGCACATGTAAATTTAGGTTGTGAAAGTGGGTAACTGTAATTATTAAGAAGGTATGATAGGAGGAAAAAGAGAAAGTGAATGACAAATTCTTAACATATAAAACTCATGGATGAATGAAGACACTGATGAACAAATAGACGAGCCCGTAGAGTAGTGGGTCAAATGGAAGTGCAGAGTGTCACATAAGGGAAGTAAGAAGAATTTCTGAGAAACAGTAGCCAATCTAATCCGAAAGAAACTTATTAAACATACTCCTGTGAAGTCTGGGAGAAAAATGCCTCGGGCATTTAATCTGCCCTGATGGTATTTTCAGTCCAGTGGAGGACAAGGAGCAGATCTCATCATCACCATCACTGCCAATAATTTGAGTAATGAGAACAGGCCCTCATCAATATATAATGGTTTGACCAATTATTACTCATAACAACCCTGTTGTTTTTCTATGAGAGTGTAAAGAATCCTTTACTAGGGCATAGTGAACCATGTACATGTAAGCAAGGCACGAAGGAGGGAGAAATGGTATGGGAATAACAGAGAAGGAGTTAAAAGAAAGAGGTGGCCCTTCCACTAGGCCTTGAACCAGAGGAGGATTTTCATAACCAAGAAAGTGACAGAAGGCCAATCCATAATGAATGAGAGGAGTTGTTCAATATCAGTTGTGAGTACCATCACAGAGTTTTATGGTTGACAGTTTGGTTGGTGTAATTGGATTCTTAGATACATTGAATGATGTGATTGGAAGAAAAAGCACGTGACCTCATTTTTGAGGATACCTCATGCTTTGCTAAACTGGTCCTACCTTACTTACTCTATAAAACCTAAGGCTTTATAAAATTTAAGGAATAGGGTATGATCTGACTTTTTTTCCTTTTTTGACCATGAGAAAGAGTAATTAGAGATATAAGCATCCAGGTATGGCAAATGCTATAGATAGATCACAGAAGATTATGCCTGAGAAAAGGCCAGCACATTTAGATCTCTTTGTTGACCTTGGAAAATCTCATTTCATTAGAGAGCTAGAATCCAAAATCAGCTTGCTGGGTGTGAGGTGACAAGCTAGGAAGTGAGAAAGCAAAGTGAGAAAGTGAAAGCAGTGCATGTGATCGGTTCACTCCCGAGAGAACAAACAGAATTCTAGCTCATGCACTTATCAGGATGATGAGAAATTGGATAAGTGTTGAGGCAGCGAATAGAATGAGAGAGAAGGAAACAGACTGTCTGTCGTTATCATAGGCAGAGCTAACTCTTTCCTGGCTGCTTCTTAACACCGCCACATGTCTACACCACTAGGCCTATCACTCACTAGTCCCTCACGTGTTTTGCAACAGAAGTTACTTGGGAGCCTGGAGTTGGTGATAGTCTACTAACAGCTAGAATGTTAGAAACTATAATCCACTCAAATGACTAATGCGCTTTGACTGTAAAGTACTGCTGAGGCCATATGCCAATATATTTGGATGATTTTTTCCTGCTTCCTTGATCAGAGTCTCCCTTGGACTTTCTACAGGTCTCATGCCTCAGGCACTTGCCAGTTTTATTATTTTGTTCGAGCAATTTGCCTTATTCTTCCAGATTAGTCTAAATTCTTCAGGGGCAGAGATGGACATTGTCATATATATTGTTCCTAGAAAGTAGAGAGTAAATAATTACTTATTGAATTAATTTGAGACAATGTTTTACTATTATAAATACATACAAAAATGGCTTGGGGAGAGATATGTTAGTTTTCTAGTGCTGCATAAAAGGTTACACACAGTACAACATAATAATGTCGACCAATACACAATAATCTCACAATTTACACGGATCAGGAATCTGGCATAGTTTAGCTGGCTCGGGGTCTCATAAGACTGTAGTCAACATGTCAATTGGAATGTGGAAGGAGGACTCAGAACCGTCTTCCAAACTCCTTCAGATTTGGGGGAGAAAGTCAGTTTCTTGTTGTAGGATTGAGACTTTCACTTCCTGGAGGTGACCTTTTCAAAGGCAATTTACAACACGGCTGTTTGTTTCATCGAAGAACATCTCTCTCCCAACTAAGGAAGGACTCATGTCCCTTCTGAAGGGCTTTCACCTGATCAAGTCAGACCCACCCAGAATTATCTCCCTTTTGATTCAAAATTAACTGATTTGGAACCTTAAATATATCCCTACACTCTTGCCATATAAAGTAACCTACCCACACTCGAGGAGAGATTATAAAGGGGAGTGTATACCAGCAGTGGTGAGGAGAAGGGAGGGAGAAATCTTGGGAACCATCTTAGTGTTCTACTTACCACAGATTTGGAAAGGCAAAGAGCACAAGAATTTTTACTTAATGAGAAGCAATAGAGATTTTCTTTTCCCTAATGTCAATCTGGACTATGTACATTTATTTTTTTAATAAAACTAAGTGGATTTGACCTGGAAACCATCACTCTTACTCTCATTTTGTTCTTCATTTTGGTGGTATTTCATTGTAACCACTAATATAGTATATTTTTGCAGCATTCACAGCAGCCAGTTATAGTGGTGAGATATTACAGCGCAGATTCTTTGGGATCTGAGCAATGTGAAAGAGTGTGAAAGCTAAAGCAGTTTGCTATTCATACCTCTCAGTCTAGCAAATCCTTCAAAGGTTCTGTTTTGGTAATGGCAATTAGTTCATTTCAACAGGTTTCAGAGTATCTATAAAAACACCATTGGATCCTGAGTTGGAGATGCTGTTTAAATTCTAAACTTCTGCTTTAAGAAATTGACTAAGAGGTAGAGTTTCTGTTTTTAGTATGAGCCCACACGTAGGAGTTAGAAGTCTATGAGCTACTGTGAGCTACTATGAGCTATACTCGATATGATTATTAGAAATTCTAAGTTTGACATATTCTTGTTTTAAAATAATTATGTGTTACATATTTAACACTCTCCTTTATAAGAAATATGCATATGAACAAAAATGTGAAGGAGAATACTTTATTCTTTAAAAAAAGGCGGGGGGGGGGAGGGGGGAAGAGAATTCTCCTGTATCAGTAAAGCCTTCCAAAAGACTTAAGGTTTAGATTCTTAACATTCCAAAAACTGTTTCAAACACACAGGAGGGGAGCCTCTTAGCCTTCCTGAAAGGGACATCTTTCTGGGGAAAAAGGAGTTTTCAAAAATATTCAGAATCTTATTATAAAAATATAAGTTATTTTTAAAATCCTAGTAATGAAAATTTTATTTTAGCCATGAACTGCTAAGAGTGGAAACTCATTGTTTACTGGTTTTGAAACCAGTTTAATCCTAAACCATGTCAGCCAAATGATGAAGGTTTATACAGCCATCTCTATTACATGCATCACATTTCTACAAGGAGTTTGGTTTCTTCCTAGCATTGATTGTGAAAGAATGCTAAGAAAATCCTACGAGGAAAGACTATAGAAAAAAATTATTTGTTGAATGAGGAATTTTTCACACTGGCAACTTTTGAGTATGTTTTTCAAAACAAGAATTGTGTTTTTAAAAACCAGGGAAAAATAACTACATAGAAAATAAGTGGTGTCGGTAGAAAGAAAAAATAATGTATTCACATTAAGAAATTAGAAATATATTTTAAGATGTAGAAGTACATAGTAGGTGTTATGGGTTGAACTACTGAAAAAGATATGTTCAAAATCCTAATTCCAGGTACCCAGGAATGTGACCTTATTTGGAAATAAGATCTTTACAGATCTAATTAAGTTAAGATGATTTAAAGGAGTAGGGTAGCTCTCAATCATATATGACTTATGACCTTAAGAGACACTGAGACAGACACATAGGGAGAAAGCCACGTGACAAAGAAAGCAGAGATTGGAATGATGTATCTACAAGGCAAGAAACAACAAAGACGACCCTGAACACTAGAAGCTAAAAGACAGACATAGAACAGATTCTTTCCCATAGCCTTTAGAGAGAACATGGCCCTGCTTACACCTTGATTTTGGGACTTCTAGGGAGAAAAGAATAAATGTTGTTTTAAGCCAACCAGTCTATGGTAATTTGTTTCAGCAGCCCTAGGAAGTTAATACAGTGGCCAAGTTGTATGAGAATCACCTGGGTTTTTGTGAATGAATGCTAGACCACTTCCCATCTCTGTCCAAGTTCATTCCCAATCACCTCTCTTCCAGGAGAGAGCGTCACTTGACAAGAAGAAAGGTGCTAAGGGGTTAAGGAAGCCAGAGATTTCATCTACTTCATCCTCCCTCAGGCTATTTAAGTGTACTTTCAATCATGTGAGGAAGTAAGATGTTGGCCAGATGCACTTTTGCCCAGAGGGACTCCCCCATGTGCTGAGCTTATTGGAAGCTACTTTATGCACTGTAGTTTAATTGTCTTAACAGATACCACTTACTGAATACGTTCCCAGGAATCTACAGGCACTGTGCATGATCTGACTTATTCCTTCCAACAACTCTATGAAGTAGATGCTAATACTACTCCCAGTTTACAGATGAGGAATTGACAGGGAGATTTAGTTACCAAGGCCAATCAACTATTAAGTAGCAGCAGAGGATTCAGATGGAAGCCTGGACGTCACAAATCCATCCAGGCTCTAAATTCCCGCAAGATGCTTTCTCCTCCCAAAACATCCATAGTAAGACTGGGTGTTGTATTTAATTTTTAACTTGTATATGAGGGTGCTATAGACTGAATGTTAGTGTTCCCTCACAAGTCATATGCTAAAACCTAATCCCAATGGTATGGGATTTGGAGGTGGGACCTTTGGGAGGTGATTAGGTCATGAGGGTAGAGCCCTCATGAATGAGATAGTGTCCTTATAGAAGAGGCCCCAAAGGGCCCCCTTGCCCTTTTCCGCCAGGTTAGGACATGGCAAAAAGAAAGCTATCTATGAACCAGGAAGTAGGCTCCCACTGGACACCAAATCTGCCAATGTCTTCATTTTGCCTCCAAAACTATGAAAACAAATTTCTTTTGTTTATGAGTCCACCAGTCTGTAGTGTTTTTGTTATAACAACCTGAATGGACTAAGACAGGGCTTTGCCACTTTTCCCCTAAAATTGTCTCCAAAACTTGGAGAGAACAATGTTCTCATTTGTTCATTTTTCCATGACATGTTTTTCTCCACTGTTTGTTAAAGAGAATTTCTTAAATTCATCAAGTATAACCACATGCTTTCTCACATTTCAGTATCAAACAAAACAGAGAGAGGGCTTTTTTTTTTCATATTGATGCAACTTTGCTGGTAAATTAAGATAAGAATACTTGTTAGATGCTTCTGGTGTCTTTACTAAAAATATTTCAAAACAAAATCAGTTCAGCAAGAATGAATTTGAGAACCTTACTGAGGACCAAGGATGCTAAGGTTGGGAGATGCACTGCAGAAAATCTCATCTCTTTTCCCAGTTTCCAAACTCAAGGATCATAAAGCCTTAATACTGGCAAGCAGGAGGTCTCAAGCTAATGGTACCATAGTGGCATAAGTTGTCACTTTTAATGATTGACCTTATTATTACTATTTTTGAAAGAGAGAGAGAGAAAGAGAGAGAGCACATAGTCAAGTGAGTGGGGGAGGAGTAGACAGAGAGGGAGAGAGAGAATCCCAAGCACTGGCTGAGGGGATCAAATCTCACAACCTTGAGATCATGACCTGAGCCAAAGTCAAGTCAGAGGCTTAACTGGCTGAGCCACCCAGGTGCCCCTGCTTTTAATGAGTGACTTTAAATGAAATGTTAATTCTCAAAAGTTTACTCTCTGAACGTGTTAAGTATCCTGATCTCAGAAATGGAAAGCAAAGTCAACAGAGCCATCAAGAGGATAGGGGAATGCCAACATTACAAATTGAGTTAGCACGGAAAAGGAAGAAGAAAGGGGAGGTGAAAAAAATGGGGGCAGGGGAGCGGTAAAATTACACTAAATAAAGCTTAAAAACCTAATATGTTTTATTACGTAAAAGCATAATGCTATACACTCTAACATAAAGTAAAATAATTAGTCATCCATTTAACCCGGTTTCAAAACAGACTCATGCTACATTTTGAAATGTGTTGGAACAATTGATCACTTCATTTAAATTACTGTCGGGGCACTTTCAAGTACTGTAGTGAAGGATTTCCTACCAATCACTATCTCTGATCTCTGCTCTGCTTTCCAGGCCTAAAATTAACATGTCTTTGTGAATACTTTCATCACTACCACTGGCTCTGCCCAGGCTGCACCCTCATAATCTTCAGTTTGCTAAAGTGGTTTTTTCTGTTGCTCCTCCAGAGCCTTCCACATCATTTCCTTCAGGGCTTTTGCATACATATATTTTTTTTTCTCTCTCTTCACAGAGACTTTCTTTTTCTATGCACTTCTGCAGGGAACATCAATATTTGGTCATAAAACTAAAGAGATCTCTACTATATTAACCTATCATTGACCTCCCCCCCACCAAGTTTTAACACATTTCAATTTAGTACTTGTTGAGCTAGTGAAACTGGGCACCTAATTCTACTTTTGAACAGCATTTTTTCTGAACCTTGATCTCCCTCTTTAGTTTCTTATGTGGTAACAATGGCAAGAGCATTTTAAAAGTTACTCCCAAACCTAATCTGATGAAGTAGGCACCAGTCTTAGCAAGTAAATGCAACTCCCGGAAATTGTTTCCATGGAGTGGCAGCTATTATGGCTGCAAAATGCAGTATGAGCAATGAGTTTTTTCACCAAGGACTCTCAAGTTGCTATGTCTTTGTATAGAGGCCATGCTTAAAAAATATTACCTTGCTCTTTGCTTGAAAACTCAAATATAAATAAACTTTTAACCTTGCTTTGACTTTTTAAGCAGAACATTTTTGTGCAGAATTTCACGAGAGGTGATGTTTATGGGAAGAAAATTATAACTGCAAAGAATTGTGGTAAAAAGAAGGGAAAAAATGGAAAATAACCTTTTGAAATCATTGTTAATTCTTACCATTATTAGGACAAGCTTTTATGAGGAACAACTCAGGAGAAAACCTCAAACTAATATCCAATTGCACCAAAAATGATGTTTTATATAAATTATGTAGAAGACTTCATAGAGAATAGATTCTAGAGATTGGGGGGACATATTAGAGGTCAATTTCCAAAGGATGAAGGTCCTTTTGAGGGTACTGGGTACAGTAGATATTTTAGGACACGGTAATTGTTTTGAGCATGAAAATGAGTGGTGAAATGAATGTGAAAAAATTATTAACACTCTAAATCTAGGGAAAGCTGAGAGAATGGGGAAGCAATGATAACTAGTAAGTTCAGAGTATGTATTTCATAGAGAGAAATGGAGATAAACTGTACCAGTGAGTAGAAACCAATTATCAATGGCGTTGCACACCAGGCCTCACAGGGGACCTCTGAAGTATTTTGAGCAGGGAAATAACCTGAGCAAAACTTAAGACAATTCCTCTGGGCATGTACTTCAGAATGCATTGGGAAAGAGACAGGCTAGAAGGGAATCACTTAGGAAGTGATCCAAATAATCTAGGCAAGAGGTATTAAGAGCCTAACTTGAGTAGGGGAAATAGGTATTCAAAGATGGAAACCTAAGTATAAGACATCATTCCCTTTTCCAACCTGGTACTTATTTTTGCCTCCATTCTTTTGTTCACATTGTCTGTCGTTCCCCCATCAGCTCTACAAGTGTGGATTCTGTACGTCCTTCATGAGTCCATTCCAATTCTTCTATTCTTTCTCTGAGTTTCTACATTTTTTTCTACCTTTGCCTCAGAGCCAATTATCATTAACTCTATCTTGTATCATAATTATCTCTGTTCACCTCTTATTTCGGCTACTATTAGTTCCTAGGAGACTGAGATCACCTTCAAACAGCCTCCTGGCTAGACCAAGATTTCAGTATAAAGGTGACAGAGTATTTGTTTGCTCATGTATAAGGTGATAGAACTCGCAGTGTATACTTGGTGGGTAGTCAAAGAATAAAAAGCAAGAGTTTCAAAGGTGGAGGGATATTTTTTTAACGTAAAATCTGAAATCTGATTCCACGTCTCTAAGAGGTAAGGGAAAGTGAAAATAATTGAATTTAGTGATTATTTTATCACATGTGACCTTCCAATGGACAGTTTTATAGAGAAGACATTATGACATCAGAGAGGGTGCTCCAGTGTCAAGGGCTATCAGGTATGTTTGTGTAGCTACATACCAAATGCATTCTCATTTCTTCCATTTACCAGCATATTTGGTTCACTGCTATTGAAAAGATATCTGAAGTTGCACACCAGCAACTCACGAGGTACAATTTATGAGGTAGGAATGATTTTCACATAGACTTTACAATATTGTTTTTAAACATTTTTGCATTGAACTAACATAATACTGCTGGGGTATATCGGGTATAATGCAAAGTAGCACAAACAAAATCAATGATTCACAGCACTTTGCTGTGAGGGAAACAATTTATGAGGCACTATTAAAGACAGTAAGGTTATTAATATCTCACTAGCAATTGGAAAAAAATGAAAACATATACTCCCTTCACACATGGTAAATTGTTTTGCTACCACCTACACATTGGCATTTGATCACTCAATATTTAATGAGTGCCTGTTGTGTGCTAAACGACCTTCTAGAATACACAGCAGTGACAGTTGGGGTGGAGGTAGTTATAATACAATAGATTCTTGTAGCACATAGACAAAGATACTCAAAAGCCTCACAGTTATACAAGAAAAAAAAATTCAAAGAGTTGGAGAACATTTTCCAGAGCAGGAAATCACAAAAAGGACAGGAAACTATAGTAAAAACTATGAATTTGCACTGAAGGAGCACACAGCAGAAAAATAGTAAGGGCCATCTGGGAGGATGAAAACATTCCTCATGAAGAAATACATTTGGAATTAGGCTTTCAGAAAATGAAGGTCAGTGAAGCTCTTACTGGTTCAAAAACTAGCAAAAGTTAGTCCAACTGGTTAAGTCAACTTTTTAAAGTTCACTGTGGTAGAACTAACCTCATTTGACCCAGTTAGTTTCACAGGTCATTTTAATCCCACCCAGGAGGCCCCACATTGTAGCAAGTGCACTAGTCACATAAAGATTGTTCCAAGACTCATAACATTTCTGAGAAAATACTCAAAGTTCAATCCTCCACTGGATGGGAGAGTTAACCTTTTTTTTATATGCAAAAAGTAGGATTAACTCTAACTGGGAGGAGACAGAGAGTACACAAGAGTAGATCACTTAAAAGAGAAGTGTGTTATAAAGAAACAAGGACCCAGGGCGCTTGGGTGGCTCAGTCAGTTAAGTGCCCCACTTCAGCTCAGGTCATGATCTCACAGTTCGTGGGTTCGAGCCCCACGTTGGGCTCTGTGCTGACAGCCTAGAGCCTGGAGCCTGCTTCAGATTCTGTGTCTCCCTCTCTCTCTGTCCCTTCCCCGCTTGCACTCGGTCTCTGTCTTTCTCTTCCTCAAAAATAAATAAACATTAAAAAAAAGAGAAAGAAACAAGTGTCCAATCGAGGGGAAAGTTGGATTGGGCAGTTGATGGAGAACCTCCATTGCACCTGACATTCTTTTTTTTTTTTTTTTTTAATTTTTTTTTCAACGTTTATTTATTTTTGGGACAGAGAGAGACAGAGCATGAACGGGGGAGGGGCAGAGAGAGAGGGAGACACAGAATCAGAAACAGGCTCCAGGCTCTGAGCCATCAGCCCGGAGCCCGACGCGGGGCTCGAACTCACGGACCGCGAGATCGTGACCTGGCTGAAGTCGGACGCTTAACCGACTGCGCCACCCAGGCGCCCCAACACCTGACATTCTTAAAAGAGGGAAAGAAAGCACTAAGAAAAATTATTTGAAAAATAGTATGAAAGCCAAAGACCTCTCCTGCCTCTTTGTTTAGGTATGCAAATATGCAAAGCATGGACAAGCATTGAGTTTGTAAAAGGAAGAAGTAATACCAGTAATTATTAAACCCCAGGGTTAATGCAGGCTCAGATGATGCTGAGACAAACATCACTTAGTCAAAAGTTGAAGTCAACTGGAGACTTATGACAGATAGGAAATGAAAGTGAGCACTGCAACGGAGGTTGTTGATAGGATCGATTCTAACATGCAAATGATTATATAAAAAAAAAATCTAAGAACTCGGCAAGAATTCATGAAATCAATTCATTTTCTGTTTGTGGATATATGAGATTCTTGACAGACTAAACTTATTTTATGTTTCTGTGTTTATTTCCACCTCCCAAGCATGTGACCTGGAGCTATATGACTTTTCTAGGCTTAGCTGTTGAAGAGCAACCACTATGTGACTTATTCCTGGTTTTCCTCACATGTTCCTCAAAGTCTTCCATCCAAAGAGTCCCAAGTAAATGGTGAGAAGACAAAGCCATCGAAAGGAAACAGATCCCTAGGGACATACACAATATAATTAGGGAGTTGCTGCTTAATCAGATAGTTGGAGAGAGACCAAAGGTAGTTTTTTTAGGCAAATGACCAGCACAACATTGAGCACCGTTAAGTGGTGATTACCTCCAGGAAAGAGGTAGAAACTAGCATCTGATAATTTGAAGATATCTAGGCAGGTAATGTGGTAGTTAATAGCAGAAGTTCAACCACAGGGATGATCTCACCACTTTGGATAAATCAACAACAACAACAAAAAGATGAAATCTTCAATCCTGGAAGACTTTTCATCCCAACAGCAGTTTAGAAGAATAAAATCCCATTGTAGAAATTGAACTAGAATGTTAAAAATTAAGATTTTGAAGCCCATACACTGGAGGTAGATCTCTAAATCACAATAAGGCTGACAGAAAGCTACAACTTCAAGCCACCAGACAAGCAACAGATTACACACTGAACCTTCTGACAGTAATAATAATTATCATTAGTTAGTAATACCAGTAATTATTAAGTACTTTACCTGAATCTTATTTAATCCTCAAATAAACCTATATGATAGGCATTATCTTTATTTCCATAAGAAAGGCTAACTCACTCAAATTTACACAGCTAGTATGTAGCCAGAAAAAAAAACAGTTCTTAAAATGGTATCTTTTTTCACACGCTTAAGGGCCAAAGGATGATTCAGGCCAAGAGCTGAGCTTGTTGTAACAACACTCCTTCTCCAAATTCTTCCAGGACAGAAAAGGCCACTACTGAGTAGGTCTGGCTTCCAGGATAAGTTACTCCCAGTATAATAGAGTTTTTAGCTCCTGTTCTCACAAATCTTTTTTGTGAAAAATAAAACCTTCTTGTAATAAATAAAACCCCAGTATATAAATATATCCCCACATCTACTCCCATCAAGGGTTTCTCTGGAATATACACTTCAGTCGAAGCATTCTCAGATATACCAATTCCCTTGAGTCATTTAAAATATATTAAATTTGAGAGTAATTCTCATGCACAACTGTGGTGTATCTCTGCAGATGTTTTTATTGCTGCAATATAGGCAGTCCTAATAAAATAGGAGTGAAATGTTCAAGTCAGTGACTTAGGGTAATACAATTCTGGTCATTCTATTATAATAGCCCAGAGCTAGAAGAGTCTTCACACAATAAAATGATGATATATTCATCAATATTCTTTGGGTGAAATCTAACTCTCCCCTTATTTAAGTGATAAGTGAACCTCTGGGTTCTCAGAACTAACAAATACCCACCTACACCCTGGCTTCCACATATCTGTGTCCTAAAGCTCAAGTTTTATCGTCAGTATTCTGTTTCTCTCTCTTTTCAACCTTTAGCTTCAATTTTTTTAATTTTCACTTTCCTCTTAGGCAGGCATTCTTCATAAGGTAGCTTCATGGCAGCTCAAATCTAACACTCAACCGGTGTAGCAAAATCAGCATAAGTTGACTCCTTCATTCACTCAATACATGTGACTACATGTATCTACTGTGTACCAGACTTTTGCATTCATTCAACATATGTATGTTGAGTGCCTACTGTGTACCAGCACTGCTCTAAATGCAGAGAGATCATGAAGATGGGAAAATTTCTGCCCTTATATTGCCTTTTCTAGATCTAGAATTTGTTACAACAGTCACAAGTCTGAGTACTATTACAGGGGCTTGAATAATATGGCCATCTATGCATCAATCATTATGCCCTGGGGGAATGGAATGCTCTCATTCACCAGACTGAGACTCATATTCATGCTTAAAGAAGGGAAGATAAGATCAGTAATGCTCAAATCACCTTAAGAATGAGGAAGCAGGGGCGCCCAGGTGGCTGTCGGTTGGACATGGCTCAGTCGGTTGGACATCGTCTTCAGCTCAGGTCACGGTCTCACTGCTCATGAGTTTGAGCCCCGCGTCAGGCTCTGTGCTGACAGCTCAGAGCCTGGAGCCTGGTTCAGATTCTGTGTCTCTCTCTGTGTCCCTTTCCTGCTCACACTCTCTTTCTCTCAAAAATAAATAAATGTTAAAAAAAAATTAGAAAAAAAAAGTAAAGAAAAGAAAGAATGAGGAAGCAGTTGTTTTCTAAAAAGGAATTAGGTGCTTTTACCCAACAACAAATGTGAACCTGGGGGAAGAATGTTTAAATTAAAACTCCAAAATCCAAATTCAGGAAATATCCCCTGTAAACAAACAGAATTTGCTCAGACAGGAGTAAATTAAAATCATAGTCAAAGAAACTTCAAGAATCACCAGATGTAGATATACCCTCATTTGGTCAATGAGCACTGGTAGGAAAATGGTCTTCCAATAAAGACTACATTGGATGTAGTTGCACTTCTATGAATAATAACTATCTGCAGTCCTTGTCTGAATATAAGGTTCATTTATGCACAGAATCTGAACATCCACCAAGTCAATAGCTCTGGGCTATGGGTATTTTCTTTCCATGGATGATGAAAGGTATGTTCAATCTTGTTTTACCCCAGGTGAGTAGAGCTCATGTTATTAGTGACTGAGGCCTCAGGCTTGACAATTTATAAAATTTACTTTGCTCCTTTTTGTCATGGAAGAAAAACTGCCCCCTCTGCTTTGGGAAAATTGATTCAAAATTTGTTGGTCTAATGACGATGCCAGCTCAGAAGGTAGTAACTGAGGTGTATTTTCTAATGAAGTTTTACCTTTTGTTTTTTCCAACAGTGTTATGGTACTTGGATGTTTATTTTTTCTTAATGTGGTAGAAAGTCAAATGATAGATGATAGATATGGGCGTGTATGTATAAATATTTAAGAAGCAAAATTATTAGAGACCTAGGACATGGAAGTTAAGACTGTAGATTCTGTAACTAAATTGCTTAAGGTAACATCATGACTCGGACATTAACCTACTAAAAGATTTTAAGAAATGTCTGAGACAATTTTTCATCAGAAAATGAGAATACTCACATAAGATTTTTGTGCATATTAAATACATTAATATATGTCAAGACTTAGAACAATGGCTGATAGGTAGCTAATATTCAATAATTTTAATCATCATCCTCATACTAAGGATGCCTTCTGCTGCACATAATAGGATTCTCAACTGAAGCTGATCCAATTATCATTAGTACTGTTCACCAAGTATTTTTGATCATTCTTCTTTAGGTGCATAAGTCATAACTGTACCTCCTTACCCTCTTGTGGGTGCTACTGTGTGACCAGTTCTGGGAGGTTAGTTGTGACTAGAAATGGTATGCATCACTTCTGGGCTAGAGTATTTAATAGCTGATAAGAAACCATCCAGAACTCACTCTTCCTTCTGGAACTGAATCCAGCCCTTTTGGAGCTGTGTCTGCTCCATGAATCCAGATCTTTGAGTAACTACAACAACAGAAGCCCTGTTGACTCACAAAGACCTCCAGCATGAATGAGAAATAAGCCTTTGTTTTTAATTCTTGAGACTTTGGATTGTTTGTTACTGCTGCATAATCTAACTTATCCTGACTGATATAGGCAACTTACACAATGAAGCATTTAAGGGTCTCAGATAAAATTAAATCTTGGCATAGGCAGTTCCAGAACTAGTTTGCAGTTTAAGCCAGTAACTTTAAATAACTCTGAAGCAAGAAGCTGAGCTTCCCTTGTCCTTCACTGCATAAATGAAAGATATTTATGACAGCTCCAAACATCACATACATAACAATCCAATAAAGTAGTGGGATGGTGGGGAGAAAAGGCAAAAGGAGTCTTCTCCTTTCAGTACTATCTCTATATCTGGGAGGAAAAAAAATTCCCAATAATCTCCTATGGATTCCCCTTGTACAGTATCAGAAGTCCTGCGTTTTATGCCCAACATCAGACAAATCAGTGACAATGAGAAAAGAAATTATAAAACTGACTTAATCCAATCATCATTCATCCCATAGATCTGGAAAAAGGGCCTATTCTTGAGTGTACTAATGGCTGTGTGGTATCTGAACAAAAGCAGTGTTTTCTTAGTGAAAAGTGAAAAAGAATGGCTGTTTGTCTAAGCAACCAAGAGTATCTTTCTCAAGAATAATGGCCTTCTACAAGACTTCTTTTCTTCTTTAAAGTGAGATTCTCCCTGTATGTGCAACTGTTCCAGGAGAGGATTTTCAGTCTCCTGAGAAGACCCTGGAGTATACTGCTAAATCGCTCTGCTTGAGTATTACAGTGGATAATATGGATTTCTACATAGATTTGCTCAGCCATGTTATTAGACACCTAATAATTTAGTGTACACTTAAATATGTTAATAGAGAGAATGTGTTACATGAATTAATTAGCTAGATTATGATTATCCCAACTTTAAGCAGTTCTTGAATTAAAACCTATGCCTAGAATAAAAAATGAATAGTGGCTTACTTTGTTCTGAAGTGAAAGATGTAGGAAAAGAAGAGTTTACCAGGGACTGAGGATGATCTACTCTGCAACCCCCTTGTGGCTTTGAAAAATGACACAATCTGTGGTTTGAAAGCATGGCTTCCAATTAAAAGCTAAAAGCAAATGACCACCATGTCTTTCCATAACATGCAGTAGACAAGAGAAACAGCAAAACAAAAACCACCTTCTGGCACACATTTCCCTTAGTACTATTTGCAATTCCAATTTTTATTAGCACAGGTGTATCTAATTGCCTCTGAATATTAGAAAACAAACCCATTCAGTATTGAAAATAGGAGCCCAAAAAGGAATCTCAGACTTTGTTGGTCTGCAGAATCCCAAAACTACTGACTCATTTTAATATATCCAGGATCTTTAAAAAATAAAAAATTCTTTGTTATTGTGCTTGCTTGCTTTGAGAATGGCATTTAAGTTATCAAACCATCACCTTCTCAAACGCAATGACTTCTAAGTTGTTTGTGCTAAAATTACAAGAATTCTACTGAATATTTTGATCAAATATAGTGATAGAAATGTTTTTCTCATGCTATGCTTCCAGGATCTTTAAAACAAGTTGAGTCAATAAATCCAAAACTTTTTTTTTTTTTTTTTTTTTTTTTTTTACTGACAGAGCAACACTAGTATTAAGAGTATGTGGTTTTTCAAAAGTTTATTAACAGTAAGAATCCTTCCAAAAAGTTAATGCTAATTAATAACTCTGCCTGATGCCAAAGCAAAACGCTGCCCACTCAAACTTATCAATCCTTCTCATTTATCCTACACTTGAATTGTATTCTGAGTAGCAATATTTGGAACACTTTGTACACAATATGAGGATATTGTATATTTCCCTGTATATATCCATGAATCACATTTAAATTAACTTAAGAAGTCTCAAAGCTTGTTACCATAAACTAGTACTCTCTTCAGTGGAGACCATTTTACTAACAAAAATAGTTTCCAGTAATTTGCTAGGAGAATTTCTGTGTGGCCATGGCCAAGATAAATGACCTTGAATATTTAGAGCAATGAAGATAATTTTGTAAAATTTTACAACATATATTTAGCCACATGTATCAACATTGAATTTTACCTGAAACTAAAGAAAATGTATCAAAGATGACAATAACTCACTTTCAACCTTGTAGACAAAGGTATATTAAGTGGGATGCAGAAAAATAGCCAATCCCTATCCTTCTAAAACTGTAGATTAGCATGTTTGATAGCTGGAAGCTTGGTTTTGATGATTCACAGTCATGTATTGAGGTTAACTGACATGCTTGTCTCGTGGCTAATACTAACTAAATATATTTATCATCTTGCCAGTGGTTATTGCAATGAGGTCACATTTCTGGTGCAAAACAAACAAAACCTAGGAATCTATCATTGTCACCCCACTAGAACAATACCATTAAAGTATCTGAACAAAAGCAGTGTTTTCTTAGTGAAAAGTGAAAAAGAACCAAAAAAGAAAGGAAAGCATCTCAGCTTTAACCTCAAATACTTTTAAAAATAGATATTTGTAGCCATATCCCTTCTCATACACTGGGTTATGGCCTTGGAAGTGAAAATCCCTTGCTGTACATAGTGGGTCAAAAAGGTAGGAAGCAAACTGACTCAAATGATTTAAGATGCATCTCAGGGGGCGCCTGGGTGGCGCAGTCGGTTAAGCGTCCGACTTCAGCCAGGTCATGATCTCTCGATCCGTGAGTTCGAGCCCCGCGTCAGGCTCTGGGCTGATGGCTCGGAGCCTGGAGCCTGTTTCCGATTCTGTGTCTCCCTCTCTCTCTGCCCCTCCCCCGTTCATGCTCTGTCTCTCTCTGTCCCAAAAATAAATAAACGTTGAAAAAAAAAAAAAAAAAATTTAAAAAAAAAAAAAAAAAAAAAAAAAAAAAAAGATGCATCTCAGTGGTATTTGCATTTTTTCTTCTGATGCTTACCATTTTAATTCCCTAAGGGCAAAACTCCTAAAAGGAGAAAAAAGACCAACTTCTTTGATGAAGCCAATTAAGCAGTTAATGTAAAAAGAGATTATTTTGTTTTACTATAAAAATGAACAAGATATCTCATTCTCAGCAGACAAGCAACTTAAAGTACACAGTTTTGTTTTGTTTTGTTTTACATATCCCTACAGATTGCACATTTAAGAACACTAAAGAATAATGATTCTGATTTATTTGGTTTCAAAATGATTGTGACGGTGTTAGAAGGCAGAGTTTCATGTTTGTTTTCTCTGATTTAACATCTTTAATTTCAAACAGTCCAAATGAAATAAGAATGCCAACGACAAGACATGGAGTGGGGGGAGGCTGCCTCAAAGTGTCACTAATTTTTTTAATGTTTGTTTATTCTTTAGACAGAGACAGAGTGCCAGTGGGGGAAGGGCAGAGGAAGAGAGGGACCCAGAATCTCTAGAAGGCTCCAGGCTCTGAGCTGTCAGCACAGAGCCCAACGTGGGGCTCAAACTCATGGACTATGAGATCATGACCTGAGCCTAAGTCAGATGCTTAAGGGACTGAGCTACCCAGGCACCCCCAAAGTGTCACTTTTGTAAACTGTGATGGTCCTTCCAAGGATACAGGGTATGACTGCTATACTACATAGAATACATATAGCATGGATTTCAGGGCATGTGGGATGTCTCTGGGTAATTTGGAAGACAAATCACATATGGTACACTTACTACTCTGCTGTGATTTTGACATCAAGTCATTTTGAATCTAACCAATGAAATTCAAAGAACTGGTAGGATTTTGCTATGATGTGTACTGTAATTCTCTTATGAATAAAAAGTTAAATCTAAAAACTTCACAAGAAGACGCTTATGTAAAAGCATAAAGAAATGAACAGGAATAAAAAACTGCTGGTTTCATGTAGAGGTTACCTCTTGGGAAGAGAGAACACAATGCAATCAGAGGTGGCCAGAGGTGGCCTTGGCAGTTACTTATAATCTTTGAGCTCTTCAGTTTAGTGGGTGGTAAATGGACATCACACTGTATTCCTTTTGCTTGACTTAAGTTTTAATAATAATCTTCAAAAGAATTGATCAGGTCCATGTGATGGAATGTGAAAATTAATAACAAAAAAACTGAGTACAAAATTGTATGAGTTGTGAAGCCAACTCCAAACGTGTATACAGATGGGGACAAGAGGGAAAAACATGAAGTGACTTGTTAAAGTGGTAAAATTATGAGACATTTGTGCAGAAATTAATAAGAGGTGATTTGAAGGTTTGGTGATCAAGAAAGGGAAAATATAACCTGGGGAAAATTGAAGCTTCTTTCACATGAAACTAAGGAAATTTCCATAGAAATCAATTTAAATATCCAGTATGCAGTTTACCCTTAAACAACATGGGAGTTAGGGGCACCAACACCCCGCCCCAACTCCTACACAGTTGAAAACCTACCATAGCTTTTGACTTACCAGAAACATAACCACTAATGGCTTTCTGTTGGCTGGAAGCCATACCGATAAACAGCCAATTAACATACTGTGTATATGCATAATATACTATATTCTTACAATCAAGTAGAAAAAATGCTAAGAAAATCGTCAGGAAGAGAAAACACATTTACAGTACTATAAAAAAATTCCACATATAAGTGAACCCACACAGTTCAAACTGGTGTTGTTCATGGCTCAACTTTATAACTAGTTTGAACCTGGGCTTTCTCTTCCTCTTCTCTGTACTCACCAA
Source organism: Lynx rufus (assembly GCF_022079265.1). Taxonomy (NCBI): domain Eukaryota; kingdom Metazoa; phylum Chordata; class Mammalia; order Carnivora; family Felidae; genus Lynx; species Lynx rufus. Next base: position 102,603,583 of record NW_025814889.1, read on the forward strand.
ATCATTTTACATTTTCCAATTAAAGAAAAACACTCCTTTGGTATGCACATCTAGACTTTATATTTATAGTGATATAAGAAAATATAATTCCGAGCTCTAAATTTAAAATAAGGTGAAACAAACTCCACACCCGAAAAACAAATAACCCAGTGAAGAAATGGGCAGAAAACATAAATAGACACTTCTCTAAAGAAGACATCCGGATGGCCAACAGGCACATGAAAAGATGTTCAACGTCGCTCCTTATCAGGGAAATACAAATCAAAACCACACTCACATATCACCTCACGCCACTCAGAGTGGCCAAAATGAACAAATCAGGAGACTATAGATGCTGGAGAGGATGTGGAGAAACGGGAACCCTCTTGCACTGTTGGTGGGAATGCAAATTGGTGCAGCCGCTCTGGAAAGCAGTGTGGAGGTTCCTCAGAATATTAAAAATAGACCTACCCTATGACCCAGCAATAGCACTGCTAGGAATTTACCCAAGGGATACAGGAGTACTGATGCATAGGGGCACTTGTGCCCCAATGTTTATAGCAGCACTCTCAACAATAGCCAAATCATGGAAAGAGCCTAAATGTCCATCAGCTAATGAATGGATAAAGAAACTGTGGTTTATATACACAATGGAGTACTACGTGGCAATGAGAAAGAATGAAATATGGCCCTTTGTAACAATATGGATGGAACTGGAGAGTGTGATGCTAAGTGAAATAAGCCATACAGAGAAAGACAGATACCATATGGTTTCACTCTTATGTGGATCCTGAGAAACTTAACAGAAACCCATGGGGGAGGGGAAGGAAAAAAAAAAAAAGAGATTAGAGTGGGAGAGAGCCAAAGCATAAGAGACTGTTAAAAACTGAGAACAAACTGAGGGTTGATGGGGGGTGGGAGGGAGGGGAGGGTGGGTGATGGGTATTGAGGAGGGCACCTTTTGGGATGAGCACTGGGTGTTGTATGGAAACCAATTTGACAATAAATTCCATATATTAATAAAATAAAATAAAATAAAATAAGGTGAAAACACATTCACAGTTTTAAACATTACAAACAATAACTGACATTATACTGAATTTCCTGTTTACTGCATATTCTGAATTTGGTACAGCCTAACATCTATAGGCTTAGAGCTTAAATTAGGCATGTAAAATAAGACAACGATGAAAGAAATTTCTCACCTCTGTCATAGCTATGCCATTAAAAAGCTCAGCTTTTTCTAAAGGGACTTGATTATGTGGAGACACCACAAGACAAAGGGCAAAGACACCTCAGAAGGATTTAGAAATACCTATTTTTCCTACCAGCATTTGAAGCCAGAAAGAACCAAACTTGCTGAACCTAATTTGCAAGATTTTCCTTTGTTTAAATTTCACTGTTCCTTATTTCCCATGGCCTTGGAAAATTTCAAATACAGCACTGTTTTGATAAAACTCAGAAGAACCTCTAATTTATCTACTGTTGTTCTGTTGAATTTATTTTGATCAATTTCAGTCAAGCTCTCTTGGTTGCTTTGAAATTGAAAAGTACTCTGAATATCTTGTCATGATTGGTTAAAGTAAATAAGCAGTTAGAGAAAAAGGCTATTTCATTGAACTTCAAAGAAGACTTTAAAGACTTTGCTGTTGTTCTTTGGCCCTTGATGATAATGCAGGCAGTCATAAAATTATAGAAATATTCTTCTGTCTGAAAAGACACTTTTATCGGTGGCCTACTTCACATTCATGCACCCCAAAAAACAAGATGCTTCCTCAGAGAACCATAAATACAAGTTCCATTTTGATATAGTGCCATTCTAATAAGAAATTCAGATCTATGGAATCAAAGTTATTATAGTAACCAGTATTTTCAAATCTGTCCTAATACCCACAAAGTGACATCAACTTCTTATGCTTCATGAACTCTGGGCCAGTTAAAATGAACTGTAAAATAACATTCTTTTCTGGTAATCCCATCTTTCTCAACTAAAATTCTGCCTTGTGCCTAGGATAATGCCCAGCAGTGAGGATCTTACCTTTCCCAGCTCTGAACTTTCGTGACTGAGGTCTTGCGGCTCAATCTCATTTTGTTCTTCTGCACCTGCACTCCTCACTCAGTGATCGAATCTATTCAACGGCTGAAATTCAGAACCCTTCCATTTCTATATGAGTGTTAGAATACTGTCGTAAGGAAAATTTTAATATTCTGTTCATATAGAAAATCTGTTTTTCCACAGACCTACGTCTCAAGCCATTCTGTTAGAGAAGGATAATTCTATTAAAATATCTGGCCATATTATGAGACTAAAGGATGGAGACTTATCTGGAACTCATTGAAAACTGCTAAGCATGGCTCATGGGTCACCTCACTTCTGGGACCTGAGCAACCTCTGGCATTCTTCCAGTCTAACCCCAACCAGATCTGACATTGTTTTGGGGGGTTACAAAGGCCAGAGTGCTCCATATTCTCATACTACCATGCAAGTTCCTCGAACAGCATGAGTATACTTTAAAGCCAAATACTTAAAACCCAGTAAAGACACCGTAAGTGATGGCCAGGCATGAAAAACAAAACTGCCTGCTAATCTTCATTGCCTCTAAGACTTAACCATTTATGCCACATCTGCTCTCTTTAAAACTGTTTCAATATGCATTAAGTTCTCAAGAGATTTCTACCTACCTCTCTGCCTCCACTATTTTCAATCTCTTTTGCTACACTCTGTTTATTTCCTCTCACTCTTCCTTCTCAGAAAATAGAGAACATGTTCTTAAATGTCATCTAAGTCTAAGACTTAAGTATCTTCTTTATTTTATGCCGGATTAACTTCAGATTGTCTATATTCTTTCCAACTCGTAGAAGTTACATTGGGTCAATTTTCTTTTACTTTAAATTTTAGAGAGGCAAATAGAACACAATCTTTAGAGGAAACCCAGAAGGTTTCACACACTTTTATTCTTTGGGTCTAATCATTTAAAATATGTTACCAAGAAATACTTCTATCTTGCCATTTGGGACAACATGGATGGTCTTAGAGTAATGAGGCCAAGCAAACTAAGTGGGACAGAGAGACAAACAGCATATGATTTCATTTATATGTGGAATCTAAAAAAACAAATGGACAAACGAATGGACTCACAGATACAGGAAACCAATTGTTGGTTACCAGAAGACAGATAGGTTGGATGGGGAAGAGGATTAAGAGATACAAACTTCCAGGTAATAAGTCATGCAGATGTAACATAAGCATACGTAATATTATCGATAATACTGTAACATCTTTCTATGATAACAGATGGTGACTAGACTTATCATGGGGATCATTTTGTAATACATAAAAATATTGAATCTCTCCGCTGTACACCTGGAATGAATGGGATATTGTATGTCAATTATATTTCAATAATACTTTTAGAACAAAAAAATATTAAATTTTAGAAAAGAATTTGATATCTATTTCTTATTATCTAAAATGGGAAAAGAATTAGCCTTTTTTAACCCCATGTATGTGCCAGGTATTCAGATGTATCATCTCATGTAATTCTCACAATTATTATTCTGGTGTTATTCCCACTTTTCATGTAGAGACATCAAGGCTCAAAGAAAGCAAAGACCCACTGAATTTTAAACTCTGGGTTGATCCCAAACCTCTCATACCTTGTAGTACACCAGGATGAATTAAACTAATACATCACATTATAATTGATTCGCTAGGATTTTACTGTTTTCAGTATTTAATTTCACATTTATTAAAGTTCACATGTAAGCACTTAATTTAAAGTCTCTATGAGGTCAATGAATCCAAATCAACTGTGATCTTGAAAGGCTAATCCTTCGTGTATTGGTTTATAACAATGACAAAATAATCATGTTTCAGCCATTTGAGAAACATTTTCCATTACTATATATTGATTATGATTCTGATCAGTTGTATTAAAAAGACTTCTCTTTATACTTTGCTTCCCCCCCAAGGAGTCTGTTTTATAGCATATTTGGACTTTTGCCTAGAAAAATACAAAAGCACTCAAAATAAACTATTTATTCCATCTTTCTGAAGAAAAAGAAGCTTCTCCTATGTAACTCCAACCTCATGACTCTTCTCTGGTGTTTTTCCAGCCGTAGGTGTTAGCATCTGCTGTTGTAGAATCTTTGATTTTGATTGGTAGGGGCTGGGATTAGGATTAGAACCAAGACCGTTTTTTACCTTAACTATTCTATCATCCTACCACATGTCCAACTCCACAGATCACTGGTACTTTATGGAAGAATGTTCGTCTTAATTATTCATCTTAATTATTTTCACCTTCATAGTTGACATTGTACCTGAAATTCTCACTCATATAACCCTTAAATAGAGCAACTGACACCCTTCTCATAATGTAGGAACATGAAGACGTCAACTGCTTTCTCTGCCACCTTTGAGAACGGCTGCACCTAGCGTGCTTCAGCTCTTCTGGAAACGTGCTGCACCCCTTATACTGTTTGCCACCTCTCCTCCCCATTTCACTATTTAGATGGCTGCTCAGAGATAATCAGAAAAAATGCCAAAGAACAAAATAGCTCCAAACAGCTTCCCCAGACTCCATTCTCTGTTCTCCCTCTCTTTACTCCCCCACATACCAAGTAGGCATAAAGCAGGGCACAGAGGAGGTGGAGTAAACGGAAAAAAGAAAACCAAGGCATGAGCCAGCACCTTGTGCTTCAAGGACTGAAGTGAAGCTTGAAACACAGTATTGAAGGAGGGAGCTGAGCTAGGTTAACTTAAACACAGGGTTACTTACTGCTTCTTTTGTAATGCCCAAAGAATGCTTTCTGAAGGTTCATGCCATTTGTCTCAAATGTATGGTTGGACTTCAAAGAACACTGACTAAAGAAATGATTTAGAGCAATCGATTGCCACTTATATGTCAATGTGCTGTCCTTCTGAGGTCTGCTGTAAGCTTTTCAACAGGAGATAATATTCTCCATCTCTTGGTTGTTTTTTTCTCAAGACCCTTCTTCTGATCTATTTTATGTTAAGTGCTTCTATTTTTTTCCCTTTCTGTCCATCAATAAAGTAAACATTTTTTTTCAGAGAGAATAGTGCGACCCTCAGTCACAAAGATTACTCTCATCAGCCTATTAAATTCTCCCTTTTTTACCTTTTCACTTAAAAGCAGTAAGATGATCTTCAAACAGAAGATTTTACATTGCTTGAAAGGCATTTGCCTGAATATGTTAAGTAATGAATCCACTATCATTTTTCAAGGAATCTTAAGAGGCCACTGGTATAGCAAGATAATTATATTTCTTACAGGCAGTATCTGGATCTAGTGATTCTCTAAGGATATAAACATAATATTTGTACAGTAACCTGGTTCTTGACTTTGATGGTTACATGAAAGTAAAGTACTTAAGAAAAACAAAACAAACCAAAAAAAAACCCCACAGCTATTGCTTCTTGTAAGTTTCATAGTTTTAATCTTTAAAGAAAATTCTCTTACTTTTTATTAAATCATATTAAAATGTAAATGTCAGCCAATGTTACAATTCTAGTCAAAACTACCACAAGAGACCTATAGGCTCCTACCCTGTTTTCTTGAAAATTATGGGCAGAAACAGCAGAAAATTAATCAATGTATCAAATGAATATGGCATTGGAAGGATTTAAAGAGTAAAGGATGAAAATTGTGATCCTAGGTAAATTTAAATTTTCTCATTGATGGATTTGAAACAGCAATAATCAGAGCTTGGATAAATAGAAAGAATTGATGGTTGAAAGAACTGAGTTTGAGATTGCGCCATGATTTTTTTCCTAGATTCTTTGGACAGTCATATTATTTCTGGTACCTTAAATTGCCATTTATGAATAAAGATAATATTACTTAAATGAAATAATCTCAAATTCGTTTGTAAATTATTCAGTGGAAACATATTACATAAAATCAAAATTGGTTCCTAATAAAAAAAATGATTCTAACTTTAAAATGTAAATAATTATTGAACAAAAAATACTGAATTCAAGTTAGTTTTTCCAGTCACTTAAAATATTTGGCCAATTTTGAAGAAAAAAGCAGCATCCAAGAGCATGTTCTTTTTTTATTTTTTACTCTTTTTTTTTTTTTTAACATTTATTACTTCTGAAAGGGAGAGAGAGAGCATGTGCGCGTGAATGGGGGAGGGGCAGAGAGAGAGAGACAGAAAAAGAAGCAGGCTCCAGTCTCCGAGCTATCAGCACAGAGCCCGACACGGGGCTCAAACTCAGGGACCGGGAGATCATGACCTGAGCCACCCAGGCGCCCCCAGCATATTCTTGTTAATGTGTAAACCCCACAGAATTGACTGCAATCAAGCAAGACCTACCATTTTGCCAGTGGAAAGTAAAATTCTTGCCACTAATACCTTTACTGCTGTGTTAAAACATTTACTTCAAGCAGTGTAGGCTGGGCTAATTATTGAAAATACAAAGCAGTGCATGTTATATTTATCTCCATTTGGACCAATTTAATATTCTAATGCTGCTTACATTTTTTTGAATGAAAAACAATTATTTGGCCACTGTATTTTAAAGAACTATTATTTATTCTCCCCAAAAGTTTCTTTTATTTATTCTTTTATTTATCCATGAATAGCTTGAACACTACCAAAATACTTTGCCTTTCAGTTTTTTGACAGCAATCTTTATTTGAGACTGTTACCCTGACATTCTGCTATATCATTAGGGCAAAGCATGTTATGTTGGGAGTTATATTATACATATAAAATTGCTTGTATTTCATCTTTCATCTACATAACTTTTAGAGTTTGTTTTTTCAGTCAAGTTTTAAGCATTTTCAAATTATGAAATTTAATAGGACTTGCTGGCAAATAATAACTGGCATTTATTACTTTTTAAGCTTATTTTTTAGAAAGGATGAGGCACAGAAACAGAGACAAAGAGAATCCCAAGTAGGCTTCATGCTGTCAGCATGGAGCCTGATGCAGGGCCCAAACTCACAAACCTTGAGATCATGATCTGAACCGAAATCAAGAGTTCGACGCCTAACCGACTAAGCCACCCAGGTGCCCTGGCATTTTTTTTTTACCTTTTATTTATTTTTTCAAATTTTTATTTCAATTCTGGTTAGTTAACATTCAGTGGAATATTGATTTCAGGAGAATTCCGTGATTCATCACTTACATATAACACCCAGTGCTCATCATAACAAGTGCCCTCCTTAATGCCCACCATCCATTTAGCCAATCCCCTGTCCACCTCCCCTCCAACAACCCTCAATTTGTCCTCTATGGAATAACTGACAGTTAAAAACCCTCCTTCAGGTTATCCACCATACTAAGTACTTTGCATGTTACAAATTTACATGTCACAAATCACTACAGAGTTTATATCGTTGTCTCATCTCTCCACTCACCTCTCATATCACAGATATTTAAAGTGAGGTTCAGAAAATTTAAATAACTTGGATCAGATTTATTCAGCAATTTGAGGGGAACTTGGAGTCAAGTCCGTGATCTTTCTTATTGCCCGTTGATGACATTGCCCAATATTGCCCGTTGATGACATGATTATTATCAATCATGTTTGACAAATGATTTTCACTGATTTGGTGTTAACAATCAAAAATTATTTGTTAGGGGCACCTGGGTGGCTCGGCCATTTAAGTGTCCAACTCACGATTTTGGCTCAGGTCATGATCTAACAGTCTGTGAGATTGAGCCCCGCATCCAGCTCTGCACTGCCAGTGTGGAGCCTGCTTGGGATTGTTTCTCTCCTTCTCTCTCTGCCTCTCCCTCTCTCTCTCTCTCAAAATAAATAAGCTTAAAACAATTATTTCAGTTAAAAGAAACATGATAGTCCTATACAAATATGTTCACCAAACTAAACTCTTCTTAGCAATAATGTAATTCGTGAATATTTGCTCAATTTTCAGTGTGGATACAAAAGAATGCCAGGATATATGGAAATAGCATGAAAATTGAAGACCTAAGTCTGATCCCACCTCTAATGAGAATCACATTATGGGAGCACATCTCAGATCCTCAGTGTTCTAATTTATAAAATGTAGATACTGGCACCTACCACCTTAGCTCCTCCGCAATGTGGTTTTTAGGGTCAAATGGGCTGAGGAAATGTGAAAGGGACTCGTAAAGTGAAAGAACTAAATAAATGAGAAATTGTATTAGTGAATACTTCAGATGCTAGATAGAAGAAAGAAAAGCAATATAGCATTACTAACATAATTTTTAGAAGACTCTTTCTAGGAGATATATAACATAAAAATTAGGAAAAATAACTGACAGAAAAAAAATGAACTTTATTGCTTTTTCCGTAATGTTCTAGAAGAAAAAATAAGGAATACCTGCACAAATTTTCTAAATGATCTGGAAAAAAATGATTTATCTCTAAAGTTTTCTCAGGATTTGATCTATGATATGGTATTTAAAAAAAAGTATACCCTTTAGTTTGAACAAGGAATCCAATAGAGCCATATCCTCACTATGTGTAATATTTGAAGAGGACTTTCTCTCCCTCTATTTCTTTCACTTATTCAAGAAGCACTTGTTTATGACCTCCCATGTACCAAACCCAACCAATACTCCATGGAAGGTCAAGGAAAGGAAGACAACAGTATTCTTCTTCAGGTAGTTCCTCCATCGTGAAGAGGCAAATTACACAGCTATAGAAAACAAGGATCAACGTATAAAATACAAGTCATAAGGCATAAATCAATGTGGATGAGAGATAATGTTAAGGGCCCGTGTATGGTATTACTCAGGTAGACATTTGGAGGAAGTCTATTAAGGAATCTTTTAAGGGAAAAAAATGACTAAGTTTGACAGGGAAAAGAGAATAAGGAAAATTATACATTCTTAGTGGAGATCTGGGAGAATTTACAAAAACAAGCAAGATTCACACACGGCCTTGAGGTCATATGTTCACAGTGCAGTGCTTGAAGCACCAACTCTAAACAGAAGAGAGATACAATTTAAAAGGGAAAAAAAAGTCACTATATAGGAGATTGACAGGCATAGGGAAGTCCCTTCAAAAGCAAGAACAGAAAATAAATCAACAATCATAGGAATTGTAGAAAAATAAAGATAAAAATTCACATCCAAGAACCAGGAAATAAAAAACGAAGAAATGATGCTACAAATTGCCATAGAGGCAAATACACTGAGAGAAACAGACAAAACAACCATCGGAGAGGAAAATTAATAAGTTTGGTCTGTAGCAGCAGGAATCCATTGGATAATCAAGGCAAAATGTCCTGTGGCTAGCTAGACAAGCAAGGGGCTTTGTTTGCTCTGTTGTCTACCTGTCACTCTGTATAGTAATGAAATTAATGAGCCTGACTCTTCCCTTTTATGACTGGAAAGACTCAAACATCCTGCTCTTCCTCGTTCATGCACAGCAACCACACAGTTCTCCTGTCAGTGTAATCAAATTGCACCAAGTTACAGGGAATTCTAAAAACCTGTCACTTGCCCCTAGAATAATAAACAAAGTCCAGGGGAGAAAAATCTTTCCAAAACAGGAGGTAATAAGGCTAAGTGGTATTTTTCTTTGTTTCTTTTAGTGCTGGCCTGAAGTTGTACAATAACATAAGGAAGCAGGGAATAGATCTGCCGGTTTCACTGATATTCTTTTATCATAATTGGATTTAATGATAATATGAGATTGCTTGGAAAAGAAACAAGTAGAGACTCAAATATTGAATTATCCAAAAGTTACTGACAGGTACCATATTCAATTCTTGTAATAAAAAAAATTTTTTTTTCTTGGGCATCTTGTCAAAGATAAAAACTGTTTAAAGACAATGTTAACAATGTTAACCAAGGGAGGACAGTGTTAATTCAAAGCCTCAAAATAAAACCAAATACTAATTGAATCAGAATCCAAAACATTTTTACTTTGGAGCCTTTTAATACAAAAGAAGAAAGCTTCCACTACGTGAAGAAAAACCTGAGACATCTTTTTTTAGTTTTGAACTTGGAAATCAGAACTCAAGAAAGACATGCTACAAATTTGATAGGATAAATGGATTTCCCTTTAACCACGAAATTGTGTTGTCCACAGCATGATTGAAAACTGTTACAAACTTCCAAAGGCTTCCGAACTGATTAGCCCATGAATCGCCCACGCCTCTGCCAACTTACCTGGCACCCCTTCCTGTTTACCAATGCACTTCTCCCTGGAGCCTGCAGACAGCAAGCTCCTGGGCTCTCTGTGGAGCCTTATCTAAATCCTCTGGAAGTCATGCTGGGGCTTATCTCTGCCTGAAGACTCCACATCATTTTCCATGTCAAATTTCAGACATTCCAATATTGTGACAATATGGATGACTTTGCCTTATCGTTGAAAGCAGACTATTATTGTAGACATCTTCTAAAATTAATTATTTGATTAATACCTGTGCAGATAAAAGGGCCTTCAGTCAACTAACTTTTGTTATCAAGACTAATCATTGCATTCAACAAGAAACATCAATAACCTTACTGAGTTATTCAGCAGGGGCTGTGAATCTGTTCCGTAGCACAGTACATACTGAAATCAGATAAAAAGAGGCTCTGGTAAACATTTATCAATGTATAGGTTGTGATTTTGTGCTTTCCAAAGCAGTAGCTTTTACTGAAGGTGTTGTTTGTTTTTTTTAATGTATTAACAGGTTTTTAAGAGTTTGCGGGCAAAAAGAGGCACATTTCCCATTTTACTAAGTTCTAATGTTTTTAAAAATAATTTTAAACAAGTTTTCATTCGACAAGTAGAGTAAGATTGCTGTGACTACGTAATGGAATCAGAGTCAAGCAAAAGACCCCATTTAATTTGGCATTTAACATGCTGTCCAGTGTTGTTCACGAGTTGCTTCATGTATATTAATCAAACCTGCCCAGCTGGACTGTAAACTGTTTAAGCAAATTACTTCAAACTTGTTCATTATCTCTTCAATGTCCTGAGCATTAATGTGTTAAATAGACACTCAATGAATGAATGAATGAATGAATGAGCAAGCTTCTCTCTTACATTACCATGTAAATAATCCATCTGCCTTAAAAAGCCACAGGTAGCTGACTCAATTCGATGGCTTGGATCATTTTTGCAACCTATTTACACAGACCTATCTTCCAGTTTGCTTTTTGTCAGGGGCACATATTGAAAAGCTAAACAGAACTGTGTAAGAGGAGAAAGTGCAATGTGTTAAGAAGGCTATTTAGGGGAGGCTACATGTGTTTACTACAAGGAATTGTATTTTTATTTACTATGATAGAAAAAAATCTCATGTAGACTCTTTCCTGAGCTCTCTTATTGAGAGCTTTGTTTAACAAGGAAGTCACTGGGTAAGTAGAGTAAAAGGAATCTTAAAAACCAAAGGATGAAATCCTGCCATTTGCAACAACATGGGTGGAACTGGGGGGTATTATGCTAAGTGAAATAAGTCAGTCAGAGAAAGACCGACACCATATGTTTTCACTCATATGTGGACGTTGAGAAACTTAACTGAAGACCATCAGGGAAGGGAAAGAAAAAAAATAATTACAGAGAGGGAGGGAGGCAAACCGTAAGATAGACTCTTAATACAGAGAACGAACCGAGGGTGGAAGGGAGTGGGGGTTGGGGGGGGCAACAGGGAAAATTGGTGATGGGCATTGAGGAGGGCACTTGTTGGCATGAGCACTGGGTGTTGTATGTAAGTGATGAATCATGGGAATCTACTCCCGAAACCAAGAGCACACTGTATATACTGTATGTTAGCTAACTTGACAATAAATCATATAAATAAATAAACCAAAGGAAAGAGGAGAAGGAAAGATTAAGGAAGAAAAGGAGGGAGGGGGACAGACAGATGGACAGACAAGATGGGAGGGAGTCAGGAAGCAAAGAAGGGAGGAAAAGAACCAAAGTCCCCAAAATGCTATGTCCACTGTGTAGCCAGCAAGGTTTGGGAGCTTAGCTCCAAGCTCAGTGATGCTTGGAGCTTTCACTGAACTCTAGGACCCTCTTTACCTTATCTTTACCTAACCTGCCACCTACAGAGCCCACCTACTCTGCTGAATTCTGTATTTAAGCCTGTAATGTCTCTTTCTAGTTTTTTTTCCTAGGAGTTAGTCTTCTCCAGCTCCTAAAGAAAGAGACCTACCTTCTCTGTGTTCTCTGTTCTACCACCATCCCTAGCACAGTCTACGCACACAGTGGACTGCCAAGACAAAAAAGAAAAAGAAAAGAAAAAAAAAAAGGTTAAATGACCAAATGGAGGGATAAGTTTTTTTAATTCCTTAATCTTTGTGCATTTGACCCTGATGATCTGAAAAAGGAGCTTTTAATTTGGAATCCAAAGGTCATTTAGACTAGGAACTATAATCTCCACAAAGGTACCACACACTCCCAGTTGTGTCCAAATTTAAACACACATCACGCACGCGTATATATTTTCCCATCGAGACTGTATGGATTTGGTTAAATTTAAAAGAGGCATATAATTCAATGGAGACTTCAAGCTCTATCCTCAAGACTGAGGAAAAAGTAGGTTTGCTTAATACCCGCGAAGAATACATCATCTTTGAGGCTGTTTCACTGTATAATGAGGAATTCTTCATTCAGACCTTTGAATGGTCAGTTTGTTCTTAAGCCATATTCTGGACGACTTCGTACAGGGTTTCAAATCTTACGTTTAATGTGCTGTCTCCAGAGATGGTTAATGAATGTATTAATCCACATAGTTCCAGTGCTTTTTCTTTTTTAAGTTCTATTTGCATTCTGTAATTTAGAAAAAGCTTTAAAATCCGAGGCTTATTTCGGCTTTTTGCCGATTTTTGAAAAGTTATCCTTGTACGTTTAAAATTATTCACAAACAGGGGCACCTGGGTGGGTCAGTCAGTTAAGTGTCTAAATTGGGCCCAGGTCATGATCTCACAGTCTGTGGGTTCGAGCCCCACATCGGGCTCTGTGCTGACAGCTCAGAGCCTGGAGCCTGCTTTGGATTCTGCGTCTTCCTCTCTCCCTCTCTCTCTCTCCTGCTCTCTCTCTCTCTCCCTCAGAAATAAAATTGTTCATAAACAGTCTAAAAGCAAAGCTTTGAAATAGATTATTTTTCTTACTGTTCAACAGTAAATTATCTTAATATTCAATCCTGCATCTTGCATCAATGTCTGATACTCTAGAAAGATGGATTGTTTGGAGTAAACCTGGAAGTTGGCAAAAAGCTTCAGTGAATGAAAGAACGAAGAAATATGTAAGTTATTCATAAGATGAATTATACAGGCATTAGTGCAGTGATGAGGCACTCATGACAAAACAGATACGTCAAAGGTAGAATATGTCTGAAGTTCTTGCTGAATTTTTGTAGTGACCATGGCAACGGTATTACCTATATCATCTTGAAGCTCTCAGCTGAAATAACTAGCACTGTGGTAAACGTACAAGCTTACATTTCTCAAGGAGAAAATGCAGCTCATCTTGTGAAAGAGATACGGATTTTAGATTGTTTCTTAATATGATGAATGGGAATGGAATGAATAGATAATGCAGAGCTGCCATTGAAAGGGAAATCAAGGCAGAAATACAAAAAACAAACAAAACAAAAACAAAAACCAGTGAGGTCTGCCCTAGATGTTACCAAAAAACCCAGTGAGTAAATCCACCAGAAGGTTGCCAACCTACGAGCCAGCAGTAGCTGACTAACTGGGACTGTGGGAGGAGAGGATCAGATCTAAGGAAACAGGACTGAGGAGCCGACCTAAGGAAAACACATATAAGAGAGTGCTGTACCTCACTGACCATCCACTCTACTTGTACTTGAGCTCAAGAGCATGGCTTTGTGGGTTTCTTTCAGGCCACCTAACATTTACAGAGCACTAAGCTGATAGGACTGAGTTTGGCATTGTAGAGAATGCAAAACAAAACAACCATCTATTTAGAAGTGAGAGCTCAGAATCAGGAAATCTAGGGTAGGACTTCTCTTGGTCATAGAGCATTTTGTGTTAATTTTACAAAGCTTCTCTCCCTAACTGTTCATTCTTAGGACTGAGGTACAACATGAGTCTGATGAGCAGACTTTGGATTTGGAGGCATAAACTAGATAGCCAAGGCTACTATTCAGCAACAGTAAGATTTTTCCTCTCATAAAAGTACCCTCTGCAATACCCTTGTTCTCTGTGACAGTGTCATCTTTTATTTCACAATGTTCTATGAAAGATCAGGAAATCTGGAGTGTCTACCTTAAAAAAAAAAGTTGAGAGCCCCTTAATAATTTTTACATATTTGTTTAGTGCCAAAACCCCCTAGCGGGGAAAATGATGTTTTTCAATCTGAGAATAACATTTTTATTGTAGAAAGACTCTTTACCTAGTTGCTTTCATCAATAAATGTCCCCCTAGAGCACTAAATTTGTACACAACAGCACATCAAGCCATGTAGCTTCTATCTGAAAACACCATATTATGCTCTAAGTACCAAGTTTGGCAAATATAAGAATTTTACTTCTTTTAAAAAAGTAAATAAGACCTAGTTTTTATCACATAGGAAATAAATAGAAAGCTTCATGCTTGGGACTGTATCATAGCCCTGTAAAAAATGCCAGGAAAGTAGATGTTCAATAAATATGTGTTTGATTCAAAACTGTTTTAGGGGTGCCTGGGTGGCTCAGTCAGTTAAGTGTCCGACCTAGGCTCAGGTCATGATCTCGTGGTTTGTGAGTTTGAGCCCCGCGTCAGGCTCTGTACTGTCTGTCAGTTGAGAGACTGGAGCCTACTTCAGATTCTGTGTCTCCCTCTCTCTCTGCCCCTCCCCCACTCATTCTCTGTCTCTCAAAAAATTAATAAACATTAAAACAAACTTTTTTTTTAATACTTACTTTTTTAGACTGCTTAACTTATGCCAACTCCTCATGAAAGAATGACCTCTCTTGATAAGGGGAAATGGTTGTGTGGGTTTTTGTCTCCCCCAAAAGAAGACCTGCTAATGCAAATTTACTTCTAAGTGGTTCTAAATTATTTTTATTGTGTGTTCATTAAATACCAGGACTTCAGTTCATAAATAATCCACAAAGAGCTGAGTTTTGAGTTACTAAGAAGTGAATTTCAGGTGTAGAAAGGGGGCATATTAAAGTACGTTTGATATCTTTGTATAGATTTGGATTCTTTTTTATTTTTAAATAATGTGACTTTTTTTACTAGCCTAATACAAACCACCCAATGTATTCCACCACATAGTATTTCTTATTGGGTTGGAGGGGAAATTTTAGAAAATATACTTAATATCTTTATTTAAAAATCTGTCAACACTGGCACTTTTGCTGAACCTTGAGATACAGAAATCACTTAAATGACTGAAGAAGAAGAATAACATTTCAAGAAAGGAGGAATATACTTGAGAAAGATACAGGGGTAGAACTGAACAAAGAACAATGGGTGACTCAGTCACATGGGGGTAACATCAGGCCGCTACTTTACAAGTAGAAATAGATGTAAAAGAAACATAAAACATATTGAAGAAGAAATGGCACCACTTTCCACGCAATCAGACTTGGGATAAAATTTTCCACATGGTTCCCATGTCAAGAGGTCGGCAATAATTGAAGCACTGAGAGGACCCATAGAGCTAGCTTGGGGAACTGGTTTGAGAAGATGACAGATTCATCTAGAGGAAACAGTCTAGAGGCAGTGGGAAACAGAGTCCCAGCATATACAAGAGGGGACAGAATGGAATAACTGACGTAAAAGTTTAAGACATGGGAAAGAATGGGCTCAACAGTGAGTCCATGTGAAGGTGATCAAGGGGCTAAGAACTTTGAATAACAACTCCATTTAAAGACATGGGAATGGGAAAGGAAAGGGGGAAAATGTCAGACACATGCAAGACGGTAAAGGCAATAGAAACAAAAGCAGAAGGACATTTCAAAAAGGAATTTATGATCAAGATCTCATACCACAGACAATGTTGCTTGCGTTTGGCCACAAGAAAGCCATTGCTTATCTTGGGTACAATGTTAGTGTCATGAGAATGGTTGCAGAAGAGACAAAGGGGGTAAATCAGAAGATCACAGAAAATATAGCAATAGTCCACAGTAATATTCCAATTGTATGATCATCTATGTGCCTCATACCACCGATCTCTTGAGGTCTGCTTTGTATCTCGAGTTTTCTATCCCTGCTATGATGAATTCCACAGATGTAAAACTACACACATTTCTTATTTTCTAGTTCTGGAGGTCAGAATTCCAAAATAGGTTTCACCAAGCTAAAATCAAACTGTTAGAAGTGCTGATTCCTTTTCTAATCCCCAACTTTGAGATAGAATTAAATAACATTGTCTAAATTTAAAATGTACATTGGAATGACTTGATAAACATATTTTGAAATAATTACAATAGGGCTCATCAATATAGCTATTACCTCACATGATTAAGCATGTGTGGTAAGAACCCAAGATTTACTCTTTCAGCAAATTTCAACTACACAATACGGTATTGTTAACTGTAGTCACTGTGCTATACATGACATCCCCAAAACTTACTCATCTTCTGATTAAAAGTTTGTACCCTTTGACCTACATCTTCCCATTTATCCCAACCCCCAGTCCCTGATAACCACCATTCTACTCTCTTTCCTGGAGTTCTCCACTTTTATAGGTTTTGCATTTAATCATGATCATACAGGGCTTGTCTGTACAACTTCTATCACTGACTTATCTCACTCAGCATAATGCCCTGAGGAGCCATCCATGTTGCCACAAATTGCAGGATTTCTTTCTTTTTTATGGCCAAAGAATACTCCAATTGTGTATGTGTGTATGTATATGTACATGTGTATGTGTATGTGTGTGTGTGTGTAACATACATATATATTACATTTTCTTTATCCCTTCATCCATTAATGGACCCTTAGGTTGTTGTTGTTGTTTTTTAAGATATATTTATTTTGAGAGAGTGAGAGAGAGAGCAAGCACAAGTGGGAGAGGGGCAGAGAACAAGGAAGAGAGAGAATCCCAAGTGGGCTCCGTGATGTCAGCACAGAGCCCAATGTGGGGCTCCATCCCACAAACAGTGAGAACATGACCTGAGCCAACATCAAGAGTTGGTCTCTTAACCGACTGAGCCACCCAGGATCAGTTTCTTCATCTTGGCTATTATGAACAATAATACTACAGTGAACATAGAGGTGCATATACCACTTCAAAATAGTAATTTTTTTATTTCCTTGAGATATATACCTAGAATGGGATTGCTAGATCATATGGTAGTTGTATTTTTTTTTATTTTTCTAGGAATCTCCATACTCTTTTCCATAATGGTTATATGAGTAGATTCCTTCTTAAAACTGTATGGGAGAATGCATTTCCTTGTCTTTTCCAGCTTCTAGAGGACACTCCTTGGTTCATGGTCCCTTTCTCCATCGTCAAAATCAAAAGCACAGAATCTTCCACTTTCTGATTCTGAAATTCCTATCTGCCTCTTTGACTTAATAAGGACTCTAGTAATGACATCAGTTCTATCTGGATGTAACCCAGAGTAATCTCCCCATCTCAAGATCCTAAATCATCTATGTGAAGTCATTTTGCCATTGTAAGGTAACATATTCACAGGTCCCAGAGAATATCATGTGGACATTTCAGAAGAACCATAATTCTTCCTATCACAAAGTCTAAGTTAAAACACTAGAAGCAGTTTAAAATTGACTTTGACTTAATTCTTATGCATCAGTTTACCTTTGGGTTAAATAATGTGCGATTAATTCATTAACTGGAAAATGAAAATCACATTTCTAATGAAAAACTTCTACACTAGTCTATTATTTTCTGCTGAAAGGTCTTTAAGTTAAATGTTAAAATTCTTGTTATGAAATTCCATTTAATGATAGTTGGGTAGCAATAATAATAAGCTAATAGCTTTCTGCCAATAGCAGTATTTTTCTGAGCCCATTTTTTGTTGAAGCTATACTTTATTATGGAAATCACACTTGGCAGCATCTTATGCTGTCATTTATTTTCACTTTTTTAATATAAAATGTTTTATTAAAAAGGTTTCAAAGCTAAAGATTTTTCCTTTGTATACATTTAAGATACGTACATTTTTTACCTACTAAAGATATTTTGAACTTTTCAAACTATTGGACCTACTAATGTAAAGATATTTTGAATTTCTCAAACTATTGGATCTATATTTTTTCCTCTTTATACAGTTTTTCCTGTATACAATTAAAGGGATAATGAATAAACCTGCTATGAATATTGAGATAACATAAAGTTGTAGCAGTTGCTAGCCCATATTTAGTTTTCAATTTTTAGTCTAATATAAAATACATTTCATGAGATTTTTTCACTAATATTCAAACATTTCTATAAATACTACTAATGAATAATCCTATAGATGGTGTTTCTTACTAAACTTCCCAAATTCCAAATATTTGTCTGTGCTCCACAGGAGCATTTAAGGTGGTAATTCAATTCAAATAACTGAATTTAATTATAAATGGTGGTTTATATTCCAAGTATCTATTCAGTCAGGTTTTCATATGGGTACACAAAATGATACACTTCAGGTTTTTAAATTCTATCTCAAGGTGCTGGTAACTTGTGAGACAAATCCTGTTAATTTCATATATTCAATATAGAATATTCCAAGTTAAAATTAAGCTACTCAAAAGATCCAACCTAGAGTATGGTAGCACTTTAAGAAATAAAAGTCACAAAATAAGATTTTCTCAGTGGTTATAATTTACCTTCAGGTTGCAGTATGTAAGATTTCCTCCTATAATCCTATGTTCCTATTTCTTTAATTCCTTTTGATTAAATAATGTCCCCATGCTTTCACTGTCTATTTTCTTTTTGTGAAGTTGTCAAGTGATCTCTGTAATTTAAGAGACTTTTATGTAGCTCTCTGAGAGACTATCATACAAGTCCAAGTAGAAGAATAATTTACGAGGCTCAAAATGAAGGGTCATTATTAATACTGTCTTGCCTGCAATGAATATGTAGACTTTCGTTCATGCATGGCAGGGTTTTAACTAGATCAAAAGAGGCAGAAGGTTTTAAATGAGGTGTTATGAATGATATCATTGGTTACATAAGTTTCATTTACATTTTTAAAAATATGATTGTTTAATGAGATTACAGAACATAAAATATGTCATTTGGTGTTGGCTTATATATAACTTTCAAATATTTCTTTGGCTAAAAACACAATTTCAGAAGTTGTGCTTTTATATAGGCTAACATTTATCAGCCAATCGTAAGCTAGAATAATAATATGCATGGTAAGTATTCTACATTATAAAGCTAAACACAGGAGGACAGCTAAGAGTGGGTTTTCTCAGTTTTTTTAAGAGGTTAATTTTTAAGTGCTTTTACTTTATCAAAGCATTCCTGACTTGAATTCAGCAATCACTGATACTAATGATGTTTACGTAGGTGGAAGAAAATAGTACCTCTTCTTACCATTTCAATGTCCAGTGTCTTTTCTTAATTACAACAGGCAAATCTAATTATTTCTTCTGGTCAATCTCAATAATTGAATAATTCCTTTCCAGGCAAAATGAAATCTTAAACATTTCCACAAGAGTTTGTTTTTTTTTTAATATAAGCACACAGTATACGATATGCCAAATAAGAAAATGGATTGACTTTTAGTAGACGGACAACTGTAATAGAAAAATGTTTATGTGTTTGAGTATACTTATTTATATATGCTTTATTATTTTAAAAAGAGCCTTTAAACCTGAAGCCTCTCTTCTTACCTAAAAATCACCTCTTCTTCCTCTCGATTCTCCCTGGTATAGCCACTGAACTCTACGTTTTTCAATGTGTATTTATTAGTGTGCGTATTTTATGTCCCCACATATACCTTGAGTGTTCTGTGTTACCCATAATATTTAGCCCCATGCCTTAAAAATAGCCAATGAGTTCCTGCTATATGCTGGATGCCACTCTAAATTTTTTAGTATATTAACTCCCTTAATTTTCAAAGGAGATGAAATGGGTACCACTGTTATCTTCACTTTATCATGAAGGAAACTAACTTAGAACAGTTACGCCATCTAGCCAGAGTCACACAGCCTGAAAGTGGCCAAGCCCGAATCAGTGCCTGGTTTTAGAGCCGTTGAACACATACACTCTGCCCTGCCTCTGGAGACCTTGAACAGGCCAATGTCCTACTTTTAGAGTAGGTAACTTGCAGAGCACCAGGTACTTCTTCCTAACCTTTATTATCATTATGTTATTTATTTTCTCTGGTTATTTGATTGACGTCTGTCCCTCCCATTATGCCCAAAACATATTCATAGAACCTCTGGTATGTAATAGATGAGTAACAGCAGCTAATATGTATTAAGCATTTACCATGTGCCATGAAATACATCTTATTTTAATCTTCAAAAAGTCTATGATACCTACCAATTTACCTCTACTTTAGAGGTGAGAAGACGGAGGGCAAAGGGAAGTTAGGTAACTTGCTCAAGGTCACACAGCTAATAAATGGTGGAGCCAGTATTTGAACTCAAAGGCCAAACTCCAGAGCTGTGCTCTGAATGAAGGAAGGAATGGATTCATGGAACTCTAACTTGGAGGAAAGAATATTGAACCTGTGCGGAAGGGTGAATTGGAAACAATAGAAACCATCATCCTGCCAGAGGAAACACGGGTAACATAGCACAGAACAGTGTGCCTGCAGCACTCAATAGATGCAAATTAATCAGTGAATATCTTTGTAGCCCATGAGTTAAAAAAGACTTTGCATATGTAATGTTTATTACTAATGCTCTCTGCCTATTTTCCTCTTTCAGTGCCACCGTGGGCCTTAATTGCCATAGCCATAGTCGCCGTCCTTTTAGTCCTGACCTGCTGCTTTTGTATCTGTAAGAAATGTTTGTTCAAAAAGAAAAACAAGAAGAAGGGAAAAGAAAAGGGAGGCAAGAATGCCATTAACATGAAAGATGTGAAAGACTTAGGGAAGACCATGAAAGATCAGGTAATGTATTCATTCCACATTACTTCTTAGATGACTTCATTGACAGTTAATAAATGGTTTATTGTTTTATGCCAGATAAGCATAGATATCAACAAATTCTGGACAGATGTCACTGCTGTAGAAATGCTTTGCAATCCTTTCAGTCACTACTGAACATCCCAAAGTGCAATGAAAACATTTGGTAGGGTTTTCCAGTCTCTAAAGCATATGAACCAGAAAAGGGCATCCATGACCATCAGGGCCATCTTGACAGGTCCAGCATACTGGAATGATGCCTGAATATTTTGACTACATCTGTTCAGCCAGTCTTAATTGCATTTAGAGTTACAGAAACAGAATAAAGCGTATCTGAATGTTCCCCCTCTTGGGCAAGGCGCCCTTCTAACATCACTGTTCATAATCTCTGTTAAGTAACTGAGACTTATGGCTACTGATCATACTTGATGAAAATTACCATTTCTACATATCCATATATCTCAATAATTAATGCTCAGGAATAGTGAATTAACCAGGTAAAGGGAGAGAACCATTAGCTAGTCCTAAAGAACAGGGTATAATTTTAAGGCAAAATTCTTGTTTCATTAAGTTAGGGACAATTAAACCATAACACAGATTATAAAATCCATCCAGGGGCGCCTGGGTGGCGCAGTCGGTTAAGCGTCCGACTTCAGCCAGGTCACGATCTCGCGGTCCGGGAGTTCGAGCCCCGCGTCAGGCTCTGGGCTGATGGCTCAGAGCCTGGAGCCTGTTTCCCATTCTGTGTCTCCCTCTCTCTCTGCCCCTCCCCCGTTCATGCTCTGTTTCTCTCTGTCCCAAAAATAAATAAACGTTGAAAAAAAAAATTAAAAAAATAAAATAAAATCCATCCAGCTGGGTTATCTTCCCAAGCCTTTGGATGTTCTTTACAGTGTTGTCTACGTTTACTAAATTAACTGGATGATTTGGTTCAGAATAAAGTTTACTATTAATAATTAAAATTAAAGGCCTCTTCATTATTTTTTGGAATCATATTCATAGTGTTTGTCTCTAAAACAAACACTTAATTCATATTAAAAATGTAAATGTAGAGCTTTTTCATAGAAATAACATTCTCAATTACCTTTGTTTCCCTTCAAATAATTGAAAAGTTCTATTTATTCCCAAATAGCAACAGATATTGACAGTTTTTAAAATTCTTTACATAGTATTAATTACTATTAATTGAACTCTTATATTGGTGAATCCCATTAAGAACAATTTAGTCAAGGAGGGCATTTCTAGTACATTTGCACGGTTTCCTACTTAAACATACACTCAGGGCATCAACCCCACTCCCCACCTTGAGTTTTAAACACTTTTTCTCAAAGACTCTGTAATGTCTATTGACAATTTCGCAAAGGCTCTTTTGCACTCACTGAACTTGTGTTTGGTTTCAGAGCTATAGAATCGATGGAGCGCCTGTACTCCTGCTCAGAGAGCTTTGTCCTGAGCACAAAACAACAAGATTTACATTTTTCTGAATGTTTCTAATCACAGCCACAGAAGTCCATGCACCCACATTCAACCACAGAGGTCTAATAAAGACTTTTCTCTGTAGTTCATCTGCTACATAGAAACTGAAATTTGAAAACATGTCTTGCTTTATTTCAACATTTTCTATAACAAGCAGAACTTGATAGAGATTTCTTTAAACAATGTATTGTGAGATTAGCATAGAAACAGTGTGCTATACAGACATGGACTGAATGTGTAGGTGAATTTCAGCTGTATCTATGAAACAACACGAAAATACAGCCCTATCGTTTTCACAACTACAAGTCAAATGTCATTTTCCCAAATCCTAGAATTAACAAAAGCACCAAATAATGTTAAATTGTAACTGTAGCATTCTTTTCTCACATAAGAAATTTGTATTTTTCTTTGTGGAATTTGTTATGTATGATGTAAGATTGTAATTTATAGTATAGTAGTGGTGTTTATTACCCCTGTTATGACCTGGATAAATGACCAAGATCTCAAAATGCTAAATACAGAAAATTGATAGTGGTTCATTTTTCATGGGTCACCTATTCCTTTGGGTGGGAGGGGAAGAGAAAAAAGTAAAAAAGGAATACTAGTAGGAAGTCAGTGATAGTTTATAATAATCTACTATTACAACAAAGTAGTCAAGATTTCAACCACTCAAAAAGATCTCATCCTTTCAAGTGGATTACTTGTCCATACAGGATTTTGGAGCTCTTATTTTATGAATAACTAAGTGTACAGAATGAAATACAATTTGGACAAATAAAAAGAGGCCCAGTTGTGTAACAGTAGCTTAAGGTTCTTTTTAAGACAGGCAACAGTAGTTAATAATGCGTTCTATTTTTTAGGAGGAAGGATGATGAAGCAAAATAGAATGTACAGTTTTAGGATGTATGTCAAATGTCGGTCATCCAAATTCAAAATAGTATAAGCAGAAAACTTAAAGAAAAATTTAACAAAAAAAACTTAAGAAAATTATTCTTAATTACATTTTCAGAATATTTTAAACATAGTATTTATGTGAAAATGGGAAAAACAAGTACAGTCTATGACTCTCATTTACAAACAGAACAGATGCAAGAGGCATTTTATATAGGATTTTTTAAGATACATGGGCTCCAGGGCCACCAGTAAGTTTTTTACCATTTCAATCTGTGTAGGAATGAACAGAAATTCAAATTTCCATGCTCATGGCTATCCGTCTCTATGTTAAAATTTCACAACCAACTAGGAATCTTTAAATCCCGCAATGACAACAAACTAACTGGTAATAATGTGTTTATACAGAGTGAGACTTATAATTAAAGGGGTTTATTTTTATTTTTATTTTTTTTTTAATTCCTTAAAGCTTGACAACACTGAAAATGCAGAGAGGCAATACCAACTTGCAAAGTCATAGGTCTGGAATGGTCATTTCTCCATGGTTTTCACTAATGTGTGTGGATATTTTAATTTTTATTTCTTCCTTCTATGTCCTCCTTATCTGTGTTATGTCTCATGACTGTTCTGGACTGTCCCTTGCGGTAGGTTTCCTCTGCTCTTTAGAAACCCCTAGTCAACGCTCGGATACATTTAGTGGCCTGGCCGCTGGGGCTCCACGGCTCAGGGTGTACCATTCTGACACACATCAAGAGGCTGAACTAAATTGATTTCTTTTTCTTAAGATAAAGGGTTCTCATTTTAACCATTCCTAACTGATTAAATACAACAGTATTAGAAAGCTCAAGTTTTTAACTGATGGGCATGGAAAGAAAATCCAGTCCCTTGTGCTACTTTTTAAGTGTGCCTTATCAAATCCAAATCTGAACAATTTAACTTAGAATAACTTCTCTTTCTAATGATTTGTAAATTAAGCACTTTTTGAATGTTGAAGCAAGCCAGAAGCATGTACACCAAATCTTTGAAATTTTAAATAAGATCTGATGTTCCTAAGATACCTTTCACTACTGCAATTTAGCAAACCATCAAAACTGCTGGGTTTACAAGCTTTTTCCTCTGCATTTTGTTGGGGGTAGGGGGTGGAGGGGTCTTGCTCTTGAGATATTATAATAGCTACTGATTTAATAAATCTGAGTTTAATGTGATGGTACAGAAGATGTCCTGCTTGAGCTCAGCCCTCAGGACAAGAATAGACTTAATCATTTCGGTGATGAACAGTGACATGGAGAAATTATCAAAAATTTAGCCCTATTTCATGCAGAATAATCACAGAGATGGTCCTGCACCTTTTATTAGGGCGAAAACCACTTAGGAAGAAGGAGATTTAATATCTCCACTATCTCAAATTGCACTCGGATGAAACAGGATATGTAAATTGTCAGTTCTGAAAGAGACTTTTGAGAAAGTATTTTAATCCATGAGTTTTTTGATAATCATAGAGTAACGTGTAGATTTTTCAGACAGAAATATGCATTAAATAGTTTGCTATTCTTTTTAAAAACTAAAAATCTTACAGGGAGGCAATTTACCTAAGCTGTAATTTCCTAGGCACATAGATTAGAGTGTTAAAGACTTAACATGTAGCCAAGGTTTTGAAAGGGCCTCAGTTCCTCTAATTAACCTCAGTAGTCTTTTCTGGTCACTTTGCTACTATGTTCCCTTTAATGACTCCCCCCCCCCCACCCGACCCAAGTTGAAAGATTAGGTTTTTAAGTAATTACATTAATTGTTTCCTGCCTTTGACTATCAGTAAGCACATCAACATTTTACCAGTCAGGAAAACATCTAAGTATGAACTTTCCAAATGAAATGGTGTATGGCTAACCAGATTTGTGAAAGTTTCTACCCAGACATAATAACAGTAATATTCAATTTTCCAAACTCATTGTAGGCTCCTGAAAATTTTCCAGAAGCACAGAGTAGGGGAGGCACCTCTAACTACGGCTCAACTCTATATGATCCTCCCACCCAAATGAGTTCTACTGATACGATGCCACCACATCTCCACTTTTTTTTTTTTTTTTTTTTTTTAGGATCGAATTGGAGTTAGTGAAAAGAGCCAAAATGGACAATCTTGTCAATTCAGTGCCTTTTTGAAGCAGAGAGCCTCTGTATAAGTGGATGAGTTAATAGTAAAGCTTTCTCTTAACAGAGAAGAAAGATCATACAATCTGGAAGGTGGGGAGAGGTTGGGTAATGGAGCTGTAGTTTGACAACTCATGCCTTTCTGAAATCTGGGTATGCTTCTGGAATTTGAGTTCTACAAGGATTCTCCGATCTAAGTCGATGACAAGAGTTAAGATTCCTTTACCTTGTCATAGATATAAAGCAATCTATCACACACACACACACACACAGCAACGAAAATGCCATAACCAAACACTAGGAAAGAATATTTACTATATATATAGTAAATATGTGTGTGTGTGGGTGGGTGGGTGTGTATGTATATATATATATATATACACATATATATTTATGTATGTATATATATGTATATATATATATATATCCCCACCCACAGAAAAGTTGAAACCAGTAAAATACAGAGTTTCTAGAAATTAGTAAGAGCAGAACAAAATGCTAGCAAATTTAGCGAAGGATATATACAAGTAGTCCCCAGAAGAAAAAATACAAACGGTTAAAGATTTTAAAAATTTTCAACCTCACTAGTAGTCAGGGAAATGTAATTTTATCACTTTTTAATTCTGAATAACTATGTGAAGTTTTTTAAATTTTTTTTTCTAATTCTGTAAGGCAAGAAGAATCCATATCCCTAAAAAAAAAAAAAAGTCCTAATATTTACCTTTATAACTTCTTTTATTTCAGCACAACTATTGTGCTTAATGGGAAAATATACACTTTCAAAAGAGAGGAGCATCTGAATGTATTTTATCAAATAATGAGCTTTCTAGTATTTCAATTTACAGTACACTTCAGTTTTAGGTTATCAAGAATATTCAGTTGGTCCAAACTGGGTTTTGAGAGTTCAGTCCCATGATTTTTGTTCACTAATGCAAAATAAATGTTTATACTGATTTCAGTTTGACAAAATGGCAAACATAACTGCTTTTATTTTTTTTAATATAAAACAGACCCATAAATCAATTTAATTCAGCCTAGCTTTCTGTGGAGCTGTTATAAAAATGAAATGGTAAACTGAAACTAGACATGGCATAGATTTTTCTCTAAACATGCATTTGCTGGTGGCATGTTATCTCCACTTTTTCCATAACCATTAGAAACGTACATGTGAAACATAGGAAATTAAAAGTCTTGGAGAATCACTTACTCGGCTACCTTTCTCATAGGAAAAAAGGCAAGAAAAGGCCACGCATTTCATACAAGTACTCCACTGCATGTAACGATGATGTTTTACATGATGCTTCGATCTCTTTAAACTACATGAATGTGAAACCTGGCCTGGTTAATAGCATGTTTATCGTATCTCTGAAAGAAGCAGTTTTATCAAAGCCAAACATGATACCAAGTTGACATTTTCTTTGCAACGACTTTACATTTTTTGCTTGCAATATTCTGAGGGGCTTCTTCCATTGCTTCCATGTTGCTTGCTGGTTGGGGAAAAAAAATTCCGTGCACAAGTGGAATTTTAAAAGTTATCTAAGCAGCAAATGTGAATGTGTGTCAGACAAACGGATTTCCAGCATCTTTGTGCTTTTGCTTCTAACAGCTTGGAAGTATAACCGCAGGCCCAGGTGAATATGGGTTTCCATGAATTCACTTGAGCTCACATATAATCCATTCCCTACTCATAGGCTCTAAAGGATGATGATGCTGAAACCGGACTGACTGATGGGGAAGAAAAAGAAGAACCCAAAGAAGAGGAGAAATTGGGGAAACTTCAATATTCGCTGGATTACGATTTCCAGAATAACCAGGTATGGGGGGGGGGGTGGAGGAAATGACTTCTAATTCCATTACATTTTCTGAAATTACCAAGTAGAAATTGAAGCAAGATACTTCCTCAAACATTTCGTTTGCTGCGAGGGGAAAATGCAATTATCAAAGCTATGGATGAAATCGAAGTACAGGCAGTCCCCTACTTGCTAATTTAACTTCTGGTAATTAGAATTCACAGTATTCAACCGATTACATCTGCTTATGGCACTTACAGCAGGCGAGCAGAATACAAATGAACTTGGGAGTAGTCAGTCTGATTCTGACAGCTCCCAGCCACAGTGTCACCTCCACTGGCCCCTCAGCCTGAGCTTGAACCATCTCTCCTGGAATGTATGGAATTTAGATCCAAACAGGGTGAGGAACTATTGAAGTAAACCACCATTCAACCAAAGCTTTCAAACAAAATGTAGGGGTACCTGGGTGGCTCAGTCAGTTAAGCACCCAGCTCTCGATTCCAGCTCAGGTCATGATCTCACTCACAGTTGGGAGATCAAGCCCCACATTGGGCTCCATGCTGGGCGTGGAATCTGCTTACGATTCTCTCTCTCCCTCTACCCCACCCCCTCCTCTCTCAAAAAATAACAATAAAACAAAATGTAACTGTGTGATAAGAAATCCAAGATGAAAAACTAATTGCCTTCCATGAATTTCAAAGGCACAAATGCCTTATATAATATGATACCAGGTAAAATTCCTAGCATGCATAAGCTAACCGTTCTCGAAAAGTAGAAAGACCAGCAACTTCGTTTCTAGTACCTGTGACTTCTGCCCAAAAAGTGACAAGGAACTGACGACAGTAATATAACAATCATTCCTGCTTCAATTTCTCAAAAAGCCACGAAGTGCCACCTAGATAAATGATAGTATTAGGTACCTTTTAGTAACCGTGTTATAGAGGTAGCTCAGAGATAAAGGTTAAAAATCCCTACATTTAAAAAAAAAAAAAAAAAACCTTCTAGGACACATGAAATTGACCATGTCTCTTTATCTTCTGAATTGTTAAATTCAAAAGCTAGATAAGAATTAGTGGAGTCAGCGGAATTAGAGATCAGGCTGTTAAGAATCCACATCTGACCAGCAGAGTTTTCACTGTCTGTTGTTTTGCTTCTCTCATCTTTTTAGAGGAAAAAAAAGTGATTAATATAAATACAGTTACTACTAACACAGCTTGTGTTATTTCCAGTTTCATGAGGAATGAATAAATAGGACAAATACCAATGCTCAACTTTGAGCACCGAAGTCCAAAGTCAGTAACACTATGAGAGCTCAACACAGTTGCAAGAATTCTAGGAATATTTATTTATTTATTTATTTATTCATTCATTCATTCATTCTTAGAAATCGACAATTTAAATAATGTCTTCACTTTCCAAATTTCTAGAGAGTTCTTCGTGAAGAATGTATTGATATGCTCTATCATACTAAAAACGTTTATTTGATCAGCTTCATGACAGCCATGGCTAGTCATTTCATAATACAGTCTAGAAAGCTGCACTTTGGTTACAGATACAAGTTTATAGGTGTGGATTTATATACATCTATAGGCATACTATAGTTAATAGTTAATTAAAATAGGGAATTTATAGTTAATTATAGTTAATTAAAATAGGGAATTTGTGGTCATTTTTATCCCAGCTACCAAAATTTGATCATCAGGAGTTGGTTGAGAGTAAAACTTCCTATTATTTACATATTCTGGCAAAGATGAAGGTCAATACGTGTTATCTCAACATGTAACGTTTTTTCCAGAAATTTAACCTTCCTTTATATGTGTATCCAGTATGTTTTAATACTTTATTCTACTTTCATATTACCCAGTAGAAATCTAGTGGTATCTCATCCTGGTTAGTCATAATTTTGAAACTTCTAAGTCAGCTTAAATTCTTTAAGTATCATTTTATAAGGTATTTTTAAGAAAATAGCATTTTTCTTATATATAATGAGTGCTTTTATTGTTCCCTTTCTAGCAAACATCAGATTGTTAAAAAGGTATTTCATTCTGAGGTCTAGGAGAGTCTACCTGATGAAATATTTTTTAATTAGTATGCATTGATTTTTTTTTCCAAATGTTCTCAGCTAATCTAATTTATAAAATGAATCCTATGAGTCATGAAATATAGTGTGAGGAATTTTATATATTAAGCTATAATCGAATATACATGTTTGCTTACAAAAACCAAAACACAACTGTAAAGTACTCTAAATGAGAGGCTTTCATGGCAGAGAGAAATGTGATATTTATCTTCCAAGCAGAAGAGGGGGGGTTTGGAAGAAGTAACTCCACCCCTTGTCAACAAAATTTCCAAAACTCTTTAGAATGTAAGTCACCTAGGTTTAAAGAGTTTAGGTTATAGGACAACTGCATCCCTTCCCAAAAGAAAATTCCTTTCAAAAAGTGAGGAGAAGGGGCACCTGAGTGGCTCAGTCAGTTAAGCATCTGACTCCTGATTTTGGCTCAAGTCATGATCTCACGGTTCATAGGATCGAGCCCGGCATCGGGCTCTGTGCTGCCAGTGCAGAGCCTGCTTGAGATTCCATTTCCCTCTTTCTCTGTCCCTCCCTGGCTCACTCGCTCTCTAAATAAATAAACATCAAATTTTTTTTTTACAAAGTGAGGAGGAAATAGAATCTTGCTTATTCACATTGCTACCTAAAGGCAAATTCCCAATACCAACTTGGCAAACCAAGAGACAAACCATTTGCTTTACTCATCATGTCTTTATAACCTGATGTCTATTTTAGCTGTTCTTTGACCATCTGTTTATGTTTTGCATATGTACAATCCAGCACTCTTATTGCTACTGTTGTATGATGCTGTCACAAATATATTGAGCACTACGACGGAAACAACCATCATCCAGAGTATGGGTCCCAGTTAAAAACTGAGCCAACTAGCCAAAGTGTCCTTACCAACACAGTGGGTCAATTTTACGGAAAATGAATGTGACTTTTTTTTTTTTAAAGGAAGTGAATTGGCTAAAAAGTCAGACTCAAATTTTCAGGCCTGATGTGTAAAGCCATAATGTAATTGCATTTATGGACAAGGGTCTATTTTTGTTTTCCATGTGGGTCTAAACCAGTCTGTTGATACAAAATGTCTGATGACAACACCTCTAGAATCATCCGCTCACACCTTTTATTCTCTTTGCAAAAACATGAACAATGCCAGCTACACTCCCATTCATAGTAATACAAGAATTTATCACTGAAAAAAAGACATGGAGAAATCTCTGCATTTGAAAAAAAAATCAGAAACTTGGTCACTTAAAACATTAAAAATCATATCTGTAATCTTGCTTTCATTTATGTGAAGCTGAGATTATATTCTTTGACTCCATGTCCTATATTTAAACAGAATAAATGATCATTTTACTGTAAGTTAAAATAAAAAGTAGGCAGCATACAAATAAAGGTCAAATATGATAGAAACTTGCATGTCTTATTTTTATCTCAAAATGCTACCCAATTTCTAAGAAATTTCTACTGCGCTGGTCTGAAGCTTTGAGTTTAGTATAAAAATTTCCTACTTCATAATTACAGACTTGTTATTGTTTAACAATTTATTTCCATTTACAAATCATGCCCTGGAAAAAAAAATAATAATGCACAAGGGCTTTTAGCAACTGGAAAGTTATTTGATTGCAACCCTTTTGCAAATATGAATTCCATATTTAACTGTAATCAGCAACCTTTTAAAAGCCTCTTTTGTGTTTGAAACCAGGCTTCCCAGAGCCTGCATCTGTCATAATTGGGTTTCTGAAGTCTATATGGCTTGCTTCACTTGTCTTCTGGGCTTAGATTCATAAGAGAAATAAATAAAAGTTTATTAAAAGCAAAGAGGAAGAGGGAGAGAGATCACAATATGCAATATCGTGAACAATCTTTTCTAAAATGTCCACCAATGTTTGTGTTTGCTTTGTTCTGTCTCTCTTTCCAGCTGCTGGTAGGGATTATCCAGGCTGCTGAGCTGCCTGCCTTAGACATGGGAGGCACGTCTGACCCCTATGTTAAAGTGTTTCTGCTGCCTGATAAAAAGAAGAAATTTGAGACAAAAGTCCACCGAAAGACCCTTAATCCTGTCTTCAACGAGCAATTTACTTTCAAGGTACTTTTTTTTGTACTTACTAATAACTTTTCCTCTGTGGTTTTAAGACCCATCTCATCCTGACACATACATAGAAATGCACAAGACCACTTATTCAGAGGTTCAAGGATGAGTCTATTCAGAATATTTAAAATTCTTATCTTCATTCCAGTGAGGATTCTGCACTGTGTTTAGATTTGGTTAAAGTAGGATTCAGCTTGGCCATCTCAGAACAGAATACAGACTGGAGTATAATGGGGATGTCAATCACATCCAAAAAAGGAAAATCAACATCAAGTGAGCCAATAGACTTGAACATTTCCCCCTCTCTTGAATAAAGACAAAAGAACAATGAAATTGTTATTTTCCTAAGTCTCTAAGTTCCCAAAATTAAGTTACAATCACAGAATAAAGTAAGCTGTGTTCCACTGTTTAAATGATACAAATAGGTTTTACCCTCATTGCAGAATTCTGTGTGTACAGGGGCAATCTAAGCACTTAAAGACCATTCTGAACCTATCACTAACATAAGAATACAAACCTATTGTTTTTCTGCATTTCTAGCATTTTCCTTTAACTCTAGGCTCTTCCCTAGCGCTCTGAATCTTGCTGAGACACCTCAGTTGACAATAATAAAGAGAGATTCTGGCCATAAAATAACTGACAGGAAAACGTACCCTGCAGGCCGCAGGCATCTCTACATATACAGCTCTGTAGCTCATGTCTTAAAGTCATGCATAAAAGCACTTCTTTGGTAACTATCTTTAATATGTGAAAAAATTGTAAAATGCATTACTTAAAATAATACATTTCTGAAAAATGAAAGGTCTGTGAGTTTGCCAGCAGGTAGATTTAACATCACTCATCTATCAGCCAGCCTTAGCGATAGCATGTGCCTCATGCAAGCAAATACTGTGGTGCGAAATAAAATGGATACAACTAAGGGCAGGAGTCCTTTTCTCGAGCCTTGTTTCCAGTTTTGTAAGACAGCAATGTCTTTGTATTCACTCTGAAATTTCAGATTTTGTGACAAAAATCTCCAAAGTATTGTCAGTAATCTTATCTAAAACCTACACTTTTTTATACCCAGATAGTTCATTTAGAGTAGTAATAAAAAGATTCTGGGGGCGCCTGGGTGGCGCAGTCGGTTAAGCGTCCGACTTCAGCCAGGTCACGATCTCGCGGTCCGGGAGTTCGAGCCCCGCGTCAGGCTCTGGGCTGATGGCTCGGAGCCTGGAGCCTGTTTCCGATTCTGTGTCTCCCTCTCTCTCTGCCCCTCCCCCGTTCATGCTCTGTCTCTCTCTGTCCCAAAAATAAATAAACGTTGAAAAAAAAAATTTAAAAAAATAAATAAATAAATAAATAAATAAATAAATAAATAAATAAACAAACAAACGTTGGAAAAAAATAAAAAAAACGTAAAAAAAAAGATTCTGGAACTACTCAGCCTATGAATAACTCATCACTATGGTCAATATACCACAAAGCACAGAATGAAGATAAAACTAATAAAATATTGCAAATGGTAATGACAATCATTCTGTTTGGCTATGTATGAATTTTCATTTAGGTCAGGAGTTACTGACCACAATTTAAGATTTCTTAAATTATTTGAAATACTATGGTGTCTGAGTTATCTGTGTATTATTTCAAAAAAATGTATTTCTAAAATTTTATTAGTAATTTCTGTGGCTTCAAAAGGTTTAATTACTGAAAATTTTTAACTGCCTATAAAATTTCATCAGGTTCTGTTTTATTTCAAAAATGCTGACAAAGCCATAAATCAATCCAAAGTGTGATATATTTTGATACACTTAGAAGTATGCTGTTGTTTCCAGAGAACTGGTTAATTTCTCCAGGAGACATTGTAGATTATGCATCTTGAAATGCCAACAGGCAAGATAATGGAAGAACCGAAGCATAATAGTTTAAAGAGAATAGGCTTTAAAACTGAGTTCAAATCCACTTCACGTGAATGTGACATGCCCTGACCTAAATGCTTCTTTTCCTCCAAACTCCCACCTGAAGGAGTTACTAATCATTCAAATAATAAGTATGTAAGTGCCGACTGTACTTAACATGTATTCATTCAGCCTTCTACTGCTCTGTGAAGTAGGTCTTAGTATTAACACTATTTGATAGGCGAAATGTGTGAGGTGTATTTGCTTGCTCCAGGCCCTTCAGCCAGAAAGTGGGAAAACCCAGGCCTGGGCCTGTCTGACCCCAAGCCTAGGTTTTTTTTTATGTTATTTCAGTAGAATCACAAAAAAATCCAGAGTGATTTCAGAAATAAGACGAAATATTTACCCCTACTCTAAAATTCATTTCTTCCTTTGAAATTCAGCTGTTTTGCAGGGTTTTCTGTTTTCTTCTAAAATGGAAAAAGCATGGTTCCTCCATTTTAGTCAAAGTATTTTAATCAGATGCTAAATAGATGACAAATAAGTGAGAAAAAAAACAAACTTTTGATAAACTAAAATTTCCTATACGTATATGGTCAAATACGCTTCCTTCTCCTTCCCTTAATATGCAAAGCTCATTGAGAAATGTTTGATGGAGCTCAGACAACCATTTGTACTGACAAAAATTGATCAAACCTTCAATACAAGTCCAAACAATTTCTTAATTAGGCATTTCTACCCAGTTACTGAAGTGTAGCTTCCTTAGAATGCACTACTTCCCCTGAATATTAAAAATGTCACCAGTAAAAATCCCAGCCCACAGCATCTGTCCCAGATATATCTGAACAGCTGGAGAACCCATCAGCTCTTGGCCTTTTGCCACCAT
Organism: Lynx rufus; assembly: GCF_022079265.1. Taxonomy (NCBI): domain Eukaryota; kingdom Metazoa; phylum Chordata; class Mammalia; order Carnivora; family Felidae; genus Lynx; species Lynx rufus. Next base: position 102,637,732 of record NW_025814889.1, read on the forward strand.
TCATCCTAACAAGTGTCATACCTAAGAATGAACCTCAAGATCTTTATAATGCATCTCTGATATTCAGAACATCAATTTTCTAGTCAGTTCTTGTCTATCTGTAAATTGTTTTAGGGAGCGAGGCAACTTGTGAATTTCATTTAAATCCTTTCTGACTCCTAGCATATCTTTTTCATAAATCACTGCTCCATTAAATTGTAGCATCCAAATGGCTTGAAAGACTTAGTGGGACTTTGGAAGCAAGTTTTCCACCCTAAGTTATACTCTTACAATATAAATGATCATAACGATAACACAATATCCTACAAGTAAAACCTACATGGTCAAGTGCAATACATCTTAGTTTATTCTTGTATTAAACAAATTCCCACCGGAAGGAGATACTAATCATTCAAACGATACATATTTAAGTGCCTACTGTGTGCCAACACTGCTAAATCTTAAAGTGTTTATAGCATGACTAATAGTCATCAATCAATATCAATAATACTAATTATTAGTCAATCAATAGTACTAATAGCTTTTAGAACTTTAGGATAAAGCAATAACTGACTATGTTAAGTCCCTCATTTCTCCCAGTTTAAGCCTCAAGCAGTGATTCAAATGAATTCATTTTTAAAAGGCACCATTATCTCCCTGTTTTGCTTATCCAACATATATATGACAATTAAACACTATAAAAAGTAACATTTTAAATTTGTGACCAGATTTTTATCCTCATCTCTTTTTATTAAGGTACCGTACTCAGAACTGGGTGGCAAAACCTTGGTGATGGCTGTATATGATTTCGATCGTTTCTCCAAGCATGACATCATTGGGGAATTTAAAGTCCCCATGAACACAGTGGATTTCGGTCACATAACTGAGGAGTGGCGTGACCTGCAAAGTGCGGAGAAGGAAGAGGTAAGGAAAACATTAGCATTTCTAATCAGACAAGCTGTGCTCTCCAGTTGCTGTTCACATAATAACCTATTGAGAGATGCTCTCTACAAAGGATAACGTGGGCCTCCAGCTGCTGACAGCTGGTAAAATAGGGTTAAGGGATTGCATAACCTCATTACAAAGTATACTGGTCTTCTGGGTCTCATTTGAAAGAAGAGAGAAAGATTCGTGCACCATGTCTATAGATAATTCCCTGGACAGACACACATACTCACTATCTGTTTCTGAAAAGCTCACAAAATGCCAGACACGTACACATCTACTTTTTTAAAAGGACAGTGAAAAATCATCTCATTCTTTGTATTTTTCTGCAATAATTTTGCATTTTCTACATAGGTTATGTAGCTATTGAACAGAAATAAAATAGCACTTTTCCCTTGATTATTTCTGCATATCACAGACCGTTCATTGTTTCTTCTACAGATATCAGAGCATGATGGGTGGAACATCAAATATAATTCACAAAGGCTGATATTAAATCCATTTTTTAAATAAGTCACATTATTATAGTACTCTTCACATTGTTTTTTCCCCAGTTTTAATAGTTCAGCACAGGACTTTTCTGTGATTTAAAAGGGAAGTTCAATATCTTTAGTGCATTTAAACTACATAATAATCAATTCTATTTGATTATGCTATGCCTGCCTGGCACTGGCGTTTTTCTGTGCAAATGTCTCAACAGGCCAATATCACAAAGGCAAACAACTCTAGCTTCTCTGAATTCCTAAGGCAGCTCAATTTCTAGCTATTTTTTGGATCCTGACAATCCCTTGGGTTTATAACCACTCAGGGGATTGCCAACAGCCTCCATCATTCAGGAGCCCTAGGATTCTGTAAGGCGTGATCGCTTTGGGGCCACCCAGGAGATCAAAAAGAGTGCCCCAAGTCTTCAACACATTCAATCAAGCCTATCACCTGGGAATCCTCACAGCCTATGGTTTTCTCTGACCAGTGAAACTTAGTGAGGTTTTAGAACAGATTTGTTGATTGCTGTTTTGAAATTGAATCTTACTAGTGCTCTAAATTTGTCTGTAAAAAAGGAATAAAAATTATCCGAGTTAAGCTCTCCTTTCCTTTTGGAAAGAATATACATAACTTAACCAAATGCATTAGTCAAACTTAGACTCTTGGATACTGAAACAGATTTAGCCCCACCGTGGATACTCAAAACCCATCCGAGGATAATATTGAGTTTTTACATTTTGTTATTTTTGTAAGTAGTTCTTCTTTATGAGTGAATATCAATGTTAAATCCAACATCTCTCTGAAAATAATATGATCATGTTTCTAAATTTTTAACAAAGTGATGAGCTGTTTCATTGAATTTTTATGTTTTATTGAAATGTTTTCCTTTGTAAATTCCTTGCAACTGGGGTGCAAAGTGGGACCATGACAAATATTTATTAACTGAAAGGTTTTTATTAGTTGACTGGTTAATCGTTAGCTTGTTAGGTGAGTATCAAAATATGACCCACTCATGCTTCACAATGGCTACCTGCCCAGAGTGCATGGTTCATACTTCTCACCTTCATCTGGTAACTATAAAGTGGTATGGGATTCATACCTCACTGGGTTTCTGAAAAGTTTGCAAGTATTTGTGCCTGAGTTAAGAAAATGTAAGCCATCAAGCACTTTTTCCTTTCTCAAAAACTCTTTGAATGTGGGCAGAGTTTGAATGTTGACAGTAAGCTGATACGTTTGACTCTGGAATCTACGAGTAGATAGACTGTCCAAAAAAGAATCACATTTTTTTTCTTCTCACCCCCTTACTTGCCCTCTCCTATCTCTGTCTTCTATTTCTTTCTTCTTCTTCCAGGTCTTCTCTCCCTATCTCAAACCTTTGTAGCCCAACTCATTCAAAAATACTATTTGAGTATTTACTGTAAATTGCTACATTTCTGGGACTGTGTAGGTACTCAAGAAAGTAAAAAGGGTAGACACTGCTTCTGCTTTCATTGCATACAGTGCAGTCTAATTCTCCTTCTTCACACCAATCTTTGCCTGGCTTACTGTCACTGAGACTGGTTTCTGGAAAAAGTCCCGTCTTTAAGATCAAACACTCCTGGGTTTCATTTCCGACAAGTCCATTCACTAGCTCAGAGAACTTGGTCACATCACTTAAGCTCTCTAAAATTCAGGGTTTTTTTCTTCTTTAGAAAGTGGTTTAACATTATCTACCCTTCGTCTTACAGACTGACTAGGATAGAGTGTAAAATACCTAATACAGAGCCTGGTATGTGGTAAATGTTCAATAAGCAAGAGATCTCCCCTTCTCTCTTCTTGGCCAATCTTGTTTGGGTTCTCTTTCACTTCATGCTTTTACCTCCCTCTTTGTTCTAGCCTTTTCCCTATATCCAAATCCACTTCTCTCTTCTTTTCCTCACCACCATTCTATTTACTGAATGTCCCTGGAGTTTTTAATGGGAAGTAACTCTATAACTACCTTCTTAAACTCTAGAGCCATTCCTCTTGGATACCTACTTGGGAATAGTAATTTTCAGTTTTCAGTTGAGTGGCTCTTTCCTTTCATCATGATATAAGCAGCCTCATAAAACAGGTGTCTAGTTTACAACCTATCTCTGGATGACTAGAACCAGGTATAAACTGTCTCATAATAAATGAAGATCCAATTACATTTTTCATCTGAAGAATTACTTATTCTCACTGATATAGGCTCTAGTTTTTCATGCTACTGTCCATTAACTGCAGGAAATTATAGTTGTGTAAATAAATTGAAGTCTCAGATTGACTTTGCTTCTCACAATTTTAAAGATATTGTTTTTCCATTTTACATGAACAATTCCGTTCATGATTTTTATTTCCTGTTCATCTAACAGTGTAATATTTAATGTCATAAGGAATGAAAGACATAAAGGAAAGTGGAAAAAAGGAATTCAAGATATAGCTTTGGAATCTAGAAACTGAAATCATGGTCGTCTGTTCACTTGGTTGACACTTGGATTTAAATAGGTTAAATCCCACCCACTTAGATCCAACCTTGTGATTTTGATCAAATGGGGTAGGGCGTTGTCACCCAAAAGTTGAACAATATAAAAGTCATAAGATGATGAAGCAATTATGTAAGTTAAAAATTATGTTATTTTAGTGATCAACTAAATGTGCAAGCAGTTTAGAAGGAAGAAAGGGAAGAAGCCTTATCTGAAAGTTACTAAGCGCATGTTGAAAACGTAAGGTGTGTGAAAGAGATAAGCTATGGCAGGAAGAGCCCTAACAAGTGCAGAGTTCCCACTGTTAGATTCTAGCCCCTGAAGAAACATCTCTGGATGACTTTCCATTCCAACTTGTTAACTTTCTCTGACACAATAATAGCCACCTCCTAACAGAGGAAGATGGAATTTGACTTTACAAGCTACTAGACTTTTGTGTTCCTTTTGTTTCTTTAAATCAGAAATGTATATCCTCTGAGTTGAGAGATGGTAACATATAAAACTTTTCCTTATTTTCCCTTTTTGATATAGGGCCTCAAAAATCAGCTTTTGGCAAAAGGTTTTCAATTACCCATTTGCAAAATGTTTCTAATATGTATAACCCCAGGCTATGTTTTCAAGATAGTCTTTTCTTTTAACTTACTTATTTTGAGGGGGAGGGGAGGGGGGGGAGAGAGAGGGGGGAGAGGGGGGGGAGAGGGGGAGGAGAGACAAGGGAGGAGGGGGGAGAGAGAGGGGGAGGGGGGGGAAGAGGGAGAGAGAGGGAGCAAGAGGGAGAGACAGCGCACAAGCGGGAGAGGGGCAGAGAGAGAGAAGGAGAGAGAAAGTCCCAGGCAGGCTTCGTGCTGTCAGTGCAGAGCCCAACTCAGGGCTCCATTTCACCAACCATGAGATCGTGACCTGAACCAAAATCAAGAGTTGGACACTTAACTGACTGAGCCACCCAGGTGCCCTGAGATTGTCTTATTTTTAATTATTCAATAAAATATTTATGCCAGCCACAAGTCAAACCTGAAACTAACCTTCATACTTTTAGAATAGTCCATTATTTTTATACATCTGCTTAATTACTTCAAATGTTAAAATCAATGTCTAGAATTCCATTTTTTTTAATTTTATGATTTTATAAATTGTCTCAGTGCTGCACCCTAGCATCAGGTACATCTTTAAATCACTTAGACCTTTTTTATTTTAGCATTTTGTTCTAATTTTTTAATGTATTTTAACCCCCATGGCTTCCACTACTACTTTTTATCTCTAAAGACAGCATATACTATATAAGAAATATATACTACCAGAAAACAACTAAATCTTTTTTTGACTTTTGAGTAAGTCTGTCTTATGACTTTACCAGTACTGTTTTTGTCTCCATTAGAGAATGAGTCTATCATTTCTGCTTTGTGTAGAATTTGTTAACGAGTGATTTTTAAATGAGATTCTGTAATCCAGTGCAAATGGAGAAAAAATTGATTGCTGAATTAAAGCAAGTCGGGACATAATTTAATTAGTACCCAAGCAGAAAGGAAGAGAAACTACTTTAGTGCCTTAATAGAAAATCAATTTTGCAACAAAATTTCACATTTTTAAGCCTAATTAGGAAAACATTTACTTCACAGAAAAGCATTTGGAGAATACATATTCATTCAAATGGCAAAAGTTTTTCAGCCTCCACTGGTCAATTACTTGATACGTCTTTGGAATGGGTTAAAGTCATTACTCCTTAGGACATCTTTGATGTCCAAAGATCATAAAAGAACTGATGCTTTTTCTAAGTATACTTAGCAGTCAGATGGTAACTCATGCCCTCCGAGAATCTCTGCGCAACAAATCAATGCCCCAAATGGAAATCCTCACAAAAGGTTAACTGGTGGTATTTTAAAAACAGATGCCAATAAGAACCCTTCCTGTCGTTCACAATCTCTCACATTAGAGAAATCCAACAAAGACACTTCTATCGATCCCCACGTTCCAGGAAGTTCCACTTATTTCTATTTGTTTACTTGTTCATTGTCTGTCTTCCCTGGCTAGACTGTAAGCTTCAAGTGCAGCAGTAGCCATATTTATTGTTCCCCGCCATGAAACCAAGTTTAATCACAGGAGGCAAGCACACAGGTGTGCAAAAAAATTTTTTTAAAGATTTTTGATTGAAGAAATGGGGCAAGGTGTGTATTAAACTGTGGGGGGTTTCAAAATTCCCCCTTTAAAGTCTATGTTAATAATTGTAATTGTGTTATTTTATAAATGAGGTCTTAGGTATTCTCAAAATCTATCAACAAAACATCCTCGTATTAAATGATTAAAATGGTTTAATATCTTTTGGGGTATTTTGGTCTGTTGCTTTGAAAAAAAGGAAGTATAGATGCTTATCAAATTCACTGTTATTACTGTTTGTTAATGGACTGAAAATGGTGATAGTTGTTTTTGTTGTTGTTAAAGCTTATTCAGTTATCTCATTCTTCTCTGTAACTTTTGCTTTTCAATTTTTTATTTAAATTCTTAGTGAACATACAGTGTAATATTGTCTTCAGGAATAGAATTGGTCTTTCTCTGATTAACTTATTTCCCTTAGCATAATACTTTCTAGCTCTATCCGCACTGTTGCAAATGACAAGATTTTATTCTTGTTGGTGGCTGAATAATATTCTATTATATGTATGTACATACACTACATCTTCTTTAGCCGTTCATCAGTCAGTAGTCATTTGGGCTCTTTCCATAGTTTGGCTATTGTTGATAATGCTGCTATAAACATGGGGGTGCATGTACCCCTTTGAATCTTTATTTTTGTATCCTTTGGGTAAATACCTAGCAGCACAATTGCTGGATCATAGGGTAGTTCTATTTTTAGTTTTTTGAGAAACCTCCTTACTGTTCTCCAGAACAGCTGCACCAGTTTGCATTCCCACCAACAGTGCAAGTGGGTTCCCCTTTCTCCACATCTTCGCCAACACCTGTTGTTTCTTGTGCTGTTAATTTTAGCTGTTCTGACAGGTGTGAGATGATATCACAGTTTTGATTTCTTTTTTCCTGATGAGTAATGTTAGCATCTTTTCATGTGTCTTTCTCTGTAACCTTCTCACCTGGTTTCCATGACACACAGAGAGCTTGCAGTTTAGCTTAGTCTAACTTTATCTAAAGTTAGGATTTAGTTCAAGCTGTAAGGTAAATCTCTGTTTGCAACATGGAAATTTACCCAGAAGGAGGTGGAAAAGAATCAGCTTCAAGGAGAATTCCAAGAATATGAACAAATACCTATGTTTATCATAGAGTATTTATTGCTAGTCAGGTCTGTAAGTAATAGATATGATAGAGTGGTACTCAGTTGTCTTATAATACATTAAGACCATGATACAATTTAGTGCAGTTAGTATATATATGTTCATTTTATGGGACTTGGAACATAATAATTCCATCTAAACTAGTACAGAAATAGAGTTGCCTTTGATTTTTGATATGTTTTTGGGTGTAGCTATGGTTTACTTGATTTTGAATCTTTGGTCAGAATTCCCATCACCAATTATAACTGTATTGTTATGCAGTGTAAGTATTGCCTGTTTCATGATGTGGTTTCTAAGAACATCATAGGAAAAAAGCAAACAAATAACTTGAAATATCCCTCTAGTGTGTAGGGTATAATTTGGCTGCCTTTCTAGTTAAAAAGACTTTTCATGCGCAAATGGATGAAACCAAATTCTCACTTCACTGAGTTCCTAAATGAAAATTTAATATCATTTTACTTTCATTGTAAATTCTCTAGAAAACTAAATTTAGAGTCTAAAGAATTAAATTAGGGGAGAGACACTCTGGTTATTTTCACAATACCCTTTCATGACCTTCCATTGTCACATACTTTAACCTACTGAGTTACCCCTCTCCTTCACAGCTCTAACCACCCAGAGGCCTGTGTTCCCAGCCAAAATTCACCTTCATTAACACGTACTTTAACTTCTCTTCTGAAGCGATAAACACAAATAATAAAAGCTTTCTTTTACTGAGTGTCTGCTGAGTGCCAACAAAAATAATTTTCACAACACTCCTCAGCATTGGCATTATTAGGAGTGAGAAACCTGAAGGCCAGGAAAGTCTAATTTGTCAAAGTTCATACAACGAAGGCCAGAGCTAAAATTCAAACAGGTCTGAAACCCACACTCTATTTAACCATGCCATCTTCGTTAAACAATCTTTCCCAGTCTTTTCAGCCTCAAAATGGAGATTAAAACAATTTAAATGCAAAATCAAAAAACAAACAAAAAAAAAAACCCAATTGATGCAAACTAGTTTTTCTCAACTTTAGCTTATTTTTTTCAAAATCTTAACATTTGATCAGTTTGCTTTGACAACTTGCAACTGGTTAAAGTCTGCATATATATTTTCCCTCTCAAATATCATAATACATTACAAATATATCTAACATACCAAAAAAAAAACAACTATGGCATTTTGTTTCTTCTTAATATTTCATAAATAGTCAGCATGAATTCCTACCCAAGATAGAAAGCCCTAAAATGCCAAGGTACTCATTAACACAAACATGTTGTTATTCACTCATGAGTACTGATGAATTTAATGAAGGCAGAGGGATTTTGCTTTCCATTAAAAAAAAAACTTCTTCATTAAATAGAATATAAATTCCCATCCATTCATTTAAAATATACTGAATATCTGTGAAATTAGTATATAAAAGTATATCATAAAGTATATAAAACAGAAAATTAAGACTCACACATGGAAGGTGGCAATAGTAGCAACAGAAATTTATAGTGCAAAATAACAAAAGCTTCAGGAAGAACCAAGTAAGAAGTAGAAATTTCAAATGTACCAAATGTTTTATTAAAGCAAGAAGAAAAGGCATAGAGAGGGAGGCTCCACTGAAGACTTGAAAAAAGTGAACCATCTTTCAAGAGAATTTGAATAGACAGAAAGAAACAGAAGGCCTTCAAGAAATTAAAAGATCAGCAAGGGGCACCTGAATGGCTCAGTCAGTTAAGCATCCAACTCTTGATTTCGGTTCAGGTCATGAGTTCATGGTTGGGATTGATCCCCATGTTGGGCTCTGGGCTGACAGCACAGAGCTTGCTGCAGATCCTCTCTCTCCCTCTCTCTCTCTCAGGCACATGCATGCATATGCACACCCACGCTCTCTCAAAATAAACTGTAAATTTTAAATAATTGTGAAAGAGATAAGCAAGAGCAAGTTTGCAGAGCTGAGACTGCCAATAACAAGCTTAGCTAAGAGTGGAGGGAGGGCTTAAACAGGTACCCTGATATTGAATAAATAAGACTGAATGAAGTATTTTAGTGACAGTTTGTCTCTTAAATATCAGACTGATGAATTGAGACTCAGGCCACTAAGTGAAGCTTGTTAGAAATTGTTCTTCCCTAGGACAAGTGTTGGAATATGAAAGCCAGATCCACATCTGTGCCAAATACTCTACTAACTGCTTTTCTCACATGAGCTCTTGTAATTCTTGGGGCAGTCCTATGGGATAACTCTTCATATCCCTATTTCACATATTATAAAATATGATTGGCCCAGTTTCACCCAGAAAATAAGCAAAAGAGCCAAGATTTAGACCCAGATCTGCCTGAATCACAAACCCATTTTCTGTCTACTCTGCCATATTGCCACTCAGCTAACTAAAGCTCCACGAGCACAGGGATACTATATCTCCTTTACCTTCTCATCTACAGGGCCTTCCACTTTGCCTAGAATCTCCAAAGTGCTTGAGTGACTATTAAATATTTTCAAGTGAATTGAACAAATTAGAATGAAATGAGAATTTTCTGTATCAAACATACATTATGAGTTTTACTACCTTCAAGGAAGTCATCTTCAAAGGTACTCCATTGTCCCTGTGTACTGCTTATATGGCACACCCAAAATATTTTGAATTCTATTTCCTCTCTCCATAAGTTTCAGCGTACAATGCATTCTTTCCTCCTCAACAGTGGCTTCTTGTCTTCACAAGTTCAATTTTATTGAAATTGCCATAATCTATTTAGAGTCAAGCAGGAGTTGATGATCAAATGGAGTAAAATACTTTTACTTACTGTGCTAATTAATATAATAGGGTCTATGTTCTTGCAAGACTTATTTTTTTAATGTTTATTTTGAGACAGAGAGCAAGTCGGGTGGGACAGAGAGGTGGGTGGGGCAGAAGATCTGAAACAGGCTCTGTGCTAACAGCAGAGAGCCCAATGTGGACTTGAACCCACAACCATGAGATCATGACCTGAGCTGAAGTCCATCCAGGCACCCCTGTTCTTGTAAGATTTATATTCTGACTCTGAACGAAATGTTATCAGCGTTAGCCTCATTGTATGGTCTCTCAAATGTATCACTGTGGGAAAAAAATATTGGGGAATAAAGTTCTAACACATCTAATACTAAGGAATCTAACTGTTTTAATAGAAAATGATGTAGGGGGTAGTTTTTCTCTTAACTCAAAGAATATAAGTTTTCAGCTGAATTTTGAATAAAACAGAGCAAAGTGGGTTGGAAGCACAGGTTTTTGAATATAGATTGGGAGAGCAGCAAATGAGGAGTGGGGGTTGAAATAGGAATAAACAGAAAACAAAAAGATGAGAAAAATGACATAGACAAGAGCAGTCTTGCCTACATCAAGTTTATTATTCAAATAGTGAAGAGAATTTTGAGTGGGAAGCCATGTGATCAATGCAGGGGAAGGTCTTGTTCTGTTGCGTCCTCTGTCTTCCACACATTTGGATCTCTTACAATGTAATCCTTTCTGGGGAGTTCATCATATGTTTCGGAACACTTTTTTTTTTATTATCTTGTTTGTGAATTCTTCAATGTTTTTACCTTCTGTCTTACTCCTACCTCACTTTGAGCAGGCCAAGTGTTTTTATTGTGAAAGCTTTAATCCATTACAATCTGTTACTCTGCAATTAGATGAAATGTCAGCAATTGAGTACTATGTGTACTACGGAATAAAGGAGAAGAATGAGAACTTGCTGAAAAACAAAAGCTTAAATAATTAAGAGATGAAAGAGAAGGAGCATGCACATACACACACACACACACTTGTTCCTGAGATTTTTATGAATTTTATAAGAGTCTTTAAATTATTCTAAGTTAATTTCATTCATTTATTCTTTTATTTATTCAACATGTATTTATTAAGTCCCTTTTATGAGCAGGGACTGTTCTAGTTTTTACGAATACAATGGTGAAGAAGACAGGCCCATTCAGCTTAGTCAGTTATAATTTAGTGGTGAAATAGCCCCGTTAGGGGAGATTAAAGCTCTGGTTCTGGACTCAACCTATGTGGACCCAACCATGACTCCACTTACGACGGGTATGTCCTTGGGCTTATTGCTTAACCCTTCTGTAAAATGGGATATTACCCACCTGCATGAGTTATGATACATTCTAAAGGAGATACTTCACATGAAATAGAACAATTCTTGGCACCTAATAAACTCTCAGTAAATGTTATTCGTATTATTGGGAACATGGATCGGTGCCCTTATCTCCTCACCAGCAGAAAAAGCATCACTCTGACCAGTAGACCTAGATCCTTCATTCTGTAAAGAGACATGGACAGACCACAGGTTGAGAAGGCATTGTCATGCATGGTTTTGATAAAAAGGAGGAGGACTGAGCTTAAACCACATGTATGAGAGACTGTGGGGCATGAAAAGAAGTCACAAATGACAACGCAGGGTGAGGCTCACCATGAAAGAGGGGAAGGTGATACTAACACGATGTGGCCCCAGTGACTATGTACTTCTCTATGCTCTGACACCACAAAAAAGAACTCAAAGTTCAGGCGATCCTACAAGCCAAAAAATCTGACAATAATTAGTGCTTGCATGGATGTAGAGAATTGAAACCCTCCAACATTTCGAGTGACAAAGTGAAATGGGGTTGCTACTTTGGAAAACAGTTCAACAGTTTCCCAAAATGTTAAATGGATAATTATCATATGACCTAATAATTCAACTCCTAGGTATATACTCAAGAAAAATAGAGACACATGTACACACACAAACACACACACAGATACACACATGTGTAAATACACACACAAACTATATAAGAATGTTCATAGCAGTATTTTTCTAAATTTCCAAAAAGTAGGAAGAACTCAAAATTCCATCAGCTGATAAATAAAACATGCTATATCCACATAACAGAGTATTATTCAGTCACATAAAAAAAGGGATACAGGACTGATACTTGCTATAGCATGGATGAACCAGAATAGGCAAATCCACAGACAGAAAGCAGATTAACAGTTGTGTAAGGCTGGGGGGGGGGGGGAGGTGAGGTGGGGGGAAGAATGACAGCTAATGGTTAGGAGTTCGTTTGTGGGGTGATGAAAATATTCTAAAATTAGGTAGTGGTGATGTCACACAATTCTGCATATATTAAAGTCCACTGAATCATGCACTTTAAGAGGGTGAATTTTAGGGGCATCTGGGTGGCTCTGTTGGTTAACCAACTCTGGCTCAGGTCATGATCTTGCAGTCCATGAGTTCAAGCCCCACGTCGGGCTCTGTACTGACAGCTCAGAGCCTGGAGCCTGCTTCAGATTCTGTGTTCCCTCTCTCTCTGCCTTTCCCCTGCTTGTGCTGTCTCTTTCTCTTGCTCTCTCTCAAAAATAAACATTTAAAAAAAAAGAGGGTGAATTTTATGTTATGTGAATTATATCTCAGGAAAGTGGTTCTTTAGAAAGAGTTAAGTACTGAAACCCTCAATATGGAAGCATGATGTTTAATGCTGATTAGGGCCTCATTTGAAACAGCACTCAGGTATACTGGGAGTTCTTTCCTGATACCGTTGGAGAAGTTTACAGAGGTTTTCTCAAAATATTCTAGTTTCTCTTTAAATCACAGCATCTGTCTTCCAGATCGTGCTTGTCACCACATGCCTCTTGAAAGAAGGTCAATATTAAGACCCCTTTGGATAGTGAAAAACCCAGGCCTACACCTAGGCCATGCGGCTAGCCAGAGAACTCAGGCTTCAAAACACCAGTTTCACTGATTCCAAAGCCGTTTTCTACTGGTCTATGCCCCTCAGGGTTGGAAGTATTAGGCTTAATTCTCCTGACATAAAAACACTGTCTGCAATATGAAGGCTAATTCTTTTCAAGTCTGTCTTCATATCATAGCTTCTCAGATGTCCCCAGTTATTTACTTGGGGTTGTTTCCAATTTTGAATTACTATGAACAGAGCTGTCATAAAGGTACTTGTACAACTTACTATGGACACCTGTTTTCATTTCACCCAAGCACTGCTCATATGTGAATGTATATATCATGCTTTTTTAAACTAAAGTGGCCAGGATGCCAGATTAAATCATCTATACAGGAAAGCATTATAGTATTTCCCATCTGAGATTCAGTAATATTTTCTTCTCATCCTCACGAGCCTCCTTGATGATGCTTAGCTCACTTTGATCATTGACCTCAGCATTGTATTATCTATGCTGAACCACACAGTTGGCACCCTCATCACACACATCCCTATTCTCCAAGTGTCCGTGCTTGGCCACACAATGCTATTACGTGAAAAGATGCCTTGTTTACCCTTTGTTGACCACATAGGTTGAGTATGAGCTCCTTGGAAGTAAGGAAAGTAGTTCATACTTTTGCAGATCACAGGAGTTAGCCCTCCGGAGAAAGTTTGTCATGGAGCAAATAAGGACATAACTCAGATTCCAAATCCCATAAACTCTGAGCCTCGTTTCTTTGTATGTGAATGTTGTTGAAAAGTGTAAAATAAATTATTTACTTTTATGTTTGAAATTTTTTTCCAATGATTTTAATAACTGTATAGTCATGCAACCATTAAAACAACCTAACTTTAGAGTATTTCCCCAAAAAGAAACTTCACGTCCATTTGCAGTCACTCCCATTCTCACCCCTCATCCTGAGGCCACCGTTAACCTGTTCCCTGTCTTTATGGATTTGCCCATTCTAAACATAGCATATCAGTGTTAATCCTATAATATGTGGCCTTAAAAAGTCTAATACCAAATAAATTCCTAAAATAAATAGACACTGAGTAATGAATCACTTTGTTTTGTTGGAGGTAAGTCCATTGTTTGCAATACCATTTAGCAGTTTCAGGAGTATTTTTCCTGTCACTGCAGGGCCAGTGACAGTCTCAGTATCTCAGAGATGCTCCTGTCCACCCTTTCCAGATTTCAAGTGCCTGAGGGCAAGTGGAATGGCACCCTAAGCTTTTGGAAAAGCTGACGGAAGAATTGTTTGTTGGTCTACTTCAAACCAAACAACTCCTGTCACTTGCTGTCTCCTGCCAGCTTTATCTTCTCTCTTCTCTGTTCTTTCTCTCTTCACAAGAAGAACTCAGGGAACAAATAAATCATTTAGCTTACTTTTTTATCCCACTTTTAATGTCCTTCGAGTCGCTAATAAGGTGAAATTATTTTCTCTCTGACATGGCCAGGGATGCATGTCAGAGTCTCTCTCCTGGGTTCCAGGAGCTGGCAAACTTCTAGCTTGGAAAACACAGGCAAGCCTGGAGCATTAGGGCCTGTCAAATCCAGCTGTGGGCAAACCACCTACATATACCTTTGAAATGCTTCGAGGGCAGTGTTCTTAGCAGTGATGCCTTTCATCCTAGAATGAGCCTTGCTTTCAACATCCCTTCCAAAAGTAACTTCTAAATCAGTATTTCTTTTCATGTGGAACGTCGTTTATATTCAAGAATAATTTTCTGGACTTCAGGTAGCACGAGAGGGTAGGGATGAGCATCTGGGAGTGAAGCACCAGGCCCTGCAGACAATGCTGCTAGAAGGGAAGAAATGTGTTCTGCAAATACTTCTCGCAAAGCCTTATCCTTCTCTAAGCTTCAGACACTCTGGAATGTGGCTAGAGGTTGTGTTTACCAAAAGTTAACCAACTGCTCTTTGGTTTAAGATGTTATTTTTACAGAAGCACATCAATATTCTGACACGGTACTCCCCTGAAGTTTTGTTTTCTACTCGTGTCTTAAAGACAGAGGGGAAAAAATGTCTTTCTGGAACCAGCATGTCAGGAATAGTCTGTTCTTAATTGTATTCCAGTGTCAAAAAGCAAAAATAGAGATTAGAATTCAAAATAGGTCAAGAGTCTGGAGTTTTCTGTTTTGATTTTAGAACACATTTTTGAACAGTCTCAGTCATCAATAGGAAATCCAGACAGCCTTTGAAATACTTGCCTAATATAAAACCAACAGCAGTGTTTAACTTAGATTCCGAGGAGAGATAGATGCTTCTGTTTGAGGTCATTCACTTTCCAAGTACTATCATATTGATATTTTGTTTATAGTGAGGCCATGTTTGAAAATGACATCAAGGCTGTGAAACCTGAGTGTCACCGTAGGTTTGCCTGATTTTAGGGGGAATAAGTTATTCACGTTTCTATTTGGTAGACTATATTGTCAAAGCTCTGTTACCTGGAAAAATCAGATAGAGTAAAACTTCTCTTTAACGGTGTTGAAATTCAAATCTATTGAGATTATGAGCCAGGCACTGTGCTAAGTATGGTAACTAATGGATGGCTGAAACTCAGACTTTTGTCTGACTCCAAGAACTCCTCCAGCATGCTAGAAGGTCTCGGAGAAAGAGGTTCTAGGGCCTGTGCTAGGGATATTTTAATCCGCCAACACACAGACACACTGCACATGCCCTAGACTTTTGCTTCCCAGTCTCTCTTCTCCCAGCTCCCAGGCCACTCTCATGCTGTGCAAAAGGAGGGTCACCATGGCCTGCCTCAATTCGACACCCTCCTTATTCCCAAGTCTCTGAGCTGCTCCCAAGCTTTCTGGGTCAGTCTTTTCTGTGGCATAGATCTGTAAAAGAGCCCACAGGAGATTCACATGTTTCTGTTCCCGAGTCTCTCTACCTCCATCCTCCGATTTGTTCCATTCCATTATACTACAAGTTCCTGGAAATAGGAAATCACTGCTCCCCAGTCTTTCACTGCCCTTCATTATAGTGGGTATGATGATGAACTTGGAGCAGGACTTCCTACCTTGCCATCATGTCTAAAACACCAAAGGTTAAGGAAACATTTTAATGTTCTCCAAACAATGTTTAATTCGATGTACTTGGATATGAGATTTTTTTTTCAAAACAGGATATCTTTGTATGCTTAGAGTTCTCTAAGGCCCTGTGCTTCATAAAGCAGTAGGAGAGGCTCCTTATTAATACCCTATGGGGAAGAGCAGATACAGAGCTCTGCAGAATTATGCAATTTTTTTGTCATTACTAAAATCATTTCTAAAGAGCAGTTGGCCAAAAATGGACCATTCCCCTTTAAAGTACTGCAATTTGAAATGTGGCCCTGACTATCCTCCTGGATTTCCTTTTCAAAATCCAAGCCTTGTAAGAAAAAGAGAGAGGAGGACAGAAAAAGCCTGAGCTACCTCTCACAAAACCAGAACATGACTAAACATATGGCATCCAGGATCCGATTCATTCTTTCTTAAAATCCAAATGTTGACTACTTCAAAAAAATCATTGTAGCATTCTCACCTAGGGATTGTTATGTCATCTTGATAGGAATTCCTTTGACCAGCCTCATGTACAACTTAGCCAAATTTGTAAGTACTTTTTATGTCAGGTCTGAATTTAAGGAGCAGCTGTAGTGCCCTTCTCAGCCATGACTTTCAAAGCCCTGTATCAGGTGCTGCCAATGGTGGATTCTTGCCACCACACCCCTAAACCCAACCTTTTCCACCTGTGTTCCCTCTTTAGCAATCTCATTTGGAGATTCTAATTGTTAATCAATTTCTGTGGGAGGAAAAATCGCTTACAAATTCAACTTAAATGTGAAATAATTAAGTACATTAGCTCAGTGAAATCTCACCAACTATGGTATAGATATTTAACTAGGTATGCAAATGAAGACACTGAGGCTCACAGAGGCAAAGACAATTGTCCAAAATCACCTAACAACAAAATAGTGACCATTTAAATCAGTGGTTTGACTTATTCCTAAGTCCACATTAATTACTGTTTATTCTATTTTTAAATTCTCTTAGAGCAAGGACTCCACATCAAATTCCTAGCATTGGGAGTCAGGAACAGTTAAAGTACAAGGGCCCCTGGTAATGAACTCCTAAGACATGCAGAATGTGACTCTGGTGGCCTTTTCTGTTTTAAAAAATGGATTGAAATTTTTCCTGAAGAAGCAATCAGGATCAGAAAGGTACCTCAAGAGGGACATGCAGGGGCGTAACAAACATGCAGGGGCTCCTGGGTGGCTCAGTCGGTTAAGCTTCTAACCCTTGGTTTCGACTCAGGTCACGAGCTCATGTTTCTGGAGTTTTAGCCCCACATTGGTCTCTGTGTTGACAGTCCAGAACCTGCTTGAGATTCTCTCTCTCCCTCTCTCTCTGTCCCTCCCCTGCTCTCTCCCTCTCTCAAAAAATAAACTGAAAAAATTTTAAGTAACATATATGCAAGTTTGAGTTCTGGTTCTTCCTCTCCTGCTGTGGTAAACAAAAGGAAATTGTTTCTCTCAGTGACTGTTACTCCAAATACAACAGGGCTAAACCTGAAAACAGACAAGAGCTGAGACACAGCTAAAATTTTAACACGGCTGATTTAGGCCATAGCTGCTGTCTGGAGCATTTGGTTTGAGTCTGAGAGAAGTATTTACCAGGATGTGTTGTACAAGTCACCAGGGGAAGATTCCATGGCAGAACCCCATACACAATCTCAAGGATCAAACTTCCTTTCAGACCTTCCTGTTCTACACATAATGAATACAGTGCCTTGGGCTAGAATTTAAGTAACTGGAAGCAAAAAGCAGCTCATCATGAATGATTTCTACAGGAAGACAATGCTTGAGACACAGAGTGATCTCTGAGTGGAGCAGAGAGCCACTTGCCCAGCTATTAGTTAGAGTGCCAGGACTCAAAGTGGGAAGCAGAGGCTGGGAGCAGAACCGGAAGAATACAGTCCATTGTCTGTCTCCAGCCCACGTGCTGACCCGCCATCTTGCACCACCACTCCACCCCCAGCCCCGCCAACATTCTCCAAGGCTTCAGGCTGCCTCCTTTCTGGAGAAAATTGTATGCACTTGACTTCAGAACTAAGAACGGAAATGGTCCATATCCTAAATGCAAGCTCTGGCAAACCTAAACCAAACTGCTGTAAATGTTAAGCTGAAGTCTCTCAAAGACTTTAAGACCTAAGTTATTCAAACACATTCCGAGACTGTGACAGTTAAAGACTAATCTATCCCCAAACAGAAACTGCTACTGACATCGTCTATGCCTCACCCTTCCGATTAAAAAACTCTGAGATTACCGTCTTACTTAAAAGCCTGCGTCTGTTTGGATTATCTTTCATGTCGCATTTACTTCAACTTGTATTAGTTCACATTCACCCCCCAAAATGTAGATCATTAAACAAGTGATAAGTTTAAGATTTACATGATCTCTGTTCTTATGAGTGTCACAGTGAATATTATTACTATTGCCTCTCATTTGCATGACCCTTTCGCGTGTGCTAGAGGCCACTGGGACTCAAGCCCTGTGCCTCTGAAGCCAATTCCCCACTCCCTCAAGTCTCAGGCTGTGGCACCTGCAGTAGTCACCAATCTGATTTGGGCGCTCATAAAAGAACTAGAATCTCTTTCAGAATGAGACAACTGAGTAATTCACGTCCATTTAAAAATATCCATCTGAGGCAGCTTAGAATGACCTTCTGAAGCGGCTGAAGTCCAAATAAAAAGAAAGATGTTGAAACATGGCATGGAAATGAAAAAAGACCCTCCTGACAGTGCTGAATGTTGAAACAGATATCTACAAGAGCCTACCTCTCTGGAGGGTTTTGAAAAATAAGAATTGGGACATGGGTTTGTAATCCAGCTTCAAGGTAAGGGAATAGACAAGGTGATCTCTCATGGGATCTAGCAGCCTGGTGATTCATCAAAGAAGGTGTTTGAAAAGCAAAGCCATAAAAGAAACAGCTATAGCATCAATCTAAATCAAGGCTTACATGGACTTTCTCTTTTTTTCAAACTTTTAATCTCTCACTGCATTTTCATAAGACCTATCACGGTAGGACATACCCTCTACAATTACTTTGACAAACAACAGCATTGGTACTCAGGTTTTTAGTCTCTTTCAAAGTAAATCAGTTTTTGACAATAAAAAATAGCCAAAACTGATCCCCAAAGCTCTGGACGGCAGTGATAGATTTGGGGAGTTGATTTAGCAAAGTGGGTTTCCATACATCAGCCCCTGGCTAACTTTCTTGGGCAAGTGCCCATAAGCAGCACTGCCCCAGTGGAAAATCAGACCAATACAGTAAAAACAAGAGTCATGTCACAGTTACTTTCCTACCAGGTACCTTGTAAAGAAAGCCACCAGGTAAAGAAAATGTTTTTCTTTTTTATACTTAATGAGGGTTACTTGCAATGAAAAGAATTCTGTCCTGAGATGGGAGGTTTCACATTGTAAAGAGTTCTTGCAAACAGAAGCATTAACAAGCTCAGACTCCGGCCATCATATCCAAACTACATAGATATTCATATTCATTGATGCCACCCTACTCTAACTTATTTCAACACAGCAAAATGTGCCCAGCGTTCAACAGTAAGAAAATGGTTATTTATACCTACCACTTAGGATATTAGACGGTCATTAGCCATAATTATATGAAAAAAAATGTAACATCTAACATTTTACATATACACATAAGCCTTCATTGTGATTTTTAAAAATATTTGCATATGGATAGAGAGAATTTGAGAATTTTGTATCAGGATGCTAAGGAAATTTTTGTTCCCATTTTTAACATACATATCATAAATGCACCCATGCAACATATTTGACATAACAAATGACCATTCTTTCAAAATTCAATCTAGTATGTTCTGATTTCAAAACAGGTTTTTAAGTGCTCTACCATGAGTTGTAAGAAAATGGGGATAAACTCACATAAGGCCTCCTATATTCCCTTCTCTGCTCCTAATACTCCGACACCAGCTGTAATACATGCACAGTGAATGGGTTTCCATTTTAACTTTTGTTCAGCTGATGAGATTTTCTCCCCCCCCAAGTTAGTGTGCCCCAGAAATTTCCCCAGAAATTATTCCAGAAAAACATTTCGTATTTGCCCTTATGAAATTAGGAAATAGGAAGGTCAAAATAGATCAACATTTTTTTTAAGTTTATTTATTTTGAGAGAGACAAAGACAGTAAATTCTCAAAGGAGAATTCTAAGCAGGTTCTATGCTGTCAGTGCAGAGTCCAATGGTATGGTTTGAACTCACGAACTGTGAGATCACGACCTGAACTGAAACCAAGAGTCGAATGCTTAACCAACTGAGCCACCCAGGCGCCCCTCAAGTAGATCAACATTTAAAAATGAGACCTGGAGTACCCCTACAGTACCATACAGCTCAGACCCCATTGCAGCATTGCATAGGTCCTGTATCACACAAGGGAAGAAATATGGCAAGGCTAAGAAAAGCTGTGTGGCTGAAATAAAACGTTGACTGGCAAGGAGAAGTTTCTGTGGTGAATCTTGCAATGCCTCACACAAAGGAATGGGGCAAAGTAAAAAGAAAATGGGGCTTATATCTTGTGTTAAAGCAGCAGCAAATATATTGTTAAAAGGCTTTCAACACCTTTGAGGTACCATCACACAATCATATTGACTAAAATACTTCTTTGAAGCATGTTAAAACACATTTTTTTTTCAGAAAGAGAGAGAGAGAGCACGCAAGCAGTAGAGGGGCAGAGTGGGGGGTGGGGCAAAGGATCTGAAATGGGCTCTGTCGTGACAGCACAGAGCCGTATGTGGGGCTCAAACTCACAAACCGTGAGATCATGACCTGAGCCAAAGTCGGATGCTCGACCAACTGTGCCACCCAGGCATCCCGAACACACATTTTAAATGCCAGCTAAGTACTAATGTAAGTCACCATCAAGTTCCCTTCTCCTGGCCACCACAGGAAACTCTGGTGGTTGGCAGGTTTGCTCCACTGCAATAAAATCCAGTAACCTTTGGATATTCTGCCGTAACATCTGGATCCTGCTTAAATATCAGGGGAGCATGGGACCTGGGGGAAGCCAAACTATTCACTCATTTCCAGAAGACTTATAGCCTATTTCTGACAGCTAAGGAGACTTGACTTCCTGCTGTCCTACCAGAAGCTCGGGGGGTGAGACTTCCCAGGACTTACTATGTCACTTTCTAAATCACAGCTTCAGGGTGTGACACAGAATACTCTCTTGGTGGGAAAAAGCTGTGTTCTTGATAGATGCAGTAAAACAGACCATCAGATACTGAACAGAAAAAAGCACTGTTATGCACTTAATTTCATACCAAAAAAAGAAAAAACAGAACTTATTTTTGAGCTTGCTATCATCTCTCAAGTTCAGGTCTATTTGTAAATGCCAGCTTTGAGTAATTAAAAAGCCTATATAAAATCATTTCCATGAAACCTACAGCTTATGAAAAGCAGAGAAAGTATTGTCCATTGTGTGTAAAGCTTACGGTTTCCTCATTTCCTTCAGATTTAGTGTGGCTGCTGAAGACTCAGAGAAGGGTCTTTGTACTTGGGTAGACCTGGGTTCAAAGTGCCTCTGCCACTCATGAACTGTGCCAACCGAAATCATCTAGGCTCTCCTGCTTAAATTTCCTTATGCATCAGATGGAGAATACAAAACCTCATCACAATGTCAACTGCACCTCAATTTAAAAAAGAAACTCATCACAGGCTATTGTAATAAGATGCAGTAACGTGACAACAGCCAGAACTAGTAACCGTGCAATGAATACCAGCGTCCTTTTCTCCTTTTCCTTCATTTACACTCTTGGGCAATTATATTTTACACAATAACTGTGTGTTGAATTTCCTACTACCACTTTAAAATACAAAGATGATAGGGGCACCTGGGTGGCCCAGTTAGTTGAGTGTCCGACTCTTGATTTTTTCTCAGACCATGATCCCACAGTCATGGGATCGAGCCCTACACTGAGCATAGAGCCTGCTTGAGATTCTCTCTCCTTCTACCCCACTCCCCGACTAGTATTCTCTCTTTCTCTAAAATTAAAGAAAAAAAAGAGGATATTTATTGATAAAGGAAAAACAAACAAAGCTTAAAAATCATGTGCCATAAGACATTTCCTGATAGTGTAGTCCAACAAAACAGGAGAAAGCTTTTCTTGCCATTCATAGACAATCAGTTTTAGCATCATTATTGAAAAACTCAGGGGCGCCTGGGTGGCGCAGTCGGTTAAGCGTCCGACTTCAGCCAGGTCACGATCTCGCGGTCCGTGAGTTCGAGCCCCGCGTCAGGCTCTGGGCTGATGGCTCAGAGCCTGGAGCCTGTTTCCGATTCTGTGTCTCCCTCTCTCTCTGCCCCTCCCCCGTTCATGCTCTGTCTCTCTCTGTCCCAAAAAATAAATAAAAACGTTGAAAAAAAATTTAAAAAAAAAAAAAAGAAAAACTCAACTACTTGGGCTTTTCACAATGCCTGGCAGTCCAGACCCCTTTCGATCACATTATGTTTCCTCTTCATGGTGTAGGTTGGGCTATTGAGTCTGAGAGGCCTGTGACAAGCTATAGTTAATAAGTTTTCCATGGTGTCAAAAGTAATAATATTAACATGCCATTGTGAGTTAAATTAATTTTGTTTTGTGCACTGGCCTGCATAAACATGAATGACATTTTGGAATATGATCAGGCAGGAGCCGAGGAAGAGCCAAGTGGCAAGGCAGAATGAGACACGCTCACAAGAGCCCAGCAGCCAGCTGCATGCATTTGGGGACACAGGAAGAGAAGCCCAGGATATCCTTACAGCACATGTAGGGGCGGGGGTTGCTTTATTTCGTTTTGTCCCTTTAAAAAAAGTTCTGAAGAGAGAATTTGTCTTTAGAGAAACTAGAGATGTTTGACATCCTGGCTCTCTTATTTGGAAATGAAAGAGCATCTCTTTGCTCATCTCTGATTTCAAGTGTCTTCAACCCACAGATTTTTTTTTTCTCTGCCCGCAAGAGGCAGCTGATTGGTAATAGCTTTTAAATGGATGACCGTCAAGTGGCTTTTTAAAGTCCTAATGGTTGTGTTTATTTCAGAGACTTCTTCAGATTCCCCCACACAGACCCTGCCAATGGCACCGATAAATATGTTATCTGTACACGGTTAAGAGACACATGCTGAAACTAGAAAGAAAATATCTTAAGATGATTCAGTGATCAGATGACCAAAGTGGCTGGTATAATAGCTTGTCTTTTTTCTGTTTCAGCTGTAATATTTCAGCTAGTGCAACCAGAAATCAAATCATGAGGGAAATGAAGATTTCCCTATCAAGATGGTTATTATAGGTAGGAGCTATATAACCATTTGTACATTACACAGAACTATTATGTGTTACATAAAATGTCATATGGACAGAACTATGTAATAGTTTGAGACTGCGTACCTGCTCAGACCGACCCTAAGGTGGACAATTTAGGCTATATCCTGTAGTAATAAGCCTCTACATTTCTTTCATGTATCTGTTAGCACTTTGTTTTCTGTCTGTTCAGCAGTACTATTGCTATGCCGTCCAATTTTTAAATTTGTATGTACAAGTTCCTCTGTTTTATTAAAGTTAAGAGCACTGTATTCCTGGCTGTACCTATTGTTCGATATCTGCAGCCATCTCATACGATATGGAAGCACTGTTACCCATCATTTTATACAAAGGAAAAGTGAAGGGACTCCCCCCAAATCATGACTGTTAAGCTACAGAGTCTCTATTTTAACTCAGGTCAATCTGACTCCAAAGCCTATGCTCCAGGTGACACATAACCCCAAAGACCCTTACCTTGTTTCTTCCCAGCCATCAATCCATTATATCTACCAATTGCCTAAATACGTAACTACATGTTCTGTACCTTTCACATTTAACTATAAATGAAATTATATCAGCAACGGAAATGGCTCCTTTGTGGAAGATTTTTTTCATTAATCTGATGCAATTCAGCAAATGTACACCTATCATTCTATGCTGAACTCCAGTGTTATCAAGAGAAATTTAGCCGTGTTTCTCCCCTTAAGGAGTTGATAGGTGACAAGGAAGGGATGTTGCTGTCTGACAGTGAAGAATTCACATGGGATGATATGTAAGTGAATTAAAAGTGGGCTATAAAGGATGACTAGGAATTCAATGAGTTGTGAATAAGGACTTCCAAACAGAGGAAGCTGGGTGATCATTTGGAACATTTCAAGAACAAGATGCCTAGATCCAGCTAGGATCTAGTACATGTGAGAGGAAGATAATGGGAGTTGGGGGAGAAGGGGAATGAGACAGAAAAATAAATAAGGATAATAGTATTTTAGAGCCTTGAATGTGGGAGTTAACATTTTATTCTCACAGTTGGGAACCAGAAGGATATTAAAGCTGCCACTGGATGGATCAGTTGTGTGGTTTAGAAAGCTAATTCTTTGGCAGTGCAAAGATAAATTGGAGTTCTGGCCTCCATTCAGGATGTTGTTCTAAAGTGTATAAAACTATACAGCAGTGAAGAAAACTCCAAAGAGTTTTTTAAAAACAGATTTACAGAACTTTGTTTTGAATTAGGCAAGGGGCAGAGAACCATTGAAAATGGTTCCAATGCTAACTTGGCTGACTGAGAAATGAACAAACAGGATAATAAATGAAATTACAGGAAGATACACACTAATTTTAAGGAAAAACAGTATGTTCTATTTTGGACATGTTGATTAAAAGAGTACATTTCAACTTAAGATATTTACTCCTCCCCCCCACCAATAACTTAGTTCTTTATATATGGTATTTAATGTCTCCAAAATAGTATGAGACCCCATAATCAACTAACATTGGTAAAGAGGCCATGGAATAAGAAATTAAGCAGTCTATTGCTCATAAAGTCAGAAGCTATATATTTTCTTCCCCGTCCAAAAAAAAAAAAAAATTGTCCAAAGGAAAAAATGTCCTGAAGAACAGGAAATGAACTTCACTCTTACAGTTTAGGCTGGTACAGTTTCAGGCATCCGCAGGAACTTCCCAATTTCCATTTCACTCTTCCCAGCTAAGCAGCCAGGTGTAATAAACCACTGCAACCACTCCCTCTTTACTGTGCTGCTCCAAGCTCAGGACCACTGAAGAGTCAAGGGGGAAGCAAAATCCAAACTATGTTTTACCCAAGGGTGGGATTCAGTGGACTTCAACTTTGTTAGACCCACCCTGTGAGAAGATCCTGTGCCCCCCTGGAGAAGGAGAACCTAGGGAAGGGTCCAAGTCTGGTGAGATACACATCTTCACACAGACATCTTCCCAGGCCCCATTCCTGGCTGTCTGTGTGCTCTTCAATGTATCCAAGAACAATTGAGTGAGAGAGCTGACTATATGAACATTCACATGACATTATCCTTCCATTAACAGATGCTCCTATTTTTGTTGTATTAATTATGTGCTAGGTACTACACGTGGCACTAGCAAAGCAGTGAGCACACAAAGATGGATAAAGTATCAATTTTAAAAAATCATTCTTAATCGCTTATGGATAAAAATATTACTAAGAAGAATACTAAACCAGCAGGCATTATGCATTTACCATGTTCTAGGCACTGTTCACCTCACTGAATTCTCACAACTAGTTGAGATCGGCACTATCATTTTCCCCGCTTTATAGAGTTGGAAACAAACTCGGGGACACGGAACAGTTTGCCTGAGGTCACCCAGCTAGTCAGTGGCAAACCAGGGGCTCAAATCTAGGTCTATCTGACTAAAGACTTCAGCTCTAACCTCTACTACCTACATGCAGCCCAGCAGGTGCCTCCGTCACTGTATCCACTGACCTTTGGCCGCATGAGAACCGAGAAGATAGCATTTATCCCTTGTTTAGAGAAGGTGGATTGCTTTTTTTATTTTGCTAATTCACTGCCTAAAATAATCCCTTTCTTGCATTTGTCCCCTCTTTTGCAGAGAGCCTATCCTTTCATTTTTTTTTTCCTCATTTGACCTCCCTAAATTCCTATGAGGAGAGAGGAATAAATTTTATTATCCTTTCTGAATCAAGGCAATGTAATACATCTCCTTTTAGTCCAGCGTATTTAGTTCAGGCAACCTCGGAAATGTAAAGGGAAATTGGGGAGCTTGTGTTTGGACATGCTTCTGCTCCTCTGAGAAACACTTTCATCTCAACAGTCTGCAGATACCTGTGCGAGACCTTGAGACCGTCATTCAGGAATTGTAGTCTGCCGATTCCTGCACATTCAGGAAGACATGAAAGCAATTGCAAATTGCTTAACAGACGATGCATAATATTAGGGATGAAGAGTCTGGCTGTGAACACTCACACCAGGGAAATCCTGCCATGTGTTTTTTTTCCAGTTCAGCACCTTATGCTAGTATTGTCTTACTGGCATACAGTTAAACACTTTTGAATAATGATCCAATATAAAAGGAAAATTAACATTTCAGAAGTTTTGCCACATGGAAGAACAAACGTGGACTTTTGTGCTTCAGAGACCTGCATTCTGGGTTCTAAAAACCATGTTACCTTGAAGAAGTGACTCCACAGGGCTGAGCCTCAACTTATTCATTTGCCAGAGAGAATGATAACCTGTATTTCGTGGCAGGTGAAGATCTGAAATCCATAAATGAGGGCTTGTAATTAACATTTATTGAGTACTAAGTGTCAGGTTCTGTTGCATATACTGCACACATACCAAGTCTTTAATCCTCACAACAGTCGTTTGATTTAGGGGGTACTATTTATTATCATTCTCACTTTCCTGATGAGGATACAAAAATCCCACAAAAGAACATTCCCAGATCATACAGCTGGAAAATAAGCCAAGATTTGAACTCAGCAGCAATTGTCTCCATAATAGTTTAAGAACTTAACATCTTTTAGGGATAAAACACTTAGACTGCAGTCCATTTTCCTTTCTTGACATACCTTACTTGTAAGAATAGGAAATTTTCCCAATGACCCCAGGAAAAACTGCCCCAACTTATTTCTGTAGCTGTTCAAGTTTACCCTCACACACAATTGAGTATTTTTTTTTGCTTCTTGTTATTTTTATTTTAATTTCAGCTGGTTAACATACAGTCTTGTATTGGTCTCAGGTGTACAATATAATGATTCAACACTTTACATATCACCCTGTGCTGATCACAAGTTCTCTCTTTAATCCCCATCACCTATTTTATCCATCCCTTCACTCACCTCCCCTCTGGTAACCATCAGCTTGTTCTCTATAGCTAAGAGTCTGTTTCTTGGTTTGTCTCTCCCTGTTTATTCCCTTTACTTGTTTATTTTGTTTCTTAAAGTCCACATACAAGTGAAATCAGTGTTTGTCTTTCTCTGACTTATTTTGCTTAGCATTATACTCTCTAGCTCCATCCATATATTTGAAAATGGCAAGTTTCATTCTTTTTTATGGCTCAGTAGTATTCTATTGTGTGTGTGTACATATACACGTGTGTGTGTGTGTGTGTGTGTGTGTGTGTGTGTGTGTGTGTACCACCTCTTTTTATCCATTCAGTCAATAACCACTTGGAAGAGTATTCTTAATCTATAATGGAAATACCTTCCTTCACAAAATTCTCCTACCTAACTCTGTACCATCCTCACCTATAAACAACATTGTTAGTTCATTTCTCTACCTTTAATTCATTCTGGATAAATTTTGAAGTAATGGTTTTACAATATTATATACAGTCTCTGCTTTTTCCCTGTGATTTTCCCAACACAATTCCTCTATTGTAACTTCTCATAGAAATAATCATATGTATGTAGGATTCACCCTCTCCAGCCAAATGTTCTCAAATATTCAAGGACTAAGTCTACCTAAATAAAAAATTCTGTTATCTGAAAAAAAGCCTTTAAGCATAATTAACATACCATGTTATATTAATTTCAGGTGTACAACATGATTAAACAATTCTATCCATTTCTCAGTGCTCCTCACGGGAAGTGTACTCTTAATCCCCTTTATTTCACCCATACCCCTACCCACCTTCCCTCTGGCAACTTCCAGTTTGCTCTCTGTATTTGAGTATTTTTGTCTTTTTCTTTGTTCATTTGTTTTGTTTCGTTAATTCCACATATGAATGAAATCATATGATTTCACTTAGCATTATACCCTCTAGGTCCATCCACATTGCAAATACCAAGATGTCATTCTTGTTCATAACTGAGTATTATTCCATCATACACATACACACATCTATCCCACATCCTTACCCATTTATCTATGGATGGACACTTGGATTGCTTCTGTGTCTTGGCTATTGAAAATAATGCTACAATATACATAGGAGTACATTTATCTTTTGAAATTAGTGTTTTCATTTTCTTTGGGTAAATACCTAATAGTGGAATTACTAGATCACACAGTAATTCTATTTTTGGTGTTGTTGTTGTTTATTGGTTTCCACAGTGGCTGCATCAATTTGCATTCCCAGGAACAGTGTACAAGGGTTTCTTTTTCTCCACATCTTCACCAACACTTTTTATTTCAGACAACACAATTTCATACAATTCTTTTCAGTCTCAAATTCAAAATGCTATCTGTTAGATTTCACATATTCTTTTTCCTAATTGGATGATTTGGGGAAGTCAGCTGAAATTTGTGTGATTAAAAAATTTTCTTCATTTATTTGCCAAGAATCCATTTTCATTTCAAAGCAATGGAAATAAGGATTACCTCAGGCTCTTAATTTGTCCCTTTGCACAATTTATTGAATAACAATGGTTACTACTTTACTGACATAGATTTCATGGAAATCTACAGACTCTTTTAAGGTACAGTGTTGGTAAACATGCTTTTACGTGACTTCACATTTGAAAAAGTCCTTTAAAAAATTAGTACTGATTTCCATTAACAGGATATACTATAATAATAGATAAAAACCACTGATAAAAAATCCTAATAAAATGATAAAAGTCCTCTGGTGAAATGGACCAGAAATGTATGGTCAGTTTTCTCATTTCTATTTCCTAGAAACATAGTAAGCGTCTTTCATAAAAATATGATGCTCGAAAGGTGAAAGCCAGAATGCCAATACAAATAAAGGGGGAAATTATCATAGTTTAAAATGACTTAACAATTGCATAACACACGCTTTAAAACATTCATTTAGTAATCATCGCTTATAAAAATCTGATGTATTTTACGTAACTAAAAAATTTCTGAAATCTCAGCAGGGTCACTCCAATTTTTGGTCTGAATACATGCAAAATACAGCAACTAAGATGTACCTATGTGTTTTCTTTGTCTCAGAGAGTGGCTTCCATTCAAATCTATATCATAGCTCACTTGCCGATAAACTATTTTTGCACTGTGTGATTTAGCGACACCCACATTTCCATCCAAGGGACGACTGAATTCTCTAATGATGTTCTGATTTTCTTAACAATGAACACCACTGAACTTTCCCCTAGGCAAACCAGATGGAAACTAAATTGTTTCTGTAAAATGAACAATTTGTGAAATCTTGGCAAATTGAATTCCAAATATGCTTAGAGATGATCTTGACTTCCTCTGTAACTGCCACAACATGCAACGTGTTTAAGGCCTACATGAGAAATACACTAATTAGCTACATAACCTTTAAGCAGAAATGAATGAGAACAGAATATCACCAACGAAGAGATAGAAGTCAAAAACTCTGAAAACAAGTAATCTGCAGGTGAGACAGCTTCACTAAGAAACTAGGAGATTAATGTGGACGTTGTCAGGTGTTCACTTACCACCTTTGCATTCATCACTTTGACCTGTTTTCTGAAGGAGGTAACCAAGGTTAAGTGAACTTCACATTGCTTCAAGTCAGTCATATATATTCAAGATGAAAAATTTCAAATTCCTAGACTATGCCGATAGATATATGCTGTTCCACAGATCTCATCTATACCCAAAATCTATAGGGACTGTGCATGAGAAGGATTGTTTCTATTACCCACAATCTGATTTCACAGTGAAACTACCAAGCAGGTGCAACATGCTTGTAGCACCAAAAAAAAAACAAAAAAAAACCAAAAAAAACAAAACAAAAAAAAAACACTTCATCCCAAGTACAGAATTCTTACAACTCCCATAACGTTCCATCCACAGAGGGTCATTATTCCCCTAAAAAGGACTAAAATGGCCAGAGTCAAAACTGACTTTTATACCTATTCAGAAATTCAAATATTCCACCTCAGCTATTAGGTCATCAAGTAATGAGGATTCTTTTGCATCTCTACAAGATCCAGCTATTTGATGTCTAAAAAAAGATAATAATGAAGCAAAGAAGTAGGGGAAACTTTTTAAAAATGATTATTCTAATGATACTAAGCTAGCAAGAAAAATATTAATACCTTTCAGTTAAATCTTTTATACCCTTGATCTCATTTTATTCTTACCATATGTCATAAAAGGTAGCTGAGTTATTATATATAAAACGAGTTACAATTTCTATCCAACCATCAAACTAAAGAAATTTCCAGTGTTACTCATGTATCATTTTTAAAGCCTACTCAATCTTGCCAACTTGTAATTGTTTTCTCTTTGGCTCTTTTACATTTTTACCCTGCCAAGTTATTTTCCCAATGATCTTCATCCATTGTCTTCGATATACCTACTCTCCCAGGAAGTTTGATCCCCAAAATCCCACTTCCACTTTTTGCTTTTAATCAGAAATCCAAATGATACCTTAACTCTAAAGAAAGTTTATCAGCTATGTGCTAGACATAGGGTTTTCTTCTCTATCACTAGTGCATACAACACAGCCTTTCACTTCCACTCCCCCTCAGTCTTGACCAACTAATTCCAAACTTTTTCTACGCTAGCACAAAAATTAAGAATTGCCATTTTTTTCTTTCCTGTGCCCTTCTACAGTAAGACACCATCTTTCTCGACCTGTAACTTTATACTGACCTTTAGCCATATGGCAAACACAGTGTTAGTCAAAACAGATTAAAATCCAGACCTTACTTAATGAAAGTGGCAGACAGAAGCAGCAGACATCTAGAGTATAATATTACAAGTCTATTCTGAGTTTGCAAAGGTTGATCGTGGAAACACAAAGAGGGAAGAAGGGCCAAACTCTGAGTGTAGTCAGGGAAAGACACCTAAAGAGTTAACAGTTGAGAAGTAAGTAGGAATGCAGTAGAAAAACAAAGGAAGGAAGGTTATACTGGGCAAAGGAACCAATATGTTCAAAGACTGAAGGCACAGTAACAGGGCAGTCAAGAACATGCAAGTATAGTTCTTGCTCTATTTCCTGCAACCCCAAATGAAATTGCTTTCATGTAGCAACATCTCTGCTGTATACATCTACTTTGATACTACTTTGTACAGTACTTTTTTAATTTTCCTTTTTAGGTCTATGGCCTTTATCTTGTATTCTGGCGTCATTTTCATGGATGCCCTTTGTATTTTCAAACATCTTTTCAAAAGAGACCACCATTTCCAAGAGTCTATCTAAAGGATGGTTGTGTTTAACCTGGATTCTTGCATTTCTGCTGTCTTAATTCTCTTTGCTCATCAAGATTACGAGAGCCAGGTGCATTCACAAACCTGGTCTTTTCTAACTTTTCTCCTTTTCACTACACATTCACACCCACCTCTAACCCATGTTTTCCCTTTCCAAGAACCCATTCCCCCACTCTAGGTGGTACCCTTCCCCCTACAGATGAGTATCAATACCCCCCCCACACACACACACAACCAATCCCTTCTGAGCATTAACTTCCCTCTTGCCTTATTGTAGACAATGAGAATAAATTTTCCCCCTTTCAGTCAATAATAGTTTCCTACATCTCCCCCAAAAGTCCCCAAAAGCAACTTTCAGGGGCAACCTACCCCAAAACACGTACCTTCCCTTCTTGCTAACCTCCTCGTGCTACCTTGTTCTTATCTAAGACTTTTTATCTTCAGGCATTTTTTTCTCATATGATTTGCTGACACACATGTAAAGGACATCTCTAGCTGTTCCCACCACCACCAGAATGCATCTCTGCCCTGAATAACAAATAACTGGAAGATAGAGTGCCCACGTTCCTCTCAATGGGCTTCCTACTTTACACTTTTCTATTTCCCTATCCTAATGTCAAATCTCCCAGCTGCCATTAGTGAAGCTTCAAGAGATCACAGTATTTTTTTCCCCTAATGAGGCTGTCGTAACCTGTATCTCCCGTTTCAATCCTGAAGAGAACCAAGAGCGTTTTAGCTTGCTCAGGGAAATCACCACAGTGCCTTGTGCTTTTCCCTCTGACACAGTCTACAAGATATATCCATCTTCTCTGCCATCTGAGGTTCACATCAATTCTTTATTTCTGTGAACTTGAATGACTGCAAATATGTCTCCTGGGTTCTTCCCCGTTGAACTAGTAATTAAGGTCCCACCCTCATGGCATCTCACCAGGCAGGTCTCATCCCTTATGAAGTGAATCCACACAAAAACCTTTCAAAATCCTCCCACTGCTTTTCCTCACCGTTCCCAAGTTGTTTTATTTTCCTTATCTTCTCTCTTCCTTCTGCCCTCTTTATAATGGAAAATGAAATAGATGAACATTTTCTTCTTTACCCTCTTCCTTGGATTTTTTTCTCTCTATTCTATTCGTTTCTCTGGTTTTCTCCCCTGCCCAATTCATCAGCTTTTCTTCCCTGTCTTCTCTTTTTTTCCAAGGCTTCCATTTGCTATGGACAGACCCACAACCAGCTGAAGCCAGAGTGGAGAAGCTGGGTTGGCCCCCTCTGACCTCCCTAACCTTGCTTTTAAGTAGCTTTTCTCCCCTCACCAGTTTCTCTAACTCGCCTGTCTATACCACGCTCTTTTTATCACCTTCCTTTGGTTCTCTCCCAGATTTCATGTTCGCCCCCCCTCTCACATGTAGGTCTTATGTAATCCTCACAGAAAGATACGGCAAGTGCTACTTATCTAATTCAACAGTAAGGGAAGAATTTGCTTAGAGCACCCCCTTGAGCTGGTTAGTGGCACAGCTTGGGTCTGTTCAGCATTCACCTTCTCTTTTACCCCTTTATGAGGAAGAGAAGGAAAACCTTCCTGCACCAATGATGTGAATTGGTGAGGCACTGCCCTTCCTTCCAGATTTCTTCTTAGTCACCAACATCCTGTAACTAAAAAGGGGAAAGTATTCTTTGGATAAAACAACACCCTGGCTACTGAGCTTTGTCTGTCAAGATCGTATTCCCCCATAGTATCCCCTCAAGTTGGTTAGGATACACAAGTAAACGTAACTACAAGTGACAGAAGGTCAGGATACAAAGTCTTTGCAGTTTTGCTTAGTATACTAGTAAAAATTTAATGCTGCAATATTAACATAAGCCTATGTAGAAATCATTCAAATGTGTATCTCTGCCACTGGAGGTAACACTTCTCAGGGTCAAAAGTGCCAAACAACGCCTTCCACGGATTACCTGGCATTGTTTTGTTTTGTTTTTTATGAATGTTCCAAGATCAATGACCCACCTTCTAGATAAAAGGAAACACTGTAAATAATTAAGTGCACAGATCAAATTCGCATTTTTATTTAGAAATATATTGCCCATATTTCAAAATTACTTGGTGTCTACATTTTACTATAGAAGATTAAAATAGTTATTTGAATGATCAGAACTAGTGTTAACAGTCCACTTTACCCAAGAGCCTCAAAGTCCCTTTAAGACAAGAATGGAATATTTAAAATTGGGCCTGACCCCTGCCCTCCCTTAAAAAAAAAAAAAAAAAAAAAAAAAAAAAATCAAGGACATGTAGTTAACATAGGGAGAACATTAAAGAAACAAGGCAACTTGGTAAAGGTTTGTCTTTGGATACCTTCCCAACTATTTTCCATTATTTCCCTTCTTCACGTGTCCTCCTACAATTGGTCATTTACCTGGATTCCCATTATGCCCTCCTCTAAAGCAGCATCTCAACTTATAGACAACCACAATCGTCTCCAGTTGTGCCCATCTCCACTCACTTAGACAAATCTTCCATAACCAAAAAAACTATCAAAATTTAATACCAAAATGGATTGTTATATCATCCACTAGGGGGCAAAACAGCATTTCATATCACTTTAAAGGGCTTCTAGAGATCTGAAGCTTCAGCAAAAGGGAACGAATGATGATATTTCAGGCACCACAGCGTATGACAGCATGAAGAATCTTTTGACAAGGACATTTCTGGTACTCCCTTTCCATTCTCTGTTCTGTTCACACTCCCTTACCCTACACACGAAATTCACATATAAAATTAACCACAACAAGTTCCTCTACCTTCTCCATAGTGGTTCTTCCTAAAACATGTTTCTGCAATGGCATTTACCATTTTATGTTGAACTTTTGTTTTATGCCTATTCTCCCTAGCACAGAGTAAGTTTAAGGGCAAGAACAAGTTTTAATCAGCCCTTTTTTCCCCAGCACCTTGCACCATGACTGACATACTGAAAATATAAAATAAGGGCTTGGTAAACTGAATTAAGATCAAGACTAAGTGTTGCTCATTTTCTACAAACCACAGAAAGTGGAATAGATTACTAATCCTACTTCTAAATAGATTCTGACAAGCAGTGAGTAGTCTGTGACAGAGTGGAGCCTTCAGTAAACATGTATTCATTCTTGGGCTCAATAAATATGTACCAACCATCTTCTATGTGCCAAGCAGTATGCATATGGATGAAAGGACACTATGCAAAGATGATCAAATTCATGGGACTGGGATACAATGCAAAAAATGTGATTATAATTATTGTACATGATTATAATATATGATTATTATAGTCAGTATTTCAAAGGAAACATTGGGGGGGCTACTATAGAATATATAAGAAGAGCCTTATTTAGTCTGGTGAATCAAGGTTTCTCTAAATGAATTTTGAAATGAGGTCTGAAAGATGAATAAAGAGGACAGAGTGTGTCAAGAAAAAGGAACAGTTTATGTGATGGTTTTGAGAATATTCCAACTGATGGCAAAGATGTGGGTCTTTATCTCGGGAGAGACATGATACCTACCTGAGGGTTTTGAGATCTGTTATTTATAAGGTGATTCTGCTCACTATTTCAGGAATAAATTTAAGGAAACCAACTAAGACTACTGGAAAAATCTAGATGACCAATTATTGGATTAGAGTGATGAATATTCTCATATTGGAATATGAAATTTATTGGGTAGGAATGAAAACAAGTGAACCCACCTGAGAGATTTCTAACAGATAAAAATCTGAACTCTAAGGAAATCAATGGTAATGCCCATTTTTCTGGACTGAGCAACTAGCTGGATGCAGGTACCAATTACTGAAATAGAGTGAGAAAGATTTGTGAGGAAGATCATGAATTCCATTTTTGGCACTTGAGTCAAAGATGTGTGTGAAATATTCTCATGTGGAAATGACAAGTAGGCAGCTGGATATATGAGTCTGGAGCTCAGACAAAATATCTCAAGTCAAGATACAAACTTGGCACTTGACAATCACTTCTACATTGTTACTAAAGCCATAGACTGTGGTAATACATGCATATTTCGTTTCACTGCACTTCACTTTATCGAGATTCCTACAAATTGAAGGTTTGTGAAGCAAGTCTATCAATGCCATTTTTCCAACAGCATTTGCTCACTTCGTATCTCTGTCACATTTTGGTAATTCTTGTAATATTTTGAACTTTTTCATTGTATTTGTTATGGTGACCCTGTGGTCAGTGATTACAGTTTGCAGAGAACTCAGGTGATGGTCAGCATTTTTAGTAGTAAACAATTTAATTAAGGTATAAAAAAGAATTTAATTAAGGTACATACATTTTTAGGCATGTTGCTGCACACTGAATCGACTACAGTGTAGTATATACTTTTAGATGCACTGGGAAACCAAAAAATTCATTTGATTCACTTTATTTGTGATATCTGCTTTATTGTGGCAGTCTGGAACTGAACTTGCAAGATCTCCAGGGTATGCCTCTATTAGTTTATGAAGAAAAGAAATGGGCTAAGACCAAAGCTTGAGAAAGACCAAGACCAAATATGAGTTGCCAGAGGGCAGATAAACCAATCAATAAGGCACTGTATTACAGAACCCAAGGAAGAGAGGGATGTCAACAAATCTGCCTAGACCTCAGGTTACAAAAATATTTATGGCTACAATGAAGATCATTTGAAACCTTAGCAGAAGCCGTTTCAATAAAATAGAGAGTAAAATCAGTGGAACATGAATAAATAGGGACAGTGATTATCACCAATTCATTCAAGAAGTTTGGCTCTGAAAAGGAGCAGAGGGATGTGGTACTACCTAGAAAAGAGGGCAGTTAAAATAGGATTTTTGTTAAAATGTAGTATATGAGTGTTTGCTATTGTATGTGTCAGGCACTCTTGTAACTACTTTGCCTTATATTTTACGATGTTTATTTTGCCCATTGGATTTTTTCATGCTGTATTGTGTCCCAGTGTCTGGAACAGTGCCTGACATCTACGAGATGTCCAATAAATATCCGTTGCATGACCAACTAGTAAATACCCACCTCAGTTCACTGCTCTGCAGTGTACTGTGCTGTTACTTATTTTTAATAGGCATTTTGATTTTCTACTTTAATCATTCTTGTTTTGACATCAGAATATCTATGTTTCCATTATTTCTAATAAGACTACACATGTATTTCTTAGTCACAATAAATTAAAAGGAAATTTTGAAGATCTAAATCATAAAGCTGATATCCGTCTTTGATTACATGAATTTTAAACTTGGAGAAGAGTAATTTGGTTTAAGCAGTTACAGGACTTTGTAGGTGCATCCTTGTGTCTAGAACATTTTTGCCCTCTTCTTCACATGGTTCACACCAAATCTTCCTGTTGACCTTTCTATCTCAGCTCAGGCACTCAGTAGGACATTTACTAATCAGTCCCGCTTTCGCCCTGCATTATGTACTAGCTCTGATTGAAAGGGGAGAGCTAGGAGATTTGTTTTAAAGCTATATTTGCAAGGGAAGCACGTTAGTTTTTACAAAGAATATGCACTTGGCATGGCCCAAGAAACTGTGATTATTAGGGATAAATATCTCCAATTAAAGTCCTCCCCTCCTTAGTTCTGTTACTAGACCCTAGAGGGTTTCAACCTTCTCCTCTTTGCTCCCATGGCATTGGTGCAGTTGAACTGTATTATTATTCTCCATCTGCATCTGTCACTCCAGTGACAGAAGGTCACTACATCTGCAAGTTCATAAAGTCCTCCTACTCATCTAAGTATCCATGGAGCCTAGAAGAGTCTATAGTGCAACCTATTTTTCTTTAAATAAGGAATGAAGGAGTAATTGAATGAGTACAGAATTAATAGGTTATATATAGTATCTTCATAAAATAAGTATTCAAAGACA
This sequence comes from Lynx rufus, assembly GCF_022079265.1. Taxonomy (NCBI): domain Eukaryota; kingdom Metazoa; phylum Chordata; class Mammalia; order Carnivora; family Felidae; genus Lynx; species Lynx rufus. The sequence continues at coordinate 102,674,928 of NW_025814889.1, forward strand.
CAACATACAGTCTCATTCACCTGAGCAATTTACTGTGTATTTGTACACTAGGCCAGATTTAGTCTTTTCAGCCTGGATACATCCATAGCAACATTTCATACTGTGACCATCTGGACTATTAGATGTAAATACTGATTTGGCAGATACTTCAGTGATATGAGTATAGTTGTGGGAATAAAATGAATTTGAAAGCTACCACCACCCAAAGGATATATTTAAAGCAACTCTTATTAAGATGAAAAACTTGACATTATCCCTTTTTAACTGGAGAATGTCCTAGTATTTTCATAAATGAAGAATATGCAAATAATCTGAATTTTCATTTCAAAAATTTTAGGCTGCCATTTTTTATTTGTCACCTTTAAATAGACTCCCAACCTCAGAGAAAAACCCTCAACTCAGAGAAGCTATCACCAACTTGACACACAGAAAAATCTTAAGATTAACATAAATAGAATATGTCCTTGTAAAATGTCACAGCATTAAGTCAATTCAGGTACCTTTTTAAAACTCATTCTAAAGTACAGCATTTCCAACAAGCTCGTGAACTTAGCTCCACTTGCAAAGGTCACTAAAGTGAACCCTTCTTTTTATATATAAAATGATGGATGGTGCTACAGAAGCCATCAAATAAATATTCATTTTAAATCAAGCTTTTTATTTATCCATTGTAGATGACCTCTGTTCTAATATCTATATGTAATGTTTTTCAAAAAGTAAAGGCATTGCTGTAGTTGTCTATTAAATCATTAATTTGTGTCTACTCTATTCAGTGGCTGCTTTAAAAAAAAAAAAAAACGGAATTGTCAAGCTTCTCAGAACAAAGGTTCTTTCTGATTGTCAGCTCCGTATTCTAAAAGAGCAGGTTAATTTCTCTGAATTTCACAGTTGGAACTTTCTCACACTAACTGGCAGTTTCCACCTAGTGATCAAGGCAATTGACTAAAATAAATTATACATAAAGCTGAAATTCCTAATAGTAATAAGGCCCCTTCGTGAGATAATCACACCAGCAAAAGCACTCATCTGTCGGCTGCAACTCTATAGGATTTCAAAATTATCTTATAAAAACTACATTTCCAGAAATGTTTTCATTTCTAGTTTTATGAAAGGCCTAACATGGCAATGTCTATGGCAGCAGGCACAAAGAAGGAGCTCCAAATATAGTCATTAGTTGACTCTTTGATTAAACTGGATATACTGTTGATAAAGCACTAGTGTCTGTGCTGTTTATGCAGCAAAAAGTTTGGTGAGGCTCTCATTTCAAAACAATCAACAGTTATTTATACTACCTAATAAGGTAGATCGTGAGGGCTTATCAAGTACAATCCCTGTCCTTCTGGGGTTTAAGATGAAGGAAACTGACATATGAAATGGGGGGGGGGGAATCATCTCTAGGCACTATGCTGCTGGCCATAAAGTGATCACTAGCAGAAATGTATACAGGCTAGAATAGTAAAAAGATACTTTGTTAAAAAGATGCAGACTTGGACTAAGGCCTGAAGGTCAGGGGTAGTAATTTTATTAGGCAAACAGCCCTAAAGATATTGCAGATGGATTTCCTGACTGCAAAAAACTTGGTGGTAAGAACTAATAGAAGAAATGTAGTCATTGTTTTGGTGAACTGCCCCCCCACCCACCCCCACCCCCACACACACCGCAATCTTGTACCATCTTTATGGACAAATTATTTACTCCACTGGCTGCCCAGAGCATTGATGGCTGATATTTACTCCACTGGCTGCCCAGAGCATTGATGGCTCATAACTGGGTCCCTCCTTCTCAGCATCGCCCTCAGCAGAAAAGACCCCCTGGTCCAAAATGTGGGGACTGTCCACAATGAATGACTGGTGGATTCAGGAGCATAAAAATTTCACCCCTTTTAAGAATTCATAATGTATCTGAAGTGCTGTCCCAGCTCCAGAGCTCCCCATAGGATTGGCTGAGGCCTTTGATAGGACTGCATCATAGCCCAACATTTCCACCTGTGCAGTTCTGCTTCCTGCACTTGCACACACATGTTGACCCAAAGGACACACCACAATAAATCTCCTGCCTTCAAATCTGAGTCTGTTTCCCTGGAGAACTTGACCTGTAGCAATAAAGGATAATGTGGGGAGCAATCTGACTGTATTTGATGGAAGGGACTCTAAGTTTATTCATACAAGAGGCATATATGGACCTTGACTCTGTGCCAGCCACTATTCTAGGGCTTACAACATAGCCATGAGAAGAACAATTCTCTTGTAAACCTATTCTAGTGGGGAAAACCTAAACAAACATAAAGGAACTTTAAGGGACATATGGTAGGATGAAAAAGAAGCAGGGCAAGAGGACAAGTAGTGTGTATATTTAGGACCAGATAGGACCTTATATAGGATGGCCATATAAAAATTCTAAAGAAGTGACACAGGATCAGAAAGCTGAATAAACTAATAGAACAACCCATGATAGTATCTGGGGCAAGAATATTGCAGATAGAAAGAACAGTAAGGCCAAAGGCCCTGAGGTAGAAGTGTGCCTGGCATATGTTGAGAAGAGAAAGATCAGGAGCACTGTACGAAGCAGAGGGTCAGACCACATGGGCCTTCTTGTCCGAGGAATATGGAGGATTCTAGGTGAAATGAGAAGACATGAAAGGGCTCTAAATAGGGACAGTCTCATGATTAGATTTCCATTTTAAAAGGATCCCTTTACCTCATAGGTGAGAAAAACTCTAGGAAGGAGCAAGAGTGGAAGCAGAAAGGCTATTAGGAGGCTATCAGAGAGGTGTAGGCCAGGAATGAGAACTTGGGCCTAAGGTTATAAATCATAACAGTTTGCCTGGGACTGAGGTTTTTCAGGGTATACAGGAATTTTAAGGCTAAAACCGAGAGTCTTTTGCAAATCAATGCTTTTGTTCTCCCTACCTGCACTGGAGTGAAGGCCTTTAAGTAGGGAGAAGAGGTCAGATTCAAAATAGATTCTGAAGGTTGAGCAGATAGTGAAGTAGAAGGAGAAGGTTTGGATAGTTAGTGCAGAGACAAAGTACAGAGTTTCTTGAAAGTCAGGAAAATGGCATTGGTAAATAGTCTTTGGAGAAACTATGACTAATGAGATCTTTCATCAGACTGTTGCAGAAAAAACATGACCGAAGTGTCCAGAACTTGATCTCAAACAGTAGAGGTAGAAGTAATGGAGGTGGTGATAGTGATGGTGACAATGACAAATATCAGAGATGGAGGTCATATTGGAGGTAGAGGTGATGAGGGTAGAGGTTGCATTGATCATGATGGGGAAAAATTAAGTAAAATTTAAAAATCCAATTTGAGGAGCACCTGGGTGGATCAATCAGTTAAACATCCGACTCTTGGTTCCAGCTCAGGTCATGATCTCACAGTCATGGGTTCGAGCCCCATGCCAGGCTCTGTGCTAACAGAGCAGAGCCTGCTTGGGATCCTCTCTCCCTCTCTCTGCCCCTCCCTTGCACTCACGTGCGCTCACGCTCTCTCTCTCTCTCTCTCTCTCAAAATAAACATTTTTTAATCCAATTTGAGAGACATTGGCAAAGACAGAAATTTCAAGACGTATGGGCTGAAAGACTAAAGGAAAACAGGAGGAACATTGGTCACTGGAAACCAATTACTTAGAGACCCTAACAGAAAGGGGTATTGGAAATAATAGTCAAGGGGAGGATTTGGTGATGAACACATTTAGTTAGAATGAATTTAAAGTGAGAGTGGAGTATCTAAGTGGGTGGTCGGTTGGAGCATTAGTTTGTCATTCCAGATGCCAGTCTGACAATACAGAAAACTCATTATTTTGAGTCAAAGGACCTTGGTTCAGTTCTGCACTGAGATGCCCATGTAACCATATGTAACCTCTGGGTCTCAAACTCTTCATGAATAAAAGAGGCATAACAGTACCTACTGTTGTTGAGAAAAGACATAGAATTGTCAAGGACAAATAAGCATCTGAGATGTAGGTTTGGGGATCATCTTTCTCTGGAAGTTTTCCAAGAACCACTTATGTTTCTCATCACCAGAACCCCAATAAAGAAAACTTTTTTTTTTTTAAGTGTAGAAAGTCTTGGTTTCTCAAACTTTAAAGTGATACATAATGAGGCTTACCATCAAAGGAGGCTATTGCTGGGGCACCTGGGAGACTCAGTCAGTTGAAACTTTTGGTTTCAGCTCAGATCATGGTCTCATGGTTCATGCCTTCAAGACCCACATCAGTCTCTGTACTGACAGTGCACAGCTTGCTTGGGATTCTCTCTCTCCCTCTCTCTCTGCTCCTCCCCTGCTTGTTCTCTCTCTTCTCAAAATAAATAAAACTTTAAAAAAAATTTTAAAGGAGCATATTGCTACCCAACCATCTTTCTTGCAAACTGACATGTGAAAACTATTAAGTAAGGGAGGTTGACATAAAACTGTCCACATACAACTATCAGATCATTCCAGTTCTTCTGTGTAAGTGACCAGAGATAAAGCCTTCATAGGCTAGAACAAGACTCTAGGAACAGAAGTGCATCTCCATCTAATCACAGAAGTTCAGGGAAAGGTTTTATGGAGGAGAAGAAAATACTTGTTTTCCTACAAGTCATACTGGTAGGAGACCATCAATCTAAGATTCTAAAGTAACAGCACATGCTTACAACGTAAGCCTCAGACATAAGCCTGTTTCAGCCATGGCCAAATAGAACACACCTTCGGAAGAGGTCAGCTCCATGCAGAGCTCTGACAGCTATGTCCTTGGCGGGGTGGCATCAGAGCATCTCTAGGGTGCATATCTTGGCTTTTCTTGCTTCACATGAACTTAGGGTTCCCACCTCATCCACAACATATGAAAAACACACTGCGATCCTATTTAGAAATGCCTTAAACCAAGGGTCAAACCAGCATGTAACAGAAGTTACCCCAATTCTCAAATTTCGTTTTAGAGAATTATTAAAGCTACTTTTTTAAATGTTTATTTATTTACTTAGAGAGGGAGAGGGAGAGGGATAGAGAGCAGGGGAGGGGCAAAAAGAGAGGAAGAGAGAATCCCAGGCAGGCTACCCTATCAGTGCAGAGCCTGATGCAGGGCTCAAACCCATGAACCTCAAGATCATGACCTGAGCTGAAACCAAGAGTTGGATGCTCAATCGACTGAGTCACCCAGGTGCCTCTAAAGTTGCTTTTTAAGGAATTAGTAAAAGCATATACTTATACTCAGATAGTTACAACTCAAAAAATGTAACTAATAAGATAAAGGTTCATATGAATTGGATGCCTTCACCTTTTTCAAGAAAATGATGCCACAAAGAATACAAATTCCCAAATAATGACTAGCCTTCAAGTGGCCTACAGATCCAGAAGGAAGAAGATTTTCATACACTAAAAAGTAACTTCAATTGAATAAACATGTATTTTTAAGTTACTAATTCGCCATACCAGTTATAGTTTTATAGCATGTGAAATCTCATACGTTCAAGTTCCTAAATTAAGGATTAAATGTAAATCCTTAACTGGTGCTAAATAAGCATTTTTCCATATTTCCTTTCTCCCAAAACATCCATCTTTATTCACCACCCCCCCCCAAACATTCATTCTTCTTCCACTCCATAACTTTACAATTACAGGTAACTACACACTTCTCCTACCTGAGGCATGGGAGGTTCAAACTCTGTAACCACTCCCTTTCAAACTAGATATTATGCAAAATCTTAAGAATTCCCTATGTTTCATAAGATTGAATAATAAAGAAGTATTAGAACAAAGATAAGTTGTGATGTTTCTTGAAACAACTGAGATGCCATAAACTGTATCTTTAGACTGGACTATAAAAGAGGTGCTGTTTAAGAGAGAACAGTCATATCTAAAGCGCCTAACTAGAACAGTTAGAGTCACCTGGTTCTGCAAGACAGTGAGTGCCCCAGGGAGGGTACTGTGGCAAAAAGATAGAATCCTGCAAAATGAATCCTCCTAATGAGTATTTTTGAACAGCAATTTTGTTCATTTATATTTCTCTTATAAGGTTCAGATGAATCTGTCCACACCCTGTATTAATTTCTAGGGTATTGATTCCCATTCTGTATTTTCAGACTATGAAATGGAATTTATTCTACCAGATTCTCTTCATGTGTAAATTAATTCCTAGAGAATAAGTAGGCATCTCGGGTGAATTTAGCACATTACAAGTTACTATTATCTACATTAGTGGAAGGGAGATATGACCTAGGTAATTCAAAACAGTGATATTATCTAAAATTTCCATTTATTTACTTTTTTGAGAATGCATGGAAAGTGATATTTCAGACAAGGACCAGTCTTCAAGGAGTTTATAGTCATATAGGAAAATTAAGACATGTGCATAATAAACAAAGAGTCCTTAGTGACATAAGAGATGGATAAGATGCTATGAGGACTCAAGGAATCAATTGGGATTATAAACTCATATTATGCTTCCAATAAAGCATTACTTAAGCACAAACTCCTCTCTCTCTCTCTCTCTCTCTCTCTCTCTCTCTCTCTCTCTCTCACATACACAGAGAACATTATTTTTCACCTATAGATAAATCAGAACATGTAGATTCACTTTCCTTTTTAAAATATGGCTTTATGGCCAGTAAAAGGAATTACATTTCCTGAGGTTGTTAAATTACATCTAGGCAGTTATTTCTACACTGGAGACTTGGGCTGATTTAGCACATAAAGTCATCAATAAGGCCAAATACAGTCATAATAAGAACATAACATGAGAAGGCCTTCTGTACCTTATTCTTACATTGAGTCCAACTGCAGATGTCGGATACAACCATCATCTGTAGAATCAGAATTCACTTTTTTTTTGAGGGGGGGGGCAGGAAGGTATTCTAAGAAATAAACCTTGATTTGCCATAATACCTAATTTCCTGTGTCAGTAGTTTAGGGCACCTGGGTGGCTCAGTTAGTTGTCTGACTCTTGATTTTGGTTCAGGTGATGATCTCACAGTTTGCCGGATCAAGCCCCACATGGGGCTCTGCACTGATAGTGCTGAGCCTGCTTGGGATTCTCTCTCTCCCTGCTCCTTCCCTGCTCACTTTATTGCTCTCAAAATAAACTTAAAAATATAGTTTAGATCCTTCAGTCTCCCGCCCATTCTCATACTTACACATGTGAATGCAAGAATTCTACTCATGCTGAACAATATCATGGCTCTGAATTAGTTATCCTAAGAAGGTACTAAGGGGTGCGAACCCATAGGAGTTCTGAGAAAAAGTAAAACTTCTATATACCATCATTTTAAACTGAATCAAATGTTCAGAAATGTCAGAGTACAGGACTGGTGACTGTTCCTTAGGCCTAAAGTAGGAAAGCAATGAAATAACCTGAGGGGCTAGGAGGTGCTTTGTATGACTGTACATTTCAAATTTCCAACCTACTGCTTAGATTTGTACAAATAAGGGGAGAATAAGGGAATAGTCAGATCTCACTTGAAATGAGTAAAACTGAATGGGCAAAAACTTCTACTTGTTGCCCTTCCACTCCTAGGAATTCTGAATTTCTCATTAACCATTCAGTCCAAGGGCTCCTGGCTGGCTCACTTGGTAAATCATGTGACTCTTGCTCTCAAGATTGGGTGTAGAGCTTACTTGTAAATAAAAATGCCAAATTAAAAAAATTCTTTAAAAAAGTCAGTCTAACAGTAATACAAGTCCCCTTCCTAAAAATCTAAAGTAGTAGACATAATCCTATTTGAAAGGTAAAAAGACAAATTTAGGCAGATTGATTCTGCTAAAGGAGTGCTAGGCTCTTTTCAAAGCCATTTAATAAAGTTATGAAATTGTGCCAAAAGCATTGTGGTGCTATTCAGAGTGGAATTTCTAAAAATGTCATCTCAGTCTCATTTCCTGAACTGTTGAATTATGGATATATTTTGATGAATGATAAAGTATAGATGAGCTATTTAAAACTGAAATGGGTTACAATCACTCTTCAGATCTTAGTGAATGAAAGACCACTGGGTACATGCCAAGGAACCCGAGCACTTTCAAATTCTAATTGTCCTAATCTTCCTCCTGAGGAATTTGCAATGTATGTGTACAAACTATATTCACCTTCATTCACAGAGTCACTTATATTCTCTTATTGGTTTTCACAGCAAGAGAAACTGGGTGATATCTGCTTCTCCCTTCGCTATGTACCTACTGCTGGCAAGCTGACTGTGGTCATTCTGGAGGCAAAGAACCTGAAGAAGATGGATGTGGGTGGCTTATCTGGTAAGGCTGTGATGTTTACAGATTTGCTTGTTTTTAATGCTGTTTCATCATGGGTACCAGATGCATGGCATATATACTGTGGATCCTCTGTCCTTACTGATTACCATTTCCTTCCCATGGAGGCTGGAAGTGGTCTCAGAATTTATCCCAAGACAGTGCTCCAGAAGCCACTCTCACTTTATTGCAATTGGCATAAAAGATGAAGTCTATTTTCCTGTTTCATGTTCAGAGTATCAATCATCAGTTCTACAGCACTGAACGCCTCCCCCTTCCCTCCCTTTTTTTTTTTTTTTTTTTTGCTTCTCTTAAAAGGCAATGCCTATGACCATTTTTTGTGGTAGTTGTTGTTTTTTGTGGTTTTTGTTTTTTTTTACCAAAATTTACCTGTAACATAAAAATAATGTCTTAACCAAGACTTATTTATGAGAGGGGCACCTGGGTGGCTCAGTCGGTTAAGCAGCCAGCTTCAGCTCAGGTCATGATCTCATGGTTTGAGAGTTCCAGCCCTGCATCGAGCTCTGTGCTGACAGCTCAGAGCCTGGAGTCTGCTTCCAATTCTGTCTCCCTTCTCTCTGCCCCTCCCCTGCTCACACGCTCTCTCTCTCTCAAAAATAACCAAAAAAAAAAATTTTTTTTAAAGCCTTATTTATGAGGTATTTGATAGCCTAACATAGTTTTTAGTGATACTGTTTTATTAAAGATGCATTGTTTCAAATATAAATAAGCAATAAAACCTATTTGAGGGTGAATCCCCATGGTAACACATTTATTTCTACAGTTTATGTTGGGGATGGAAGAGACCTTTGGATTTGAAGTTCTATATAACCCAAACTTTTTTCTTCTAAAAAAAAAAAAAAACAAACAAACAAACAAAAAAAACTATACTCTTCCTCAAAAGCAAAGCCAACTGAAGGATTTACACAACAGGATTTTTTTTTAATTGTCTGTTCTGTGTAATTGTATTTTTAACTTTATAGTAAATTATTAAAGTAGGAGAAGTTTTCTTTATATGCCATAAGGTCATCATAAATGGACTATGGCTGTCATTGTTTGTGACTGTGGGGTTAGAACCAACATTACTGGTTATTCAGTGTTATCTCTAATGAAAATATTGCAAACTTCAAAAGGTCGTCCCAATGCAGCATGGTCATTTTATATTCTAAAGCATAACAGCTCAAAAATGCTAACACTGAGTTTCCACTTACTGAACTACTAATTTGTCAAACTTAAATACCAGGAGAATTTGGTTATTTCTCTTTATAAGTAAGTTGCCTGAGAAAGCTGCACTAATTCATACCACAAAGGCTCCACTGCAAAACCTACTACTTTCAGGGGCACCTGTGTGGCTCAGTCGGTTAAGCATCTGACTTCAGCTCAGGTCATGATCTCACGGTCCCTGAGTTTGAGCCCCGCATCAGGCTCTGTGCTGACAGCTCAGAACCTGGAGCCTGCTTCAGATTCTGTGTCTCCTTCTCTCTCTGACCCTCTCCCATTCATGCTCTGTCTCTATCTCAAAAATAAATAAACATTAAAAAAAAAAAAAACTACTGCTCTCATTGCTTAAAGAACAATAGAGCAAATTTAAAGCAGTTTCCTCTAAAAATGTTTTAAAAATATCATGTGCCTAAGATGGAAAAATATATGCATGTATATATATGCATATGTCTATACACACATACCTTTTTTGGCTCTGTCCTTTGATATGGCCCAGAAACAAAGACTGACCCACTGGTAATGAGCACCCTTCACACCAGATACGGCTTGAAAATATGAAAATACAGTTTCTAATTAAAAGAACCTGGTATTTATTAAGGAAATGGTAGTTCCAGGTATGGTGCAGGAAATATACAAGCCTAGAATATCTCATCTCACCAGAAAGCAAGGAAGGTCTGAGAGTACAGGGGTCATGTCAAAAGATTTGGAAGCCACCCCTAAGACACTTCCACTGGCCAAAGATGTAGTCATTCGGGCACCAGTAATCTAATAAGTGTAGGGTATTCAAACCTAAACCAAAAGAGCATTTAATGTACAGAGAAATGTTTAGCTTTAAGAACAGTTCACTCCCAGGTAACTACTTAGTATCCTGAGGTAGAACTTCCAACACCTTTGACCTTTCTTTCCTTTGGGTCAATGGCCGAATCCCATGCTAGGTGGCTTCCTTGTATCCTCCCTCACGTGCTCCTTTTCCAACTCCCATGCCGACCATCTCCTCATCGCCTGTATCCTGCACTCCTCCAATCTCCCAATCCATCACATTCCCTTTCACAGAGTTCCAGAAGCGACAACCATGAAACCAATAAAACTTTAGGGTCCCTCATTTGTTCTGTCTCCTTCCAAGATCCTAAAAAGGAGTTCCCATGATCCCTGATATTTCACTCACAATTTGTCACAGTCTGGGTCTCCGACTTCTCTGCCACCATCCATCTCTTTTTGTTTAGCATCATCTGAGTGGCTACAAGCATTTCTGAGAGTTAGTGAAGAACAGAAGTTGGGTCTGGCAGAATATATTTATGTAGCTTGTAATCACTTCCATGTGTAATTGGGTTATTGGTGGCTGCTGAGGAAAGAAAGGGCTGCTGGGAGGACTCCTAACCACTGCACCAACTCAGCATTGTGACATGAAAGGGGCAAGGCCAGAGTTCATATCTAATTTAGCATTCATCATTTTCTCTGTACTACTTTATGTTCTTTTTATTTTTCAAATGCCAAACTACATTTGCTAGAAATGGCCAATTACTTGAATCCAAGTAGGCTGTTTTGCCAGGGTCTAAAATTATAGTAGCTTCAGGACCCACACACCCTGGGTCTACCCCTACATTTGCATTACCTGGAACTGTTTTGTCTAATTATTAAATATTAAATAAGGATATTTCAAAACTCTGAATCTCAAGGGCTCCATCTGCCTGTGAAATTAAGTCAATCACTCAGATCTACATAACATAGGTCCTTCCAGACTACGTCTCACCGTATTTCTATAATTTATCCAAATTGACCAGCACACAGTTCTTCAAACAGACCATGTAATTTGCTGCTTCCACTCTTTGCTTAAGTCATTTCCTTCACCTGGAATTCTTCCCCCCAATAATGCCTACCTAAATGCTATCCATTCCTCAGGCCAACCTTAAGTCTTATGTTCTCACCAATTGAACAAATATATGGTGTTTCCCTAACTTTTGTGTTAGGCATTGTTTTTAGACTAGATTTTTATCAGTGGACAAAACAGCCAAAGGACCCTGCCTTGGTACAGCTTACATTTTAATTTCGGGAGACAGGAAACCAATAAATAAGCATGTAGTATGCCAATAGGTGCTAAGTGCTATGGAAAAAGCAAAGCAGGGAAATAAATAATGAGGAGTGGTTGTAAATGGGGTGCTCAGAGAAAGCCTGATAAGCAGGTCACATTTCAGCAACAACCTGGAAGAGGTGAGGAGGTGAGCCGTGGGGTGTCTGGGAGAGAGAACATTTTGGGTGCAGGGACTTCATGATGCCTTTTCTGATCCATTCCAATAGAACACATCTTTCCCTTTTTTAAATGCCAACAGCAGTTTGTTTACACCCTTCAAACATCACGCTTCTCTCTCACTAGACTGTGCTCTGTATTTATATCTCCCACAATGCCCTCACTGACTGGTAGCACTGAGCATAGCTGCTGAATGAATCATGAATTATTTACCAAGGAGCTATGGCCTGAAAAAACAAGTCTTGCATTTCAAATTTGTTTAACCTACTTACCACTAAAATAACTGTAAGCACTTGGATGGTCTGTCTCAAAGTAATTTGACCTATGTCCGAGGAGACCAAAATTATATAATGAGATCATTCCAGGTAACTCAAATGTTTAACTACATTTGCTGGAAATGGCTTGTTAATTGGAACCAAAGTGAGTTGTTTTACCAAGGTTTGAATCCCATTCTACCACCACTGGCACTTTGACACTGGGTAAGTTCTTTAGCTTTCTGAGCCTCAGTTGCATTATCTATAAAGTGGGAGTAATAAGATCTTTCTTATAAAGGTGCTGTGAGAAATAAAGCGTAGGTAGTATCTGGCACACACAAGTGCTCACGAAATATTCTAATTATTTCTATTAGTAACTTTATGAAATCCTGGGCTAAATATGCAAAATGTGAAAGCAACCATTTAATAGTTTAACCAATTATTTGATTGGGGAAAAAGAAAGGTTTCTTTGTTTAATAGGATTGGTCATTTAAGGCAAAATGATAGTAGACCCATGTTTTGCACAGAGCAGTGAATTAAGACAAGGTATTGAATTAAATAAGAAATATTAGGGAAAAAAAGGAAAAAAGACTTTAAACAAGTTTTCTTCCTATTCTACTACATGGTTTCTTTCTTGCTGTAGAAATTCAAAATGCACTGCATAAAGATTTTGCCTCTGTCATATACCCACATAGCAATTCATGTAAATCCCAACCCTTCTTACAGTGACAAACTTGACTGGATCATTCACATGTCTACAGCAGATCTTTACACTTGCATATTTAATATTCCAATTCTGAAGTATTTGTGAACAACACCTAGAGTTTCTGAATCTAGCTATTTGTACTGAAATCTTGAATCTTGTAGGCTGCAAGACTATCCTTCAGGATTAAGTTGGTAAAGTAAAAAATGAATTGGGCTTTTTGCCCTGTACTTGGAGGGGGGAAAAAAAGAACGAAAACAAAATCTAGCCTTCTGCCTAGTAACTGCTTCTCAATATCTTCACAGCCTTTTATACATCTGTGTGCTTGGAGTAAACTTCTCTTCAAATAAATGTTATCTCTTTGTGAAAACTGAGGAAGAATTTCAACAGTCTGGTTAGGCTACTTAGTCCGGTTAGGCTGCTATAATAATACTATAACCTGGGTATCTTCAATGGAAATTTGTTTCTCATAGTTCAAGATCAAGGTACCAGCTGATTCAGTGTGTGGTGAGAATCTACTTCCTGGTTCATAGGTGGCTGTCTTAGTTTTGGGTCTTCACATGACAGAAGGAGCAAGGGAGCTTTCTGGGATCTCTTTTATAAGGCAATAATCCCATTCATGAAGGCCCCACTCTCACAACCTAATCACTTCCCAAAGGTCCCACCTCCAAATACCATCACATCAGGGATTCGGTTTCAACATAGGAATTTTAGGGCGGACACTAACATTCAGTCTGCAAAGAGGTCAAAGAAATTGAAAGCATTAGAAATGTTGAAGATTCTCAAAGGCATAGGGTTGTAGGTCTTATATTTCTGAGCTGTGTATTTTTACCTGTGCAGACTCTCAAGGAGTAAATACTTTCTCCTACCACAATCTCTTGTCCCTGTTTATATTCCAACAACTGCTTTTCTCACTTGTTTTTTGTTTGTGTGTATCCATGTAAGTGCATGCGTGTGTGTGTGTCTGTGTGTGTGTGTGTGTGTGTGTGTGTGTGTGTGTGTGTGTGAGTGTTGTGGGGGGGACCTCTCAAACCAGAAATTTAAGACTTCTAAGTACAGCTTTAATGAGTAACTTCAAGACTAAGTTCATTTGGACTTTATAGCACCAGTTAGAATTTTGAAGGTTTTCTAACCTAAGGATATAGCTGTTTGAAGAAAACACCAAACTTGTGAATCAGCAAGATGGCTTTTAAATTTCCATTAGGTCGAAATTTTTCATCTTAAATCTGATAATTTTTTTTAACTCTTAAGTCATTATAACATAGTTACAGAACACTGTCTAGTTTAGAAATCCTTTCTAACTTGGTTTTCTCATGTGGTTTTCAAGATGGACCTGTGAGGTAGTTTCTGAAGGTAATATTCTCAGAAAATTGAAGCTTACAGACATTAGATAATGTCCATAAATCATCTCGCTCCACGTCTGACACATAGGAGTTGTCCAATACTGGCAACTGCTTTTGTTGTTACTGACATTCAAAGTCACCTGACTTGTAGACGGCATAGCTGGGACTGAAGCCCAGATTCTGATTCTCAATACAAAAATGTCTCAAAGACCATTCCATTTCCCTCTTTCCCTGCAGCTAGCACATAGTCCCTTTTGAAATTTTTCCAAATGGTTTGTACTGCTGAGAACCACGGAAAATAGCTAAAAGTCAGAAGTTTGTCTCTCCTGTCTCTCTGATTGGGTCGTATTCACCTCAATTGTGAGGGGAACAACAAAAGCACATAAAGCATGGCAACAAGAAGGTGCTGGGAAAATAGAGATGAAGGACCAGAGTCATAAGCGCCTATTCCAGCAGTCTCCTAAACGTCCAGGAATTGAGAGGTGGCCATGAGATGGGATCAAGTCAGGGACATCCTGACAGATAGCTGGAGGAAATGTAGTTGAAAGTGTTCTCCTTGGTCATCTTTCTCCCTTTCACTTTCCACCCAGACCCCACCCCCCAGTCTTCTTCCTGGTCATCCTCAGTCCTGTCCTATTACTATGGAATTCATACTGTGAAAAGCAACGGGTAGCGCTATAGGAGAGATCCCCCAAAGCATCTAAATCCCCAAGAGAAAGGGCAAGGAAATTCACAAATTGCAGCAACTACTTACAAGAGAGGAGGAAGAAAGGGGACTCATGGTGGCAGAGGAGTCACTGCCCATTTGTGGGAGGCTTCCAGTGGGTGGTTGAGCCACTGAGACCTAAGCCATAAGATTTACTCTGCCAGCCCCACCCAGCCCTTCATACCTATATACACACTGTTCTTCCTTTAAGATACAATTTTGAAATTGTTCATACATTTGTCTTCTTATACTGTTCTAAAAATATAATTTGGAAAATAGAGCCAATCTAAGTATTTGAAGTCACCTAGGAAAAAGCAACTCACCCAACCTTGGGAACCACTAGATTCCACATAGAAACCGCACATGAGCAGAGGCAGATCATTCTTTCAGGCACAGGCAGGTAGGTAGAGAGAGTATCACATCACGTAAAGACATCATATTCTACCTATATGAGAATCACCCCATTGTTCATGTTAAAATTTAAGATTTCAGGGACTACCTCAGACCAAACTATAACTGAACATCAAGGGGGTGGGAACCTGGAAGCTGTATTCAAGTCCCCCCCCCCCATGTTATTCTTATGCCTCTTAAATTTGAAAACAATACTTTATACAAAGTATAAAGAGAGTGTTAGTTGAAGCCAGGGAGGAAAACATTGCGGTATAAAAATGTATTAAATCAACATGTTGCATACTTAAACTTATAAAATGTTGTATGTCAATTGTATCACAATAAAATTTTTTTTAAAGAAAACTTACTTTTGGAGCTTAAATGCTACATCATAATTTTAGCTGAGGTCCAGGTCACCCAAATTCCAAGTTGGAATTTTTTTCTTGTCAGTGATGTAGAATCTATCCTTTGCCTCACAGAATGGAATTTCCTTAAATGAGATCTATTTATTTCATCAGCCTAGTATCCTCTTTCTTGAGAAATACCTTGTCCACATGTTTAAATTGTCTTTTTCAGTCTCTCCTACTGAAAGACAAAAGCAGTAGATTGTTCCTGTATACATTTATGACACCACCCTTATCTGTCCTTCCATGCGTACTAAAAGCATGACAGAGAAAACCACTCCAACTTCAAGTTATTTGAGCTAAAAGTCACTAGGCTGGAAGCTAAGCCAACAAATAAAGTGGCAAAAACTTATTTTAGCCAATTAGATGGGGATATACAAATTAATTGGCCATGATATCAGGGTCAAGAAACAATATGCAAATAAATTGGCATTTTGAGCTAACGGGACAGGAATATGCATAAACTGGCTGTGATGTTAGAAGTCTTCATCATAATTTTAGGCTTGGATGTTGTGATATAAATTTCCATGACACTTCAAAACACTCAGTTATAATGTTGATAAAATAATCTAAATCTCTATTATGTGAACAAGTTGATCTGAAAAAAAAAAAGACAGTGACAAATCTTTAAGCTCGATATTAGAAACTGAGTTATTAAAAGGGGCTATGTTAAAGTTTAATGCAAGTTAAGACCCACGCACAGTAACCACAGGATGGACAGAGATGCTATGCCTGAAGGAATAATAGTGGCTTCAATGAAATAAGAGCAGACGTGGGGTGTGGGCTAGATTTGAAATCAGGAAGCAAGTGACAGGCTGAAATGCATTAGTTCAGAACATTTAGCACAAAAACGCCTAAAGAAGTCCTTTAGCCAGCAGGTACATATCCAATCATTCAACAAATAGCATTTGCATACCCACTGTGCGCCAGGCAGCACGCCAGTCCTTGGATACATAAGTAAAAATAACAGCAGACACTTGCATAGCACAATGTGAGCCAGACATGGTTCTCCACACTTTATATATGTTAACTAATTTAATCCCATTACAACCCTAGGAGGTAGACACTATTTTTATCGCTATTTTTTTTTTTTTAGATGGAACTGGAGAGGTAAATAACTTTCCCAAGGTCACAGAATTCGTTTTTGGCAGAGTTACAATGGCAACCCAAGCAGTCTTCAGACTCCATGAATAAAACAGGACTTCTAAGTCCTTATCCTTTCTCACTAGGCTTAACCTGGAGAACAGATGGCTAAGTACATGTTACAGTTCCAGAGATGGCCAAAAATTCTACCTGATTCCATAATTCCTTTAAACCCAAACTAAAATTCCATCATGGAAGCCACTAATCTAAATTAATGTGTTGACTGTTTAGTTTTTGGTTAGACAGCAAAGACAAGATCAATGACTCCCTATGATCAGACAACAAATATTAATAGACTTCCAGGCCGAAGGACGGTCTCCATTTCTTTGGTATGTTATTTTAGTGATGGAGTCTTTGCTCACTAAAGAGGATGACGTGCAAAACTGTAGTTTCAACTGTATCACTGGCAGAAGTGGAGGGATGTTGCTAAAACATCATGGAAGAAAGTCCAAGCCTAAGGATTTGTATGGCTATCGGGTGGTAGAGAGACTAAAAAATGTTATCTACTACTCAATTTTATCAAGGGTTGATTCTGGAAGACAGTGTGTACTATTACTGGGAAAAGGGGGCAACAGCATTTTCTAATACAAAAGCTTATTACCCTTTGTCAAATGCATTGGAGCTCTGTGAGTCAAACATCACATTTAAATAACACTGAAGAAATTAGAACTGCACCTGACAACTTACCAGGAAAATAGAGCTTGGCTTAAAAATGTTAACAATAGAACCACAGATGGAGAAGTGGAAATAGTAAGTTCCAAAGAGGTTTGTACTAAGACATTTGTACTTATCACCTTGAAACTCTCCATTTTGAAAGTAACAGAAATGTTTCCAGTCATTGAAATCCAAGCTCAGAGGATAAATGAGAAGATCTTGCTAGGCTGAGTAAGCCAAAATAGGATAGATGAGCTTCAGTGTGGGCAAGCTTAGAAATAATGCAGTGAAAGGAAAGGAAAAAAAAAAATCAAATTAGTATAAAATAAGATCAATTATAAACCAAGAAAAAGGTCACATAGAACCATCCACTGAAGACATTCACCAAACACACAGCTACAACCAACCAGGCTTGGTGCTGTCATGGAATTATTATAAATACAAGAGGGGGGAAATGCCCTTTGTCACAGATTAAAGCTCACACATGTGTGGAGTACATATAGTTATGGCCGCCCACCTCAAGAAAGATGGATGGTGTTACATGACCAACTGCCAGAAGAAGTGGCTAAAACAGAGGGATGAAGGGGCTGTGAGGACAGGCTTAGAATATTGGGACTTTGTAGTCTAGGAAAGGAAAGCTGAGCAGACATATGACTAAAGTCTGAATATCCTGACAGAGCTAGGGTAATACCTACCTTCTATCCCATCCCACAATGCTAGAATTAGGAAGGGATCTTGATGTTTCAAAGAGAACACATAAAAGGAAGGCCATTCAGAATGATCTCAATGATCTCATCTTTCAACTAAAAATGCTTTGTCAAATTTTCTTTGCAGTTGGATAGTAAAAACTTGTTACTCTAGAAGATGGAATAGGTTGAGATAAATGTGTAAACCTGTTTTGAGTTATAGGCTTAAAAAGGGGACATCTCTAAACCTTTATTTTGTGTTGTGTTATAGGACCCCCATGCCTTTCCATGGGTAACCATAAGAAACAGGTCTCGCAGCTGCATATCCCCATAATCCAACCCAGAATGACTATATTCACGTCCTTGAATTGACCATTCTAGCTTCTGCTCTCCATTCACTATGCAAGGAACAAATAGGGAAGGTTAGATTTTCTAATAGGTGATTGTGTTGACAAGACTAGAGTCCCATAATATTCCTGGTTTTTAAAACTACATTTGCTAAGCTTCAAGAGATTTTATTATCCATACCTGGTAGAGTTTTTCTAATAAGGGTATTAAAAACATGTAGCAAACGTCTGCCATATTTCTCTTTTATGAGGTTACAAGATTCCCTTTAGGCTACAACAGGTGACAAAAATGGAAAATACTTCTGAGTCTTAAACAGGGGCAACAATGCTCAGAGAAATTAACATTGGAAACAATCATTAAAGAAATTATACTTGATTTTTTTGAAAGTAGAGGTGACTATAATATATCATATGTACGTCATCCCATAATCTTGTATTCCTGATCTCCACTATAAACCTATCACTCTGCTTTCTCCCTCTTCAGTCCTTCCACCTGCTGTATCATGAGCTACTTGGAGAGCAGAGATGGTTTCCACCTACATTATGTTAGGGGAACAGACCTCACTGTCCCCTGTCTGAACAACCCGTTATGAACCTGTCAATTCTGCCAGTCTAACTGGTTATTATGTCTTCATCTTCTAACTGATCTGACTTATTTTTTTTTTCGCTAATGAAATCCTCTTGGCATCACATAGCTATTTCTAGTATGCAAACTAAGAAACAAAATCAGAAATAATAAAATCTAATTATTGAATTTATCTTAACTGTCATTTTCACAATTTTATTCCTTCCTTCCCTCACCCCCTTCAGTAGTAAAAAAAAAAAAAAAAAAGGGGGGGGGGGCGGAGGGGACTCACAATGAAACAGACTATCTCCAGGGGATAAAGGAAAGGAAAGGAGAACCAGAAATGTACACATTATTACAGTTATTTCTCAATGACAGTCATAAAGACATTTTGCAGTGAAGACAAAAATGGTCCACTAGTCACATCTTTTGCCCAGCATGAACAGATAAGGCAATGATTCATCATCTTACTTGTTCACTGCTTTATAGACTAACTTTTATGAAAGAAATCAAAGACCATAGTAGCTGGTTGCCTTTTTGAATTGCTAATGACCTTACTTTTGGTATATATCGTTCTTAGTGATCCCTGGAAAACTAGGAGGCTTTGAATTTTTTCTTCTACAAATAAATGATTTTAAGAGTTTACTTAGGAAATTAACTTTTTAACTTAAAATATGAATTAAATATTATTTTATATCCTTAGTAACCACTTTTACCCAAAACCAAAGCAACACAATTGATGGACTTAAACACACAGATTTCAAACTAACCTCAGCCAACAATCTGATAGTGTAATTAAGTGTCCCCCATGAACCAAAAAGATCTGAATGCAGATTTAGTGACTGTACAGTTGCGAAATACTTAAACACAGGGAACTGTGAGATTTCATAGCTATCAATACTACAACTACCATCTGTTCATAATACTACAACTTTCATATCCTAATTAAGGAAACAAATGGTTTCACAAATAGTACTCTTACAATATTTCCCTATATTTTTCATTTTTAAATTATAGAAGTTTTAGTAGTTAAAATAACCTATAGTCCTACCACTTCCTTTAATATGTGAGGTAAAATTAAGTCCCCCAACTAGTCCTTCTAATCCCTTCCCATTCACAAAGAGTTAATTGCCTCAAGGAAACAGTTTGAAATTTCATCTATAGATTTTTCTTTTCTGCTTTATATAAATCATACTCACATAAATATGTGCATTTTGAAAAAAATGGGATAATATCAAACATATTCTGTACTATTTTTTCACCCAACAACATACAACACAGATCCTTCCAGACGACTACACCACGTAGAGACTACACTACGTAGATATGTGCCATTACTTCTACTAGGTGCTTAGCACCCCTTGGTTTGGATGTATTGTTATATATTTAATAATCCCCTTATAAACACAATTCTAAGAGGAAAGCTACTAAATTTCAAAGGACTTGAACTAAATAGAAGAATGATGTATCCCTGGATAGGAATATAATATGATAATGATGTCAGTTCCTCCCAAGTTATTATTAAATGCCATAAATGGAAGTAAGACAACTACCTGCTTTCTTTTTGGAAGAAAGCAGATAAGGCATTAATATCCCTGTAATACAAAGAAGTCCTAGAGCTTCAAAAAGAGGGGGAAAATTGGGGGAAATTTCCCATTTTTTTAATGTTCCTGAAATTTTCGTGTTGCTGCTTCTATTACTGGCTCCTGTTGCCACAAGCTAAAATATTACATTTATATAGTCTCATCATGCCTCCAAATAAGAAAGGATTTTAAAGTAAGATGCAATTATCCTCAGTTCAAAACCTAAAAATGCGTTGCTTAAAAAGACAACCTCGATTGATTGCAAAGAGCACAAAAAGTAAATCAGGTCATTAGCTTGTAGATTTTCAGATTTTCATCAGCTATATTTGCAGGAGTTTGAATCCATTAAAATACTCAATCCAGTGGCATTATTTTGATACTAAGTTGAAAGTATTAGAGTCACTAAAGTCAAAATAAAAATGTATACCTTTACAAAAGTCAAAGCCAACATGTAAGAGAATTTCTCGACTTTGTAAAACTACTTAAAATTTGAGAGCTGTATATAAAAGTTGTAATTCCAAGTGTATATTTAGAAAATAATCTTTAAAAATATTCCTGAATTTTGTAGTACCTTCTTTGCATGCAGTGAAAACATGATAAATGGAACTAGCCTAAAGAGTTTATTATATTACAATGAAGCAGTAGTTTACTATAATTAGAAATCTATTTTAATCTTAACTGAAAGATGTGTTCATGTTTTATAGGAGAATTTCACTAAAATTTTTAAAAAATAGTCTAGTGGCAGAGATTTTAAAAGAGGCAGCGAATGCTTATGAATTATGCAAGTCTGAACTTTCATTTTAATAACTTCATTAAAATATAAAAACCTTAAAAGCCTCCCAACAGGAATTTAACTTTATAGAAATGCTTTATACATGCCCTGACCTTGCCAAAAGGCATGCCTAAGGCATGATTTAACCGTTATTACAGGGCAAAGCCTAATAATAAATACCTATCTGAAAATGCCAGTATTTGTCCTTGGCTGCTTGGCCTCCAGTAGAGTTGCAACTCGGCCATAAACAGACCCTCTCCTGTGAGAACAGCAGGATGCAGCAGCCAGGGAACAGCAACTAGAGTTGGAAAACCTAACCTTTCTGATCCTTGTCTGTTCATCTACACAATTGGGATATCAAGGACAGCAACGCTGTTGCCTAAGCAAATGAAGTAATATCAGATGGAAACTAAGTTGACAGCACTGTACCAATGATTATTTCTAAGCCAAAAGACAGTATCCTGGTTCCTAGAAAATATGTTCCTACATGGCTAAATGTTCCATGTGTTTATTTATTTTTTTTTTAATTTTTTTTTTCAACATTTATTTATTTTTGGGACAGAGAGAGACAGAGCATGAACGGGGGAGGGGCAGAGAGAGAGGGAGACACAGAATCGGAAACAGGCTCCAGGCTCTGAGCCATCAGCCCAGAGCCCGACGCGGGGCTCGAACTCACGGACCGCGAGATCGTGACCTGGCTGAAGTCGGACGCTTAACCGACTGCGCCACCCAGGCGCCCCTCCATGTGTTTAAAGAATGCATCCCCATTGTTTGGATGGCAGTCATCTGCTTAGGCTAACTTAACCTAGGAGAACATCCTAAGGCTAACCAGAAAACTCTGCTTCTCCTTTCTGTTATTTGGCCACAAGACCCAGCTTATTTTATAAGAAATAAAACCAACAGTATATTTCTCAGGTAGTATATTGCTACCACCTTCAATTCCTTAAGTCATTTATTGGAATATTCTAAGATACCAGAATTGTCTTCCAAGTGGTTCTTCATAACCAGCCCAAGACAAACACAGCTAATTGGGCCAACAAATAGGAATAAAGAGGAAGAACAAGGCCTCAGACATCCTAATTATCAAGTTAATGCCTGGTTGCTAGACAAGCTCTCCTTCTTTCTAAAATGAAAGATCAGAAGATGCAAACCGCTGTTGCTATGCTGATTTGACTGTAACCGGCAGGGCCTGGCCCCAAAGCAACCCCCACCCCCAGCCCCGCTGGTCTTTCCAAATAATGGCGACCTGGCTAATGAATACCCTACTTGAATACAATAGGAGTCTGCATTCATCATCCACTGTTGCTGCTTAATTCAATGATGAGGATTCCAACTTTCTCTTGCTCTATAAATTCTCAAATCTCCACAAATAATACCAACACCAAAAACAAGAGATGTAACCATGTGCACTCCCAAACCCTTGCAGTCCTTGGACTCTCTCTTCAGCTTGTTTTCCTCCAGCTGAAATTTCCCTTTCTGTTTCAAACATCCCCAGACTATGCCCAGCCTGGCATGTTAAAAAATGGAAAACTGGTTGGATTATCCATCTACTCTTCAGTCTTCACCTTAAATCAAGTGAGTTGCTCCGATACCCAATATGAAAAGCAGCTCGTTTAAAATCCTCTCAAAGAACTAGGTGAGAAATGCAAAAAAAAAAACAAAAACAAAAACAAAAAAACACACAAACAAAAAACAAAAACAATGAACAAACAACAACAACAACCTGTTGTGTATTGTCCTACACATGGAGGATCCCTCTATGCTACTCTGGCTTGCTAGTTAAGTAAGTGCTAACTGTGTCCACACTGGTAGTGTTGAACTGGGCCTCTCTCAAACAACCAGCCACCCTGACCCAAGGTTACTTAAACCAATTGCTTAGGAAACATTTTCTGTGAAGCTATGAACCTGAAGACTATCTACGTTCCAGACTCCAGGGATCAAAATATCAGAGCTTTATAGGATGCTAAGACAGATATGAGTATGAAACTAGGACATATATTCCAGCCTGACTCTCAAGTTGAAAAAACTCTCCATAAACATATTGCAACCAGGGCTACTTCTATTTTTTTTTTTTAAATAAAAGGGATCTTCAGTTATCCTGCAATAAAATCCAACAAAACAAAATTAAAGTATTTTGGAAGTTTAGCTCAAAACTAAAGAAAATACTATCCTCAAGCCAAATTCTATCAATCTATGTATATTTAAGATCAATTTGCCCACACACAATTATAACATAGACTTTGATTCTTATAACTGCCACTTGAATTTTTTAAAAATCTAAATTAGTTCAGCCATCTTTCATGTTGTAAGAGTAACTAATAATTCAAACTACTAGAACATGCTATTTACTTGTAAGCAAACTATAGGAATAGGAGTGGGTCAATGAGCAAAAAGACATTTCTTTGTATTTCTGTTCCACTACTATGGTGTGGGTGGTTCTTGTCATTGCCCAACTTCCCATTTAAATTTCAAAATGATTTCATCAGAAATGTGAAACAGCAGTGAAATCTTATTACCAAGTCTGAGATTATTCATTTCAAAGATGACACTCTGGCAACAGAGCTTCTATACCCGACCCTGAGAAGTCTGGAATATCGAACTCGTTTCTGGAAACACACTTAAGAGGACAGACATTGGCTTTCTGAAGCAAATCCTGAGAGAAATCGGGGTCATGCAGATGGCAGATATGGTGTCACTTGAGGGACTGTTCAAGGAATTGGAGCTGGTAAGGCTACCGAAGAGAAGATTTAGAGGACACGATAGCTGCCTGCCAACTTGTGGAGGAAGAAGTGAACTCACTCTTGTTAACTGCAGAGATCTGCACTGCGATTATTGGGAATAAGCAATGGAGATCCACACTGGGTTCTTTCAATTTCAGTGCCTAAGCAGAGGCTAGCAGCGGGCTTAGCAGATGTACTAGGTTGGGATGGTGCCCTACTGAGCCCGTAGGTTATACGGTCAACTTGATAAATACCTGGAATCTCCCAAGACTGTCTCATTCTAGGTGAGAACTGAAACTCTAAAAGATCACACCCAGCTTGAAGCTAATATGAGTACAGGGGAGAGCACAAAGCCACAGTCATCCCCCTATGAGCCATTATTTTATTCTTATTCCTTTAAAAAAAAAAGTAAGGGTGAAAGACTACTCACGATGATAAATAGCTCTCATCTAGTCAATGCTTTAGCTCTTATTTAATCCTAATCATAATCCCATGAGGCCAATATTATCCCCAAATGCAAATGAGAAAATGAAGCCTTGGAAAAGTTAAGGGACTTGATCAAGGTCACTGAGTGGATAAATGGCAGGTCTCTGCTGCTCACTCCAGCTGTGTCTGTTACCTAAGCCTATCTGCTTATCCACTACATTCCACTGTCTAGACTGTGCACACTGTAATTTCAATTGGCCATAATCCCCAAACCATAGAAACCTCAACCCTAGAAGATAATAAATGCTTTTAAGCTGTAGAATGATCGTCCGTTGACTCACAATTAATACCCTCTATAGATTATTTTGACAAAGTAACAATATCCAACTGTGCATGCAAATGTCAACACATGAAATCCCTGTGACTTCACAGATAAACAGCAAATGCCCTAATGAGCAAAAAAAGAAAAAAAAAACTGCTCTTTATTCATTTTTGTCAGTGTTTCTTATTTCTGCTGAAAAATAATGCCCAGAAGGAATCAGTGTTCTTTTCAACAAGTTAAAAAAAAAAAAAATGGTTAGTGTTTACACGTTTACATAATACAAAAAAGACTGGCCAGGCAACAGTGAGCTGTGGCTTCCCAGTGGGAAGACAATCCTATGCAGCCAGTGAGTTCCTGGGCAGTTTTAATTTACTTTTAATCATTTCAGAAGTTGTGCCTCAGAGGTATGAGCTGAAAAGCTTCACAGCATCTTGCCTTTCATTTTTTCCTTGCCCTTCCTTTTTCTGTTTGGCAGAAAGTAGCAAGCAAACAAACACCTGTGTGGAAGTAATTTAAGTATTTGCTTCTCTAGGAATCTTCCCCAGATATCCTAGCCCCATCCTCATTACTCTGTGTTTCTTTACACTGTCCACATATTTCACTTGTTCACCAACTTGTCTTCCTTTGATTGTGTCCTATAAATGCCTTTTCTCATAAGACTGGGTTCTTTAATCATCAGGGTTGCCAGGCACTCCTTTTTCTGTGTTCCCGTGGCACACTGAAGTTATCCCTTGCCATGATTTATCACACACTGTAGGTATCTGTGGCTCATTTCTCTGTGAATTCCTTTTGCCAGAGATCGGATATCAGAGATCATTTTTGTAGGGCCATCACCTAGCATTGCCTAACACACATAGGCCCCCATAGGGGTTGAAATTAAATGTAAACACACTTTTCATTTATCCCCCATGTTGAGCTTATCATATGAACTGAAGTAAATTGAATTGAATTAGAACAAAGTGAACTGAATATATTAAGGCATTAGTATGTTACAATAAAATTATCCAGTTTATATTTATAGACAAATTGATTAACACACTCTGGCTATGATGTTGTGTGAGTCTAATGATCGATACCTCTTAGCATTACCTATTATGTTACCACAGAAAGGGCAGTAATCTTTAAAATGAAGCCTACGGACACCTGGCTGGCTCAGTCAGTGGAGCACGTGACTCTTGATCTTGGGGTTGTAAATTCAAGCCCCATGTTGTATGTAGAGATTACTTAAAAATAAAATCTTTAAAAAATAAAAAATAAAGGGGGCACCCGGGTGGCTTAGTCAGTTAAGCATCCAGCTTCAGCTGAGGTCATGATCTCATTCTTTGTGAGCTCGAGCCCTTCATTGGGCTCTGTACTGTCAGCACAGAGCCCACCTTAGATCCTGTACCC
This sequence comes from Lynx rufus, assembly GCF_022079265.1. Lineage (NCBI taxonomy): Eukaryota > Metazoa > Chordata > Mammalia > Carnivora > Felidae > Lynx > Lynx rufus. The sequence continues at coordinate 102,701,017 of NW_025814889.1, forward strand.
CTCTCTCTCTGCCCCTCCCTTACTTGCTCAGGCATGCTCGCTCGCTCTCTCAAAAATAAAAACATCGTAAAAATAAATAAAAAATAAAATAAAATAAAATGAAGCCTAAAATAGATCATCAATTTTACCTTAAATCATGACTGACCCAGAGCTCACTCTATAAGTCCGAGAGATGCCAGCTCTGCCATGGTCTTATTTTTCACTTGTGTGAAATAAATGTGCATTATCAAGTTTTCAAGCCACAGTTGTTGTTTTCCAGGAATCACTCTAAGTAAGCAACATGCTCATTTCATGAGGAATTAGTTTGGTTACAATTAAACAATATAATCCATACATCCGTATAATTTGTGTCACATAAACTGCAGTATATAGCAAAACACAGAGCAAATAAAGCAGGGAGAGCCCCTCAGCTACACCAGCCTCCACTGTGCTGCTCCCATGTCTCCCTCCGGAACCCAAGTGTATGAATCATGCCCACACGAGGACAGCACTTTGCCACTGTACCTCAAATCTTAGTAAATCTCTGGTTATTTTTGTTCTTCTAAAAGTAAATAGAAGTTCTAATATTTTCTTCTTCATGGGGAGCATCTAACTCCATACTGGAGACCACAAAGAACTAAAGTTTTCTAGTTTGTAAATCAAAATCTGCCAGGCAGCCTGTATTTTCCTTGGTCTTACCTCAGATTGAAACAACATGACATAGGGGCGCCTGGGTGGCTTGGTCGGTTAAGCGTCCGACTTCAGCTCAGGTCATGATCTCACGGTCCGTGAGTTCGAGCTCTGCGTCGGGCTCTGTGCTGACAGCTCAGAGCCTGGAGCCTGTTTCAGATTCTGTGTCTCCCTCTCTCTCTGCCCCTGCCCTGTTCATGTCTCAAAAATAAATAAACATTAAAAAAAAAATTTTAAATAAAAAAGAAACAACGTGATATAATTTTCTATTTTCCTTCCTTTAAAAAAAGTCAATCCTTCATTAACCCAGAAAAAAATGGCACATTGTAGTTTACCAATGTGGTGTGTGATCTTTATGTAAAAATGGTATGTTCCAATAAATGCTACAACTGTTCATAAATTCCAGAGATAACACCATAATTTAAAATCATACATGTAAAGAGAGTGTAAAGCCAGTTGGCCAGGTCTCACAGTGTCACACAAAGAGTAAGAATGGCTGGATGGTTAGCCTGTAAAAGAGAAGACTGTGGGTGGCAACAAAGCTGTTACAAGTATTTCAAGAACTGTCCTAGGGACAGAAGTATGAAGTCATGTGCTCACCAAGTATGTATCAAACACCTACCTGCTAAGTATCCTAGTCAGCTAGGAGCTGGAGATAGAAAGATGAATAACATTGATGCCTGCCTTCAAGGAAGCTCAGAGCCAGGTCAGGGAGAGCCACTTAGAAATACCGTATGTGAGGGGCGCCTGGGTGGCGCAGTCGGTTAAGCGTCTGACTTCAGCCAGGTCACGATCTCGCGGTCCGTGAGTTCGAGCCCCGCGTCAGGCTCTGGGCTGATGGCTCGGAGCCTGGAGCCTGTTTCCGATTCTGTGTCTCCCTCTCTCTCTGCCCCTCCCCCGTTCATGCTCTGTCTCTCTCTGTCCCAAAAATAAATAAAAAAACGTTGAAAAAAAAATTAAAAAAAAAAAAAAAAAGAAATACCGTATGTGATTTAGATTGAGAGTTCACAACTTTTTTTTTCTGTAGAGGATCAGAGAGTAAATATTTTAGGCTTTGCAGGCCTCAAGGTCTCTTACAACTATTAAATCCTGTCCTTGTAACATGCAAACAGCCATGGACAATACATAAAGAATAAATGTGGCTGTTCTGATAAAACTTTATTCGTGGACACTGACATTTGAATTTCATATCGTTTCACATCTCATAGATTATTCTTTTGATTCCCCCCTCAACCTTTAAAAATCTAAAAACCTTGTCCCATGCCCACATAAACATGCAGCAGCCAGGTTTTGTCTGCAGTCAGTAATCCGCTGAGGTCTGATAAAGACTGATAGCAATTTGCTGGAACTCAGAGGCAGGGTAGGTAACCCTAGCTGGGGGGCGGGGAGCGGGGGTGGGGGGAGGATCATGGAGGCTTGCTGGAGAAATAACTCAGTGAAGGAGTATACAGCTCAAGAGGGCAGGCGGAAGAACAATATAAACAAAGGCACAGCTTTTTGAAGCAGACTGGGGAGTACAGATGGCCCACAAGCAACATAGTTACAGTGATAAAGGGTGAGCAAGGATGTCACAGAGACAGGTGGGGCCAGATCAAGGAAACTGAACTTTATGCTCTGGACTCGGGAAGTAGCCATTAAGAGGTTTAAGCAGGGCGTTCTCATTGGAATGGCCCACGGGTAGAGGTCTCCAGAATGGCAATTCTAGCCGTGGCTGTGGAGTCAGTCTGACGTGCGTTAGGATCCCAGTTCTACCACACATCAAGCATATGACCTCCAACCAATGTCTTGTCCTATCTAGAGTTCAGTCCCCCTCATCTGAAAACCAAAGACAGTCCCTTACTGAGCATTTGTTTTTCTTCATTATTGCACTGTTTGCTTCCCTTATTGCACATAGTGTCACAACAGTAATGAGTTTCATCACTGACTTGTCGTTTGATGCCCCTTCTAGCTTGCAGGAACCTAGCCTCACCTATGTACATCAAGCGCCTAGCAGGGAGTCTGATGGAGCAGGCACTCCAAAGTAGTTAAGGAAGAAATGAAAAAAATAAAGCCAACATTCTCCCACTTTATCATTCTATCAGTGTCCATACTTGCTTATTTTGCTAAGATAAATACACTGCATCATTATTTCAAATGAGGATCAAAAGCATGAAGAGAAAAGATGATCTCTATGAAACTATCTATAATTACTTTCCTGAAAGCGTTACAATTACTTTATATTTTGGTACATGGCTTTTTCCCCCTTCTTCCAGTGATGTATTTCCCTCAAGAAATTTTTCTTAGGGCGCCTGGGTGGTTCAGTCGATTAAGCATTCCACTTCAGCTCGGATCATGATCTAGCAGTTACCAAGTTGAAGCCCCACATCAGGCTCTGTGCTGACAGCTCAGAGTCTGTAGCCTGCTTCGGATTCTATGTCTCCCTCGCTCTCTGCCCCTCCCCTGCTCATACTCTGTCTCTCTCTCTCAAAAATAAACAAAACACTTTTCTAAAGAGAAATTTTCTTTCTCAAAATAGGCAATTTCTGGTTTATATTGCACTAAACTCAAAGTGAAGCAAAATCTTTCCAATGAAAAATTCATCAGGCTAACTTTATAACTTAAATTGAGACCTAGGATTTCATGGGCCATTTCATGAATGGCCCACAAATGACTGTGTTCTTTTCTGTGTAAATTGCCAAAAGACCTTCATGTTTTACTATCTAATATCACATCACATTATAAATTGTGCAAATATGAATTATCTCATCACAAGATTTCTAGGACTCTTGTTCCAGGGCAAACCAGAAAGCAACAAAATCCATGTTGATTTTTAGCTCAAATTGCTCCTTATTGTTCAATTTCATTCATTCATTTTAATACATGTCTAGTGAACACCTATGTGATGCATTCTTAAATCTTTCCTTTTGGAGAGATTCATGTAGCATGTTTTTTACACACTTAAGTCTAGCCTGCCTCGTTTCCGTAGTGTAGTGATTATCACGTTCGCCTCACACTTAAGTCTAAATAGCTTAAGTCTTACCCATTTTTCTTACGATGTGTATGGGTAACGATGGCCTCCATGGAGAAAGCCTATCAATGCCAAGGATAGAATAAAAATAGAGCAATTCATAAGACTATATTTAAATCATGAATTGTAAATACTAACTTCAGTTTTCGTCATCCTTCTAGTTTCCAAGAAATCCTATCTGCCTCCTGAAATCTAACCTCATTTACTTATGACAGAATTGCTTTTGAGAGTTCAGATGTTAGCCACATTACCATTGTTGTATAAACAACTTAGTTCCTGTTCTCCCTTTGGGTTCTACAATCCTTTAAGACTGATTATAAATTGAGAATATCCAGGATGCTAAAATGATATACAATTTACTCAACACACCAAATATGTTATTTAGAAAAGCCCTGTCATTTTCTAAGGAGTGCTTATAATTACGTTCCAACACATATTTTGTCACCACTCCAGTCTCAAAATTAAACAGGAGATAGTGTACATGAGAAAACAGTTTAATTATATTTCTGAAAAAGTTCTTTCCAGGAAAGCTCTATGCAAAGGTGAGGAGATCCCCTGGGATTTTTTAAATTTTAATTTGCAATTACTAATTTGTTCACTCAAAGAAGAGGGGATATATTTATTTAGGACCACAAATATATAGTATATGAATAAATGTATATTGTACACATATTCAAATATGTTTATGATATATGTATTCTCTGATATGTATTCTGGATTTTATCCAAAAACCTGAGGATGGCTTTGCATTTTAGTGAAATCCACACAGTACATACAAGATTTAGAGACATAACATTCAAGCAAGCACATAGTACATAAAGATAGCTGTTGAATCCATTAAGAACAATTCTAATCTAGTGTTTGTTACCCCTTCCCCTTTTTTCCTTGATATGTTTATGTGTTCATCAATTTAAGAGGTAGAGCACACCTACTATGTACTAGGCTGTTCTGGAGGCTAAAGATACAGCAGTGAATAAAATAGGCAGTCCTCCAACATGGACTAATATTCTGGAGGGGCATAAAGACACTAAACAAGGTGAGTAAAATATAAAGTGTGTTACATAGTAAGTGTCTAGGACAAAAATGAAGCAGGACATTTATGAAGAGTGGTCAGATTCTGGATATATTTTGGAGAAGCAACAGGATTTGCCTCTGACAATGAAAGAGATCAGGGAGCCAAAGATGGGTGCATCAGTTTTGGCATGAGCAATAGCAAGAACAGAGTCGCTCAACACTGGGTGGGGAAATCTGCAATATCCCAGGTTTGGGGAGAATGGATAGTATGGGCTACCTTTGGAACATGCTTAATTTATGATACCAATTAGAAAAACAAATGGAAATACCCAGTATATAGTTAACTAAGCTTAAAACTTTGTTTTATTCAACTTTTTAGCCTAACATGGAAAATTGCCTTTTTTTCTTCATCTAAGCCATGATGAGGTATATGTGTTCATCATACCGAGTACATTTGAAAGCTGTTGACTAAGGTACCTTTCTCACTTTTTTTTCTTTCCTTCCCTCATTTAGTCTTCATGTTATTTAATCCTTAACTATGTAAAACACAGGATATAAACCATGCAATTTACTCTCATCCTCACTTTTAATCCTCACCTTAGATTTGTATTCCTTCTTTATGCTACACATCATACAAAAAATACTTGTCTCCTCAGATTATCACACTCCTATTTCCTCTCTTACAAACCTTTCCTTCAACTAACCAGAAGATACTCAAGGCTTAATACCTTTACAGAATCCTTCTAATCCAACCCCAATTTACTGATATCTGTCTTTCTCCAGGACAGGTCTAGAAATATCCCACGTATGACATAGTTTATAAATTCTACTGCTCTAGAATTTGACACATAAATTACAAACTCTCAACACTCCAAAAGAAAAATAGTCTATTGAAAATCATTCTTTTGGTTCTTCCTACTCAAGCTGGATTTCATATCCTATTTGCAGAATATAGAGAAATGAATTTGTAAAGAAAAAAAATTTTTAATCAATTGATGATTATTAGTTTAGTGCCCTCATAGACTTCTACATTAAAATCAAGTCTGAATAACAGCAATCCTTCTCAAATCTTATCCTCCCCAAAAAACAAAACAAAACAAAAACAAAAACAAGAGGAGAGAAAACTCCCAGACTCATTTTACAAGCATCATCCCGGAAAATGACACTGGTAGAAAAGAAAACCACAGGCCACTAGCCCTGATGAATATAATGTAAAAGTTCTCAATAAAATACTAGCAAACCAAATTCAGCAGCACATTAAAAGGATTATTGAGCATGATCAAGTGGGATTTATCCCTGTAATGCAAGGGTGGTTCAACATACACAAAATCAGTATGATACATCACATTAATAGAATGAAAGAAAATCATATGACCATTTCAATAGACACAGAAAAAGCTTTTAACAAAATTCAACATCTGTTCATGGTAAAAACTCCACAAATTAGGCACAGAAGGAACATATCTCAACATAATAAATTCAAGCCCAAAAGGTAACATCATATTCAATAGTAAAAGGATAAAAGCTTTTCCTCTAAGATCAGAAATAAGAGTGCCCACTCTTACCATTCCTATTCAAACTAGTATTGGAAGTCCTAGCTAGCATAATCAAGCAAGAATTAAGAAGTATCAGAATTGGAAAGGAAGTAAAATTCTATTTGCAGAGGACATGATTTCATATATAGAAAATCCTAAGGACAACCAAGAAACTGTTAGATCTAATTAATAAAGTTGAAGAATACAAAATTAACATACAAGAATCAGTAGCATTTCTATATACTAACCCTAAGTTTTCTGAAAAAGAAATCAATTCCACTTATAATACCATCAAAAACAAAGTACTTAAGAATAAACCTAACTAAGGAAGTAAAAGAGCTCTACTCTGAAAACTACAAGACACTGATGAAAGAAATCAAAGAGGACAAATAAATGAAAAGTCATCCCATGTTCACGGATTGGAAGAATATTGTTAAAATTTCAATACCACCAAGAACTGTCCATAGATTTGGTGGAATAGGTATCAAAATTCCAATGGCATTTTTTAAATAGAAATAGAAAAAAAAAAACACTCAACATTTATATGGAACCACAAAAGACCCCAAATAGCTAAGGAAATTCAGAGAAAGAACAAAGGAGGAGGCATCACTCTACCTGATTTCAAGCTACACTATAAATCTATAATCATCAAAACAATATGGTACTGGCATTAAAAACAGACAAATAGACTAACCCAAATAAACCCAAATATATATGGTCAACTAATATTTGACAAGGGAGCCAAAAATATTCTATGAAGAAAAGACAGTTTCCAATAAATGGTGCTGGGATAATTGGATATTTGCATGTAAAAGAATGAAACTGGACTGAGGTCTCACACCATTTGCAAAAATTAACTCAAAATAGATTAAAGACTTAAGCATAAACCTGAAACCATGAAACTCCTAGAACAAAACATAGGGATAAAGCTCCTTGAGTCTTGGTAACAATTTTTTAGATAGGACACCTAAAGCACCACCAACAAAATAAATAAAAAATAAGTGATCTACATCAAACTAAAAAGCTTCTGTACAGTGAAAGAAACCATCAATGAAGTAAAAAGACAATCTACAGAATAAAAAAAAAAACCTTTTTGCAAACAGTATATCTGATAAGGTGTTAATATCCAAAACACAAGAAGAACTCATACAACTATCAAGAAACCATAACCCAAAATTTTAAGAAGTGGGCAAAGGATCTGAATAGACATTTCTCCAAAGATATACACAAAGCCAAAATGTACATGAAAAGATGCTCAACATCACTAGTCATTAGGGAAATTCAAATTAAAACCACAATGAGGTATCACCTCATGCCTTTTAGAAAAGCCATCATAAAAAAGAGATAACATGTTGGTGTACATATGGTAAAAAGGGAATCTTTGTATGCTATTGGTGGAATTGTAAATTATCACAGCCCCTATGGAGTACAGTATGGAGGACCCTCAAAAACTTAAAAAATAGAACTACCATATGATCTAGGAATTCCACTTCTGGAAATATATCCAAAGGAAATGAAAACATTAACTCAAAAAGATATTTGCACCTGCATGCTTATAGCAGCATTATTTACAATAACCAAGACATCAAAACAACCTAAATGTCCATGTATGGATGAATGGATAAAGTTGTTAGACACATATGTGCACATGCATGAATACACACACACACACACACACACACACACACACACACAAATGGAATATTATACAGCCATAAAAATGAGGAAATCTCACCATGTGCAACAACACAGATGGGGCTTGAAAGCATTATGCTAAGTGAAGTAAGAGAAAGATATTATCTCACTTATACATGAAATCTTAATAACAACAGCAAAACACCACCACCACCACCAGAAAAACTCCTAGAAAAAGAGATCAGACTTGTTATAGGGGCTGGGGAATTGGAGGAGGGTTGTTAAACAGTACAGACTTCCAGTTATAAAATAGGTGAGTACTAGTGGTATTATATACAATATGATGACTGTAGCTAATACTGGTATATGATATGTAGGAAAGTTGAGAGTAAATCCTAAGATCTTTCACAACAAGAATACTTTCTTTTCTTCTTTCCTTTTTATCTACAGGAAAAGATAAATGTGAGCTGAATCTATTATAGTAATCATTTCACAATTTATGTAAATCAAACCGTCCTGCTGCATACCTTAAACTTATATAGTGCTATGTCATTTACTTTTCAAGAAAACTGGAGGGGAAAAAAGGCAAGTCTCAGTTCTGATTAGTCAGTTATTTTCATGCCATTCTAAAGAACCACTTTTGAAGGTCAAAAGCACAATTTACTAACCCCAGTGGGTATAAAAAACAAAACATGACTTAGAGTTGGGCAAATGCCTTTAATGAGATGCTAGCATTAAATTATGAACTCATGCCAAGAACAAAAGCATAAATATTGGAATCTGGATCAACAGTGACAAACCCAAGAAACATGCTGGATTGCCCACAGGCTGATCCAAACTAAATGCCTCACTTGGGAAATTATTAAATATCGTAACTAAAAATGGTTATTAGATGAATGTACTGCCCAAATTGGGAAAGCTCTTACATCATCAATTACTTGCATACAGACCCTAAGAGATTTGTGGAAGTCATGAGAGTGACTTCCTAACTTAATACAAAAATGAGTATGTTTGTCATACTCAATGGTGAAAAAGTGAGAACTTCCTGTAAGGTCAAGAACAAGACAAGGATGTCCATGCTCACCACTTTTAGTCAACATAGTACTGGAAGTCCTAGCCACAACAGTAAGACAACAAAGAAATAAAAGGCTCCCAAAATGGTAAGAAAGAAGTAAAACTCTGACTATATGCGATGACATTTTATTATATATAGAAAATCCTAAAGAACCCACCAAAAAATTACTAGAATTGGTAGGTGAATTCAGTAGTCACAGGATTCAAAGATCAATGTAAATCTGTTGCATTCCTATACACTAATAAGTAGCAGGAAGTTAAATTAAGAAAACATTCCCAATTATAACTGCACCAAAAACAATAAAATATAAGGGAATAAACCTAACCAAAGAGGTAAAAGACCTCTATTCCAAAAACTATAAAACTCAAGTCGATGAGTTGATGAAAGAAACTCAAGATGACACAAAGAAAGGAAAAGACATTCCATGCTCATGGATTGGAAGAACAAATATTGTTAGAATGTGTATAGTATGCAAAGCAACCTACAGATTTAATGCAATCCCTAACAAAACACCTACAGCATTTTTTAATGTTTATTTGAGAGAGAGAGAGAGAGAGGGAGAGGGAGAGACAGAGAGACAGTGTACAAGTGGGGGAAGGGCAGAGAGGGAAAGACACGCAGAATCCAAAGCAGGTTCCAGGCTCTGAGCTGTCAGCATAGAGCCCAACATGGGGCTTGAACCCACGAACTGTGAGATTGTGACCTGAGCCAAAGTCAGACGCTTAACTGACTGAGCCACCCAGGTGCCCCAACCTACAGAATTTTTGACAGAACTAGAACAAACAATCCTAAAATTTGTGTGGAACCACAAAAGACTTCAAATAGCCAAAGCAATCTTGAAAAACTAAACTGGAGATATCACAATTCTAGATTAAGTTACAGTACGAAGCAGTAGTAATTAAGACAGTATGGTACTGGCATACAAATGGATACATAGATCCATGGAATAGAACAGAAAACCTGGAAATAAACTCACAATTATATGGTCAATTAATCTTTAACAAAGGAGGAAAGAATACACAATGGGAAAAAGACAATCTCTTCAAGAAATGGTGCTGGGAAAACTGGACAGCAAAATGCAAAAGAATGAAACTGGACCACTTTCTTACACCCTACACCAAAATAAACTCAAAATGGATTAAACCTAAAAGTGATACCTGAGACCATAAAGATCCTTGAACACACCACAGGCAGTAATCTCTCAGACATCAGCCATAACAACATTTTTCTAAATAGGTCTCCTGAGGCAAGCGAAATAAAAGCACAAATAAACTATAGGGACCACATAAAAATAAAAAGCCTCTACACAGTGAAGGAAACAATCAGCTAAATGACAACCTACAGAATGGGAGAAGATATTTGCAAATGACCTATCCAATAAAGGGTTAGTATCCAATATATATATAAAGAACTGATACAACTCAATACCCCCAAACAGATAATCCAATTAAAAATGGGCAGAGGACATGAACAGACATTTCTCCAAAGAAGACATACAGATGGCCAACAGACACATGAAAAGATGTTCAACCTCACTCATCAGAACAATGCAAATCAAAACCAGCTCACATCTGGAAGAACGGCTAACATCAGCCTAAGAAACAAGAGGTGTTGGCAAAGATGTGGAGAAAAAGAAATCCCAGTTTGGTGGGAATGCAAACTGGTGCAGCCACTATGGAAAACAGAATGGACTTTCCTCAAAAAATTAAAAATAGAAATATCCTAGGACTCAAAAATCACACTACTGGGTATTTACCCAAAAAGTATGCAAACACTAATTCAAAGGGATAAATGCACTATGTTTACTGCAGCATTATTTACAATAGCCAAACTATGGAAGCAGCCCCAATGTCCATCGATAGATGAATGGATAAAGAAGTGGTGTGTATGTATGTATGTATGTATGTATGTATGTATGTACACACATACACACACAAGGGAATATTATTCAGCCATAAAGAATGAAATGTTGCTATTTGCAACAACATGGATACAGCTAAACAATATAATGCTAAGTGATATGTTAGTCACCAAAAGATAAATACCATATAATGTCACTCATGTGTAATTAAGAAACAAAACAAGCAATCAAAGGGAAAAGAGAGAAACAGACTCTTAATTTAGAGAAAAAACTGATGGTTACCAGAGGAGAGGTGAGTGGGGAGATGGGGAAAATAAGGGATGAGTATTAAGGAGTACACTTTTCATGATAAAAAAAATAAAATAAAATAAAATCTTTTAAAAAGTAGACTGGGGATTAAAAAATAGTAACTTAGAAACTCAAGAGTGCACCATTTTATGACTCTGCCAAGAAGCATAAAACCACAATGTCTATATAAGATATTATAAAAATGAATTGCCTTTCCATTTCTGAATTTGCATTGTTGGACACAAAATACTGTTTTCTATCCAACTTTTACATGTAACTTCTTCAAACTCCAATCCCAAAACTAGTGACGATTTATTAAGGCATAAGGTTAAGGGGGAACAGGAGTATGTTTGAAGACAGGGCCTGTGTCAAAGTGTTTCTTTTCAAAATGGGAGATCAGGGATCTGTTACCTTCTAACTCCCTCCATGGGAATTTCCTCCAGAGAAAAGAAATGCATTTACTTCTAATGGTCCTATGTCTCTGACAACTTACATCCTCATTTTCAGTTCTGAGACTATGGTTTAGTAAATGGACCTCAGACCCAATAAATATATCAGTGGAGAATTTTCTAGCAAGTAAATCAAAATTCAGGCAAGAGAATGGGATATGCTTGAAGTAACAAACCGCTTATTTAATTTGGTTAGCACAACCACCAGGAAAGGAACCTCTGTTGTTTTGTAAAACCTGTTGAAAATATTTCTGGGTAATGACATGTACATTTTTAAGGAATAAAGAAAACTGGCCGTTTGAAGGCTACTCAAGGGGGCCAACCAATGTACCATTTCCAAGGAGTCCTCTAAGGACCCTGAAATACTTAAGGGTTTTGTTAATCATCTTAAAATCTCAAAAAGCAGTCTAAACTACACAATACTACACTAAATCCACATAAAGCTTCCTGGTGTTTTGTAGAAAGTCTTAGTTAGCCCCAGTGTTTGAATTGGTTGAAATATTTCCAAGCTCAGTAGCAATCCCCTGGAAACCCAGGGGTTCAAACAAACCTCTCTGCTACAGTGTCTTTTGCCTCTAAATATAGTAATCACAGATGTTGGTGTACTGAATAATCATCTAATAGAACTCGAACCTTGACAAACAGGTTTACTAATACTAAGATTACCTAAAACAATAAAAAACATAACAGTAGCTATTGAGGGTTTACTATCTTCCATTCGCTGTGCTTAACATTTTACACGAAGTATAGCATCTTATAGTCACAACAAAGCTGAGATAGGTATCATTTACCCCGTTGAAAAGCTAGGAAAATAAGACTGAGGAAGCTAAATATCTTGTCAAGTTCACACCAGCGAATAAATGAGTGAACCAGTAATCTAAACTATGCCTTCTACCTACACTTGGATCATGGTTTTTTTGTGGGCTATGTTTATTTATTTTGGGGAGAGAAAGCACAAGTAGGGGAGGGGCAGAGAGAGAGGGAGACAGAGGACCCAAAGCAGGCTCTGCACTGACAGCAGGTAGACCAATGTGGGGCCCAAACTCACAAACCACAAGATCATGACCTGAGCCAAAGTCAGACGCCTAACCTACTGAGCCACCCAGGTGGCCTTGGATCACGTTTTCTGATGTGTCAGTCTAAACCGCCTTTCCAGAAACAATTTGACTTCTTTGGAAAACTTTCAGAATTGACCCATTTTACCTAAAAAATTCCATTTGCTAGGAAGATTAAAAATTTAACTCTAATCTTGGCCTGTCTCTCAACATTCCTTCAACTCCCCTCAAAAAAGGAAGATATAACAGCACCTGTCATTTAGATCTTTGGAGAAAATATTAACAGCAGGAACTAATTAGCATACCCTGAAAGACAGAGCTAGGAGTTCAGAAAGACTCTTTGGCAAAGATAAAGTTTGAAATGTGTTCCTAGAGCTTATCTATCCACATTTATTCCTTATTCAGTCCACCAACCGGCAAATGTCTATCACCCCTCTGTCTGTGCCAGGGGCCAAGCAAGTGCTCTCCTAAAAGTGAAGGCAGCTTGTTTTACAGAACTGGAAGAAGTTTTCCTTGCAATTCCCCAAATGCAACTTTGCAAAAAAGAGGTTCTCCCCTCAAACCCACTATCTCCTAGAAACTTGTGCCTTCTTCCTTCTTGAAACCCCAGATATCCTGGTCCTGCTTGAGCAATCCCCTATGTAGAATCCCAAAGTTAGAGAAGTGTACCACGTGTCCCAGAGTGCCAAACCCACAAAATATTTGCACCAATGTGTAGTTATGCCCTGTGGTCTGGCAGAACAGAAATAACAGCTACCTTATCCAGAGCTTGCTATGAACTAGCACTGTTCTCAACATTGGACAATCTTCGCCTCGTTTTATTCCTAGGACAAGTCTAGGAAATTTACACTATCGTTATCAACATTTCACAGCTAAGATAACTATAGCTTAAAGACCTAAGGAATCTAAAGTCCATGCCCTTAGCTATTGCACCATACTTTTTAGTTCTTGAAAAATTGAAGATCAATGGCCCGTATTAGGTTACAATACTGTTATTCTGAATTCTCTGATTTCTACTTTAAAACACAGTCGATTTTTTTATATAGCATTCGAGATGCATTTCTTTCGCTCTCCCCAAAGGAACCTATCTCTTTGTTCAAAGGTAAAACTGTATACCTCAACTTTGTAAAACCCTGTAGTTGAGACTGTCTCAAGTTCCCATCAAATCAGATAATTCCAATGAGATCTCCTTGAAGAACATAAATGGACCACCGTGGCTACAAAGTGCAGAACAACAAAAGCCAAGGTCCAGGTAACAGATCTTCATTGAAATTCAGGAGCATATCTACAAACTTATTTCTCATCTTAGCACACAGCATGACAGGGGGTTTGAAGGATTTGAATTCTGAATTTCTGTTAGAATAACATCTGCCAAGAATAAGTCCTGAATGTACTACTTGTCCCCGTAGAGAAAAATGAGGAGCTTATCATGCAGGTCTTTGTCAAGATAATGCCTACACCTGTTGTCAGGCTAAAGCTTTAGATGCTTCTGGATGGAATGCCAGGTTGGCTGTGTGCAGGTTAGGCAGCGTGGCTGAGCTACAAATTACTTGGAAGCAAGCTGATTTTAAGTTGCCATGGCAAAGAAAACGCAGACAATGAAAAGCTTTTACATTAATATTTCCCATGTCTTGTTAGGCTAGGATTGTCCGGCTGAGGGGAGCCTTTTTTTTGTACTTCTGACATGAACAGATCAAATAATAAACACTAATTACAGATTAGTATAAGGATTTCTGGCTTCATCTCAGGGGTGCATATATCTGACTAGGTAATTACCTCTGACAGATAGGCTCCTTATCCTCAGTTCTCCTGTAAGAACCTATTTTATCGCCTGCTGATAAGACCACAGGGGAGAAAGGTCATGAGGCAGGTTTATAAGACCATTCTAGTCGATGTGTTGAGGTGTCTAGGTACCCACCCCTGGTGAAAAATGTTTTGCAGGGAAATGAACCAGTGGCTCTGAGTCATGGGAATTTGTTACTTCAGGGAAGTGACTGAGTGGTAATAGATGGTCGGTTCGCAGATTGAAGTGGAAGGCATTTCTTGAAAATAAGATGCCTTTACCCAGAGTGCTCTAAAAGTTACTCCCAGTACAAAGAGCAAGCTAAATTCTTTATTATACTTACATTCTCCTCCACCTGCTAATTTAGGCTCAAGTTTCTTTACAATTGTAGATAATGTTCAGAAAGTACTCTAACCTCACGGAATTTTCAGAAATATGCAAACATGTGCTTTACTCCCTCTTACATTCTCTGGAGAAATTCGTCCTTTTCTGACACCCTAATGGACTTTGCCAGTGGTGATTCTCTCCCCTTGTTATTTATTCAGACAGTTAAGAATCTACAGAAGCACCCAGAAGATTAGAGAAATCAGAGAAGTAGAAGGCTCCTAAATAAACCCCCCCAAAATTGAGGATGTACACATGTGCTACTCTTCCAGAAGTGATCCAGCTTAATAAAATGATATGGTTTCAACGCTTTTCCTCTTAGCCCTATTGTGAAAATAGGGATTCAGAGGGGAAAAGTAGGTTTGAGACTATGGCAATGACCTGTACTCCCAACACCAAATAGAAATTCCTGGGTTTTGATCAAGTATGAATGTCTCAGTGCAGTCCCCTTTTTGAATTACTTAAATTCAGATATCGCATAAATGCAAGCATTTCTAGACTGTTTATAAAACCTAAGATTTTCTCAAGGTGCCTGGGTGGCTCAATTGGTTAAGCACCAACTCTTGATTTCGGCTCAGGTCATGATCTCATGGTTCGTGAGTTCAGGCCCCGCATCAGGCTCTGCCTTGACAGTGCAGAACCTGCTTGAAATTCTGTCTCCCTCTCTCTCAAAAAACAAACATTATAAAAAGAAAAAAGAAAAAACTAAGATTTTCTCTCAAGTAGTCTGTGGTATTTGGTACTATACACACTATAGGTACTATACACATAGAGGATTTTCTATGAATCCTCTAAGGGAAATCTACGTATACTTAATACATCTGTTGGAGCACTTATTCCTAGCCTTGTAGAGGCCTTAATGTGCTTTGTAGTACAGATATACATATTCCCATTTTCTAACCATGCTTTTATCCTGTTCACTTAAGTACAATAGCAAAATAAATTCATATGGGACAGATGGCTATTCAAGATACCTTTATTTTTTTAATGTGCTTCTTAAAAAAGCAAAACAAGAAAATCCTTCTGCTTTTCTAACTATGCTTTATGAAAATTTTGCTGTTGTTCCTCACAGAATTGACAAGATTTAGACAAAACACACAGTGGAATGATCAGAATTTAATTAGGTTTACTTGGTATTGCAACAGCTTTCAAATTCTTTCCTCTTATGAAGGAGTGAATCCCTAGATTACAGACACATGAAAATAAAACTTAACCACAGAAGAATTTTTACACTGTACTTCTCATTTCTTAATCATGTAAAGCACCTGTGCCCTTCTAAAAAGGCACAAATCCCTCTTTATCTTTATTATTTTGATAAGTTCACGAGACGAATTCACCTCTAGAACACTCTAAAAATGAAATTGTGACAAATGGCCCCAGGAATATAACCTCTTCTGGATGATACCTGTGATTTGGAAATTCTCTGGGGAAACTAGAATCATATAGAACTTATTTGTGTCCTAGTCATTCAACTAGAGTATTTACTCTCCTCTGAAGGTTCTTAATATTAAGGGTAGGCTGAGAGGTGATCATCTTAATCTAGAAGATTTTTCATAACTTGGGAAAATTGAGTTTTAGAAGCAAATTCTCCATATGCATGTTTTTATATTTCATTGAATGCTGAAGTGTACAAATCAACACAGCAACAGAAGAAAAGTTCCTAGCTTTGAAAATACCCAGCTGATTTAAAGTATTATTTACCCTAATCACCTCTTAAACATAGGCTCATTGCAATTGCTAATATACAAGTTTGTGTAAAAGTCTTTATAGCATTTATTTCATAAAGTATAAACCAAAATTTATATGATTAGATTTGTTGACAAAACTCTCCGACAGCCTCTTCCATATCCAGTTCTTTAACTCATCGGTAGCAAAGACTAATTGAACAGTTTTCTAAGTGGCCTTGCATTGCCGGACCACATGGGTTACAGACAAAAATGCTATGGCATGGAGATGAAGGACTATTTTAACAAACATTTTTGACACGCTCTCCTGGGAGATCTGGAGCACTGTATACTCAGAGCCAGGATGATGATTTAATATTCCAACATTTCAAGTTTTGGATAGAAACATATCAGCAAACAAGAATGAAAGTTGATGCAGTATTGTTGGCAGATGTGAGAAAACATCACATATTATATGATGTTTAATTGGCCTTCTCCTGAATTACATAGACCTTACATTCCCAATCTGTTTATACATAGCTGTTTAATACCTAGATCTTTGAGTTATTGTTTGATTGTTTGCTCTTTCCTGGTAATGGTTATTCCCACCAACCAATTTATAAGAAACAGCTGATGGAGACGGGGGCGGGGGGGGGGGGGGGGGGGGGGGAGGAACGTCTTGGATTTCAGTGTGGAATAAGCCGGTATCAAGAATCTTTTCCCCCAAACTCTACAGAGATGAGGACTATACAATCAGTTATTAGAAAGGAATTCTCAGGATTGTTCGTGTTTTTTATGTTTCCTACCTATTTGTGCCTGTTCAATCAAGGTTTATGTATATTCATTGATTTTTTTCAAGTCTGATTAACTTTAAAAAAACATAACTTGAATCTTTATGCTCATTCCCCCAGAAACGTCACCCACACAATTAAAGTCATGATACTTAAATTACAGATGTCAGAGTACCAGGATTTACAATTCAAAAAGGCATCTGAGCAAAATTAAAAGCTAGACTATATATGCAGGCTATTATGGGTTTTAGAATAAATTGGTATATTAGGCCAAAGTTATCAATTTGAGGGGGGCAATCAACTGTAGGTATGCATTTGATTACCTTTTTTTCTTAATTCAGGAAACTAGGTTACACACAAAATACATAAATATGTTGTATATAGTAACTAAGGGAAATAAAGGCATGAATAGAACGTGCCTTTAGTGGCTTAGGTGAGAAAATACATGGTGATTCATAACTCTCCCAAGATTGCTTCTTTTCCACTTTTTGTCACTTAGCTGGATAAAGTGGTCTATCATTAAATGAACAAGCTGGAAAACTTCTTCGGTCAAAAGGAAAACAAACTTTGTTATGGAAACTCAGGCTAGCTCAAGATAAAAGATGGTGCAGGCGAAGGTCACTGCCATGGTCTCTGATCTTGTTCTTGTGCTGTCAGAGCTACTTTAAATCAGCACTGGCATCTCTGGGCCTTGAATTAACCTGTGAGAGTTGTCCAGTCCATCACCCTATCATATGAAATTGCTTTAAGCCATTCCCAAAGAAAGATACTACATCCCTCTCCAGAAAAGAGTGATTCTTAACATATAAACTATTATTTTATAGAGAGTAGCCATTTAGAAATGTTAAATTTCCAACCAAAGAAGTTCACAAACAGAAGATTCCTTTGGCAATAGCCACACTTTCCCCCAAACAAGTCTTTGGAACATTTTTCTTCCCATTGTATTTATTTGTTTTCTATTGCATAGACTATCTTCCATGACCACTGTCGTTTTATTTAAAATATTGATAACTACCCTACATGCCTAGGATTCTCCAGGCTAAATAAAGATATTTAGGTCTTTAAATATCTTCTACAACCATCATCTCTAACCTCATAATGATTTACAAAAACTCTCAGTGCCCTTTCCAGAAGTTAATCATTACTGGGCATCCCTGCCTAGGGTCTCCCTGCCTCCCTGGGTCTGCAGGTGCCTCTGCAGCCTCCCTCCCCCACCCCCACCCCTGACTCTCCAGCTTTCCCTACACTTCTACCTTCCTTCTCCTGCTGTCTGGTACACACCCTGCGTTTCTACAGTTCTGCATACTTTTCACCCTTCATGCTTGCTCTCACGACTTCAACTTAACACATGTCAAAGACATTCTACGGGAAGAATAACTATTGCAGCATTTCACAAAGTCATTCTGAACACATTTGACACCAAGAAGGCCACCCAGTCACCTGCCTGTAGGGGATAAAGGAAATAAGCTTGAGATCAGAGACATGTATATGACTGCAAATCACCATCACAGATAATATCTTAAACAGTCTTTATCCTATCAATTTATCTTCATCTTCAGCACTTCGGTGACCTCCACCCTCTTACCCACCTTATAATCTTTTAATATTTTAGGTAACTGGTAGCCTCCATAAGAGAAATCTTTGACATAATCGTACGTATTGTCTTGAAGAGACAGCCACTATTGCACCATAACTAGAACCATAACCATGGGCAAGTCACATAGCTTGTCCAGACAGCAATCTCTCAAGTGAAAAAATTAAACTATTTGACATCTGAGGACTCTTCTATCTTCCAATCAATGATTCTATTACATTTTATTAAATAAGGTTTAGAAAGTTGGCCTATGAAATGACTGTAAAGAATAAAAATTGCAGTGAAATAGCTTCACATATATAAGCTCATATATGAAGCTATTTAAAGGTCAGCTGTGCAGACATTTTTGACATACTTCTAGCCAGTTATAATCACAACTTTCTTATTTCTATTCTTTTTATGTGCATTTGGTTAAGGATGATGAGCAAAATTCTTTTTATATACATTCTATTGGGGATGCCAATTAAGATTTAGTTTATCTTAAAAGTTATTTATAATGTCAATACATTTATTATTTATTTTTATTTTTTTAATATGAAATTTATTATCAAATTGGTTTCCATACAACACCTAGTGCTCATCCCAACAGGTCCCTGTCTTGGAAATTTTTATAATATCTAATTATGTATAGATCCAGATTATTTATGCTTCACAAATAAATAACTGTTGGGAATTAGAATGGTTTGACTGATACATGATATTAAGTGGATATATATTAACTCTTTCCTTAAAAAGTTGCTTTTTTTATGATAATATCATATAACCATATTATCAATTAGGTGATATAGTCAATCCAAAATCTTTGACATCTCACAAAGATCATTAAGTTCTCATAAACAAAGCCATGTTATTACATTAAAATAAAAGAGCCTCTACATCCTGTGCATTTTCTTCTATATATTATACAAATGTTTAAGCATGTATACATGTAGCTCTAGGGGACCAGAGATAGAACTGGGTCAGAAAACATCTGCAGTGCTCTTGTAATAATTTTCCATTTCCTCAGTACCATCTTTTAATACTAGAGCCTTTACTATATCCTTTTTCTCTTCAATATATATACATACACTTTGTCTTACTTCTTTCAAAAACAAAAGAAATACAAAAGGCAAAATACACAACACTACTGGCTCTAGGGAAGGAAGTATAGGCTTGAAACAGTATAAATTTTACAGTGGTGGAAATTTCTAAGAAGCGTTTCCATGTTCTATTCACAGGAAATTTTATGGAAGAAACGAGTATGTTAAATCCCAATTTCCAGGACTAGATGTGCTATGAAAATTATTTAAGGACATGATATACACATACATGATTTCAGCCCTCTTTTGCTAAGCCTGTGATACACTTCAATCCTGCCATTTACCAAACCCCAATGGAACTCATCTTTGAATACCATTAAGGATGTGTATCCACAATGCCAATGGCCATCCCATAATGTTTAGAGAAACATGCTTAATAAGGAGATTTATCCTACTTGCCATTATTCTCCAGTACCCTATCTACTTGCAACAGAATTGTATGTAATCATGTTATTCTCTTTCACATTAGCAAGCCCTGAAAAGAAATAAAACTGGGAAACAGCAGTTCTCAGACTCAAGGCACTCTTAATAGATGATGGATGATCGTACTAATCAAATCTTTTAGTAACACAAATGTCAACCACAGATTTTACAGAAGGACAGTGAATCTAGATCATGTTGTAGAAACTCCAGTATGAGGAGTCTATACTTTTCCCACTATCGTGTCCTTTGATAGGCCTCAGAAGCCATCAATTATAAGACAGCCAATGAAAGCTAAGAACATGTTTAGTTAACTAGAGTAATTTAAGATCCTGCATTTGCTAAGTGCTTGATATGAATCAGGCACGGTAGCCCATCTAATCCTCACAGTAACCCTGGAGATAGGTACTGTTACCATCTTGCAGAGAAGGAAACTGAAACTTTAAGGGCTTAGGTAACTGTCCACGATTCAGAGGTGGAGTTGGGACTCAGGTCTGTCTGGTTCCTGAATCACTGAGCTACACTGCGCCCTAGCAGCCCTACTTACACGCGGGTTTCCTGTGCTATCACACCATAGAATACTGCCACTCCATCTTAGTAATGCTGGCAGTTACTAAGTTACTAAAATACTTAGCTCCACGTCCAAGTTCTTGAAGTTGAATTCAAACTCTTCAACGTGCTTCACTCTTGCCACCCTGCGCAAATTATGTCATTAGCAGCACAGCAATAGTTGTTACTTTCAAGATCGGTCACGGTCACTGGGCCCAGTGGTTCAACAGTGGTTTTCAATCAGCAGAGTGCATTAAAATCTCCTGGATTACTTGGTTAAAATGCAGGTACCCAGACTCACCCCAGTGATTCTGACTTAGTATTTCTTGGACAGGGACTCAAGTATCTGCATATTGATAACTCCCTGTTATTCTGATGCAAAGTCCTGAAGAATCACCCTTTGCGAAACATTAGCTTAGGGGCACCTGGATGGCTCAGTAGGTTAAGTGTCCAACTTCAGCTCAGGTCGTGATCTCACGGTTCGGTTCATGGGTTTGAGCCCCGCGTCAGGCTCACTGCTGTCAGCACAGAGCCTGCGTTGGATCCTCCATCCCCCTCTCTCTCCACACTCCCTCTACTGGTTCTCTCTCAAAATAAATAAACTTAAAAAAATAAAAAATAAAAAGCAAGCACTAGCACTAGCTTAACAAAAACCAAAAGGCAACAGGAGTTTTTGAAACCAACAGTTAAAGCAGCTTTCAAAAATTGCTTCCCAGTTCTGAAATGCACACATCTGGGGATGCTGGAATCTTATTGCTTAAGATTTTTGAAACAAACCCCCAGGAATGAAAAAAACCTAACTAAAGAATGACACAGTTCATAGCTCATTAACTCCAAAACATGTATTAAAAAGATGGCCAAGAGCTAAAGTGGCCTGTTTTCATTGTTTTCTGAATGTGGCAAAGATGTGGCCAAGAGCAAAGACTGGACGACACTATCCTTTGTAATCACTGTAATAGAATCTTCAGTTGATCCCCCAACAGATATGGTAGACAGAATTACACGTGATTATACCCCTTAGGCAATCAAAAGAAAAACGTGACTTTTATTCATGATGTCTGATTTGTCGTGATCAGAAACCAAGGAATTTTAAAACAGCAAGGAGTGCAAACCTGCATATGAGGTTTGAGAGACAATGGGCAGAATGCCAGGGGTCACGACTGACAATGAGGCCATCAATACAGCAATTTTGTAAGCTACATGGAAAATAACAATTTATTACTGAGAACTCTCCAATTTGTATACATTTTAAATTCGTATTCCTAATAGGCTATATCCACACCACATGAACATGTATCACCACAAAAACAATGTTTTTTGAAGAATGAGTGGGTACTAGTACATATAGGAGATATGACACCCTATTAATCATTTGTTTCTCCAAATGAGGAGTAGTTTACATACTGTCTTGGGAGAGTGTATCTGTGGCTACCATGTTTTCAATCTTTAAGATATAGGTTTGAAATACCCTAAATAGGCAAGTTTCCACAGGAATATACTTTGGACAATTTTTAAAACATAATTACCTACGATTTTCTAAGAAATGTTTTCATTTTCTAGTGTACCTACAAAAACCACATCATTTGTTTTGCCATTGTGAAAACCTGCATGTAATAGGAAAAACAAGTAATGGTGTAGACACTTACTATAAATTATAGTATCAGCTGTACAAAGATTATGAAGAACATAGCAAATACAGATTATTGACACGTGAGACTATACACTGGCTTACAGCAAATGATAACAGGAAAATGAAGGTTACTTCTTTACTCCCCACTTGTAATATATAATTTACTTGGTGTAGAAGGGACAAAGAAAGAGTACAGAATTATTAAGTCGATGCCAAGTTTAAAAAGACAAATACATACATATAATATGTACACAGGTGATTCAGTTTAATCCAGATTCATCTAGCCAGTTACAGACATCTGAGATCTCATCCAACCATGTCTGGATAGACAATCCTGAAAGTATTTCTTTAGACTTCTGTCAGCCTCCCTCCATCTTCCCCACCTCATCCACTAGGATTTCCCCTGCCCTTTGGAAAAGGACAAAGACTGAGCAACTCCACCAATATTCACCCCTCTGCCAAGCCCTAACATCTCTATGCTGTTCCATTCTGGGAAAGGGAGAACAAGAAATGACTGCCATTTCAATGTATACCTGGTCTCTGGCTAACTTGAAAGCCACAGCACAGACATATGGAAGAGATAATACATTATTTGGCTGCAATCTGCTCTAATGCTTTAGCATCTGGTCACACGTATTATTTAAAATCAGACAAATATATAAACTGTTCACGTAGCCCAGAGAGCTGGGTGATAAGTACCTGGTAAATGCTAGAGGTATATAGCTAGGTATTAACTTGAATTGCAGTAGACCGGCAGATAGGAATATAATTTAGGATCTCACTGAAGCAGTTGTCAAAATGGAAATAATATTGCTTTTACTGGAAAGGAAAAATTGAAAACAGTGAAAATGCAGCTAGAAAAAAATTACAGGAAGAAGCTCAAACAGTGTGTCAGGTTTAACCTGTGCAGGCAATTGATAAACACTGATAAAGATAGATTGCTATAGCAGTATATAAAACAGTCCGCAGGATGATTCAGTATCCAAATATGAACCCACTTAAACTCCTAAAGATTAATACCAATCAGAAGTTTATGACACATAACCTACCTTTATTCTCACGTCTCATCTTAGAGGTTGACGCATTTCAAAATTCATGCATTTAAGGATGCCGGACTATGGAGATAGGAACTGATCGATTTGGCTTATTTTATGTTAAGGAAAACTTGTTTCAGCCCACATCACTAACTGGAAGTACCTAGCTAAAATCAAAGAAGAGTTCCATGGCATCATTTCAAAAAACAGATGATAGATTTTCCCTCTTGCCATTCAAATGCTAAAATATCTAGACCATAAATTTAATCTTACCAATGGAATATCTACACTACAGTTGTTTTGCTTGTCGTTAGTACTTACTCATTAAATGGGTTAGCCCATCTACATAAAATTACTTCTACAACTATCAAAATTAACATCAAATAAATGAGTCCTCTGAAATTTCATGTCTGAAAAAATTTTATACACCACAAAATTTTATATCATTTTTTAATGACAAGTGATTTTTAAAGGACCTTATACATAATAGGCATTAAGCACATTTGTCAAATGAAAGGAAAGAAACAGGTAGAGGAAGAAGAAACTTATAGAAAGCTTATAGAAGCTTATAGAAAAAACATCATTCAATCATGTCCACACTACAAAAATTCTTTTGAATGATTTAGTTGTAGATTAGCAAAATAGCTCAACATTTATAGACCTTACTAGTAATCTTTGATTAATGAAGATATGTCTTCTCCTAGTTTATGCATGGTATGTACTTTATTCCATACAAAGAGTATAATGAAAGGACAAAACGTACAGGACTATCAAGGGGAAGAAAAACAAGTGGATGCATATCATATCAAAAGTAATTTCTAGGGGCACCTGGGTGGCTCAATTAAGTGTCCGACTTCGGCTCAGCTCATGATCTCAGTTTGTGGGTTTGAGCCCTGCATCTGGCTCTTTGCTGACAGCTCGGAGCCTAGAGCCTGCTTCGGATTTTGTGTGTGTTTCTCTCTCTCTCTCTCTCTCTCTCTGCCCCTCCCTCTCTCATGCTCTGCCTCGCTCTCTCTCAAAAATAAACATAAAAGTAATTTCTAGTAAACAATGTCTTCATACCACACTCAGTACAGAAAAAAAATATATATCCAGATTTTCCTACATTAATCCTTATAATAAAGTTAGGGATACTTATTCTTATAGTCCACGAGAAAGTCATGACTATTTTTATTATATTATGGCTGCCAAATACTCAGTAATACTTAGCACACTAAATTAGTTACTATACCTAGGCATTAATTTTTTGGTTCATCCTCAGATATGAAATTATAACCATGTCTAAACCAAATGTTTTAATACTTTAGAAACTGAGGCGTTTCTTATGTTGACCATTTTATAGGTTTCAAAGAGTATGTGAACAGATTTCCAGGAAACAGTAAGTGATCCTTATGAGGGCTAGTTATCACTGGAGATCATCCACACAGGATGACTGGTTCGTATGGTTCCTGCCCTAAATTGATGCATGTATTCAAGTAAAATACAAAGTTAGGAGAATATACTTGATAATTTTGTAGCATATTTAAATATTAAAATATTGAAATAGTTAATCCTAGTCCAGTCTTTCTCAACTCTGTTAGTACATCAGAGTCACCTTAGATTTTTTTCGCATTTATTTTTGAGGGCATGAGAGAGAGACAGAGGGGCCCATGAGAGAGCACATGCGCACAAGTGGGTGAGGGGCAGAGAGAGAGAGAGAGAGAGAGAGAGAGAGAGAGAGAGAGAGAGAATGGCAGACGGGGGGACAGGATCTGAAGCAGGCTCTGCTGACAGCATGAACCCAATGCAGGGCTCAAACTCACAAACCATAAAGAAGATCATGACTTAAGCTGAAGTGGGATGGATGCTCAACTGACTTCACCACCCAGGTGCCCCAGGAAATGTTTAAAATACAGATGCCCAGGCTCAATCTCGAGGCACAGGAAACAATTATTTTTTAACGTTTCCCAAGTGGCACTAATCTAGTACAAAACCGGGTTAAATTAAGTCATTCTTTTTCTGATTAAGAGTAAAGAAATAGAGGGGCACCTGGGTGGCTCAGTCGGTTAAACGTCCGACTTCGACTCAGGTCATGATCTCATGGTTTGTGGGTTTGAGTTCCGAATTGGGCTCTGTGCTAACAGCTCAGAGCCTGGGGCCTGCTTCAGATTCTGTATCTCCCTCTCTCCCTCTGCTTCTTCCCCACTCACACTCAGTCTCTCCAGCTCTTAAAAATAAACATTAAAAAATAAAAAAGGAAAGAAAGAAATTGAGCTCAAAGAATAGAAGTTTAATTAGACAATCAGGCTAAGGGGCCCAATCACAGGCTGAATGGAGAAAAAGGCTCTGAAGAAGACACACACACAATCACGTTGAGGGTGGATGTGAGGGTAGACTTAGCTCTGGAGAACAAAGACATTTGAAAACTTGGGAGAAACGGTTTCAAAAACAAGAAAAGTGAGGGCCAGGGCCTGCAATGAGACAAAACCTTGTACTTTGAGGAATGCCTAGCAGGCTGGCCTGGCCAGATCTTGGAGCACTAGTAGGCAAGGGAAGGGAGTTAGGTCTGAGAGGCAGGCAGAAGTCAGCTCTTGTAGGGGCTTCAAGGCATATAGAGGACTTTGTATTCCAGTTGCACTGGGAAGTGAGCTATAAACGGTTTTTAAATAAGAAGACAATGAGGAGATCTGCCAGCACTTTGGAACATTACTCTGATTGATGTGTAGAAGATGGGCAGGGAATCAAAATGGAGGCAGGATCCTCACCTCAGCGAGAAGAAGACGGTGGCTTGATACAGGGAAGATTCCAACTGCTCCTCTAAATGTCACAAATAATGGGTTCTCTTCATCAAGCCTTAAAGAAGGGGGCATGGGGTATGGGATTCATAAAAGGAACAATCCTGATAGATTTTTTTCTAAGTATATGTGATGTTCTAATCCCAACAACTTCCAACCTAGGAAAAAGTTTACATAATGCTTTCTACAATCAACTTTAAATTCTGTATTACTACGTAGAATTGAAATTGGTGAAGTTTTGTGTTTTTCAGAACATTTTGAATTCAGTCCTGTAACTGAATGAGGTTATATTGTGTTCATGTTACCAACATTAGATTCTGAATTGCTGTTTAAAGCTAAAAGTTGACCTTCTAATTGAGTGAATTTCTAAAGACAAAGTGTCTTTCTTGTTACTATCAGTTATATTCCATTTGTCCTTTATAACACTTCAAACAGAACAATTAGTGTGCAAGGTCAGTCTGGCCCACAGAACAAGGGAACACTGGGGTAGGAGGGCCCCTGCTACCACACAGCCTGAGCTCCTCTCAACTACAGGGAAACCTGTGCCAACACTATTGAGGGAACTTCACTCTTTAGGTCAATAGAATACCAAGGACTATGCTAAATTCCTATCAATTGCTAGCTTTTATTTAATAATTTGGCCTTTAAGTATTGGGTTTTAAGATTTTTTGTAGAATCCTTTTATTTATGAGAGGGACAAAGAGCACACACACACAAGGTGGGGAGGGGCAGAAACAAAGGGGGACAGAGGATCTGAAGCGAACTCCATGCTGACAGCAGACAGTCTGATGTGTGGCTCGAACTCACAAACCAAACTGTAAGATCATGACCTGAGCAGAAGTTGGACACTTAACCGACTGAGCCACCCAGGCACCCCTTAAAAACAATCTTATGAATTATTATGTTGAATTCTTCTCTTATCCTGGCTTTGTACATTCAGCTAACTTTATTTTCCCGTGTTTACTTTTGGCATGTGTCCCAGTGCCCATTTTGGTAGAAAACATGTAATAGGAAATCAGTAAATGTCTGCTGATCAAATAAACATTTATAGAATATGGTCCCTGTACTGCAGAAGCAAAAAATACAATAGATTTTAAGACATGATTAATCTTAACTAATATAAATCAACATATATAAAATGTTGTCAACAATAGATACATATCAAACATTTGCAGACAGGACTTGAGGCGAGTTTTCTGGGAGAACTCATTACTATTTAAAAAAAGAAAAGATGCGGTATTTGGAATGTCATCATGTTTTAGAAATGGAAGAGTTTTATGAGAAGGAAAACTTGGTAGTGGGAGCAAGAAACAATTTTTTTCTGTTCAACAGTGATTAACAATATTTTTGTCACAGCTTTTCTAGCTGTTCCCTCCCCAAACTTCTATTCAACATCACTGCCCAGCTCAAAATGGTACAAATAACCAGTACCATGAAAATCAATCATGGAATTTCAATTTCTGCCTACTTAGTACATGTCGGTAACATTAATACATAGTCCAGTATTGTGCCTGGTCTCCTATGAGATTCTTCAATCTTAGAATCCTATTATTTCCAAGATTTTTTTTTTTTTTCTTAAGGGATAGGGATTGAGAAAGAATGAGAAGGAATACTACTCTTTTCTTTGGTCTTTCCAAGTCTTAAAAGGATTATTGATATTGTTATTTAAGTGCAGATGGTTGAAAGACCTTCTAACAAGCCATCAGTGGTGACTTGAATGTTTCCCTCTTTAAATTTCAACCACTGTTCTCAGCAGATAATGTCAAAGAAAATAATATTGTGACAAAAAATGAGGTCAAAAATCAGATGTGATGTTCCTAGTATTTAGAAGTTAAATATAATTTCCCCTAGAAGTCAATTAAACTATTCAATACATTTCCAAGAAGGACAAAATCTTCTTTGGCTTTATTTATACTAGAAACAGTTGACAAGTTGACATTATTACATTTATCGCATCTGCCAGAACATATCAGGGGAGAAGGCAAATTAAGTCTTATCATGATGATTGCTGATGGGTTTTAAGGCATTTTTTTCATGGATAAATGAGGGAAGAGACTAAAATCCTCACATAGTAGCTATTACGGAGTAAAGAAGCAGCTCTCAGACTTGGGCATGCTTCAGAATCATCTGGAGGTCTGGGAAAATGGAGATTGCTGATCCCACTCACAGAGGTCTGGGGTGGTGCTCAAGAATTTGCATTTCTCCCAAGTCCCTGCGGGGGGGGGGGGGGGGGGCGCTGCTGGTGTGGGTGGTATTGAGAACCATTGGAATTGGAATTGGAATACCATTGGTATTGGAATTAAGGATGCTTTTCTATCTCCTACTTTTCCTGAGGAATAGAACTTAACATAATCCATTTATCCACAAGAATAACATCTTTTAAGCACCGCTTCCATAGATCTTTAACCACAAAGGTTTATAGGCCTTTCATTTGCAGCTCTGCTGGACAGACCAAATGGACTTAAATAAAAACAAAGACTATCTGAGCATCTTTTGCTCTAAAGCCAAGATGACTAGTACATACCCAGTCCCACCCTTTCTCCTATTCTTGGATCTCTGCTTTTCCTCCAAATACCTTATTGGTACCCTCCACATGGAGTCCAAGCTCCCCACTCACACCTCTATGTCTAACTTACCCTGTAGGCTTACATAGTGTGACTACATAGAAAGAAGTGGGCACAGGGAGGGGAGGCAGATTACGGAGCCGAGCCACAATTTCTCCATCAAGACAAAGATAATATCTACTTCTCCCGGCTATCATTGACGAATAAATGAGAGGATAGGCATACAGAATCGAGTATAATGCCCAGCACATGGGAAGCCTGCTATCCTGCCTACAGAACCAATTTCCTTTCCATCCTCCTAGAACTTCCTGCCTCTACAGGTCATTTTATTAATCTCCCTGCCACTCTACTTTGTGACACTCTGCCCTCTCCTGAATATTCTGGAGTGTACCAAGAAGAAGGTAAGAGAAAGAAGAAGCCAGGCAGAGTCGCCAGTTTTTCGGAAGGCAGAGAAAAACAAGAGACACAGAGAGATGGCTACTGGCAGTAAAGTCAAGGACCAGCAATCAGAGCTATAGAATTTTCTGGCCAGTTTAGATTACCTTTGGCTAAACAGACTTAGGTACAGGTGACCAGGCCATCTGACAGAATTCAACAGATGCAACCATACAATGCTTAAGCATAAGCTTCAGACCAAGGGCACATTGCTGAGATTGTAGGCGTTGGCTTTGTTCACCTTTTTCAACTCACGGTTGTTTCTGTGTTATTACCAAATCCATAGGACAAACCAGTGCATTCGGTTTCCATGAAGTCCATGCATGAACCTAACAGAACCAAGCCTCTAATCCAAAAGTGGAACAAATATCTTATATATTCATTCACCCTTTTAGACAATCTAATAATAACGTATGGATTCAAGTAATCAGCCCAGCAAGTTAGAGAAGCACTATAGTGGCAGTTAGGGACATGTCACCTGGGTGCCAGTTTTAATAAGCAATGTGACCTTGAATAAGAAACCTTCAGTTTCTTGTGTCTATTATCTCATCTGTAAGACATTACTCCAGCTGGGTAATCCACTTCTCATTATGATGCACAATTTATCAAAATGCTTCAAAGAGTGAAAATGTCAAACAGGGCAAATGTAATACTGGTGGTTAAGTTGAAATAACTGTATTAAGTAGAATCAAGTCAATTATCAGCTCTTATATACACACACCATATTATCAAGAATGTGCCAGAATATTCCCATAATGCTTTCACTTAGCATTCATGAAGCTAGTAATATAAACGCCCCTCATGATACAGCCTTTCACAAAAATCCAGGCTTCCCACTTTGGAATAAATGTCTTTCTGAGTGCTTTTGTTGTCTTGCAGATTTCTATGATAAGAAATTTATTTTTTGATTTGTTTCACTCATCAATAGGAGATAACCACTTGGAAAAAACAGTAACAATTAAATCTCAAACCTTTCAAGAAAAAATATTAAGAAGTTAGAGGGTCCCTGGGGTTTACTCATAGCACTGATATATACCCACAACACTGTTTGCCAAGTAAGTGCCTTAGCACTTTCAGAACTGTAGAGCCCTTCACAGAACCTTCTGACGCTGGAGTTGACCCTCCAGCTTGAGTCGATCTACACTCCATCCCTCGAAAGCTCAGATAAGAATTTCTCCCGAGAAAAGTTACCATAATGCTACATACAAACCCTGTGGGACTAGCTCCTCTCTTGCCTGAAATGTAGGCGCCTTTCTAGCGCTGCAGTACCGCGCTTGGCCAGTAGGTGCTGCCATCTAAACACCTGTGATTTTGCAGTCTGAACACAGGTTCAAGGTTTCAAGCTCTGGGAGATAAAAAAAGCTGGGTTTCAAGTTTGATAAAGTCTTTTCTACACTGGTTATCTAGGATTGATCAATTCTGAAGGCTCTAATTTCTGTTCTTCAAGCTAACTTAAAACAGGGCAGTCTGAAAAATACCCCTCTTAGATGGGCAGCCTGAGAAGCAGGTTTTCACAGGTGTTTGCGCTGCAAACCTAAATAGCCCCCTAAGTTCAATCACATCAATGCCAGAGGCAGAAAAAAACTGCAACAAAAGATGAAAAGAGAGCAAGCTCAGTAAAGCTTATGGCTCCCCAAGAGCTGTTTTGATGTGGAAATCTCTGTGAAAGCTCATTAAGTCCTCAGTATGTGAGGCAGGACTTAGGGAAAAGTCAAAATGAAGATAATAAGACACCATATCCACCCATACTGACATATTTGTGAAGCATTCAGAATACACCAAAGAAATTTCACGTGACTTCCCAGCATATGAAAGGCCCAAATTAGCTCCTCTAGTTAAACCGAAGTCCAGATGAACAGTTACATACCTGGGAGGCAGGTACCTTGGTTATAACACTCACCACAAACAAAACTAGTTAAAAAGCAACTCAAAGCATGAGAGTCCCCAGGATAGAAAGGCAGCTAGGTCCTTCTTCATGAGCAAAAAGCAGTTGCCATACACCACGAATATCCAAGACATCAGAATAAATAATAATAAAAGACATTAAATTGATAGACATATATAAGAAAATCCAGTAAGGTTCTTTTTCCCAGTACTTTCACTCATTGGAAACTATTCATAAGAAAAGGTTTATCCTCAGGCTTCAAGCAGAAACTGAATGGAATCAGACCCGGTATTAGGGTCCTCCAGAAAAACAGAACCAAACCAACAGGATGTATATGTGTATAAAAAAAATAGAAGAATTTTCAACAATTGACTCACGAAATTGTAGAGGTTGGCAGGGTAAGTGGAGAAGCTGGAGGCCCAGGAGGCACTGACGTTGCCACTACCATCCAGAGGCAATCTGCTGGCAGCATTTTATCTTCCTCGGTGGTGGTCAGTCTTTTCCTAATAAGGCCTTCAATTGGATTCACCCCACCTCATTTTAACTTAATTAACTACTTAAAGACCCCGCCTCCAAATACAGTCACATTCTGGGGTACTGGGCCTTAGGATTTCAACATATGAACTGGGGAAACAACAGTTCAGCCCCCTACAGACGTGAATGGGTACTCTAATGATCTAGAGACTTAAAAAGAGCAAGAGACATGGGCAGAGGTTGGTAAAAACCTGTTTCTTGGAGCAGTGATTCTCAGTGTGCGGTTCCAGGCCCAGCAACATCAACAACACCTGGGTAATTGTAAGAAATGCCAAATTCCCAGGCCCCACCCAAGATCTGCTACACCTGTGAGCAGGGCACAGCAATTTCTTTTTAAATTTTTATTATTGAAGAATAGTTAATAGTGTTACATTAGTTTTGGTCTGCAATATAGTGATTTGATAGTTCTATACATTACTCAGTGCTCACCATGACAGTGTAGTTACCACCTGTCACCATAAAATGTGATTACAATCTTATTTATATTCCCTAAGCTTTACTTTTCATCTCCGTGATCTATTTACTGGATTAATCCCTTCACCTGTTTCACCTATCTTCCCACCACCCCCACTCCCCCAGAAACCACCAGTTTTTTCTCTGTATTGATAGGTCTGTTTCTGTCCTGTTCGTTTGCTTTCTAGATTCCACATACAAGTGAAATCATACGGTACTTTTTTTTTCTCCATCACTTAGCATAATATCCTAATAATATCTAATGGTCCATCCATGTTGTCACAAATGGCAAGATCTCATTCCTTTTTATAGCTGAGTATTGTGTATATACATACATCTTTATTTATCCATGGACACTTGGGTTTCTTCCATATCTGGGCTATGGTATATAATGCCATAATAAACATAGTAGTACATATATCTTTTCAAATTAGTGTTTTGTTTTCTTTGTGTAAATGCTCGGTAGTGGAATTCCTGGATCATATGGTATTTCTAGTTGTAGTTTTTTGAGAAACCTCCATACTGTCTTCCACAGTAGTTGCACCAATTTGCATTCCTACCAACAGTGTGTAAGGGTTCCCTTTTCTCCACATCCTCACTAACACTTATTATTTCTCATCTTTTTGATACTAGCTATTCGGAGTATCTCATTGTGGTTTTGATTTGCATTTCCCTGATGATTAGTGATGTCGAGCATCTTTTCATGTATCTGTTGGCCATTTGTACATCTTCTTTAGGAAAATGTCAACTCAGGTTTTCTGCTCACATATTTTTAATTTCATTTTAGAGAGAGAGTGCACACACAAGTGGGGTAGAGGGGCAGAAAGAGAGAGAAAGAAGGAATTTTAAGCAGATTCTCTTAAGAGAATCTTAAGCAGGCTCCACACTAAGTGCCGCGCTCTATCCCACAATCTTGGGATCATGACCTGAGCCTAAATTGAGTCAGGCGTTCAACTGACTGAGCTACCCAGGCGTCCCTCTGTTCATTTTAAATCAGATTATTTGTTTTTTGACTTTTAAGTTTTATAAGTTCTTTATATATTTTGGATATTAACCCCTTAGTGGATATATCATTTGCAAATATCTTCTCCTGTTCACTGGTTGCCTTTCCATTTTGTTAGTTTCCTTTTCCGTGCAAAAGCTATTTATTTTGGTGTAGTCCCAATATGTCTCCTGAGGCAAGGGAAACAAAAGCAAAAATAAACTATTGGGACTACACCAAAATAAAAAGCTTTTGCCCAGCAATTTGTTTTTAACAAGTCCTTCAGCAATTCCAAAGAAGTCTAAAGTTGAGATCTTAGAAGTTGCTTTATTACAAGAATAATGTCACCTAAGAAATTTTCCAACAAACGTGGGATTATATATTGTTTGATCTGTGTGGTTTCTTTAAAAATATTAAGCTGAGTCATATTTTATAAATGGGCCTTGGAATCCATTTTACTGTTATAAATTTGAAGTGAAGCCAGAGTTCCAAGGATAAGTATGATAATAACACCGCAAAGGAACTTGGCCTCTGGGTACAGATTTCACAGGGTAAAAGCAAACCTATGAGTACCCAATAAAGCTTATTTATCAAATACAGACCAGTCTAATTGCTGTCTGTCTGCCTGGATGCCTCAATTATTTTATGCAATTCCCATGAATGACAGACTAAATTACAATGATTTGACTTAGTAAAATTCATTCTACTCTCTTTAAAAAAAAAAAAAAAACTAGAAATAGAATTGTTAAGTGGTCATATTTTAGCAATTGTCAAATTTATACTACGCTACACCTAGCCCCAAAACACGTCCTAGACCCTCACACCATTAGCCTTTGCCAATATGCTGGCCGGTAAACTTCTGGCCATATTGTCACCATGCCCTTTGAGAATCTACACTACAGCATTAGGAATAAAAAGACTGAATTCACCTGTGAGGTATTTTCAAGACTTGGTGGTGGTCAGATCTATAAGCAAGGATACACATGCCAGTTTATCTGGAGAAGTCAGCTTCATCTGAGATATATCTGCTGCGTGGTGGTCGGGTACATGCCACTAGAGGTAGAGCTTATGTCCAGTAAGCTTTCCTCACTGCCTAGCACAGTGCTCAGAATATAAGGTGCTAAATCACATCGCACAATACAACTAGATCCAACAATCATAATTCTTTTTTTTTTTTCATTTTAAGTGTTCTCCATGCCAACATGGGGCTTGAATTCATGACCCCAAGATTAAGAGTCACATGCTCTACTGACTGAACCAGCCAGGCTCCCTGCAATACTCATAATTCTTTATGTAATTTATGTGGCAAGAATTTTCCAGGTCTTCGGAAAAAAAAATATAATTCGTGGAGCCTAAATTTTTATATTGGCTATCAAGGAAATGATTGTCAAGTAGACCTTTTGATTGAATTTAGATCTACATGTACCCTCTTTATGACATTCTATCCCAGAATGACAACTATGAACTTAATATATTTGGGCAGGACCTATATGAGTAAGCTTAAGGACCACTTGCAAGTTGCAGTATTTCACTGTGTCCAGACAGAATAGAGAGCATTTTCACACTGAGCAATTACATCAGCAGGTCATTGAGAAGTTGATGTTCATCTGGTACCACAAGAAAAAGGGCAGTCTTATGGCTGGAAGCTAGTGTTCTAGACAAATGGTCAGGTACTATAATCTGTATTCTTTTTTTACTCCTCTGAGACTCACTCTTCTCTGGGTTTACCACTAGAACTTTCCCTGGAGTGATTTGTTACCTGTGACTAATCACACTGTGTGGGCCTCTTATTAATGGTAATAAGAAGTGAAATTAACCTAAACTTAGCATCAGGAACTATCTTGAAAGGAAAACAGGTTCATAAGAGTAGGCTCTTATGGTTTTGAGAAGAACAGCGGTCATCCCAGAACGGTAAGGGCCCTGACGATGTGAGGGGTAGTATACCATCACCACTCATGACTTTTGAGCACCAGGTGGTGGTATAGCCACCTCTGTCCTACTTTCCCTCCCACAGCACAGTCACCTGGCTGCCTCCCAGTAGCTGAGAAGCCATGAGAGAAAGAAAAGATTGAATCTTGCAATGGTTATGCCCCTTTGCTGCTCCATTGGGATGGCTCTGATTCTCACACTGCAGAAATGCCAACACTAAGTTCTGAGAAGATCCGGGGTTCTCTTAGGTACCACTGCCATCTCAGTTCTTGGCCTCGCATGTGGACAGGCTGTGCCTCTGAGGTACATCAAAACTCCTTTGATGCCCCATCCTGAAATCAGAAGAGGATCAGATTTCCTATATTTCCTTCACTTCTCTTGTACGTGGCCCATCAGAGATTTTAGTTTCAGAGTAGAGGTGTTTATCTTTCAGCCAGTATACTCAGGGAAAGCGTCCATTGCTGCTTCTTTTCCTCCATCTCTGACCACATTGCCACCTCATAGAGACCTCTTCTTCCCAGATACCTCCTCCTACAAACAATAATCTTCACTCCTTTAACCCTGTTCATACCACCTTCTAACACTGGCCACTACTAAAAGATGTTGCTTCCAGAACAGGTTGAATGGAGAACCTCACATGCTTAGGGAATATTCCAACTCATCTGGAATCAGTTTGGCCTGGGTATTTATTATATTTTAATTTTAAGCAAATGTATGTCAGGGCAGTTGTGGGGAAGCTGCTCTGAACAGGAGATGGCAGTAGCGGCCAAGGTATTTGGGCACCCTTTTCCCAGTCCTTCTAAGAAAGGGCATTTCCTGTCTGTTAACTGTCACTTCTGGGCATAGTTTTGTCTCATCAAAGCCAGGGTGGCTAAATAATGTGTCTGAAGTCCCAGACCTTGTGGAGTCCCACAACCATCGAAGAACTAAATATTGCTCAAATTGAAGACTAAACAACCAAACAAGCTGTTATTAAGTCTCACTTCAAAGGAAAGGAGGAGCCCTCCAGAAAGCACAGACACTCCTACTTAGATTGGCATTAGTGAGATACTTGTAAAGGAAGCAAGGATCTGAGATTTAGTGTACATTCTTACTCAGATTTTGAGCAAGTTATTTAACAGAAGTGACTCAGCTCACACCCATATGTGGATTGAAAGGGTAAAGAAGTCTTCCTCATAAATTTTACTAAGGGTCAAATAAGATAATAGCCAGGAAAACCTTGTAAATTATGTAAAAATGTAAGGGAGGCATTTTTGTTGGTTTGTTCCTGTTTTTGTGTGTGTGTGGGGGGGGGGTGTTGGGGGTTTTTTGTTTGTTTGTTTGTTTGTTTGTTTTTGGTCCAGGAAATATGTCCAGAAGCAATTTGACCCTGAGTCCTACTATTTAGCTGATATTTATAATTTCCCAGAGAGTTATGGCACACAAATTACTTTGTAATAGCTCTACATGCTTTGCTTCATCCTAAGTCTACAGTTATGCTCTCACCCAGGCTCCTGTCATCTGTTATCTTGATTTATGAAAGCTTCTGTTCTCTGATCTCCTCATTTCTTACCTCTGCCTCCTTTAAAACTTATAAAATGTGGCTGCAAGGTCAAATTTCTCATCATGACAGTATTACATCCTCAGGTATCATCATTACTGTCTTAATAAAGCAGACAGTTAGTTCCACAATAGTCTGTTTAATCCACTAGATAATTGCTCAGCCTTCACTATATAATCCCCATCCTGTCCCTCGCTAGGATTTCAGAACCACTGTGTTGTGGTTTGAAACATCTATTAATTTGGCACATGTATTAATTAAAATTTTATTTCTAGTCAAATATGTGACGGATTAAGTGCTGTATATAAATAAGAAAAACATAACTAATCTTAAGCACTTTTACTCAGAGTGAAAACAATATAACCAGAAAGTTTTCTGATAACTTCCATACACTTACAGACTTTGCAAAAGTTAAAAAAAAAAAGCCTAAAACTTAAAGTATTACAGAATTAGTTAAGTATTATGGTAGATTTATGAAGCATGCAACCACATGAAATTTTTCATGTAGCTAATAAGACAAAGATATATTACTTCACTTTACTTCACTTGTGCCCCAGAGTGAATTAGAGCCACAGTAAAATTAGACCTAACTGGGCCCTGGTACCTGAATGGCCAAGAGGTATAGAAATTTCCAGCACCGCTTTACTAGCAAGTGGGATATAACAAGACCATACTCTAAAGCCAGTCCTCAGTTTTATTATTTATTTTGCTGCCTTGATCATTTTTCTGCACTCATTTGGCTTGAAGGCACAGACATTCCCTGTTGATTATCTCTACTTGGCAGTGGGTTCTGCTACACATTTTGATTCCTAATATGGTAGCAGGAGAGGGTTTTGTATGAGTTCCAGCGAGTTTCTCTGGGCTTGTGGAATGCGGTGAGGAAAGAATCCTACAGAGATGAAAACATGAACATTTGCATTGATAAAGAGAAAACTAAAATAAAGAAAAAAGGGGATGATTCTCTAAAAAAAAAAATTCCCTTTTTTTTTTTTTTTAACTCTGCCCACTTTCATGTCTAATAATGTCTTACAGTTGGGAGATTGGAGGAATTGATGTTGTGCTCTCTAATTGCTTATATTTTCATGACCATTTCAAAAGCCATTTTGAAATGTCTGAGTGGTTTTACAAAAGCAACGCTAAAATAAACTTTCCATCATCAACAAAGTTTAAATCCTTGAAGCACCCAATTACACTACTCTGTAAATTAGCCACATAATGATGAAATCTGAGAAAGTATCACATCCCCACCAGAGGGTAACAGCTAAAGTTGTCTATTCAGGGTACAGATTATACCATTCCTCTTAATTTTTGTAGCAATATGAACTCATGCTAAAGAATCCGTGTATTGGTCTCAGAATTTAATACAGTTTTTTCTCTCAAAGTCATAATTCACAGAAATATTCATTTGGTAAAAATTCTTTAAACAATACATCCCAGATGATGAATTCTCCTTTAATAATGGGCTCATTTTCCCTAAATGTATTTATTTATTAAAGGCTCTGTACTTTAATAAGCTACATTTGCACTGGTGTTAAAATGCCATTATTTCCATCATCATTAACATCCATTTAATGTTTAACTTTTTTATAATTAAGAATTACATTTGGAAGCTATTGCCTCTAAATTGGCTATATCAACATTTGAGGTTGTGTCTATATAGGCTTATCTGCTACCTCTTAAAAAACAAACAAACAAACAAACAAACCCTGGGGCACCTGGGTGCTTCCGTGGGTTAGGCATCAGACTTCAGCTCAGGTCATGATCTTGCAGTTCATGAGTTCAAGCCCCGTGTCAGGCTCGGTGCTGACAGCTCAGAGCCTGGAGCCTGCTTCTGATTCGGTGTCTCCCCCTCTCTCTGCCCCTTCCCTGCTCACTCTGTGTGTTTCTCTGTCTCTCAATAATAAATGTTAAAAAAAAATTTTTAATAAAAAAATTTTTAAAAAGCCCTAAAGAGAGACTCATCTTGAAATCTAAGAAATTTAATATGCCAGTGTAGATACTTTGAAAATATGTTTTTTATAATGTTCGAACATTTTCTTTTTCTGGACAACTAATTCTAAGAAGCCCTTCTGTAAACAAAGGTTCTGATGAGTTATCAATAACCACAAACACAATGTGTTTAGGGAGAAGGAAAAAAGGGAAAATAAGGGCAAACCTATGCCCTTTAGTAAAAGTTCTTTAAGTCCTACACAGAATTTCCACTTACATCTCAATAGCCAGAATCTAGTCTTGACTGCCTTACTTACTAAATAACTTGCTGGGAAACGTAGTCTTTTATTCTGGGTGACAATGTGCCCACTTAAAAATTGTGATGATGGAGCACCTAGGGAGGTGGCTCAGTTGGTTAAGCGTCCAACTCTTGATTTGGGCTCTGGTCATAATCTTACAGTTTGTGGTATCAAGCCCCAAGTAGGGCTCTGTGCTGACAGCATGGAGTCTGCTTAGGATTCTGTCTTCCCATCTCTCTCTGCCCTTCCCCCGCTCGGGAACATGCTCTCTCTCCCTCTCAAAATAAATAAACATTAAAAAACAAATCACGGTGCCAAAACCAAAGAAGTTTGGATTAGGCAATACACTATCTCCATCTTAGTCAGGTTCACAGGTTCCTTGATTTGCTGTCATTGTCAGGGTCATAAAAGGACTTAGCTTCCCCGTGCATATTCATATTTATTTATTTAAATTAGAAGAAGTGTTTTTGTTTCACTGATGTAATTATCTATAAATTATATAAAATGTAAAACTGCAAGTAGAAAGATAAATTTAAACAACCTTAAAATTCACCACCCAGAAATAACTTGGGTTAGTTTTTTGGTACATAGTTCCATTAAATCATAATGCCTACCGTTATGTACATATGTTACCTATATACTTTCCATAATAAAGTTGGCATACACAGAGAATACTAATTTTTAATCTGCTTTTGTAATATTGTGAACATCTTCCTGCATCAATAAATTCTCAATGTTGTTTTAAATGGTTTTTTTAATTTATTTTTGAGAGAGAGAGAGAGAGAGAGCACAAGCAGGGGAGGGGCAGAGAGAGAGGGAGACACAGAATCCAAAGCAGGCTCCAGGGTCTGAGCTGTCAGCACAGAGCCTGACACAGGGCTCAAACTCGTGAATGCAAGATCGTGACCTGAGTCGAAGTCAGACACTCAACTGACTGAGCCACCTAGGTGCCCCTCAATGTTGTTTTAAAAGGCTATAGATGACTGCATTATATTATGGTACCATAATTGATTAAACTAATGTCCAATTGATGAGCATTTTGGTCATTTCAAGTTTTACTGTACTATGAAACACACCACAATTAACATCTCTGTTGCTAAATCTTCACGCTTATCCTCAATTACCTCCACAGAAGGTAGATTTTCTGATCAAGGAACATACAAGTCTTAAAGCTTTGGTATGCCAAATTCCCCTCCAGAAAAGCTGTTAACATTTTACCTTGTTACTCTCTCATCTAAGTACATGACAATCCTTTGACCGATAATGAACATTATATAATTTTAAGTCTTTGCCCAATTTGATAGACCAAAACATGGAGTCCTATTTTTATTTGTATTTCTTTGATTACTATTGAAGTTGAATATTTACCTCTGCCTTAGATTTAGCCTTCTTTATTATTGTGAAAATATAAGGCAAGAGAGAAAAAGGTTCGATGGACTCAAATTTGTAAATACTAACTTCAGACTTGATGGAACAAGTCCCCGGTTGTTAGAGAAGTCACGTATGCTAACTCATGAATAGCAACATAAAAGAACAGGTTATCCTTCCATTCCATGTGGCACTCAATGAAGATGCCACGTGACCACTTTAAGTAGGGTACCCCAATTTGTTCCTCCATTGCTTAAGAAAGAAGCCACCATGATCTTGGTTTGAGTTGTGTTGAGTCTGAAGGACAATGCTTCATGTGTAATTTATCAGTTTTGCCCTATCCCAGTTATTCCTTTGAGGTGACTGTCAAGCTCTTGTCACAGCAGAGTGGCAAGTAAAGATATTCAGAGGGACTCAATTTTAATTCAGGTAGTCAGTGAACCACAAGCTCTGTCTGCTCAACCACTTTCATCTCAAACAGGAATCTC
Source organism: Lynx rufus (assembly GCF_022079265.1). Taxonomy (NCBI): domain Eukaryota; kingdom Metazoa; phylum Chordata; class Mammalia; order Carnivora; family Felidae; genus Lynx; species Lynx rufus. The sequence goes on from NW_025814889.1 coordinate 102,741,713, forward strand.
CAGTCTAAATTTGTAAGTGAGCAGAAAACAACTCTGTGCCTTTAAATATCTGATGATGTGTCACATTTTAGTGTATGTGAAGCCAGGGTGATGTACAAAAAGTACCAGATCACAACATGCCAGTCAAACAGTTGCTTGTATCATTTCCTGATGTTTGCTGAGTAGAGAACTTCAAATACCTTAGGCACATGCTATCTGTGAATGGGATTGATACATTTTCTTGCTTGTGTATTGTATACATTACTCTGGAATAGCTTACCTCTGCAGCTTTTTAATCCTTTCCTTGTACCAAAAGCCAATTCGTAAATTAAGAGCTAATGTAAGAGAAGTTTGAACACTGTAGGATAAACGCCAATGAGCCCGTTAAGAACAAAACTTCAGATAAATTCCTGCTTAAATACTAAGGTATAATTCAAAATAGGAGGAATAAAAACAAACTTCATCTTCTACCAGCAAAATCAAAAATTAAACATTGCACCACAATTATATATTTTTCTCTAGAAGCCTAACAATTCTTTTCCATATATGTAGGGAAGGCAAATACACATTTTCGTTTAGAATTTAGGCTGGCCTTGTACACATGGAGCACACCCCAGTGAAAATTCAGTGGGCAATAATATGGAACACTACAAACCCAGAGGACTTTAAGACTCCATTGGGGTTTGCTAAGACTCCACTGTCTTGCTAGTCTCTTTTTCTCCTCTATGGCAGAAGCTATTTAGAGTCAAGCATCATTAAATCAAAATGCAAAGGGGGGAGAAATGAATGTGGGTTAATTGCATTTTGCATGCCACTGCGCCACAGTTGGTATAAAGTACTATTGCGGTATAAGATTGCATTGTGCATTCCAGGAGGACAAGTAACTTGGTGAGGCTAGAGGACCGTGGTATACCAGGAAGTAGCCATGGATGAGGATTCTGAGTGTGTGTGTGTGTGTGTGTGTGTGTGTGTGTGTGTTTGCAGGGTGAGGTCGCATATAAAACCTCACACTTCATGCTAAGAAGTTGGAACTTTGTCCTCAAGTGGGAATCTCCCGGAAGAATTGCAGCTACTCTCCAGGAAGGTCCCATTAAATGCAATTAGGCACACTCTGTGTGATCCTCTCCCCTTTACTATACAAAGAAGTCCTATACTTGCAATCTTGGTAAAGATGTACAACCTGATTCCTTATCAGCAGAACTGCAGGGTAACAAAGGGAACATTATGATGTTACATACCCCATTATGATAACAAAGGGAACATTATGATGGGAGCAACTGTAATTGAACAGAAGACCTCTTCCTGCCATCCATGGCCTGGAAATAAAAGGCATACAATCCGTATGAATAAAGGGCAGATAGGCACCAACTCTAAAGCAAAGAATTTTTTGTAAGAGGAGTGGAAAGAAGGCAGAGGCCTGGGAAGTCCACAAGAATCATGGAAAGCTTCTCTGAGGAGGTGATGTTTGCTACACCAGCCAGACTTGAGCCATAACCCACAGGATCGAGTAGCAGTAGGACTCCAGAGAACCATTTCTTCTGTGGGGAGAAATGAGGCAAAATAGACAAGTCTCTAGTCTCATGGTCCACCATAGAAAACAGAAGGGCCTCTGTTTTTTGCAGGCCTTGTTAGGGTCCCTGCACCCAAAAGGTCAGTGGCCTTTAATCTCCATTTCATTTACATATTTATGTAGAATTGTTTAAATTCATTTTTGAAGCTATAAAAGCAATATTTGTTCACAACAAAGACCAGAAGTATACATACAGTCTCTTTCTCCACCCCCGTGCCCTACCCTTCCATCCAGAGATAACCACTGTTTCAAGTACACCCTTCCAGAAATATTTCATGCATATATATGCATAGATTCTATACTATGTATAAATACCATACTATTTTACTTTCTTCTGTAACTATACCATAATGATAGCTCTATAATGTTGATATAGGAGGCACTTGACAGAGGCAATCTGTTCGAAAAAGTTTCTTGAAGTTCCACTGTAATACACTTAATATTAGAATATGAATTGTCTATATTAAAGAAAGGAGAGTGCTGGAAAGTAGGGAACACTAAAGCCCCACCAAACAATCCCTTGGCTTTAGGAATCTTTGCATAAGAGCACACAAATAGTTGCCTACCATTCCATTGTGAGACTGGATCATAATTTTTTAATCATTCCCCAGTAGCAGCATATAGATCCTATATAGGGTTTTTGCCTTCATAAACAACACTATTTTGAACCTCTCTGAATACTTAGGCAAGGGAACCTATAACAAAAATGCCTCCAAGTAGAATCCCTGAGTGGAAGGGAGTGATAAAATGCTGCCAAATTTTTCTCCCAAGAAGTTGTTCCAATGTACAGTCAATGGGAGAGACAACTTGTATAATCTAGGATTTCCTTGCAGAAACTGTGGAGCTATGCTGCCACAGAACTAGTTCTGCAAGTTTAAGACTCCAGATCAAATTACCTATTTGTAACTAGGATTCCAGCCATGCGTGCAAGTTCAGCGCTCTCTGAGCTTTTGATGTCCCCAGACAGTTTGCATTAGTAGTGCAGCTAAGCTGGGGAGTGGCATGGCCCATCCACATGAAGTCGCATTTTTGTTTCAGCTTTCTGGAGTGTAAATAGCGATTAGAGGGTTTCCATGGCAGAACTAGGGAAAATTCTATAAGCAATGCAAACTAACAAGAACAGAGGGAGCCATGAAGGCCAAATGTGAGCCACTGCTGTCAGGATCGCAGACAGAAAGAAACAAGGAAGAGACAAGTTCAGGAAACTGAATAAGGAACGGTGTGACAGTCACGTGACCATTTTGGTCTCACAAGAGAGAAGATAACGATAGATATTTGCCTGAAACCTGCCCTGCTCCCCAAGTGAGGCAATGGCAGCAAGGCTGAATGGCTGTAACAGAAAGTTCAGCTCCTGTGCTGTTTTCACTTCAGGTTCAAATGCTTCACAGAAACATGTAACTTCATTGTCATTACCTTTTCAAAAAAAATTTTTTTTAATGTTTATTTTTGAGATAGAGAGAGACAGCATGAGTGGGGGAGGGGCAGAGAGAGAGGGAGACACAGAATCCGAAGCAGGCTTGAGGCTCCGAGCTGTCAGCACAGAGCTCAACGCAGGGCTCGAACCCATGAACCATGAGATCATGACCTGAGCGCCCCTTCATTGCCATTTTGATGTGTCCGTGTGTATATCCTCTTCTAAATAGAGTTTGGGTTAATATTCATCTGTGGTAAAACACAGATGATCATTATATTTTCAAGAATATAAAAAATAAGACCTAAAAAAATGACAGCATTAGTAATTCAATTTCAGCTTTTGTCAAATATCTTTTTAAAATACAGTTAATATACTAGTAGCCTTCTCAGACATAATTTGTTATTGATTAAAATCTAAAAGTGAAATGAAAAAGACTGAATACGATTTTTTTTGCTAAGAGAATGAGTTACACCTTCAGTGAGATACAAAAAGAATAGTTCCTCTGCTTATCAGTAACAGACCCCCTATAGTCATGAATAACAAAAATACAACAAAAATCCTAAAATGTACATACATATATGTGTGTGTGTATTCTTTCTGTTCTTCAAGTTTCCTATGCTATTATACAACAGTAATATGTTTTAACTTAATCTAAACTGCAAAGCATAGATCATCAAAAGTCTCTGTTTAGTATAATTTGAGACAGCACCAGAACAATAGAACAACAAACATTTCCATTTAGTCTTTCCTTCTTCTACAGTTTGTCATGGCTACCTGTGTTTTCCCCCTAATCATGTTTTCTTAAATTTTACTTTTATCTAGGATTAAGTATTTGAGCATTTGGGTTTTTTGTTTGTGTATGTGTTGTTGTTGCTGCTTTCTTCCAACAACCTACAAAGTGTTTCTAAAAGGATTTTCAAGGAAATGAGAATTGTCATGTCATAGTAAGTCCTATTGCTCAGATCTCCCAAATAATCCCCTTTCTCCACCTCTGCCTCCTTTTCCACGGCCGGACCGGGTTTATGTCCTTCCACCTTCTCCAGTGATGGCAACAGCCTCCTGAAACTGGGTCCCCTAGGTTCCTGCCTTGACCTTCTTCCTTCCATTCTACACACTACTGCTGATGGCAACCACCTAAAGCAAGAATCTCCTGTGTAAACCTTTAATTGGCTTTAATTAGCTTCTCACTGACTTCATGATGAAATCCAAATTCCTTAGGATGTTCTACAAGCCCCTTCACGACAAGGTCCAGGCCTGCCTCTCCAAATGCCATCACTTACCCGTTCCTCACTTACCCTATGCACCACACATGGGCACTTTTGTGAGCATCATCCCTCAGCATCCGACCTGGAGAACTTCTAATTCTTCCACTAAAATGATGCTTCTCAAGGCTTCATGTCCACATGACTCTCCTGAGGGTCTTGTTAAAGTGGAGATTCTGTCTCCACAGGTCTAGGATGGGGCCTGAGGTTCCATACTTCTAACGAATTCCCAGGTAATGCTGAGGCTGTTCTAAATGCACATTGACAAGCCTCAAAAACGTTACTCTGTCAGCCCTCCCTCTGTGAAAAAGCCCTTCCCTACAAAGCTGATGTGTACAAAACTTCCTCTTTCCAAATTTTTTTTAAGTGTTTATTTGTTTTTGAGAGAGAGAGCAAAAGTAGGGAAGGGGCAGAGAGAGAGGGAAACAGAGGATCTGAAGCAAGCTCCGTGCTGACAGCAGAGAGCCTGACGCAGGGCTCAAACCCACAAACCATGAGACCATGACCTGAGCCAATGTCGGAAGCTCAGCCAACTGAACCATCCAGGCGCCCCACTCTTTCCTAATTTTATAACTTGTCTTCTTTTTTTAAAGAAGATTATCTTCTTTTTTTAAAGTTTATTTATTTATTTTGAGCGAGCAAGAGAGCACGCACAAGCAGGGGTGGGGCAGAGAGGGAGGGAGAGAGAGAGAATTCCAGGCAGGCTCTGAGCTGTCAGCACAGAGTACAACGCAGGGCTCAATCCCATGAATAGCAAGACCATTACCTGAGCTGAAATCAAGAGTCAGCCACTTAACTGACCGAGCCACCCAGGTGCCCCTCCACATTGTCTTTTATGTCTCACATTCTACTATAATGTTTTAGTCACATGTCTACCCTTCTAACCTCCTGTGGATCATCTAAAGGCTGGAATGGTGACTCTCACTTCTTTGTATTCCCAACGTTAACATTGGAACCAAATGTTTTGGCATTTTGTGAAAGTATTTTCGAATAGGAATTAACAAAGATTTTTCAAGCAGCACCCGAATGGCCATACGACAAGGTATTGTTAAAGATGTCTTTGCTGGATTGGAAGGTTACCTACTTAGGTCTCAAATTCATGCACTTTTTTTATGTTACTACCATTGTCTCCAGTGAGATGGAGAAGGGGAGGCATAGGACTACTTGATTTCCATTCTTTTAACCAGCATGTGAGTCTAGAGGCTGACTGAGACTTTGAAGAGCCCAGACCTGTTGGACGGTACAAGAAATTGATGATCCTTTTGGCCTTGTGGGTGAGATCTCCACCCCCATCACCACTCCCCCACTCCCCTACTCCTGCTGCATAGCACAGCCCTACCTGTTTCCAAACACTTGGCCTTGCACAGAAGAATGAAGGAAAGCGAAGGCATGATGAACAGTCTCCAGAGCATCTGGGCAAGAAGTGGCACATCAGAGACATCTGCAGGTCTGAGTAGAGAGAATTGGTAGAAACAAACAACAACTGCCCGAGGTTTCTTCCATCGTGTCACAAACAGGACAGGATGGGCCAGCAGTAACCATCCCAGCCGTAGTAGACCAATGGCCCTGGTCGAAGGTATATCAGGGGGACAAAGATAACAATTGCAGCACAGTGGTTCTCCGAGCTGCATGTACATTAGAGTCACCTGGGAAGTGATATTTATAAAACATGAACACCTGGGACGGCCCCACCCCACATCAACTAATTCAGAATCTCTGGGGGCAAGACAGTAGTTTTTTTTAAACTCTCCAGTGATTGTAATGTGAAGCCAGAATTGACAACTACTGATAGGGGCATCACCTCATTGGATGCTTGAAGTCCTCTCTGCGTGCCTCAAAAGTAAATGTCTAGCCTCAGCTTAAGTACCCAACAAGTGGCCTCCAAGTCTTATATCCATGCTAGGTCACATAAAACTAGCCCAGGGCATTTTGCCTTTTTCCGCATGCAGCATGCATTAATGATTCTATAACAGAATTTCTTTATGTGCACCCATATCTCTCATCACACAGTTTCTATCAATAAATTGGTACGTTGATGGGCACTTGGGTGGCTCAGTCAGTTAAGCGTCCAACATCAGCTCAAGTCAGGATCTCGCAGTTTGTGAGTTCGAACCCCACATCGGGCTCTTTGCTGTCAGCACAGAGCCCACTTCGGATCCTCTGTTCCCCTCTCTCTGCCCCTCCCCTGCTCACGCTTTCTCTCTCTCAAAAATAAACATTTTTTTTTAAAAAAGGAAAAGAAATTGGCATGTTCAGAGAGAATGTGACCTATAGAAAGAAGCTGAATTCATTTGGAAAAGAACATTCCAAGTCAACTTGATACCTTTTCTTCATAATAAATCTTAATAATGTGCCTTGCCTTCCTTCTTCTCCTTCCTATACCCTCTCCCACAAGTACATCAGTCAGACTGCTGAGCTCACAGCATCAGGTGGGAGGTCAGGTAGGGTCACACTGGCTGGATCTGAAGGTACAAGGCAGAAGTTTCAGGATGATGGGATTCACTTGTATTTAGGAGCACAGACTCTTCTAGTACTAGTTTTCATACTGCCAGATGGGAAGGGCACGGCACTAGATACATGGCAGGAACTTTATAAATTTTAGTTGAATTTGAATCAGCGCCTCTCAAGTTTTTTTAATGAAATATTTCAGGCCTTATAAGTGTAATATAATGAATATTCATAAAGAATACTAAGTATAATATACAGAACACACACAAGAATTCAAGCGTAACATATAATCACAATACCTTGTGTGCCCTTCCCTATCATGTCATATGAGTCCCAAGCCTATTTTCATGTTTTATGTTCATCATTCCTATGTTTGTTTTCAGTACATACACAGTTTTGGTTTCGTTTTAAGTTATGTAAATAGCATTACACTCTATGTATTTTATGTGTTTACAAACTTTATGTAAATATTGTGTATCCTTATGCAACTTGTCTCTCCATATTACATTCTTGAGATGTATCCATGCTGATTAACGTAAACTTGTTACTTTTTAATTGCTCTATGGCATTCCATGGTAGGAATATACCCCAACTGATGTTTACAGCTTTTTGTTGATATTTATAGGTGGTTTCCAATTTCCTGCTGTCATAAACAATGCAACAATTAGCATTCCTATACATATCTCCTTATGCAAATGTGGAAGAGTATCCCCAGGATATTTACACGGGCGTGGGGTTGCTGGGATGTAGGGAATGCACATCTTCAGCTTTTCTGGACATTCCCTAATAAATGCCCCGGAAGAAGATGAGCGTTCCTATTGCTGACATTGTTATCAACATTGATGTTAACTTTTAAATGTTTAGCCCATTTTAATTGGGGCGTTTTCCCCTAAAATTCCTGCAGAGGGCAGCATATCCCGGTATTACTTCTTAGGATGCATTCCAGTTTATGGGTCCCTTCTTTCTTGACTCCTTGAAATCCCTTGACCTACTCCTCAACCCACTCTTACCTCAGTCAACTCCCTGGCAGTATTTTACAAGGACAGACAAATATAACACTATTTGAAAGTTGAAAGCTCCCTCCCGCTTTTGATTCCACATTGCTGGCACATTTCTGTCCTCTGACAGGATGGGAGGGAAAGAAAGACAAGCCAGTCAGTCTTGAATTAAAATACTTTTTCCAGTTCAAAGTAGCATAAGAGAGGATGTGAGTAGACAGCAAAGTCTTCCACCATCCTGAAGCCGTGGTATGTAACCTAATTGGGAGGCACTGCACACTGTCAGAAAGTGCTTATGTAAATTGGACAGATACTGAGAAGTAGGGAAAGGTACTGCAAAGCAGTGGAGGCTTTGTTTTTCTTCTAGAATAGAAGATATTTACTCCTTTGCCTTCTTAGTTACATTGTTCCTGGCTCCCGAAGGAAGAAAAACAGTGTTCAGTTTCTCAACACCTCCTCAAATTTCTCTTTTTTTGCACTGAGTTGAAGTCCTGCCCCATCCAGAGTTCCATGGTGGGAAGGCAGCCTTCAAAGATGAATTCCTTTCAACAAAGCAGATGTGAAATTGAGTTGTGCTTAAGGATTTAAAATGGATGCTTTAGGAGGAAATTTATTGTTAGTATTTTCAAAGTGGCCCTATAAGCACCACTCTGCTAGAAGTACTTTTTCCTTCTCAAAACAAGGTTTTAAGATTTCAATACTTTTAAATGAGTGAATTAATTAATTAACAGTAAAATTTTACTGCTGCCCTTGAGACAGAAAGTAGACAAATATAATTTGCTTTTGATTGTTGAGTTATTAAATCTTTTCCCTTTCCAATATCATAGATCAAATTTTCTCCAAATAGAATCTGTTGAATACTCTTCCAGCAAGACTTTTTAACATTTATTTTTATTTATTTTTTAAGTAAGTTCTACACCCAATGTGGGGCTTGAACTCATGACCCCAAGATCAAAAGTCTCATGCTCTACTGACTGAGCCAGCCAGGCACCCCATCAGCAAGACTTTAATAGATGTTCTGGGGAGCAAAATACATTTCAGTGGAAATGGTGGGTTAAAGCATGTTTTTAAAAGAAAATCAGGTTTCTCTAATACAAAATGTCTTAGAGTCATTTATATGTTGACGTGTATTATAAATGTATAAGGCGAGACTTTTAGTGATTCTGTGTTTCTAACTGAATTGACCATACTTCTCCTTTTTGTGGAACACCTTGACAGGATAGGAGTTAAAAAGACACACTTTGAAAGTGTTAACATGGGTATTCTAAGGTTGGCTACACCCTGATCATTGAGCCCAGAAATTCACAAGACCCATTTATATGGCATCCTTGACTGTAGTTCTTTGATGACAGAATGTCTGTCGTGACATGCTGGTTGGTATACACATTGTTCCTGTGCTGTTATTGTGGACATATTTGAGGCCAAGCTAATTTTTATTCCCTTGTCTGTGACTTTTTCTACTGCTTCAATGCCTGAAGAATGTCTGTATTCTTGAATTTCAATTATTCCATCAGGAATATGTGTGTAATGTTGAGCACTCTGTTATTAATATCTCCTAGAACATGGTATATACTCTTTCAATCTATAAATGTGGTTATTCTTTGTCTTTAGTGAAATTTCCTCATATAACATTTGTGAATACTTTTCCTGTTTCGTGTATTGGATTCTCTTCTTCAGGGACATCAATTTTATTGATGTCATGTGCTTTGGAACTCAAATCTATTATTTTCTAATTCCTCTGCTGCCCTTCTGTTTACAAGCCTTTCTTCTAGCTCAGTAATTTTATTTGCAGCCATGTTTATTTTGTTCCTTGCTATGTCACCTTACTTATTTGTCCTATAATACTGTTTGTCTTCAACTTCCTTAATTCTGGAACCTTCTTGTTGTTCTATCATCTCATCTTTGAGCTCACATTTTTCTGAGTTCATGTTCTCATTAACTTGATTCATAGCACAAAGCACTTCTGAGGAATTTTGTTTTGTTCTTTGGGTTATGTTTTCTTTAAGAGTGGGGGTTTTATCATTCTTTTGCATGCTATGTTCCTTTCTTTTAAGGGTTGACTGGTTTTGTTTGTTTTTATTAGGGAGCGTTGCCTTAGCGTATTTGGATATTTGCCACTGCCCCCCACCCCACCCCATCTTGTTCATACCTGAACAACTCTACCTGAACCTTCTCTTTGTTCTGATCTAGTGTTGATGAATTCTCCTTGACTCCATTTTCATTGACTCTAACTTGTTTTCCTCCTGCGCTATGGTTTGAGAACATGGTACAGAGTACAATCTACTTTACTGTAGATTGATGGAGGGGGGTAGAAAAGGGAAGGGGAAAGCTCTGTGGAATCTATATGACATGTGTCTGACATAGAACTCCTGGGTACTGCTCTCTCCTCTGGGATTTGATAGGTGTTTTGAACTATGTTTTAACCCCTCCCTTTAATCAGGACTCATATCTAGTCCAAAAGGTTTTTTTTTTGGGGGGGGGGGGGAGGGGGGTTCCAATCATTCAACCAATTTTTACTGAGTACTGATTCTTTAGTAGGTACTATTCTAATCAAGACACTGGAAATATAGCTGTATATATATATATATATATATATATATATATATATATATACCATTTCTCATGAGTTTGTATTCATTGTGGTATCTTTACTGGTACAATATAGCATTCAAAAGAAGCACCTATTTCTGCCTAATAGCCATTCCAACTTCTCCTCAGTCAAAAGACAGGGGAGGGGGCAAATAAGGGTAATCATTCAGTTTAATTCAGTCTAGATTTGAGGGCAATAATGAAGTCTTAAGATTCATCAATTCAGCAGTAAAGCTTCAGAGGGGCAGGGAGGGAAGTCAGGGTCAGAAGCTGTATTCTGTCACTCCAGACTCTTTTCTTTCCTTGGTCAACATTTTGTATGTGTATGTACATGCTCATGTTTTGTTTGGGTGTCCACAATATTAAGTTGCACTCCTTGCCTTATTTGGTTGGGGGGAGGAAGCTAGTGTTTCTTGTTGGCATTCACTTTTTTAGTTGTAAGACAGAGAAGATCCTATGAATTTGCTTTCACTCCATCACCTTTAGCTAAAGGCCTCAATTAGTCCTTTTAACTCTAACTAAACATCCTACCTATGGTCTGCAAATAGGGACTTTGGAAATTAATCAAGTACTTTAACACACACATAAGAAAGCAGAAAGCTGAAGTGGTTTTGTTGGCTTGTGTGCTGGGTTCTCTTCACTGAAAAACATTCCAAGGACTACTTCTAAGAAGTCATTTAGTCTTATCCCTGGACACTGAAAAGTGGATTCCCTCATATCTAAAGAAAGAAATTTTTCAGAAGAGTTCTTCAATTTCATGATACTTTATACTCACAATTGCTTTTGCACAGTCCCATAAGAATTTGCTCTCTCTTGAATACGTCAAACACCTATTCAGATAGTGGCAGGTAGAGACAAATGTGAGAATCAATGCCTATCCCCAGATTTCTACCAAGCTATGGGCTTCCAGGTTAGCATTAGAAATGCCAACTCCTAGATCTATTTGCCTAACCTAAGGAGTAAAAGAAATAAGCAAAAACTTGGGTCTTTTATTACGTACAGTAAAAGACTATGTATTACCTACAAAAGTCTCCCAAACAAACCACACTTAATTTAGATTATGACAAGGATATTTGATAAATACTGTACTTATAAGGGAATTTTAATGGCACTAGATTGCATCTTCTTGTGTTACTACCATGCCTTTAATGTGATTTCCCCCAACCAGAATTGTAATCTTTCATGCCTTGAAAGCTGGTTACCGTGGAGATGATTATCAGTATTATTATGACCTATTTAGAGGAATTTCTGCAGTGCCAGAAAACAAATAACCATTGAGAATGCCTTACAAACAAATGATGCTCTTTCCTGAAAGTACCTTTACAAACAAATGCCATAGATGTAGAGTGAGTGTGTGTGTGTGTGTGTGTGTGTGGTATAGATTTGCTCATAATTAGCATTTGCAAAGGATTTTGTGAACCAGCAGTTGTCTTTGAGCACTCCAAGGGTAAAAATGTTATACAGACAACAGCAGGTTTAAGCATATAGACAGCTTTCCTCTTCCAACAATTGTAAGTGCAAGCCCAAGGTTGTGTTGACTTCTCGGCAGTGATAACATAGCTTCCATCTGCACAGTTTCTTTTTCTTGCTCAGCCTCTTCTTTTTGAGGATTTTCTAGGGGTGCTGGAGTTTAGTTGACAGGTGGTTGTGCAGATTGATTTTTACAAAACAACTGATTGGCCATTAATAGTTCCTAAATATACTGTGACTATTTGATAGTTATTTTGACTTCCTCAGAATTATGCCACAAAGTCTACACTCTGACCTCTATTTGGTCTCCCATTTTTCTGTGAAACTTGTGTTGGTGACCGTATGCAAATATGGATTTTTAAGTTTTTAAGTTTCAGTGTTTTTCATTAATTATTATGCTGTCCGTTGCTGTTTCAGCAGTTGTCTTTTGTTTTGTTTTGTTTTGGCTTGGCTTTGTGGAGAAATTTTTGGTACTACTTTAATATGTACCTGTAAAAATTCCAATGATAAATACTAAACCCTTATTATGATCAAAGAATCAGCAAAACAATAAAAGCCAAGCATTACCCAAAATAGGACAATCAGACCTAATTTCCTCCTTCTAACCCAACAGAATTACGTTTTACGTCATTTTCACATTTGTTGTTAGGTTTTCAAGTGAACTCCCTTTTCTACTTTCATTGCTCACTCATTGTAACTTCCTCCAAGGTAACAGAAATTGTCCATATCTTCCACCATGTTCTCATATTATCCAGCAAAATGTTGGACATAGAATAATAGTTTAACAAACCTTATGCGTCATATAATTTATCCTCCAAGAACTTTCAAAACCTCTTGAGCCATGCTTTCCAACTCAGTGTTCATCTGTTCATGTTCACAATGGCCTTCCAGAAAAATTATGTAGGAATCTCCTTCTTTAAAACCATATATAGTGACTATGCTGTCCACAGAGCATCTTGAGTCAAGATCAGTTAACTCATTTGGGCTCTATTTTCAATTTCAGTATCACAGACCCAACCTTATGCCTGAAATCACATTGTTTTAAACCAAGGGCAAATATCAAATTCATATGAGTTACCTCACTAAACTCTTTACACTGGTCTGATTGCCACACTGAAAAGCCATTGTAAGAAAATGTTCTGTCATTTGACTAAATATGTTATATTTATTCTGGATGATCTGTTATATTTGTATTTATGCTGAATGATATGTTATATTTATATTTATGCTGGATGATACGTATTTATTTTTCAACATTTTTGGGAGGGAAATGCACTGATATTTTAATTAATTTCTAGCTCAATCTCTTAACTCCAAAGAGTCTAGTACAATATATCCAAATTGATCTTCCAAATGTTGACTTTTCTCCATCTAAGAGAGGTGTACAAAAAAGGATCTACCTAAAAGGCATTAATGTCGCTTACTGGCATATGGCCTTTAACTCACGTATACAGTTTCCTGAAAGAGACACTGAAAATACAGAGAGCTTTTTTCCCCCATTTAATTCAGAGCCCATAAATGGTAGTTTTTCTTAGAACTTAATGTCTGCCCTCTTATTCATTTAGTCAATAAGATGTTTAACTGTCCTTTTAAAACAGCCTTCAGATGAAGTAATAAGTTGTGAGTTGTTTGAAGTATATTCATGTCCAACACTGTTTGGAATTAACCCTTCTGAAACTAGACTTGAAATCTTAATTATCCAGGATATTTCCAACAAGATTCAAAATCAGACCTCTGGCTCTGTACAACAATTCCACTAAATTAATTCACTCTGAACTCTCTTGGATGGATTTTTCAAGGCAAATCATGAGCTTGCTTTAGAATATTCCTCTGTGTCTAATCTTCACGCCTAGAGATGACAGTACTTAGAATTTAGTACTAGCAACCCTTCTCACCCTGAAGCTAAACTGGGAAGAATGAGAACAGAATGTTCTAACCTCATCCATACCACAGGCGGTTATTCAAGGGAAAAAACATATTTCATAGCCTTTTCCTAGATAAACTCGCTTTACAAATAGGGCACAATCTTCTGAAGAATGATGTGGGCTAGCTTTTCTCCAAAAAAGTTTCCATGGCTTTACTCCCTCTGCTCTAAGAAAACCCATGTCCTTAACTGCTGGCAATCCAATGCAAACCATTTTATTAAGTGACTACAATTATAACAGCTGGTAATTTTTATAAAGGTCTATTCAGTCTAGAGCAGTGCCTCTTAGAGTGTTTCTGATGAGAAACTCGGGGAAAGGGTTTGAGGTAAGTGAGCTGTTCTCACTGAGTCCTGTTTACCATTCTTTTTGTGGGTTATAGTCATCCTTTATGAAAATTATAAAAGGTGAAGCTGCTTTAAAATGGAGAGTCAAAGTGTTTCCATGAGGAGGTGCTGTTACAGCTGAGCTTCATGAAGGAGGTGTGGAGTAGGGGCACCTGGGTGGCTCGGTTGGTTAAGCATCTGACTCTTGGTTACGGCTCAGGTCATGATCCCATGGTTTGTGGGTATGAGCCCTGCTTTGGGGTCTGCGTGGACAGCGAGGAGCGCGCTTGGGATTCTCTCTTCCCCCTCTCTCTCTGCACCCCCCTTTCTCTCTCAACATAATTAAACATTAAAGATTTTTTAATAAAATAAAAACAAAAGAGGTGTGGAGCAAGGGCATGCAGAGGAGGCTTCCTAGGCATGAAGACCGAAGGGGAGGAGGGCACACAGCATGTTCAATGTGCCAAAAGGGCAGGGTGGCTGGAGCAGAGGCAGCATTGGGGAGTATCCTGAGAGATGAAACTGCAGAGGTAGGTATGAGACATCATTCAGGGTCTAATAGTCTAGTTAAGAAACAGGAACGTTTAAATTTTATATAATTCCTGGACTGAAAACAATATAATCAGCCCTCCTTGTACAGTGAATATAGTCTAACACTGTATATAGTCTTGTACATAGTCTAACATTGGTAACGTTTGTGAATGTTGGATTAAGATGAATGTTTGAAGTCATAGGACTTCTAGGACACCTAATATTGTGTGATCATGAGTCAATCACTCTCAGGTTCCTCAGCTGTAAAAGAGACTTGCCTCTCAGGGTGGTCATGAAGAACAAACTGAAGACAGTAAATGGTACAGTGCCTGCTAAGAGCTATTTAAAAATTGGGAAGAATATGCAGTACAGAAAAAAGCAAACAAAGAACAAAACACAGAAACAAAATCATAAATACAGAGAACAGACTGATGGTTGCCAGGGACGAGGGGGTCGGGGGGAAGGGTGAAAAAGGTGAAGGGGATTAAGAGGTATAAGTCTTGGGGCACTTGGCCGGCTCAGTTAGTAGACCATGTGACTCTTGATCTCAGGATCAGGAGTTCAAGTGCCACAATGGGTGCAGGGATCACTTAAACAAAAAGAGGTACAAACTTCCAGTTATAAAATAAGTAAGTCATGGGGATGAAAAGTATAGCACAGGGAATGTAGTCAATAATATTGCAATAACATTGTATGCTAACAAATGGTAACTACACTTACTGTGGTGAACATTAGCAAATATATAGAATTGTCAAATCAGTTTACTGTACACCTGAAACTAACATAACATTGTGTACCAACTACACTTCAATTAAAAAAAAAAGAATGTGCAACACAGCCGTTTGATGTGGGCAAGAAGGGACCCTTCTTCTAGACCCTTCTGGAACCCAGAGTGTAGAGAGCCCCAGGTTGGTCCTCCCGTAGCTACACTTCCAAGGGATGAAGAGTCCACAAGAGCAAGAGAACATATTCATCTGGAGGCTGCACCTGAATGTGCATTCTAGACCAGGCCCTGGGCACTTGAGACCCAGGGTTCCCTGTCAAAATGACCCCAAGTTGATTCACGTCTGAAGATTTTTTTCCCCAAGTCTGACCACCTAAAGGCTGGTGCATACCCCATAGCCAAAGAGTGGCTAAGGAGCAGGTTTGGGGGACTGGTGAATAAAGCCTGGACATGCAGGCTGGGACATCCTCATGTGTGGGTGTGAATCGTACGATGCACATTGTTGCTGCAGAAGAGGGGCACAGGGCAGGCCCGGGAGCGTACTCTCCCACCCTCCCAGCTTCTGTTGCAGAACCCCAAGAGTCTGAGAATTCTCAATTTAAATCTGGGTTTCTTGGTCATTTATGAATGTCTATTTGTTAAAATATCAGATTAGAAAATACATATTTTTAAGTTTGTATTTTCATTATAACTCTAACAATTTGGGCATAGAGTATTTAGACTTGCATTTGTAGTCTGAATCTGGGCTCTACAAATGTTACAGGCAGGTCTAATACTACAAGTTATATAATTCTGTATAATATCATACAGAATTCCATTTCATTTAAACCATCTTAAAATGTATGGATTGCCTATTTATGAAAATCACATTAGGTTAACCATGAAATTCCATTATCTGCAGAAAGACTGGAAAAGGCCCAAGGGAAAAACAAGTTCAAAGAAAGTCCATCTAGTGACCTCTTTCCCTCTCTATGTAAGCATTAATGCTATGCAAATATTGGATTTATGTTTTATGAAATGGTACATCTATACGTGGAGGTGAAGGAGAAGAAGGCATGGGAGCTGATGATTTTTATTATTAACAAAAGGTCAGTTCTCTCTGTGTGACATTTATTTGGGCTCCTCAAAGGTAGAGTCTTGAATTAGGAACTAAGCATTTCCAACTGAGTGAAGGGTGTTTGTCTGCTCTGAAGTTCTCTTACTGTCACTGCTCTGCCAATCATTTAGCAAGAAAACAGACACTGTTTTATGTTATCTTTCCTACTACAAAAATACATGGGTTATTTAAACTTAACTCAGAAATGTATGTCTTTTCTTCCCAACCCAACTGTAAGCTCTCTGAAGAACAAACTGGCTTCTATAGTTTTCTGTATCCCCTCACTCTCTTCCCTAAGGACTGTTCAATAGATATTTATACTTTCCTGATTCATTTGGTCATTTAGCAAATATTTACTGGATTCCTACTGTGTGTTGGGCTCTGTGTCTAGCATGGGATACAGGATAGAACAGGATGCTGGCTGAAAGAAAAATACCTGGCACATTATAGGCACTCAGTACGTGAGTAACTGAGTGAAGGAATGAATGAACGAATGAATGAATGAATGCATTCTGTACCCCAGAGCTAAGGAATAATACCAAGAAAAATGGAATAACCATTTATCTTAGGCCAAAAGTCATCAAGGTGAAAGATGTCAGTCTATGGAATATCTGTGGTTCAAGGAAATGGAAAACTGGGAAAACCAAGACGAGTCCTATTCTTTGTCCCTCTGGGCCATCTCTGTGGCCATGTAGTATATGTCTCTGAAATCCTGCAGAGACTTAAAGCTTTTCATTGCAACCAAATCTTCTATATAAAGAATTTAACCAACTCTAATACCCCAACTCTCACTTTTCCCAGATTTAGGGAGGAAGTATCTTAGGTGATGTCAGTGTGAGTTTTTACTGAGATTTGAAATACTGACATGTGGTGACTGACTTTAATCACAAATTTGCTTCATAAAAAGCAGTAAAAGCACCACAGAATTATATTACCTCATGACATTTTCCTATACGTGATACACTATTGAAGTCATAGCTTATTTTTCTTTTCTTTTTACAATAATGTATGAAAAACATATTACCAAGGTAGAAGTTGATCTCTCCTGTAAAGCTCCCTACCTTCTTAATGTGCAGAGCACCAGCTGATTTCAAGTAGCTTCACTGCTTTATGAAAGAGACCCATATTTGGCCATCAATAAACCAAAATGAAATCCTTTCATGAAGGAAAAGGGAAACCAACATTCAAATAGAGAAATTTAATAACAAGACAACCAGGGTGTTCAAAGGTTTTTTTTGAAAGGACATGCATTATTCATACCATAAAATCTCAAACCAAAGGTGGGATGTATGAGTTATCAATAATATTACGAGTCTGAAAATTATCATCTCTTTGTCTAAAGGGAGAATCAAAGCAGCATCATTCACCCTCCTCTAGGACCACAAGCTCATCAATGTCACTGAAAGGCAGGAATGAGGACATCAAGAGGAAAGAAACCCTCCTGAAAACATTAATGTATTTTCTTTTTCAAGCAGAGAAAGAAGCATTGAGACATTTCCAGCTAAGGCACAGAAGGGCCGTTCCATCACTCGCTGGGAAATATACCCAGACATTTGGCAAGTTCTAGAAACAGTTCAAAATGAAGACATGGAGAGAGATTCTTCTACTCCATCTGGAAACATTTCCAAATCTCTCCCTCAATTATTGTAAGGCAGTCTTGGTCCATAAACTTTCTTTCTTTTTTTTAATGTTTATTTATTTTTGAGAGAGAGAGAGAGACAGAGTGTGACCAGGGGGAGGGTCAAAGAGAGAAGGAGACACAGAATCCGAAGCAAGCTCCAGGCTCTGAGCTGTCAGCACAGAGCCCAACTCAGGCTCGAACCCATGAACCATGAAAACATGATCTGAGCCAAAATTAGACACTTAACCGACTGAGTCACCTAGACGCCTCAGTCCATAAACTTTCTTTTTTTTTTTTTTTTTTTTTTTTTTTATATGAAGTTTATTAACAAATTGGTTTCCATACAACACCCAGTGCTCATCCCAAAAGGTGCCCTCCTCAATACCCATCACCCACCCGCCCCTCCCTCCCACCCCCCATCAACCCTCAGTTTGTTCTCAGTTTTTAACAGTCTCTTATGCTTTGGCTCTCTCCCACTCTAACCTCTCTCTTTTTTTTTTTTTTTTCCTTCCCCTCCCTCATGGGTTCCTGTTAAGTTTCTCAGGATCCACCTAAGAGTGAAACCATATGGTATCTGTCTTTCTCTGTATGGCTTATTTCACTTAGCATCACACTCTCCAGTTCCATCCACGTTGCTACAAAAGGCCATATTTCATTTTTTCTCATTGCCACGTAGTATTCCATTGTGTATATAAACCACAATTTCTTTATCCATTCATCAGTTGATGGACATTTAGGCTCTTTCCATAATTTGGCTATTGTTGAGAGTGCTGCTATGAACATTGGGGTACAAGTGCCCCTATGCATCAGTACTCCTGTATCCCTTGGGTAGATTCCTAGCAGTGCTATTGCTGGGTCATAGGGTAGGTCTATTTTTAATTTTCTGAGGAACCTCCACACTGCTTTCCAGAGCGGCTGCACCAATTTGCATTCCCACCAACAGTGCAAGAGGGTTCCCGTTTCTCCACATCCTCTCCAGCATCTATAGTCTCCTGATTTGTTCATTTTGGCCACTCTGACTGGCGTGAGGTGATACCTGAGTGTGGTTTTGATTTGTATTTCCCTGATAAGGAGCGACGCTGAACATCTTTTCATGTGCCTGTTGGCCATCTGGATGTCTTCTTTAGAGAAGTGTCTATTCATGTTTTCTGCCCATTTCTTCACTGGGTTATTTGTTTTTCGTGTGTGGAGTTTGGTGAGCTCTTTATAGATTTTAGATACTAGCCCTTTGTCCGATATGTCATTTGCAAATATCTTTTCCCATTCCGTTGGTTGCCTTTTAGTTTTGTTGGTTGTTTCCTTTGCTGTGCAGAAGCTTTTTATCTTCATAAGGTCCCAGTAATTCACTTTTGCTTTTAATTCCCTTGCCTTTGGGGATGTGTCGAGTAAGAGATTGCTACGGCTGAGGTCAGAGAGGTCTTTTCCTGCTTTCTCCTCTAAGGTTCTGATGGTTTCCTGTCTCACATTTAGGTCCTTTATCCATTTTGAGTTTATTTTTGTAAATGGTGTGAGAAAGTGGTCTAGTTTCAACCTTCTGCATGTTGCTGTCCAGTTCTCCCAGCACCATTTGTTAAAGAGGCTGTCTTTTTTCCATTGGATGTTCTTTCCTGCTTTGTCAAAGATGAGTTGGCCATATGTTTGTGGGTCTAGTTCTGGGGTTTCTATTCTATTCCATTGGTCTGTGTGTAGTCCATAAACTTTCTAATGCTCAGATGGCAAAATGTCTAGAAGACACATAGACATTATCTTTTATTTTTTTATGTTTATTTTTGAGAGAGAGAGAGACAGAGCACGAGCAGGGGAGGGACACAGAGAGAGGCAGACACAGAATCAGAAGCAGGTTCCAGGCTCTGAGCTGTCAGCAGCACAGAGCCCGACGCAGGGCTCGAACTCACAAGCCGTGAGATCATGACCTGAGCTGATGTCAGATGTTTAACCGACTAAGCCACCCAGGCGCCCCATAAGACACATAGACATTTTAAAGCATATATGTGCAAGAGATAGGGAGTTAATGAGAGTAAAACTGATTCTGGCTAAACTAACCCGCGAACTAAGTGAGCCTGAGGTAACCCCACTGCATTGCGCTAACTCTATTTAGTCATATTATATATAAGATATTTTCACATAGTTTTCACTTTCTACTCATGCTGAAGTGCTGGGAAACCACCTCTATGTGGAGAAGGAGTAACATCCACTTGTCATAGTATGTGTGCTTAAAAGTCCTAGCAATGTGGCCAAATAACAATGTCACCGATGCTGCCTTGTCAAGTACAAATGTCTAATACTGTAAGAAGGAATGAAGGAGGGAGGGAAGGAGAGGGGAGGGAAGGAAGGAAGGAAGGAAAGAAGGGAGGGAGGGAGGGAGAGAGGGAGGGAGGAAGGAAGGACGATAGATGTCATGTGTGACCTTTCATCTGGCATAAATAAGAGGCAAAGTCCAAATCTCCAGAAAAGAAAAAAAGTCAAGTCGAATTTGCCGTTTGCAATTTTGTTTGCTTTACCGCATCCTTTGACTGTTTTTGTTCATCAGTTCATACAAACAGTTTATACTTGGTCATTCCACTAAACTCTTTGTAGTCATCCAGAAAGAATCAAACATAATTACTACTGCTCCTGCTCTCATGTGTTTGCCCTTCCCAGAAAGTACAGGGAAAAGAAGGGTGAATTACAGATGAAGAACTTCACCTCAAAAACCAAAGACAAAAGACTCAGATTTTGCAAATACAATATACTCCTTCCTCTACTAAATGCAGAGCTCAAACCCTCACTCTGCTCTTTTACATGTCCATATACATGCCACATCGGTGAAATCTATCTTCATTGTACCCTCATTCCCCACTTTTGGTGCACACACACCTATATTTTTAATCAAGAGGCTGGCGGTCGTGTACATCCATTTGGCAATGTTAGAAATGATGGCTGGGATTCAGTGGCTTCCTCCATCATGGCCAAAAATGTTTTCCATTTAATTCACAATATAATAGAGTTTTGCATTTATGTTTTTGTCTCCTCAAAGCACTTTGCCACCATTAATGAACTAATCAGCCTATGCTATTTTATGGTCTGTCTCATTAAAATGAAGCTGATTTCCTCTGTGGCAGTCACTTATCTAATGTTGTTTTCGTCTAGCAAACACTGCACTTAACTAATGTAAATTCATTTTTAAATTGTGTGCGCACATAGAAAATTTTCCCAGAATATATTTTTAATTCTACATCCTTACATAACATTACAGGGAGCATTTTAAACTAGAAGGCACATAAGCTCCTCAGTGTAGTCTTCTCTAAGTACGTGCAAATTACTTATGAAAACCCCCTCAAGTAACTGCCACTGACGGAAATTGCTCTGTGAACCCTATTACTATTTAATTATTCGTATACTATCAAATGATTGGCTTACCGATAAAATAGGCTTACTCAATAAGCGCACAAGGAAAAGCTGCAGTTGGCAAAGAAACTCTCCTAATTCTGCACGGTTTAACTCTGCTGTCTCTGTTATAGCTGGACCACTTGCACAAGTGCTCCATGGCTCATTCCTAGGAATTTGACCTCAAGTGGGAAGGAAATGTCTCTCTACAAAGAAGCGTAGGCACACTTCCAAATTTAGACAGAGATGGGATCCTAGAGATCCCAGGTTGAACAATCATTGGTTGGTCGCCTCCCAACTTCTACTTCCCACTCTTTTGGTAAGAGCCTTCTAATTCCTGTCTGAGGAACCACCATATTCTTCCATTTTTAGCATTGTGCTTAGAATAGAGTTGAGCCTACCCCCAACTCAAGAAAAGGACTTCTGGCCCTCCTGATGGGTTTGGGGATGGATACGTGACACAGGACTAAGCCAACATAGCCCATCACATTCTCTTTGCCACGGGGATTAACAGAGTAGACATTTCATCTTTGTTAGATGAGTGAGGTTGGACTTTTCCTGGGAATTCTGATGTAGACTCTCTTTTCCCTCGGATGGTATAGTACGATGATGTGAGACTTAATAGCTAGTAAAGTCATTCACATCCTTACGAGAAGAGCCCAGGATGTCTTGGGGAGGCCACCATGTGGAATCTGAGGATAGCTTCACCAAAAAGAGGATAGTGATATAGGCAACCCAGGATCTTGCTGATATTATTGAATCTGTTAGATAGGGAACAGGCTGTAACAAAAAGACTCCGCAATACAGTGGCTCAAAAACATAAATTTTTGTTTGAAATTCTTTACCTTCCACATGTGCACATGTGGGTGAATGGCCAACACTGGTAGGCAGTTCTGGGGCTGTGGCTCTTTTAGGAATGCAGGATCTTCCTCACTTGTTGTTCTGTCCCCCTAGAGTATTGTTTTCACGTTGCAAGGTAAAAGCTGCTTCACTGCCCTCCCATCACATCCGTGTTTCAATTGCAAGAAAAAGAATGGAAGAATGGAGGATGTGAAGCTTATATTAAGGCACAGCTTATCAACTTTAGCTCTACTGACATCTGGGAACTGATAATTCTTTACTGTTGAGGGCTGTCCTATACGTTATAGGATGTGTGATAAAATCCCCGGCCTCTACCCACTCAATGCCCGTATCACCTCACCTCCAAATTATGGCCATCAAAAATGTATCCAGACATTTCCAAATATCTGAGGGATAAAACAGCCCCCCATTGAGAACCACCATCTTAAGGATACGCTGTGGAGTTTACACTCACCACATCTATTTACTTCCAATAGCCAGAAGTCAGGTATTTGGTCATACTGAGTTGCAAGAGAGTTTGGGAGAAATATTTCCAACTGGATGAGCTGGTGCCCAGGTAAAACTTCAGGAATTCTATTGCTAACAAGTAAGGGGAAATGGATTTTAGGGGACAATTAACAATCTTTGCCACCCAGCCCTACTTCTGGACTTTTCCATCACATAAGTCAATAAGTTACCTTTACAATTTACACCATTTTGAAATGGGTTTTAAGTCACTTTAAATTCAGAACCCTAAGTGATACAAGCATTACTTTCCTCATCCAATATCTAAGTTGAAATCTGGTGATTATCCAGAGAAAAAAAGGATAAAAGGAATAATGCTCCAAGTTACTCAGAAGCCAGGTACTGGTTCAGAGGGATTGAACAAAACAGCTGAAATGAGGCTACTTCTTATTAAGAGAAGTCTTTGGCTAAAATGGAAAGGCCATAGTCACAAGGGCCCATGGTCACTGTGGTAGTTAGGAAAGAAGAGAGTATAATTACACAAAATTTTCCAAATGAAAACTGCAGGCATCTTGCATTATCTGGCTTTGAACTGCTGCTCTCTAGTTCTCATTGTAAATACAAAAAGCCTTCAGTGGCTCTTTGATATCTCACACAAAAGGATCATTGCTTACAGCCAGCTGTTTTGCAATTATATTTCCATGAAGTTGGCATAATTTGACATTAGGACTGCCTAAGGGAAGAAGGGGGTGACGATGCACCAGGGTGTTGAAGTGGAGTACAGAATAGTAATGGAAGGAGCTCCTGTGTTACACGTCTCCCCAGTGTGCGTCTTGAAGCCAACAGTTCTGAATTCAAAACACATTTTCCCACAAGAATATTGTTTTCGTGTTATTCGCTTACCACAGAAGTTCTCCAATACTGGAAAAGAAAGAAATTAGTATTTTGCAAAACTACAAAAGAAAATGCTGCAGGGCAGAGAAAGGTTTGTCTGAAGGTTCTGACCGAGAAAATCATCAGTAAAATCTTCAGGGAAGAGGTGATTTTTAAACCAAACTTAAGATGGGAAGAGAAAGAGAGGGCATTTCAGGCTAAAGGACAGCCAGTTCAAAGACATGGCATTTTAAATTCTCTGTGAGGAATAGTGAGTATTGACCATGAGTACAGCATAGAGTTTGTGGAAATAATAAGTTAGGATGGGGCTGTGAAGGTCATGACAAAGTTTGGATTTTTTTAGTTGCCAAGCCATGAAAGATTTTTAACAGGGGAATGGTGTGATCAAATATACTTTTAACAATTATATGAATAGTGTGAAAATCAGGGCAAGATTACAAGAGACATTGGATTTCTGATTTTGAGATGTGACAACAAATTGGAAAGAGGGAACCAAACAGAGAGACAATGTGAGGTAAATTGGCAGGATATGGTGGCTAACTGTTCATACGGAGTAGAGAAAAAGGAATCAGAGACAGCCACAAATTCTCTAACTTTTTGGTCCACGAGTCTGGAATCACAGTACAAGAACAGGCTTAGAGGGAAGGTAATGAGCCCAGCAGGTGTCTGTCTGAAGGATAAGAGAAGAGCTGAGGTGGTTATGGCCGTATAGTACAGCATATAGGCTGCAATTAACATTTCTGCAAAGCTTGTCCACCGTGTCCTCATAATTGAAAGAAAGCCACTTGTTGAATTTTATACTTGTTTCCAAAGTCTTCCTCCAAGACTACTCTATATCCTTTTTGGGGAACATACCTCTACATGCTAAAACTATGCCAGTGACACCAGTGTTGGTGAAGACATTGCATTCCAGTGCCAGAATCTGTGGCCAGAAACCTTGCTTAAAAAGAGGTAGCAAAAATACTGGAAGCATAAGATTGCACTGTAGGATGTCTGAGATGAGCCGTCTAGAGAAAAATCCTATTCAATGTGTGTTACAATAATATCAAATGAGATTAAACTCATAAAATATGTTCTCAAAAGTCTTGGGGGTAAATGGAAAGAAAAGAGGGGAAAAAAAGAAGGATCAGCTCATGCTCAGAGAGGAAAAACAGCGGGAACAGGGGAAAGTTTAATGGGAAGTATGCTATCTTAGTCTCCTCAAACTGCTGAAACAGAAAGGGCACCAAGTCAGAATACCATAGGTTGGGTCGCTGAAACAACAAATATTTATTTCTCACAGTTTTGGAGGCTGGAAGTCTGAGAATAGGGTCAAGCATGGCCAAGTTCTTGGTGGGGGCTCATTTCCTAGTTTACAACTCTCTTCTCATTGTATCCTCATATGGCACTTAGTCCATAAAAAGTGCCTTAACAATGTCAACTAAGATGGTATTGAGAATTATCTGGAAGAGAAAGAACTTCTAGGGTTTCCTTTGTAAAAAATTTTTTTAACATTTATTAATTTGTGAGAGACAGAGCATGAGCAGGGGAGGGGCAGAGAGAGAGAGAGAGAGGAGACACAGAATCTGAAGCAAGCTCCAGGCTCTGATCTGTCAGCACAGAGCCCGACATGGGGCTGGAACTCACAGACTGAGATCATGACCTGAGCTGAAGTTGGATGCTTAACCGACTGAGCCACCCAGGTGCCTCTGGGGTTTCCTTTTGATTGCCATACCCAACCTGCCCATTTCTACCCCTCAATAGATAAAGTCATCAAAGCAACCAAGCCTTGGTACAGTATGGTGGATGGTAGAGAAGGACAGTAGTTGGAACAGCAGTAAAACAGGGGCATTTATGTGTCGTCATCATCATCTTTCTTAACTCCTTGACCAGAAGAGGATGGGAGATTCAGTATATCCAGGGTGTAGCAGACGGAGGTGAGTAGGGTGGGATGCAACGCCTGAAGGACTCCTACCAATTAATGTAAATAGTCTTGCACTCAAAATTAATGCCGAAATAGGGACAAAAAGAAGAAAAAGATTGGCACCAGGCCATAGGCTGTTGACCCGATGAATTATTCAGAAGTGGCTGCCCCACTGGCAGAGCTGCGAATTCAGAGTTGTTCATGAGCTGGAAAGGACAAAATGATCACAAAACCAATCAAAGAAGATCCATACCCTGAAAATGGCTACTGAGACCATCCTGGGATGCTCTGCCCACCTTTCATACAGCGGAGTCAGTGCTTCCAAGTCTCCACTGTCTTGGTGGTGAGGTTCAATAAACAACTTAGCAGACTGTATCATTGTAGGTTTAACACAAGGATTTCCTATCCCTCACTCTGGATAGGACAGATCGAAAAAAGGAAAGAAGGAGTTCTAAGTCTCGGTGGAAATCAGAAAGAAGAAATAGGACTATAAAATTCTCTCATGGTAGAAAGGAGTTAACAGAAAAACTACCGGAGGAGGTGTAGACTCCCCACCCCCCCAACCCCCCACTCCCCCCAACCCCCGCCTCCATGTAATACCTGTAAGTATTACTCCGTCCCCAACAAGAGCAACGAATCTCAAAGCTGCGGGCTTTCTTTTCCCTATTTCCTCATTTTCAGCAGCATAAGGAAAGTAAGATACTTCATACACCCAAGTGTATCAACATTAGCTGACCTCACTACCTGGAAAGAAAGCTCCATAAATCACAGTTTTGACTCACACTATCCTAGAGCCTCCACAAATAGTTTCCACTGACAACTCTCAAGTTTAACTTTTCAGCTCTGTGTAATTTGATCTATTGGCTTCAGGAGTAGGAGGAAACTGCACGGGATGTTGTATTAGTTCCCTCATCTCACACCTCAAGACCACCTCATAGAGGTGGTCGTGAAAGAAACTCTCCCTGTGCTTTCACCACACATGTGATTAAATTCTAATAGACCAGTTGCTCAGAGTGGGTATGCTTCCTTCGAGAAATAAATCTGGCACGTGGGGCAGCTCGGCTTACTTCTGCAGCAAGTAGGGTGATGGTCGACACCAAGTTAGCAAGGCTGGCAAAGACTCTGACACCTAAATACTGATGTAGATTTCAGCCCTTCCACAAAACTATAATAAGAATTAAGAGGCGTTGGGCACATAGTTGAAGCACTTTCCACACAGAGACTCAATTTAATGTTCACAACTCTGTGAACCAGGTACCATCATTCCCACCACTTTACATTGAACAAAATATGACACCAAGAGGCTAAATAACTTGTCCAAGACCATACAGCCAGTAGCAAGGCCAAGATTCAAGTCAGTCTGGCTCCAGAGTTTGTACCTGTAAACATGACACTGAATTGTCTCTCCAACACATCACAAAGCAGCACATTCTAAGTTGGAAGACCCTGGTTTGAGTTCTCAGGGGGCAAAAAAATCAGCCTTCAGGAGCCCCAGTCTCTTTACTGGGATTGTTGTAAGGCTTAAAGGAGATGATATAATTTTTAAATATATATGTATAATCTTAAAGTGCTTTACAAACATAAATGAACATTATCATATTAAACTTTGTGATGTATCTTACTTTAAAAATCATTCTCAGCTAGTATTTCATCCATTTTCAACCAAATTTACCATGGATTCTAAAACAGTCATACCTAAATAAGCAATCTTCTGATTATATGCTCTAGGTCAACCTTTTTTTTTTTTTTTTTTTTAATGAAAAAGACTTAAACTTTTTGAAGGCTTTTGCTTTGAACAACAGAGTAATCCTTTTTAGGTGCTTGGAAAAAATATGAATTTTCCCCCAAGAGATCACTTCTTAGACCTATTTAAATTTGAGTCTCATCCTCAAACCTTCCTAGATAAACGATAGAATCCTCTCTACAACTTTGGTTGTTGTGTTAGTCTTTTACCGCTGCCATGATAAACCACAACAAACTTCATTTAAAAAATGACATATGGTTATTATCTTATAATTCTATAAGTGACAGGCCTGACACAGACCTCACTGGGATAAACCCAAAGTGTCAGTAGGGTTGCATTCCTTTCTGGAGGCTCCAGGCAAGAACCCATTTCCTAGCCTTTTCCAGCTTCTAGAGGCCACCTGCATTCCATAGCTTATGACCCCTCCTCCATCTGCAAAGCGAGCTATGTCACACACCTCTGACCCTTGAATCTCTTTCTGACCACAACCAGGAAATGTTCTCTGCTTTTAAGGACTCGTGTGATTAGATTGGGCCCTCCTAGATAATCTAGGATAAACTTCTCATCTCAAGATACTTAGCATTAACCACATTTGCCAAGTCCCTTTTGCCATCTGAGGTAAATGTTCCCAGGCTCTGAGGATCAGGATGTGGCCATCTTTTTTTTTTTTTTTTTTAATTTTTTTTTTCAACGTTTATTTATTTTTGGGACAGAGTGAGACAGAGCATGAACGGGGGAGGGGCAGAGAGAGAGGGAGACACAGAATCGGAAGCAGGCTCCAGGCTCTGAGCCATCAGCCCAGAGCCTGACGCGGGGCTCCAACTCCCGGACCGCAAGATCGTGACCTGGCTGAAGTCGGACGCTTAACCGACTGCGCCACCCAGGTGCCCCGAGGATGTGGCCATCTTTTGAAGGAGCTATTAGGCCTGCCTATCATAATGGGTGAATTTTAACAAAATAAAACCCCAGTTTCGTATATTAAAAAAACTTGTCAACATGTAAAAGTTTGAAAGTGATTTCATTACAGTGTCCTGAAAAACCTCTAAGTTGTAACAGCTATTATGACAGAAAAGAGATAGAGTTCAGTTAGGCTGACTTCCGATGAAAAGAAAGCCTGACAAGTGGCGAGTGAAGGGTAGCAATGCCACACCGATAACAAAACCAAATGACAGACCTCCAAATTATCCAAAACGAGGTGATGAATCTGCACTCATTGTACCTGCAGTTTATTATTACGAATGAAAAACCTTCTTTCTGATCCCAGTCTATCATTTTCCAGAACTGCAAGCTGACAGTCACATATTATTAGAGACTAAATCGACATCAGAAAAGAGACTTTCCTTTCTACCAAAGTTAGAAAAGTAAAGAGGCCCTACCAGTTTTTCAAAGATAAATTAAACAAGTGAAGTGTCCTAAGTCCTGCACGTGTTTCAGTGGTAACAGGGATTATCTAAACGGCGTTGAAGGAAGGTCTGCATTATTGATGAAAGATGGTCCTGAGTTCCATGAGTGCTTGTTTTGGGGGAAGAATAAAGCGGTGCAGCCACAGAGATATGAAGTCCCTGAGGACAGTAGCCCAGTTTTGTAGCTTGCATATTTTTCCATGCCATTTCCATGTTTACAAAAACCTAATGGACATTTGGATGTCACACATGGTGTCCAGCAGTTGTACTCAAAAAAAGCAATAGCAGCATCAGTGAATCTCCTTACAGCCTATTTTATCATTTCCATAAAACCATGTCCTGTTGTGTCATGACCAGAACTTCTAAGCCACCAAGAAACTCCGAATCACAAGGATTTGCTTTGTGGAACAGCCCCTAAAACAGAACAAATTTAATTATAAACAGTCCTACTCTGCAGGACAGGTGATCCTTACTGCAAAAAAATATGTGCATCCTTAAAGTATGGGTGTGACTCATAGTTAGGTGACTCATGGCCTTCCCTTTAGAAGACTCATTCATAGTTAGGGAGATAGGAGCAAGGTCTAGATCCCAGAAGAAGTGACTAATGAGTTAATCAAGAGATTAGGGCCATCTCCAAAGGGACCAGAATTCAGGACAGGATTTTCGTGCAATGAAAGAATCAGAGGACACTTAAGAAATCAAGCCAATCAAGGAGTGAATGGCAATGGAGAAGACTGGAGAAAATGGAGCTGCAATCAAAGACTTCACATGGCTGAACCAAGAAGATCATCAAACGTGTCCACCTTGAATACATAAGGCATCAGACTTAGTCAAGATTTATCCAGGCACAAAAGGTGATAAAGAAGATCTCTAACAACCTATGGAGTCTGAGAAAATATTTGCAAACTATATATTAGATAAGGGCTAATATCCAAAATATTTAAGGAACTCATACATCTTAATAGCAAAATAATTATCTGATTAGAAATGGACACAGAACATAAATGAACGTTTTTCAAGAGAATACATGCAAATGGCGAACAGGTACGTGAAAAGATCCTCAACTTTATTAATCATCAGGGAGATGCAAATCAAAGCCATACTGAGAGATCACCTCAAACCTCTTAGAAACGCTATTACCAAAAAGATAAAAGATAATAAGTGCTCGCTAGGATGTGGAGAAAAGGGAACCTTTGTGCCCTGTTGGTGGGAATGGAAACTGGTACAGCCACTATGGAAATAGCATGCAGATTCCTTAAAAAATTAAAAATTGAACTACCATAAGATCCAGCAATCCCATTTCTGGACATACACTTAAGGGAAATGATATCACCGTCTCAAAGAGAAACCTACATACCCACATTCACCACAACATTGTTCACAATAGCCAAGATGTGGAAACAACCCAAGTGTCCACTGATGGATGAATAGATAAAGAAGATGTAGCATGAATATATACAATGTATACATTTATATAAAAAGAAAATGTTTTAAATATTACCAATTCTAATTCTTTTTTTCTTTTTTATTTTTTTTGAGAGAGAGAGAGAGAGAGAACCCACATGCAGAGAAGGCACGTGGGGAGATAGAATCTTAAGCAGGCTCCATGCTCAGCACAGAGCCCAATGCGGGCCTCGAGCCCACAACCCTGGGATCATGACCTGAGCTGAAACCAAGAGTTGGATGCTCAACCGACTGAGCCACCCAGGCACCCCATTAATTCTAAGTATTATTAATATTATTCTAAATAATATCCTAAAATAAAAATATTATAAATATAAATATATAATATTATTTAGCCAAAAAAAAGGAAATCCTGCCATTTGCAACCACATTGATGGACCTCGAGGGCATTATGTTAACTGAAAAAAGTCAGACAGCAAGACAAATCCTGCATTACCTCACTTATATATGGAACCTATTTTTTTTTAAATCAAAACCTATAGGACACAGAGAGTGGAATGGTGGTTGCCAAGCTACGGGGTGAGGGAAATGAGGACATGTTGGTCAAAGGCTACAAATTTATAAGATGAGTAAGTTCTGTAGATCTAGTATACAGCATGGTAACTACAGCTGGCAATGCTGTATTGTATAACTGAAAAATTCTAAAGAGTAGAATTTAAATGTTCTCACTGCAAAAAAATAAATATATCGTAATTATGTGAGGTGACAGATGTGTTAACTAACCTTATTGTGGTGATCACTTCACAATACGTAAGTATATGAAATCGTCACATTGCACATCTTAAACTTACACGGTGTTATGTGTCAGTTACATCTCAATAAAGCTGGACGGGATGGTGTGGGGGTGGAGATAAGACCTCTGAGTTACTGCCAGCCTTGATTTTGATTAAGATGGAAATTCTGTCTGCAAAGTAAGTTGCTTTGGTACCTGTATCAGGATGAATCTGCACAGGCAAAGGCTAACTCTACCCATTGATGGTGGCCCCAAACCTGTTCCGCTTCTAGCCCTCTGCCCTTCCTTGTAAGTATCATGACATTATGGAATATCTCTGAATCACTGTCAGAATTGGCAGCTTCTACTTAGGAAAGTGACAGGTCAGCAGTGACCTCTCTGACCTCCCAGCTACCTCTCTCCCCCTTGCTTTCTTCTTGTTCCACAAACATGCAGAAGGATGTGCACCTCGGAGCCTTTGTTTCTGCTCCTGCTGGCTGCTGCAAGCTTCCACCACACCGTCAAGTGACTTGTTCCTTCCTGTCATTTGATTCTCAGCTCAAGCCTGGCCTCCACAATGAGGACTGTGCTGAGCACCCTTTCCAAATTACCTTGTTCTCCCTAAGGCACTAATCACATCACACGAGAACTTGTCTCTGAAGCTGAAATTATCTTGTTGCGTTTTTAATTTGCTTACTCAAACGGCAGATGCAGAGGAATTTTCTTGTCATGTACTGTGCTAAATGAATAAATACATAGTCATTGAGCATCTCCTGAGAAAAGCTATACCTTAGTTGGGTTGATAGAGTTTCAACACACGAACATTAAGAGGCATAAACACTGATTTATGGGTATTTAGTGTTTGGGTATTTAGTCAGTGCCAAAAAGCAACTGGAGACTTGACCATCTCTGTAAATGTAAAGGGGCTTTGGGTGGAGGAACCAGGGAACTTCAAAACCACACAAGGTATCTAAACCAAAAATCCATATTGGCTGTGAACAGCAAGATGGATTATCAGTGGGAAAAAAAAGCCTCCTCCTTCATTTACAAGTATTTACACTAGACTGTTTAATTAACCAGCTATTTAGTTGAGGGAGTTGGGTCCTCATCTCTAGGTGTGTTTTTTAATGATATTCTTCATTATGGAGCACCTGGATAGCTCAGTCTGTTAAGCACCCAACTCTTGATCTGAATTCAAGCCCTGCATTGGGCTCTGCGTGAAACCTACTTAAAATGAAATAGGGGTGTCTGGGTGGCTCAGTTTGTTAAGCAGCTGACTTCAGCTCAGGTCATGATCTCACAGCTCGTGGGTTTGAGTGCCACATCGCGATCTGTGCTGACAGCTCAGAGCCTGAAGCCTGCCCCTCTCCCACTCTCTGTGTCTCAAAAATAAACATTAAAAAACGTTTTAATAAAAATTTATATATATATGATATATATAGATATATATGTATATATATTCTTCATTATGATGAAAAATCTTCATTACAAACCGCTTGAGTGGATGTAGCACTCAAACCAAAACCAAACACCCCAAACCACACATATCCAAGTAATGTAGGCATTTAGGACAATGGGAGGTGACCACACTAAGAGTACGAAGATCCAGATCACAAGGCCTACGTAAATTCCACTTATTCATTCAGCAAAAATCGAATAGCGCCAGGCACCGTTTAGTAAATACTCAGAGAATACCAAAAAGTTCTGTCCTCTGGGAGTTCCGTTCTACTGGGGGACAGGAGGAGGAAGATGAAAGCAACTTGTTCTGGCCCCACTGGCCCCGCTAGAAAAGTCGTCTTCACACGGCCCAGGGGTCTGGCCGGCTCACGCGGCCACCACCGCAGCCACAGCCTGCGGCCGCCCTAGTGCCAGCGTCTCCAACTCTCGCGTTGTTTGGGACCCGCTGCGTGGGACCAGGGGCGCCGCCGCACGGACCTGCTGCGCAAGATCACCTGCCGCCAGATCACCGCCTCGAGGTGAAGGCGGAGGATGGAAGAGATGCGCCTGCGGGTGGGAAGGCTGAGAATATGGAAAAAGGGGAGCAGGAGGCCATCAATAAGGTAGATGGAGAAAAGGCAGAAGACAAGAAGAGGAGGAGGAAGAGGAAGACGATGGTAAGGAAGAGGATAGAGACGAAGATGAGGAGGCTGAGGCGGCTCCAGGCAAACAGGCAACTGAAGATGGGGAGAGATGGGGCGCCTGGGTGGCTCAGTCAGTTGAGCGACTGACTTTGGCTCAGGTCATGATCTCACGATCCGTGAGTTCGAGCCCTGCGTCGGGCTCTGTGCTGACAGCTCAGAGCCTGGAGCCTGCTTAGGATTCTGTGTCTCCCTCTCTCTCTGACCCTCCCCCGTTCATGCTCTGTCTCTTAAACATTAAAAAAAAAAAAAAAAAAAAAAAATTGAAGATGGGGAGAGAGATGATGTTGACACCAAGAAGCAGAAAGCTGACAAGGATGACCAGACACCATAAAAGGAAAAGCTGAACTTTAAACAAGTCCGCCATGACCATTCACCCTCCACGCCCAGACTCAGAATCTAAACGTGATCACCTTCAAAACGAAAGTCCCTCCCACCCACTGGCAGCGCCCCCACAGTGACACGTGCTCCCCGCACACAATCCAAACCACAACCTGAATCTGCAGCAGGAAAGGACGGCCAGAATTTCCCAGGCGCTGCGTTTTTCTTAAACATACTTTAGAAAGGAAAATGTGTTTATAATCTTTATTTACATTTTATATTTTTGCTCATATTGTTGGGGTCAGTCGTTTTTAATCTTGGATGAACAAGCTAGCCTTGGGAGCAGTCTCTGTCCTACTCGTGGTGTGACCATGTTCATTACATCTCAAAGGAGAGTAAAAAAAAAACTTGTAAAACATGCACGCAGGCGCACACACGCACACACACACTCTTACTCCAGTAACATTTTTTTGTGTATGTACTTAGCTGTACTTTAAACAGCTGTTTGTATGAGACGGTTAAAGAAGCCAAAGATAAAAGGTGTCTTTTTTTTTTTTTGTCTGAAGTTTCTGTGGTTTGGGCCTGTTTGATGTATGTGTAAACACTGTTGTCCAATAATAAACCATAATCTTATTGTGCTGAAAAAACTGCACACCAGAAAAGGTTGTTATCTAAAAATATGTGGGCATTAAACTAGATAATCTGTAAAGTTTCACTCAAATCTCCACAGATACTGAAAGGCGGGGGCAAAGGGGGTGGGGGGAGATATTTTAGAAGGCTTAGCACTGATTGTTTTAGGGGAGTAAAAATGTGGATGATTTTAATTTTTTTCTTCTTTTTGTTTATCATTGGGTTCTGAATTTTGTTCTATAATGAATATGCATTACATATGAACTGGAAAAATGTTTAAGAAAACAGTAGAGAGATTTTACTATCAAACTTGGATGTTGGTTCTTAGTAACCTGAATGTATGTCCTTCATCCATTAGTAATGAGAACTGTAAATGGGAATCGTCTTATCCCTCCAGTGATTTGCTTATTACTTTACCTTTACCTAATGAGACTTTGGGGAAAATGATAAGGGAATTCTGCTCCTCTTCTCATTACTTCTGTGTGTACTGGCTTATTCTCTACCTGGGGATGATTGGGCACAAGTCCTGAATCAATAGATGGCTCTCTCTCTTTCTCTCCCTCCCTCTCCACCCACACCCTACCCATCACTACACTTAGGCATCACACACACACACACACACACACACACACACACACACAGAGGTGGCCTCTTCTCTCCCTTTAACCTTCAAATCTCAGCTTATTTTTTAAAACATTTTTTAATGTTTATTTTTGAGAGAGAGAGAAACAGAGCGCAAGCGGGGGAGGGGCAGAGAGAGGGAGACACAGAATCCCAAGCAGGCTCCAGGCTCTGAGCGGCCCTAACATTTAAACTGAGATTTGGGGGCGCCTGGGTGGCTCAGTCGGTTGAGTGTCCAACTTCAGCTCAGGTCATGATCTCCCTCTCGGTTCATGGGTCCGAGCCCCGCGTCGGGCTCTGTGCTGACAGCTCAGAGCTGGAGCCTGCTTGGGATTCTGTGTCTCCCTCTCTCTGCCCCTCCCCTGCTTGTGCTCGCTTGCTCTCCCACTCTCAAAAATAAATAAACGTTAAAAAAAATTAAATGTTACCTCCACAGAGAGGCCTTACCTGAGCAATCAAAATATAAGAATTCTGTTGCTACCTTAGACTCACCATACTATCCCCGGTATTCTCAATCATATCTCTATTCTGCTCTTTATTTCCAGAGCACTCTTGTTAACTCTTTCATATGTATTTCACTTCTTTACAAGCCTCCTGTTTCCCCCACAAGTTTGAAGTTCCATCATGAAAACAGCAATGATCTGTTTTGTTCACTCCCATCTCCATAGGGCGTAACTAATATTGAGTAAATGAATAAATGGATGAATGAAATGGCTCCTTTGTCCTTTCTCTGTCAAGAGTTCTATTCCCAAGCAGTAGTATGCTGCAACCAGTACTTTGCCAGCTCAAAGAGCCAATTAATATTTCAGGGATTTAGTAAGCTAGTTGTTAAACTACTTAGTAGCTTGCAATTAGCCATGCTGAGAGTATTTCTACCATGGACGTTGGCGAATGTTACATGTTAAGACTTTCTTTTTTTCCCAAAGATGCTTTATTGGCATACTACAGCTCTTGTCCCCTAAATCCACCTATAAATATTGAGATATCATGGAAATAAACCTGGAGAATAGGTTACTTAAAATCTTTCAATAGAGAATGTTTATTTTTTTTTAATTTCAAATATTTACTATACAATGATTTTCTTGTTGGGAATACTTGAGTTTTTTAATAAGCTAAACTATAATCTAAAAACGTGTCTCTGATCTCCTGAAGTTTTTGTTTCTGTTTTTCAGATCCTTATGTGAAGATTCACCTGATGCAGAATGGCAAAAGGCTGAAGAAGAAAAAGACAACAATTAAAAAGAACACACTTAACCCCTACTACAATGAGTCATTCAGCTTTGAGGTACCCTTTGAACAAATCCAGGTAATGTCAAACATAATTTTGTCTTCCCATTCAATTTTATTTCTTCAGATCACATAAAGACACAGACCTTCTGAATTATCAGTGCTCATGCCTTCATTAGAATTGCCATTCTTATTCCCATACACATTTGATAATCAAGCTACATCCAGAAGGAAATGATAAAATATACAGCACAGGATGTGCTGATTCATCAGCTAAAAACAGCTGGCATTCTGTTGGGCAGAAATAAAGTAGGAAAAAGAAAATCAATAGAATGACTCTGCTAATTCAAAAAGTGCATCCATAAAGGTTAAAAGGCCAAGAGAAAAATGAGCTTTCACTATTTATTCCCAAGCCATAATATGTAATTGTCCTTATCACAGCTTTATAGCAAAAAAAAAAAATAGAGATAAAAGAAATATTTTGGTTGATGCTAAATATGCAGCATCTTTAATCTTTCATTTTTAAAGAGTGATTTACAATAGAAAAAATAACTAAGTCATATTTTGTTTAAATTCAGCTTCCTATTTCTGAGTTGGAATGGATGGACATTTTTGTAAAGATAAAACCTTCACTTGCCAGATAATAATTGTTATGATAAGGAGTATTCTATTAAAGGAACCTGTGGATAACATGTTCAAAACAGGATGCTACAAGTAGCCACAATAGTATATGATCTCATTATTTAGCAATTTTTAAGTATATTTAGGTTTTCTTACCTCATATCCATAGTGAGACCATTGAAATTCAAAGTTCACATCCAATATATATCAGCTATTTCTTGGGAATCTTTAATGGATATCAGAGAGTCAAATGTCTTAAAGCAACACTATTTTTACATTTTATTGAATATTGATGTGGGCCTATCTTTTTAGTCATATAAAAACTTGCTCATAACATGAAGGAGAAGTAACGAGTAGGCATCAAAACTACAACATGGAAATGTCTAAAGTTAGTCCAGAATGTAAAAAATCAGCAAATACTCTTTAGTTGCATATTTTTCCTTTTTTAAGTTTATTTATTTATTTTGAGAGAGAAAGACAGACAGACAGACAGACTGCGAGCACGGGAGGGGCAGAGAGAGAGAGAGAATCCCAAGCAAGTTGTGCCCCATCACTGCAAAGCCCTGTGCGGGGTTTGAACTCACCAACTGTGAGATCATGACCTAAGCTGAAACCAAGAGTTGGAGGCTTAACTGACTGAGCCACCCAGGTGCCCTGCATATTTTTACTTTTAATCTAAAATATAATTTAGAATATATATATATATATACATATATATATATATGTAATAAATCACACCTTTATTCCATGAAGAAAACTAATATCATAGCTACATGTATTGTAGTGCCTAATTTAAGCACTTTATGCATAACCTTATTGCATCTTTATAATAACCTTATGAGAGAGGTTATTACCCCAATTTTATATATGAGGAAACCGAGGCTTAGAATTTCCTCATGTGTAAAACAGGAATAATAGAGTCCATATCCAAGTGAGCTTATGCATATAAAAGCACGTGGAAGGGCACCAAGCACATAGGAACATTCAAAATGGTTGCCATCATCATTATTATTCACAATGTTAAGTTTGTCTTTTTTTTATATTAACATTTTATTAGAAAATAGATCTAACAGGGGCACCTGGGTGGCTCAGTGGTTGGGCAACGGACTTCGGCTCAGGTCATGATCTCACAATTTGTGAGTTCGAGCCCCACATCAGGCTCTGTGCTGACAGCTCGGAGCCTGGAGCCTGCTTCAGATTCTGTGTCTCCCTGTCTCTCTTTGCCTCTCCCCCACTGGCACTCTGTCTCTCAAAAATGAATAAACGTTAAAAAAATTAAAAAGAAAAAAAAAGAAAATGGATCTAACAATAAGATTAAAACAATATATAAATCAGTGCCTTCTACTAGAAGTATCTGTGAGGACAGACATGTTTTATCACTGGTGGGGTCCAATACAGTAGTCTCCAGCCTCAAGTGGGTGATGAGCACCTCAGCCACCAGTGTGATAAAGGAACCTTATTCATAATTTAAAT
Organism: Lynx rufus; assembly: GCF_022079265.1. Taxonomy (NCBI): domain Eukaryota; kingdom Metazoa; phylum Chordata; class Mammalia; order Carnivora; family Felidae; genus Lynx; species Lynx rufus. Next base: position 102,779,485 of record NW_025814889.1, read on the forward strand.
AGCCATATGTGGCCAGTCACTACTGTATTGTATAGGGCAGTTATTTAAAAATCACCAGGAATCCCACCATCCTCACATCAGGTCATGGTCTTTCTCTAACTGTTCTCATATGCAAATTGCACATACTTAAATTAATTACTTTCAACAGTTGTTGAAACAGTTACATAACAACAGTTGTAACAGTTGTTACATAAGTAAATGACATTCCAGAGGACACTGATTCCCTGGCCCCAGTCACTTGTTTACCAGCCTGAACCAGTGAAGCTACTGCTTTGGGCCCACTGGCAAATCCCTAAAATATCCAATTTTCTCCAATTTATTTTGCAGTATCTGTTCAGTGAACCCTTTTTTGAGTTCTAAGAACTCATTCCTATGGAAACTAACACCTCGTGGAGTTTTGGTTTTTTTATTCTACAAAACAATATAAAGCAGGGTATTGAGATGAAAAATCCTATTGTAACCTTTCTTGGAGCTACAATTCTACACCTTTAACAAAAATAAATGGGTTTTTTCTTCAACTATAAATTGCAGCAGATGCAAATATATTAAAAATGAAGCACATTACAAACAAGACATATGCTGGGTTTCTGGGGCAGCATTTTAGAGGAGATAACATTCTGTCAGGACAGAGAGAACCTGAGCCCATCACTGACAACATTAGGCATGGAAATAATGAGCACATCTTTGACTGCATCCCTCCTCCTCTGCTTCTTGGCAGTTTGCTCTAGTCTTCACATTTTCCTAGAGAAACAATTGAGCATTTTCCTTACCAAACTAGGGGTCTAGGTTTCCTTTCTTCCCAGGTTACAAGATTATCTGCTTTCTATTTGTCTCTATCCCTATGAAATATACTGTGAGCAAAATATGCTGATTTTCAAAAGCCCATGTAAATGTTATAGTCCCTCCCCTAAAAATGTATAAATAAACTATCTATGCAGCTAGAAAAATTAATCCAAGGCCTTCATAAGGATGTTTTGTCTTGAGTGCTATTACTCAGTACATTCCTAGGTGAAATCGTCAAAGCCCACTCCAGCCATTCACTCCAACCTCCACAAACCCCATTGCCTTGGTGCCTGACCCCACCCCCATTCCCTGCAGTATGATTTCATCCTGACGAATTTGCTTGGGCAAAGTTCTGAGAACTTTTCTGAGAACCAAACTGATTCTGTTCCCAACACCATCCAATGGATAGATGATTCCCTTGATAAGGTAATCAGTCCGAGGCCACACAAGGGAAGATGGAGTTTGTTTCCTTTATTGCCAGTGTGTTGCATTTTACATTCTAAATTCCATTTTCAAAAGCAGCCGTTGTCTCTGATGTGAAGCTGTACATGGGTGCCACCTCTTAGCACATTGGTACAATAATGTGGTGCTCAGACCACAAAGTCCGCTAAAGGGCCATAACTCAGCAGGAGCCCCATCCTGCCCTGGCTTCCATCATTACATTTTCTGTTCCTTTTAACTCTGGCCATCAAATGCTATGCATTCTACTTTATTCTAAGCCCTTTATCTCTACACTCAGTTTCTAGAGTCGAGCCATCACATATTTTGACTACGCAAATCCATTACTTGGGAAGCAGAACTAAAATGTGCTTTGAAAAAGTGTGTCTTTCATATCATAATGGCATGGGTTTGCTTTCGTCAATTCAGGCAGTTCAAAAGCGTAAGTTATTAAATAAACTCTCACGATGTAATGGAATCACTGAAGTAAATCTTGTGTGGCCTGAAAGGTTATTTCCATTTGAGATCAGTGCTGGATACATAACAGTCACTCCGTAAATGTTCATTGAGAAAAGGCTTCAATGGGAAAATTATTTTTAGTTGTGACTTTTTAAAGCCTTTCGCTCTATTATCACATTTAATACTCGCAATAATCATGTGACTATTGTACCGAATACCAACACCAGAACTCTTGCTGATGAGGCGATTGAAACGAATGAACCCAGAGGTGGACACAGTTTACAAAGACAACAACGGCACCAAGGGCACAGCACAGACTGTGGAGAACAAACCACGCATTCCTTGTATGACCCCAGGCAGGGAGCATGACATCACCTTACCTAAATAACGGCAGTATTAATCAGATCTGTTGTGAGAAGTAAGTGAGTAGTTCATGTAAAAGACTCAGAATTGTGCCAAATACCTAACAAAAATCAGCATTCATTTCAGTATTTTGAAGACACTGAAGAAGGTGACGATGATGATATAGTGATGGCGAGATACGGATCAGACGCAGGTTTTCGTATTCAAGTAATTTTCAGTCTTGTTTGGTGTTTTGAGATCAGTTCTTACTTCCAATTGCTGAGATCTGAAGGAAGCTTTGCAATAGGGCTTTATCTACAGGGCTGGATGATTCATGTTTATTCTGCATCCTCTTTCAGAAAGTGCAAGTGGTGGTAACTGTTTTGGACTATGACAAGATTGGCAAGAACGATGCCATCGGCAAAGTCTTTGTGGGCTACAATAGCACCGGGGCGGAGCTGCGACACTGGTCAGACATGCTGGCCAACCCCAGGCGCCCCATCGCCCAGTGGCACACCCTGCAGGTCGAGGAGGAGGTTGACGCCATGCTGGCGGTCAAGAAGTAAAGGAAAGAAGCCTTTCTGCATCTGCCCACATAGTGCTCTTTAGCCAGTATCTGTAAATACCTCAGTAATATGGGTCCTTTCATTTTTCCAGCCATGCATTCCTGACAATTCAGTGGTACTTCAAATCCTGTTTTAATTTGCACAAATTTAAACGTAGAGAGCCCCTAAGCCCTTCGTCATGCCAACTGCCCTCCAGATCCACTCTTCTTTTAAGCAATATGATGTGTAGATAGAGCATGACTGAAATTATTTATTGTATCACACCGTTGTATATACCAGTATGCTAAAGATTTATTTCTAGTTTGTGTATTTGTATGTTGTAAGCGTTTCCTAATCTGTGTATATCTAGATGTTTTTAATAAGATGTTCTATTTTAAATTATGTAAATCGACTGAGATATAGGAGAGCTGATAATATATTATATGGTAAATATAGTATTGTCTGCATTCCAGCAAAAATATCAACTTGTAAGGCACTCGTACAGTGAAACTGACATCTTAAAGGACAACTTAAACCTGAGCTTTCTATTGAATCATTTGAGTACCAAGATACACTTACACCACATATTTGCTGGGTGAATCCAATTTTGTAGAATTTCTTCACAGGCAAATTAGTATGATCTGAGCAGCGTCCAGACTGACCTCCAGGAAGCATAGCCACAAACCAGAATAGCATCTGTCTGTATGTAGCTACAAAGCCGAAATAAGGGCTTCACTCTCACATTCGAGGAAGCAACTGAACAGGAGCCAATGACTTCATATTACTGCATACAGAGTAACAATATGACGGCGTTCCGTGGGTGTGTGTGTGTGTGCGTGTGCACGCGTGTGTGCGTGTGCATTTGTCTGGGGATGGGGTGGGTGGGAAGACGCTGAGGGGAGAAGTCAGCATTTCTGAATTATTGCCTGATGATTTAAAAAGAAAAAAAAAGTAGCTCTCCGTTATCACCTTTATACAAAATGTGCATCCTGTGGTGAATTCTGTTCCAGATTTCATACCTATAATAATTCCAAAAGGTTTGCACATTAGACTTTGTAACAAAATATTTTATTACACAAAACCATATTAGAAGGAATGCAGAATATTTTTAACACAGCAATCTGTGCTTATTACACAAAATTACTTTGTGGTAAACAGACAGTATTGTGATCCCGTCAAAAGATGAAAAAAAAATAATAAACAATTAGCCATAGTTCTGAATGCACTTCAATTAAGCCAAAACAGACAGCTAGTGATCTTTTTATATGCTCTTTTTACTTAAATAAGTTTTAATTTGTCCTTTAAAAACAAAAAAGGTGAAACAATACCAAGAACAAGTTCCAGCAAACTGAAGCAACCTCTTATGTATACTAGACGCTTGACTTAGGAGGAGTTTTTAACTGTTTCCAATGTCATTATGTAGTAAATGGCACTATTACGAAGCTACTAGTCATTCCATAAGAGTCTTCAAGGACTGCTCTGTGTAGCACTGTGACTGCCGTGTGTGCTTAGACACGTAGTTTCCTCAGTGGACAGCACTCAGTTTATTCCGTAGTGATGTTGTAACAATACTGCCATTCCCTCCTACTGCACTGCCCAAGGTGTGTGTAGCACAAACAGTTCTCATTACAAAGGACCAATTCAGAACTGAAAAGCTATGCATAGGACAAGAAAGACACACAGAACGGGGTGGAACACACAGCATTTTGTCAAGCACTGTGCAATATTCCATACTTTCCCCCACTATGGTGGACAACCAGTTCGTGGAGAGGCAGCCTGTTAGCTCACGCTGCAGCTGCTCGCTCCTGTGACCCACTGTAACTCCCAGGCCACAGACAGCAGTGGTGCCTGGAAGTGGAAGCTTGTCTTCGCAAATACCAAAACAAGATGGAGGAAAACCAAGCATGAGCCTCATGTTCAGACGTTAGGATACCATGCCACATTTTTTAAAACCTACAGAGAATTCAAAAAGGGCTCATGGGAGGCTTCACACGTGGGGCTGGTTGTTTCCTGATAAAACTAGAATTCCCGTCATTCTTCTTTTCTCATCAAAGAAGAGGCAAGCCCTTGGCCGTTCTGCCCAGTCACAGCAAACTCATTAGAACTGGGACAGACACAAAGGACGAAGGAGAATAGCATCTCCCTCTTCTGTGGATGGGTCATACTTTTTTTCAAACGTAGGTAATAGAAGATGCACATGTCATGATGTGAGATTAAATATCAGTTTGAACGGAAGAGTCAAATGGGAATCTGTCCAATTTAAAAGACCAAACCCTACCAAAGAGAGGGAGTTGATGGACTTTAAAAAATCCCTTCCATACCAGAAACTGACATTTAATTTCACTCTATTCAGCTTTAAGTTGTTCACACTGAAACAACACTTTAAAGCAAGCAGGTTCAGTTGCCAGATATACATTATTTCCTGCATTAAAGTACTACTAATGCATTCTCTTGCAACACTGCCAGACATGGGACTGTCACCATAGAATTAGTTGGTACTATGCCATCTTTCACAAGTCAGTGACCGAACCTGCTTTGAGACCAAGATTCATCCTCAGATATGCCACATGTACCTTTCTGACAAAGCTGTGTAAAGTATTAGAAGCTGATGCTCTAGAAAGATCCTAGTTGCCTTTGTGTATATTTACTGCCTGCTTGAGTGTTTCTATGTGTGGGTTTTCTCTGTATCTTGTAGAAATGTTGGGGTGTTTTCTTCTGCCATATGGCTCGTGGCCCGCGAGCCAACTACTTTAGCTGTATTTACCTTCATTTTTGATGAGGTGGTTTAAATTTTGTTTCACTTTGTGTAGTGACCCCACAGTAGTTTTCTGATTGTTGTTAAAAATGACTTAACATATTACATGGATACTCAATAAAAATGTTTTATTTCCTGTTGATGTTGCCGCCTTTCAACTCTTCTCCTTACTTGACTCTGGCCTGTGGACTTTGGGGGCTGCTGGAAGCAGAGGCAGCTGAGAAAAGCCTACAGTGAATGCCTGTCTCGGAGTCATGCCTATGAGTATAGAATGGGTGAAGGGACAACAATGCCCAGATGGCATGGCCGTCACGTCCCAGCGTTCCTCATTCTCAACACGTGTTTCTCTCTTCCTGTTTATGATCGATTCATCCGGCACACTTTCAGGCTTTCTGCTTTGCTTAAAATGTGTCCTCTAGGGTTTTCATTCTACAGCTTAAGTCACACAGCCTCTCCAAAATGGGACTGAAAATAAGATTTTTTAAATTCCATTTTCAGAAGACGGCATGACACATGAAATACCCCGCCTACTGCAATTACTAGATAAAACAAGTAAACATCCTTCCTCCAGTACATTGAACATTTATTAGTGCCTACCATATACCATGTTTTTACTGGATGACGGAGATGCAACAAATAATGTAATAAGGTACACCTGGCCCCAGGGAGCCGCTCGCTCCACAGTCTCAGAGACCTGTGAACACACTGTCACAGTACACAATGATGTCTGAGTCTCTGAGAACCTTCTCTAGACCAATCATAGTAGACACCACGGGGTGCCACCCTGATCCCCCTTCAGCACTGAGGCACTCAGCCCGCAGCTGCTGGAAGCTTGCCTGAGGGCAGCTCATGGAGATTCCCTCTGCCCTCTACTGAGGAAGCTGCCTAACTAAGGTCACGTGTCCTCCCTGGCCACATTCCGTGGGCCCATGCAGGCTCTCTCGGAAGCGATATCTCAGTTTCCAGCCCCGAGGGTTTGTTGAGAAGGGCTACTGCAACTGCTGTGCGCTTCACTTTCTCCCTCACCCCACGCCACCCTCCTCCCTCCTTTACAGATGTTATTCCCAAGAGCACTCCACCATAAGACCCCTTCGGCACAGAATCTGTACACTGAGAATCCCAGCCCAGGACACATTGTTCAGGGGAGGAGAGATCAAGAAAAGTTTGAGAGGTAAGTCCTAAGGGAACTGGTAGGAGTTATCCAAGTCAGAGAGTAGGCAAGACTGTGGCAAAATTTATCTCATTATCAAAGCTGGTTACACCATACTCCCTTCAGCCAGCTTGTGTTAGCCACTGGCAAACAGGGATAGGGACTGAGGCAAAACAGCCACACAGTCAGGGGAAAGACCATTTAATTATATACACTCCGAGGAAGAAGTTGACAGAGTTCTAAATGTAAGTTGAGAAAAGGAAATTTAAGGCCTGCTTAGAATTAGGTGCAAAAACAAAGCAAAACATAAAAAGAAATCAGCGTTATAATTATTTGGTTGTCAAGAGTGAGCATTTTGCTTCTTCTTGCATAGCTCTCAGAATCAGGTACAAAACCGTTTAAAGAATATTTCTTTTTTAAATCTTTTAATGTTTATTCATTTTTGAGAGAGAGAGAGAGAGAGGGCGTACACGGGGGAGAGGCAGAGAGAGAGACGGAGACATAGAATCCGAAGCAGGCTCCAGGCTCTGGACTGTCAGCACAGAGCCCAATGTGGGGCTCAAATCCATGAACCATGAGATCATAACCTGAGCCAAAGCTAGATGTTCAACCGAGTCACTCAGGTGGCACCTGTAAAGAATATTTCTTAAATGAACTACAAAAAAAAAAAAAAAAAAAAAAAACCATCACCTCATCCTTTTGTCAATGTTTGTTTTTCCAAAAGACTTTTAGGTTTAAGACACATACACTTAGGGGGTGACTGGGTGACTCGGTTGAGCGTCTGACTTCGTCTCAGGTCATGGTCTTGTGGTTCGTGAGTTGGAGCCCTGTGTTGGGCTCTATGCTGACAGCTCAGAGCCTGGAGCCTGCTTCGGATTCTGTGTGTCTCCCTCTCTCTCTCTGCCCCTCCCCCACATACACTCTGTCTCTCTCTCTCTCTCTCTCTCTCTCTCTCAAAAATAAATGAACATTAAAAAAATTGTTTTTAAAAAGACACATACGCTTAGGATATTTATTAGGTGTTTTAGTCAGTACAACTAAACTATTCCAGGTATTTTAAAGAGGGAATTTAAGAAAATGGCCACATAAAAAGGGCTGAGAAGGCAAAGTACAGACAGTGGGTTAACCCAGAGGTTAATAGATGCCACGTGTGATTTGTATGCTAGGACTGCCCTAACCAATACCACAGACCTGGTGGCCAAAGCAACAAAAATTTATTCTCACAGTTCTGGAAGTCAGAAGTCCTAGATCAAGGTGTTGGCAGAGTTGATTTCTTCTGACGCCTCTCTCTTTGGCTTGTTGATGGCCATCTGGTCCCATTGTGTTCATGTGGTCTTCCCTCTACGTGTGTCTGCAATCCAACCACCCCTCTCTACGAAAACATGAATCATACTGAATTAGGGTCTACCCTCATCACCTCATTTTAACTTAATGACCTCTTTTAGAACCCTAGCTCCAAATAAAATCAGATTCTGAGGTATTGGGGGTTAGGACTTCAACATACGAATTCAGAGGGTGGGGCACAATTCAGCCCATAAATACCACCAAAGGCAGGGGAAACAAAATGGAGAAGATAGTGTTATCGTAGAACCAGAACTCTAAAGGTGGGGCTAGAATGCAGGGAAGGTACCATGGGGCCCCTTTTCTCCTGGACCAACAAAGAGTATCAGGTGCTGGTGCTGGGACCAACAAAGACGCTCCATGCTGGAGGTTCTGGAACTGATCCAGTAGCAGCCTACTGTGGTTAGTGGAAAGCCAACAGAAGCTAGAAGCAGAAACAGGATCTTTTCTCTTCTCCTCCTACCTTCTAGTTCAACCAGTGCTTCTCCCTGGGAAAACCTAAAGAAGGTTTAGGGAATAGTCTGCTGGGTCTTAGAGCACCCCCTCTCCCTCACCAAGTACATAGCAGAGCACAGAGAGGTGGAAATTAGGATGGAAAACAAGGAGGCGAATGACCAATACATTAAAAGTCTTAATCCCTTCATGCTGCTATAACAACAGTACCATAGATGGTGGTTTAAGCAACACATATTTATCTCTCACAGTTCTGAAGGATGGGAAGTCCAAGACCAAAGCACCAGCAGACTCAGCATCTGTTGGGAGGCCATCTTCTTGCTGTGTCTCACCATGGGGTTGCTCTCTGGGGTCTCTTTGATCAGGGCACTAATCCCATTCATGAGGCCTCCACCCTCATGACCTAATACAATCTCAATGGTGGTTAGGATTTCCACATAAAATTTGGGGTAGGGGAACACACACATTCAGTCCATAACATTAGGAAACCTTTTAGCAGCTGCATAGACTTTATAAATACTCTTGTTTCTTCCCTGGAGAATTCAGGTGTTCCTATCTGAACCGCACAACCCATCCCACCCTTGATGAAACAGAAGTATAGGAATCACATTCTTATTCTATTTATGCAGAGAGTTTACTATTACAGATTTGAAAATTCCAATCATGATTGCCATTATCCCCACCCTGAAAAACATCTTTATTACAAATGCACAAGACTCTTTGATGTTTAGCAAGTGATTTAAGCTGCACACAAATTTTTACTGTAAAACAGTCAGTGACTTTGGAATAAGAAGGTAAAAGAGCAGGAGAATAAAAATGAGATATAGCCTGATTCTAAATGTACAAAGAGATTTTCCAAAGCATACAGAGTAATAATTATGTAGGAGGAACCATCAAGAGGGAGCAGTAATAAAAACACCATGCAAACCTTCTGATGATTTGTGTGATCTAAGTCCCGAGGTTGGCTGTAAGTTACTTGCATTTTTTAAATCCGCATTTCAGACATATTGATTATTTTACCCTCCCCCACCAATACACATTCCTAAAGATCCCACACTCATCCCTTTTCTTTGACAGTAATAACCATCCTTCCAGCAAAGCCTTTTGCTCTGTGCAAAATGTACTTGCTGCTGCCTGGGTGCACACAGGTTGAAAAGAATTTTGTACCAAACAAGCCACTTCCTTCTTGGCTGCCCACTTTACCTCTGTCACTTTCTTACAGCCTCTGGACTGGGAAGGCAGCAAAGCATTGACATCCTATATAGGCAGGATTGTTTGAGTTGTCTGCGGAAGGAACCCAATTTAAATTGGATTAAAGAAGAGAGGGAAAGAAGAAATGGGGAGAGGAAGAGAGAAAGAGAGAGACAGAGGCAGGGAGAGGAACTATTGGATCACCTAACCAGGAAAGTAAGATTACATGAGGGAACAGCTAGATGAAGGGCTGCACACAATGTTATCATTCCCATTCATTCTCCCTGTCCTTGTCCCTGTCCCTCTCTGTCTCCTCCCTACCCCAACTCTACTGTCCTCAGTACTGACTTCGTTAACAAGCTCCAGGGTCACCATGTGGCAGCACAGATGGCCCCTAGCAGCTCCAAGCTTATATTCTTCCAGCTTAGCATGCTCGCAGAGAGTGCTACTTTCACAGTTATATCATCAAAATTCCCAGACCTGACATACATGGACCACATGCCCTCCTTAAAATGATCATTGGGTCCAGATGACAACGTGTTCGCTTTGGCCAAACCTAGGTTATGTCTGCAACCCTACAGCCACAGAGATGGCATAAGGACAGTTCCTCAAAGGCAAACCAAAATGCTATTACCAAGAAAGAAAAGTGGATACTGGGCAGACAAAACCAACAGGTGTCTATTCTTTGGCACCTGGTATACCTCCACCTGAAGAGGAGGGACACTGAAGGCACAAACTCAGGCCACAGCAACAGCCTGGTCATTCTTCCCTTTGACCAAAAATACTATTGGATAGAACTTTAAAAGTATGCAAACTTTTCAATCGCCTGAAAACATCTATTCACCTTCCAATTGATTGTCAAGAAAACTAATCATCTGCTATGAATTAGGCAGCCTTTTTTTGAAGACATTGAGACATTAACATGATTTTAAATTCTTGAATTCATAAAAATCTTACAGAAACGTGGCAGGAATGAAGGGAAATAGGAAAAAATCACTCTACACACCCTGTTGCTTTTACATATTGGTCCATATCCATTCACCTTTTAAATAGTTTTACTCATTAGCATACAAACAATTTAGTATCAATTTCTTTCACTTAAATGTGAAAAACAAGCCTTGTCTCTTGTTGCCACATAGTCTTTACAACTTTTTTAAAAAAAATTTTAATGTTTATTTATTTTTGAGAGAGAGAGAGAAAGAACACGAATAGGGGAGGGGCAGAGAGAGGAGGAGACACAGAATCTGAAGCAGGCTCCAGGCTCTGGACTGACAGCCCAGAGCCCCAAGCAGAGCTCGAACTCACGAACTGAGAGATCATGACCTGAGCCGAAGTTGGAAGTTTGACCAACTAAGCCACCCAGGTGCCCCTTCACGACTTTTATTTTTATTTATTTTTATTTTTTTTAATGTTTATTTATTTTTGAGACAGAGACAGACAGAGCATGAACGGGGGAGGGGCAGAGAGAGAGGGAGACACAGAATCGGAAGCAGGCTCCAGGCTCTGAGCCATGAGCCCAGAGCCCGATGCGGGGCTCGAACTCATGGACCGCGAGATCCTGACCTGAGCTGAAGTCAGACGCTTAACCGACTGAGCCACCCAGGCGCCCCACGACTTTTATTTTTAATAGCCATTTGGCTTTTTTCCAAGTAGATAAACTAAAACCAACTCAACCATTTCCCTAATTTCAGATATGTAAGTTGTTACTAATTTATTTCTTACCTATATAACATTGCAATGGATACTTTCATGGGATTTTACTCATTTTTCTATTACTCTATCAATAGCCATTATTGAATAGATCTTATTATCTATTTATTTTCTTAGGATAAGTTTCCAGAATTTTCCAATTTGGTTTCTTGGAAGATTCCAACAAAATATACTATCATTGGTGTTAGGTGTTCCAGTTTTCCCACAGTGTCCCCAGCTGTGGACCTTGTGCTTTTAATGTCTGACACCTGTGGAGGGTCATGCGCCTCGGTCATGACAGGCCCAGAGCTGGAATATGAATCTCTCCATTCGGGGACCACTGTCCTCTTCACTACTCCAAGCAGCTTCGTTAAAAAACCAATGGCATAAGAAAACCATTGGTGGAGAGCCTGAGGAGAGAGGGTGGCAGGAGAGAACATTAAGGAAGAGAATGGCTCAGGAAAAGGAGGGTTCAGATGTGACTCCTTCCTCTCCCTCAGCTTCACGTTGCATCCAGTAGTCAGCACTGTGGAATTTCTTAGCTCCCTCCCTGCTCTCTACTTTCACCATCACGTGTCTCATTCAGACTTGCATCGTATCTCCCCTTCAGGGTCAAGGAGCCCCCACAACGACTCTCCCTAGGTGCACCAAGGGAGAGCCCTCACTGTTGAGAGCACCAGCTTGACAGCAGGCAGTCTGGGCTCCAGTCCTGGTTCATTCCCTAGCTGCATAACCCTGGACAAGTCCTTTAATTTTGCAAATTAAAAATAATGGATATTAAAATCTGGCATTAAATGAGCAGTTAATAAATGGTAGTTATTATTTTTTTTTAATCTAGCCTGGATTTGGCAAACTTTACCTGTAAAGAGACAGATTGCAATTATTTGGGATCTTGTGGGTAATGTGTTCTCTGCTGCATCTTCTTCGTCCATGCTTCCTTCCTTTCTTTCCAATCCTTTAAAGATGTAAAAGCCATTTGTAGCTCACAGGCTATGCAAATATAAGCAGCTGTAATCTACTGACTGGATTCAAGTTATGTCACTGTTCTTCAAAACCTCTCATGTTTTCTCTTCTTTACAGATCAATGTTTAAAATCTTCAGTGTCGTATCAACGCTGCCCCCAGACACGAACCACCTCCCTCCCTCTCCTTCAAGCCCTGCCCCAGATTCTGGCTACACAATTCTCTGAACCAGGCCATGGGTTCCATACATGCATGCCTTCACGTAGGCTGCCCCTCCACCTGAAATTTCCTGACAAAATCCTACAGGTTGGTGAGCAAGGGGGGAAGGAAGGGTGTGAAGAGACTCAGGTAATTTGGGGAAGGAGAGATGTGCCACTTATTTCCAAATGCACTGCACCGTTGCTCTCTCTGTGAAGCACAACTTAAGGCGTCAGGCTGAGTTCATTATTGCTGTGTCCTTCTAGCCCACACATGGTTCCTCCTTTCCCCAAAGGCTTCTGATGCTTAGGCAAACGATGGTGCTCTTTAAAGTAACAATGCCTGAAAGATTCCCCACTTTCCTTGAACATCTGGTAGAATTTTTTTTTAATTCAGGAGAAAATGAACACTTTTCAAAATATTAAAGCAATGCTTCCTCCAGCAAATGTGAGACACTAAAATGATTTATAAATTATAAAGAGTTGGAAGATAGGTGCCTAATTTCCTGTCGGTGTCACAGTTACCTCACTTTCTCACATTTTCCCAAAATATGTGCTGCTGGGCTTTTCACAGCCAGGACTCAGCCCCGGTGACTCAAATTAGGGAGACCTAGGACAGGAATTTATGGGCCGAGTGACTCATTAACTTTTGCACTGCCTCCAGCCAAGATGCTCGCATGCATGCCATGGCCAGGATCAAGCCATAGGCACCCCCAAAACCCACCATAACCTCAGCCTCACCTAGACCTGCATTTTTATCCTGAAAACATCCTCCTACTTCACCGAGAGTTCCTTAGGAAGAGGTATATCCTCTCTACATATTTATTCCATCCTTACTGTGAAGGAAGTGCTAATTAATCGGGACTCTGTGAGGGAGACTGAACTGGGATCACATTATGAACTGAAATTTGTTTCCCCAAAAGTCATATGTTAACGTGATAATGTCCAGCACTTCAGAATGTAACTATTTTTGGAGATAGGGCTTTGAAAGTGGTGGTTAAGTTAAAATGAGTCCCTTAGGATGGGCCATAATCCAATCTGACTGGTGTCCTTATTTTAGAAAGGAGATTAGGATACATGAGGGCACACCAGGGGTGTGTGCACACAGAGGGAAGGCAATGTGCAGAGACAGCAAGGGGACGGCCATCTGCAAGCCAAGGAGAGAGCCCTCAGAGGAGATCAGCTCTGCTGGCACCTTGATCTTGGACTAGTTCCCAGAACTGTGAGAAAATAAATGTGTGCTCTTTAAGCCACCGGATCAGTGGCATTGTGTTACAGAAGCCCTGGCTGCCCATCCCTTTGGCCCTTGACAGAATTCAAAATGCTTCAACTCAAGCGAAACCAGCCCTCCCAGGGCTATAGATCAAATGTCCCTGGCCCTCTCTCTTACTTGAAACAGAATATGCTCTCTCTTTCCAAGCTCTATCCCAACACAGACACTTCCTATTCCTCTCCTCTTGCCAGTTGGGGCAGTATAGCGCCCCATTTGCCCAATCCTGGATTGATGGCTAGTCTATAAAACTCTGGATTCTGGACACAGGGAGGGTAGGAGGTTTAGACAAGGTGTGTGTCTTTTCTTTGTCTCCGATGCATGCTATATTAGGGCTCTCCAGAGAAACAGAACCAATAGGATGTGTGTGTGTGTGTGTGTGTGTGTGTGCGCGCACGCGTGTGTGTGTGTGCATGTATGTACAGGGAGAGAGATTTATTTTAGGGAAATGGCTCACGTGATGGTGGAGACTCAGGAGAGAGTTGCAGTTCAAGTCGAAAGGCAATCTGCTGGCAGAATTCTTTCTTGCTCAGTAGAGGTCGGTCCTTGTTTTATTAACAACTGATTGGATAAGGACCATCTACATTATGGCCCATCTGCTTTACTCAAAATCCATTGATTTAATTGTTAATTTCATCCAAAAAACACCTTCAAAGAAATATCCAGAGTAATGGTTGACCAAATATCTGAGCTCTATGACCCAGAAACTTGACACATACAATTAAGCACATGTCTTGCTTGTACTAGGCTGCTTTGCCCTGTCCTCACCATACTGGTTAGAAGGGCAATGTCCAAAATAATAGTTACTAGTCACATGGGGCTATTTTGCATTTGAAATGGGTCTAGCCCAAGTTGAGATGTGCTGTACATGTAAAATACACATCAGGTTTCAAAGACTAGGTATAAAAAAAGAATATGAATGTCTCGATAGATTTTATATTGATTTCATATAAAGAGATGATCATTTAGGGGGTATATTGAGTACATTCATTTCCTATGGCTGCCATACAAATTAAACTTATTGGCTTAAAACAATACAAATTTATTATCTTACTTTTCTATAGTTCCAAGTCTCACACAGGTCTCTTTAAACTAAAATGACATCGGGGCGCCTGGGTGGCGCAGTCGGTTAGGCGTCCGACTTCAGCCAGGTCACGATCTCCCGGTCCGTGAGTTCGAGCCCCGCGTCGGGCTCTGGGCTGACGGCTCAGAGCCTGGAGCCTGTTTCCCATTCTGTGTCTCCCTCTCTCTCTGCCCCTCCCCCGTTCATGCTCTGTCTCTCTCTGTCCCAAAAATAAATAAACGTTGAAAAAAAAAATTTAAACTAAAATGACATTTCGGCAGAGCTGTGTTTCTTCTGGAGATTCCAGGTGCGAGTCCACATCCTTGCCTCTTCTAGCTGATGGAGGTTGCCCACATTCCCTGGCTGGTGGCCCCCTTGCTCCCTCCTCAATGTCAGGAGTATCTCCTCTCTTGCCCTTCATCCTTCTGAGCCATCTTTCTGACCACAGCCAGGAAAACTCCATGTTCAAGAACTCACGATTAACTTGGGCACTCCTGGATAATTCAGAATACTCTTCTCATATCAGGGCCCTGAACCTTAATCTTTTCGGCAAACCCCTTTTGCTATGTATGGAACATTCACATTTTAGGGACCTCAAACATCTTTTGGGCCATTATTCTGCCTTTCACATTGTGCCATATAAATATTAAAATTATTAATTTCATTTTTTAAAACTTTTCTTAAGGTGGCTACTAAAATATTTTTAATTAGATATATGTAGCTCTCCTTGATGGCTCACATTAAATTTTTACTGGAAATTGAGAAATACAAAGATCAAGAGACTTATCAGAAGGTATTAATCAAGTCAATAATGATGCTAAGAATTTTGAAGTGCCTCAGTCCTCAGACCTCCTCCGTTTCCACACTCATCTTGGGTGATCTCATACTGTCTAATGATTTTAATGTTATTTATGTGCTGATGACTCCAAAATTTTTATCTCCAGCCTAATGGAGTAGGTCTAATGGAATAGGTCTCCAACTGAGCCCTTGCTCTTACCAATCCCATTCTTCATCACCACCTGCTGCCCATACAGTTTTCCCCCATCTCAGTAAGACCCAAGACCTCAAAGTCTTGGCTACTCTTTTTGCTTCCTGGCCCACATCCAATATATCAGCAAGTTCTATTATATACATACACATATGTCAGTCCAATTTATCAGTCAGCTCTACCTTTTTTTTTTAAGTTTACTTACTTACATTTTATTTATTTATTTATTTATTCAGAGGGGTGGGGTAGAGAGAGAGGGAGAGAGAGAATCCCAAGCAGACTCCACACTGTCAGCACAGCCCAATGCGGGCCTCGAACTCACCAACCATGAGATCGTGACCTGAGCCAAAATCAGGAGTCAGATGCTTAACCAACTGAGCCAACCCAGGCTCCCCTGCTCTACCTTTGAAATACATCCAGTATCTAATTATTCGCAGCAGCTCCCCAACCTGGTCCAAACCACCATTATCTTTCACCATGGTTAATATAGCAACCTCATATCTGGTCTTTATGCTTTGATCCTTCTCCCTTTTGCTTTACTTTTAATAGAGAAACCAAAGTGATCCTATTAATACATGCAGCTCATGTCATTCCTCACCTTAAAATTCTCCAATGGTTCTCCATCTCACTCAAAGAAGAGTTGAATCCTTACCATGTTCTACGAGGTCTTCCATGGTCTGGCCTCCAGCCATCACTTTGACCTCATCATCCACCACTCTCTCCTTGACTTACTCCATTCATTCATACCTTCCTCCTTGCTGTTCCTCAGACATGCCAAAGATGCTCCCACCTCAGGGCCTTTGCACCTGCTGCACCTGCTGTCCCTTCCCTCTACTTCAACAGTTGTTCCCCAGGGAGCCTATATCTTATTCCTTCATTTTCTTTAGGTCCTTACTTAAATATCAACTTTTAGCATCTCCATGCCATCATCCTCTATTCCCCTTCCCTGCTTTATTTTTCTCCATAAAAACACACCATCTGGCATACGAAATATACTGGGTGCTTCTCTTCAAAGAAATGTATCCATAAGGACTAAGCCTGTCATCTGCTTCATTCATTCCTGTATCTCCAGCATCTAAAACAGTGCCTGGCACACAGTATTTACTCAATAAATACTGGTCGGTAAATATAAAACTAATTGACCCTAAAAGAATTAGTAATGTTAGGCGGAATAATTAAGAATAAGCTAGATAAGCATGTATTCAATATTATTTTTTCAAAACTGCATTATTCAGTTCTAGCAGATTTTTAAAGGCATCTTTCAAGACTTCTGAAACATGCTAGCCAATTTTCAGATAAGAATCTTATCCTTCAAAGAGCTAGTGGTTTCAAACCCTAGTTGCCCTTTTGCCATTCAAAATCATTTTTTCTTACACGGATAATTATTTAAATCTAGCTTTTAGAACTGGCAGAAGAAAAAATACAGATAATTGATGTTACAATAAATGGAAAAGCAGCAAAAACTGCCAATATTTTCAGTTCATTTAGCCCCTAATCAAGTGTCAAACAAAACATCCTTCCTGACTGACAGTTTCAGTTAGCAAACCAAGGGGCCAGCTTCTCTCAGGATCCTATCACATCATCAGTCTCAGAAAGCGAACGAATTGCTTACCACTCATGCAGAATGGGAACAGGAGCATTATTTTTCATTACTATACAACTCTATTTCCCTATTGGCAAATATTTTTGAAACTGTTGATCTCAACTTTCAAGCTGCATTTTTCCCCTCAACCCCATACAGAAAGCAGTGGTTTGACTTTGAAGTAAATGTTTCCTTTGCTTTATTTTTCTTAACGTCACATTGCCCTTGATGTTATTATCTATATGCAACACTGTTATGTTTCAAGGAAACTTCCAAACCACCAACAGTCTTTGTCTTCTTTCCAGAAAACCTTGAGGTAATGTCTATATACTTTGTCAAGTCTTTACCAGCCTCATGACCCATAAAGACATAAAAAGTACAAGTTGTTCTGCTAAATTGTTTTTAAAATTTCCAAAAAATTGGACCTGAGAGTATCACAAAGTTGAAAAGAAATGTCATAATTCATAAGTTAAGGGTAGTGGTAACTTTTACCCTACCCCATATTAAATACTTAGTCACCATACTATACAGATAAACCAAAGGAAGAGAGTAGAAAAGTCCATGTAGAGACCAAAATAAATATAAGAATTTAGTATATGAAAAACCACTTTGGTAGATACTTTTAATAGAATGTTTCATGATTGTCCAATCATGGACAAAATATTTTTTATATTTATATTTATCATTTTTTATATTTTTATATTTATCATTAGATGTATATATTTATCATTAAATATTTTTTTAATTTTTAATTTAATTCCAGTATATTTAACATACAATGTTATATTAGTTTCAAGTATACAATATAGTGATTCAACAATTCTATACACCACTCAGTGTTCCCCGTAGTAAGTATACTCTTAATCCTCTGTATCTATTTCACTCATTCTCGCACCTACCTCTTCTCTGGTAACCATCAGTTTGTTCTCTATAAGTTTGTTTGTGTCTTTTTTTCTTTGTTTGCTTGTTTGATTGATTTCTTAAATTTCACATATGGGTGAAATCATATGATATTTGTCTTTCTTTGATTGACTTATTTCATTTAGCATTATACTCTCTAGATCCAACCATGTTGTTTCAAATGGTAAGATTTCATTCTTTTTTAATTTTTTTAATGTTTTATTTATTTTTAAGAGAGGGATAGAGTACAAGTGGGGGAGGGGCAGAGAGCAAGGGAGACACAGACTCCGAAGCAGGCTCCAGGCTCTGAGCTGTCAGCACAGAGTCCGATGTGGGGCTTGAACCCAGGAGCTGTGAGATCATGACCTGAGCTGAAGTCAGATGCTCAACTGACTGAGCCACCCAGGTGCCCCAGATTTCATTCCTTTTTACGTCTGAGTAACACGCCATTGTATATGTATACCACCTCTTCTGTATCCATTTATCTATCCATGGACACTTGTGCTGCTTCCAATATCTTGGCTTTTGTAAATAATGCTGCTATAAACATACAGGTGCATGTGTCCCTTTAAGTTAGTGTTTTTGTATTCTTTGGGTAAATACCCAGTAATGAGATTCCTGGCTGGTAGGGTAGTTCTATTTTTAATTTTTTGAGGAACCTCCACACCATTGTCACAGTAGCTGTACTAATTCATATTCCCACCAACACTGCAAGAAGGTTCCTTTTTCTCTATAGCCTCACTAATACTTGTTGTTTCTTGTGTTTTTGATTTTGGCCATTCTGACAGGTGTGAGGTTTTGTCTTGCATAGTGGTTTTTATTTGCACTTCTCTGATGATGAGTGATGGTGAGCATCATTTCATGTATCTGTTGGTCATCTGTATGTCTTCTTTGGTGGAAAACACAATATTTCAATCCTACATCAGGTAGGAAAGCTCTAGCTGCAAATAACAAAATAACAAAAACTAACAAGACTTAAAATAAAAGGATGTTGAGTTTCATAGAGCATGAAGTCTAAAAGGAGGTAGTCTCAGGATTGGTTCAGTACTTAAGGATGTTTTTAAGTACTTGGACTCGCTTTATCTTTCCTCTTCACCATCCTTAGTGGGTTGGCTTTTTGTCCTCGGGCTTGTTGCCTCACTATCCAAGATAGCTGTCATAACTCAAGATATCAAGGACTCATATACCAAAGTAAAAGTAGCCCAGGCCCTCCCTTAGTGTCTCTCTCCTTTATCAGGGAGTTAAATTGTCTTTCTAGAAGCCTCCCAGATTTTCTCCTCTGTCTCATGGCAAGGCTAGGCCCAGAATCATTCCTTGTTGCAGGGGATGCAGGTTAAGCCAGTATGTGACTTTTAGTCTGCATTTGGGAAGTGGGCAAGGGAAGTGGGGGTTGGAAATGGCTATTGGGTAGCCAATCAGACTCTTAATAATACATATCAAATACATGCTTCTGGCAATTATGAGAGTAAATGCCACTGGGCTAGCCCTCCCTAGATAAACAACCATAAAACAAGAAAAAATATGTGAAATTTCGTACTGTTTTCAGATGTTGGATAACAGAATAAACAGGACTGAGCTCACTGAGAAAGAGAAACAAATAAGGTGGACCATACGACCATCCTAGCTTTCTTCCGGGAGAAACTTTCAGACCATAGCAGAAGGATGGGGAGTCCACACAAAGTCTGGTGGTCTTACTGAATTGAGGAAATAGAGATTGAAGCTCACAGCTATTAACATGGCTGGAATCTGTGGGACAGGGTGCCAAAAAAAGGGAGATGTGCAGACAAGGAACTCCAAAACTCTGCCTAGGGGTCTTCTAGAATCTTTGGCCACATAGTAAAGTGTGTGTGTGCAAAATGAAGACTCCATGAGTCTGGGCCAAAAAGACCCTCAGGGAAAGAACAACCACCAGGATGCTGTGAGCCAAACAACAACCAAAGCCTGTCAGAGTAAAAAGAGCTGTTCAACACCCTGGGAATTTGGTGGAGACCCCCAGAAAGGCTATGCTCAAGGTATGGCTAATGTAGCCCTAGGGTAAATGTTACTCTAGACCTGCTCCAACAAAGCTGAAATACAAACCTGAAAAGAATCATGAAAAGATTCACAAGCACATTAACTGCCTGCTGAACAAAACTCACAAGTAAGGGATAAAAAAAATCCAGATGTTCAATTGTGTAGCACCCATCACATTCATATACAAGTAAATATCATTAAAACATATATGAAGAAAAAACATGACCCATAAGCGAGAGAAAATCAGGCAGTAAAAACAAAAACAAAAACAAATCTATCTAATTAAAATATTTGAAGGCAAAATGGAAAATATAAATGTGCTAGAAGAAAATACAGGTGGAAAATTTTAAGCTTTACACTGAAAGTTAAAAAGTACCCATAAAATGCTAAATTTGACTTCCTACAAATTTAATTTTTTTAATTAAATTAAATTAATTTTTGAAAGAGAGAGAGAGAGTGTGTGTGATCAGGGGAAGGGCAGAGAGAGAGGGAGGCACAGAATCCAAAGCAGGCTCCAGGCTCTGAGCTGTCAGCACAGAGCCCAATGCGGGGCTCGAACCCATGAACCGTGAGATCATGACCTGGGCTGAAGTCAGACATTTAACCAACTGAGCCACCCAGGCACCCCTGACTTCCTACAAATTTAAAACAACTGTGAATCAATGACAACAGAACATTTTGTGAAATGAGTCAAGAAAAAAATCAGCAAACTGGAGGGAATTTAGTTTCTGTGAAAATGGCTAAAGTTACTAATATATAAATCCTTTCTGAGATTTATAAGAAAAAGTGATGCAAAGTTTAAAAACGCAATGCCTATAAAAAATACTGATGATTGGGGGTTTGTGGCGGTTCATGGGGGTTCTCACGGTTCGTGAGTTGAAGCCTGCCATCGGGCTCTGTGCTGCCGGCTCAGAGCCTAGATCCTGTTTCAGATTCTTTGTCTCCCTCTCTCTCTCTGCCCCTCTGCTGCTCGCACTCTGTCTCTCTCTGTCTCAAAGTTAAATAAACACTAAAAAAAAATACTGTTGGAGATTAAAGAGTACACTTATCATGATGAAAAAATTAAAAATAATGTAAAATAAAATAAACTACAGTAAAATATTGGTGGTCAATAAACATAAGTGTTCAGCTTCATTAATAATAAGATAAATGCACATAAATACCAAAAACTTATTTCACATAATACAAAGTATAATGTGCTGTTAAGAGTAAAGGGAAACTTTTAAATACCACAAATGAGGAGAGAGGTGTTGATCCATTCTGAAGGGTAATTTGGAGTTTGGTAACAGCTAAAAACTGTTTATAATGTCCAACCCTGCAATTCTACTTCTAGGATTATAGTCTAAGAAAATAACATTTTAAGAGCCCAGGAAATTTACAGCAAGCAGTTGATTCTGAGTACAAAATGGCAGCAGACATTTGAGCACTCGCTGACCCCGCCACCCTGGCAGTGCATATACAAGCTAACCAGACAAAACGTCTGTATGTGAAAATGAAGTGACCCATCCCACTAAACCCTGTCACAGTTAAGGGCTCCTTGGGCCTTAACTGAGCATAACACTGCGAGAAGGGAGCCATTAAAGAGCCTGCCAGCTCTGTGCAGGACCATGAAGAACAACGCTGGATAGAAAGGCCTGCTTTGGAGCAGCTGAAGTCAGTAGCTGGGCTCCTAGATCGATTTGTGTCACATGAAATACACTTGTGAATCCGCCCAGAAATATTAATGTGGGACAACCATTTAGCAAGGGGTTCAAGGAGGCAAGAGCAGATGGAAGCAAGACCCAAGGGATTTGAGTTTTCTAGTTCACATTCGCCAAGAAGTGAGATGTAGGAACAAAACCTACCTTCTCTATTATAACCTCTATTGAGCCTAGTCCCATAAAAAAACAAAAAACAAAACAAAACAAAAAAACATACTTCCAGTGTGCAGTCCAGAACTGCTAGAAAGTTTCAATTCTCTTTTGGTTTCTAAATTCCTTTTCCATATTTTTTTGTATAATGTCCTCTGTAGGACATTCCATTGTTTTTACTGACTATACTAAAAAAAAAAAAAAATCTACTCTTAGTTTTTAGAGATAGGGGATAATGGGTATATTATTTTTCTTAGTTTTTTATATTACTACATTTTGAAATTTAAAAGTAAAAAAAGAACCTACCCATTAGGAAGAAAAAGTGAAAATCACTCAGATGCAATCCTTACACTACTACTTAAATGCTCTTTTTATATTTCTATCTTGTATTAAAGTTATTCTTGACATAATACTTATGTCCACTGGACTACATTCTAAATACAAGCCCAGAAAAAACACATTCTCTAAACTGAACTTCTCCAGAGCAGGGACTTTTTCCTTTTATCCATTTTTTTTATTCAACAAAAGCAATTATTAAGTGCTTCAAAGTGCCAGGCACTAGGTTTCACACTGAGTTTATAACCTAGGCAAATATAATTTGCTCCAAAAAGAATTTTAGGTGAAGAGATTCTGCATTTTTCCTTTATATCCAGGGGTCTCACAAATGCCAGGAATAAAGGGCACACTGGATAAATGTTGATTTAGTTAACTGCTAACTGCCTTGGGTCCCAGAACCTTTATTTCAGCCTCCCCAAATCCCAAGGCATTATTTATTCAATCATCCTCCTTCCATCCAGTGGTTTAATCTCACCTATACGTTTGCAGATACTCTGTTCTGTAAGACAGGACAATGAAAACCACACTAACAACTCTGCAAAATAGGAAGGTGGTTGGTGGGAGGGGGCAGAGTGGAGGGATCCTAGATGTGTCTGTAAGTCACTGCCTTCTCTTCAGTAAAAGCTGTTACTGCTCTGTTTATGACCCCTGTAGGAGCTTAATACATGGAGATCTTTGATGAAAGAGTTAATGAAGGAGTATGTGCTATTAAAAAACAATATAGAACAAGAAGATAGAAATGCTGGTTCTTTAAAAAACAAACAAATGTGTGTGTGTGTGTGTGTGTGTGTGTGTAGGTGGGGAAATTTCCACTGATTTTGCTATTGCCCAAAACATTTTTGGAATTCCTTTTGGTAATAGTATTCATAAAAATATCCTAGGGAGAGGTTTAACTAAAGCTTTTGGATACAGCTGAGATAGGAAGAATTTCCTTTGGTCAATCACAAGATAAAATTCTACTCAACATTTCTCAAATTGGGATCCCTTTTATAATAGTCTTAAAAATAAACCATCAAAAGAATTCTGCAGCCAGAAAGTTTAGAAGTTGTTTCAACCTATACTCCCCTTGGAGATTTACAAAGCATATTTCTATCATATTATCAGCTGTTGTGCTTAACTATGAATTCCCAAACTAACTTGACTCAAGTCTTTTTTTTTTTTAAATGCCTATTAATATCTCTTAGAATGCACATTGGAAAATCTTTTTTTTTTTAATTGAGATATCATTGACAAATAACAAGAAAAGCCTCTTTTAAAGTAACACATGACATTCTTGTGTAATTTAAAATCTTCTTTGGAGCACCTGGGAGGCTCAGTTGGTTAGGCATCCAACCTTTGATTTCGGCTCAAGTTGTGACCTCACGACTTCATGGGTTTGAGCCCCTCATCGGCCTCTGTGCTGGTAGTGCAGAGCCTGTTTGTGATTCTCTCTCTTGCCCTTTCCCCACTTGCACTCTCCTCTCTCTCTCTCTCGCTCTCGCTCTCGCTCTGGCTCTCGCTCTCTCTCAAAATAAATAAATAAATAAACGTTAAAAAAATAATGATTTTTTTTCCTAAAAACACATGAACAGGGGCACGTGACTGGCTCAGTCCATAGAGCATGAGACTCTTGATCTCGGGGTTGTGAGTTCAAGCCCCACATTGGGTGTAGAGATTATTTAAAAATAAAATCTTTTATGGGGCGCCTGGGTGGCGCAGTCGGTTAAGCGTCCGACTTCAGCCAGGTCACGATCTCGCGGTCCGCGAGTTCGAGCCCCGCGTCAGGCTCTGGGCTGATGGCTCAGAGCCTGGAGCCTGCTTCCGATTCTGTGTCTCCCTCTCTCTCTGCCCCTCCCCCGTTCATGCTCTGTCTCTCTCTGTCTTAAAAATAAATAAACGTTGGGGAAAAAAATTTAAAAAAAAAAATAAAATAAAATCTTTTAAAAAATTAAAAATAAATAAATAAAAGCACTTGGACGTATGTTAGAAAAACATACTTATTTTTAAATCAGTTACTGCAGCAAACATTGCAAGTTGTATTTCTCATATCCCTTTTCCCCTCTGCCTTTAAAAAACAGAACAAATTTTTGTTAAATATGGCAATGTGCTCAACTGAAAAATACTCACCTAATCTGCATCCCTTTGTGGCCTTGTGACAAAGTTATAGCAAATGAGATCTAGGTTTGGTTTCTAGGAAAGCCGTTTAAGAGGGATACTGCTGGTGTTCCCATGAAGCCTTCTGCCTCTGTCCCTTTATCCCAGCTGGAACACAGCCCAGACACCAGAGGTGCAGCCAGCACAGTAACCAGGAACCTAAAGCTCTGCTCTAACAGAGAGATGAAGAGGCCTGGGTCACTGATGGCATTATTTGGTTGCCATGGGCTCCTGAACTATGCTTGTTTCAGAAAAATTAACTTCTTTCTTTGTTTAAGCCATTGTCTGTTTTCTATTCATTGCCTTTCTTTTAACATTCCTCACTGAGAATCACAATTATGATCACATTCTGCATAATTTTTATCTTGCAATGAGTTGATTGTGTTTCAGACTTAGAATTCTTGGACTTTCATTGTAATTCACTTCAAACCCTTCTTGGTAGGAGGTATAGTATATATAAACCAATAAAAATGTACGTATTTATAACTACTGCAAGCTCTACAATGCTCTGTAGGTCAGCACTGAGACATAAAAATACAAGTTGTTTCTGGGGTGCCAGTCTGGCTCAGTTGGTGGAGCACATACCTCTTGATCTCAAGGTCCTGAGTTCAAGTCCCACCTTGGACATAGAGCCTACTTGAAAAAAAGAAAAAATGTATACAAGTGCTTTGTTAAGATTTTCCAAAACCTGAATATTGACCAAGGAATCTAAAACCGTTAGTTGGCTTAATTTTGTAGCAATTGCCTCCTATCAATTCTGTTTGTCAATATAGTTCTATTAATAATTTAAGTAAAAGAAAATAAATTCTGTGGTGAGAATTTTATTTCAGCCTCTGTAAAACTATACATGCCCTTACATATTATTGTCTTGGGTTGGGGTGCCAGGATCCAGATACATATCTTTAACTTCTACTTTGCTCTCTTCACATGAAGAAAATCTGACTCCCCTCCAGTTCCCCCATCACAGCTGGTCCTGGGAATGCTGGGAAATGGGCAGCACTAAAATATGTGAGAAAATGAAGGGGATATAAATTGCTGAGTATTATCATCATCTTGATGGCAGTGCCTTTTTCTCTTCTTTAGACACAGATTTAGTGACTGAGAAGAAAGATACAATTGAACTCTGTAAGTCTAGGCAAGAATGGAAGGGTAATAACCCAAACCACTCTTAAGGTTCTATTGAAGATGGGCTGCTTGGCCGTTATTGCAAATTGCCCTGCAATTTTTAAAGGCAACTGTAAAGATTTGAAATTTTTATCTGTGGGAAACTGGTGACACAGAAGCCAGGCTCATTTAGGAAGTTTCACCTGATGGAAAAAAGAGTCAAGGAAATCAAGTTCTGTTCTGGAAATTTCCATGCATGTTAGTTCTTCATAACTACAAATGGAATTCTATTGAGTGCTGAAGCTGTCACTTAAGGACCTTCTAAATTACATGCCATAAAAATAAAGATGCCAAAAAGGAATGATATTTAATATGTGGTAAGAGTTACTTGAGAGAAAGTACAGAGGGGTGCCTGGGAGGCTCAGTCAGTTAAGTGTCTGACTGGGTTTCGGCTCAGGTCATGATCTCATGGTTTGTGAGATCAAGCCCTGAGTCAGACTCTGTGCTGGAAGTGTGGAGCTTGCTTGGGATTCTCTCTCTCCCTCTCTCTCTCCGTCCCTCCCCTGCTTGAGATCTCTCTTTCAAAATAAGTAAATGAACATTAAAAAAGAGAGAGAGAAACTACAAAGAAGATGCTTCTCAGTTTTTGCATGCAAAAAGACTCTCCATTAGGTAAGGAATTAATGAATCCAAAAGAGATCCTGAACAACTGTTACACTTACAAACTTCAGTGAGGGACTAACGTTGTTAGCACTGAGATTCACACTGAGAATACAAAAAGCATTTACATGGCAAAACCACGTAACCTTTAAAAGTTTACAATTGAATAGTAAATATAGGACATTTATTAAAGCAAAATAAATAATGATACATACACTAAATATGCTACATTCAAGTGACACGGCCAAATGGACTACGGAAATGCAGGGAAATAAACAGAGCGCCATGGGTAAGGGCTTTGTAAACAGGCAGAATGGGCTTGCATCCCTTTCCATCACCCTCCACTGATGGGACTCTAGGCATGTTAAATAACCCATCTATGCTTCAGTCTCCTCATCTGTCAAATAGGGTTAATAATTGTAACTACTGCACAAAGTTGTTTTAAGAATTAAATATGTATATAAAATCCTTGGTATAGTCAGGCAAGAGTAAGTGCCCAATAAATATTACCCATCATAATTAATTAATGAAAGAATGATAACTGAAGACTAAGTCTGTAGCTGAGCTGGAAGTCTGTCCAAAATGTTATGAAAGCAGGGACCAACATGAGTAAATACAGGGAAACAAGCATGCATAGGACATGCTTTGAACTTGATAAATTTGAATGCAGCTGAGCAATGGTTCTTCACTTTTAAAAATTAACAAAAAAGCCAAAGACATGAGCAGAAATTCAAAGTTAGCAAATAGTAAACAAACACATAGGAACATATTCAGTCTTACTAGGAATCAAAAAATGCAAACTAAAACACAATGAAAGGGAAATTGACACAAGATGGTGGATTAAGCACACAAATCTAATTACTCTTAACCCCAAATCCCCAAAATGACAGGAATGATACAAAGAAAATAGAACAAAATGCCATCAGCATCAGCAGACTAAAAATGTTGTGAAATTCTTGAACTATAAAAATCACAGTGCGCAGGATTGATGGAGGAAACCCAAAAGAGTGTATAAAAAAAAATCACTGCAGTGATGCTAGCCATTCTGGAGTTTATCCAAGTTCACAAGTAATTAAAACATGAAGGACCTGGGATGATTAATAGGGGGATTATTGGGTAGCTGCTGTAACAGACACCCCCTGAAACCTCACCGGTTTGACACAAAAGAAGTTGATTTCTTTTGCTCACATCACATGCCACGGGCAGCCGGGATGGGCGTGGGAGTTTCTGGGAAGGAAGTTGCTGCATTCTATCATTTGGACTGATGGAGCTCTACCATCTTCAAACTACAGCTTTGGTATTTCCCTGGGATAAGAAGGAAGGTGGACGCAGCCACACCCTTGGACTGGAGGCAAGTGGGGTGCCCGTCCTGCGTCATGCATACGGTCGGTCCCTGTGCTTTGGAGCATCTTCCTTGAAAATTTCTAAGTCTGGTGCCTGGAACTGCCTGCAGACAGCTGTGTCATCCATAAGACGTGCTTCAAGTCTGGACCTGCTCCAATTGGGGTCACGGTCACCAAAAGTCCCTTTTCCAAGCTCCCCGCATTGACGGGAGAATGCCAGGGCCTACCTGAATATTTTTCTCTCCTTTTCCCCTCTTTCTCTGGGAGCCCAATTACATATGGTTTAGATTGCTTGATATTGTCCAACAGAATGTGAGGCTTTTATTATTTTTTTAAGGCTTCTTGCTGTCTATGCTTTCTTTTGGATAGTTTCTGTTATTGTCATGAAGTACACTGACTGATCTTCTCTGGTGTTTAATCTGCTGTTAATCCCACCTGGTCTGTTTTCATTTCAGACACGGTATTTTTTCATCTTTAAAACTTCCTTTTGGATACATATATTCCACTTCTCTTTTCCACATGCTCATATTTTCTTCCACCTTATTGAACATATAGAATATATTTATAATAGGTGACTCAATGCCACTTTCTGCTAGTTCCATCCTCTCAAATTTGTTATATTCCTTTGAATAAGGTTGGATATTTTTTTTCTGGCATACAGATAAGTTATTTGGTGTCAGATAAATGTTTTCAAGCTTACTTTTAAGCCTTGTTAGGGTAGGTCCAGAGCAGCCATTGGTCAAGGGCTAATTTAGTTCCAGTACTAAGACAATACTCTTTGGAGGTGTCTACACAATGTGTTGTATGTAATGAAGTCTTTCCACAATGGCTGATGAAAACATGAACTATTCCCAGACTTACCTGAATTCCAATAATCGTTCTACCTTCTTCTTTCTGATGGTTGCTCTTCTGGTCTCAGAGACTTTTCCTCTCACACAGATCAGTACTTAGCCACAACCTCAGGAAGACAGCTCTGAGCTCGCATGCTTGCTCTCCCGCCCTCCTGCCTAAATCCCTCCCTTGCCCTTCTCCCCCAGGTGTATTCTCTGACCTACAAACTGTTGACACCTTGGCCTCCTCAAACTCAATCTCTACAATTAACTGAGACTGCCGGGTTCTGTCTGGGTTCCCCCTCCTTGTGCCGCAGCCTGAAAATTGGCTCTTGGCAGTGAGCTGGTATAGTCAGAGAGCCCATCTTGTTTGTTTTCCTTCTCTAGCAATGTATCTCTTGCTGCTTATTATCCAGTGTCTGAAAACTTCTGTTTTTATATCTTGTCCAGATTTTTATTTAAAGCGAGAAGGTAAATCTTGTCCCTTCATTCCTTCTGGTACAGAAAGCTCCTGATGTAACTTTAATTTGCATTTCTCTGATGCTAGGTGCTTGATCAAGGAGCATGTATATTTCAAAATTATGAGAGATACTACTTGCTCTCTCAAAAAAGGTGTTAAAAATTTATATCCCACCAAGAGTTTGGGAGAATACCTATTCTCCTGCATTCATACCAATACTAATGATGGCCAATCTTAAAACATTGGATATGGATAGACAGCAATCAAAATAGGAAACACAGATGCCTTTAAACATATGAAAATATGTTTAATCCTGGATAGAATATAGAAACCCAAAGCACAAATCTGGGAAAAAAAACAATTTAGTAGAAATAGAGACCATGCAAAAAGAGAAAACATCAAACAATGTGTTATTAATCAGAGAAGATATTGCATTCATATAACAAAAACAGGATGCTGATTTTTAAAAGAGATTTTTCGGGGCGCCTGGCTGGCTCAGTCAGTAGAGCATGTGCTCTTGATCTTGGGGTTGTAAGTTCAAGCTCCACGCTGGGCGTAGAGACTACTTAAAATAAAATCTTAAAATAAAATAAAATAGATTTTCAGAGAACAAAAAAATGTTCTCATAAGTTAAAAATGTGATCACAAAATTAAAAAAAAATAGAAGGGTTGAGGAAATTTCCCATAAACAGCATACTCACACACACACACACACACACACACACACACACACACATATATATATATATATAAAGACAAAGATCTCGGAAATAAGAGAAAATTAATAAAAAATACAAGAACCAATCTAGGAAACCCAGTGCCGGAGTAGTACAAGTTCCAGAAACAGAAACAAAGAGGAGGAAATTATCGGCAAAATAATTGAGGGACATTCCCCCAAACTGAGACGTTGGATTGAAAGGGGCCACTGAGTGCTCCCTTGGTACAGGGGATGAAGATAAGCCTAGAATCGTTGTTGTAAAATTTTAAAACACTGTAGTAAAGAAATGATTCTGTCAGTTTTGAGAGGGAAGGCAAGGGGAGAAGGAGGAGGGGGAGAAGGGAAGGGGAAGAAGTCCATGTAACTCTGGACATCTCAGGAGCTACACTAAAAGCTAGAAGACAATGGAGGAAGGGCTTCAAATGATATCCAACCTAGAGTGCAATACTCAACCAAGCTATCAAACAAGTGTGAAAGTGGAATATGGGCATTTTCAGACATTCACGATCTCAAAGAAATAAAAAATCAATCTCCCACTAACCCATTAGTAAGTGAAACTGATTAATGTGTTCCACCAAAATGAGGAAGTAAACCAAGAAAGAGAAAAACATGGGATTTAGGGAAACTGGACATACAACACAAAAGGGAATCAAATGGAATCTTTAGGAGAAAAGTGAAGGAAGATCCCAAGATGGTAGCTCTATCACCAGTATTCAGAGCGATCAGAACAGTGTTACTCAAAAGACTGACACACTGACGACTGTAATTAGCAAGATCCTCTTGCCCTTTTGCCAACCTTATAATCTGAGGACTGAATGCCCAAATAAAGCCTGGCCCAGTTTCTCATATGCACTTGGCTTATATGAACCACGTGCTGATGCTTTTTTTCTCCACTCCACACCTTGACTTGAATCAGTTGAGAATACTCATTTCTTTCCAGAGAAATGTTTTGGCATGATGTATTCCTGAAAGTTTGAGGCAGGCCATGGTAAACTTAAAACAGAAAATACAATGAAGTCTCTTCCTTTCATCCTATTCCTACTGGACCTCCATTACCTGGTCCATCTATACTCTCACCAGACGCCCCAACTGTGGTAAGTCTTGCTTGCCAAGATTCACCTTCTAACTGTGCCTCCTGACTTGCCCAAAAGGGGTTTCTAAAAACTTTCAGGAAAGTTGAGGACAGGCTATGATCCAGTGACTCTGCAAGTTATGTTTTCTGTTTCATCTAACAGTGGCCATATTGCGTTTTCCTTTCACAGTGAGGTTTGTGCTTGCTACTCAGTTTTTCAAAATTAAGCCATGTATTATTGAAGGATACATGTATAGGTGATAATGCTATAAAGAGAAACACCATAATGAACACAAAACTAGAGTAACAGGTCCTGTAGAAGGGTAAAAAGGAGGGACCGAGAGCTCTTTCTAAAGTGTTGGCAATGTTTTGATCTAGTTAGTATGTTTACAACTTTCCATTTTATAATTATTCTTTGAAATATACATAAGCATTTTATACACTTTTATGTGTGTGATGCACTTCATAATAAAAAGAAAACATGTAGTGATATAATAGTGTTCATAAGTGGAAAAGTAGGCCATAAAATTGAATGCATGCTGTGATTACAACCATGTGCATTACATGACTGGGGGGAAAGAATGGAAGGCCGATATACCCAAATGAGAGTGGTGAATTATGGTTGAAAGATTACACGTGATTTTCTCAAAAACCCAACACTTTCCAAGTGACTTCAAGTGCATTATCTCATTTAGTCCTCACCATTCTGTGAGACAAAGATTTTCACAATCCTCACATTACAAACGGAGAAGCAGAGACTCACACAGTCTAACAAACTTGCCTGTTTCTCACAGTCAAGGAATGCTGGACCTGGGACTCAACCCTCCATTACCATACATCCTCTCTGTGCCACTCATTTCTCTCACCTTGGTCTGGTAACAACCTCCCAAAGCCTCAGCATTTTCATCTTTAAAGTAATAATGATGATGATGGGGTTTTATTCCAAGAGTTGTCAGGATTAAATAAAGTACATACAGCACTTACATACAACCTAGCATGTTGTAAGTACTCATTAACTATTACACATCAGTAATAGTAATGTTAATATTGAGGATTAATTAGATAGCTGAGTTTGATACTACTTAACTAGGTGTTAGACATATAAGAATGAATATGAGCTCACTGTCCAATAGGAAGGGACAATTAAACAAATTCAAGAACCTATAGAAATGATGGAGGGCTATGTATACATATGATGCTATGGGAATGGAGAAGAGACACGCGGATTGGGCCTAGCCAAGTGAAGCAAAGGCAGAAAGTTTCCCCGGGGAAATGCCACATACTCTGAGACATACAGTTGAATTGGAGTCTATGTCCATGCTATGCCCTCAACTCTCACTGAGAAAGGAAAAATGATAATACTGGAGTTGAGGTAAGGATGTTACTATCTCAGAGATTAACATTGCATGTTAAAATGGTCTACAGTGACTGTTAAATCAAAGGGATAAAGGCAAAAGTTCACTGGTTTTGGCAATTAGAACTAGTTTCAGAAAAACTTGAGTATATACCAGGAATCACATAATACCAACGCATTGTTCATTTTGTTGCAGGTGATATGGTGGTTATATTTTTTTAATGCCTTTCTGTTAGAAATGCAAAATTCAATTTGCAAAATTACCTTAACTTGCACGATTGGCCTACAAGGGAAATGGAATGGGAATGGGGGTGATGATTATAAAAGAAAGTATCATAAGAAAGAAATTACCAGGAATTCAATGAGAATAATCTTATTTCTTTTATATATATATTTGGAATTTCCCATAATAAAAATTTCTAATTAAAAAAAGTCACCAGTGACCTTGAAGGAATCTGTTTCAGATAAATGTAGGGAGAAGACAGATGGCAAAGGGTCAAAGAGTAGATGGCTGATGAGACATGAAGGCAATGAATATAGCTTGACTCAAGAATTTTGACCAAAGCTCAGTAGAGGTTCAAGTTGAGAAAATGAAGATAAGAAAGAGATAAATACAGGGTGCCTGTGTGGTTCAGTCTGTTAAGTGTCCAATTCTTGATTTCAGCTCAGGTCATGATCTCTCGGTTCCTGAGATCAAGCCCTGTGTCAGGCTCTGCTCTGTCAGCGTGGAGCCTGTTTAGGATTCTTTCTCTCCCTCTCTCTCTGCCCCTCTCCCATTCATGCTCTCTCTCTTTCTCAAAATAAGTTAATTAATTAATTAATTAATTAATTAAAGCGATAGATACATAGATATACACAGAAATAAACATGGTTTGGCTATAAGGGAAATCTAAATACATTTGTAGGTCTAAAGGAAGAAGCCAGTGGAAGGAGAAAGATTGAAAAGTAAAAGAGAAGAGGTAGTAGATTAAAATCCTTGGGGCACCTGGGTGGCTCAGTGGATTAAGCATCTGACTCTTGATTTCAGCTCAGGTAGTGATCTCCCAGCTCATGAGCTGGAGCCCTGTGTTGGACTTTGCGCTAACAGCATGGACCCTGCTTGGGATTCTCTCTCTCCTTTCTCTCTGCCCCTCCCCTGCTCGTATGTGCACACATGCTCTCTCTTTTTCTCAAAAATAAATAAACAAAACAAAACAAAATAAAATAAAAATAAAAAACAAAATCCCAGATAGCAGGGATGAGTCCTAAGAGGAGAGATGAATCAGCCATCAATAAGAAAGCAAAAGAAACTGCTTTCAAACTCATGTCAGATGGGGCAAAATCTATACCTCTCCTTCCAGCCCATGCCCTGCCCCACTCATTTCAGAAAGGCGGCAGCCATCACCACTAATGGCTGGCATGGAGCTTTCTGACACAATTCCTGACAGTGAAGGGCATAGGCTACCAACAAAAAGGAGGAAAACATGAGTGAAGAAACGTACAAATTACAGGGAGACAGCTTTTCAGAGTGAAAAATCTGATACTGAAAAAAATTCGACATCAGGGTCAATCATATTATTCACCCACAGCCCTGCTGCTCCACCAGTAAATCCCATTAGATTCCAGTAAACAGCCTATCCAAGTCTCAGGTCTCCAATTCAGGAAAGACAGGAGGTCTGGCCCCGATGGAGGTTGGCAATCTAAGGGCTTTATGGGCCTGAGCCTGAGGTAAAGGTAAGGGTGTAGAAGGGAGCTGTGACCATTTCCCAGAAGTTCCAAGACCCAGATTCAACAGGCCCTGAATCTCAAGGGTCAGTCCAAACCTGGGGCAACATTCTTGGTTCAAAATGGCAACAGGCTGCTTAAAAGGCTACTCACTCACAGAACCCACGTTATTATCCGATATCAAATTTAATGATGCGAGAATTTTGGCTCACCATTCCTCTGTAACTCAATTTCCTTAAATTGGCCCATGGTGGGAGAAAATCATTCCAAAATAATTGTCATAAGAAAAAAAATTATTTCAATGAGATGAATAATTCCTCTCCTCCATGCAAGCCAAAGAAATATCACCCACCTTTTCCCCTACATCCATCCAAAAAGGTATCTGAATCAGCAGCCCTTTGAGAGGACAATAACCTTCAATTGTTTAGGAACTAGGATTCCACCAGAACAAATCATTTTTCTTCACAATGCCAGCTGAGGAATAGAGAACTATTTGTTGCACTGTTTAGTTGCTTTAATAGGGCATCATTAAAATTCCCTCTTCCATTCACTACTTGAGATGCAAAGCCAGGGAAATGGTCCACTAGGTGTGAGTACAGATACTCTAATTAGCGACATTGTAACCAGGGTTTCTGCCCACTGATACGCTAAATCATGTGAATTGCATGAATAGTGAAATAAGAGTGGCAAGTCTTTCAGATCTGCCTTCTGAGCTGAATCAGTACTCTATTTCTAATTAGAGCCACAAAGATTTCCTATATAAAATTTCACATTTCTAACTCTGCATCCATCTGTTATGGACTTCTTGGAGTTGCCTTACCCATAGTCCTCCCAACAATATTCACTCCTGTGTGGGTTTTTTTTTTTCCTTCCTGGGACAAAATCCATTTCGCCTCACCAGGAATTCTCAATGACAATACCTGGAGAGCAGAGTTATTCTCAGATAACAGCTTGCCCAGTGCCGGGCTTCATTTGTCTTTCCCCATGGGTCATTTATCACAGGGAGGTGACCTGTTGAGGTAAGTCCTAACTGAAAGCCTGTATGTTCAACCTGGATGCCAGCACTGAGCAAAGGGAGTTATTCTGCACCCTGCATACAGGTACACCAGTACAGGACTGGATTAAGTCCCACCAGCCAGCAACACTACATACCCTAACACTGTCTTTGGAGAAAGACTCTTCCAATTCTTGGAGAAGAATAATCATACAGTATTGCAATTTACATATGCCATCTAAGATTTCCACCATGCTGAATGCTTTGCTTCTGTAGTAGCTTCAACAACCTAAATATCAGAACCCAGCATGAGAAGGTTAGGTTCCCAAATTTAGGCGTGTTTCTGCTTCCATTTCCTTAGCCTTCCTCCACCCCAGTGGATTTGGCTTTATGTGCAGAATCCACTTATAAATACCTCGTTCAACAAACACAAGTGCGTGTTATGCACCAGGCATAGTGGTAGGCATCGAAATCACTGGAGGAAGACAGCATTTTGATTTTGAGAGAGAATTATACATCACAATGATACAAACCGCAAATGTTGATTTCCAACATTTAGAGTGGATCTATGCGTAAAATTTGGAATTACTCAAGGTACAGAGCAGAACGTAAATGGTGGCCGAAGTGACAATGTAACAACATAGATGACAATGTCTGGGGAGTCGAAGGAAAGGAATAGTGCTGAGGGGAAGAGTTGAAGAATCAAGAGATACTTTCTAGAGACTGTGGAAGAATAAATAAAGGTATAAGCACATGAAAGCTACTGGGGTAACTGTAGTAGACATAACTGATGCCAGCCTGATTGTCACCTCCCCTCCTATCTCCTGCTTCCTTCTGCCTTTTGCTTGTTTGCAGAGCTGGATTATATTCATTTGTCCACATTATCTTTGGAATCATGTGCTGAGGAACCACTGGGGTAAATCATGATTCATCTAAATCATGGTAACTCACACTCCTTATCAGTCCTTAGGAGTGGGAATGTGGCTGGCTCAAGCCAGAGACCTGAGGAGAAATCTACACTGGTCTTCTGGGAGAGATATAAAGGAGGAAATAGCCTCTCATATTCTTTGTGACATTATCTGAACTGATTAACCTTATAGCCTACCTGTCTTGGAACTTCTTATTGTGAGAAAATACATTTTCCTTACTACTCACATATTTGGAATTGATTTTTTTTTTTCTTACCAGAAGTGAAAGCAACCTAACATACAATAATCCATTGAGGAATTTAACATGACAATTTAACCATACTGGGTAGAAGGAAAGAAGAAAGAAGGGAATGTAAGTGAAGTAAGTTCTCATGTATAAAAGCAGAAGGTCAATATATTTTATATATGATTGTATTACATATATATATGTATTTTATATATATATATATACATATATATGTATGTATATATATGTGTGTATGTATATATATGTATATATATATGTGTATATATATGTATGTATATATATATATATATATATATATATATTCTTTAAAAAGAAAAGTAGCAGGATATCCTATTTAGAGAGATGGAGGTAGTCATCAGAAGACACAAGTTAAAAACGGGACTGGAGCTGAGGAGGGGAGGGCCAAGTAAATGTTCCTTTTCATTATAAGTCCTTTTGCACTATTTTATTTTGAAACCACGTACATGTGTTATTTTTGATAAAAGCTTTAAAATTTACATACAGAAGAAAATGAATTCAAGACTAGAAATTAATTTCATCCTCTGGAGCCACTAGAGAGAAAATAAGATTCTTTCTCGGAGACAAATCAGCAAGTTTACAGGAGCACCAGGAAGAGGTCCAGGGGCCCCAGCGCTTTGCTCCTGCGATCAGGGTGGGAGTGTGCCCTTTGTGCAGATGTGGATTAGGCTTTAGGCAGTGCAAGTGTTTGAAATAGGAGGAGATAAGGGAGCTTGGAGGGCAAAGAGAGACAAAACTCCCCCAGCTATAGTGCAACCAGTTTTCCTCTCCCTCCAAATGATGCAAATGACACAGACTCTTAGACTGCATTGTGTTGAAATAGATAGCAGGTATATAAGTCGGACAGCTAAGCATGCTGGATTTCTCCCCCTGAAGTAAGGCACCAATTGTCTCCAAGCTGATTTCACGAGAAAATTGCCTTGGTTATCTTGACAGTCTCCTCAGGGACATGAACAAAGATCACATTTCAAACTGCATCTCCCACACCTCTTTGACACAGCTGACTAAAAGGTACTAATGACCTAACTTGAGCCACCAGCATCGTTTTATATCAGCTAAGGACTTTCCTCTCCAACAAATCCCAAACTTCCCAAGCTGCAATTTTGTTCCCAGGGGATCAGAGTTACTGAAACAAGTTCTAGGACGGCGACAATCCTCTAACTTCCAGAGTCCAAGAGAAGTACACATTGTTTTCCAACCTATTCATTTCATGTTCCATTGAACTCATGGTCAATAGGCCATTTCTCTTAAGCTGTTTTTTAGTAATACGAGCCATACACATAGGTTTAAGTTCAGCTAAAATAAATCCTAACTTAGAATCTAGCAAAGGTTTCTAAAAACTAACCTATTACAAACATCAAATATGCACTGACCTAGACATGCATATTTCTAGGAATATATGCTACAGAAATAAAGCATACAAGGTTGTACATTGCAGCATCATTTGTTATGGAAAAATAAAATAAGATAAAAAAAAACCGCTAAGAGTCAAACAGCAGGAGATTGAATAATGACATATCCACACTGCATAGTATTATATACTTTTAAACAAAAATAAGATAAAAACTAAACAGAACTTCATGAATTTTCATAGAAAAAAATGTCCATGATACATTGTTAGATGAAAAAAGCAAGTTGCAGAAAGATGTGCACAATATAATTCCATTTTTACAAAGTAAGTGTGTGTGTGTGCATGTGTGTGCGTGCACGTGTGTGTGTGTGTTTGTGTTTTCATGTAACTGGAAAAAGATATGAAAAGGTATACATAAAACTGCTCATGGTGATCACCTGGGGTTATAGAATTAGAAGGGAGTAGAGTTTTACTTTATACACTAGTGAATATTTTGCATTGTTATATTGACTATGCAATACAAAACAAAATTTGTTGGAAGTGTGGAAAAGGTTATCAAATCTTTCTCAGGACCATACCTAATATCACAATTTAATGAAAATCTGTCCAATTTTTCAAAATCCTCAGAAAATATTTTGCAACTTTCTTTTGTAACTTTTCATAATAAGAGTTTCCATTTATTGAAAGGCTAACATGTACCTGAAATGGTACATGTTACTTATACAGTTACTCATACAGTTACTTAGCTTAATCTTTCAGTAACAGCACAGGCTTTATTAAGTCCGTTCTACAGATGAGATGAAATGATTTAAACAAGATCACATAAATCCAACAAGCAGCCTAGTCAGGATCCCAAACCAGATCTAACTGGAAAGCTTGCGTTCTTCATAGGACTGCACCTATGTTAAACACACGCCTGTTAAACACACGCCTCTAAGTTAAATCACTCGCTTTACTAAAAATTTAATTACTCTTATAAATGGAAATAGCATATGCTACGGGAGTCCAAAAATTTAGTGCACAGAATTGTTAGAAAAGAGTTAAAGGAAATCTATCTCAACAGTTCCCTCCCCTTCTACTCATTACACTAGTCTCCTAAAGAAAACTGTCATTCACAAATCACCATGTCCTCTGGTATCCCAGGCCATACTCTTCCAGCCTTATCTGCTACCTTTAACCAATTTTTCAAAAACTCTCCCAATAGAGTCTCTCCAAATTCTCTAGATTTCTCCAGACGTGAAATCTGAAGAGATACCTTCAATGTTGATTACTTCACAGCTCCGAAAAGCTAGAAACTTACTCATACATCCCAATAGCCTGCAGGCACATTGTTGTTTTGTATGTTAACAAAAACAAAAATAGTATGGACTCATGGTCATTTGATTAACACCTTTTTAGCTTTTCTAGCATGTAGTTTGTCATTCTTAGCCCTGAATTTGTAATATTTGTTAGTGACTCTGTGGGAGGGATAATGGTCAACAATTTTGAGAGGGAAATGTTCATTACAGCCAAAGAGGAAAACTCAGTAGGATTTAGACAATGCAAAGCATAGTAAATAAGAATGGGAAAATACAATAGACACTGGAGAGGCAGTAGCTTGGTCGTCTATCGTGTACCCTGAGACATGACTGGATTTATTACTGATGCTGTATTCTCACACAGCTTCAGTGACCAGAAATGCCTTTCATCCTCTCTCTGGCTGGTGCAAAGATCATATTCCCCAGGGACCTAGCACGTTGTTATAATAATGATTCATTATTTATTCCAGCCCCAGGACATTTCGAATGAGTGTTTCAAACCACTGCTGGTTATTATATTGGATTTAACTTGCCTGATGCATTTATTGAAACCACAGGAAACACTGAAATGCAGTGGTCTCCATAGTTCTTTGAAAGCCGCATCTTTATTTGACTTTCTTTCACGAATCTCAAAACCTAGCACAGTCTTTTCTGTAATAATTAATCAAAATAGATACATTTGCTGACTGAATTAATAAATGAATGTGTTAGTAATGACTAATGACTTTAAAGTTCTACGGAATTAATTCTTTTTCCTAATGAGTATACCAAACCTTTCCCAAGTTTGTGTCAAAATAACCATGAGGATAGGAGCATCTGGTATTGCCTGGCATATTGAGGCATTCAATAAGTATTTGCTGAGGAATGACAAGCTAAATCACCACAGCAAGTTATTCTCATTATTTTTCCTGATGACATTATACAAGTGCCGTGGATCCGAAATTGGAACTTATGTCTGTTCTCTTTTTTTACTTAACTTTAATTTCTCTGCCCGGATTTACTGCTCTGCTACCTGAGTCATAATAGTATCTATATATCCTACAAATAAAAAGATACTACCCACCAGAGAGAAAATTCAATAGGCTGCTTCTAAGACATTTTCAGAAAACAAACCTTCAGAACCAGTAAAAGGAAAGGAGACAAAATAATCCCCCCCCCAAAAAAGCATTACCAAAGTATACTTATGGTTAACTGGAAAGGATTCTTTAAACCATCAGAGGACATCTCACCTTTGAATGTTCTTGAATTGGAAAATGACTCAGGTGATAGCATATAATGAAGCAATTACATTACAATGAGATTTAAAAGCCACTGGTATTAACTGGTACCTGGTTTCGCAATTTTCTTACTCATATTTGGAAGCATTTGCTTATGGAATTCAAGAAGGCACATATTATGAATCTGTCTTTCCTAAGAGGTACTGAATACACCAATGGCTATGCAAAGCCTATGTGTATGGAAGGACCTGGGAGGGAGGTCACAGGTCTGGGCACAGGTGAGAGGTACTCCTCTTCATTTACTTTTTAGCTCCATACTATTGCTGTAGTGGTTTTTCTATTATGGAAAGCTAGAACAAATCACTCCCATATGTGAAACTCGCCAATGGCTCCCCACTGCCCTCAAGTTAACCTCCTTAATATGATGTCTATCCCCTTTCAGGATTTGGCACAAAATTCTCAGTCTGGAACCTCCATGGGAATACATATTCACAAGGGAAAAAAAAGACATATCTATCTATCTATCTATCTATCTATCTATCTATCTATCATCTCTGATAGCCCAGCAAAATCAGGCATTTTAGGTATGTTTGCTCTCTTCAATAGGGGTTGTTGAACTGAAGAAACTGAGGGATTTACTTGTGCTCGCTTTCTTACTCTCAAGGTTAATTTCTATCACTCACTTAATAGTCCAAAAGCCTCTGCAACCAATAAGCTGTCGTGTTGTCAGCACAGAGCCTGATGTGGGGATAATCTCAAAAACCGTGAGATCATGACCTGAGCCAAAATCGAGTCAGATGCTTAACTGACAGGCACCCCTAACCTTTCTAATTATATCAGCCTGCTTCCATTTTCTACATAAAACACTCAATGACTCCTCATTTCAACATGAATCAACTCCAAACTCCTCACTGTGGCCTGTAACAGACTTCAG
Organism: Lynx rufus; assembly: GCF_022079265.1. Taxonomy (NCBI): domain Eukaryota; kingdom Metazoa; phylum Chordata; class Mammalia; order Carnivora; family Felidae; genus Lynx; species Lynx rufus. The sequence goes on from NW_025814889.1 coordinate 102,820,158, forward strand.
TAGCCTAGCCTCTGCCTTCCTCTTCCATCTCATCCTCCCTGCCTCCTGTCCACCACAGTCCAATCCCCTGGCCTTGTTTCTATCAAAAATTCTGAGCTGAGCCCCTACACCCTCAAAATGGTAAAATGGTTGCTTTCTTCCCAACATTCAGACCTCCATTTGGATGTCACTCCTCAGATAAATCTTTCCTGACCAGTATAGGTCAATCTCTAGCACTTTACCCTATTTTCTTTCTTTCATGGCTCGACTTTTATTATCTGCTTCCTCTCACTAAAGTGGGAACTCCTTGAAGGCAGGAACTTATCTGGTTTTTTCTCTGCTCTATCCTCATGGATTGTAAGAGCTCTTGGCACAAACTACAAATGAATAATAAATATTTGCCAATTAATTACGTACCACACACACACACACACACACACACACACAAGGATCTACTTCCCCACATACCAGATGCTAGCATTCTACAACTTATCTTTTCGAAAGGAATATTTCAGACCCCTGTGAATAAAATTTGTGTCCCAAAGAAATGAAATGGCTCGCCATAAGCAGACACAAGAAGTCGTTCATTTTTCATGCTCCTTGGATTAAGATCTAAAAGTCTGATTTCAACATCCCGAGATCTTCAAACTAAACCTGATGAGTTATTTCCCCTTTCCTGTCAACTGATAAACAGAAACGTCTGGTCAATTCTTGCTATCATTTACTCAATCTTTGATTTTTGAAAGTGTTTGCCTCATCTTAGTGCAGTCACAGCTCCACTCTGTGGAAAAACAGGGAAAACAGGCAATGTAACACAGGTAATGTCACCTATGTGACCACTAAGAAAACTTGGGAAGCTGTACAGAGATTACAGTCTGCAAGAAGATGCACAAACTATCAAAATGATGACGAGTCTTTTATTCTTATTTGTACTGGATATGGTAATCTCTAAAAATTGAATATGAATCCCAGGCCTATAAATGTTTGATGATTTACTTGCTCTCTTTCCCATATTCCCACTTTTCTATCTCTCTTTATTTCCATAGCAGGCTTGAAACTATTCAGCAACTTTCTCTTTTTAGTAGCACATCTCTGGCAGTAGACACAGCGACGTGGATAAAAGTCACAAACACAAAGTTCATTTCAGTCAGACCCAGAGATAAGACAATTAAAAGCAAATGACCTCTTAGGTCTCGCTTCAGAGGGGTGTAGCCCTGGAGACTAGCAGAGGCAGCACTGCCTTTTCTTAAAAGGAAGAGAATATTTTCACTTTGCTTCAGAATATAAGACCCTTCGTGAAGCTGCCAATAGTTACGACTAACAGTGAATCAAGACCTAATCAATGTCCAACTGGTTCAGCTTCTAAGAGATCCGGTGCAGACAGGAGTTAATGATCTCTCCCAGAAAAGCCCAGAAATATTTTAACATTTCTTCGCATTTAATACATGGCAGTTTGGGGTCTCCAAGATATCAAGGCACAGCCTGGTTTCTAGTAACACAGCAACACTCGACACAAGAGTTACACCCTCTCCACCACCTTACCATCTAAGAATTTAAAACCACTTGGACCCAGTTTCAACATCTGATTGATGGACACAGTATTCATCTTCCCTTCTCCATCTGCATTGAGTTGAATTTGAGCTCCCCTTCATACTGGGCTTTGCACTGAACTAACTCATTAGAAAGCTTCAACTCTTAGTGAAATTAGAAACTAGGCAACATTTATCTTTGGTGACCCAAGATAACCCTTCATCTCTACCCTCCCCATGTTCCTGCCCCTCTTTACCTCTCAAGTTCTTTCCTTATCAAAACAGCCTCTAATGAAGAGCTCTGAATTCCTTAGCACTAAAATAACTCTCTGCTAGAAGCTTCAAGGATGACTTTTCTCAAGGAGCTAAGGGAACAAATAGGAATTAAAGCTTTGAATTACACTATGTTTTCAAGAGTAAGAGAACAAACACAAAGGATAGATTAGAACAAAAAGGAAAAGTTTCATACAGGAGCCAGTGACTGAATTTTCTTCTCAAGGATGAAAAAGAATTGGTTCAGCAGTCAAGGTTAAAAGACATTTTTAAGCAATGGGATCAAAATGAACAAGGTAAGGTAGAGTGAAAGCATTGTATTAGTAACGTGGTTTCTAATTTACCTGTCTCTCCCCTCCAGAAGATCCTGACCATCAGGATTACAAACTCTGCTTATAACTATCAGTGCTCAGTTTTAGAACATAGATATGGGGCGCCTGGGTGGTGCAGTCGGTTAAGCGTCCGACTTCAGCCAGGTCACGATCTCGCGGTCCGTGAGTTCGAGCCCCGTGTCGGGCTCTGGGCTGATGGCTCAGAGCCTGGAGCCTGTTTCCGATTCTGTGTCTCCCTCTCTCTCTGCCCCTCTCCCGTTCATGCTCTGTCTCTCTCTGTCCCAAAAATAAATAAACGTTGAAAAAAAAATTAAAAAAAAAAACATAGATATGTACTGAGAATATTATTGATGGCTATTCACTGTGTGGGATATAATAATGAGACAGACAAAGCTCAAGCACAAAGCAATTCACAATATAACGGGTTTAGATAGAAATGTACACATATCACATAAGAGAGTGAAGACTGACTAGGAGGGAGAGAGAATGTAGCATGAAATGGATAAAAAGCCAGCGTGCCATAAAGTTAGTCGGCCACTAGCTTCCAAATTGGAAGTAATAGTGCATAGGTTATTTTAAAATCCTACCGAGTAATAAGGTCAATGTTACGAAGTCCTGCCTGAGGTAGAGGAGACTGGTGTAGGTAGAAGTGGCTGCCTTCTGTCCCGCCCTAATGTTTCCAATTTGTTGAATAAACCCAACTCACAAAGATCAGGTTATCCCAGCCTAGGACAGATACTCAAGGGATTTACATTTTCCACATTCACTAACTTATCACAGAATTCCTAATCACAGGAGAATTCAACTACAGCTTAAATCATGAGTGTTCTCAGCGAAAAGGGTGACCACTTCTTTGTTTGCTCTGACTACAAAACCAACCTTCCTTGAAAAAAAGATGAAATCTCAATGTCTCTCTGATCCCTCAAATCTTGCCTCTGTGTCTGAGGGCTGCATATCTCTGTTATCTGGTTGCCTTGGACACATCACCTCTGAGCCTGACCTCGATGCGGGGCTACATATAACGATCACTCAAAATGAAATTCAGGCAATCTCACAGTCTGGGGAGAGTTGTGTCCATATAGCTGCCCACAACTGTCCCTGCTGAGGCCAGCCTTCACTCAGCCAATAGCATGTAGGCCAATTAGAGCAGGGAGATGTTGCTGCCACGAATAGCTATCCACCTGTGGTGAGATCATGGTCCTCTGTGTTGAGTTTGGGCTCACTAGGAAGCCTCCGATCTCTTTGGCCAGACGTCCAGCTGATTGTTTTGGATGATGTGAATTAGGTAAATATTTTCTTAAGGCTGAACATTTTTAACAGTCTGACTGAATGCTCTTCAAAGCCTGAGATGCTGGGTCAAATGCAATTTTCCTTTAAAGAAAAGAGGCTTACTTACCCTTTCTCTTTTTTCCTTTTAAAGCATTTTGGGCAATACTGAAGAGCAACTGCTTTTTTTTTTCTTGTTTGCTTTCTTGAGTGTAGAAGTGTGGAAGACCCATGTTAAGATGGCCTTCTGTCTTGGGAAAGCATCTCAAGTCCAATTACATGCCTTCAGATTCCCACCGATGTAATGACATGAACTCTCATGTAAAATGAATGCACAAACGGGATAAAAGCAACCTCAGTAAACACTGAGATTTCTATTACAAGAAAAAAAATATGAATGGAGTAGCCTATAGTTTCAAATCACAGAAGCATAGATTCAAAAAGACTTCAAAGACCGTCTACTCTAATCTCTCATTTTATGATTCAGGGCATTCATTCTCATTCATTTTATTATTCATTCACCCATTCTTTTAACCGGACAAGATTCATCCCAGGCCAGCATTCACCCCACTGATCCTCCAAGGGGATCTCAAGAGCATCATCACCTGGGACGTTTTAACAATGAAAATTGTTAAGACCCATCAAAGATCTACTGCATCAGAAATGGTGGATATAGCCCAGCAATCAGTGTATCTTAACAAGTCTACCAAGTTATCCTGGTGCACACAGAAGTCTGAGAATCGCTTCCCTACACTCTATAAGTGGAATGCATTAGTCAGGTCTATTTATTTTAACTGGATTAAACAAAAAAGTGGAATCTGTTCATCCATGCAACTAAAAAGTTCAGAATAATCTATGAAAAACACCACATTTTGCTTTTCTTCAGTGGCTGCAAATGTCCTTCTCCATCAACTACATATTCCCCAGTTAGGGCAGCCCATACCATAGTGCCAAGCTTCCCATCAAGCTTGATTTCCCACTGCTCTCCAACAGGCACCTCGGCCAAAACCCTCTGCCTTGACCATAGCTTACCCATTCCCCCATTCTCATTTCCTCCACGAAGCTCACCTGGACTGAAACGCTTCCACACCCTCAGCCTATCAAAAATCCTGCCCCAGCTTTAAGAGCAAGTTCAAGCTTTACCACTTCCCTGAAAAATCCTTTGACTGCTCCAACCCTGTTTTATAAACTTTTTTGTGAATTCCTACAACTTTCAATGTCTGACACATACCATACAGCCCTTAACTACATTTCTTAAGGCAGGGACCATTTTTGTTGTAAAGAAACCATTCATGCTCATTTAAATAAATGGAGATAGTTGTAAGTTTTCAGAGGGGTCTCATGTAGCCCAATTACAGGGTAATAAGCTAAACTTCAACAGTTTTGAAAGGTCACAAATATTAGACAAGAACATTTATTCCTCAAGTTTCAATACGTGTGGCCTCTCTCCCTACCTCAATCAATTCTGATTAATTATCTGATTGGTGAATTTGAGAGAAGAAACAACACGTGCTGAGTGTAGTTCCTTCCTCTTTTCTTTTTGGGGAACTTATACAGGGACCATTCCAAGACAGGAGCTCATGGAGGGAAAAATGGAGTCAAGGCGCTGGGCAGCACTGCAGTTTTTTAACTCTGCCTTTGACTAGGTGGGTAAGTTTATTTTAGAGGTGAAGATAGTGAGTTACTTGTTACTGCAGGGTAAAAGTTGTTCTCCAAACAGTTTAATCAGTAATAAAAGTGACACTTTTATCTCTATCTGCCTGATTTATTTGTCCCTTAATTGGTTTTAACTCAAGAGAAAAAGAAAGGGGTATTACTATTGGTCATCCTAAAATTTAAATAATAGGCAGCTTTTCTTTCTTTCTTTCTTTCTTTCTTTCTTTCTTTCTTTCTTTCTTTCTTTCTTCTCTGGAGCTGCCTATTTATCACCCTGCTCTAAACCCATTCCAATTCCTCTTATTCCGAAAATAAACTTCTTTCTAACTTGGGTATCTGGCTCTTCATTAACTTGGGCATTTATGTGGAACTGAGTGTTACTATTGGTGGTAAAGACTGCTAATTTCCCCCCAAATGTATTTCCCTCTTCTTGTTTAGTAACAGAATAACCACATTTTAGCTGGGCACATGGAAGTTAAGAATAAAGACTACATTTTGCAAGTAGATAGAGTCATATGATTAAGTTCTGTCCAATGGGATTTAAGTGAAAGAGCTGTGCACAATTTCTGGAGGATATCTTAAAAGAGGAGGTATCCTCACTGCTCTTCCCTTCCGATTTCTTCCTTCCTGCCAGTTGAAACACAGTTCTAATGTCTGGAACTGGAGCAGCTATTTTGGACCATGAGGGAGAAGCAGTGCTATGCTAGGCCTGGTTCATATAGGTTCAGGACAGCAGATTGCTGAACTTTGTGGAATTTTGAAAACTGATTATTAAAATATTGATAGCTCGAAACTGGCCATGGTGAGAATATCTCCACCATAGAAATCAAGCAATGCTACAAATCAAGCCAGAGTCCATTTACCAGCATAGCACTGGATAGAGGTACACACTGAAGATGACAAAGCAATAAGACAGAAGCCTGAGCCCTTGATAGCAATGAAATAGCTTGCCATATAAGCCCTGGACTGCCTATGTTTATGTGAGAGAAACAAAATGGGTTTCTATCTTGTTCAGGTATCATAACTTTTGCTTTCTACCCCTCAAAGCCAAATGTAATCCTAACTAAGATCCATTAGAGACATTGGGCCTAACTTAACATAACCTGATCATAGTTTATGGGTCCTTGGCACAAAGAGGAAGAGGGTGTGGGTTCCATGGTAAAACTCTGGCTACTATAACTAAACCCATCTTTTTAGGAGGGGCTGTGGGTTTACATTTGAAAAAAAAAAAAAAAGGATTTGAGTGGAGCAGTCATCCTAAACTGTACTATAGTTGACTATAGTGTATATATAGTATAGTAATATTATACATATTATACATAGTACAGTATAGTTGACTATACTTCCATTTAATATATTAGTACACAGATATATCTGTTATTTAACATCATTTAGTGTCTATTTCCTTTAAGCCTAGTTGTCTGGGGGCACCTGGGTGGCTTAGTCAGTTAAGCGTCTGATTCTTGATTTCGGTTCAGGTCATGATCTTACGGTTCGTGGGTTCGAGCCCCGCGTTAGACTCCACCCTGATGGTGCAGAGCCGGCTTGGGACTCTCTCTCTCTCTCTCTCAAAAATAAATTTAAAAAACTTAAGCTTATTTGTCTCAATTATTTTCTAAAAATATTTTAGAGCCATTATTTATATGCATTCTCCCTATAAGTGATATATTTTCCCCTATGCCCCCAGTGCAGTAGACTATATAACACTCCGTCAGCCCAAGAGCTCTACGGTACTACCCTGAGTTAAGTGTCTTATTTATTCCAATACGGTCTCTCTCCATTTGTTTTATGCTCTGTCAACCAGTTCTGATCAATAATGCCTGACAAAAACTGTTCAAAAGATAATGCTATACCTGCCAAAAGAAATGAGAAAGAGTATCACAGGAAACTATGAATGCCTGTTTTATTGTATCTCTAAGCACCTGCAAGGGAACAGAAACTGAAGTTCCTTAGGCAATAAGAGATTCATAGACATGCTTTAACTTTATGAAAAGCCTCATAAACATTACTGTATCCAGGGAAGATTGATCAACAATCACATAAGTAAGTAGCTAGAGAAAGATATAATTGAGACGTATCTACTCACAGGAACATTTCCAGTGGACTTTGCTATAAGGGTCTTTTATAATGCTGATTCAGTCAGAGGGCCAAAATTCAAGACCACAACTGCACCACTAAGTGTGATATGCATCTACTTAAAATGTGTATGTGTATGTTTCATTTGTGGGTGATACCATATCTCTAACTACATTATAAATTCCGGAAGGACATGGAGAGTAAAAGATAAATAAGACAAGATCCTTGACCTATTACAGAAAACAGACAAGCAAAGACAATACTATAGGATGGTGTGAAAGTGTTATGAGAGAGATAAGCAGAGTGCTCTTGCTGGTTGACCCTCCAATATCAACTCTATTCCATGTGATTAGTCTAATCCACCCATGAGAACCCTCCCTTTACTGGTCATTGTTTTAAAAATAGACATAGGATCCAATCTTGGTCACCAAGACATGGAAATAAGTGGAAAATTTTCTCACTCCTAAAAAAAGAGACAAAAAAAAAAAAAAGAGATGCTCCCTCCCTTCCTCTGGATTTAGGGGTCAACCACCTGTGGGTTTACTGTAAGGCACTAGGCACCATTTCAGCAGGTGAAAAAAAAAAGGCTTAGAAAGACAAAAAAGCAAGGTATCTGAGTAGAGAGATTTAAGTACCATAGGAAGAAGTAACAGTTACTCTTCTCATAGCCAGGAGGTAAGCCTTTTAAGAAACCAGCTGCTCTGTATGATAATGATTTATAGAAGTCTCATCTTATCCCTACTGTCTACCCCCCTATAGGGCAAGGACCTTGTCGGAAACAAGGCCTCAGCCACAGTGACTTGTGCTGCCCAATCAGCTGCTGTAAGAAAAAGTTCAAGAGCAAAAACTCCAACAAATCTTTTTCAAGGAGGTAGATTGGGTATTTGATGGGGAGAAAAACAAAATCACCAGAAAGAATTTTGGAGGAAATAAAACGATTCCAGGATCCCCTCCTCAAATTCTTCCTCCCTTAAGCCATTCACAGAAACCTGCTTTCTTCAGTTGCATCTCAAGAACCTATTTCTTGGGGCACCTGGGTGGCTCAGTCAGTTGGGCATCTGACTTCAGCTCAGGTCATGATCTCGTGGTTCATGACTTCAAGCCCCTCACCAGGCTCTCTTCTGTTGGCACGAAGACCAATTGCTTCAAATCCTCTGTCCCCCTCTCTCTCTGCTCCTCCACCACTCATTCTCTCTCTCTCTCTCTCTCTCTCTCTCTCTCTCCCAAAATAAATAAGCTTAAAAAAACAAATTAAAAGAACCTATTTCTCACTTCAGAATTAATTCTAAATCCTGGGGCACCTGAGTGGCTCAGTCAGTTAAGCATCAGATTCTGGATTTCAGCTCAGGTCATGATCTCACAGTCGTGGGATCAAGCCCCTCATTGGGCTCCGTGCTAAGCATGGAGCCTGCTTAAGATTCTCTCTCCCTCTCTCTCTTCCCGTCTCCCACTCACTCTTTCTCTCTCTCTCAAAATAAATAAACACTTTAAGAAAAGAAGAAAAAAAAAAAAAGAATTCCAAATCCTGTCACTTCAGGGTCCCATTCTTCCTTTCACTGGTCATGTAAAGTTCTTACCCTCACTGTATACCAAAATCACAAGAAGCATTTTTTAAAAACTACCAAACCCAGGTTCCACTTCCAGACTGATTGAATCTAATATGAAGCCAGGGCTGAGAGCCACAATACCATTGTAAATAAACTGTTGTCAGGTGCTAAATATAAAGAATTATTGAGGAAGGCTCAGAGCTAAGAACAAAATTCTATCTCACATTCCATGTCTGGGGTCAGATGTAGGGGTCAGACTCACTCAGGAATTGGAGACAGTCAATATTTCAACAGACCCACTTCTTTGATGAAAGAGAAAGAATGGAAGAAAGACAAGGGTTACCTCAGGGGGGCGGAATGCATCTTGCAGGGTGGCAACTATCCCTCCCATCGCCCTTTTGTATTCAGGTTTGAAATCAACCTGGGCTGGCCTGGGTGGCTCAGTCCCTTTGGTGTCCAGCTTCAGCTCAGGTAATGATCTCACAGGTCATGAGTTTGAGCCCTGCATCAGGCTCTGTGCTGACAGCTCAGAGCCTGGAGCCTGCTTCAGATTCTTTGTCTCCCTGTCTCTCTGGTCCTCCCCCACCCACACTCTGTCTATCTGTCTGTCTCTCTCTCTGAAAAATAAATACTTAAAAAACAACACAGAAATTTCTAAAAAAAGAAAGAAACAAAGGAAGGAAGAAAGAAAGAAAGAAATCAACCTCCTCCATGCAACAAGACTGAGACAGAAATGTTGCTTCCCACCCCTATGGCTAAGTTGAGGATTGGAGGTTGGCTCTGGTCTAAGAGCTGGCAAATCACCGGTCAGGTATAGCATTTGATCCTCAGGAGAGTGGAAAGAAGAGCAGTAGAGAGATGCTGAAGCTGACAGGAAATGCTGGAAGGCAGGCTACCTGCTACTTTTTGGAGTAGCAAGAATACAAGGCTTTCACACGGCTCTGACAGACTCTAAGGAAGGGAGCTGGGTTTAAGCCATTATGCTTTTGCACAAAGCTATAGGCCCCATGGTGTAAAGGAGAATATTGCACCCGACAGAGATCTCCACCTGGAGCTTGTCCAAGGGTAGCCCGTAGAGCCCAACGAAGAACCAGCACATGTGCCCCACGAAAGGAACGGCATTCAAACTTCTTCCACACAGAGTCAAGCAAGGACAGTTAGTGTTGGCCAGAGAAGCAGCCACAGCCTCCAGAGAGAAGAGGTGAGTACAAGATACCCTTACTAGAAGTAGGCAGGTAAGAGGACTCAAGTGTCGACTGCAGTTCCTACATCAGAGGGCAAGCACAGGAAAGGGAGCTGGGATGGGAAAGAACAGACCAAGACCCCCATCCCACCCTCCAGCACTTAAGATTATTGGTCTTTCTGGAGGTGGGCAAAAGAAAGAGAAGTCCTTTGAATAGAAAATCAGTTTCGCTTAAAGTTTTATTTATTTATTTTTGAGAGAGAGAGCAAGAGCAAGAGAGCAGGGAAAGGGCAGAGAGAGAGGGAGAGAATCCTGAGTAGGTTCCACGCTGTTAGCGTAGAGACCCATGTGGGAACTCTATCTTGTGACCGTGAGATCTTGACCTGAGCTGAAACCAAGAGTTGGATACTCAACTGACTGAGCCACCCAGGTGCCCAAAAACTCACTTTGAAACTAAAATGAACACTCCTGGATCTTGAGATTTCAAGGACACCGGTTTTATAAACTGGAAGTGACACAAGTTACGGAATTGGGCCGAGACACCATTAAGGGAGCTCACTATCTAACAGACAAAGGATTTTGACAGAAGAGTTAGTAGCAATTATGGGAGAAGAACCCTAACGCAAGGAAAGGCTCTCCTCACAAACTGGTGACATGTGTCAATGTTTATAGTCCTTAAATATGAGTTGAAGTGTGGCCTATCTTAAGTAACACACTTATGTTTCCAAGAGGTTCTTATGGAGACAACGGTGGAGAGAAGGGTGGTGGAATGAGGTGGCTGCAGTGTTTGAGGGTGACATTAACTCTTCATCAAGAGCCAGACATGCCTCAAGATAATAGGTAAATAAATGGTTCAAAAGAGGAGCCTCCTATTACCCAACCAACCAGATGGTGCTCCCCACGTGAAATTCTTCTGTCACAAAGGTTGTTGGCTGTGTGTGTGAGTTTGATGGTCATCCTCATAATGATGTGAGTGGAGTGAAAAACATTTAAAAAATAGCTAAATAAAAAATTAACGTGGATAGACAGTCAGAGAGACTCTGATGATAGTTCTGAGTCAAACTCTTGCCATTTTCCCCTCCTTTCCTGTAATGAAATAAGACTCCAGGGGAAGTTCCAGGATGTAGCAAACCCAGGGTCAGTGCCTTACAGCGCCACCCTGATAACTACAGATTGTTAACTCCAGACCGAGAACTACAAAGTTGCCTCATTTTGCTTACCAATTGTGTTGAATACAACTAAAATATTACAACAAATAATTCCTATCTCAAGACTAGAACCAAATTAATTTTGCACATTTGTAGTTTGCTACGCCACAACCACCTATCCCAGAGGCCTCTGTTCCCAGGTCAGCAGACAAGGAGGGACTCCAAGAGGAGCCATTTCCATAGCCAGAGGTAACTATGATGTGAGGTGTTTTTGAAGGCCCTTTCCCATCCCTCTGGGCCCAAACTTTCTTTCCTGTGGGTCTGCAAAGTAGTGCCTGAAATTCTCAGCATTCCTGTCATTCCCTAAAGGCTCAGGCAGCTCTCTAAACATTCTTGCCCACAAGCACCTGAGGAATGGGCCCCCGAGTTCTTGCGTGGGAAGCCAGCAGGAAGTGAAGAGCATAGCGCAGCAAGAGTATTTGGGAGAATGACAGCAAGGCCTAAAGGAAACACAGAAAAGAGTGGAGGGTGCAAGATAAGGAGCTTGGTCTACGTGAGCAGCTGCAGCGGATGGTTGCATCACCCAAGCATGGCTAGTGACCTACCTTGAAATGGAATGTGGGCCAGGGGAAGCTGGCACCATGCTTTGGAACCTGGAAAGCGACCCAGGGCTGTAGTACAAATCCTTAATAAAGAGTTTTAGCTAGTATCCCTTGCGGGAACCCTGGGAAAAAATGTTCTCACTGAGGCCCTAAGTGGATCTCAGAAGCCCTGTTCAGAAAAGCCCAGTCATTGAAAACTGAGACGTGCTGCAATGGCAAGAACCCTCTCCCTTTCCTTTCTCTTCCTCTTGCCCTCCCTCTCCTCCTCCTCATCGTCCTCCTCCTCCTCCCTTTCTCTTTCCCACACACAGTCTGGGAGTTTACTTGGGTAAATTTTTTGCAGAACTGGGTTGCTACATTTGCAATGTATTCATTTAAACCTCAGACAGGCCACTAGAGGGCAGTGTCATCATTAATCACGAAAACTCTCCTGGCTTCCTCCCGCTTCAGTATTTCAGGCAGGCCCATCTGCACATCCTGTGACAGGATGTTTCGGAACTTTTCCTTCAGTTCCCACTGTAAATAAACAACCCCGGGGTGGATACATCCAGATGCACATCACAGCACAGCATGAATTGCCCAGGCCAAAGTTTCTGGTATATCTGTAACAGTCTTGCCGAATTTTGCGGCACACTTCAAATCCAGAGCTTAACCTTGCTTTTTGTCCTTCTAAATCTCTTCCTGAATTTTGGAATTTCTCTCGTATGCTATCCTCAAGAGCAAAAGGAAATTTCTTTTCAAGGAAACGAAGAGTTAAATAATCCGGCACAACCTGTTTATACAAGATTCTGTTTTGTTTCCATATTCCAGTTGCAAGTGTCTGGCTAGCTCAAAAGCAGGGTTGCCCAACTGGTCCAAAGCTATTAGGAGATTAGTCATGTGTGCAAACACAGGGACCAAGAGCCACATGTTTCTCTCTACTAGAGGCACCGAGAGCGTAAACTGGGCCCACTAAATTCAGTCCTAGTTAGGTATGCCAAAGAAAGCAAAGTTCCTAGAAGTTTGGGGCCCTTTTTTTTGGCATTATTCCCTTCCTGTGAGTTCAAATAGTGCTCCTAGGTATAGACCTTGCATCCTTTGCATGAGGACAACCTAGTATCTGACTTTTCTGAAACTAGTATTTTAAGAACCCATATAAGCAAACCTACTGACTGAAGACCTGGGTGTGATTATAAATCATCAGGTAAAGGATAGAACATGGACATTGACATTGCTGCCCCAACACTGGTGTTATACTTTTCCAAACAACTGATATCTGCTGACATCAAGCTCGTCCTCAGTTTATCAGCAGAGGCAGATAAGGTGAGGGAAACATTTACAAGCCAGAGCGATTTCTGGAATTTTCCTACAGTGCTGAAATACCATCCAGAGTTCAAGTGGGCCACATTTGGACAAAGATTGCTATGTTATTTTTTCTATCTTTTGTATTTTCCCTGCTATATAATAACATTAACACTCTTTACACAAGGTCAGTACTATTTACCTAAGACCTTCCCAAAGGTTTCTTTTCTTTCCTATCCTCTCTTCTCAAAAGGAGCCTGAGTACATGCTGTATTTTTGAGGGGAAAAATAAAATAGAGGAAAAGCATATAGAAATTAGTCAGGTGGGGACTGTAACTCAGCAAATCCACATTTACTGAGGAGAAGACGGAGCTGAAAATTAGTTTCAAGGTTTAAAGATTATGTTTCAACAGAGGCTTCCAGATTTGGGCGAACATCGTGTTTCACAGCAGGTGAGGAGAGAAAAAAGTACAGAAAAACAAACAAAGATAGAAGAAAATGCTATGAAAGACCACTCCTGAGTAAAACATGAGCAGGTGGAATGTTGACGGGGGGGGGGGGGGTGGACTCAAGAGTCTCGAAGATGGCACCCGTGGCCTTCACCTACTCACAACCCCAAGAACATTACCAAGAAGGCATCACACAGCCTTTTCTTTCACAGTCACCTTCTTTACAGGACTGTGCCCCAGGAAATCAGGGAACAAGCGCCTCTTTGCTTCCAGCTTCCCTTTACAAATCCAAGATTTTGGCATGCTGGGACAAATAAAAACAGATAGGTAGGAAAGGATAAACAGTGGATGAGATCCCAGCTGTAACCGCCTAAATAGAATTGCTTTAAAGCACAACAACTTGGCTTTAGTCTGTATTATTCTGAATGCATAATCAATATGGTCCCTCTTTTTCCAGGAAAGGAACTTTGTTTTGCTTTTTTTTCTTCTACACTTTCACCCAGAATGAATAGCTTCCTCATTAGGCAGTGTTCACATGCCCTCAGAAAACGTGTTTGGAAGAGAGACTCCCTGGAATCACAGATTAAAATGTCAGCAGAGTTGAGTAGGTTCTTCTCTACTCTGAGCTGGTTAAATGAGAACTCATGTCATTCTCCATGCAGGGAACTTCTCAGGTAAGACTATTAAAGCCATGGAACCATCCACTTAGTGTGGTTATTAAAATCCTATGGCACTCTGGTAAATAGTGTGTGAATTGGCAGCCAGAATATCTTTTCCCATCCCAGCCTCTATATTTCCTGGATTTATAGAATCAAATCAAATAGGAAAGATTTAGGCCTTTGCACCCATTTTGAAGATACTAATTGAGCACCTACACAATGTGTTCGTACTGGAGTACAATAATGAACAAGATCTAGCAGTCTTTGCTTTCACAGTAGAGTCTAGAGTATGGGAATATAAAATGGTACACCTGCTGTGGAAAAGAGTTACCACGTGACCCTCCATTCCTAGGTATATCCAAGACAATTAAAAACGTATGATCACACAAAAACTTGTACATAAATGTTCACAGCAGCATTATTCAATAGCCCCAAAGGGGAAACAACCCAAATGTCCATAAACTGATAAAAGGATAAACAAAAGGTGGTATATACATACAATGGAATATTATTCAGCCATAAAAAGGAATGGAGTACTGACACATGCTGTAACATGTGTTATGGCTTACCTTATGCTAAGTGAAAGAAACCAGACACAAAAAGACAAATACTGTATGATTCCAATTATATGATATGCCTAGAACAGGCAAATACATAAGGATAGAAATTAGTAGTTGTCAGTGGGTGGGGAAAGGGAAGATTGGGGAGTGGCTATCAATGGGTATGTGGTTTCTTTTGTGGCTGATGAAAACGTTCTGAATTTATACAGTGGAGATGGCTGCATGACCCTGTGAATATAAAAACCACTGAATTGTATACTCTAAAAAGGTGAATTGTGGGGTGTCTCGGTGGCTCAGTTGGTTAAGCTTCCGACTCTTGATTTTGGCTCGGGTCCTGATCAAACGGTGTGTGAGTTTGAGCCCCACATCCGGCTCTGCGCTGACAGAGTGGAGCCTGCTTGGGATTCTCTGTCTCCCAGTCTCTCTGTTCTTCCCCCGCTTGTGAGCTCTCTCAAAAAAATTAAATAAACTTTAAAATAAAAAAATAAAAGGGTGAATTTTATGGCATGTGAATTATATCTCAATAAAATGAGGTTAATTATAATGTCATGTGACGAGTGCCTCATTAGAACAGAGTGCTGTTTGACATATTTGGAGTAGAGCTGGAGAAGGAGTTCAGAAAGGCTTTCTGAGAGAAGTGGCTCTCAAGCAGAGACCAAAAAAGACAAGTAGGAGTAAGAGGGACAAAGGAGCAGGAATGATCAATACCAAACAGTGGAACATGCCCAGGGCTGGGCATGCGGTTCCGCTGGGCTGAAGAAGGGCTGGCAGTGGGGAGGGGAGAGGCCAGGTATATAGGGGCTGAGAAGCCCTGCCAAAGAATTTGGACTTTATCCTAATTATAAGAGAAAGCCTTGGAAGAGTTAAAGCTCAGGAGCAATGAGATCTGGTCTGCTCTTCAGAAAGGTGGTTCCAAGTGCAGCGTGAAGTACAGACTGCAGGGGAAGCAAGGCTAGTGGCTGGGAGATTAGTTAGTTAGGAAGTTACTGCACTAATACAAATCAGAACTGACCAGAAAGGGAAAACTGGAAAGGTACTGGGGAAGTTTTTCCAAGCTCGCTGTAATGCCCTGCCAACCCTTCCCACCATCGGAAAGCAAGAAGACGGTTTTGTAAGGAGGTAGTGCTGAGACTGAGCAGGCCCTATACCTGCTTTTGCTCCAAACTTTATATTCAACCTCCTTTAGACTTGGTTTCCCTTTTCAGACCACCATGACCATAAAGATCCTTACCATTTGCAATGGAAAGCTGGTCTGCTCATAGAGTATGAAAATGAGTCAGAAACACTTGGGTTCAAATGCCCGCTCTGCCATTTTCAAGCTATGTGACTTTTGGTAAGCCATTTAATTTCTGATCTCAATTTTCTTCAAATGTGAAATGAGATCATATATATCTCCCAGTTTTTACTGAGGGCTACTTGTGACTACATATGTAGAAAAAAAGTCTTGGAGCAGGCCTGTCCTGTAGCGGATGCTCAATGAATGAGGTTCGGTACCATTCAAGCCCTTTCAGATGGTAACTCTGTAGTTGAAGTCACAGTCCTACTTTGATGCAATCATGACATTGAAGGCTAAAAAGTATGCCTTGGGCCTGGTGCTGTGAATATTTTAGCAGGCTAGGAAAGACTGTCCCACTATCGGCCTAGAAACAGGTGTTTGCCAAGATGACAAACATAAGTCATTTGCATCCATGGCTCCTTAAATACCATTTCAAAATCAAGTATATTTAAATTAATTCCTAAAAAGAAAGATCTGAGGGCTCCTCAGACAAGTCATCAAATAAGGGCTTGTTTACGCTCAAACAGAAAGGCCGAAGTTCCAGGTAAAGGCTCTCCTTTCTGGCGCTCAACATAACTCCAGGGCAGCAGACCATATAAATAGTTTGAGGCACTGGACAAATGGAATGCTGTCTGGAATGATAATGTGGAAAGAGAAAAACAGTTCATGTAAACACAGCAGGCGATTTAATTTAAAGAAACACATTTAACAAGCCACCTAGAGCTTTCTAGGCACAAGTGTCTGGTTAGGTTTTTATGCAGAAAGGAACACATTTAAAGAACAGGCAAGAGTAGAAAGTATCACAAAATGTCTTAAAACCTTACTTAAGGAGCTTATTGTTATCAGCACTAAAACCAAGGTCTTTATTCTCCTCCTTTACCAGGGTGCAGGCTCGAGGGATAAAATGTAATTTTAATACTGATGTAAACTAGTAAACAATCCCCTTAACTTTTGGAAAGTTTCCTCTTTCTCTCTCTCTCTCTCTCTCTCTCTCACACACACACACACATACACACACAATCTTCCATATATTTGAAATGTTTCTCTCTCATCCTCTTCCTGTACTATGAAAATTTATCTCCAAAGAAACAACAATCTCCCAAAGTATGTCTCTTTCTCCGTTGACCACTGTAATGGGTTTCAGAAAGCACAAGGTGGCAGAAACACATTAGAAATGCAACTGGAATAAGTGTGGGTGTCATGGAAACTGCAGCAACCATCAAGGTATTTTTTAGGAAAATAAGAGAGATTTCCATTATAAGAACAAATATGCTCAATAAAGTTTGGGAAATATGACTGTAAAAAGAAGAAAGGGAATTCTATCACGCAGAGGTACGGACAGATGTTTAATTCTTCTTCCTATTGTCTCCATAGTTGTGATTATACTAGATATGCAATTTTATGTCTTCCTTTTTAAACTTTACCAAGGTAAGCACTTTCAAACCTTATTTATTCATATATCTCCCTGTTTCAAAAAAAGAGTTAAGGCATCTTCATGTGTCCATATTTTTATAAACCCTTTAAAAAGATAACTTATTAGAGGGGCACCTGAGTGGTTCAGTTGGTTAAGTGTCCAACTTCGGCTCAGATCATGATCTCGTGTTCATGAGTTTGAGCCCCACATCGGGCTCTCTGCTGTCAGTGCAGAACCCACTTTGGATCCTGCGTCTCCCTCTCTCTCTCTGCCCCTCTCCCACTCATATGTTCTCTCTCTCAAAAATAAATTAAAAATAAAAAAATAAAAAAAGATAATTTATTAGATGGTGGCTTGTCTAATCTAGCCATTTTCCTATTAGCAACAATACTTTAAGTGAAATATTATCAATAATGTCTCAGCCAGTAAATTTACATTTTTAAGATGCTATTCCAAAAACAAAGCCAGTTATCTGAGAGAATCAGAACTGAACAAATATAATGGTAACCATTTCTTTTTTTCTAAAACAGAAAGTGAAATGATGGTATCCTCTCTGTCCAAACAGCATTTATTTGAAGACCTTTGTAACTCCAGTAAGCAAGCACAGAATATATTGTCTCTTGAACTGGCCTGTATGTAATTGGATCTTTTCTTATTTTTCAAACCTGTATCTACAGTATATAACACGTATTATATGTGTGTATAATTGTATATTTATGTATTTTATATTTATAAAATATTGTGTAACAAAGTGTTTTCTTAAATACTTAAGTTATTGCTGAAGCAGCCAAAACTCATTTATGTTTTTAATGTTTTTCATTTTTGAGAGAGAGAGAGAGAGAGAGACAGAGCATGAGCAGGGGAGGGGCAGAGAGAGAGGGAGACACAGAATCCAAAGCAGGCTCCAGGCTCTGAGCTGTCAGCACAGACCTCGATGCAGGGATCAAACCCATGAAGCCGTGAGATCATGACCTGAGCCAAAGTTGGACATCCAACTGACTGAGCCACCCAGGCGCCCCAAGTCATTTATACCTTTAGAAGATTGACACTAATTAGATTTGCTCCTGGAAAATTAACCAAAGCCAAAATTGATTGCTGCTTTAGAATCATTCATCTGAATTCTGAAAATAACTATATATAATCCTTTGGTCTAGTCACCCACTATTACTCCTCCCTATTCAGTCAAGTGAAGCCTTCACCAACATCAGACAACTAAGTAGGAGGTGAGATACTTAGAACTCTGTAGCAACTGGGAAAATTCCTTATGTTTCAGTACCTTAATTCATGCCTTTAATACACAGGTCAAACTGAGAAATTAGAAATAATGTGGTGACTCCCCCTCTCCCCCCTACTTAAAAAAAATTTTTTTAAGTTTATTTGTTATTTATTTTGAGAGAGAGAGAGAGAGCAAGCAGGGGAGGGGCAGAGAAAGAGGGAGACAGAGAATCCCAAGCAGGCTCTGCACTGTCAGCACAGAATCCGATGCAGGGTTCAATCTCACAAACCGTGAGATTATGACCTGAGCCGAAACCAAGAGTTGGACGCTTAACTGACTGAGCCACCCAGGAGCCCCGACTCTCTCCTCTTTTTAAATGAAAACATAATTTGCTCTGTTAAATGAGCAAATTGTTGCCTTCCAAGGGAGTGAAAATTCAATTGTCAGGAACAAATGTTATTACATTCAAGAAACTCCTAAACGATGAGTCCTGGTTTTCTAGTTTGTAAGAACTTACGAGAAAATCACATGCAATTCTCTGAAAAGATCAATCCCATGCATGACTCGTCCAGCGCCAGTCAGAACTCCAAACTAAAGTTCTCACTCAATGACTTCACTTGCTCCTTCCCATCCTCCTCCTTTCCCAAGTAGCTTTGAAGAAGTTTCTCATTTTATTCAAAGACTCTCAGTCCATTCACAGAAGGGTTTTCTTTACCTCTGAGCACCAAGGTTAAGTCTTCATCATCCAATAAATTGCAAGTTGGAAACAGTTGAAAGGGGAAAATGTCAGCTTAAAGAAATTAATTATTAGTGCAGGAACTTACTGCACTTTCTCAACATTTCTTCTCGTTAGGCCTCTATAAGGGACTCAAGAGTCTAGACGATCTGAATATAACCTCAGTGTCAGAAACTTTTTCTGTCTCCCTGATTGGTTAGGTTTCCCAACGATGGGGTTATCCATTTCCAGAGCCCTGGCGAAGATTAAAAAGCAAGAGAACTGTATTAAGTAACAAGCTTGTCTATGGAGTATCCACATTTTAAAAGCCTAGAGATTCTGGTTTGGGAAAGCTAAAAAAGTAAACACCAACTACGATGACTGGAGAAGTTAATCTTTCCTTTGCTCAATCTTATACCCATACTTCTAATAAAAATAATTTAGGCTTTTGCCCTTGGAACTATTTCTTACAGAAACTGCTTACCATGATACAAGAATAACTTCCCCTATTTTTTGTTTATTTGTTTTTCCTCTATTTCTATTCTTTCCCACATAGATTAAACCAAAATAAGATTAGCCAGAACTAATTTGATTCCAATCCAAGCCACACACCCTATGTATTCCATTCCAAATCAAGTTTAATTTACTGACTTCCTTGGGTCCCAACTGAATGACCTACTGGAATTCATGAAAGAGGTCACAGAATATTATTGCAGGCCAAAAAAAGAATGTGAAAAACACAAACATGCCTGGAAACAGATTGGCCCAAAGACATGACTTGGTTAAGATGTTTTTTTGTGGAATTCAAATGATAAAAGATAAAGTCTTCCAACAGGAAAAGCAGCTAACATAGATGCATTTGCATTTATACATCATTCATTCATTCAGCAAATATTTATTGAGTACCTATTATACAATCAGCCCACACATACTCATGGGCCTTACAATAGTAGAGAAGACTTCAAGAAAACATCTGCTTTTTCTGGTGTCCAGTTTTCTTTCTTTTTCTTTCTTTTCTTTCTTTCTTTTCTTTCTTTCTTTCTTTCTTTCTTTCTTTCTTTCTTTCTTTCTTTCTTTCTTTCTTAACGTTTATTTATTTTTGAGAGACAGAAAGACAGAGTGCGAGTCAGGGAGGGGCAGAGAGAAAGGGAGACACAGAATCCTAAGCAGGCTCCAGGCTTTGAGCTGTCCACACAGAGCCCATCACGGGGCTTGAACTCATGGACCATGAGATCACGACTTGAGCCAAAGTCAGACGCTTAACTAACTGAGCCACCCAGGTGCCCTTGGTGACAATTTCTGCCCTGAACTGTATGTGTGAAATCTGTGGACATAAGCTTTACCTTTTTTTTTTTTAGAAAAAAATTTTATAGTTTCTTTATTTTGAGAGACAGAAAGAGAGCGCATGCAAGTGGGCAAGGGACAGAGAGAGAGAGGGAGAGAGAGAATCCCAAGCAGGCTTGGCGCTATCAGCATAGAGCCGAGCATGGGGCTCAGTCTCATGAACTGTGACATCATGACCTGAACCGACCTCAAGAGTCAGATGCTTAACTGATGGAGACACCCAGGCACCCCATAAGCTTTACTTTTAATCTTTTATCTTTTGATAATTTAGAAGCTGAATTAAAAACCTCCCTTTTGATTATGGCAGCCAATAGCTTTTGGATTCTTTTAATCCAAAGGATTTTAGACATTTTTTTTAAACCTTTTGAAGTCAAGATTGACCTCTAAAGGATAAAGCCAATTTTGTTTGATAACAATATAAGAGCTAATAACGTAGTAACTTTAGGTGGTTTTATACTAGTGATAAATCACTAATACTGTTATAGCTCATGTTACAAACTTCTATATTTTTAACTGAGAATTCCTTTTTTTAAAAAATTTTTTTAATGTTTGTCTATTTTTGAGAGCGTGAAAGAGAGACAGAGCATGAGCAGGGGAGAGGCAGAGAGACAGGGAGACACATGTCCGAAGCAGGCTCCAGGCTCTGAGCTGTCAGCACAGAGCCCAATGCGGGGCTTGAACTCACAGACTGTGAGATCATGACCTGAGCTGAAGTTAGGTGCTTAACCGACTGAGCCACCCAGGCACCCCAGAGAATTCCTCTTTATGATTTAGAAGATTCCTTCTTAGTTTTAAATCTTTGTTTTGCTTTAACAACATAGCATCTGCCCCATTTGGCTTAAAAACAAAAATTAAATAGGTGATAACGCAGGCTATAGACAGATTAGACTTCCATAAATAGAACAAAAATGTTCACTTCTTGGTTGAAGCATAATATTTTGGCAAACAGGAAATCAGAAAAACTATTTTAGTTCTCACTTCAGCATTATTTAGCTAATTAACTTTGGGCAGGTCTCTCAAGTTATATGCCACAATTTTGTACACTATTAAATGGGTATAAAAATTGTCCTTTAAGTTTTATAAGCAGTGCAAAATCATTCAAAAATATTTATATGGTAGCTGGTGCTACTGGTAGGTGAATTCTGAAAAGGTACAGGGAAAAAAAAGTCCATTTCCAGTTTCATTTCTTGTAATGTCTTAAAAGACAAGGTACATTTTTTGAGGTTTCTTGTTTAATATCTAGAATACTGTGTTCACATTCAGTGAATTCTTTAAATTCCTTTTCCTGACATCCATTTGGACCGTGAATCCAAAATTATGCAGGCATTTTCCCTATTACATGAAAAGACTGATTGGTTTGCACAAGTTACACAGTAAGTTAGTAGCAGGAGCAAAGGTCAGAATCTCTGATCAATATCCTAAGCATGCCAGGACCATTAGGCTACACCTCTGCTAACAGGAAGACTGTGACACCCTGTCTAATATCAACAGAATTCTCTAAGCTGAGCCTTATTTTGGCCATTGGTTCCTTTCAGTTCACATACGAAATCTTTTTACCAGATCTGCTTCTTTCTCTTTCTCTATTCATGCCTAACAAGCAAAGAAACAGATAAAAGGAAACCTGTAAGTGCAGAGGTAAAGAATGTGAATAATCCACAAGCCAGAAAAACCTGACTAAATGAAATTAACTAAATGGATTTCTTTTCTACAGTTTAGAACTCGAATTTTCTTAAATCATATGATGAGTCTCAGGATATACAGCAAGGTACAATGTGAGTGCAATTAAATTTCATTTTCGTGAAAATTTTTTCATAGGGTCATAAAATGGAAATGAGAAAGTACACAAGGTGGTTTTAGTAAGAGAAAGAAAAACACCTGTCAAAAAACAGTAAAAAATCATGAAAATCATTCAGAAAAGGCAGTATAGTCATCCAAAGTAATTTATAAATTGAATGGGGGAGATCTATTGAAAATATAGACACAGTCCTTATAGATTAGGAAGAAAGGAATGGACTATATAGACAAAGCATATGTGGAAATAATAATACCAATAGTTACGCATTTACCATGCGACACACATTGATCCAGGAATTTTTAAAAATTCTTACTTAATCCTTACAAATGCTAGATCCTTAAGAAGTTTTACCAATCCCTTAAGAGGATTAATCTCTCCTTCCTCTGTGCTTTATTTACATTATATCTATCCTTTAACCGTATGTAAATTTATTGAAGACAGAGACCATTTGACTCGTTTTAATACTGCCTTGGGCATCTATCATAGTACCCCACCCAATAAATAGTACAGTTTAAATGAGTGGTTTTCAAACTTTGGATGCATAAGAATCACCAACAGATTTTGTTAAAAGGGCAAATCGCCAGACCCCAGAAAACGGGACTCAGTCAGTGTATCTGAACTGGACCCAGTGATTAATTCAGATACTCAAACATTCATTAAGTACTTTATGTGGTAGGTGTTATTAACTCCACTTTGCAGACAAGGAAGCAAAGCCATGGGTAAAGTACTTCCTAACAGTCACAAAACGTGTAATAAGTAAGACTCAGGGTTAGGCTAAAGTAGCAACCAAGGTCTCTCATTCACTCCTTCGTTGTTTCTTTTATTTACTTATTCAAACAAGTATTTGAAAACCTCCTATGGGCTTTTTCAAAAGGAAAATGCACACAGACAACAAATGCCCATTATTTCTGTACCGTTAGAGGACAGTCCTGGAAAAGCTTCCCCTACCAGTGGAGTCCAGAGTAGCCCTCGGGAAGGATGCAAATCTAGAAGAGAAAAGGGACGTCCTAGTTTTATTTCTAGATATAGCAGCACTTCACTATTTTAGGGATGGCTTTTTACTTTTTTTCAATGGGGAATATATATTTCTGAAATTCCTTTCAATCTTTCTCTGTGTGGTGGCTTAGTTGGCCACTTTTAAGATGTTAAAATCCAAAACCACCTCCTTAAAACCATATTACCTTTGGTAACCCCCACCAATTTAAACTGAAGTCCCAAATATTTTTAGTTGAAAAAAGCGTAATTGCCCGCCTTAATTTTTCTCATTAATCTCACTCATGGGAGAGAAAAGTTCCTACTTCTGAACCTTATTAAAATAGGTTAAACTTTCTTATACTCTACAAATGCCACATGACAAGTAAATTACCTATGTTTAAGCTGAGCAAGGTATTGTCTTACTAGACAGATATTAATCAGATATGTAAGATCTAAGAATAGACAAGTATAAAATCCAATATCTAAAAAACACAAAAAGGAATTAGACTGTGTACAATTTCAAGTTAATATACATATAATTGGACAATAAAATATCCACATTCCAGTTAAGACTCTTTTTTTAGGCCAGAGGACAAACATTACTTCCCAACTTGTGCAATTCAAAAGGAAAAATGTTTTAAATACCTCTGTGGCATTCTGCCGTGATTAAAAAATCATCCCTAGTGCTAACACCTAGAATTGCCATCCTCTGTTTTGCTGCCTTATAGCACACATATCCAAATCAAGAAAAAAATGCTTCTTGTTCTCCAGGAGCAAGTCAGTAGATAAACAACCTCTTGCTTTGATATGCTTCCTGTTCTCTCTTATCAGGACACACCGGTCACTAGTAATCAGGTACACTGAAAAAACAAGTGGAGAGGTAGAGAAAGAAATTGACTTGTTGCCAACCTTCATGAATTCAAGCTGATTCACCCTGTTTGTTTAGTTCCCGTATCAGCTTGGTTAATGACACTGCCCTGGAATATGTTTGTTCAGGAGTCCATGCAGAGACAATTCTTAGTAGGAAAACAGGCCCAAGCTGAGGCTGGGGATTTGGAGAGAAGAGAGACCTAACTGAGAAATACTTAGAGCCTCTCAAATAAACTAACTCAAGAAGCTCTTTATTTCTAAAAGATATTTTTCTTTACCCAAGACTGTTCAATGTTCCTTCAATAGTTACATTTAGCAGGGGATATAGATTACATTATATTTGAATCAGCACATCCTGCATTCTAGTTTAGGACAGAATTCTGATTTGCCTCATTTGGACTTCTAAGGACAGACAGCCACCCTAGAAAAGCAGAAATCTAAAACCAGATGGTAGTTTTATTGCTTATCCAGAACTTCCTGATAGCCTTTTTTTCCCCCCAATTTCAGGAAAGATTAACTGTTACAATGTTTCTTCACTGGTATAAATCACACTGTAAGAGTTACCTTCATTTTAATTCTTTTCCCATCATAGCTATGAACAGGTGTTGTATCACACATTTTACATGCATCATCTCATTTATTCTTCACAATGACCCAACTAAGTTAGGCACTATTTTATCCTTGTTGCAGATGGTGAAATTATAAAGCAACTCGTTCAAGGTCACACAGCTAATAGTGGTACAACCAGGATCTGAATTCAAGTAGGTCTGAACTTGAAAACTAGTGGTCAGGTGGGTCTAATTTGGAAGCTGTGACTTCCAAATTAGTGTGTATACAAAGAACATTAGATGCAGCCCTCGGCTGCAGTACCATGATCCAGCAGATGATGAATAACTATTGCTAAATATTCCTACGACAAATACTAACCCTCCCTCAACTCCTTCAAAGTTTGCTTCAAATGCTAGGTCCTAAAGAAGTCTATCCTAGTCCTTGAAGAATTTAATCTCTCACTCCTCTTTTGCTTGTATAGATTCTATTCTTTAACCATATGTAAGCTTTTTGAGGACAGAGACATCTGATTCATCTGAGTATTCCTGTAGACTCCAGGTGACTCTGATGTAGGAGTAGAGGAACTATCACACTTAAAGAAACAATGCTTCACTGAACAATGTAACACTGACTTGAAATCATGTTCTAAAGAGGCAAGGATAAAATGAAAAAGTTAATTTCTGCTATCAAAAAATAAGTTTTATAACTTTCTAATTTAGAAATTAGTATTTTGTAATCTCTAACCTTCCCCCTAAACAGACCTGTGTCACAGACTAATCTTAGCAGTAGTCAAACACCTGTTTTCAGGTACTAGCAAAGTATGATTCCACTTCTACTGCCACGTGACACGACATCAGGGTAAATAACATGCTCCTCTCAGTCTTACTTCCTCATCTGCACAGAGACAATCAGTTTTTTAAAAGTTCGGCAAGGGGGCGCCTGGCTGGCTCGGTTGGTGGAACATGTGACTCTTGATCTTGGGGTTGTAAATTTGAGCCCCACGTTGGATATACAGATTACTTAAAATCTTTAAAAAACAAAAAGTTAGTGAGGAAGATGTTATAAACCCACTTGAGACCAAGTAAGAGAACCTCCTCAAGTAGCCTGGGAAAGAGAAACAGTTCTTACCAATATGTTATTTTTAAGAGTTTTTTTTTTTAAAAATCTCAGTTATAAAAGACTAATGCTACTCTGTAAGTCAACCAGGGGTAAATCCTCAAAATTGGATCTAATCCCCCCACATATATCCTTTCCAATGAAATAAATCTTTAGGCACGAAATCACAGGAAATGGATAAAGTGTCCTGACCAATTAAAAAAAAGCGGGGGGGGGGGGGAGGTGGTGAATGGATGATTTCACCACAGGGGGAGTGTTTCTCAAGTAACTAGACAACAACAGCCTATAAAGTACACCTTACTTACTCAATCACAAAACTCAGAAAAAAAGTAAAACCCAGGAAGAAAGTTTTATCTAACCATGGGTGACTTTGGGAATTTTATGAGCTATAAAAACACAGATATTTGAAATTCAATATAAGATTTAACATATAAACTATGAATAATTACAAACGCTTCAGATGGCCAGAAGATACTAGAAAACGTGGGGCCCTGACCCCCACTGAAGACTTACTATCATCGGCCACTGAAGACATGATTTAGGGGCAAAACTAAAATTCATCTAACAAATTAATGAAAATATGAATTTATGCTCTATATCCACACTCTCAATTTTTTCAAGATTAAGGGAATAAATCTTTCCCAACAATTAGATTTATAAGCATGATTTTGATAACATAAACTAGATAGCCCCATGACATGTATTGAGGCTCAAAAGATAAGTGAATTTCAATTCTCATCTTTTGTAAAAGTCCAAAGGACATTCTAAAAGCAGCACTCTTCAACCCTGTGTCAACTTTTTTATTGGGCAATAAAGAATAGAATGGTGTAGGCTACGATTTTTTTCACTGCAATGTCCTTTTACCTAGTACAAAGACTAGCACAAAATAGTATGCATTAAGTATTTGTGAACCAATGCAAGATACAAAATGCGAGAATTTAGGTTATAGTTGGTTTCCATAATCTGGAATAAAGGAATGGATCCTTCCTTCTGGATGAAGGCATGGGCAGGAATGGAGAAAATCATTTGCCAGTATTATTACATGCTCCCCCAGGTGATGGCTGACAGCAGCTGGGCTTTATTCTAAGCACTAGCAAGGACTCCCGGTGGCTCAGTCAGTCATGGGGCAACTTCACAACTGCTTCTAGCCATCATCCAACACTTTTTTTTTTCATTTAAAAAAATAAAGGAGCTTATATTAAAGCAACATGTAACTTAACACTCAACCTGATGCCTTTTAAAAAATCTAGTATAGTTAACACACAGTGTTATATTAGTTTCAAGTGTATAAAATAGTGATTCAACAATTCTATATGTTACTCAATGCCCAACAACATTAAATGTACTCTTAATCCCCTTCACATATATCACCCATCCCCCCTCTGGTAACCATCAGTTTGTTCTCTATAGTTAAAAGAGTCTGTTTCTTGGTTTGTCTTTTTTCCCCTTCATTCATTTTGTTTCTTAAATCCCATGACTGAAATCATATGGCAAGTCTTTCTCTTATTTCAATTATCCTATCTCCATCCATGTCACTGAAAATGGCAAGATTTCATAGTTTCTCATGGCTGAGTAATATTCCCTTGTGTTTTCCATACACACACACACACACACACACACACACACACACACACACACACACACCTTCTTCATTCATTCATCCATCAATGGACACTTGGGCTGCTTCCATATTTTGGCTGTTGTAAATAATGCTGCAATAAACATAGGGCTGCATAGATCTTTTCAAATTAGTGTTTTCGTGTTCTTTGGGTAAATACTCACAAGTGGAATTACTGGATTGCGGGGTAGTTCTATGTTTAATTTTTTGAGAACATCCATACTATTTTCCAGTGGCTGTACCAGTTTGCATTCCATCATCCAACATTCTTACTCCTCCTCTCAGGACTGCCTCACAACCTGCTGTGAAGACTTGACAATGGCCAGTACCTCTGCATAGATCCTCATTCAGAATGACTAGAAATGGAAATGTATAGTCTCTACTAAAATCCATACTATGAGCTTGAGTCAAATTTTAATGTTGTGGGGTGCAGAAACCACAATTTGTGCACTTTTTATTATGAATTTTAGCTTATTATATCAGCTCTCTTTTCAAGCCCAACTTAATGAATATCTATCTACACATTTCTACACAGTTGGTGGCTGAATTCTAATATGAACACTTTACTCAAAAATGAGTAATTTTTATTTTAAATGAGTAATTTAAATTTCCAAAATAAAAAAAAAATATCAAGATACATTTAAGACCTATTTGAATAGAAAATGAGAAAAATAAATGAAAATGGCAAAGGAACAAGTATAGTTCTGTCACCTCCTTCAAATTTTCCAGTAAAAGTAGAAGTTGGAATATGTCTCAATGTCCATATATAGCTTTTACAGTTAAGAAGAGCTCTATAAATGCCTTCTGGTTTTTGTATCATTTGATAATCTTTTTAATGTTTATTTATTTTGAGAGAGAAACAGAGAGCATGAGCAGAGGAGGGGGGAGAGAAACACAGAATCCGAAGCAGGCTCCAGGCTCTGGGCTGTCAGCACAAAGCCTGACATAGGGGTCGAATTCAAGAACCGTCAGATCATGACCTGAGCTGAAGGCAGATGCCCAACAGACTGAGCCACCCAGGCACAACCTCATCTGATGATTTCAATGACTATCAAAGCTTTAGTTTTCTACAAAGAAAGGTAGCTCTTGATTCTGGGTCCTGAAAGGGAATGTACAAGATGAGACTGAACACTTTATGCTGCAAAACAAGGAAGGACCAAAAGGACACAAGAGCCAACCTGGAAAACTCCTACCAGCTACACATGATATAATCTGGATACAAAAATAATGACTGCAGTGGACTAAAACAAATTAAATATATAAACAAACATATGACTTACCCTTTGGAGATTGTTTGAGCTGTGGCTCATTATTAAAATAAATGAAGGGAAAAATCAATGTGATCTTACCCATCTTTTAGGGCAATCAAGTAATTGATAAATGAAAAGTTTCTCTTTTAAGAATTCCTACTAATGTAAATAGAATGATAGAATTAGAAAACTATAGGATAGGGGCACTTGGGTGGCTCAGTTGGTTCAGCATCTGACTTCGGCTCAGCTCATGATCTTGCAGTACGTGAGTTTGAGCTATGTGTCAGGCTCTGTGCTGACAGCTCAGAGCCTGGAGCCTGCTTCAGATTCTGTGTCTCCCTCTCTCTCTGCCCCTCCCCACCTCATACTCAGTCTCTGTCTCTCAAAAATAAACATTAAAAAAACTTTTTTTTACATAATAATAGTATCTGAATGTTAATCTTAACATAATTAAAAGTGAGAAAAGACACATTGTATCTCATGTGATTCAATAGAAAGTACACACCACCTATGAATTATTGTCCAAAAGAATATAAATTGAATCTAATAAAGCCTCTGCATCTAATTAACAATTTACAGGAAAAAGAGGGGATACAGGACAAGTTAAACAGCATCATAAAGATGCAATTAGTCAAATCTAGAATGTGGGAAATTCTATAGAGCAAATAATCTAATTTCTTCAATTTGAAAAACGGCATAAAAATTGGAGGTGTGTCTAATTTATAGGCTAAAAAAGACTTAAGAGACATACTAATCAAATACAGTGGATGACTCTCAACTGAATCTTTATCTGAATGAACTAACAGTAAAAAAGGCATTTCTGAGCTATCTAGGGAAATGTGAACACAAAGTACTACCCATGGTGGCAGCCAGGCAAAGGGGCCTTGCTAGTCACTTAATATGGGGTGGGTAATTAACTGACTGTCCCAGCTGCTAAGGTCTGAATCCACCATGGTGTTTAACAGAGGCCTGTTTCCTACAGCTGCTCCTCGCCAAAAAAGGAGCAGAGCAGGAATATATAGTCAAGCCCACTCCTGTAAGATGTGGGTCTACTCTTATGAACACGAACAGGCACCTTTGGTTTGAGGACTTTTACACCTTGCTAAAACTCTTTTTGAACTGCACTGTGGATTAAGACTTCCTGCTCAGCCATCCTTCCCGTTTTCCTTCGTAGTAGTCAAACCTGTACCAACGTCTTCCCAACCTCCCCTAGCTCCTGCTTACTTACGTGTGTTTTCAAATAGCATTGAAATTGTTAGGTGGGTTGTTTTTTAAGTGTGGTTGTTTTTTAAGTCCTTATCTAATAGAGATACTCAAATATTTTTAGGTGAAATGATAGGATGATTGAAATTTATTTATTTTTTTCATTTTACTTATTGTTGAAGCAGAGGGGAAGAGCAGCAAAGGGAGAGAGAGAATCCCAAGCAGGCACCATGCTAAGTGCAGAGCCCAACGAGGGGCTTGATCCCAAGACCCTGAGATCATGACCTGAGCCAAAATCAAAAGTAAGACACTCAATCGATTGAGCCACCCAGGCGCCCCTGAAATTTACTTTAAAATACCCCAGCAAAAAAAGAAAAAAATGAGGGATAAAATAAGATTCGTAAGATATGAATAACTATTTTCTCAACTTTTTTGTATATCTGAAAATGTCCATAGTAAGAAATGAAAAATACCTGACTAGTGATCCTCAAAACTATTAAGGTCATCAAAAATACAAAAAGTCTAAGAAAGTGTCACAACTAAGAGGAGTATAAAAAGACATAACTCCTAAATGTAGTGGGGTATCATCGATTGGATCCTGGAACAAAGAAAAGATATGAGAGAAAAACTAAGGAAATCTGAATCAAGTATGGATTTTAATAATAATGTATCAATATTGGTTCATTACCTGTGACAAATGCACTATACTAATGTAAAACATTAGTAACAAGGGAAATTGGCTGTGGGATATTTGAGTACTCTCCATACTACCTTCATAGTAATTCTGTAACCTAAAATTGCTCTAAAGTATTTAAACAGCAGAAGAAAATAATTACAAAATAATAAACTATCTCATCATGTAAGAAAAAAATGATTCGAAATTAATACATAATAGACTTTAAATTTTTTCTTTACTCGTTGGGATGCAACACTTGATTTCTCCTCACTGATCAATTAGCTAGAAATGCTACTGATTTTCTGAGGTCACAGAGAGTAAACTCTGAAGATTCAACCTCCCCATACGCCACTCGATAGGGTCCACACATGGAGGAAAAAAAAAAAAGACAAAACCAACAAAAGCAAAACTATAAGTGATGAAACATACATTTATTTATTCCAATAAAGTTTTAAAATTTGAAAAAAAATGCATTATTGTTACCAAAAACCTTTAGACAATAACAGAGATTGAGCTTAACACAGTAAAACAAAAATTTCATTCCACAGTCTCTTGGACTTAAGAATCCATTTGAGTTCCAGAGATAACACTAAACTAATGTAGTGATGTCAAGCTGCCAGTATCCATGCTGGGGCTTTTCCTGATACAGTCTTTTGCAATATAAGCAACAATGAAAAGATTCCTTTTTTTTTTTTTTTACAAGTTCATGTTATATTATTTATACACTGTCCAAAAAGAAACCCCCAGATCTTTATTTAAAAATAGAAATGTGCAATGCAAATCTACAAGCTTTGACCTGCATCAGAATTACCTGAAGGGCCTGTTAAAACATAGATTGCCGAGCCTCACCTCATTCAGGTGTTGGGAGTTTCTCTTTCTAATAGGTTTCTAAGTGAAGCCAATACTACTAGTATGGGGACCACACTTTGAGAATTATTAATGTTTAATAGGACAATGATTACATCATAAAAGTGAATATATCACAGCATAAGCACAAAGCACTGCTTTGTGGCTTTGAGCAAATTACTCTTCCCAATCTGTAGCTTGCACAAGTTTTAAAGAAGTGAATAAAAAAGTATCACAGCACTTAACACAATGCCTGGCAAACACAGCTACTGAATTACTAATTATTTAATGTTCTTGTGCTATACTACATGAGGGTTACAGTTGTGCTCAAATTGCTAACTAAGTGAGTCACTATGCTTAGCAGAACCTCTTAAGCCTTAAGCCGTACACTGATCTTAAAGGA
Organism: Lynx rufus; assembly: GCF_022079265.1. Taxonomy (NCBI): domain Eukaryota; kingdom Metazoa; phylum Chordata; class Mammalia; order Carnivora; family Felidae; genus Lynx; species Lynx rufus. Next base: position 102,851,964 of record NW_025814889.1, read on the forward strand.
GCTGCAAGAAACAAAAGGCACTTTTAGGCCCCCTATGACAATCATTTAGCATTTCCAAAATGTCCATTCACTCATCCCATTACAATTTTCACGGATTCACTTTAAAGAGTGAGGTTAATGTGACAGTTACTGGCATAATTTTACTTTAAATTATTGATGTTGTTCATTGTTCCAAATCATCCACACATGAGTCTTTCAATTTTCTATGGAAAACTAGTAATTTTCCAACTTTCTTTAACACTACATATCAAACAAATGCACTTTTACCAAAAGTGATTTTCAGGTTCTTAAAAGAAAATGGAATTTCCTATGGCTCTGATAGCTTTGGTTATACTCCTGTACTACAAGAATGATAAATCAGATGCCTATTAATTTTTCTTAATAATTTGTTTCCATAAAGCTAAGATGTCCACAGATGACATCATGTACCTTTGTTTAACCACAGTAAATAGTTCACATTTTAAAGGAACGCAAATATTTCTCTAGATATAAACCTGTAACACAAAGGCTGTGGATTTCATGTCCCATGATATGTCTAAACAGAAAAGCAACTGCTTATATATGTGTTAAGACTATAACTTATACTGAATAATTCTGCACATTTTACTGTGAATAACACAAAATTCTTATTTTGCTTTTCTTTCACATGTGTAAAGTCGAAGTCCAATCTACTTTTACTAACTGGTTCATATTAATTTTTTCATATTTCTCATCTATGATATCAAGTAGGTAGTTTCTTCCTTTATTAAATGCATCTTTATTCAGCCACACAAGTTTTTTGAAAGTGAAGAATAAAACTGTGCATTTTGCATTTTGTCCAGTATTAAAAGGGAAGTTTTGCCTTCTAGCTTCCTTTTCAACGTTATCTGGTTAGACATCAAAATAAAATGGATTGTAAAGGATATTATAACCAATCCTATCTCTTTAACATGAAGGTCCAACATCATATAAATTCTTTCCAAGAAGTTGGCCAGGAAGAAAAGGTAACTAACCTATTGTAGAGGTGAAAAGAAAAACCAGACACATGAGATTAGTATATTGGTAGTACACAGCTACTGACAGAATTGTGTGGATGCACAGAGTGAATCCAGAAGAAAAAAAATAGGGATTTGATGAAGTCTAAGATAAGGGCTTCCAGATACAACTAAGACTAAAAGGTCTTGCAAATTTTTTCAATAGGCTTGCTAATGGAGTAGGTTCTTATATAACGACTTGAGACATTATCTAAACAGTCTGACTGAAGGATGCTTGTTCACTTGTTAGACATGTATGACATTACTGACAAGATTAATTTAGAGTTCTAGAAGTAAAGAAGACTGATTAGCTTGTGCAGGTGTATGAAGAATGACACATTAGCAAAAGGTTATGTAAACCATTTACTCAAAAAACAAAGACCAGATTTTTACATTCCCAGACCCCTACTTATCTTTTTCAAACTATGAAGGGCCTGAAATTCTTTGAACACCATCAGATTTAGTTGGGAACAGCTCCAATTTTGAATTAAGGAATTATTCGTGTAGTTTTAAAACACAATTAAAAATATTCAATCAGATTGAACATTTGTACACTTCCTCACTTATTCAAGAAGTCCCACCATTAATGTATACAGATCTTATCAACACTGCATTTTTTTTAAACATTTTTAAAAATTTTTAAACATTTAAAATGTTTTTTAAAACATTATTCTCTCTATAATAATATATACTAAAGATTTAAAAGTACTGCATACTCTTTCGGTAAGAGGTACACAAGTTAATTAGAATATTTGCATTATCCCTTAACTTCAAAAATAAAACTGATGGTCAGAGTTTTACTGATAGTTCAGGAATAAAAACATAATTAGTGTTGAAAAATAAATGAAAATTTATTTTTTCATTGAGTATTTATTAAGAATGAATCTATATCGTTGACTACTCCATAACAAAACCTATGCAATGGGAATTATGAAAGCTCCCTACACAGTATTAATGTGGTCAATAAATTATCCAGGTGTTTTCCTCAAATGTTTAATTACCTGAATTAACTGATTTTTCAACGAAACAATAAATTTTAGTGTTCTTATGGTTTTTGCTGATAATAACAGCCATCTGATACTTAAACTTAGAAAAAAACATAATAAAAACCCTGAATAAAATAGGCAGATCTGTCAAAAAAAATTTCACCGAAAAAGGTAATATACATCTATTAGGCATCCAGAGAGAGATTCAAGACAAAACAGGCACATAATCAGTGTCCATCAAGGGATCATCACTAACATTCTATTATTACCGAAGCAGTATGTACCTGTATGTGAACTGTTAGATGTAAATGTCTTAAAACAACCTAATCAATAATGTATAGAGAGCATACCATTAACAGGTTGGTGTATCTGAAATGCACTGAACTGTTTCTACTTTATTACTGCTATAAATTCCTTAACAATGTTCTTTTCATAAAGCACAATTACCTAAATGAAATATGGTAAGATACTTCCCAATATACATCAGGTCTTCCAACCCACCATTCAGTAAATGCTGCAGCAAATTAAATGGTACCTATTACTAGACCTAAAAGACAGTGGCTAGATAATTAATACCAAAAATACACTTTTGAATTAACTATTTAGATTAGACCAACTAATGCTAATTAAGATTGTATTTTGTGCTACTGACACATACTACATAGATTGTACACTGCTAAATGGAAAGGCTGGTCCATGTCCCTTTTTAAAAAACCTCTATAATAACTATAATGATATAGACTACTAAATACTTGCCAGAAGAACAGATATGAAAATTTAATGTATTTATACTCCTCATCCACAGTCCTCTCACATACTCACACGTAATTATTTTTAGAATGGGGATATGATTTTAACATGCTGTAACTGTCCAGCTAAGTAAAATAAAAAACAAAAAAAAAAAACCAAAAACAAACAAAAAAAAAACAATACGGGCTCAGGTTTTCTTGGGTAGTTTTTCAAATCTTAATACTGAGAATGAAACAACTAACTTCTATACATCAGTGAGAAATTTAAGAAAAGGCGGGAAGGCACCTGATGAGCAAGAAGTTTGTTGTCTATTGGTATTATGCTTACAGTTTAATAGAACAACAAAAGTGGCACTAGTTCTCAGACAAGTAACACAAATTACAATGCTGGTTGATGGGATGCCCCTTCCTTAAGAGAGTGAGCACAGTTCCAAAGCAAAGGAAGTCAAGCTTACTGTCACATATTAGGAATGGTTCAGATACAATAGAAGAATGTTTAGCACTGACTTTGACATGTTATTTTAAAGTTCTGATTCCTGAATGCTAGTTCTTTCTCACTTACTACTGCTCCCAATGAAAAGCTGGTGTGTTGGTTTCTTTTACTACAAAATGAAAATATATGCCTGAATCTTGTAACAGGCTATTAACAAAACCATGAACAGTTATTAAGGACCGATACTGCATGGAACTTACTAAGCACTGACTCAATATTATAAAACTATAAAAAAGATAGTCCATATGTACATATGACTATTGTCTAGAACACCAGATCAATGATCAAACCCAAAGTCTTTCCTGTTTCGTATTACAATGTTGAACATATGGGCATGTCTATTATACTCACTTGTATTGTTTTCAACAAAGTATTAATGGACTCAAATGTTACATTTTAATTTCTAATTCTAAAAATCCAGATTAACTGTGAAACTATAAGTGACTTATAATTGAGGTAGGTTTTTCACCTTAAGAATACATTGTTTTAATAACCACAATTAAAAAGTTACTTTAAAATAAAAAGAATACATTGATTCATGTATCTGCCCCGATACCTAATTTTCTATGTTTTAAACTGTTTGAGCCAGTGTAACAGTGCTAATCTCTAGATTTAGTAAATTCCCTTAGAAATACACAAAATGCCACCCTCTTCCCCTCTAAAGGCAACTGTAGTGCAATAAAATTAATGACAATTCTAGAAGAATGAAATGGAGATTACTTTGTAAGCCTTAATACATGTCAGAAATCAGGGAGATAAGTCATGTTTATTTTAGTTAATAAACTTACTGTTTTGAAAATAAGATCATAAACACATTAAAACTTTGAATATGCTTTATTATGCCATAAATTCCCAGGAAATAGAAGAAATATAATTTCTGAATGGAACTAATAATTTCACAAATACTAGCACTTTATGTCAACAGCCAAGTTTTCTAAAGTAGTGCACATGTATTTAAAGTTAACCTTTTTAAAATCTCAATGCTTTTTTTTTAATCTCAATGCTCTTTATAAATTTTAAAAGGAAATTATAGCAGATCCTACTTAATTTTTCACTATTCAGTGTAAAAATCTATGTGTGATATAAATAAACATTTTAAGAACAGGGGGAAGGACTGCATGTGAATTGCTTCGCCTAAGCTGTTAGGCTCCTGTACTAGGTACCATTATGTAAAATATCATTGTTGAAATTTTTCCTAATAAACTGAAGGAAAATTTTTAAGATACCTCACTCTTTAAAAACATCAATAACTGGTATAAGTTTAAAAAGGAAAATGAAATATTCCTTTACTTACATATGGACTAAATAGAAATTTAAAATAATTTACTGAAAAACCAGCACACTAATATATTTTACGGTGATACTGACAGCATTTTCACAACATCCAAAACTTCGATGCAAAACTAGGTAATACCAGTATTTCTGCCACATACCGAAGGGTAACTGAAGGGAGAGGAGCGTGCCTCACAGCCAAGGCAGTGACTGAGCCTGGCGTACCACTCTGACACGTGGGCAGCAGGTGGCTGTTCCCAGGCTGGGTAATGTTCTCCAAAATGATGTCCTTATGTAGTAATTCTGCAACTATATCAAGTTTGGTAATCTAACATTGACCTTTTTGGTAAATATATATAGACATATGAAAACTTCCCCAGGGGCCAGATAAATTATTAAATAAACTAAAAGGAAACAAAATGCTAGTAGCTAACATACGTTAATTCTAGGGTATCAGTGGAAGATACAGGAGGATATAGACAGCAGCTATTTCCAAACCTAGGTTATGATCAGAATCATCAGATGGTGAGCTTTAAAAATTCTGTCCAGGCTCTCAACCTAAATCTAGCTAGAAATTACAGCCAGGGAATTCTTTGTAAGCAACCCAAGTGATCCTGATGATTAGCCAAGGTTGAAACTTCTCAAGTGAGAAGCCAATCTAAGTAACCACAAGGAGTTTTAAAATTCAAAATTTACTCTACATTTTGTCCAACTGTTTCACTTCCCTATTTTTCTAATAGTCAATAATGAAGGAAATTGGCAAGTGAAGAAAAAGAGTCAGCAGGGTACCCAAAATGGGTTTCACTATGTTTAACTGGACAAAAGGATTATCTGTATACGGTTTACAATTCAACTATCAGACAGACATTTCTTAACGTTAACATATTTTAAAAGAGGGCGTTTCCTTACTCAACATGAAAATATAATATAAAACAACTCTAAACATTAATAATATATAGAAAATTTGTATAATTCTTCAAAATTTTTAAAAATTGTTTTTAAAAATCCAATGTTGGGAAGAAAATCCCTTAAATTTGAGGTAGGGGAATAATTCTTTCACATGAGACCACTGTATCACAGTGTTATTCTCCAAGTTAGAAATAAGGAAAGTATTTTGGTACTATTTTTGTTTATGTACTGTTTTGTAAATATAAGTATAAATGTTTTTGTGGATAAATATTTTGGTTTTTATTTAATGCAAATGATAATTAAAAATATGGATTATTTTTTTTACATTGAAATTGTACACTCTCCAGGACTGATGAATAAACAACTTTTTAATATCCCATGTTCACTTATAAACCTTGAAATAATAAAAAAGGTAGGACCTACCCAAGAAATTTTATAATGAAATTGTAAAATTGTATGTTTTTCAGAAGTGATTTAAATTTGTTTTCAACATTCAGATACAAAACTGTATATTTTAATGTACTGCAGCACAATTCAAGTATTCTCTAACATTTTTTCTTTAGCCAACTAGTCATGGTATTAAGTGACTTTTCCTAACAGCTTTCCTTTTTAAAGATGACCGTTACACAAAACGGTGTGACACTCTCTAAATTGCTGAAAATAAGTTGAAAGAACAAATGACGGTAGAAAAGAGTTTATGAGTGAATCAACAACACATAAAAGTTTGCACACATCAGTAATAAGGCATTTGCAGGTAACTCCCCAAAAGTATGTGAATTCATGTAAACAAAGACCATGTATATTCCTTCAGGGAGAAAACACACTACCATAGATAAAATTTTTCAAATGGTTGTGACTTTAGACCATATATTATTTGAATACCACACAAAACCAAAAGAGGCATAACCTGCCATTTTAATAACTGAAAGATGTTACTGAATTGTGAAATTGAAGGTTGATACTCTTATGAAATAATGAAAAAGAAGTATCTTGAAAATAAACATCCACTGTTTTCTAGAAATAAATATACATACTTAATGTATTGCAGCATAGGAATATTATCCTAGCATTAACCATAACATTCAATCAGTAGTTCTAAAATATTTTTTCCACACTGGGACTTGAATCTTCTACCTTGTTAGCTGACCAACAACTTTCAAAAGAGTTTTATTTTCTTGCTTTAGTTGTTCATTTTCATCTTCTATGTCATCTAGATCCTTAAGGAAACAAGAAAAAAAATAAGAGTTTTAAATACTTAAAAATATTCTAAAGTGATAAAAACACTTAAAAATACAAAGAAAATTCACACAAGCATTTAATTTGGAAAGAAGGGTAAGTTCTGAAAACCACTTTAGATGGAATATGCCCCACCTGACGGCAGCACCCACTACTCAATTCCTCATTATTATCATGATAACATGCATCATCTCTTGCCAGATTTTTCAGTTTTTCAAGAGAAGCCAAAAATCAGAATTCTTTAGCTGTGAATCTTAACCTATCTCCCCTTCCCCCAAATTGAGGGCTGAACAAAATACATGTGTGGGCAATATGAGGTTCAGGGCTTCAAACTGCAGCCTGTGTCAAATGAAGTAGAAGAAGATTGAGGTACAAGTTCTGAATGCACTCCTACCATCTTATACAATCTTTAACAAGGATGTCTCTTGTGGGGTGGGAATCTGGGGAAGCGACAGAAGGCAGGCATACAGAAAAGGAGCTCTGGAGCATATACAGTTGATCTGATTCAATTCAGCTTAGGCTTCTCTATATTTTGTTTGAGGAAAGGTTTTAGAGCTTAAAAAAAATGAAAGCCAGTAAACTAATCACTCTCAAGTTTTAAAGTTATAGGATTCCAGGTCTATGTTCCCTATATTAATCCTAGTACCCAGGTATACAACAAATTTGGTAAATATGAAGATAATTCCCTCTAAGTTTTAATGAGAAGAAACTTTTTCAAGGCAGAATGTTTACTGATGGTCGTAAAGGCACATATTTTTAGATTTATCCTTCTAATTCAAAAATCTAAAACTTGGAGCCATCAATTTAAACTATAAATGTGCTACTGAATAGTAGCACTCTGATATCCAGTATACTGCCTTTGGACAATTAGGTAAATGATTTTAAAAATGTGCAAAAACAGAATCTGTATTTACTCACAAACTAAATGAATGATATTGGGAACCTTAACTGTTGAAAACAACAATAAATATACAGGATTCACAAAATCACTACAACTGAGACCTGCTTAAAATTTAGAATTAAATAATAAAATACATTTCTGTATTATTACTAGATTATAAACTCTGAAGAGCAGGTGTTTTAATTATTCTTTCTAATGTACATAGTGCCTAAGAAAATGCTAATACACACAGACATCAAAAATATTTTCACATTTTATTAAGTCATATTCCAAAACCAACAGAGGACCGCCTGTGTTCTAAACCAAGATGAAAGGCTATCTACAAGAATGGAAGAGCTTACTTAGAATTAGGAATATGGGATACCTGCTGTCAAATACTGTCTCAGCTGATTACTATGTGATCACCACATATGACCTTGAGCAAGTTAAACTCAAGTTTCTCAGTGTCCTCATCTACCACCTGTAGTTAATGCCTCAGAGCTTTATTAGAATGGGTCTGCACATAATGAAGCGTCTTTAGTTTCTCTTCTTTCATTGTTAGAGTTAAGACTGATTAGGAATCTATTCCTTTTTTCCCTGAAGCAAACTTATTTCTTTCCTCCATCTTACCTAAAGCTTTCCAAAATGCAAAACATTGGTATCTCTTCTCATCACCATTACCTAAGTATGGCCTAGCAGTAATACCTGATTCTTAAGCAAAAAGTAAATTCTAGGGCTGAAAACAAGAAAAAGCAACAAACAGTACTAATTGAGACCTTGAGGTAACCCTAAACCTAAAGTAAGAGATACCTCTATATAACTGGAGGGAAAAGGTGGTGAAAATATACACAAAGACATCTGGAGTTTCTATGTCAAGAAAGTAGCAAGTTTAATTCTTCACTGAGGCAACTATGTGCCAACACCCTTTTTGATGTGTGGTGGTGACCAAGCCTCTCACCTCCAGACTAACAAAACACTGAACAAATCTGTTCATCAGTCCATCACCCAAAGAATAGTATTAACTGAATACAACTGATAACTGGCCAGAGGAAATCCACTTATAGAATGAAATAATGGTTCTTATTACCACATATTACCATTTCATTATCAAAATAATGAATTTAAATAATCTTTTCATATATATGTATTTTCACCCAATTGCCAGGAAAAATAAAAAAGAAACCATACAAGTGAAACATGTAAATACTCACTCTATTTAACAAATCAATTTCTTCCTTGAGTTTTCCAATCATTTCCTCTTTATCTTGCATTAGTCTCACAAGTCTTAAGTTTTCTTGTCTTTCTCTTACTACTTCCTGGTAGATATAATTACAAAGCATTAATTGGGAAGTAACTGGTTGCTTTTAACCTTAAATGACACCTATCTGCCACGTCTGATGAAGTACCTTAGATATATGAAGATTTCCAATGCATTTCTTAAGTCACTTGCTAAGGGAGGGAATAACCCATCCAGGAAAGACCCAAAGAATGAGAGGAATACAGGAGTTGTGTATTTCTGATTAAATCTATATTTACACAATTCTTTAACACATACTAATAACCCAATGACTTACCCTCTTTAGTTTATCACCACCCTTAGTAATGAAATACCTTATTATTTTTTTTAATGGATAACATCCTGTTTGAGGAAATTCAAGCTTTTTATTTGAAATACAATTTATTTGAAATATTTTTTTATTGTTTATTTTATTTTTAAGAGAGAGACAGAGTGTGAGCTGGGGAGGGGCAGAAAGACAGGGAGACAGACTCCAAAGCAGGCTCCAGGCTCCAAGGTGTCAGTACAGAGCCAGCAGATGCGGGGCTCGAACACATGAACCATGAGATCATGACCTGAAGTCTGAGGCTTAACCAAATGAGCTACCCAGGAGCCCCCAAAATACAAAGTTTAAGAAAAGGAGATGGTTTCATGGAAAGTTCTAAACAGAAAAATAATCATCTTCAATTTTACTTGTGGCTCTGCCAGTTAATGGGTAAAATAAAAGACCTGAAACAGATGACTGGTTTTTAAACTTTTCTTCTTTAAAAAATGTAACACCTTTTTCAAAGAAATACTATTTGGAATCCAGGTCCTT